>NC_089145.1:16211196-17411196 GCF_009819655.1 Sylvia atricapilla | reverse complement strand
AAAACCTTTAATAGTCTGAAAGTATCAAAGATGCACCTCTTCTGGTTTGGCCTATGTTAGCTGTAGTTCAGTTGTGGATATTCTGTCCTTGTCTTCGGTTACCTCTTGATTATTGGCTTAGAATTCTAGAAATTGTCTTTCCTTTAACATTGCATGATAGGTGTTTTGACAGAGAATGCTCAACTCATTCAAAATCTGACTAATTCAACCCTTAAAAGTGAGCCTGTGCTAGGGGGAGTTTCATCAATCCCCCAGGAGAGCCTGTTTTCCTGATTTACACAGGAACTACTGAGTTATCTGAGAGAAGCATCATTCAGTTGTTTTAATCAATTGCTACATTTCTCACCTTCAAACTACTTGGACCTGGTTTGACATAAAGCCCATGTGTCTGGAACCTAAGTCCAGGATGTACAGGAGAGGTGGGCTGGGGAGGATTGTCCACTGTGGTCAAGCTAAAAGCACATGCTTTTAGCTTGATCAGGGCTCCTGGCTTTATCACAGGGGTTGTGATCAATATGTTGTAGCTCCTAACGTGTCAGAGAGCAAGTCCATGCCAGCATTTGTCCATGCAGGCTTTTATTGTCAGACCTCCCCTCTTATCATCCAATATGGTTTCACTACATGCGCTCAGTTGTAGAGAAATGTGCTGGTATTAAGATGTGTTTAAGCAATGGTGAATGTGCAGAATTCAGAGACGGTTCCTTATGTTTCCCTCTTCCTTTCTCACATTTCTGCTTTCATTAAGTGTATCACTGATGGCGTCTCTTCAGTAAATAGCAATTAGGCACATTCATCTGGTAAGGCAGCAAGCTCCTGATTAAGCAAAATGCTGCAAGTCTGTGAAATTCCAGGTCGTGCAAGGACTGCCAGGCTGGCAGAAGCATCCCCATTTTCTCGGGATGCTTCCATAGTGCATTTTTCTGCCTGGCCCTGGGGGAGGATGCAAGGGCTGCTTTCCTTTGGCAGCTGCCAGTCCTCCTTATATTTCAGTCTGTAATGAAGCTCCATGTCAGAGTGCACTGGGGTGTTAAAGGTCCTCCAGAATTCTGCAGTTGGTACAACCCCAGGTGGCAGAGCTGCCTGTAGCCACGATGGGCTGGATAAAAGACAAGCCTCAGACTCCTCCTTTCTTGCTGCTCTTTCATGCAAGTGATACCAGCTTGTAGGAAACCCAGGTGTTGTCTTCAGCTGTTCCTTATATCTGTGTTTTCATTGCAGTGAGACTGTGTCACTCAACATACAAAAATACTGTAGTTTTATAATTGGATTTAGTTGGAGGAAAAAAAAAAAAACCAACAATAAATTGCATAGCCAAAAGTTAGTCTGTGAGGAGTTTTGAGTTTGGTGTTTTTTTTTTAATTTTTATAGCTAACTTTATCAATCATTCTAGTAAAGGTAGGGTTTTTTCTTACATTCCTGCCCTGGTTGCCTCCTTGTATTATCATGACTGTATTAACCTTTTTATTATAGTTATGCTTTTGCTTCTGGATATAGATAAATTGATGTAGAAGTTGCTCTGCAACATATTTTTCCTAAACTGAACATCTCACCCCAGGGACTCATCCAGTTTTCCAGAAATGTGTTTGTTAGGGTCCTGGATAAGCAATCTCATTTTCTCTAGATTATACTGCCTAAAAGATAACATAAGAAAAGCTCTGCAGATGCTTTCTGCATTAAATAAAGAGCTTTCCCTATGAATTTAAATCTCCTACAGCTTATTTTCTGTGATTCAATAGTGAGTTGTATTTGGTTTATATTTTGTAATTAGAGCGCAGAACAGATGGCAAACCCTAGGTTTAAAGTGAAGTGTATTGAATAACCCCCAGTGCCTGGTGCCTAACTGGAATTCAGAGAAAAGTTGCATTCTCTCACTTCTCCTGACCTTGCTCCCAGAGCTTTGCGAAAACAGTGCTAACAGAAGCATTTACCTAATCTCACTTAATAGCAGCACCATGTCTGCTGCTTAGGCCAGTGAACTTAATCCGCTTTAGAGGAGCTGGGGGGAAAGTCATGGAGTATCAAATGCCGTGAGCAGAGGCGTGCTCACGTGAGAAGAGGCAAACACTATAACCTGTCCACTTGGGCAGCTGGGAGACAAACACTTCAGAACTGAAGGCTTTGGCAAAAATACAAGATGATCTTAGAACTCTACAAAGATACTTAGGTGATAGACATTCAATAGAAGAATAATTTTGATCCTTGGTGAATTTCAATATGGGATACTGCTTGACCACTTCAGTATCTTTTATCTTCCAACTGCATGCAGAAATTTCTGTTCTTTTTGTGGTGCTGTGTTGTTTGCTCCATGGACAGGCAGGACTCCATTTCAGCTGTAGGTAAGCAGGCACTTTCCTCTGCTACAGCAAGCTGTCATGAAGCTTCTGTTAATGAAATATTTGTTTTTATTTCTTCCACAGGGAAAGTGTATCAGAGCTGGTAGGGTATTGGATGCTGTCACACCTTGATGTTGCTTTTTGGAAGTGGTGCCAGATGCACACATTCCAGAGATGTAGGCACTTTCCGTTTCAGAGCAAGCAGGAGCAAAGGAATGGGAAAAGGCAGTGAAAAAAGTGTGAAATAGAATTCTTTGGTGTTGACTTCCTGATATCCCTTTCCCTTATCACCCATTTAGAAGAGGATTTATCTGATGTTGGCTGTAGGTCTAGACAGGTGTGGGCAGTACTTGGCAGATAGGAATTACTACCAGAGATGCTCCTGCATTCAGAGTTTACCTAGGGGATAAAATAAAGGCCAATTCAAAGCTCTCCTTTCTCTGCCTCTTTGGATTCTTTTCTTTTTCTTTTTCTCTCATCCTGACATTGGTCTGCCAGTTTTACCACCATCCATCTATTCCCCTTCCTACACTTGGTCTCTTTTTAAGTTGTGTGTTTGGAGTTGAGCAGGGTCAGGCTTTCAGCAACAGGATTTCTGTGGCTAGATGCCATGTTTCTTATTGGCATTGAATAATGCTGTGTTCAGTTTGTGGTCTAGCTGATTTTTGCGGTTTTGTTTCTGGTGTGATTTACTAATCTTGGTGCAAAGGCGTTTGAACCTGGTCTGACCAACAGAAAGCAGAAGTAGAGGCCTCCCTTATTCTTCCAGCCCATCCTTGAGTTCAGGACTGATGCCACTTTCCTCTGAAAACAGAATATTTGCTATGTTTGAGATCACAGTTCTTCCAGATTCCGTGCTCAAACCACCTGGTCTGGTTACCTTACAGTCCTAAGCCGCTTAATACACACTTTTAGTGAAAAAATCTACCTCTGAACCCCCTTGGCCTTGGACAGAAAGCCTCGAGGAGCTCCTAACAGTGAGCAGGCATGGCTTGGGAAGTTGGTGCTGCATCATTCCATCCCATCCAACACTTCAGTAAAAGTGTCACCCCTGTGTGATTGTTCTCACAAATTGCACTGCTGCTGCCAGGCAAATACACTTTTTCCCAGCTGCCTTGTGCTGCTTGTTTTTTTTTCCATGGTGGGGTGGAGTGTAGTGTGAAAGGAAAAGGTTGTAGCAGCATCTCAGTCTGGCATTTGTGCATCTGTAAGAAGTGTGCTTTGCCAACTCTTTTGCTCTTTTTACATAACAGAATCTCAGATTCTAAGAGAAACTGGGGAAACAGAAGAGTGTTTCAATGATTAATATCACTGCTGGGCACCAGGATGTCAGATTGCTCTGTAAAAGAGATTAAAAAAAAAGGAGGGGGAAGAAAAAAGAAATTATTAAGGACAGTTTTCTGCTGGATGCCTACAGGAGAAAAAGTCAGGTTTTCAAAGTTGTTGAGGAATCAGAATACGAAGTAGGTGTCTTCATGTCTATGTGTATCTTTAGGTGCATAATTTTTTTCAAATTACCAATCCTTTTTCACTCTTGAAAGATGCTTATTATCCTATAGTGATTACAGAATTAAGTAATACTTCTGACTTCAAAGACTTCTGTTCCTTTTTTTTTTTGATGAGGAATCAGCAATAAAGAAATCCTTGTTATTCAAGAAGTAGGCAAAAAAATCCTCAGATCTGGACTAAGTGTGAGGAGCTGAATCCCTAACAATATGCACAGCTCTAGTAGTTTTGAAAGCAGTGATGCTCTGTTCCAAATGAGATGTTCCCTCACGTTTGGGGAAACAATACTGTTTAAAATGATTTCATGGAGAGGCACACCACCTGTGTTTTCAGTGTTTGTATGTGAGAGTGCACATGGCTGAGGAATGGAAATGGATTTGCATGCTCAAACCTTCTTCTTCTAACAGCACATTTTCTGCAGCATGAACTGGTTAAAGAGGTTGGAAGGGAGTTTTATTGATGTGTTCTATTTTTAGCAAGTAATCTGAACCAATTTATTCTCCTTGATAAGGCAGTGTATAAAAAGAGGAGAAGAGGGAGCCTAGGGGAATGTGAAGCATCTTGCTAAGGATGTAATTTATTTATCTGGTGGTGTTTATTTTTGGTGGTGCTTCCATTGCCCTTCCTTCACTTCATTTTGTTAAAGCCATGCTGCTAAATTCTTCTGCTGATCTGGATCCTGTTAGGATCAAAAGTATTGTAGGCTACAGGAGTGTGATTCCAACTGTAGCTTGCAAGTTTTCTGTGACACATTCTGTACAGACTGCAGTTTTGGGAAGTTGATCTAACTTCCAGGACAGAAAATCTTCTGTAAAGGTGACAAGCTCTCAAATGACTCTTGAAGGTGTTTAGGATGTAGGATGTATGATTCCTTCCAAGTACATAATTAACCAGTGAGCAACTGTTGGCACCCTGGTATTTCCTGCCAGTTGGAAACTATTCAGGGATGAGAGAAAGAAAACCGCTTGTTACTGCAGTTTTGAATGTACCTGGATGGTGTGGGGCTGATCAGCTCTCCAGAGGAAAGGCACTGTTCTCTGCTTCATTACATTCATTAAACTTTATTACAGACCTTAAGTGTCTGTAGGAATGCCGGGGAATCGATATGGCTCTGTTTCCTCTGCAAGAGTCACTTTCTGAGCTGTGCTGCACTCCATACTACCACAGAGCTAATCCCAAAAGGGTAAGATTAAGGGTACTTAATCCAACAATTCTTTATCTTTGTTGCTCCCCACTAATCATGAGGGCCATATTCACTCTCAGGTTAAAGATGGAGTTAAAAGATAATTTCTTTGTAAATCCAGCCATTGCAGATAATCGATTTCACCTGCCCTTCCAGAACCATGGGCCTTGCCCGGGCAGGAGCATCCTTCAAATCTGGCAGAGTTCCTTCTCCTGGTCCTCGTCCCCTGTCACGGCAAAGCTGTTGGTTTCTGTGGCCAATAACACTGCTGACGGGCCGGGTGTCCCCTGGCTGTCTGATGGGCCCCCACTCAGTGCTGGTGACAGGAGCTGCCCGCAGCCATCGATGGCTGAGCGTGGCCCCCGCGGCCTCCCCGGCACCACAGCGGTGAATACCCATGAGGGGAGCAGGCCCTTGCTGGGGAAGGGCCCTACAGCCTGTGCTCATGTGGCTGGACAGGAAAGCACTCAGGGAAGGGTGCTCTTTGGGGGGAAATGACGGGGCTGTGGGGCTGAGCGCCAGCAGGTTTAAGGGCTAAACAAATGAGGCAGTGTAGATTGGAATGTGTAGCCACCTAACACGTGAGATTGATGTTCTGTTTAGGAAATTGTTACAGAGGAGTTGGAATCAGTTTTCTAGGATATAATAAGTATGTGAGGGTCAGAGTTTGGATATGGATTCTGGAGCAAGCACTGGAATGAATTCAGGAGTTGTTTCCTTGGCACAGCTGACATGGTGTCTGTGGGTATGAACCTTGGACAATACAACACTACATGTTCCTGGCATTCCTACAAATTCAGGTTCTAGGTGGCTGTAATGATTCACTGTGACCTTTAAATCTCCATGGTCACTGATAGAACTGCTTATGTCAGCTGCTGTATGAGGAAGGGGAGCTAGAAAGCAGTGTTCCTCTCTGATGGAATAGCTTTTATTGATACTTTGATGCCATTGGATTATTTCCATCTGGTTAAATACTTGTTGTGGAGGAAAAAAATCTTTCAGTCTTCACCTGAAGATACGTTCAACACTGCTGCTTTTTTAGCTCATACACTAATTCCCTGATTCCTCCAGACTGATCCTGTCGTGTTTGATGTGCTTGGATTTTCTTCTCCCAATACATTTTCTCTCTACTTACCCTGCTGTAAAACTTTATTGTTCCCTTAGGTTGTGATTGACTGTCTTGCAGAAAGGTGATTTACAACACTTCACAATGAGTGCGTTGTATAAAAATCAATCGTATTCTGTTCTGTGGTTTGGGTTATGTGGGGATTTTTTGGTTTGGTTCTAACTTTCCATTCTTCCTTCACCTTCTAACCTGTTTTCTTGTACAAAAATAGAAACTAGTGTAAGTGTGTGTTATTCACTACAGATAAGATCTTGTGCACTTTCTTGTGGACTCTAGCAAACTATTTCTTTGTTCTGTGCAGTATGGATTGATTTTGTTCTTGTCTCCCAGATTTTTTCCTTGACTTGGGGATCAATCTAATCTCTGCCTTTTGTTGTACTCTGTTCGGTTTTTCTTCAGTTCTTTGATTAGATCTGACTGGGGCATTGTTCTACAGTGACACACTGTAATTTCATACTCTCTTGTTTTTTATTTTTTCCCCCTCCTGAAAAACAGAATAATTTTCTTTGAGGTCTTTACAAGTGGCTGCCATGCTGTGAGCCAATAATTCAGCTGAAAATAAGAATGCCCTGGAGCTTCTTTAATGCATATTAATGCATAATTTAACCAACACGAGGTCTCATGACATATCAGGAATTCACTAGAATGTCATCAACTTTACCTTGGATTTTTTTGTTCTTGTTGGTTAGAGAGATTGGCATGGAAATATTTTCAAGTCCCTTGAAAGCACTTTTCCTCTGTGATGTTACCAAATAATGCCCTTTGTGTTACTGTGCAGTAACTGGAAGTAGTCGGGACTGCTCTGCAGACTGCACAGGCTCTTTAAGGGCTGTGCTGAGTAGTTTAAATGCACAGGGTCTTATCCTTTACCTGCCTGTGCAGTTTCAGGGAATGGGGAAGATCACAATGACTGTATTTTACTTAATGCCCTGCACCATTCATTGCAGAACTTTTCTGAGCAGCTCTCCAGTAGCTTAAGGCAGCTAGAACAGAAATGTTTCCTCTTCCATTGGCCATACCTGGATTTCAGGTGGCAGAACAGCAGATAACAGCACAGGTCATTGTAGATTATCTTCTCATCTTTCTTTTTTAAATATATAGAAAGTTTTGTCAAGAATCTCTTTGCGTTTGTTTGCATTGTGTTTAAAGTAGTGGAGTTTTACTGTTGGTTGTTCTTCAAGGAACACTGTAATGATCCTGGTAATTAGGAAGAGTAAGATTGAAAAGCTCAGCCTCATCAAAAGCCAGTTAAAACAATTGTGAAGAATCTGACTTAACTGGATTTACAGTAGGCCCTTCTCCAAGACTGCCTATCCGCTAAATAAGAAATGGTAGGGAATAGCGTTTATAGGTAATTCTGTTCTTTTCTCTCTTCTTCTTTGTTCTGGCCAACCATTTGCAGGTGCCTGTCCCAGCTGGGTGTTTTGTCATTGCCACTTTTTTTCAGTAAGATTTACAAACCACACGCTGACTTGCAGGAGGAGTTCTGCTTTTCTTTTCCCTCCTGCTGAAACTCTACAAGTAAAGATAATGTAAATCACTATGTTCTCCATCCTCTACATGGCCCTTCCAAAGTGCACAGTGAATACTTCAAAGACAATTGTTTTACTTCATGTAATTGATTTTTTCATGTATTCTAGAACTACTGGAACAAGTACATTAGAGTTTTGATGCTGCAAGTCAGTTAAACTGGCATGCTCCTGTAGAACTGTCAGGGCTGGTGAGACAGCATCTCCCCTGCGTGCAGGAAAGAAGGATTCTGTTTCTTGCACTGGAGTCTCAAGGAATTTATTTTGGGGCCTAATGTTGTGCCACTGAATTAAAGGATTTTTATTCAAACACTTCAGTGGATGCACCATTATGTGTCACCTTTTGTTTTCCTACACTTTGGAAATCACACTTTTCAAGCGCCTCCAATTTTCACAGTGTAGTCTCCTCCTAAATAGTGAAAAAGGGCATGTGTGGGCATTTGGGGCTCTTTACCAACTCTTTAAGACCTTATGATCTAATTATAAATGAGGCAGATTGCATTTTTAATACCAGGCATTTACTTGAGTGCGATTGTTACAGGAGTAGGCTCATTTAATGGAGGTACACGTTTCAATGATTCCACTGGGATGATGTTTTTGTCTCTGCTGTGACAGTTTTGCTTACAAAATTCCTAATGTCTATGTCATCAAAATTCAGCTAAGGAGTTGTCAGAAATTTGTAAGGCAGAAAAAAGATCCAGTTGCTCTGAGAGCAGTATATTTAGCTGTGCATTAATGCAAGTATTGAATGAAGACTTGTTTGCATCTATGAAGAAGCAGAGATGCTTCAGAGATGTGCATGGAGCAAATATATGGAATTGCTTGTTGAAAGTTTAGTCCTGCTACTTTCAATAGCTCATGCAATAAATTACCTGACAGTATAAAGCAGATCTTTTTGATCCTCCAAAAGCATGTTATGTATTTTCTTAAATAGGAGAGTGGATAAACAGAGCTCCAAGTGAACATTTTCCACACAAAACCAGAGACTGGGAGGTTTCTATTGCTGGTAGCAAACTGACTCTTCTCATCAGTATTTTGTCTTTATCATAGGAAAGAGGTATTTTCAATATTTCATGTTCTGGCCTCATTGTGGATGTATATGCAGTCTCTGTGTGTTTGAACTGTCATCACTGACTGGATCCTAGAGCACAGGAAACTGAAAAGTCTTTGAATTAGAGTGAGCAGTATTTAACAACAACTAAAATATCATTTTCTTATCAATATTGTTCTCATCCTAAATCCAAAACATAGCACTGTACCAGCTACTATGAATAAGTAACTCTATCCCAGTGAAAGCAAGGACACAGCTGAATGAAAAAAGAACTCTCTAGAAAGAGAGTTGGTCTATTAGGTCACCCAAGATCTGCTTCACCTCCCTCACAGAAATGGGGGAAAAAAGCGTTCTGAGTTTTTGGAATAGCAGGTTCAACAGCATTGATCTGTAGGCAGTGATGCTGATACACAACCCTGGAGGGCACTGCCCGAGAGGAAGGTTGTGCCAGGGCAGTGTAAAGCACTGTCCAGTGCTTCAGAGAGAGGTAGGATGGCCAAGACTGTTTCCACATGAGGAGAGCAAACCTCATCCAACTGCTTTAAGAAAATAAATTATGTTCCTTTCAGAGACTTATTGGTGGAATCTAATTAAAGTACTGCAGAAAGGAACCAAAAAATTCCCTATAAGTGGATTTGTTTGCTGGCAATTTGATGTGAAATCAGGGGACTAGGAGCAGATGATTAGACTTTTTTTTCCCGTTTTTTTTCCTTTTTTTTTTTTTTTCCTCTTTCCTTCTTTCAGTGTTTAGTTTTGAGAGATTAGGAACTACAAAATGCATATTACAGACTTCTGGCATCATTAGCAGTTCCTCCAGCTTTATTTTCCCTGTCACTCTGTAATGAGTAATGAACTAAGCTGGTACTAAAGCCAGCTTAACAGGCTATTGCTTTTTAAATTGCAAGTCTCCCAGTATGTTCTTCTCCTTATTATTAATTTTAAGTAACTCTTATTTTTGTTGCTGTATTTCTGTTCCTTGTGAATTTTGCATAATGTTTGCATTCACATACCTTCAGTCCTCCCAGTAAAGATGCAGTGATTAGATGCAGCTCTCTCTCACCAGCTGCCAAGACGTAAGAGCAAAGGATGATCCCGGGCAATGAAAAGTCAAAAAAACTATGGTCAAAGTCAGAAATCCACTTAAGGGGCAAGAAAGTTTGGAAATTCACTGCTGCATTGAAGTTGCTGAAATTCCTGAAAGGCACTTAAAATTTCATGTCTATTAACGTAATTTGTAATTGAGCTGCTGAGAGTAGTGATGAGAGTGAGCCAGAAATTTATCTTCCTTGAAAGCTATCTCTGGCCACTTGGTTATAAGGAAGATGAGGTCGAATCAGTGGTCCTGTTCAACTCAAATGCTCAAAGAGAGCATTATTGGTGAATAATGATGATTGCTGAGATCAAAAGACATTCTGGGATGTGAGGAATTTAACGCAGTTTAATCAAAGCATGCGTGGTGAGTGCAGGGCACAATGATGGATGCAGTATCACATGCCTGTCTTTTCCGTTTCCCATAAAGTACAAATAGATGATGTCCAGCAAATGTGGAAGTTCATTTTTTCAATGACAAAGGAAAATACTTGGAAATTAACCAACTTGTCCTTATTATCTTATTGAAGATAGACAAACAGTTTTTTGTAAATGTAAATTTGGGGATCTCTATTCTTTTTCCAAAGGCTTTGGCATTGAGGTTAGTTGGGCTTGTTGAGTCTTCTTCAATTCCTAGACATAATAAAAGTCATGTAAGTGTGTTAAGGATTAAAGCAAAAAATTTAAAAATAATTAAAAATTATAGGTTTTGGAAGATGTTTCCTAAATTATATTTTATCACTGTGTGCTCTACAATTTACTTTGCCTTCTCTGAAGTATTTGACCCAGTCAGAGATTAGAATAGATGAATTACTGGTCTAATTTGAAGTTTCCATTTCTAAATACATAGTGGAGCTAGCAGTGAAAAAAAAGTGTCTTTCTATAAATACAGCTGAATTAAAGGCCAAGACTTTTGAAAACACAGTTAGTTTTGGATGCTTCCTTTTTGTTGTGCCTAACCCATGAACCTCCTTTGACGGGCATTGATGTCTCAAAAATTAGACCCTTGTATCTTGAATGTTGCATAAGGTTCTGGTGCCTCTCACCTCAAAAAACCCTCAAACAACTGTAAAATTTGCAGAGATGGCATTAAGGAGGATCAGAGACAGGGAATGAGTTCCTGATGCAGGGTAGTTAAATAGAATGGATCTCTTCAGTCTAAGGAACAGGTGACTTGAGGTGGGACTTGACAGATTCTGTAGCATGATATTCGGGGTTGATGGAGAAGGGTGAATAAGGAATGCTTTCTTGAAGAATATATGGCTAAGCTGTGGATGTTGTTGTTGTCACAGAACAGACGTGGGCAGCATGAGCTCAAAAAGGAGAAAAACAGGATTAAAACCTATTATAATCTGTGAAATAAGACGACACTTAGAATCAGGACTTGCCCAAGAGGCTGGGGTGTGAGGCAGGGCTCTGGGAAGGTGCTCTTTTGTGTTGCTTCAGTCCTTGCCTCTTCTCTTTCCTGTGATGTAAGGTGTGGTTAGAGATTCACTGTTGCTCTTGATAGAAGATTGTTCTGACTTGCAGCCATTTCTGAGTAAAATATCGGCCTCTCACCTCTTGAGAAAAAGGCTGTGTAAAAACATCGCCATTTAGGCACAAAAAAATTGATGGTTTCAAATCCCTCTCTGCACTTCTGGACCTAAAATCCCAGTTTTTAGAACATTAATTGTAAAGAATGTTAAGAATATCACCTTGCTCTGTGCCTGACCTCAGGAATATGGCATAGCTTGTAGATTAAGGTATTATTTGCTGCAGGGAGAAGGATTGAAATTTAGCCATTATTTGTGCAAAAGAGAGTACTTCATGCCAAGTGACAGTGTTAGGTGAGTGATGCCATCTTATTTCTTGTTATGAGTGTAAGTATAATCCCATCTAAATACGGTTCTGCGGGATGGAGCTTAACGATTGCAGAGAGGAGTCATTACAGATGATCAAGTAAATAGAATGTATTTAGAAAGGAAAAAAGCTCACCAGCTTGAAGAGTTATTTACCCAATGGCTTAGTGCATGTAGGCAGAGGAGTGGTTATTCTATCAGGCTTCCTGTGTACCTGTCAGAGTGTTTTCTGCTCCGCACTATACATATTTATACTGTGTGATTGAAGACTCCTGCGAAGGAGCTATTGCCAGCTGTGATATGTATGTGCTCTCTCATGACAGGAATATCTTTTTAAATAGGAAAGCAACTCCTTTAAAATATGCAAGGCACAGACTTATCTTTCACGCCTGTGGTGGATTGACCTTGGCTGGATGCCAGGTGCCCACCAAGCTGCTCTGTTACTCCCCTCCACAGCTGGACAGCAGAAAGGAAATATAATGAAAGGCTGGTAGATCAAGCTAAGGACAGAGGGAGACCACTCACCAACTGCAGTCATACACAAAACAGACTAAACTTGGGGAAATTAGTTTCATTTACTGCTAATCAAATTAGAGTAGAATAATGAGGAATAAACCCAAATCTTTCAACCTTCCCCTTTCCCCGTGCCTTCCCTTCTTCCTGAGCTTAACTTTATTCACGATTTTCTCTCTCTCTTCCCTCCAGTGGCATAGGGGGATGGGAAATGGGGGCTGTGGTCAGTTCATCACATGTTGTCTCTACCACTCCTTCCTCCTCAGGGAGAGGACTCTTCATAATCTTCCCCTCCCCCAGTGTGGGTCCCCCATGGGGTCACAAGTCCTGCCAGCAAACCAATTCTAGTGTGAGTTCCTCTGTCCATGGGACTGCAGGTCCTGCCAGCAGCCTGCTGAAGTGTGGGTTTTTCATAGGGTCACAGCCTCCTTCAGGCATCCACCTGCTCCAGCATGGAGTCCTCCAGAGGCTACAGGGGGATCTCTGCTTCTCCAGGCCTCCCTGGGCTGCTGGGGCACAGCTGCCTTGCCATGGCAAGGCACCACAGGCTGCAGAGGGATCTCTGCTCCAATGCCTGGAGCATCTCCTTCCCTCCTTCTTCCCCTCTATGGCTTGGGTGTCTGCAGGGCAGTTCCTCTCACATGTTCTCCCTTTGGCTCCCACTGCACAGGGTTTCCCCACCCTCTTCTTAAATCTGCTTTCCCAAAGGCACAACCGTCATCACTGATGGGCTCAGCCTTGTCCAGTGGTGGATCCATCTTGGAGCTGGCTGGCATTGCCTCTATGGGACATGGAGAATGCTTGCAGCAGCTTCTCACAGAAGTCACCCTGTAGCCCCCTGGCTACTGAAACCTTACCACACAAACTCAATACAACACCTTTAGGCAAACATTGAGAAGGAGGGTGGGAATCAGAGAGACGATTACTTTAGCAGTTCTTGGGAGAGTTGCCAGCTCTGTTCACTCTGGTTTGCCCTCAGGCTAACAGAGCTTTCCTGTACAGTACCCAACAGCCAAATTGCTTGAGAGGGTCAGTCTGCCAGCAGTGCCTGCTCAGGAGATGGACCCTTGGACTGATGTCTTGCTCAAGGATTCTGGTTCTCATGCAGCCCTGTGAGGTTAAATAACTTGCTGGAGTATCAAACAGGGAGCATGTTCCAAAGACAGCTTTCATGCAGGATTTGAGCACGATGAACACGCAAGCGCTTGTTTCTTGTTTGCTGTCGGATGTAGGCAAAGTAACCTTGGACAGCAGAACTGCTGACATTAGAGGTCTAAGTAGTGATCCCAAAGGCTCTAAGGAGTGCTTTGGCTGGCACCTCTCCTTGCATCATTTTTCTGCACTTTCCTTAGGTCATTTGACAGGTTGATCTGAGTCACAGAGTCCGCTGCAAAGAACCTGATGTGGTAGAAGAGGCTGTGAATCTGCGCAGAGTGTTGTCAGCAGGGTTGTATGTACAGACCTGTGTAAACACTGCTCCATGTCCTTCCTGGGTACAGACTCTCTTTAGTCTCAGTCTTTGCAGAGAACTTAAATTCATTCCCATGGAGAAAAATACACAAATGAGAAAAATAGGGAAGTATCTACTTATCCATAAGACAAATCAATAGGGGTTGTTAGTAATAACAATATAGCTTTGCGGTGATGCTGGCAGAGGCAATTTCTTTATCTCCACTCTGAATCAGAATGAATTCAGAGGCACAGGGCTGCACTGTGGGTGACAGTGACAGCAATCTGCTGCCTGGGCAGCCTGGTTGAAAAAGCAGCTTCAGAGGTGTACATGCTGTGTCCAGACTGGCTCTGGCCAGTTTTCCCACCTGCCACTGCTTCCTGTTATTGCAAGGTTGTGTTAATATTTGTATTTACTGACTTTCTGTCCAGATATTTAGATACTGGTACAGAATCTCTTCAGTGCTGCTGTCTCTGATGAGTTACTTGCTATACTTCAAAGATTTTTAGAGCCAGAGAATATATATTTTAAAGTGTGCTTTTAATCAGGGAAGCAACTAAGTAAAAATAACTCCATTCTGATTTCAGAATGGTTCCCCTAGTGGATTTTCAAGACACTTGATTATTTTGACAAATAGAAATCTTTATGCTGCTTCTCCCTGCAGACCTTATAAAACTATGGAAGAGTGGCCTGCAGTCTTTTCTGCCTAAAGTATCTGATACTTTAACTCCTAGGCACAATTCTGAATATGCAATTCAGAGTCTTTATTACCTGCGCTGCTGTTAGAGACAAGAGAAATGTAGCATGGTTTTTCCAGTCTCAAAACGACATTTCTGAGCTGTCAGGGGAGAACGAGCCCATCACTGAGTTGTAAACTGAGCAATAACAGAATGAGTGCCGGCTCTCTGCTGTCACTTCTCTATAAGCTTCTGGTGGTGGGCTCCTACTGACAGCAGAGCAGGAGGCTCTATGCCATGCGTTTTTTCACTCCTGCCACATACTGCTTAGGCATGCCGAGGCTTAGCTGCTGCGTTGCTGATTCGAGATGGAGCTGAAATGTAAAATCTCAATTTCAGCCTGGATTTCAAGCCCTGTGAACTTGAGACTCCTTTGATATGGAGGGTTTTGTTTGAAATCCTAGCAGAAGTGAGACACAGCTGCAATGTCCAAGGGGCTTCTGAGTCTGAGCTTTGGTGTGACCCTTCTCTGGCTCTCTGTGAGCAGAGAGGCACTTGTGTCTTGTTTGCAGTAAACCTGAATCCAAAACTTCCTGAAACTATTAATAAGTGCTCATTTAACGTGTCTCTGGTAACAGAAGTTTGGGGGGCTTTTTGCCTCTACTGATTGAGCAGGTAGTTTCTGAAAATTTTGCAGGAGCTGGGGGAAATGTGGGGCTGTGCATCCTGGATTGAGCCAACTCAACACTGTAACTGAAAGTGCAAACCAGGGCAAAATGCTGTGAAGTAGATGTGGAGAGGACCTGTTTGCTTTAATTTTACCTTCTGTGTTGCCCCTAAACTCTGAATTCAGAATCTGGTAGCTTGTTTATCAGCATTTGGACATTACAGAGATAGGCTCTGTGCCTCTTGCACCATCCAAACTCCTTCTTAAGCAACGTTTCCTGCAGCTGGTCAAGAATGGGTTTTTGTTCTGAGGTACAGCCTCAGTATAGGTCAAAGGAATTTCCATTTACATTTTCTGTCCTAGGGCTTTCTTTTGGAAAAGGTGTGGGTGAAGGGTTTTTTGTTACATTTAATCTAAAAGCTTCCTTTGGTAACTGTGGCTTCATGCTTTGCTGTATTCAAATGCAAACCAGTAATGAAATCTCCTATACAATTTGGGCACCTTCCTCTAATAGATAGACACTACTGCCTTGGTACTCTTCCATCTGTGTGGTTGTGAACATCAGTCCACTTCAGACCATTATAGAAACAGAAGGTCCATCAAGCTGAGATGTGTGCTTATTACTTAATGGTATTTAGTCTTTAGGGATTCTGACTGTCCTGTTGCAGGGATTTGGAAATCTTCTGGGAGGAGGCTTCCAGGTCTCAGCATTCTGATGACCCTTGGTCTCCTGTAATAACCAGTGCTGCTTCAGGGAAATGGCCTCACTCATTTAAGGTGTATTCATGGGGCAGACTTATGAAAGAAGAAGGACCAAAACAGAAGCCACCGTTTTTCTAAAGGAGCCTCTGATTTGGGGTTTTTACTTTGCCATGGTCATAACAGCCTATACATCTGCTTCTCAGTGGTTCTTTGAATGTTAGAAACTGTTGGATTTTCAGGGAAATCATACAGAAGATAGATTTTCACTCATATCACTAAATAAATACTTGAAAGGGAGAGGAAGAGTTAAAGGAAGTGGAGTGACGTTACAGATTTGATTCTGTCGCTGCTATTCGCTGCTATTTTTCCTGATAATTATAGTGAGTCCTTTTCAGTTTAGTACCACTTGTTTCAAGGTGAATATTAATGTAACAGCAAAACAAAAATAATCTGAGACACATTTGATGCCACCTGATTAGTTTAGCTGAAAATCCCAGTCAGAGACCAAGACCTCCTCAGACCAGGCTTTCTATACTCTTAATAGAAAATCAGTCCTTAACTCTAAAGGGTTTGCAGTAAAAGTGTCAGAGGAGAGAAAACCAACAAAAATGACAGATGGGAGAGTGTGCAAAGAAACAGCAAGCTAATTAAGATTAGCATAATAAGCAATGCAACGAGGTTATTGTAATGCTCAGTAATTACAGACAAGTAAGAAACTGATGGGTGGTGAATTTCTTATTTTCTGCTTGAAAGTAATTGAATCCTTTCCTGCTGTTCTCTCAGTGTGCAAGAGTGTATTTTCAAAGGCCCTTCCTGTTTTTTGGTGTGGTAACTTCACTACTTGAGCATGTTTCCTTGGCCTGCCAGATACCTGGTTTGATGGAAGCTGTGCCTAGAACCATGGGTGCTCTCAGTGTGTAAAAAGCATTTCCCAGTGTGGTTTCATACATCCTTTTGAGGCTTATGTTTCACTCTTTGCATATTTTGCCTACTTACAAGTCAGTGTTAGTGAACATGCGAAGAACCTGTTACTATTGGGAGAGGAGTGAAATAGCTGGAGTAAGAATTGCTGAGATAAGTGCTGCCTACTCTGAATGCAGCCCTCCTTCCATAGTCACATTTGGTGGTGGGACCTGCCAGAGTGGTCTGCTCAGAAGGCAGCAGGTCCAAGAAGGAAAAGCCTGTCCAGTAAGTGAGGCCAGGCTTGTGAGCCACTGCAATCAAAACATGCTCTTTACTCCACAGACAGGGGAACAGATGGCTCTGGAGTTTATGAAATCAGGTAATAGTCTCTTGTTGAGAGAAGCACATTAAATGTGTCAATCAGCCACAACTTGGAAAGCCCCCATTTGACTACTTGAATAATCAAAGCAGGGTCTCCCAGGGCTGTTAAGTTGAAAATCTGTCACTGTTTTCTCCAGGGAGTATGAAGTACATGGTAGTAACAAACTAAGAGGGCATGTTTTTAGGAAGAAAATGAAAGCATGGCAATAGTCCTTTCAGTGTGTATGGCCCTGAGATGAATGTCCTTAGATCTATATGCTCTGCTGTGGACCTAGCAAAGCCTGACACCTGAAATCTCAAGTTCTCTTCAATCAGGTTTTAAGATGACCATAGTTCCTTTGAAGTAGGATTGACCTGCATTGTGGTTTAGTGTCCTCCTAGTCTCCATGGCTATGCAAACTGCAGGTTTTGCCTGTGTTACTGGAAGAGCTGTGCCTCTGTTTGTTTGTTTTGTTTTGTGGTTTTGTTGTTGTTGGTTGGTTGGTTGTTTTTTTCTTTTATTCTTTTTTTCTTTTCTTGAGAGAGGGAAGGCTGTTATCCTCTGGTTTTGGTTGTATTTTTGTACATCTAGTTGATAAGTCCCAGCTCATTCAGTTATTACATCAGAGACTTCCACAGCTGGTTCCTCTGTCAGCTGCTAAGCTACTGCTCTTCACAAAAAGGAACATTTTCTGAAGTTCAGCAAAGTTATAGATAGGATAGGAGTTCTCAAAGGAAGCCCCATTGTCTCCAAGGCAGGAGTACTTTTCTTTTCTCTGGCAGCAGACTGTGTCTTGGTTTCAGGTGCCTGCCTGCCTGCCTACCAGCTCCCTGTGAGCCAGAGCTACATGAGAGCTACAAACTTCACAGGGCACAGTCGTCTGAGAATTTCCTGCTACTGCAGGAAAAAAATCACATCTGAGGCATACTGGAGGTTTTCTTTCTCACCTTCTGCCTTGTGACCGTCTATTTTATGTGGCTCTTTTTTAGGACCCAGCTTGTGTTCTTCATGACATGAGTGTTGGGGTGCAGTGAAGGCACCTGAGGGCTGGGCAGGCTGCATCTCCACCTTATCCCAGCAGGGCAAGCAGGGCCACCTTGGGGAGGGTCATCCAGGTCACCTGGGAGTCCAAATCATTGGACACCTCCGTGGTGACGGGAGCTGTCTGAAGTCAGCTGGGAGCACAGCTCAGGGTCAGGACCACATCCAGTGACGCTGGGCGGGTCTGTAGTGGTGAGTGAAGCAGTTCCAAGGTCAAGTTAGGAGGATAGGATGCAGAGCAAGGTCCAGATCAACAGGTGTATTGCCTGGCACAGGCTGGGCTGGAGCTGGGGGCTGGCACATCTCCAGAACAGCTGAGGCAGTGACTGGAGGCTCAGGGCTGAGCCCCTTGGGCAGGGGGCTTGGGGAAGGCTCTAGAGGAGTCAGGGTGACTCAGACCTTGGCCTTGAACTTACATTGCTGCACTTGGTGTTGGAATAGCTCAGTTTCACACTTCCTGTGCTCTACTGTCAGGAAGAGGAAAGATTCAAAGCGAACTGTGGGGCCTTTGCAGTTGGTACAAATGGCACAGTTGTGCAGGTAAGAGGCAAATGCTACTCTCAGACTGGAGAGGGGATCACTCCCCTACACGGATTGCGGGCTGGCCACGTCCGGGTGATGGAAGAGCTCTGCTGAGATGGACCTTGCATTGTCAGCTGGAAATTGAGGTCAGTGAGCTGCTGCTCCTTTTGTATGAGACAAACCTCCCAACAGCAAACCATCTTCCTATCTCTTCCCCTGCCACAGCTGGGATAGTATGACTGACAGAGCTCTTTTTCTGCCAGTCGAGGTTTGGCGTGGCCTTGAAGTGCCTTCATGTGCTGCTGCAGCAGCAGTTGAAGTTGTTCCTCCATTTCCATTCATTATTCCTCCAAATGCAGGAATATTTATCTAGCAGCTGAAGCAGCATTTCTGTGGTTTGCTGCAGGGGAAGTAGGAAGTGTGTGTGTGTGTGTGTGTGTGCTACCTTGTTTGGGATCCCTGATAGCTTCATGCTGCTGTAGGTGTTGACTGTTTTGGCTGGCTCTGAAGGCTGATGGCTTGAGCTTTTAAATTTTTTTTCTTAAGAACAATTCAATATCTTCTTCCTGTTCAATCTCTTAAGAAAAGTAAAACATGCACTCCAGATGCATGGTCTGTGGCAGAGAAAAATCAGCATAAATCGCTTGATTTCCGTTCAGAGTAGCTGCTTATGCATAATTTTTCAAAGAATTTTGCAGGGGCATGAGGAGACAGGGGCCATAACAGCACTGTTCCTGTAGCACGGAGACATACTGGCCTTCTGCAAGAGTGAAGTGTTGACTTGCATTTTATTGTGCCTTGCTTGGGAGCTGTTGCACAGGCTTTACAAGCCTCAGGTGAAAGGAAGCAAGCTACAGTCAAATAACCTTGAAAGACACAGTCAGCTGCAACTTCCTTTTGTCTGTGTTGCCTACAAGCCCATGGCTGGACTACGTTCACTACCCTTTATTTTGAAAACATTACTCTTTCAGGGATCCCCAACAAATCTCACTTGTCTTCAGCATTTTTTTTCACATAAGTCAGGGAACAGGGGGCAAATAGAGAAGCTGAGGGGAAAGTGACAGCCCATTGCCTGTGAGCCTCTGCCCTTCGGTGCCTTTGCTGGATCCATTCTCAGGGTTACCAAAGAAAATCACCTTTATTTTGGGTTTTTTTTGGAAGTAGAGACTTGTCAGGTAGAGATGTGACCTGAACCAGTAGTTCATTCCCGCAATAAGCACTGCACAGCAGTTGGTGTGTGAGCTGTCTGAGCCCACTGCCAGAAGCTGGAAACAGAAAGTAATGCTCCAGCTGCCAAGAATTCAAGGGGGGAGGATCCCAAACAGGACTGTTTCCCAATAGCTGCTGCAGAGGTGGAGAAGAAAACTGAGCAGCGTCTATGGGTGGATTTGGAAGATGTTTTCTTGTGTTTTACAGGGTTTTCTTTTGTTAAAGTAATTGTGCAATGAAGTCTACCTTGTGTTAGCTCTAATCTGCTGATGAATGTTTGGTAATGCAGTCTTGTTACAGGTACAGTCACAGGTCAGGTTGCATTAGTAATAAGAATTTCCATTCCAAGTCTAATTTAGCTACTCATTGGGAATAAAGAGCTAAAACCCCTCCATCCAAAGGTACAATTTAAAATAAAAATGTCTGATAAAGAGGAATGGTGTTGAATAAGAACTGTACCTTCATCATCCATATTCAGGGTCGATTTAACTGAATAATGCTAGTGTGGTCCAGTGTTTTTATCATCAGTCCATGCTTTTAAATAGTTAATTCTTGCACGGCTATTAGGCTTAAATTGCCCGGTTCAGGATGCCAGGCAAACACAGACTGTCATGGGTAAAATATGTCTGTCTCTGTGAAACCAAGTGGAATCAGCACATTTTCATTTTGTTGATTACTTCAGATAGGACTGAGTATCCTAAAATGCAAAAGGTTATACAAATGCAAAAGGTTATACAGTGAATTCTTTCAGTTAAAAATATTTGCACAGAACACAGTCCAGGTGGTTTCAGAAGGAGGTACTACTCACTTTTGCAAAGTGCAAGATGCCCTGTCCATGTGGAGAGCTGCAGAGGTAGAGAATCTAATAGTCAGGTCTGGTGTTTTTGTAAGGAAAACTAAGTTTATCAACAGAAATACCATTGGGAGAGGTTCTTTATGCCTCAGAGGAATCCCAAAACACCTATCAGATACTACCTGCTGTATTTGGCTTTTCCTGCTTTATAGCACCTGTCATTTGAATTGCATGCTGGATCTTTGGCTAAATTTATGGGAATTATTTTTCTACCTTTTCTATAGCAGCAATGTTGCTTTCCCTTGTGAAAATAACTTTTCCTTCAAACATTTGCTCCTAAGAAGGATGCTTGAGGCACTTAACACCTGCTCCATATTTGGGAATGGCATTTATAATACTCAGTTATTTTCTTTGGAGTGTGGAACTATTTTTTTAAAAGGAAAGGGAGAAACTGTAGCTATGACCACTTCTAGTTGCAATGCCTGGGAGATGAGAAGTGTGTGCTTGTCTGATGGCATGCCAGAGAGAAGAACTTCAGCCCAGAGGTATCCTGAGAAGCCGGAACACAGTCCAAGGGAGAGCCCTTAACAAGAAATGCAAAATTCTGCTTTCTTGGGAGGCTAACTCTGGTACAGGCTGGGAACCAAGTGTCTGAGTAGCTGTGCTGCTGTGAGGGCCTTACAAGGTGTGAGGGATGTCAAGGTGAATGTTGGCCAACAAGTGACCTAAATGTGAATAGGTGAACCAGGTGCTGGGCTGCATTTGAAAGACTGTGGCTGCCAGATTCAAGGGAAAATATCCCTCTCCATTTGCGACTGGTGGGTCTTGGCATGCTGGGTCTAGTTTTGGGTCTCTCTTTAAAAAGAAGACTGTTAAGATACTGAAGCAAGAGCCGCAGAGACCTGCTGAGATGGGTAAGGGCTGAGCATGTAAGTTGTGAGCAGAGTTTGAGAGGAATGGGTTCGTGTACTCTGCTTAGGTCAAGCAGAGGACTAATCAAATAACAACCCACAACCACCTAAAGGGAATAAGGAAAATCTGAGAGCCAAACCCTTCTCAGTAATTGCGGGTGGTGGGTCAAGGGTGCAGTGGCCGGGAGTGGCAGCTTGGAAGCTTCAGCTACTTAAGATAAACGTTTTCATTTGTTTGGTACTGCAGCTCGGTAATAGTGCTGTAAGAGTACCAGACTGCAGTTTGGTACTGGGCTCTGGAGATGACGGGTTTCCATTCTTGGACGTTTTCCAGACTAAGATAGATCAAACCCTGGCTGAGCTGATCTAGTGTTGGCAGTAGTCCTTGTTGGGAAATGGCACTGGCCTAGAGAGCTGCAGAGTGCCAGCCAGCACCTCTGCAGGCTGTGCAGCCCCCAGTCCCCAGACAGCCCCCTAATGCAGACAGCTGTGGAGTGGGGAGCAGTGTCACTGGAGTCATGCTCAGCTTGGTCCCAGAGCACTGAACTGCGCAAGGTGGGTCGAGAATTCGGTTGGTGGAAGGGTGAAGGTTTGTGTTTATCTCTTGGCATTCCCCCATTTATTTGACACCAGCCGTGCTTGTTGCTGCCTCTGGATGAGACTTCATTAAGGAACACTCAGCTAAAAATAGTTTATACTGATCTAGAGTTCCTTGATTCATCTGAGAGTCTGCCCTGCTTCCACTTCTTGCCATCAGCTGTCCTTTTGCTTTTAATTAAATTTGGGTTTTATATTTTTAAGTATTTTTTCTCTCCCCTGCCCCCTCCCCCGAGAATTTCATGTCTGTACCAGAGGGCTGAGTTTCTTCTGGGCTTTAAAGCACAAAGTTATTAGCTGATACATAGTGTTTTCCAGTGGCTGTGATAAACTGTGGTTTCTGTTATTCAATATCTAAAGTTTTCTGGACTTCAGGGCTTCTTGAAACTTCCAAGAGACTGTCTAGTTCAGTAATGGAGTTCAGAGAGTGCCGTGCCTTGCTTTAGTGTGGCTGTGCATAAGTATTTAATGGTTCTTGTGACCAGCAATTTCAGCTGAAGCAAAAATCAGTTTTTCTGGTTAGCCTAACTGGTTCTCCGTTGGTTAAACTACTGATGTACTGTAAGAAAAAGTGTATCTTTAACAAAAATAAATAGGACCTTATTCTCTGCTTGGTTAAACTTGCCACAGTGTGGTTGAATTCAGTGAGGTCATGATGGTACAAATCACATCATCCTTTTAGGTCTTTTTTTAGCTCTGTGCTGCATGTTGGATGGCATGGTGGGGAACAGATTAATATCTTTATTATTGTGGAACAGTTGCTAGAGTCTATCAGGCAGAACAGGTTGCTGCATTGTTTTTAGTTGGAATAAAAATTGTTGAGAGAAATCCAGGTAAGTGCTAATAAGCAGAAACTTGGTGTGACTTAGGTCTGTTGTTTTTCATTAAGTTTTACTCTTTTCTTAATAAATAATTTGTGTTATTTGATATCTGGAAGAGTATTATTTGTCAGTTCCATTAAGTGTTTGGAAGAAGTGATAAGGAGGAAATTCTGAGATCCATTCACTAGTAAGAAAGATAAAGAAATATTTTAAAGGAACTTTGAAGGGTGAATAGGAGTAAGAATGAGAATGAAATTAATCATGGCAAAATCCAAGTGAATAAGTCTGATAAAATAATTTGCACTGATGTTTGAAGGAAATGAGTAATTTCAGAAGTGGTAAACAGGATAAATCAGATGGTTCACGTCTACAGCATGGTATGGCAATGGAAAGCACAAGCAGCAGTGCAGGCAGGTTTTGTTGAACAAATAATGATTATTTTGTTACATTGTAATAACAAATATATTAATTTGTTATTTATAATAATTGATTTGCTGAATAAAAAAAAGAAATAGTCCCATAATAAAGCAGTCATGACTTCTCCTTTATCTGCCTTTCAAGTAAGATCTAGTAAATCTGGTGTTGAATTCTCTGATACCACTGGGCTTTCATATACTGCATGTAAAATAATGGGAGAGGAACTAGAGGGTCAGAAAAAACCACTGTGGTAGTTGTGAGCGGCATGGTTTAAGAATCTGGTGGGATGTGGTGAAGGAAAACAGGTATGGTAACATGAAGAGTAAATTAGGGAAGAGGGAAAGGAATTCTTCAGGCATAAATAAATGAGTTTTAGAAGGGATGAGCTACTGGGGAAAATAGTCTCCTTTTCATCTGAAAAAGTCTTGGTGGTACTATCATGGTAAAATGAAGCTGGATGACTGAGAGGTAAAGTGTATTTAACTATTCTGCAGCACTTGGAGACTTTCTTAGGGCGCAGTAAATAGTTTGTGCAAAGTGAGTTCAATGGCAAAGTTCAAAATGAAGGCAGTAGTTAAGCCTCAAAGGAAAGTAAACAAATGTAAGATGTGTACCTTGCCATCTACACAAAAGAATTAGTTCCAAATGAAGTCTTCGTTTCTGACCTTTGACTTGAGGGCACTGGGTCTTGCCTTTCCATGAAAAGGCAAAAAATAATTGCAGATCATTTTTCAGTCTGGGACACTGTGACCTACCTTCTATGGATTTGGTAACTTAAAATAACTCCCAGCTCATTACATGCACTTCAGGGCTGTCCCAGTCTGAGAACACTTCTTGGTCTCCACAAACTCCAAAGAGGTACTCACTGCTGCACTAAAATCATCACATTAGCACTTGGCATTTATCCTGAGTTCTCATGAATTTTCATGCACTGAAAAATGTCTAGGAGGTGTCAGTCTACTAAAAGTATAAATATTTTCTAGGGAAACCAGATGATGTGTTACAGCTTTGCTTCACATAAACTCTTCCTCTGCATTCTTTCCGTAGTGTGGTTCAGCATGAGTGTGAAAGGGGCTAAGAGAATTAACCACCTATTCTTCATGGTTTCTGAACTTAATCTTGCAGTTTATGGTATTAATCCTTAAGTTTCTTGCACATACAGAAGGTTTAGAGTGCTACAGTTTTTTTCTCTGTCAGACAAAAAAAAAAAAAAGTATGCTGGAAGTTTAGAGTCATAATTTAGGTGCTATATATAAATTATTTCATTTCATATGCTGGGCTTCATTCTGCCTTATGACTGTGAGATTTTTGTATTGCTATTCTTTATTTGTCCACCCAACTTTCCAAAAATTGTTTTGTCATTCCATTCAGCATTTGTCATTTTCATTTCAGCACATTGCATAGTCTTTCCTATTCAGGGAGCTGGATCTGTGTCCAACTGAATTCTGTGTGAGGCTCTGAATGACTCCAGCAGAGTACAACTTAACGAATGGAGGCAACCTCAGGGCCTCCATCAGCACAAATGACATTCCTCTGCCAAAATAGTTGCGCTGCCACTCTGGAGCTGATTGCTTGACAAGAAGTGCTCTCTGCTGCTTTGGACTGCAGAAGAACAGTGTAGAATAATTACAATTTCTGTAACTACAGAATTGTAGCTGGATTCAGAAGGATCTCTGGTGATTGTGTAGGTGAGCTGAAAGCAGGTCTTTGTAGATGAGGTTATTCCTATGCTTGTCCAGTCAAGTTTTAAGTATCTTCAGAGATGGAGCTCAGGCTCTCTATGGGCCTCCTCCTGTGGCTGACCGCTCTCCAACAAATTGATTTGTCTGTATTCTGTAAATGCATGACTACAAAGAGAGTGGTGCAGAGGAAAAGCTTGGTCTGAGGCATTTGAAAATCTAAAGAAAACAGAATCACTTTCTTGCTCTTACCATTCCCTGCAGTAAACCAGTAGTAACAAGCTGGCTATGAGGCAGTAGGAAATGTCACAAAATTCACAGTATCTTCACTAATTCATTGCTGAAGAATGGTCTTTTTGTTCCATTGCCATTTATCTGGATGAAGGAGTTGAGAAAAGGTCTTGGATGATTTTTACAGACAGTCTGTTTTTCCTATCCATTCTACAGAATCACAGAGGGGTTTTGAGAGGGGGGGAAAGCTCTTGCAGCTTATACCTGTTGAGACAGAATCAGAAAGAGCATTCTCCACACTATGAGAACCTTCCCCATGATTATGGGCAAATCACTTGAATTTGATGTCACACTGCTTGGAGTTTGTTTGAAGTAGTTGATGTTCTTTTTATATCTGCTGACAAAAAATATACAGTGGGCCATCTAATCTGATTGCTTGTATATCCCATCTTGAAGAATTTCACCAAAAAGCTCATGCTTCTGTAAGTTAGCTGTGAAGTGCTTGAGGCAACATGGTGAGAGGTCTTCTAGGTGTCTTGAGTCTGCAGTTCCTCCGTGGCCCACAGGAACAGGAGGTGCCTGATCTAATGCTCTCAGTTACTTGCATTTTTTTATTGTTCTTGTTCAGCCACTTCAGCAACTCGCTTTCTCCTTCCTTTGCAGACTCTTGGGCAAATCCCGAAGTCTCTGGCTTTTCCTTACATCTCCACTTTACATTAAATGACCTTTCTTTTCACACAACTTAAAAAAGGTCTGCTTGCAAACCTGTTTAATTATATTACTTGTTAAGCCTGATTAGCGGTATCTCTAGCTGGTGGAATTATTGGGTTTTTGGTCTCATGTACATGACTTCATTAGCATTCACCATTTTGTGTGAGAAGTGTTAAGCCTGCATTATTATAGACAGGGATCCAGTGTGGATTTTATGTGTGATCCTGTACAGTATAAAATGTTCCTGGTAAGATGGAGACTTCAAACCCACAGCCAGAGATGAGAAAGAGAAAACCTGAGGATGAACCTTATCAATAAGGAAAAGCTGTGCTTAGGGGCCAGGTTTCTTGCTGGCCGATGGGAAGGGGGAAAGGAAGCATGTAAATAGAAAAAAAATGAAGAATCTTTAATTAAAGCCAAATAACAAAAACAAGCAGAAATCCTTTAGCTATTATCTCTGATCTCTCTATATACTTTCTCTTTATTTTGTTTCTAGGATTTCCCTACTGCTCTTACTCTTCTGCAAGATTTCTTCTTTTCTTGCGATTTGCATTTAGAATTAAATTTTCCTTCCTTCTCCCATGTGCCTGAAGGAACGAAAACATTTTTATTGCTATAGCTGGTAATATCTGCTCATCAGTAGCGTGTGAAAGGCCTTTCATATTTGGTTTGCTATTTTTTGTTTCCCCTGCTACCTCTCCTCTGAATGTCAGATTTTTCAGCTGCCAGAGTGAGCTGGTGGAAGAGAGCCTGCTTGAGGGAATTGTGACATGGATTAAGATTGAATTCTGCATGCTAAAACCCATCCTACAACCCTGGAAAAAATCACGCCCGGTCATTTCCAGTGCTGGAGTCCCTTCCCTTCTCTGCTGCCAAGAGTAGCACTGGAGGAGATGGTGTAGCTGATAAAACCAAATGTGTTCTCATGGAGGATTTTGAAATGGCAGTTCTGTTCTGGAAAATAGCTGTGTAAAAGGTGCATGACTGTATTTCTTGGACTATGTTGCTTGTGGCATGAGAATTTGCAGTACTGAATACAAAGAGATACTCTTTTCTTATCCATCTCAGGAGACTAATGTAGTAAAATGACACTTGTCCTCATGGAATTTTCTTATAGTACTTGGAGTGTTTGCTATTCTTCATAAAATCCCAACTTTTACATGTTAATATTTCAGAATATTAGTTTGGTTCATTTTCTGTGAGCACATTTTAAACTTTATTTTCCAGAGTAAAAGGTGTCACTCAAATGTCACACTTCCTAGAGTCTCTCAAAAGTTCTTGAATATTCAGACTCCCTACATTCAACAAAAGAAATGCATCCTGAATTTTAATCCAGCCTCACAGTTTTAGGAGTTCAGTTCCTGATTTCTCTATGTATAAGATAAAAAGTGTTTAATTGAGCTGGATTTCATTCCTTTTGTATCTACAGCAGACTAGAAATCTAGTGAGCTGACTCAACCAAAGTCTGTTATAAATCCGAAGGGACTGTGGGAGGTGAGGAGGTTGCCCTAAGATCATTTCAGGTGTAGTGGAAAGTTGTCAGGGCTGTCTTGTTACCACTTTGGGTCAGCTACATGACTGATAATGTGAAGGATGATTGGAAGGTGCTGTATATTCTTAAGCCTTCAAGGAGAAAATGTCCAATCATCCAGAATCAATTACCAGCTGTCCTCTCGATTAAGACAAGTTGAGACAAGTGGGGGTAATGTTGTGTCAGGTTTGTGACATCGTATTTCTTGACACAGTAGCAGGATGGCAAATCCCCGTGGTCAGTTCCATCTTCAGCCATGACCTGCTCCAGGCAGGGTAATGGTTGGCGTCAGGAGACAGTAAATTCAAGGAAGCCCTTAGTTGACACTGAACTTGAGCAGGAATATTTTAAGTAGAGGACCTGGGTCTGAAGTGAAGTGACCAGATGCTTTGCTGTGTGTTTGTACACACTGGTTTTATCTTTCTGTAACCACCTTGCATGGAATAATACAGTAATTCTTGGCCTGAGTCTTTTTTTCACTATGTGATCCCTGGCTTAGACTCAACCGTTTCAGAGATTTGTTTGATCTCCACTCCAGTGGTTGGGATCCCTGAAAGTCATTAGGACAAATTCATCTCCTGGATTACCCACATGCCTTGTTGCTTTTGTCCTGCCTTGACTAACAAGTTTTGACAAGTAAATTATCAGATCAATAGCCCTTGTCAGCCGAGGCTGATGGAGAAAACGGGAAGCAGCTTCAAAGCACAAATGGTTTATTGTCTCAAGAAACATAGCAGATCTTCAGGGATGTTGAACCCAATTATCCATATCCTCCTTGGATAATGCTAAGCTGTTTCAAGCTAATTACCCAGAGTTTACACCAATCTGGATATGAATTTCATCTAGTTCTAATGAACTTTTATTCTTTGCTGTGCTCATCTCAACTGAAGTGAATTTCACTTTTGAGTTAATGTTGGTTTTGTTTTAATTACATCGCAGCAGACTAATTGGATGGCTCGGGACTAGATGCTTAATAACTTGATATTGCATATTATTAGTGCTGTCATTTAATATTAGAGGATGAAAGAAAGTTATTACTAAGTACAGAGGTTTTGGAGCTTACTCTTTCAGTAGAAGCATCCTGGATTTTTCCACTACTCTTAGTTTGCTCTCCTTTGACTTAGTGGCTGATAGAGCTCTAAGTAAGGTTTATAAAAAGATTCCCATTGATTTGAACAAAGCTTTTATAGATGCTGATTTAGGTCTCAATTAAGAAAAGTACTTTAGCAGGTGAATGAGTAAGTTTTCCTATCAGCGGAACTTAAGTACATGCTCAAAAAAAAAAGCGCTGAATCAAGAAAAAGCATGAATCAAGACTTAAAAGGGTAATTTATTCAGAAATGCTTACCTTCCAACTTCCCAGAAGAAAATACTAAATCATTTTAAGGGTGGGTTAACCTTTCTCTTTTAATTTTTACCTTACAGTCATGACTGATTTATCTTTCATATTTTTGCTTTGAGAAATTAGGGAGAAACCTCAAAACTTACTTCCAGTCTCTCTGCTACTTCATTCACCAGCAGCTTGTATTTTTCAAGTCTGCTTCTGTTCTCTCTTACTTCTTTTAATGTTGGCTGAGTGGCATTTAATCTATCTAAACTGAGTGGGAGTATTACTGCTTAATTCACTAATTAAGAGATTTGTACCCACCAACTTCAGAGAGATGGCTTGTGTTACACAGCTTGATGTGAGACCAGAATCCTGTCTTTGGGGTACTGGGCCTCCATTTGAGCTCAGTCTTGTATTTAGCAAAGCCCTGGCAGTGAAGTTTACCTTTGAGAAATAGCAGGGGAGTCAGTGGGACTATTAATCTCCATCAAATTTAACATCCAGAGATGTTTTTAAATATGGTGTTGTCTTTACAGAACAGGACTATATTCAGTGCCTGATTTTTTGCATCTTCCAGATAATTGCATGTCTTCTAATGATATTCCGGTGTTTACTGCCTCTGGCAAAGCACATAATTATGTTCCTAAATGTTCCAGTTGCTACTTCAGCATCTCTGTGCAAAGTGCAGATGGTCTGAAGGGAAGGAAGCAAGTGAGAAGACTAAGAGCTGCACATTGCTATGCTCTCATCTTTGTTTCTTTAAATTTTAGCTGGAACTTTCATGGTTTAAATGGAAGTTCCTATATTAAATCTTTTATTCGTTATTTCATTTAAACTCAGGGTTTGGATTGACTGCATTACTAGCAGTCATTAAGATATTGTTGGAAAAAAAGGACAGTAAATAAAAGTGCTCTATTGCTTTGCTTTCTGCAGTTCTCTTATTCTAAGATAATAAAACCTAATGGGTCAGTTATGATTTTTGTGACTCACTAGGTGAGCACAGTGTAATTCATTTAGACTTCTGGAAATAGACTGTATTTTGAAAAAAATCTGTTCTTATCTGGAGGAAAAAAGTAATGTTTTTGGTCATGTGAACTTTAATAACTTTTCTCTTAAATTCCTATCTGCAGCTCAAAATTTAAAATGCATGTTGAAAAGACACATTTAAGTGGAACTTCAAGTCCTTCTATACTTCTTAGCTTGATGGAATTTGCATTTTCCCAAGGCTGATCACAAGATAACCTTGCAGTTTCTTTAACTTAGGGTGATGAGCCCAGCTTATATGGAGAGTCAAACATTCCAGTCTCTAGCTAGAAAACAATGAGACTTTAAACAGAGATCTGACTGCTTTTGTTATTATTTTGTTAGGTCTAAGTCTTTCTTAGCTGTTCTTTGAAACCATCAACTGTGAGTAATTTTTATTGTTAGCAGAGGCTCCACTGTTTTCTATGATTGCAGGAGCTAGAATTGTAAGAGAAACACCAACAGAGTGCAGATAATAATCTGAGTTTTTGACAATCTAATTGCAGTTAATAATGCTGATAAGATGCAAGTGTTAGAAATTATTAGTAACAGTGGAATTTGTAGTTTTACATGGATAGTGCTATGCCAGCCATACATCATCTTTTCACTGGAGTGACTTTATTACATGTGACTCTGTTGCTGTTATATTGTTTTCTGCTAGCCATGTCATCCCTACCTAAGAGAGCATCTGAATCTGTATTTCTAGACTTACTTGAAATTATTGTTGTTTGGATGCAGTAACACTATGGGAATGTGAATAAAACATTATGCAGACCCCTGCCTTTTCAAGTTTAGGTGCAATTAGAGTAAGAAAGATTTGCTTGTAGTGCCCCAGAGCTGTGACTGAATAGCAGACAGCTATTTAAATATTCTGAAAAAAAAAAACCCTAAAAAATCTCACAGGCATAAGCTAACTAGTTTAAATGAGATAAAATGCTGTGCTCAGAGTTATTTCGAATAGGAGGAAATATGAAATACTGAAATGTAATAACACACCTCCAGAATGCTCTCTCTTAGAAATTCTTGGCAGGTAACACCCTGAATGGAATTCAAATAAATTTGGTTTTAATAGTAATCAGTAGATTATTGTGTAGGTGTAGAACAAAATTACTGTTTGGATCACACTTGGTGATCCTACACTATGTACCCATTGCTCTTCTGCTCGTCCCATTTCAGTGGGAAGCCACAAGATCTGCACACAGACGTGTCCTGAAGTCACACCCAACATAAAGCTCAACATATGGATGCATTGCAGTGTTTTTTACCACTGTCTCCTCGATTGTAGCTAGCGTCAGAAAATCCTGGCGATTTGAAATGATCCAAATTGCTGAACATCAGCCCCAGCCCCTGTGTGAGAGCAGTGTTGATCAGTGAGCTGCTGTGGAAACACTGTTGTGCCAAGCAGGTCGCCAGACAGAGGCTGTGTCCCCCGTGAGGTGTCAGGAAGGCCAAGAGGTTGTGCCTGTGTGTTTTGACCTGCGTGAGCCAGCCCTGGGAACATGCAGTTGGCAGACCTGAACACGTTTCCCTGCATTTTCATTTTGTAGGTCCTTGGTGAAGGTAGGCAAAGAGCAAGCTTGGTTGGCATTCATATGTAGGCAGCTATATGGCTGTTCGGTAAGGATGAAAGAGGAGTTAGGTAGAAGATAAGTAATTAGAGTGATGAAATTCTATATCCAACAAAGCACAGGAAATACATAATAATCAAATATGAGCCCTGGTTTTAATTTTCTGTGTCCCCAGGCCAGTTCTTTTTAACCACAAAATAATATTAATGTCACCACAGCTAGTTTTTTACAATATAGACAATATTAGAAATTACTCTTGTGTAACATTATAGCCTGAGTAATAGTGAAACCTCAAATACTTCTTTTAATATGTCTTTCAAAGCATAATGGGAGCAAGACTAACTTTCTAAGAAGCTGTGTATTTGCTGATGTTACTTTACATTTCTTTCTACTGTCATTGCTACTGAATTGGGAGAGACTATGCCTATTTTCTACCTTTTTTCTTTTTACATTATAAAGCAGCAGTAGCCATAAAATATGTGCACTAGCATGAAAAAACGCCCCAGTGTTTAAAACAGCCAGCAAGGAATCATAAACTGGAATGCAAGTTTTGTGTTTCTGAGAAAGCAGCTATTGTAAATTAAATCAGGTTTATTTATGAGACTTATTAATGTGAAATATAGAATTGGTCAGTGTACTGTGGTTTTCACAGACGGCTACTCTCTTAAGAGACAGGATAATTATGGTCATAAATATTGTGTGTAATCCTGATGGTTAGAAAGGGGGGGAAAGGTTAGAAAGGAAAGGCTGTGAAAGGATTTTGAGGGGGCGTGCTGTTGCCTGCAGGGGTTTAACACTCTGTTTGGAGATCTGATTAGAGGTATGAATGCAAAAAATCTGCATCACCAGCAATTCATTATTACAGACTTCTTACTAAGTGTTTGGGGAAGAAAATGATGTCGTAAATGGAGGCAAGGTAAAAATTACGTTGTTCCTCAGAGGCTCCCAGTGGAGACTGGCAGAGTCCTCTGGGAGGTTGCCTGGTGGGAGCCTGAGGTGCACTGTGGGCTCCTGGAGGAGCCGCAGCAGGCTCTGGCTGAGGCCTGGTGCCCTGCAAATGTAACACAGTTTTCAGAGAAGCAGACAAGTTTGTTCAGACCTTGGCTAAAGGCAGGAAGGAGAATTGCTGAGCCCCTAATCCAGTAACTTCAGTTCCGGTCCTGCTGCTGCACTTCTTGCCTGCTCTAAACAGACCACTCTCAATCTGTGCGCAAAATGTGGAAGTTTTTGAAATAACTCCCTGCCACATGTTGTAGATACCTTGTAGAACAAAGGCATTTTGGTGGGCATGGGGCACCAGGAGGCCCTGATGGTCCTGCCCAGCCCCCTGCTGCAGTGGGAGCAGCACAAACCACCTTTGCTGTGCTCGGTAAATGTCATACCCGAGAAAGAGGTGAGAATGAAGCTTGGCAGGAGTTCCTGTCTGTGGGGGCATATGTATATTTGTATCCCTGAGCTGTGACCTTTCCATGATCTCCAGGTATGCGAGAAAGCTGTTGTGTTCAGGTGTTGCCTCAGGTACCTGTCAGCAATCAGTGTCGCTGCTGCAGCATCAAAAGTGCTCATTGCTGAAAGCCTCCCTTTGTGGCTGTCATGTTGTTTACCTCCACTGCCTGCTACACAACAGCAGCACAGATGTTTTCAGGAGATGCATTTTCCAAGTCTTTGTCGGAGAAGACCATGTCCTGGGGAAGAGTGAGGGCTACAAATACATCAGAATAAAGCTGTGCAGGAGAAAGGATGTTGTAAAATAGAAGTCTTTTCGTGAGAAAGTAGTCACACAGGAGGTACTGTTAGTCTGACTTGTAGAAAGAAAAAAAAAAGGGAAATTTTAGCAGCCCTCAAAGCTCCCTACAGTAACGCTGCCTCTTCCAGAGGGAGGTTGATTTTCCCCTTGTACTTCTGGTGGAATGGCTTTAGTATAGTTGGACTTTGATGGTGTGATGGTCCCCAAATGCTTTATCCTTGCACTAGTGCTGCTTTTGGATGGGCATTTGTTTGGCAGTAAGTAAATGCTCCTAACTGTTTGACTTACTCACACAGCATGCTACTTAAAAACTACCAAACAACCTTCAGGGGATAACATGAAGCTGCTGCTTCAGACTCAGGATTTGGTTTGAACTGGTAACCTGCAAGTGAGTGGCTCTTCAGTTTATTAGCCTTTTTCCTGGCTGTTCAAAAAGGTAGGGAGAATAAGAGCTACTGTGGGCTCTTACTACCTGACTACCCCAAGTTTCAGTTTGTTGCTTCTGCAGTCCTCTCACAGCCCCTGTGATACCATTTCATGTCAGACATTTCCTCTCAAAATGAACGTTGGTTAGTGTGGCCCAGCTGGGTTGTGATGCACAAGGAAATGGAGATGGGGCAGCAGTACTACTCCTTGAGGTGCTTCCTGAGCAGAGCCTGTCAGCAGAAACCTGCAGTGAGGAACCTGCCACACAGCTATCAAAATCCCAAAGAGGAAACTCCTCCCTAACCTGCTGTGTGACAGATTGTTAATGGCACTGTCCCCTGATGATGCAAACGTGTACATAAGTGCAAACAGCACAATAAATACTCCAGGGTGTGATCTGATTAACAGCTGGGATCAAGCTGAGCTTTCTCACACAGGTTAGTATTACAAAGGGCTGTTTGACAAAAGAGTGCAGCAGGGGCTGACTGAGCATGCTGACAGTGCTGTGGGTGGGATAGGGATGCAGGAATAAGGATGGCTGAAGGTCGTACACCTGATAGATGGAGGAAGAAAGCTGGGTTAGTGGTTGTGGCAGTCATGATGGGGTGATCTGGTTGGATTTTTGCTCTGGCAGTTATTACAGATGTTACCATGGGAATTCTTGGAAAGAGGGGATGGGCAGCAGATGCAAGGCCTGAGTCATAAGCCTGAGATAGCTTTGTGCTCTCCCCAAAACACAAAATAATGGCAAAATCTGTTCAGCTTGCAAAGTTTGCCTGTATGTGATACAGGTAGCAGCATATCCACAGTGAACTGAGTGGGCCCGGAGTGCCCCTGTGATGGGTTTTGTGGAATGGCCTCTGAGGCCATCAGTTATCTTTGATCCTTTTCACCTCCCTTTTTGTACCTGCCAAGGAGAGATGAAAAGTGCCACATCACTTCCAAAGACACCCAGGATAGCAATTTCAAGGTGAGGCATGACTTCATGAGAATAGAAAGGTTTGTAGAACATGGGACTAAACACTGCAAAATTGAAAGTTAGATGAGCATCTAAATAGCAGCTGTCCAAGCCTCACTGAAAGTACTCACATTTCAGAAAATTGAGACTTTTATAATGAAAAAAGTGTCATAGAAAAAGGGCAAATTACTGTCCTTACACACCACTTAGTTTTGCCTTTAAAATTAAAGGAGGGAATTAGCTGTGATTATAGCTAGGCAAAATTTGAAGTTTCCATCACATTGGGAATGCCTGCATTTCAATATCTGAGTTTGTTACAGGTTGGTACTAAAACATGAAATAGGACATTTTAACATAGTGGGATTTCCAAAACTCTCCACTTGATTTTTCTTTAATTAAAACGAAATACTTTCACACTTTTCAGGTTGAAAATGCTTAATTTCTATTGCTGTTTGGCTCTGCAGTATTTCATTTTGAGCCTGTTTAGCATTTCAGCTACATACCAGATGAGGACTGTGGTTAAGACACATGATGTGTTTTCCGTTCTCCCTTTTGGGTTGGCCTGCTTTTCTGGACTGCATCTCCAGGGATTATTCAAAATTATGCAGTTTCTATAATATATCATACAGATCCCTCAGAGGAAGATCTGCATTGCATTATAGGAAATGTAATCTTCTGAGCCATTCAATTTATGTTAGAAAATGTGGACCCATACCTCAGTTCACAAAAACCAACATGCTTTAAGGAAAGTGCAGTTTAGTAATTTCTTAATGCAAATTCAAGGAAACATTTTTGGTTAGATCACACTAAAAATAAAACTACAAACACCTTTTGGAGTAAGGAACTCTGAATAAGGTATTTTATCTGAAATTTCATTTGATGGTTGTAGTAATAATAATTAATAGATTTCAGTGGGAAATACAGGCTTTGGGAAGCTACGTATTTAATTAGCAAGCTCTATTATTCCTAAAATTTGTATTTGTAGAAGTTTTATTCACTGACTGAATGAATAAACCCAGAGGTTTTCCCTCTGCTGATGACTGAACAAATAAACCAGTCAGACACTGTGAAATTCTGCCATAGAGATTCTGTAAGTGCTGTCAGTTTGCCATTGCCTTCCAACATGTGCAGGTGACTAAGACTCAGTCATGGTTTGGTTTACAATGGTCAGACCAAGGAAGAAGAAATGTAAAGTAACCTGCTGAGCAGGGTGCAGGGATGGTGAGGGTGGTGGTAACCTGCACTGGTCAAGGTTTTGAAGTAGTGAGTGCCAATGAGAGTGGTTAGGGAGAAAGAAGTGTGGAGAAAACAGCTGCCATCTGGTTAGGTATCTGGTATTATCTAGTTCATGTTAGCCTTGTTAAGAAGCTTATCTTAGGTATTAGTGTAGTCAATCCAATGAATGTATAATGAGAAGCATTTGGGGATGTCTTTAAAATTTTTTCACTTCTTTTCTTTGTACTTTTTTTTTTTCTTTAGTTCTTTTGTTTTGCCTGGGAGTTGTTTTTAAACAAGGCACTGGCCAACAGACACAGGGGATGGTGGAAAAAATAATCCTAACAGCTTTTCAGAGTGGCATAAGTAATGGAGATGAAGTTTTCCTTAACTAACTGCTGTCCAGTATTCTTTGTTTCAAGCTGTCTTTGAGTGTTGTGCTGACACCGGTTTTCAGATGAGATTAAAGAGAGCTTTAATTTCAAATGAAATGTGGTTGTCACTGGGACAGAGGGACCTCTGTGTTGGTAGAGGATTTCCTTCTCATCCAGTTTTTTGTCTTTTAAAAGTGTAAGTCTGAGGAATTTGTTTCCACCACCATTATGTCACAGATACGCTTGCACTTGTGCGTGGCAATGCTTTCTGAAGGTTGTCCAAGGTCATGGCTCCCACAAGACAAACAAAAACCTAGTGCTTCCTTCTCTGTGTTTTGGGAAGGGTGAGGGATGCTTTGCAAGCTTCCTTATGTTGGGATAATAATAGTAAACAATAGTCTGTTGATGCAGACTTTGCCGTATTGAATTAGCTCATTGCCTCCCGTGGCGTATTAGCACACCGTCTGCAACAGCGATGGAGCTGGAGCAAGGTGACCCACAGCTCCTTTCAGTCATTTATCTAATCAACTCTGCAGTAATTTACTTAAGGTTGAAAAGGCAGAGGAGTTACTTCATGACCTTTGTATCTGTCAGTTCATACTCCAAAGTGTGATTTTATTTTTTAAACTACCTGTTTTATGTGAAGTTGCACAGTGATACCACTGGGTCCTTCTTAAAATTCATTCCCTGCACCCATCTTTAACAAATTCTAGCAATTTTGTATTCCATGAACTCCCTCTGTGTTGCCTTAAGAAGTCTGCCTTTGTATTGATTTTTAATTCACTGCCCTTTAGCTTTATTGATGAACCTAAATATTTCAAAAAATAGAAATGCAGATTGTACCATCCAAGCATACATAAACCTTATGGCAGTGCCTGAGAGCACTCTTGTGTCAAATATATTCAGACACAATAAACAAGTGTAACCGGTTACTACAAGGACTGGGCCTGGCAATTGCATTAGACTCGTCTTAATGCATGGAAATGTTCTGAATAAAATCCCTGTTTAACTATTTCTTCACCCTCAAATTGGCCAAGTAATAATTTTCCAGACTTCATTAAGATCCCAGATGCCAAGTGTACAAGTGTCATTAACCAGCTAGTGTTGCTACCTGGGCGAATTTTGAGGCTCAGTTTATTAAAATAAGGACAGTTCATGGATAGAATAAAAAGTTGCTGTGGTGATGCAACATAAATTAGAAATGCAGACACAAAGCCATTGTTTTATACTTAATGAAGTATTTTGTACTTAATAGCCTAGTTCACAGCTTACATTTACCAAAATCTACAGTCTAGACACGTCTCGGATTGCATGTGGCCGGGGTCCTGTGAGCACCCCCATCAGAGAAAGCCAACACCACCCAGTGCTGGTGGTGCCTCCCCAAGGGCTCAGTGGCCACAGCTCCTGCCCAGGCTGCCGAAGTTCAGTTCACTTTTGGATCTCAAGGGCTTTAAGTGCCGGTCCCTGTGCAGTGATGTGCTGTGTTTAATGAGAAAGAGTTGTTAAGGACTCACCTTTAGGGTGCTGGTTGAAATTGCTTCACTGCAATTTCAATACTCTTATTTCTAATAATTTTTCTGCTGCACTTAGCATTTCTCATTGGTAAGGTTGCATCTTTTCTCCTTGGCATTCAGTCCCGTTGTGAGGTGAGTGGGCATCGTGGTGAGTAGGTGAGCTGCAAATGGCAACTGAACTCAGTAGGTGCCTAAAAACCAGTTTTCCTTATGACGATGTGTTAGGTAGCAGGATCCACCATGCTTGGAAAAACAAAATCCTCACAGTGCAGAGGACTAATGCTGTAGGTTTATTCTGTTCTCTCCTCCCAAGCATAAAAACCTGGTACTGAGACAAAATAGTCCACACGTGGTCCCTTGCCAGAAGTGAATGGGTACTGTCCCACTACACTGCGCCATGTGAGAAACAAAAGAACTAGCTGCTGGCAGTTGTTTATCTTGTAAGAAGCCTCATGCACTCGCTGGAGAGAGCAAAGCAAAACTGCATGGATTTGGTGCAGAGATGTGGGGTTCCCTCAGAAGTACCGCTCTTAAAAGTTGCTGTTCAGAGTTCTTCAGAAGCACAGAAAGGCTCTTTCTGGTGCAGGTCTGCCAGGTCAGGTCCTCTATTGCCTGGCAGACAGGTTATAAGGGGGATTTTGCCCCCTTAATCAATTCAGGATAATAAACATGATAGGCTAGTCTAGACAGAAACAGAAGTTAGCCAGTGAAGAGTAATCATGCCCAAGCTTTTATAAAGCTATTCTACTTAATCAGAATGTTTTAAGAGTGTTATTGTGCCTCTTTAAACTCTCCTTACCCCCCTGACCAAAGGGGAATGGCTGTGGACCTGTGTGTAAGTACAGATGATGGGGCACTTAAAAACAAGTGGTGGCAGAGGAGAGAGTGTACATCTTGGTTCTGTATTGCTGAAGAAGGCGGAGTCACTTGAGACTTGGAAAGTGCTGTGTTAACCCCAGCTCCTGGCTTTTCATTACCTTTGTGCCCTCCAATTTATTAAGTGAAAATGGGAAACAAAGTTGGTAAGTAAAAGAATGCCTTTGATACAAAGTGTCTCTGTCTTCTGACTATTTCCCACCATCTTTCCACTTGTGTTTCATTAATGTGAAAGCTTTTGTTTTATAATTTTTGAGAGGGTACAGACAGCTGCCATATCCACAAAGAACTGTGCCTGGGCAGTTTTGGTACATGTCTGTTTCTGAGCTGCTCAGAGGCACCAGGCGCTCTCTGACATTGATGTAGTGTGGTGCGTCCCTTAACACCTTCATTTTCACTTCAGACACGCTCCTACTCTCCCATTATGGCTGGCTCCAGCAGTTTTTGTAATGATCAGCATGAGCACCTCATCTCCTCCTGGCCTCTCCACCTCCTTTCAAGGCTCCATAAAATCCATCTCATGTCTGGTACCTGACAGATATTTCTGGGCACCTTGAAGCGCTCTTGTGAGAGGAAGGCGAGGCTCATATGTGTCTGCCTCTGTAAACCAGCTAAGGGCAGCATTAACTCCATTTAAAACCTGTGAATGTGGTATCCCTCTGTCCCTCCCTCCAATTCTCTGTCTTCCTCAGTAATTTCTTCATTTTCTCCTGTTGCTGATGGTTTTTACCTTGCTTATGGAACCTCTTAAGAGATTTCTCCCTTATGCAGTCAGCAGGTGGCTCAGTCTTTCCTGCAGAACTTTCTAGCACTTTCCCTGCACATCTATCTCAGCTTATTCCTTCCATGCTGTTCCAAAAACCTCTGTATTATTACTGCAATTACTTATTTTTATGGTGTTAGTGCCTGGAGATGTGCAGATAGCGTCAAGTCAGGCTACAAATGTTAGCAAATGTGGGCTTGTGGAGTAGGTGTTTATTTCTACCCAAACAGGTTTGTAAGCTGATATATATTAAGACTAATTTTATAATATCTCAGCCTATGAAGTTGCTTTTTACTTAGGATATGCTTCCTTTTGCTCACTGTAAGACCCATCAGGAACAATAAGGGTCATATATTTATGGCCTTAGTTATTCTCTCCAGCGTTGCACATTAGCAAGTAAAATTCCCATCAGTGGCTTTTTATCCTCTTGTGTCAGATGCTGTTGATAGAGTTAATTCTCTGCTGAAGCAGGACAGTATGCCTTCAGTTATCCTATTTTAGCTACCTTACATGGGAGGCAATGTGGCTTTCTCATAGACTGTTGCTTTAGATCCAGCCTTGTCAACTAATCTCATGAAAATGAAAAGCGTGCGGCTCTTACAGAGCACCAATAACATTTGGACACTTGATTCTCTTCATTCACCCTGGAAATCTTTCCAATTGCAAAGGCGTTTTGCTGTGTCTTCATGCTATGCATTGAAGGATGTGAATTAATTCCCCTTTGTGGATTTTGGTTGGAGATTTTATTTGTAGGGATTCAAGTAATTGTTCATTGTGTGAGCTACATTTGCTGTAAACAGAACTTCGGAAGAAGGATAGCTTTTAGGGGAGCAGATTTGGTGCACGCCCTTCTATGCATGACCTTTTAAAAAGCAACCAAGCGTCCAACCCACCCTCCAAGTGCCACACATGAATTATGAAGAATATATTATTCAATTCTTTAATGCTGAAAACTCATTTGTCTTCTCTGTCCTTAATCAGACCTACAGAAAAAGAGATATAACTTAAGTAATTTACTTTGCAGAATGAGGCACTGGCAATTTACTTGATTAATGACGTGTACTAGCTTTTGCTCTGAATTTGAAATCCCACAAAAATCATTTGACCTCTTTTTACATTTAGCTCTATAGTGACAAAGGAAGCCAAGCCAAAAAAAAGTGTTCAGGGTTTCTGAGAGTGCCAAGGGTTTCAAGGAAGCTTCCTGTTTCTGCCCAAGATAGCCAATGGGTCCTGTTGAGCCAGGCATATTTCTGCTCAGTGGTTGCCTTTCATCCTGCGGTTTCTTTTAAGATTGCAGTCATCTTAGCCATTAAAAACCAAAGCTGAGATGTTGTTTGAATTTGTCTTCATTTGTTAGGCCTGTGACAAAGCAATGCCTGAAAGAGCAGTATTTTATCTGTTACTAAGCTCCTATTTCAGCATGCTGTTTTGTGCCAGAAACTTGATAATCTAATTAATTGAATACAAACAGAGGAAAAGTATTATTTTAAATTAATTAATGGGAAGCTAAAAAAAAAAAAGAAAGGCAAATGAAAAATGCTCCAGGATGTTTTGGCACAGCAAGATGTTGCTTGTAGAGTTATTCAAGGATTCACAGTTACTGATTTGGACCAGGAGTTTGGCTGGTGGGCTGAGATGCAGTACGGGGCTGGTGGTACCAGGTTGTGTTCTGCTGTTTTCCTCACTTGAGGAATATGCAAGTCCTGAATTGAAAGAGACTGCTCTAACAGAAAATAGCTTCAGTTTAAGGACACTGACGTCATGAAGACAATAAAGATATCTCTGTTTTTCACAGGAAACTTTGTTAGGGCCATTCTGCCAGAGAGGAACATCTCTAAGACCCAATGCTTCTGCCCAGGGAGGCAAGTTTTCAGACTTGTCTGCTTTTCTCCCTCAGATTCTGACTTACTTGTCAATTTATGCTTTAGGATTACCTCTGATTGTTTCCAGTGTGCATATTTGTTCATTTCAGTGTAAGGGCTCTAACTTAAGTAATTCAATTCATGGGGTTAAATTTCATATTCATTTCCTCACATCTAATTGGGACAGGTCAGGAATTAAGATCCTAAAACACTAGTTTTAGAAATTTAGTAGCTTTAGTTGTCTTTGAAAGGCTAGAGTATCTTCCAGCTTGAAGTCACTTGGGCCTTGTGCTGTGCCTTATTTTTAAGTATCAGTAAAAATTGCTAAGGAAAGCCCTGTAAAAGTAGTAGTCAATAAGGGAGGAGTTTTAAAACAAGGTGACTACATATTTCCCAAAACTTCAACTATGACTGAGGTTTGTTGGGTTGGATTTTTTGTGTCACTGACACAAAATATGACAAAATATTCTTTCTGTAAGGTAAGGAGAACTAAGTGCCTCCACTTGGACAATCAATAGCAAATCACAGATCCCATCAGCAAGCACACAGGAGGCTGCGGTAGCTCAAATCCCTTTCATCAAATTTATCAAATCCCTTATTTTCACCTTTAATGAGGTAGAAAGTTGTTCAATTGATATATTGTGCCCTGGCCTTTTCCCAGTAATTGACCTGGCCTGCTGGGCTAAGCCTTAATATATCTGTTGTATAAAAAGAGGGAGAAGATCAGGAGAGGACCAGTGAGTTTTGTCTGGACTTGTCTTGCAGCTCTGGGTTTCCTCTTTAGTTATTTTGAAGATCCTTCTCCTCTGGACAAGTTTGCTATCATAGCATAAAACTGACCCGAGTAGTTTGATTTGACTTCTGGAATGTAGTTTTGCTTTTTCCAGAATTGCTGTATGTGCAATAGTAGTTACAGTCTTCTTGAGGATACTGGGAAGATCCTTGTCCTTTCTGATGGCTGCTGTCTGACTGCTCTGTAAGCTCACTTTATCTCTAGAGGAAGAAAGTCCCAGGGCATTTTCCAGGCTCGTAGATACCAGATTTCAGGATAGAGGACTGTGTGCAGGAGAGGTGGTGTTTGTCCATACCCCTTTAACCAGCTGCCTGATGGGGCTGCAGTGAACATTATGCTTTACTGCCTCCCTCCCCAGGCTCAGGTGTTTCCATGGTTCCAGCTCTGATCTCGAGCTCCCTGGATCAAACCACAATGGCTTCAGTTTCCAAATGTTTCCTGGTTAACATTGTCCATTGGGTGGCATCAAAAAGCAGAATTTTTTCCTGTCCTTTAAGTGCAAGAAATGTTTCTTCCCGGGGGCTTGGCCTTTAGTAAACTGTAGGTGTATTTCCATAGTAAAAAACAAATCCTGCTGTAAAAGCACAGGGTTTGTTGAGATGTTTTAGATGTTGATTCCATTTGAAAATCAAGTCAGCTGTGTTTATGTATGAGTGCAGAGACTAGAAAAGAGTATAACTTAGGCACACTAGGTGTTTTCAAAAGCATGCTTGTAATGGAACCACTTTAATAATTTATATTCCTTTGAATATTGTGTTCTCTGTTTGGGAGGTGTTTGTTAAAGCATGCATCTTTGAGCACAGATGATACATAGGAACATTTAACCCAGCATCTCTGTTTCAAAGTAAGCAATGTCTACATTATGAAATATTAGTGGGTATCTACATAGATACATTCAGGTGCTGAATTGTCAGTGTATTACAGGTGTTCATATACACACGTGTAACCATAGCAGTACTTGAAACTGCTAAGAACTGTCCTAAGAGTGACTGTGGGGTAGACGGGACTTCAGCCTCCCTACAAGTTAGTGAATTGTTTTTTAATTTTCAAGTAGTGCATAAAAAGCAGTTTCAGAATGTGATGTTGTTATTGTTTCACACCTCCTGCTCTTAAAGCTCTCAGCAGCTGCATCTTTCACATTGGCTCTGGATGTAAAAACTGTAAGTGCTGGAGTACATGTGGCTGGCATGCTTAAGGGATTGGGTGTCAGACATCAGCAGATGAGCTGGAGATAAGTCAGAGTAGCCGGGTTTCCCCATTCTATAAATATTTGAGTAAAAACTCTGAGTTTTCGTTTGACTGCTGGATTAGTTTGCTTCTCTAGCTGGTTCATTTCCCACCCTTTGGATTTGAGTGACACAATTTATTGTTGGTGAATATTCCCTGTCTCAGAATAAAAGCAAACAGGATGCTTTCATAATCTCATAAAACTGCATAAATACCATCAGTCTCTGTGTCTGTTTATGTGCCAAAACCCCCAAAAGAATCTTAATAAAACTGTAAAGTGCTTTAAAATTAGGAAACTGGAGTAACTTGACATTTTCTGTGTTAAATGACTTATGGTAAAGATTTAGTAGTTACATCCTCTAATAGTGGCGATCCTGTCATGTCTTACTGAGGAGGATGCTTCACATTCATTGATTTTCTACCAATTTTTGTTAATGGAGTAACTGAAGTATCAGTAGCTTGGGGTTTTTAATGGAAATAGGAATAAGACACACATCTTTTAATATGTTGCGAAGCTATTGACTAACAGGAAGGGTATTTCTGAAATGCTGAGATTCAAATTTTAGATTCCATTCCAAGCTTTGGAGGTCCGTAGCTATTTTTAGCATATATAAAAGTTTCCTTATTTCATCTTCATAAATTTGGATCCTTCTCTGCTTTCTGTTCTTGACCACCTTCCTGTGCCATTTTTCCCACCCGGTCAGAGCCTGAGGAGAAACAAGAAACTGTTTATGTGCTTATAATGCTGAGGCTGAGAGAGGCATCTGCATTTATAGGAAGACCTTGGCTGCCCTCACACAGCCCTGGCTGCAGCCTGCTCAGGGGAAATGGAGTTTTCAGTCAAGTCAGCTGCAGCAAATTTCAATAACTTTGCTAAGGAGCACTTGGCTCCAGTTCATCTGATGGCTTCTGAGTTGTTATTCTTCCTTGCCAAGTTGAACTTCCACACTGTGTGTGTAGAGCCTCTAAAAGAAAATACTGTTTTTCTTTGGTTTTTAAGCATGAACAAAACAGCATGAGTTTCTCTGACCTGTTCCTGGGACATGTCTGAACTGTCAAGTCTGAAATTTTCCAAAACAGCATTGCTAGAGGCATGCTCCTGGTATGGCAGAGTCTTTGGGGTTTGAAGAGTTTCTCCTTTGGTCCTAGGAACAGTCCTGTCCTGTGCAGAATACCCTTTAAAAACATTTCAGCATCAGCTTGCTGCTGCTGACATTGTCTGTCAGAAATCAACTTAACAGGGCAAATTTTGTTCAGCTAAAGTTGTTACTGATGCCGTGTACCTTTCTAAATATGTAAGGCTAAATGGCACATTGGCCTCTTACAGGAAACTATCATTTTGACCTTAATGGGTTCTTTATTCCCCAAGACATTTATTTGCCCAACAGAGCAGAGGTCTTGCAGAGGACATAGGCAGTTAGTCTGAAATTAGAAAGTAGCTTCCTGACCAGAGTAGGCAATTCACAGTAAAATCAACAGATGTTATTAGATAAAGAATCTCCGAGTTAGAGAGGACAGTCATAACTATTCTGAAATAATTTCATGTTTCCATCATCCTTGCCTATATTTGTTCTACTTCTTGATTTCTTTATTGCAATGTGTTTCTTTTGTAGAGATTCTCCTCTGTGTCTTTTCTGCTTGAATTCTTCAGCTTTACCATTTACTGGAATCTGATAGTTCTTCCAGCTTGCAGAGTGACAATGCTTATTTTTAGCTTAGGATTCGTAGTTCTGTTGTTACGGGTTTTTTATCATATCACTACTGATTCTCATATGTGAGCTACAAAATTTACTTCTTTTTTTATAAAATACTCCAAGGCTTTCCTTTGAAAGGAACTACTGGAGTGTAAGTGAAGAGCTGTGCTTGTGGGAGCATTCAGAAGGAGAAATTATTAATGATGAGTATACTTCAGGAAGATAGTCCATTTTCATTCCTGTCTTCCCAGGAGAGTCCTGTGTATCTCTCTGCGTGGCATTATTACCTAAGAGCAAAGAGTGACGTTCAAGTTTTCTTCTACACATCTCTGATTATGGAGTTGTATTTTTAACATTTTGTGGAACCTGTCAGGAAAGTAAAATAACAGTATAGGTTCATCCATAGCCTTTAACCAGTTAATGAGATAAATTGTGAGGTCAACAAAACCGTTTCAACTGTAAATCCATAAAATTCAGCTGAGCAAAGTATTCTTGTTTATAGTAATTACAGATCTGCCCCGAACTTTCATCTGTTCAATGAAAACCTACATAGAAAAAGAATTTGTATGAACACCTATAAAGATACTTAATGTGTTCTGTAAATGCATTTTGAAGTATGTTGCTCTGAAGCTTCAATGAGGACTGTCAAGTAAAGTCAAGTAAAGTCAAATTTAATTGTGTTCCACAGACAGGAATGGATTCACAGAAGGACAGATTGCTCATAAGATGTGCCTGCTGTGGTGGCCTTAGTGTTTACTCTGCTACGTGTTTTTCTCACCTCAGCCTTTCTGAGCTTTTCCTGAGTGTAACACATCAATTCTGGCAGGACTAATTTTTTCTTGCTCTTCAGGAGAGGGTGTTATCCTTGATCAGCAGGTACAGACATTTGCTGAAAAGCGATGTTGCAAATTGCATGTGTGTAGAATGAAACCCTCTGTTTGTTAAAAGGTGAAGTAGATTATTAAACTGGTAGTAACTTACTGAATTTTATTAAGTATAAGGAGCTGTCCTGGGATTAGCTGTCCTGTCCATTAGAACATGTTGGCAGTTATTAGGTTAGTTTTCATTCAGCATTCTTGGTGCTGGTGTAGCTGGTGTGCTCTAGTGGCAGGTGGGTTCTTTAGTACAGATCTTGTATAGAACATGTGAGGTGTTTATAAATTACTATTCGTCCAGTTTTCTTAAATGACTCTTTCTACAAGCAATTTACGTGCCTAGATTAACCTTCATATTTATTTGTTTAATTAAATATCTTTTATTTACGAATGTGTATGTCCAGAGATCACAAGTATGCCATTAAACTGAAGAAGGATGTGGGCAGTTGCATGTGGCTTTCACCTCACTTTCCAAGGTGATGAATAAACAGTTTCTTTGAAACTGGAAACAGTGGAATTGCTGTTTCAAGTTGTTCATTCTTCAAAAGGAGAGTTGCAGTCTTCAGAGAAGCTGATCAATTCCTGTTATCTGTGAGGCTGTATAAAGGCCATCTCCTAAGAGCCATGTTTATAGTGTAGCATCTTGTGCCTGGCTCTCTCTCATCCCCACTGGTGGTTAAAACAGTGCTCTAGATTATAAGAAGCTTTGTTTCCAAATCTGTGCAGCTTTTGTGACAGAGGAATGGGTGGACCAATGTGTGTCACACCAGTTGGAGTCCTTGGTAGAAGTTCTCAAACCACCAAGGTCTTTCCTGAACTAAATTCTGAACCTATAGGACCTACACCTGACACACCCAAACAACCTGACAGTCTGACACAACCAAATTGAAGGAGAATAAAATTGATTCTATCCTATGACATAGTTACCTCAACATTTGTCCCTCCTTTTCTTCATCTGCCTGGATACTTTATTCTCTGTTTCGCTCGTGCTGCCTCTTTGGCAAGAAGCACATCATCATTTCTGAATCACCATGACCTTGTCTGACTGCTGAGGACAGAACAGCTGAATGTTTTCTCCCCTTTGGTACGCTCCAGCCTAACAGTTACTGAAAGCATAGCGCTTGGGGAGAAAACCGGGATGCTCCTATGGTGAGGAAATCTTGCTCTAATGGGGCTGCATCAGCACTTCTGGTGCATTAATATTTTTATTAGACTGTATGGCAAATACTGGAAGTAAATGCATTAGTGTGGATCAGCATTTCTGAGCTATGGGTGTATTTTATAGAGGCTATCAACAAGACAGTGCATTTGAAAGCTTTGTTGATTTGGATCAACAATTCAGTGTATTAGTGATTCATGCAAATGCTTAGGCCCTGTGCCTCAGGGAGAACAGAGATGTGTTGCTGTGTGTCACTAATTCAAGGATTATTAGCCTTTGACTTGAAGCTGAAGTTCAGAATTTGATGGATATTGATTATCATATGAAAACTTTCTTGTTGATGAATATATTTCACAGTGAAAATGGGGAAATGTGCAGGGCAGTAAGTGATTATTTTTGCTTTTGAAATTTAATTTATTAAATCTTTTTGGAGGAAGATAAAATTCAATTCTAATAGCAGCTATAAAAATCCACTCAGCTCTTAATGACTGTATATGGCATACTATCAAATGGAGGCAGAACCAAAAATTAAAAAAGAAATGTTTCCATTATATTGAAACAGCAGTAGAGACTGATGTAATCTTTAGGCTTGCATGTCTTGTCCCTGACCCTGCTTTTTGGTCTTCTGGTTGTCCATTTGAAAGCACTTGAGGCAGCTCAGACCTTTCCTTGTGCTTGCTTTCTGAGGTTTTGGTCTCCCAGCCTGGTGGATTTTCCATATCTCCCAGGTCATCATTCCCTTTGTGTTGTAACTAGGTTGGAACTAGAAGAACGCCAGCCGTGGAAACCAGGGGAAGTTGGGCTTTGGTCTTGAAAAGGGAAGAAAAGTAACAAAGCAGCACAGTTAATGTGGGTGGGAGGAGGTACTGAAGTGAGACAGGTAATTGTTAAGGTCTGAAATTGAACGGCAGGGCCCTTGGGTTTTGTTTGTCTAGGAGAGAGAAGATGCAGAAATGAGCAGAGCCTCAGTAAACAACAGGATATAAGGGAGGAGACAGAGGTGAATCTTGTCCGGAAAGAGACTGTTCTCTAATTCATAGTATTTCTTGATTATGCAGTATAATTGTTTACATCGTGTAACAAGTATATTAGAAAGTATATATACAGTCTTTCTTTCTTCCATTACCAAGAAACGTGGTCAGAGAGGAGTGGGTACTTGAGACCAAGGGAAACTCATAATTTCTCTTCCCTGAGGTGAGAGATGTGGTGCAGTCCTCGGGATTCAGGGATCCATTGCACTGTTCTGGACATGGATGTGAAGGGCCCAGTAATGGGGACATTTTTGTTCATATCCAAAATTACTTACTGATTTTTAAGAAATGCAGCATTTTTTTCTGCTTTTCCTAATGGCTTTGACATGTTCAGTCCCTGTGAGCATCACGCTGGCAAATACGATGTGAAGGAGAATGAAGTCCACTGAGAGAGGCTGCTAAAGATCCTCACTCTTTGCCTACCCAGATGAGAGAGGATGCACCTGCAATTTCAGTACAGATTTTCAGCACAGGAGAAAAAGTAGAGGAAATAATTTCCATTTCATTGTTTTCCTCCTCCTTCAGTCATGTCGTTGTATTCTATGATTTCTTCAGAAATGCAATAGAGTTTCATCTAAACCCCATTTCACCTTGTGTTGAAGTCCTGGTAGTGTCACAGGGCATCAGTATGATCAGTAGTTTAAATGTGCTCACATTGTCTGCTCTGGCTCCCTTGATCAACTCTATTATTTAGTAGTTGTCTGTTACACTATTTCTGCCCTTCTTTCAACACACAGGTGAAAAATCAGAGTAAGAGTGCTTGTACATTGTCCATATTCTAGTAGCATAGCAAGTGCATGAGCTTTACATTCTTTTAAAGCTTTTAAGTTCTTATCCTACAAGAGCAATGAAAATATGTCCGTGCTGTAAAGAAGATATCTGGGCAGTCAGGTTGAAGTGGCTTCCATGAGTATTGCTGGTTTTGTTCATAATCTGATCCTACTGGGTACAGATTTCCTTTGTGGGTAATGACCTAGAGGGGTGCCTAGCGCAGGTTACTGGTGGAGGATCTGGGAAGTGCTCTCTCAGGTGCCCATTCTGGGGCACAGAAATTTAGATATTTTGCTGCTTTATGGAAAACAGAGAGCTGATCTGATGGTCTTGGCTCTAAAGCAGTTGTCATCTGCTCGTGCTTTTTCATGTCACCAGTCAGATTAAGCAGCAGAAGTGGCAGTAGCAGCAGCAACACTGTCACTCAGTCTATTTATTTCTCTTGAGCTCCTTTCACTGTGCTTTTGGGATATAATTTTCAGATACATATTGGATATCCAGAGAAAGATATTCAGAAACAGCATGTTGTTGGCATGCTGTTCAAGGCCATAGAACGAGCTCATGCACTTGCTCCCAGATGTCTGTATGAGCACATTGCCTGCCTCTGTGTTATTAAGTCCTGAAAAAAATCGGGAATGTTGTTCTGTGGTTGTGCTTTGCAGCCCCATGGAAAGGTCTGCTTGCAATGTTTATGGTTTTAGTGTGCTCACAGATGGCTCCTGCAGACTGAGGGACTCTGTGTACCCCTCCCTCTGCTGGATCCCTTCTGTCTGGGCATCTCTGTGTGCAGAGAGACTGGGCAAGCAGGACACATGCCATTTAAGAGTACACAGGGGTAATTTATTACCTGATGCATGTAGTAGTCAACTGGGATCAAAGTGCTACTGTGGTATCAATGTGCCCTCCATTGCAGACCTAGGGACTCGATGGGTGGTGGGTTAATTGGCAGATTGGCACTAGTCCACTGGGAAATGGCTCTCCTCTACTGCTCAAGCTTATTCAGTGTGCTAAATTGCTGTCTTTTAATTCTCCTTTTTTTCTTAGGGCTTTAGAGCTCTTTTTGTCACTGTTTTTGTCTTGAGCCACTGACTGGAACCATCGGAATAGTTTAGTTTCTGTCTGCATTTTTTTCTTGCTTGTCTTTATCTTACGGATTGTCTCACAACTCAATAACCATTTCTGTACTACAAAGCTGAGCCAGATTCTCACGGCTGTTCTGCAGCATGCAAGGTGTCAGGCAAGTGAACCCCAGGGATGTGGTTGGTCTTTGGGGAAATGCCAATAATCCTCTTTGAAGGTGCAACTTTTATTTGGAAAGGGGAGGCACAAGTGGGGTAGAACAAATTTTCTCCCTGGCCTAATTTTAATGTTTTGGTAGAATGGAGGTAAAACTCTTTTCTGAAAATGGGGATGTGGATGAAGTGAACTTTTAGTGTTGTACCTGCCTGTGCAAAACACAGCTTCTGCTTTGCAACCTGACTAAGAAAACGGTCTGACTGTCTACTTCCTACGCTATCTCAAAGCCCTGGAATGTTATAAATGTCCTTTTTTGGGGAGGGTGGGGGTGTGGGTGTTTGTTTGTTTGTTTTTCCTCCAATATGATCTGTTTGGCTATATTTGGATAATAGAGTGTTCTTTTAGTTATTGAGGTTATTTCCTGGTGAGTGTGTTCCTGTTCTAAGTGAACTGAATCATCAGACCTCTGCTGGTCTGTGTGGGAGATCTGGGCTCACTCTCCAGAAGGAACAAACAGGTGGAGATACAAATGGCATGAATATCAATAAAGAGAATGAAAGAGTAAAGTTAAGCAGATCATGGGCACACATAAAAAGGGGTGCTTTAAAGTGTGACTAGAGCAGTGGGACTGGAGAGAGCCTTAGAGCATCTCAGCAAGAATCCATTAGAAGTGCTCAAAGACTTGAAAAGGAAAAGACTCTTGAGGTCCTATGCTTGCAGGAGAGAATCTGTTCTGTGTGAAAAGTCTGAGTGAAGGGCCTCCAAATACAGAAATCAGAATCAAACCTTACTTGTGTCTTCTGGGTTTTGCCTCTCATACTGACTGCTGTATTTTAGGAATGAAAAAATACAATGTCTTTTGAGGCTGGAGGTGACCTTGAATACTTAAGCTCTTCGGCATTCTAGTTTATACTTAAGCTCTTTGGCATTCTAGTTTGCCATCACCCCCACCTTGAAATGAATCTCTCAGATTAATTTTTTATTGAAGCAGGATTTGCATCTTTTGAGCCAGGATTCCCTGAAAAGCTGCCCATCTTTTCATGTGTTTTCTGCTTAGCCCCTGTACTGTGACGGTGACGAGTGCAGCCTCTCTTCCACACTCTGGAAATGTCAGCTTTGCAAAGGCAGCTCTCTGGGGTCTCCACGAGTGAGAGCATCTCTGATGCTGATTAACTTGGGGAAATGTTGCCAGTCAGTCACAAGGGAAATGATGACACAGAATAATCCCAGAATCCCAGAATGGTTTGGGTTGGAAGGGAGGTTGAAAATCCTCTAGTTCCAACCCTCCTGCTGTGGGCAGGGACACATTCCACTAGACCAGGGTACTCAGAGACCACTCCCCATCCTGCCTGGCCTTGAACACTTGTAGAGGCTTTCTTGTAGGCTTCCCTTAGATACTGGAAGAGGCTCTGAGGTCTCCCTGGAGCCTTTTCGTCCCCAGACTGAACAACCTCAGCTCTCTCAGACCACCCTTACAGGAGAGGTGCTGATCATCTTCATGTCTCTCCTCGAGTCACTTGAACAGGTTTGTGTCTTTCCTGTGCTGAGGGCTCCAGAGCTGGATGTAATACTGCAGGTAGGGTCTCAGCAGAGTGGAGTAGAGGGGCAGAATCACCTCTCTCACCCTGCTGGCCATGCTTCTCTTGATGCAGTCCAGCATATGATTGGTTTTCTGGGCTGCAAAGTGCATAGTGCTGGGTCATATGGAGCTTCTCATCCTCAAGCATCCCCAATTCTCCTCAGGATTGCTCTCAATCCATTCTCTGCCCAGTCTGTGTTTGTATTTGGGATTGCCCCAACCCAAGTGCAGGATCTGGCACTTGGCTTTGTTGATCTTCATAAGATTCTCTTGGGCCCGTGTCTCCAGCCTGTCCAGGCCCCTCTGGATGGCATCCCTTCTCTCCACCGTGTGGCTGCACCTCACAGCTTGGTGTTGTCTGCAGTCAGTTCCACTGCCCACATTCTGACAAAGATGTTTGAACAGCACAGGTCCCAAGAACTCACATCACGAGAGCATGCAGCTCTAGGAAGTGTGTGTGAAAGAGGCACGCAGATCCTAAATGGAAAGTAAAAATAGGACCTTGAATTGCTACTGCCTGTTTTGGCTGCACTGAACCTATCTGTGATAGCTTTGAGGTGATTGTTTGGCTTGGTGTGAATGATAATGCTATAGCCTGGAGCCTGAAGCTCATGGACTTGTGTAGGCACAGGCACAAACATACACATGTGCACACACAGAGGGTAGTTACTGTGAGATGATTGTGTATGAGTGGGCATGAGTAATTAATAGTGGATATACATGATTACAAGACTCAGCTTTCTTGCACGCGTAAAGCCAGACAGTGTGAACAATCCTGCAGGTAGACCAGAAAGGTCACAGTGTTTCAGACTATAGACTGTGAGTGTGGCTTGGGAGAGAAAAGGAACTGCCATCCACAGAAGCAGATGCACTTCCTGGGCTTGTATGATTGGTATATCAGATCCCAGTAACTGCTCCTTGCTCTTCCTACCCACTTTGTTAATACAGAGAACAAATAAAGTACCCAAAAGGAGATGGATACGTTGAATTGTGAAATGGTAATTCTATTTAGTCCAGTCTGTTGTCTATTTTTTATGCTGTCTGTATAGTAAATTGAGCATTTTTTCATGATCAAGGGCACTAAAGAAAAAATGGTATAATATCATGGTAAATCATCATGTACTCAGATGCTCAGTCAGTGTTCCTTATATTAAGACCAAAGTCCAGGCAGATTGAAGAGTTGCTTTTCTCAGGACATTATACTGTGCTCCTGGCAGCAAGCAGCAGAGATGAGAACTGTATTGATTAAAATATGTCCACATGATTCTAACAGGCAAGCTAAGCACTGTGCAAGGGACATAGGGAAAAAAGCTCTATCCCCGAGGCCTTTGGAAATTTCCTTTTCAATATCAAATCAAATGATCTGCATGCTTCTGGGCACTGAGTCATGCTCACCAGCCAGCCCTGTAGGGGACTCTTCTACAGGAGAAGGACTCTTCTGCAGAGCACAACAGTGGCTCTCCACAGAGTGCCCACAGCTCCAGCTGAAGCTGCTCTGATGCCTCAGATAGCAAGAAATATCACCAAGGAGCAGCCAGAGTGTGTCTGGTCAAACATGCATTGATGGAAAAATCTTTCCTGTTTCCCTCTGCAGGGCATCCAAAGCTGTACAGTGAGCTTTGACTTTACCCATGCTGCAAATAGAGAAATACAAGATCCGGATGTGGAGTAAATTTGGTCCACTTTTGGGAGAATCAAGGTCAGGAGGTTCCCCTGGAACACTTTGATCAGCCTCTTTCTTCTTTCCCAGCTCTCTGGGCTGTAAAATGCCTTCTAGAAGCAGCATTAAAATACATATTTTAAAGTCTTCAGATCCAGGCAAGTTTATCACCTCTACTGGTAACCAGTTTTGATACTTAATTATATTTTCCCTAAGAAATTTTCCCTTGAGATTCAATCTGTCTCACATTAGCTTTCAGTCAGTGGATCTTGCTATGCTATTGACAGCAGAATTAGAAAGGTTACATTATCTGATCTCTTTTCTATGAAAAACAGTGTTTCATGTTGTTCACATCAACTCCGGGTTTACTCTTTAGTACACTAAATTCATCAAAAATTCCTTAGTCCTTACATAGTCAAGATGATTTTGTCCATTCCTGGGACACTTCTGTGATCCTCCATTGCACTTGTTTTATGATGCCCACAGCCACATTATGTGGAGGTCAGAACTGCCCACTCTACACTAGTAATATTTCTTCCAGAGTTGTGCACACAGGGCCAGGAATTGCTTCCCTGGGTGTCATTGGGCTGCAGCTACCCTTTTTATCAGTTTGCTGTTCTCATAAGTTGTTGGCTAGTCAGTATCTATTAAAACCAGCAAGTTTTTTTCTTAGTTCCTCTTTCTGCAGAGAGTCTCTCCTGATGCAGGTGTGATCGCGTTTGTTTTTCCCATATGCACAGTGTTCCTCGAGGTTATGCTGAATGCTGGAACTCAAGATTCTCTGCAGTCTGGGCAAAGTTACTGGCCCATGAAGGCAGCTTGTGCTGAGATACAGGTGAGGCTCAAAGAGCTTTCTGCTTTCCTCTATGCCTAGAGCAGGGCTCCTTAGCAGCAGGCTTAGGTGAGGCTTAACTGGTTGTCCTCTGTTTCTTCTGTGACAAATGTAGAGATTAAAGGATAGAAAAACAAAGCAACACACCTCATAAGTCAATAAAGAGAAACTGCACTTGCATGTTGCTTGGTAAGGCTATCTTCCAGGATATATATGTACCTTTTCAAAAAATAGATGGGGAAATAGTAGGGATGAAAAGTCAAACTCATTTGCAAATCAAATATTTAAAGGTTTAACAGATAGGAAAATTAATCGCTGCTCAAATTGACTTACTCAAAGCTGTAAGCATCATTTATGCAATCATGACACATGGGTGGAATCAGTGATGAAGCAGAGATGTAGTTTGCCAGATTTAATGTAAACACTGAGCAAAAAAAATTCTGTGCTGAGAATATTTTGATGTGCTCATTATGTTACAGTAAGACAGAATAGTCACAGGTATAGTTAAAGCACTGGCTGGCTGAGCTAGATCATACTTATCTCAGAATTTTTAAACAGGGAACAGGAGGCATATATAGGTTTTGCCAACTCCTCACATCCTCATGTGTTTACCATGCCATCCAGTTCTTGTGGGTTTCTAAAGAATTGTAGCAAACTGTAGGGTAGTGCATCATTGTGAATCTAGTGAGGATGTTTCTTACATTATTACCTAGGAAAATACACTTACTTCACTTTTTTTTTTTGAAAGTGGCAATCATAAGAAGTTGATAGGTGAAACCCACCTGTGTAGTAGACACAGGAATTTTGGTTCACTGTCTTTGCAGTATTAACTCATCCTCTCTCTGCTCATACACTCTGCCAGAGTCTTGAATTAGGTGCTGACATTGTTCTGTTTTGTTCCTCATACACCAGACAGTTGTAGGACTCTGCAGGGATTGAGTCTGATCTTGGTAAAGCCTTTTCTTGTTTGGAAACTGTGCAGTGAATGTGGCCAGGGATTGCTGACAGCAGTGGATGTCAATTGTGCAATGCCAAGATACTCTGAGCGCAGGCTGCACATTCCTAATTATGCAGGTAGATGGTACCATGTGTGTTGGGCCAGATTTGCATAAATACTGAGCATTCCCAGCTGCAAGCATGAGGCTTGGATCTGTGCTCTGCACGTGCGGGGTGCCATAAAAATGGTAAGTCCTTTGGAAATACCACGCTCCAGGGAGGTCAAGTTTATTCCTTAAATGTAGAGCTTTAGCTGCTTTGGCTTTACTCATGGCTAGCTTTAATTTCATGTCTGCCAAAAAAGATTGTAATAATGCCAAATGCTTTAAGAATATTGAGGCAAAACAAAAAAAATTCTGGTGTAAAAATAAAGGCTGATAGTGTAATGCAGTTGCTTAGGGTTTATGGGTGTACAGAAACAAGGTGTGGTGCAATGAGCTGAATGTGGAGGTTGACAACTACCAAGTAACTGTAGAGTTACAAAATGAGCTCTAATTCCTATAGGAACGTGAGTTTTTTTGCAGTGCATCCCAGTGCTTGTGCACTGCAGAGAAACCTGAAGCGCAACAGGCAACTTGTTATTGTCTGGCATTGCAGTCCTAGCTCTGATGTGCTGGAGGGCTCTCTGGTTTGTTTTTCAAATTTAATAAAAATATGTCGCTGCACTTCAGCAGCTGATTGTTTGATGAGAATTGAAGACATCTGAGCCATTAATGCCTGAGGCAGGCCAGGTGTGGCTGTGGAAGGAGGTCCTTCTCTGTGAGCCTAATGAGTCATTCAGGGAGATGACTGTACACTGTGTCACTCCACATCACTGCTGACGCCTGATGGAGTTAATAGCACTATTTATATCAATAGCATTAGCAGCGGGTAGGTTCGGTGTTATTAATGGTATAATTAGCAACTCTGAATTTGTATCAATGGTGTGTAGTGCCTTCCACATTAGCATGTCATAAAAGCTATCACTGATAGTAAGGAGATGTCAGGTGCTGAGTCAATGAAATGCCTGCTTGCACATAATTGTAATTTAAGCAGCCACATTTACCTTGGTGAGTGTAATCTTTTCTCTCTCTAAGGCTAACCAAAATGCCATGGATAGCAAAACCAGCACCAGAAGCTGGAAGCATCTAGTCAAGCTCCAGGCCTTCTCAGTGCATCTTGCCCACTAGTATCGATTTTACCTGTTCTTGAATATTTACAGTAGTGGTTCTTAGCCAACATCCCTGGAGGTGCTATTCACTTACCAGTTACTCTTTTCCTTATACTGCCAACTTACCTACCAACTTCTGAGGCAGAACAATTCCCATCTTTCATTTATACATTTATGTTACTGCCTTGAAGATATTTATAGATTGTGATTGTCTTCCCCATGAGTCAACTCTTTGCTAAACTATTAGCTCCTCCAGCATTTCTGTATGTGTGACCCGTTTTTCTAATTTTCTGGGTCACTGGTGGAGAAGGGGAGCTGCCAACAGTTTGTAAATAGGGTGTGGGTCAAAGAGGAAAGACCGTATTAGAATTCATACCTGAACTTTCCATCCCAAACTTCTTTTTTCAGTCCCTGTTGAAATGATTGCAAATTTAACTTGGTGTCGCTGGTTCACACTCCTGGTTGTTAGTACAGCAGAGTCAAACATTAGTTGAACTTCAGTCCTTTAAATAAATCTGTATTGAAATAGCTGTCCAGAGCCATATTCAATTCAGTGAAGTGATGTACTGAAGATAAACCATGGTAAAATTAGCTCATCACCTGCTCAGGACTCTAATTCAAGAACTGACTTTGAGCATCTTCCTGTTGGGCTGATAGTGCTTTGTAATTTGCAGAAACAATGTAGTATAGCTGGTAGGTACCAGATCAGGCTTCTTATTACTTAGCTTGTGTGCCAGCTGCAGTGGATCTCAGCACAAATTTGTCTAGAGTGAATGAACACTGAACATACATATGTGTACACACACACATTGCCCTATAGCTGACTTGATGTTAGCACAGAATGATTTGCTGAAAATAAATGCTAGCTTATCCTACGTAAATAAAATGTGCCGAGGAGAGGGTAAGATCTAGTTGCCTTGGAAAACTCAAATTTTAAGAGCACGTTTTAATGTTTCAAGGTATAGTTATTTACTCTGGCATCCTGTCATTGTGTCTTCACTGCATACATTCACCAAATAAGATCAAAGAAAAGCAAATCCCTATCATCCTTCAGTTAAATAAATATTTAATCTGAAAAGAATAGGACAAACAGTGCATTAAGCATGTCATTCAGCCTGAATCTGATGACCTGACCTAGTTCCTTGTTTGCACAAAGTTCTACTTACGGAGCATCCTAAATTGCAAATATTCTTCGCTTGAGAAAACTCTTCAGCTCAGTATCATGTTAAGTACAACAAAATAATACAGCTCATATGAGATGAAAGTGTCTTCAGGGACTCATAGAACAATGTCTGCCATAACACTGATGTATTTTATAGACTCCCTGCCCTTCCTTTAGCTCTAATCTGCTCTTGCAAATAGCTTGCAGGAAGTTCAAGTGTTTGTGTACCTGCCAAGTAAGTTACAACCTCTGTTTATAGCTGGCTCTTTCAAAATACTTGGTTCAGCTCATGCATCTTTATCTTAGAAGATTCTCCAAGTGATATTTTCTTCATATATATAGCGGAATACAGAGTAACTTTTCCAGCTGTGGCTGTAGAAAGTATTTCACGTGTGGTAGAAAAGCTGTCTCACTTGTGCAATAATCGGCGTTGGGCATTACAGAGTGCCATAATCCTGGTACTTGAAGTGTCTCTCAAGCAGTAACAGCCATTGCTGTCAAAACCATTCTGAATCCACAATATGTACATAGAAAACCAAATGGCTGCTAACTGCCCCATCAATTTTATGTTGATTGTCTTTATGTTACCGTTTAACATAAAGGGAAAAGCTCAAGATACTGGAATGAACAGTTTTGTCTTTTGTCAGTTACTTATTCTAGCATTAGTAGAGCCTCAGTGTTGTTTCTAGAGAAGCTTCAGTCTGTTGTCCTGTGGAAGTCAGACCTAGTCTGGATTCTAGCTTCTGTATAGACCTTAAAACTGACAGTTCTTAAGGAGTGGTGGAAGAGAGGGAAAAGATCCCAGTGAGGGCAATGTCAGTGTAACAAGCCTGTTTGTGAATTACTGAGGGGACCTTTGGGGATCATCAGCAGGGAGTAAAGAGAAGTGCTTGGTGAAATAGTTGTGTAGCTGGAGAAACTTGCTTTCACACAGGTGAAATAGTAAAATATGGAGCCAAGAAATTCAAACTACTTCACCAGAACATTTCCATAAACAAAATATTGCAAAGAACCATAGCTTTAGAATCTCCTGAAAAATCTGAGTAGGGTTTACTTTTAAGCATTGATCTTCATTTCTTTAGGGATGATGTGTCACAGCCTAGAAGTACACGTAAGTGTGCAGTGTGTATAAATATAATGAGAGGTACAAAATATACATCAAAACCAAGTGCTGTATCAACCTCTAGATCTTACCTGTTGTCTGTTAACTTCTTTTGTCCATTAATGCTGTTTGTATCCTGATTATGGGTGCAGCCTCATAGTGATTCTTACATAGGGTAGGATCAGTGAGTGAGGAGACTCCATGGAAAAACTGCTTGCACCACCAAAAAAAATTATAACAAGCTTCCACTTGCTTCCACTACCCTCAGAGGCAGGGTAATATCATGAAGTGTAGCCTGCTACTGTGAATGTTATTCACAGAAAAATATCACAATTCTTCACACTGTTATAGTCTGTATATGAAAACATACCTATTTTAATTTAGATTTTCTCCTCCTTCCCCCATCAAAGGAAAACTAGATTTTTGACAGCCTCTTCTTTCTACCTACTTATTAAAATACTTTAGCAAACTTGAACACTGTTGTAAACAAATTCATTTAAGCCTGTCTTCCCCTGATAAGGATTAACACAAGCCAGACATTCTTTCTCTGTTTGCAGCTTCCTGAGAAAGTCGTCTTTGTGGCAGACCTGTAAACCAGTGATTCAGGCTGCAGTGTGCTGTATCTCCCACTGCATTCTCTGGGATTCAAATCTGTAAACCCACTCCTGCTTCTGCAGAACTATATAGAGTATTGTCTTTATATTTTTCAAGAACTACATGGATGTATCAGCAGCCCAAGCCAATAGAAAAAAACATTGAAGAAATTAATCCAAGCAGAGCACAATTATCTGGAAGGCAGTGTACATCCAGGGACCTGGAGGGGGCGTGTGTGTGTATCTATCTATCTGTCTGTCTGTTTATCTATCTACTTACCTACCTACCTACTTATTTACCCATCTATCTGTCTCTGCAGAAACATTCACAGGTGGCTCCCCTCTGAATGAGGGGAAACTGTTGAATGGCAGTGCTCAGGCTGAGGAAGTTGGGGCTCTTCAGCCGGGAGAAGTGAATGTTGTGTGGAGATCTCAATGTCCCAGTATCTGAAGGGGGCCTGCAAGGAAGCTGGAGAAGGATTCTTTGTCAGGAACTGTAGTAATAGGATAGGGAGTAATGGGTTCAGACTGAAAGAATTTAGGCTAGGTAACAGTAGTGAGGTACTGGAACAGGTTTCCCAGAGAAGTTTTGGATGCCCCATCCTTGGTAGTGTTCAAGTCCAGGTTGGATAAGGCATTGAGCAACCTGGTCTAGAGAGAAGTATTCCTGGCCATGGCAGGGGGGGTGGAACTGAATGTTTAAGGGCCATTCCAACCTTTAATGTTTTGTGAATATTGCAATCATTGACCTTGTCAGTTCTGCAAAGGCATTGAGGATGCAGGATAGCAGTGGGTGAGGAGGCTGGTAGGGAGTACTTGGGCATCTCTTGTCCATTAAAATGTGAATAAGGACCTTAAACACATGAAGTAAGCCTTGATATTTTAGTCACCCAGTGCAGTGTGTTTCCATATTGTGGGGCAACTTCCAGTATCCCTCAGCAGCAGCCGAGGCAGTGTTCAAAAACACCCTGGACATAGAAAACAATTAGTGAGGTGGGCTGAGCCATCTTTCTGGTATCAGTGATGTAGCAGATTGGCTACTCCAGGGAGCTACAGCTCCTCCATCACTCCTGTTGTCCTGGAAAACAATCCTTCTGAGAAAGAATATGGGAAAGGGGAAGGCAAGGAAATAGCCAGGACATTTTACCAAGTGCAGTTCATTCTGTGTTGCTTAATGCAAGCAGTGTGATGGCCTAGAACTCCCACCCAGAAGTTAACTGTGAGCAAGAAAACTGCATTGCATCTGTATGCTGGCAGACCCAGGTGTCCTCAGTACCAACCTTTTTTTTTTTTTTTTTTTTTCTTTTTAATCTTAAGGAATAAGGTCAGTAGGAGCCTTCTCTAAGGTGCCTTTGTGGAGCTTTTCAGTACTTTGCAGTCTCTAACAGGCTCTTCAAGCCACTCTAGAGATGCATCAGGGAAAGTACCAAACCAGTAAAATAAAGGAGAGAAAACCTGGATGTAATTAGAAGTTGTAGTGAGAAGGTAACAGGCCTACATTACATTCTGTACATAATCACTTTTATCCAGAGCAGACATCCTCTTAGGACATGAAGAGTCCAGAGATAAATTGTGTAGGACAGGCTGAAGCAAAGGCTTTTTTGCTGTTTTACACTTTGAAGAAGTGTGTGATAAGTTGTTGGTCTGAGAAGAGAGTGAAATGAACCAAACTCTCAAAACCTAATTCATGCCTTGTGACCACGCTTTCTTTGGGTGCAGCAGAGCAGCACCTTCTGTGGGGCGAGTTGCAAAGGGGCCAGAGCAATTCAGCCTCGAAGCCTCTTGCATAGACTGAGGGACAAGGAGCATGGAGGCCACCAAAGGGTAGCACTGCTAAGCAGCATTCTGCAACATGGCCCCTTACAAATGCCAGGAAGATTCCTTACTCACTGCTGACAGCAGAAGGCATAAATTGAGGCATGAAAGCCTCTTTGTTCACTGAGCAGATGGAAATGTTTGGCCACTCTGTGGATTTCTTCTTGCAGTCTGGACTGGAATTACCCTTGTTTTTGTACCATCCAGCATTAATGTTTCCCAGAGTTGCCCCTTAAACAAAGCAAAAATACTCTACAGCATATTAACAGCATGAGCATATCCCAGTAAATGGTTTTATACATAATACAACAGAGTCATTAGCCAGCTGTGCACATAAAACACCGAGTGGAGGCAGCAGGATGTACACCAGGTTCTTCAGCTCTGAAGGCAGTAGGCACAGAGGGCTGACGGAGCTCTCCCGGCCCGTGTGTTGCAGAGTGCTTTTCCATCTGCAGTAGTCATCCTTCTCCAGAGTGTTTTACAACGCTGCAAAATGCCTGTAAGCCATGGGCTAGCTCGGTGAGGACAAACTAATTACACAGCAGGCAGTAATTCCTCTGTGATAATCATAGATCTGTTGGCCATGATAAGTTTTAAGCCTTCCTAAATTACTGCCAGTCAGATTTGGACAGGTTTATGTCTTGTGATGTACCGCAGTTAGAAACATCTCACACTGGCCTAGCCTAATGTCTGAATCTACCTGCTCATCATATTACTGCATTTCTATATAATTAGAGAAAGAGAAAATATCTGACAACATGGCATAGAAGGTTTTTATTAGCAAAAGTTTATGACCACAAGTTTTATTGGCTAAAGTTTTATATCCACACCAAGTTACGTATGTCATCCTTAACAAGGGTGGATAAAACTTCTATATTGTGCCGCATACACTGTCATGTATTCAGAAGACACCTCAGGACCATTTCTGCTTTAGTGTCTGCATTGCCTCTTCAGCAGTGGAAACACAAAGACATGGGCCTGATGGTCCTGAAAGCTCCACTGGTGAAAACCAGAGTAAGGCTCTGGTGTGGATTCCCCATTCTCTTTGCTGCCTATGTGTTTGGTAAGTCTCAGAGTACATGCTAAGGACTAGTGTATGCTATGGTGTCTGACTGGTTTCTGAAAAGTGAAGTTGTATTTTCTGTTGTCCAGTTGGAGGATGGACCTAGGCAAGTAGGTAAGTTGGTGATATTTGATAGACAGATTTTCCAGCATTATTTTGTCGTGTTCAGTTATTGCTTACAGTTGAATTGCAGAGTCAAGGAGATTTTTGTTGTTGTAAGCTCAGTGTAAATTCAGGGAGCAGCTAAATACCATAAGCAGATTAACATCTTTTCAGGGGCAAAACCATTTCCTGATAAATACCTGTAAGCAATTAAGAGTGCATCTATAGTTACAAGGCCTAACCATAGCTACTGTGAGGGAAATGAAGCAAAGGCTTTTGTGCTTCTTTCTGTTAAGGAATACAAATGATTTGCTTTTCCCAGTTTACGCTGTCAGAGCTTGTGCAGTGCAAATGAGAGAGGAGAACTTCACGTTTCTGGAACATTTGAATCCTAGACGTCACCCTAGTGCGAAACAAAGATGGAGTTTCCTAACCCTCTGCTGTGCAAGTACACTTGCTTTCACACCTGAACTGCAGTGGGGTTGAGCTGGGTGGAGTATTTAAGTTTATCTCAAGCAAATAACCTCTCTTTGTCTTGAGGGGGTAAAAAACCCCTTGGACCTGCAGTTTCATGTCAGTCTCTGAGATGCCTATGCTGTATGAGATCACTGTAAGAGGAAGAAGAAAACAAAGCAGGAGCTGGCTCAGAGAGAGAGGGATTCAGCAAACATCAGCAAGCTGCCAAGTGATCATTTTAGTGCTGCAATTGTTTGGCTCTGCAACATTTCAAGGACACCCATCAGAAAAGCTTGATGGGGAAAAATTCTTTTAAAAAAGGAATTCTGTGGTGGCAGTTTCACTTGGAAGAGAGAAATAATGCAGTATTTCTTTTGTAGGAGAGAAAAAAAGCAGATTTGATAATAAACAGTTCCTATATTTACTCTGCTACTATTACCCTCCCTTTAATAAAGCACTCCCATTTAGTGTTAGCGCCTATCAGTATATCCCTAAAACCTCTATAGGAGCATGAGGTGGAGTTTACTGTGTATTCACTGTATTTTTGTATCAGTTCTCTCTTCCCTTGAGGAGATGCTGACAATACTGAGCAGCTTTACAGTAGGAAAGCTGTTGTGCTTTCTCATGTAATGGAAATATAGGAAAAGCATTCAAGAGGGGTAAAACAAATGGCCTTTTTTATTGAAAAGGTAGTGAATACATTCCCCTTTATCAGTGGTAACAGGTGCTGCTTAGAGAGATTTCCTAGTTGAATGGAATGTTTCCAAAGGACATGAATATGACTAAGTTGTAACCCAGTGTTCCCTGAAAACTTTCAGACCACAGGGTTTGCATTATTCTTTCTGTTTTGTCCTATAGTACTTCTCCTTTTCCTAAAATTGATGGACTGTTATGTTCTTATATAGCAATGTTCCTTCAAAGCCTAAAATCGTCTGACTAACCAAATATTTGTGGCAGAACCATTTAATTTCAAAGAACTTGTACACAGTGTCATAATTCAGCCCTGGTTCCCTTGGGTTTTGGCTGAGGCAAGGGTTTTTCTCAAAGCACCAAGTGATACGAACTTGGCTTCCCTCAGTCCTGCTCTTTTCAGGTATTTGTTCTGATGCTGTCACCTCTGCATTAGCTGGTGAGTGCTGAAATAGAGCAGAAATAATGTGGTGCTTTACTGTGGCAACTTTACATATAAATAACTCACAGTTGGAGAGGTTATTACCTGACATTATACATTCAGTTGTATTGTAAGTATATGCTCTTGGACATTTTTCCACAGCAGTTCTGATGGGAGTGGGCTAACGGTACTTGGTTTGGTTTTGTTTTGTTTTTCATGCAGATTCAGAATTTGCACAATGGAACTACTACAAAGAGTAGTTTTTCAGATACCAGAGCTACACATTCTTGGATTGCTTGCCCTTATGGGAAGGGAGTTGCAAATCTGCAAATTTTGTAGTCCTGGCATCAAGGACTACAAAAGATTTGATTTGTGTCGTGAAGACTCCAGTCTTTGCTATACATCTTGGTGCAATGTCCTTGTTGGCAAACCAAGAGAGTATAAAACCCTGCTCTCTCAAAGAAGGTACTAGGTTGGGTTAGGTCTGCTTAGGATCACTGGATGACAATTTACAATCAGTTGTCCTGTAAACCCTTTGTTGCAGAGTACTGGCGTTGGCTGGCTACTGCTAAACTGATTAATCATAGATGAGTAAGAATCTGGGCAAGTGAGCTTCCAGAGGACACTGGCATCCTATTTTATACAGCTGTGGGCTTCTCCTGATGCTGGAGAAGGAACAAAGACTCCTTTCAGAGCAGCAGAGGAATCAGCTGCTTTATCTGTAAATTTTGGGACTTCTCCTATTCAGACCTTGTCTGTGCCCCATCAGAGTACACTCATTTTTTCTGTATCACATTTGCCTGGGCAGCTACTTCAGTGTGCAGGAGCTGTCTCCATCCTGCTGTTCATCACTGTCAACCTTCTCCTCAAACCTAATTCTGCCTTTCAAGGGTCAGGAGCTGCTGCTGAAATATCCTTTCATAATCTTTGATATCCTCTTATTGCATCTCACTCTACTGACAATATAGCCTGGAGTTTTGCATACTGAGCTTGCTGAGATACCAAAAGCAGAGATTATGGGCTACCATGTGGCAGTGATAGCAGCAGTGACTGCAAATAGCTTTTGACTCCATATCAGGCCCTGTGCAGAGGCAGATGGTTAGGAGTTGTTCAGGCAATATTCAGTTTTCTCGAGAGGAAAAGATGGTCATGCTGATTCCTGTTTGTGTACCATGGTTTGGGAACAGTTCACATAGCCACAAGCACACAAACACCTCATCACAGATCCTAGAGACTTGGATTGGCAGTGGCTGGAGTTTGCAAAAGGAGGATTACCATTTGTCCCCAAAAATATTTCCTTGGTAATTCAGTCTGATAAATCTCACAGAAGTTTTCCTTGCTGCCACAATACCGCATTATTGAAAACATCCCAGAACAGCTTTATTTTATGTCTCTGTACCCCACCTCTCAGCTCCAGTTTGGACAGGTATAGACTGCTAATTCATAGCATTATTGCCAAATCTGTACAGCCCAGAGTCATCAGTGATGAGGGCGTAAAACAAACCAATCAGGCAAATTTCAAATTCTGTTTTGGGGGAGGAATAAAAAAGGGGGAGCTTGTGGTTTTTTCTTTCTTCCATTATAGCATTTTACATAAATTTTAATTACTCCCTTCTCTGTTTTTCCACATCAATTTCAATAATGTAGTAGGGATGAGTGACAGGCCCCGTATGTTATGCTGAAAGGGGATGGGGTTATTAAGAAAACAGATTGATTGAAGTTTCTGATCACTGGAGCAGCTGCTGTTGTAACCAGACTGAAAACCCTGAAGTACCATCTTTTTAAATAATCAGAAAATTTACAGAAGTGCTAAAAAGTGTCCTGTGCCTGAGATGAAGTTCTTCATATTCAACGAAAGATTGAATCAAGTTGGACTGTGCTGTATCTTAGTTCCTTTGCTTGTTTTAAGAGTAAACTTAATTCTCATTTATCCAGACCATTTATACTTTGCTTAGGAGTGTGTTTGGCTGACCCCTTGCAGTTCCTTGTACTAAAGCAATGCTTATTAAATTAAGTGTGATTTTATTAGAACAAGAATATTTAGACAGAATGGCCCTTGACATCAATGTTCCTTATCATATGGAGCCTGCTTATTAATTTTGATTATATGTTAATTTTGATTAAGTGTGTAAACACTCTTAAATTTTTCTCTGTTCTTCTCCTAGTATGGGGCTAGTGAGGAGAGAAAGGACATTATTTTCTTTGCTGTACAAGACAAGTATTTTTGAAGATACAGAGAAAGCTGTGCAGTTACTCTTTTTTTAACATGAGCTGTTGGAAATGAGAGACCTTATCCACACACTTTTGAGCAGTCACAAAATACATGGATGCTTTTCCTCAGTGGTGAATTAAACATTGGTAATATCTGTCTCAAGAGCAGATTTTCATCTGCAGATAAGACCTGAAGGAGCAGTTAATGCCAAATGCACCTTTAAATCATCTTATACAAGACTGAGGAGGGTAGAAAAATAGAGGCTGAGACCAAAGAGGTTTCTTAAATCTTGCTGGTTATGGTTTGTCTCAATCATTTTATTTTTTTTTAATCTTTGGTGTTTCTTTCTGATAAGTTATTGATTTTATGATCAAATTTTTATGAAGGACAAGAATTATCTGATATTAACAATAGAAATTGAGAAGAATTGACTTTAGTATGGTTGAAAATGTTTCATATAGTTTCATAGAATATACGAAACAGGTCGCTAGATTTTTTTGTTCTGTAATTTGTGCACTGACAGTTCAGTAAAATGTTTCCATGTATTACATTGCATGGGCTGTTTGCTGCCCCCAGCATCTCACTGACTAACAGAGCCTTCTAATACCATGAGACACACTGCAGTGGGCTTCAGATCAGGCCACAGTGAATGACCACACCTGGTGGAAAAGAAATCAGCAGCAAAATGGTAAAGACGTGTCAAAATAAAACTAAAATTTTAAACCCCAGACATACAAGACTGAGAATCTTTGGGCTGCAGTAGTTTTTTGACAGCTCTTGTCTAGTAGCAGGTCCAATGCAAAACAGCAGATCCAAATCATGGTTCCTAGTTGACATCCTGTTGAATTTTCTGTCTCCTTTCTGTGTGTTCCTACTGCGATGTAAGGAAAATGTTTTTAGAAATAAGTCTAAAGACATGGCTGCTTTTTTTCATATTTCAGGATACATCTCTTGTCTAGTTCAAGTTGATCTAATTTACTCAGTGCTGCACAGTGATATCTGTTACTGTCAGGCTGAGAATATGTAATTCTGTCCACAAGAGAGATACTTTTCTCTCTACAGTAAGGCACAAGAGATAAGATGCAGGACAATGTTGACATTTCCAGCTCTCAGCAGAAAATGAAGACTTGACAAAACAAGTCTTGTTAGGAGTCAGGGAATATCTTTGCTGGGTATTTTTTGGATGTGATGCACAAAAGGGGAGATGGTGTTAAAATGATGCTGTTTGAAAAGGCGCTTCAGGGAGGAGGATAACAGAGGTCTGTTTTCCACTTGGCTCTAGGAGAAGGGAGAAGGTGTTCAGCAGTGTGTGTGTTGTTGTGTTAGTGGCATGAAGATTGTTCCTCTGAACGATGCTCAGTGTTGCAAGCAGCAGCGTGTGCTGTCATTGCAGCACAGAGGAGAATGCTTGCATGCAGGAGTACTGTTTCTGAAGAGGAGTTGCCTAGAAAGCCCAAAGTTGTCCTTGTAGGTTTACTGGGACACGTGGTTGATGAACACTGCATAAATATTTAAAATTACTTTTATGGGATCCTTCGTAAGCTTCACTGAATCTGCAGATGAGGAGACAAGCAGTTTTGGATTATGTACGCTAACCTACCCAAAGTATTATATACTGATCTAAGATGAAGAAAATTCAATACCTAAAGTAAACAGATTCTCTCTCGCCTGGTCAGATGGTAGGGTTTCCTGGTATCACTGAGCCTAGCCCTGTGTTTGACAGTCCTCCTTTCCTCCCCTGGCAATTCAGAATAAAGGTACTGCTGAGATTTAAGCATTCTCACTTGTGTCTCTTACCACTTCAGTCCGGACCCTTGCCTCTGCTTCAATGCTTTTTTTAGTCAAAGGTGCCAGGTAGCTCGTAAAAGCAATCACGTTGCAGAAATGGCATCATTTTCACAGAAAAGACTTCTCAGCTTCTTTTATTGCCTCATTTAATGCATCTTGCCTGGTGAGACACAGCAAAGGCAGATTGTTCCTCTCGTCCTTGGCCTTGTGAGAAGAGAAAGGTTTAGACGTGAGGTTGCATTTTGAGCCCCATGAAGTTGCACTGGCTGTGACTGTCACAGTCTGTGACCCGTTAGCAGAGTCCCTCAGCAGCTCTGGGCCAGGATATCTGGTAGCAAGGCTCAGCACTGGGCTTCTAAGTTCCCATGCTGGTGGCCAGCAGCACAACCTGTTTCTGCCATAAATTGTAGAGTTATTGAATCAGAGAAGGTCATGGAGGCAAAGCCCCAGCGGTGCTCATTTGGGAATAGAGTTGCCATATGCTATAAACATCATTGAAAAAGGAAGGCATCAGATGGTGGTGTATTTGGATCCCATGGATGACGTTTATTTGGATTTTCACTCTATTTCTACTTGCAAAAAACCCACCCCCTGAATGCACAGCAGACTTTTGACAGTTGTTTGAATGAAGCAGTCAAGACTTCCCATTAATTTCTCAGGATAACAGTCTGTAATCATGCTTTGTGACAGGCTGTGTGTTTAACCTGTTTAGTCTCAACTATTTCACCCACTGTAGATGGGGTGGTTGAGTCAGGAAGGATCTCTCTCCAGGAGAGAAATCACACCTTCCCTGGACACCAGCTGAGAAGGAGCAAGGGAAGGGGCTTTGGGAGACACTGAGTATGGGAGACAGGAGAAGCATTGCAAGGAACTGAAAGCAGTGTCTCAGGGGGCAGAGAAAACTTCGTAAAGACTATGTTCCTTAAGGACTTCTTACAAAGTGGACACTGTTTGCTGCAGAAAGTGGCTGATGGCAGGAATAAAAGTTTGAGGACAAGGACGTGCTTCTGGGGAGACCATGGGTGAAGACAGTATTGGTTTTAATTTATCTCCATTTCTCTTCCCTTTGCAGTAGTCTTTTTTCTTCCTGTAGTTTAAATGTTAACTATTCTATTTTATGTTTTTAACAAAGCCTGACTTTTTTTTATTTTAAAAGTCCTTTGCTCTGTTTTGCAGAACTGTCTATAGAAAGAAGGTTTGGGACCTTTTCACACATTAAATATCACATTAAATAAAGTTAATCCTTATCTCCATCCCTGCCTTCAGCCACATGACAGTACTAAAGGGCAAGGTGGAAAGGGATAAAGCGCCTTATACTGCAAAATGTGAAACTGCTTTGACCTTATGCTCAGTAATTCTCCGAGCAACTCAAGCACAAAAATCAGCAAAATTAATACAAGTGTGCAGGGTTAAGTATCAAGCAAATCCTGTGAGGGCAGAGAAATTCCAAACAGTGTTCAGTGCTCAAGGAGCAGTTAAGCTCTAGTAGCTCAGTGGGCATCACAGGAGGGCTGGGCAGGGTGCCCTGATCTAAATCCCATTTGCTGCAGGACCCTACGCTCAACATGGGGGATGCACAAGATTGCACGTGGATGTAAATATGTAGGTACTTACATGTATATAACTGAAAATACATTGCACATTAAATGCATTCAGTTAGTTTCTGCATTTGCTTGGGAATGTTAAGAGCTTAGCAAAAGACAAGATCAGCGTTACCCAAGCTTTGCATTTTCCTTTTTTGTTACTTTGTCACCTCTAAAGGATGTGTGCCCCAAGTTTCTGTGTTCTTTTAGATCTCAGGAGGGTGTAAATGTTTGCAATGGATCCCTAGAGACAGGGCAAAGCAGTAGGGTTGTAAAGTTGTGCTGTTGTAATATGAAGAGGCAGAAAGCCAAGTTACATTGACAGGGTAAGTGCCAACAAAATAATAAACTAAATGCAGATTCTGCATCCAAACCTCTTCTGCTTTCAGTTCCCACTGGGACGCTGTTCCAGTGCCCTTGTTCTATTTGACTTTCTTGCAGAGAAATTGGACAGTATCCAGTTTCTAAAATTACCTCAGTTTTAATTTATTCTGGTTTTGATGTTTATTGCGCCATATAACTAATGGTCCCCAGATCTTTTCCTTAGTCTATGAGTCTGTAATTTACCTGCGCAGTGTCTCAAAGGCATCTACCACTTACTTTAAAAGTTACGTATAATTCTAATATCCATATGTTTATATAATATATGAGGTTTGTGGGGTCAGTGATGAAGGGAGATGATTCATGAACATTTCCAGTCACTCAGAAGACAAGTGAATTTCAGTTTTACGGAGGCATCTTAGCAGAAACCTGCACAGGTCCAGCATATTTAATATAACTTACACTCAGCAAAAAAATGAAGGAGCTTTTCTCCCTTAGGACTCAGTACTAACCTCACAGAACTAGGCACGATCCAGCTAAATGTATTCCTTTTTCATGTTCGTTTTTTTTAAAGAAAAACACAGAGATGGGGGATTCTGGGAAAAAGGCACATGAATTATGAAGAACTGAATTTTATATGCCAGGACTTAGGAGTACAAGATTACAATTTCCACTGAGGCACCTTTACGTAAACCTGGAAATGCAGTGGGAAATCAGTGAAACAAAGCTGTAGTGCTTGCTGGGGCCCCTCTTCAGAACAGATTAAATTTAGATAAAGCTCAGACCCTAAGCTGTGTTTCTCCCATGGCTGCAGGGCTCTAGGAATGGGAGTTTATATATACAAGTAGAAGAGAACGGTGGTGAGAATTACATTCTGAAGACTAGGCAGGTAAGGGCACAGAGCAGCTCAGGAAAGTAAACCTGAGCAAGATGTCCCATGATGGCAGAGCAGCTGGTGGAAGTGGGCTCTGGTCCGAGGTGAGCAGATTCCGGAGCCCTGCGGACACTCACCTGCTGCCTGCAGCATCGCCTCTCGTGGCTCCCCATGGCTGGCCAGGGCGGAACATGGACACTGATTTCCTCCTGCATCTCAGCCTGCTAGGATCTCTGTGTGCTCTTGCTGTTCTCCTGGCATTAAGGCTTTCAGACGTGGTGGAAGAGGAAACTGGCCAATTTGCTGCAAAGCAAGTTAATGCATCTTTTGTCACACATCTTCCCGTTTCAGATGTATCATCTCTTGTTTTCACTTGCACATAGTGCTCAGGCAGAGCTCAAGGTGTTGTAACTTTCTTAAAGCTTGGTAGAGGCAAAAAGAACTGCAGAGATCTGGAACCTGGTCTGATGTTGAGAATTTCCATCTGAATAGAGAAGTAATGTGTGTAACTTAACGTCCCTTAGCAACGGAAACAAAACTCCTCTTAAGGATCAGACACGTATCTCTATTTCAGTCTATGCTTAAAGGAAGCAGTAGCTTTTCTTACTGTCCAAAAATGATAGATCTTTCTAGGGAAAGGAGGGGATGCAAAGACACTCTTTGACTCATATCTGCACTGCCCAATATCCTAAATGACATGAAATGTTCTTTTGTGTCTTTATAAGAAGCTTCTTACTGCTCCTTTTCTTGTATCCTTTGTAGGTGATGAAATAGATTGACTCCACCTCTCCCCTCCTGGCATGCCATATGTGCTGTGTGATACCCTTCTTTGATAGATTGTTCCAGGGGAGGTGGGAATTTATTCCTGGAATCATTCCAGTGTCCAGATCACTTTCATTGTCTTTATTAGTATGGACTGTAGCCCATCATGACTGAGGAGAGCAGTTGGTAGGGAGCACATGAGATAATTGCCTAAAATGAACTCTGCCTCCATGGGGCACAAAATCACTCAGTGGCATTGAAATATTCTTAGCCTGGCTTAAGTCCCCTTTCTCCCTGTAGGCAGTATCTCTGTTCTTACATATGTAATGGGGACCATATGCTCAGCCTAGCCCCAGTCCCAGGCTTAGATCATCTGCTTATAAAGCAGTACGCTTTTTCTTTCCTGTGGACCTTTCTAGGCGGCATCTCCATCCTTCAGGTGCAGCATGGCTGGCAGCAAAGAAATAAGCTTTTCTGCATGCTCAGTATTGAGCAGAGCTCAGTGGGTCCAAAGGTCTTCCCACCTGCACATTCCCATGTGCCTGGAACAGCTGTCTTCAGTAAGGCCAGCCTCTCAAATATTGCTGTGCCTCATGGAAGTGTATATGGCTTTCATAGAATCATTTAGATTGGAAAAGACCCTTCAGGTCATGAAGTCCACCACTAAACCGTGTACCTAAGCACCAGGTCTTGTAAATATCTTCAGGGATGATGACCCAACCCTTCCCTGGGCAGTGCCTGATAACTCTTTCAGTGAAGAAATTTTTCCTAATGTCCAATCTGAATTTCCTCTGGTGCCACTTGAGGCCATTTCCTCTTGTTCTGTCTTGTCACTTGTGGTAATTTACATGACTTCACTGCTGTTAAACTCTGTTGTCAAGTGGAGTTTTCACTTGAGCTTCCTTCTTGAAATACTTGTGGTTTAAGCAGAGATAAGAAGGAAAAACTCTACTCAGGTGTAGCACAGCCCTGTGTCACTTGTTTGCCTTGGGGCAGCTGTGTCCCATCACAGCTCACTGTAGCAGCTGGAGGGCATCTCAACCCTTTAAGGGGAAGGGAGTTTGGTTGTTTGGCTCTTGTCTGGCCTCATCCCACTTGAATTTGTTGGGTTACTGAGGAGGGAAGAAAGCAGTAAGGTCTTGCATTCTGGACATAAAACTGAACTGTAACCAGGGCCTGAATTAGAAGTATTGGGACAAGGGCAAACCCTCATAAACCAGTGGGCTCTTTTACAACCTACTGTAAAAGTTTGTTTTACCCTTCCAAAGCCACACATTTCTTTGCCACTTGAGTGAGCAGGAAGCTTTATTAGAAAATGTTTCCCTGTGTTTGAGTCCTGCTTGGTTTGCTTGGTTCTGATTAGTTAGTAATTGTTTCATTAGTGGAGAAATGGGTGTCATGTTTTTTTGTGTTGGTTTTTATCCCACCCTGTTGCTGCGTGAACATTTCTTACAGTTATTTGCTGCAGGGAAAATGTGAAACAGGCTGTACAACAGGAGGCAGAAACAGAGAAATTGCCTTCGCTTGGGAAGAGCCTTGCTTCTTGCCCTCAGCTGGCATCAACAAACCCATCAATATTAAAGTCAAGTGTGAGGCAAAGTGGCCCAGTTTTACAATTATAAAGGAGAGGGTGAGGGGAGATTGAACCAGGGCAGATTAAGAGCCTGAAAAAGAGTAATTTGGAGGGTTACACTGCTGAAAGCACACCAGTTTCTAGTCATTACTGGTTGAATCAGGAAGGAGCAGAAGCGCTGGTGTGTTCTCTAGGGTCCTTTGTCTGCTTATACCTTTACTTTCTCAATTGCCGGTGCTTTTTGATCCATGGATCTCCAGCAGGAGTCTCTTTTACCTTGGCCCTGCCTCTGCAGCAGGCTGGCACAAGAAAGCAGTGCCAGTGGGTCTGTGTGGTCTAACGTTTACAGAGTGGTGCTGGTGCTGCTGGATTCTGGTGTCTGGAAGAGCTGCTCTGTTAACCACTAGGCTGTCAGCTGGGCACCAGAGGACACAGATCCTAGCCAGGTGTGGCCTCCTGACAGCAGCTGGTAAGACAGGGCAGTACTGTTTATGGCCAACAAATACTGGATAGTCTTCATATATTTTGTGCTTATCCTGGAGTGATGGAAATTTAAAGGTGTGATGTAGGGTTGAGAGAGAGTTTAGTGAAGCTTTCCTTTTCTCATCACTCCACAACCTAAAATTTTCTGCTGCAGCTGGGAGGAGAGAGATGGATACACAGAGCTTTTGAAGAAAATGTATTTGAAGAAGAGATGTGAAAGAGGGGTTGAATGAAGAACGGGAGGAAGCTCCAGGCTTTTGCAGTTGAAGGGAAAGGGAAGACTCTGTGCATGTCGACATGAAGATCGTGTGCTATTTGGCTGGGGGGGAACAGGCAGGAAGGAAACAGCAGTTAGCAAGTGTCCAAAAGCAATCTGAGGCTTTACAAAAGGCCTAAAAAATAGTTCAAAGGTCCTGATGATCTTTATGTGTGCAGGACAGACACGTAGTAACTCTGCATGATGCCGTTGTTTCATTGGAGCCTTTGGGAAAACAGAACACGCTGCTGGAAAACTTCTCTCTACTTTGCCCTGTGTATCTTGACAGCAAAGACCTTGAGGCTTAGGGCTTTTATGAAGGATTTTGGTTTTTTTAGCAAAACTAAGTGGCAGGCAGTATAACCACAACTTTCCTATGAGAGAGCTTGGCCTAACATCCCTATAACTGGCTGTGGCTTTGTCCCCTCCTGGACCTTGTGGTCATGGGGACACTGCTGATGCTTTTGTTTCCATGGTCAATTGAAGAAGCCAACAGACACTTTGAAATTCAAGTGTAGTTTTGATATTTCAAGCAGAGGCTGTACAGATCCTTTTTTGCCCCACAGATAACTTTAATGCAGAGAAAAGAGCTGCAGCAGAGAGGTTTGCACATGAAAGAACTGATGAATGATACATGAAGCACAGCAGTCTGGTGTTGGCAGTGCCTGCCTTGTGAGAGAAAGGGAGTGACGATAACAGTGTGTGCTGTACGTTAGCTGTAGTTTTTCTTACTGGGGCAGTAATGGGAGCTGCTGGGCTGGGAATGAACAACGTGGCTCCTCCTTGAGCTGGAGGAGAGAGGTTCAGAGAGGTTGTTGGACAGCGGGGACAGAAGACTTGTTTTGAGCAAAGCAGGAAGAAAGGCAAGAGAAGGCAGGGAGGACACACAGCTCTTGGCAGGGCTGTGCTGAAGAGCAGTGAAGTTGCTGCTGAGTTGGCAGGTCCAGCATGGGCACAGTAAACTCTGCTATGTAATGAACAGTAGGAGCAACACCTAAAGCATCATGTCAGGCAGTCCATGCTGCCTGGGCTTGCTGTCCTGCAAAACAGAGGTGGAAGGAGAAGGAGGAAGCAGTGGTTTAAAAAAAAAAAAACAACTCATTAAAGGTGAAGGTTGACATTAGAAAAGTAAAGGGGTAATACTCTGCAGTGCTTTAATGCGAGGTGTGTAGCTCTGTATGACAGCAGACTTGTGGAGTTACTGGATGTCAGAAGCTGTGAGGTAATGCTCTATAGGTAACTGGTTCAAGCAATTTGCCAGGAAATTAGATGTCCTAGAAGTTTTCCAAGCCTTTGTGATTCATCAGCAAAAAGAAATTACCACACTTGCTGGCAAGTTGCCACTGCATACTTATAAGGCAGTTACGTTTTTGCAGTGGCAGTAGTAAGACCTTGGGTTTCCTTGTAACTGTTTGTGGTTCTCTCTAAATCAAATCGTCATCTTCCATCATTCTCTCTTTTTTTTGGCCATTCAGTATTTTCAGCCTTTATTAGGAAGAGCCAGTTCCTACAACTGTTGAAAGTGGGCTGTATTGCTATGAGGCATCTGAACACAAATAATGATGATTTTTCTTTTTACAGTGTTTGGTTATTTCCGCTTTTCAAAAGAGCTTTTTAAAGAGCAAGTTTTTATCCTTCATGGTGGGAGAGTATTTTCATTCTCTATTTGCATATGGAGAGACTGACATGAAGAGAAGAACAGTCCAGCATTTTCAGAAGTGTCTTGTTTTAGGAGGCAGACATTTCCCAAGATTTTCAGAGGTGCTGATCGTGGGAGACATCTCTGGACTTTGGTAAAGTGCTTGGTATTTATGAAACTGGAAAGCATTCATACTGCACAAAACTTGAGGCTACTCTGGAAAACATTGGCCTAGGAGACTTCCTTGGGCTGAAGGGCTCAAAAGGAATCCTGGATGTCACTCTGATTAGTACTTCTCCTGGACCAAGGATGTTCTTTATCCTTTTTATTCTTTAGACAGTGACTGTGTTTGCCTTGGCCCCTGGCTTCCCTGGCACTGTCAGAATCCTCTATGTGATGAAGTTGTGTGTTTGTCTTGCATTTTGGAGTTGTTATTCTGACTACCCTTAACCATGAGCAGCACAAACAGATGTTTTATTTGAGCCTCTCACTGGACACACCTGGGTGTGGAAGAGAGGAGAAACCCCAGCACTCTCAGAGTTTTTGCCCATGTCTGGGTTCCTCCTGAATTTCAACTCGCGCCTCTTCTCAATGTTAAAAGTGTTGATTATTTAACAAAATGATGGAAGAACACAGATCAAATTGGGAGCTCTCTTGCCAGTGAATTGACAAAGCTTTGGTTCTGACTCTGTAGTGTCTCCAGCGTACATGTGACAGGGCAGTATGTCATTACTGTATTTTCAAGCAGTGTTCATTGAATTGTTTTATTTTGCATTTATTGATGTGGATAGGCACAAAATATGGAACCACCCTCCTTAACTGTAAGCAGAAAAAAAGTATTGTGCTTTAATTTTTTTCATTTTTGGCAGAGCTACTTTCTAATGCAATTATGCTTGTGCCTAGGGGCATGTGGGATTGGAATATCAGGTATCCACCTTCCAGACATCCTATACTTTAGTTATGGGAACCCTTTGGGAACCACAGCATTTTATAAGTGTTAGCTAGCAAAAATCATTATTGTTACAAACAATCATACTTCTCTTCAGAACCATTTTTCTTTTTATTAATCTAAGTGCTTTGAATATGGACTTTAGAGTTCTTTTTAAGTAACTTGCTGTGATGATGTTCTTCTGTGTGTGGGGACAAGAGACAGCTGGGGAAAATATGAATCGTCTCCTCTTGCCAAGCATGAGAAGAGGAAAAGGGAAAAAAAATAAGTCTTTTGGGAAAAATAAATCTATTAGTTGAAGTGCAAGCTCTGGTAATCCTTTTCAGACAAGGCTTTTATTATAACAAGGTTAATTTTCCACAAATAATCTTCTTTGTTTGCTATGTGTTTTCAATTCAGTTTTTGTGTTTTCAATTTTTTGTGTTTTCAATTCAGTTTTTCAACACTTTATGGAAGATGAGATGTGTCTGATGTTTTTGTAAAGATACCTAAACAGGAGCTGCTTATTGCAGGGAAGAAATTAAGGCTGGTGTCACATGCTGTTTATGTCAGTTTGGATGAGATTTTTTTTTTTTTTTTAATATTCATGATTAAGGAAAAGAAAATTTTTCCATTCGTATCCCGGCTTGTCCCTATATCTCAGCTGATCTAAAGTCTTGTGAGCTGTATAGAAGTGCACGCACAAAGTTGTTTACAGTCAGTAAAGCATAACATCTTTGAGCCAGATTAATAAAAATTTACTCTATAGATTTGCAGTAGTAACTTGTAAACGAGCAATACAAAATGGTTTGATTGAAGTTCTGGCTTCTCTATAACCTCAGCTAAGTTGAGGGATGTAGATGTTTTGCCAAGCAAAGACTTCATGTGAAATCTGGTTTAAACCATGGTGGTTCCACTTCCTTTATTGTTGAAATTGGTGCAGGGCGAGTGAATGCACATCCAAATTTCCCACTGTGTGTCTGTGTGTATGTCCATGTATATCTGTAGCTACAGAGATCCTTCCTTCTTTAACCAGAGATGCAGACACTGATTCATTTTGTGTGACTGTCTGGCAGGTTATTTCTTCACTGTTTCTCAACAGCTTTCAAAGATCTTGGTTCCTCTGTTTTAAATGTAAAACACTCTTCCTCCGTGTATGTTTAGTGTCTGCTCATGGTTACTAAAAGGTGTCTATTTCTTCATAAGCCAGGCTGATGATTCAGTGTCAAAATTCATTTGTTTCTTGAGCAGAAATCTTCCCTTCTGGTGCTGGTCCAAATGGAGTTTTTATGGCTGGATCTTTGCTTATACACAGAGGTGTTCTTGTGATTGCTGAAATTACACTTGATTATTTACAGAAGGATAATAATATGCACTGTGTGTAACCTCCTCCCTTGGCTTTTATTTGAATACTGGAAGGAGAGAAATGATCTGCCTAAAGAGGTTTCCTTTGTGTTTCCCTTCTCATCCTCTCTCTCTTTCAGAGGAGAAAAAAAAACCAACCCATAAAAAGCCCAACTGCTGTGTTCTCTAGCTAAAACCTATTCAAACAAAAGAAGTCTTAAATCCATATTAATCACCGCCACCTTTAATTTTTCAATCACTGTTTGATTAAATTGCTGCCTAGATTTGTCCTTTCACTGATAAGGCCTGGTGAGTGCTCTGCAGTGAACTCAAATAGAGAAGTAATAAAGTGCTTTCTGTCACAGGCACTCCCCAAAGTGCCAGACACAACACAAGTTATTAAAAAAATATCAAAGAGTGAGCTTCTATAAACTGTGCATAGAGGAAAAATATAATTGTCCAGGGAAGGGGAAGAAGATTTTAATTTTGCATCTGCAATTGCAAAGGCAAATACATCTGTATAGAGGATATTTCAAAGTCAAAAAGAAGTATGCAAACTCAACTGGCCTCTGTCAAGACACAGGTTTGTAATGGTTTTACCACTGTCAGAATGAAAGTGCCTGGTTTTTTTCCCCTTTCAGTATAAATTTCAGCACAGAGCATGTCTGTTGGGAAAGATGGGACAGGAAGGGCTTATGGATATGATTGTCTGGTAAGAAATACTGGAGATATAAAATCTGTGAGTGAAATAGAAAATGAAGGCCAGCTTTGAGATGTGGGCATGGCAGGCAGGAAGATGGTGATTAGCTGGAGATAGGTTGAAGGACAGAAAAGAAAAGGACCTAAGAATGCAGCCCCTCTCCACCCTGCCAAGGCATCAAGGGAAAAGTAGATAAGAAGAGTAGTCTTTAGAGTTTAGAATATAGGATGAGATGGTAATTTAGTAGTTCTCATAGGTTGCATGCAGTTTGTAGGTTTTGTATCTTGCGCCAGTTGGTCACTGTAAATTAGAATATTCAACACAAAAGGAGATATAATATGTTGGAACAAGGTCCTCGCTCTCTTGCTCTCTTGCTCCTTCCCCTCTCGCCACTCTCCTTTTTCCCTAGTCTTTTCCTTGAGCTCTATTACTTCTTCGCCCCTTCTCTCTGCTTCTCCTACCTCCCTCTCTCCTTCCACCCTGACCCCAGCACTCTCCTTAGCTCCCTTCCCTCATACCCCCCCCCTTTCTCTCTCCCTCTCTCTTTGGGGCTTCCCTTCAGCCGAGGCTGGTGGCTGAAATCAGCCCTCTTTACCCACAACCTTTGCAAAAAACCCACGTGTTTCTAGAACATCTCAGGTCTGCAGAGTGCCTTGTCCCTGCCGTCCATGGATGCCCCTACACATGTCTATCAGTTAGTGAACTCGGGTTGATCCACAACCACAGAGTCACAGAATGCGTCAGGTTGGAAGGGACCTCAGTGGGTCCTCTGGCCCAACCTCCCTGCTCCAGCAGGGCCATCCCAGAGCCCAGGGCACAGGATTGTGTCCAGATAGATCCTGAATATCTCCAGTGAGGGACACTCCACACCCTCTCTGGGCAATCTGTCCCAGTGCTTGTTCACACACACAGTGAAGTGGTTCTTCCTTATCTTTACCTACCTTTAAATCTTCCCTTTGAGAATGCAGATATTCCAGCTCTGATTCCAGTGAAGGCGAGCAGGGTTCTCTGCAGAAGCCTTTTCCAACGCTGCACTACCGTTACAGAAATGGTTCATGTTGCTCTAGGATGCAGCAGCAGCCCTGTGGGTCCTGAGCCACCTTCCCACTAGTGAGCAGCCAAGGTGCCATTCCCAGGCTGCGCCAGTGTTTGGCCTGCAGTGCTGGAGCAGAGGTTATTGTGCAGCCTGACGTGAGCCAGCAGGTCTTCTGTGGGCGACTGCCCTCACTCTGGAACTGAGCTGTAAAATTGGCCTGGGTGTCATGTTCTGATACAACTGGACTTTGTCCATTACAGCACAACTGCAAATCAAAGCACATTAAGTCAGTGTTAGTGTATCCTAGTGTCTCAGCACTTGGAATAGAATAGAATTAAGGCATTTTACAAAGCCCTGTCCTTCATCTGAGTGTGTTAGCTGCCAGCACAAACACTGATTATCCAGTAAATACAGAATAAAGTGGACAAAATGAAGCACATAGTTGGGGTTAAGAGTTCACATTTGGCTTCCCAGCTCTAGTTTAGAAGTAACACCCAGCTGAATTGAGTGATTTTCTTTAAAATAAAATTGCGAACCTTTTGCACACGTGCGTCCACTTGGTTTTATCTCTTGTCTTTGACTAATCTTCAAACCTTGATGTTGTTGAGGGCGTATGTTGGACAACCTTGTTCTTGTTACGATGTTTCACGGGATGTGTTGCTGTGTTCTGACACAAATACCTTTTTTTTTCCCTGCTGTGGGCATAACCCTGAGTCAATAGAGACTCAACATATGCTCAATCATTACAAGTCAATTCTAAACCAATTCAAGAATGTCCATACTAGGATTTATGTGGACAACAATTTAGTGCAGAAATCAATGTTTGGCATCATCTGTGTCAGTTAAACTAGCTTGCTTCCCATTCAGCTTCCAGCCACTTGATAGCTGGCAAACCTCTGCTACATGATGTTATCTTTGGCTTACATAATCTTCATTGGTAAAAGGGTTTTAAGAGGTTGATTTTCCTCCCTTAAGTTTATATTGTGCTGATCTTTACCCAGCTCAGGGCGTGCTGGAGACAGCACATTTCATGCTTAGAAAGCCTGTAGCTACAGCTTTTTGAAAGCACAAAAGATTTGTAGACAAGATACCAGAGCAGGTTTCAAGAGAGCAAATTGCTCACTTCTTCCATTTCTACTTTATCTTTCTATCTTTTCCCTCCCCCAAAAAGTACAATAATACAAATCTTAGATGTGGTGTATGTGCTTTTTTTCATGCATGTGATTGCAAAGTTTTTTAAGAGTTTTTTAAGGCAATGAAACTACTGGTGATTGTATTCATGAAGTGTTTGGAGTGGTGCTGGCCTGTTGGTGATATTCTGCAACCTCTAGCTAAAATTACTGATATGCTGTGATGTAAATCTGGGTCTGCTGTTATGATGATGAGGCTGCTCTAAAGAAACCTGTCACTACACAAAGTGTCATGTGTTTATCAAGTGCCTTTGAAACATCAGGGCTAAATATGGATTCTTTCTGGTTAATAAGGATGTGATTTCTGTGAAAGATACATTTCTTCCTTTAGTTTTCTTGTACTGCTAGGAATTCTGCTACTGTGATGGTTTTGATGCAATGCTAACCATCATTGCAGAAGCAGCATTGTATCCATAAGAGTTACAGACTTGAAATAGGGTCACAACATTAAAATTCATCTTCCTTTTGCTAACCTGTAGAAAGATTGAGGGGTGTGGTGTATTTCTATTCTGTAGTATGTTTACATATTCATTGGTTTCTCTGCATCAGGCTTCATGGCCCTCAGCTGAAGTTGCTGCCAGTGTTTGTAGTGTAGGGACAGGGAGCTGGGCTTGGTGATTACTGTGGTCTCTTACTGGTAGCAGTGTACGTTCCCTGTGCATCAGTGGACAAGCACAGCTCATACAGCTCTGCAGTAAGATGCAATCATCCCACAATGAGCAATAACAATTCAAAAGCGTTCCATCAACATTCTCTTTAAACAACAGCAACCCCCTTCCCCCCCTAAAAAATCCCAACACAACCACAAGACAACAGTGGTATTTCATTTTCATAAAATTACATGGAGAGCTCTTGGTGGCCTGCACTAGAAATATTATTGGAGCAGTGGGTTGGAGGCTTTCCTCCCCTGCTGTCTTTTCCATTTAGGAAGGGCTTCCTTCTCTGATATGATGCTATTGTTTGCAAATCTGTCTTTGCTGCTGGTGCTCTGAAACCCTTATTGAGATATCTTCTGCTATTAGCTCATTGTTTGAGAAAAGGATCCAGGGTTGAACCCTTCCAGAAGGTGGTAGGTTGGATATGGAAAATGTCAGCAGGATACCTCAGTGCTTACTGCTGTTTCTCAGAAAGCACAGTCCCAGTTTTTGATTTCTGCATGTCCCTGAGTGAGTACTGCCAGAAAAAGCTGATGAGGGGAATAGTGTTAATCCTGAAGTGTGCTCTATTCCTTCACTTGTCTGGTTATTATTGTATTGTGCCAACAGTTGGATGCCACATGTTCATCACTCCTCTGTCCCATCGTGCACCACAATCCCTTTAGTCCTTCCACTAGAATAACACAACCACAACCGTAATTTCCTGAAGATATAACACCTTGGGATGCTGAAGTCGTTAGGCAGGCATGGAGTTAACCTTTGCATCCACTGTAATTTTGTCAGCTAGTGGAAATTATTAAAGGACCTGAAACGTGAACTTCAGAACAGACAATAACTGTAGACAGGTAACCTCTTGGGCTTACCTCAAGTAATTAAGTCTTATAACTGAATGGCAGATGCCCACTTTATTAGTGAGTCATTAGTTTAGCAGGGAGATGGTGTTACAACATATACGATTGCTTTACTGCATGAGCTGAGAAACTTCTAATTTAGACAGATGAATAATTAATAGAAAAGGAGCTTTAATAGAAGTAAGGTCATCTGTTTTCAATTATAAAAGCTGGAGTTATTGCATAGATCGAGAAGGGCACAGCACGTAGGAAGTGTTGATCCTTCAGGCTTAGATTGATTTGCCTCTCCAGATGAAACCATTAGAAGCAGAGAAACTTGAAGAGCAAGGAAAGAGGGTTGTGAGGATTTTCATCATGAGCACCCTCACCCATCAAATGACAAAAGAGCAAGTTGTGTGAGCATGACCAGGCTGTTGGTAGAACATCTCTGCTGTGATCTGTTGATTTATGCATCTGTCTGCAGGTGCTCTTTTGGACAGAGCAAGGGAGTCTGGAGAAATGCTTTGTCAAAATATGCCTTTGACCAGCTACAGTGGGCTGGTCACTCTGAATTCCCAAAAAATGAGTCTTTCAGGGATAGCAGTCCCTTACATCATGTGTGATTACTATGAAGGGCAGGAGTTTAATCTTTTGCATTTGCTTGACAGCCTTTTGATTGATAGCAGATGTTGTTAGGAGAGCATATGCTGTCGGCTTCGATTGTCTTCCTTTGTAATTTTGACAGACAATGTTCCCTAAATGTATGATATGGAGGATTACTTGGTGAAGACTGTCACATACTGGGACAAAGAGGTTTTAAGAAGTACAACAACAAGTAAACATCCATCTTTGGCAGGCCATCTTTACAAATCCTTTGAGAAGAGATATAAAAGCTGTAATCAGAGTTTTAAGGACTGCTGTTGTCCAGAATGAGGAATTTGATTTTAACTAAGGCAATTAGATACAATGCAAAGGTTTGGATTCTTGATTATTTTGCCTTACTCCTTCTCCCCCCCACCTTTTTTCTTTTTCTTTTTCGTCTTCTTCTTTTTTTTTTTTTTTTTTTTTTTTTAATGCTTTCCCAACAAATTAGGGGGAACTGAGCAATGCTGTAAGGAAGATGGAGGTAGGATGAAAGAATCAGATGGGATGCAGAGCAGCCAAGAGGTGGCAATTGTATTTGCAGATGGCAGGGAAACAGCCAAGAAGATGAGAAAGGGAAAGCTCATTTGTACAACTGGGAACTGCTGACTTAGATGAACAAGGTAAAAGATACAGGCCTGGAACAGAAACTTTTAGTGAAGAGAAGCTTATAAACATCAGTGCCAGACCTAAATTTGATGAGGCTGTGGAGCTGCATGATTTATGCCTGTGAAATATCTTTCCAGTTAGGTACATCTTTTTTCTTTTGCCCATATGTGCACTCATGAAGATCAGGTTCATGTTTTATGGGTTTTCTCTTGCTTGTTGTCCCCTATCTGCTGGAATTTTTATTTTATTTTATTTTATTTGTATGTTAAGTATTGAAGGATATCAGAGTTATTTCAGGTTTTTTGGTTTCCATACTATGTCATCAGTTTTTTGAGAGCATGGCATTTACTGAATGGCAGAGAGCTTTTCCAAGTCTGTGAAAGGACCTTTGACTCACTCAGCTTTAGATCTTTCTTCATGTAAAGCCTCAGTCTTTGGAGTTCACAGCTCAGTGACACTGACGTTTGTCCTTGGATGCACTGGGTGGCAAAACTTGGGTGTGCAGAGAAAAGCTGTGCATCAGCTCTAATTTTGGGTGAATTCTTTTCCTGTTTTATTTTCATGCAATAGTCTGTGTGCTGACACTTTTGTCAGGGTTTTTTCATGATTCTTTTAAATGCCATTGTTGCGGCAACAAAAAGAAGAACCCTTGTGCCCTCCCTTACTGAATTGTTCTTTTTCCAGCAGGAAAATGAAATAAGTAGAATCAACAATAGTGGAAAATCAAGATAGGAATAAAAACACATTGTTATTTCCTTCTTTCTCTCTTCCCCAACTAAAAGAGGAGGTGGACCAATGCTGAACAGACTCTGCCCTGCTGTGGGAAAGCACAGCAGCCTTTATGGGCCTGTGCACTTTTATAGCAAGCAGTAAATAGTCATGAAGCATTTGAACACAAGATATTTATGTGCAGGTGGGTTCTGTATTCAAAAGACCACAATTTGTGTGGCGGTGGGAGTATTTGTTATAAAATCTTCTGAGGAGCCTGTCTCAGTTCAGTTATCTGGACCCAGTTCTACATCTGAAAAACAACCCTACCGGCTGAAAATGTTTCCAGCGACAGGAGGAAGAAAGAAAGGCCTTCTACAAGTTTTCTTCAGAACTAAGAAATCTGTCTCCTGTGTCATCTTTTTATTTTTAAAAAGGTTGCTTTGAAAATACTACATAGTGTTGCTAGGACCATAAAGCATTGCTAAGGGTAAACGACTGGAACCTGAGCCAGAACTCTGAGATCAGAGGACGTTTGGGAATAGCTCATGGCCAAAAAGAGGGCAGGGATATGGCATTGAGTAAGAAAGACATAATTGTGCACAAAACGGTTTGGTTTTTTTTTTCCTTAGCATCCATCTTTAAAAATTGCATGTTTAATCTCAGCAATAAAATTTTACAGTCAGAATTCCCATAAGCATGTCACTGTTGCCACGCCAGTCCAAACTAAGGCCTCGCCTACGAGGTTTGGCCACATGCTGAAGAGACCTGAAGAGGCAATGAGGGCTTCTCCTCCCTTCCTCTCCTTGTGATTCAGTAATTCAGCCAGAGGCACAGTTGGTGAAAAGCACTGGAAAGATTCATTCCTCTACTTGCTCTCCCTGGCTGGCTCAGATATGCTATTTGTATGTGTGTCAGTTTTTCACACCTGCTTTGAAACAGCAAGGGAAGATAAAGTGAGAAAGACAGAGAACTGCCTTATTCTTTCCTTTTGTACCAATGCTCAAGCTTATCCACGAAGGATTCTTTCAAAAGACAAAACTCGTATCAATAGCCAACCATGCTGTGGCTTTTACACTCAGCATTATAAATCGGTCCTCTGTTTTGGATTGATACTCTTCACCAACTAACTCGGAAAGTGGAATTTAAAAACAAAAAGAAGGGATTCAATTATTTTAGCTTCATTACACTTCATGTTGCTGCTGCTCCTCCCCATGGAGAGACTCTCTGGCTGTTTCAGACTCTTCTCATTTACGGAGTGCGATTGTACGAGTTGACCAAATTTTCCAAACCATTGATCTTGCTGCAAATGCTCTGCTGACTTGTTTCTGGCTTATGTGCAGAAAGTTCATGAGCTGGGTGGAATCTTAATTGAAGACAATCGAGGGGTCTGTATTTTGCTTTTCTGCATTACTGGATATTATATCCCCTACACACTGGGCGGAAAGGGGACTTAAACCATATAGGAAAGGTTCTCCATGTTTACATAGGTGCTTGAAGTCAGCGCTGTTTGTAGGAGCTGGGTTTGGCTATGTTGTGTGACTGATGCCTGTAGGCAATTGAAATACTTTAAATGACATCAAAGGCTTGGAGATGGAATACCCTGTGAGGGCTGTGCATTTTACACCATGCACGAGTGAATGGGCATGTATGAGGGCACACAGCTTTTTCTTTTTGTTATTTTTGCTTTTGCCTCTTGTAGCAATTGTTTCCCCCTTTCCCTTAACTCTTATTGTATCACAAGTGGCTTTATCTGATGTTTTCTGCAGCCTAGACAGACTTAAACTAGTTTATTTCTTTCTCTCTCATCTGCTCTGCCTTGGTGCAGGTTTACCCCATTATTTCACAGACAGCAGAGGCCATCAGTAGCAAATTAGGATTGAATAAACTTTCCTGTGCATGTTCAAATCCTATCACATACTCGTTATAGAGCAGCTGCACATCTAGGCAAGGGAATTTCGTTGACCAAAGTCTACCTAGTGAGCTCTAAACTTTGTGTTCTGTATCTATATTAATCCTGCCACACTGGCAGCTTTTTAAGTGGAGAACATTTGTGAATGTGTGTGAATTTAAAAAGTCTTTCACAAACTCCTCATCTGCCATTGCCACAGAAGATGCCATGGGGGTCGGAGGCATGAGCAGCACGTGCATGTAATTTAGCTGAGAACAGCATCCTTGTAAAAATTGATGTCAAAAAGGTGGATGGCAGGTCTTGGTGCAGGGCATTATGTGTAAAGTGGATCTTCTCATTCTGCCCATCTGGCATCACATAGAAATTGTATCCTCAGAGCTAAACATGTTGAAGTGTTTCAGATGGGCCAGATGAGGCTGAATTGCTGCAAATCCTCTCTATCTCTTGCTTGGCTTATATATTTTCTCCCAGTTTATGCTAGAAGGTCTTTGGCTGGTTCTGCATCAATCTGTTTGCTGCAGGACAAGTGGTGGTACGCCACTGTGGCCCCCAGTGGCAGTGCCATCAGGAACAGACTGTAGTGAGCATTTGTGGAGGTACAGTTTAATGGTTGGGGCTGGATGTTGCACAGGATGCAGCGAAACAGTCTTTTAATGTCCCAGAGCATAATAGCCCTCAGGTCTGGGGGCAGGCCATGAGTGCTCTTTGGTCAGCACTCCAGCTGCAGAGCTGGAACAGCCTCCCACTTCCCTGTGGCCATTGCTCTGCACAAGGCAGTGCCTTGGGATTGCAGAAGGGTTTGGCTTCTGTTTAACCCTTCATCCAAGTGCTTCAGCCATAGCTTCTGTAGAGGGCTATTGAATATGTCCACACATTGAGAAGGCACCTGGAGAAGTGCTGATCTCTCTTTTCCTGCTAGAATCTTTGAGGGTCCATTTTACAAAGGAGGGCATTTGGAGAGTTGATGTAAAGAGAGGGGAACCCTTTCTCATTGGCAGTGCTGAACATTCCTCCTTTTCATACAAATATTGCCACTATTTAATTCTGCAGTTCAAGATGGCAATGGCAATAAAGTCAGCAAGCAGATGCTTTGCAGAGAGAAATTATTTCTCTGTCGTTGGTTTTCTTGCCCTGTAGCAAAGTTTTATTACGAGTAGATCGTGTCTGCAATAAACCTGGCTTTCTGGGAGCCACTCTTGGGTAGGAGACATGAAGTTTCCCTATTATCCTCTTGTCCCCTTTGTCAGAGTTATTTTCCCATTTTTAGCTGGCTTTAAGGTAAGGATATGCTTGTTTTGTCAATTCAACAGTGAGGGAAGCCAAAAGTTTTACTTGTCGAAAGTCCTGTAAGGGCAGTGCCCCAAAGTGTGTTCAGTATGCTAAGCGTTATGTGCTGTTGTGCCATCAGGAGCACTGGAGATTTGTGGGTGTTTTAGCTGCTTGTAGCAGTCGGCTTGCTTAGATTGAAAGAGAAATAACCTGACTTTTGGTCTATTTATAGTAATACAAAGCAGTAGGATTCTTGCCTGAGTTGTTGTTCTTCAGTCTGAAAAGTGTTACATGGAAGGTTGTGCTGGACTTTTGTACCAAGTGAAAGCAATTGTGACAGACTCAGGCCTGTCCCAAATGAGCCCGTATTGCAGTGGCAGCAGTGGCTGGGAAGGCACTTCTGCAGAAGAGGGTCTCACTGTGTGGAAACCGTTTCCTCTTTCCCTCTCAAATCTCTTCTTCTCTGTCTCTTCTAACGTGTGAGTTTGTGTGAGCATATAGAACACGCACAATTGTACTCACAAAGCTGCTGGGGAAAATAGGCTGTGCTTTGCTTGGGCTTGGCAGAGCAGGAAGATGTTTTACACAGAAGGCCTGAGGAGAGCTGACCTTGATGCAGCATTGGGCTCATCAAGAGCAATGTCATACTTGGAGCACAACTCCTTGGAGATCCCGAGAAGTATTTATTTAAGTATTTCAAAAACTTCCTCTAGCTGCTTGCACCAGACATAGCTATTAAAGATTATAACTGAGGATAATTTTTCTTTACAAGAACTAGTTTTTATTAGAGAGGACTAATACAGAACTCTGATGGTGCCGTGAATGTCTTGGTGGTGCTTTAGCACTTCCTCATAATCATTCACACTCATGCTGCCTAACTGAGCAAATCCCATGGCCATTTTATCCAGATAAAATGGAGGAAAATAGATGAGCTTTTCACTGTCCCTGGAAGGCTGACAACAAATCTCAGATTCATTAGACCAAAAAGGAAGCAATTACCCAGACAGCAGCTCGCCAATAGCAACTTTTCCCCTTAAAATAAAGGGGTACAATGACATCATATTTTCATCCGCTCTCCTGTGCTGCTGCAGTGAAGGGAAGGCAGATGCTGGTTCTGAGAATGCTGCCTTTCCCTCCAGAGCTTTCCTTTAGGGAAGTGTTTCCAATCCCCAGTGTTCTCCCTGTGATTGCAGCCCCCTCTGCTGTGCCATACCAACCCTTGGCTTCACTGCTGCAGTCCTCCTGGTATCCCCTTGCCCCATCAATCCTTTCTTTCCCCCTCCGTAGGCAAGCCAGAGACCATAGATTGAGCAGAGAGCAGACTGGGTTCACTGAACACAGAGTCTTCAAATTAGGCATAAATGCAGGATTTCTGTAGAATAACAAAAATTGCTGAGATAGCATATGTCAGGATGAAGGTAAGGGCTGGAGAGGGAATATTTGTGCAGATCACTGAATCTAGAGGGTAGTATAGTTAAGGAGTATAGACTGCTTACTCAAAGGATTTTCCTTCATGTTTTTCCACTTTTTTGTTTGGTTTTTTGTTTGGGGGGTGTGTGTGTGTGTGTGTGTGTGTGAGAGAGATTATTTATTTATTTATTCTTTTTGCACTTTTGTTAGAGTACTCTCATTCATCCTGCTATCCTTTCCTCCCTTTTCAGCTGTGTACTTTTGATACCTGCCTCTTGTGAGAGAGCATCTTCTTACTGGCCGGTCACACCCTTTGAGGGATGAGGGAAAGAGGAGGTGGACTGAAAACTGGATATTTTCTTCTTGGTTTTGCCCTGGCAAACTTGTCCTGTTCTTACTTGTGAGGTAAAGCTCGCTCCATCTTTGTGAGAGTGAGAAAGGCCAGGAATAATACTGAAGTGAACGCTTCTTGGGGATTCACTTCGTCATCTGAAGAGGAGAGCTCTCTGCCCCTTTGATTGTGTTTTGCCTGTGAAATTGTTAATGGAATGGCAATGAAGGTGGCTGAAATAATCTTGAGACGTTTTCTTCATACAGAACTGATTATTTACAATTTGAAATCGGTCATTTAGCATTAAGTGGCTACAGGTCATTAATTGTGAGCAGGTTCTCTACAGCACAGCTGCAGACTCCAAGTGGCCTCGTGATGAGTTACTGTATAAGACACTTCCCTTGATTGACAAACATGATTTTTAGCCTGAACTTCACTGAGAGATTTGATACTGAGAGTCCCACTGCTGCCTTACACTTTCCTATCCTGAAAAGCTAATTTTGTAGTTAATGCAAGAATACAGTTTGCTATCCAAGATATCTTCTTGTTTGGATAAAGTTACACTTCTAAATGTTTGCCTTTCTTTTCTGTCCTGCTCCCATGCCTGTCTCTGGTTTTATTCTTTCACAAGACCTGTGCCAATCAGCACAGACACATTCAATCATCTCTGCCCTGAAGCTCATTTCTTCTCTTGCCTACTAAATTTCCATGAAATTCCTGTGTTTTGTTTTGAGGGACATCCTAGAATTACTACGCACCCTGGTGTCACAAGGCTGTTCTCTAGATTCCCTCCCTTTGCTGAAGGCAGGAACATTTATATTTCGAAGCTTTTTATTATTTCACTTGTGGAATTTGAATTGCAGTGCACCCTGTGGACATTTCAGCTTTGTCAGCTTGAATGTTATTAAACTGTAATCATTTATCATCATTGGCAACGATTTTATGTCTGGGGGTTTCTTTTAAGCAGGTATTGCAGAACATTTATTGGTAAACTGCTGTGAGCGTGCAAAAACTTACGGTATATAATTTATGAAGTCATATTTGTGTAGTAGTGCTTTATGGTGGAAGGATGTGCTGAGGAAGTTTTGAGTTGACCGTTTATTTTTAGATGAGCCAGTAGACTTTGTTTCCATCCCATTCTGGCACAGAATGATTGAGGATCTGCAGAAACCCAAAAGCTTTTTGCTATCTAATGGCAAGAAAGAGTGTGTAAATAAAACTGACAAACATAAAAATGCAATGAACTACAACTGTTCCATGAATTTATAACCTGAAGGGGCAAAGTAATAAAAAAAGCTGTAAATTCATGTCAGTCATGTGCCTTTGTTAAGAGCTACTAAGCAATAATACACGTAAGGGGCAGTGCAAGAATGAAAGTGTATGGGGATACTTTCCATGAGCATTGGCTGCGACTCGCTAAACTGAGATAATTGGATTCTTCATGCTCTCCGTGTGTATTTGGCCACACATGGGGGTTGAATATCTATGCACTAGCATGTCTTTATAATAAGGAATAAAAAATAGCAATTTGTACTTTTAATTAATAAGGATAGATGAGTTAATTTCCCAATTACCTCAGGAGGGATTATAAAGATTCATGATCTGACCTTTGGAAAGAGAACCATCTTTTCTCTCATTTAGGAGGTAACAGGTTAAGGAGGGAGTTTTGCTGTCCATGGTGTTCGTTCTGGCTACCGCTCAGAGTTGGTTTTCCAGAGTCATTTGGCCTTGCCTGCATCTTCTAGAACAGGCTGGAGTGAACTTGGAGGATGCCTATTTCCTTCCAATGACAAGTGAAAAGAGAGTCTGAGGGGGCAGATTTGAGCTAGATACAAGTTTCTCTAGCTCCAGTTGTGGTCAGGGGAATTCTGATCAATGCCATTAATGGTGTCCAGGGAGCTATTCAGCTGACCAAAGGCAGGCTTCGACCATGGTGAGCCACACGCATTTCTAGATATCACCAACAGCATTGGCGTCAAGTCAGGTGGCCTGAATGTCACCCTAGATATCTAGATGCTGGTGGTATAGACTTGGGATCAAAAGAAATATTTGCAGTCTTCCTGTGTTATATCCTGTAGCATTTGACAAAAGAAGATGAAGTTTAGTCCAGAAATCTTCTGCAGTTCAGAAGTGTCAGCAGTACTTACGTGATCAGAGGCATACTTGGAGGGAGCCCTTAGTGTAAATTCATCACTGGACAGTCCCAGAGGGAATGTTTGCATTCATTTTTATGTCTTACTCTCATTTCCTCACATCGACGAAGTAGAAAAAACCAAACGTGCAAGCAGGGCAGTCTGTGGTCTCCTGTCTGTACGTTGCAGTGAAGCTGCTGATCACAGATCTGTTTAATTCATTTATTCCAAAGGCTCTGTAATGCTTCCGTGGCAGATATTCAGTTGGTGATAAGAAGGGACTGTAATGTTTCCTTTGGGGATAACTAGTGCAGAAAAAAAAAGATTTTTTGAGGTGGCATTCATTACTGATGGCATACTGCCCATGCTTGCAAGTGGCTTGGGATACAAGTAATTGTGTATAAATAGCCTCAGATGTGCCATTGCATAGCAAAGCCTAATATAAATAAACAATCATTAAAAATTGCTAACATAAAACAAGGGAATAGTCTTTGCTTTCTCTTGTACTCCTACCCAATTAGAATAGCTTTCTTGACAAGGCATTTGAGCTATTGAAGTGAGAGCTGCTATTCCAGACGTAATGCTGGTTTTGTTACAAGGGACTGCTTACATGGAATTTAGGCAGTTGAGATGGTAGTAAATACTCTGTTTGCTTGTACAAATATTATTAACAATCCATTAAAAAGAATCCATAAAAGATTCAGAATGTGTTTTGCTTAGCTTTCTGATGGAGCTCAGTGAAAGAAGATGAGCTTTGTGATGTGAGGCTATTAGGGTGTGATTATTGCTCACAAGCCTGTTAGTGATCAGGGGATCAATATTGAACATGTCAGAAATCCTTCCTATGACCGTGTGAGCTGCCTATTGATGGGACTGTTTAAAAAAGACTTATCATTATAAGCCAGCTGTGGTGTACAAGTTTGGTCATTTTCCCCATCCCCTTGAAAAAAACCTCAGGAAGTGAGATACTGTGTCAAAGTCCTACTGCTTCCCAAGACCTTTCTGTCCCTGCTCACAATCGGCTCCATTCCTGAGCAGGATTTGAGCTCCTCAAAAAGAGCTGGCTTGGCCAGAAATCAACCTGAGAGTCTTGAGCTTTTTAGAGAGAGAGAGCAGCGGGAAGGGGCTTCCTGTGACAGAGTATTTGTCTGTCCTCAGGTGCTGTCAGTCTCTGGGCAGAAAGAGCAGCTTCGCACACAGTCTCGATGGTGGGAGTGAGGAGGGCAGTGCTGCTGTTCCCACTGACCCTCACCTGCAGCCCTCTGCTGTCAGCTGCGGGCTGCAGAGCAGTGTTTGACAGGGACCTGTTAGTATATACATCCTTCCTGGCACTGCCGCTGGCTGCTGAGTACACTTCAGAAGGCTGAACGGGAGCAGGGCACGTGGCATAGCTGTGTTGCCACCAGAGGAACTGGAGAAGACCTGTTGTGCAGGCTGTGTTTCCATGTTTTGCATGTTTCCATGTGTTGCAGAGGCCTCCATCAGGAAAATTAGCCATAATCACAATGGAATACATCAGCACAATTTGGGAGCTGAGAAAGGATGCTCAAAATCAGCCTCGGTATTAAAAAGCCAGATGTGTTGGGAAATACTGTCTGCCCTCAAATCTGGGACTGAAACCAGAGGCTATTTTTGTGGTCTGGCTCAACTTCCAGAACTTAGCTTCTGCCACTGGGCACTGCAGGAGATTCTTTGTTCGGGATATTCAATCAAATATTGGTTTATAGAGTGGAGGCTTATTTTGAAAGCTTTTGTGAGGAAGGGCATCACCTTTAGCTGTTATGTAGTTGGGGGTTTTTACAGTATCAGCAGGTTTTGTTAAATTCACAACTTATTTTGCATTTCAAGTACGGTATCTGTGTTCCCTATGGATGTTTCTATAGCAACCCCGTCTTGTGTTATCTACATACCTCTATGGATGGATTAAATGTGCAATATAAAATTTGGTTTCATTTTATTTTTCTGCAGATTGTGCTTGTTGCAACATGTTTTAAAAACTTTCAAGTAATATGAAATACAGTGACCATCTCTGTCATCCTTGTGTTCTGTAAGGAGCCTGTTTGTTTATCTTTTGTTTTTTATGGGACTCACATAATCATATTTCACTGCTGTCTACTCTAAACCCATCCAGTACCTCCAGGAGAGAGAAAAGCACTAAAGATAGTGAATAATCTGGACATTATCTAATACAGGAAATCTCTGCTAAACCTAAGAACTAAGCTGTGGCCTCTGGAGGCACTCTTTGAGGCTTATTATTCTCAGTTTCTCCCAGCATCTCTCCAAGTGGTTCAGGTAAAATTCTCCATCAGCAATCTCCTTTACGAAATCACAGGGTTTGTGTTGTGTAACCCCCCAAACTTTACAATTATATTTGCTTCTGTTGCTCTCAGTATTTAGTGCTAGGTATGTGACAACAGGTGACTACAGGTGCGTCTAGAACTCCAGATCTGGTCTTTTCCCAGTTTGTGCTACAAAGTAATTTTAAAAGTTACTTTTTGCTGTGGGGATGGAACAGAAGGGAGACGCCTGGTCTCACCCACTTTTCTTCCACTGCTGCTTCTTTGTTAAATGATTGCCTTCATTTGATGGATTCCGATTCCAGACCTCGTGCATGTATTAGTCATTACAACTGTATCTATTTCATTACAGTAATCCCAGGTGGATTTAGAAATTACATTTGGGGAGCAGATGAAAAAGCTTTAACACTTTCTAAAGTGTTAAAGCAGTTAAAGCTAGAACCTGGGAAGAGTAGTGGCAGTGAATTCATCCCTTTTCCTTTTCTAATTCATGCATTTGCTCTGTTTCAGTAAATTGTCATTAACTCACTGCTTTCCTCATAATCTTTAATTTGAATTACAATTTAGGCAAATTGCCAGGTTGGATGCTTGTGACACTGATAATCACCACTTTTTAATATTCTTTTATTATGTTTAATCTTTTATCAGCAATGCTGCCTTAATAGGTCATTCTCATCCTTGCAAGTTTTTACATCCTTGGTGACAGAGCTTTGCAGCACAGGGCAATTCACTGCACTACAAAAGGGCCTAATTAAGGTCAGTGGCAGTTAAGCACATTCTTTTATTGCATTGCTGAATAAGGATGCAATTGAGCACACATTTAAGTGTTTCAATGGATTTTGAGCCCATGAAGAGAAGCCATCACTTTTTAGGTTGGAGGTATTAACTCATAAACGTTACAGTTCTGTTCCTCTGTACCTGTAGTTGATAGCTAGCTATGATTTGGAGGAGCAAGTGTGTAGGAGAGTGCTACTCATAAAACAGCAGGGATTACCTGCATGACTCTTTATTCACTTTTCCATTAGCGGGGTGTCAGCATGAGAGTCTGTCTTTTGGCGTCTTCAATTGTCCCCAAATTTACTTTAGTTGTATGAGACTGCAATTTAGTGGTGGGACTCAACTGAGAAGGAATAATGAATTTCTTGGTTTTAAGTTCCTGAGGCTCAATCTGCACCAGGGTAACAGAAAATGCAGCATTTTGAATGTTTCCATTATTGACAGTATGAAAAGGAATGCCATCCTTGTGATGTTTCTTTGCCCATGTAGTTTACAAACAGGACTTCAGAGCTCCTTTTAAGCTTGATAAAATCACTTGGTATTTGTCAGGCTCATGCACTGGGTGGAATATCCTAAAACAAAGCCTGTTTGTAGGAGAGAAGGGTCAAAAGGACAGGAAAACAACAACATGAGTTATTGATACGTGTTCCTTCTAACCGTTTACAAGACACAGTGGAGTTAGAGGGCAGTGAGGGCATGAGTGTCATGCTGGCAGGCAGAACAGGGGCTGGGATTGTGGCACTCGGCTGCCTGTGTTCATGTAACAGTTGCTTGCCTGTCGTGCAGAATATCGAGTTCGGGCTCGTGGAAGATGGCACCACACACCTACTTTGAAATGATACTGAGCGCTGCACACGGTGCTGCACTACTGCCAAGACACTGGCTTGTAAAGGGGAGGCCGGCAGGACAGTAATTCAGAAGAAAGTGTCCAGTGGGACATTTGGGCTGGATCCCTGGCTGCTGTTGCTCAGGGTGGTGACCCAGCAGCCGTGCTGCTGGCACCAGCTGGGGATGGAGGCGTGCAGCTCTTGGAGGTCTTTGGCTGCTGCTTGTCCATAGTGGCCCATATTGCAACATGAGATTTTTGTATTCAAAACTAATTTCTATGGAAAGTGAAAAGGATGGGAGATGGCAGGGCTAAACAGCTAGTTTCATAGAGCTTTTAAATTTTACTGCTTATATATAGAGCTGAAGAAACTGGCATTTGACATGCTTTGTGCTTTACTCAGTTATGCACTTACCTTTCCCTTTCCCCTTCCTGGGAGAGAAGGGGCTGAACACGGTCTGCATGCTGACAGGAAAAGAAATACAGCCTTTGTAGGTCCAGTGGATCTGAGAGAGATAGAGGTCTTGAATTTGTTTCTAAATTAAATAAATTTGATGAATTAACAGGTCTTTGAATTTTATATTAAATAAGCTATGTATTCATTGATACAAAACCAAGGATATGATATGTAGGTAAGGAAAAACAGGAATTTTACTCCTTGATTAGTGTCTACATCTATAAGTCTCTGAAAATAGGCTGATGCCAAGTCAAACAGGCAAAAAAAACCAAATCAAATTCAGACTTTAAGACATTCAAACTAGTGGGGAAAGAGGGTGAAGTAAGGAGGACAAACAAATGCCCATAATGTTTAAAAGGTTTTATCTAGCTGAGTACCCTATTTTTGGTCATGGTTGCTCAGGGATGCTTAGAGAGAATATAAGAAAAAAAGGAGGGACAAGACAGGATATTTTAATCAGCTCCTCCAATTAATAGTTTAAGGTCTTCCTCTGTGAGGGCTGCAAGTAAAATATAATTTATATGAAATGCTGGGATACCTTGCTCTCATTTGATTTGTGTAATCCCTTTTTGAACCTGCATATATTTCAACATCCACAGAATTCAGTGGCACTGAATTCCAGAATTTAATTAAACGTTTTGTGGAAGAGTACTTGACTTTATTAGTTTTCAATCTGCGGACCAAATAACCTCTAGCTTTTTTAATCTTAAGAAAAATGAATAATGGTCCTCTATTCACCTTTCCTATCTCATATTGGCGTTTAGGGAATGCTATTGTTCCACTCTCTTCTCTCCAGGAGTGCAGTCCTTATTAACCGATCTTTTTTCAAGTGTTTCTTGGTTTGTTGGTTGGTTTTTTCCCCTAGTTCTTCTTAAATTCCTGCTAAAAGGACACAGCTCGGATCCTGCCCATTTGGGATGGAGTTTGTCTATATCCTTTAGTTCTACACTGCAAAGCTCTAGAGCCTCAATACTCTTAAGGGTAGAAATGTGCTTCTACCATCCCTGTTTGTTAAATTTCAGGCCTCTGGCTAGTGAAAGGAAGGCAGCTTGTGTCACAGTGAGGTGACATTGCTGGTTTGTGTGTCATGGTCTCTCCTGCCCGGAGGCTGGTCCGTGTGGGGGGACACCAGCTGCGGTTTCAGTCGTGCTGCCGCTGGCAGTCGGTCACGGTGGTGTGGTGCACATGGGGGGCTCTCAGGGCTTCAGTAGTGTAATGGCCGTGAATTCCTGCTGGAAGGTGTTTCCCACAAGTGGCCAACGTGTTTGAGGGTGTTTCCCAGGAGGCCACCTCCTCCTGGACAGGCCGCAGCTGCACAGGGAGGTCACTCGCAGGGGTGTGTGGACTGCTGCAGCCTCTGCACCTTCACCCGGGCTCCTTCTTCTCCATACAGGAGTCTTGATTCATTTGATCCTGTCAAGGATCAAATTTGATCATGTATTCCATTTCCACCCCCTCTCTGCTCTAGCTGAAAGCAGCAGTAATTTAAGTCTGCCTGATATTACAAGAACATTTGCAGGATAATGTTCACATCGCTACTGTTGATACTTAGATGCTGGGGTTTTTTCATTGTATACTTTAACTCCCTACTTGGCGGGGGAAGCATATTCATGCAAGTGGGACTGAGAGACCCTTCTAGTTTAAATATGTAGAGACTGGGGGAGAAAAACCCTCAGAGAGGGTTAGTGTAACTGCAGAACAACTGGTCATATCTTCCACTTGGATTCTCTTACCAGTGTATTTCTTAACACACAAGGAAATTTTTTTTTTTTGGCTGAAAGAGGAAGTGTGATGAGTAGATCCTAATCAGATACAATATGAGAAACCTCAATTAGATGCATTTTCCGTGTAATAAAACCAATAAAACCCCCCACTTAAAGGCGCCAGCACCATTATAATGAACAATGAGTCAATTTCTCCTGCAGTATTTTAAGTGTGTAGCTGTAACTTCAGAATAATTTTCTCCACCAACAAGCATATATCCAGGGCTGTTTGGAATTACTTTGATTATCATACTGTAAGATCAATTCTAAATGTAGGCACTGAAGCCTGAATAATTTATTTTCTAGCCCATTAGAACAATTTGGAGGATCTAATTCCAGCTCTTTTGCCAAGAGAGCAGGTGCACGTGTGTGTGTATCTCTTGGGGAAGAAGAGGCAGATAATCTCTGCTTTTAGAGTAAGACACCTGCTGTACTACTTGACTCTGCTCTATAAATGCCTGTGAGCAATTTGTCTTGAGCAGAATATTCTGCTACTTCCACAGCCAATTGCAAAGTCCAGGGCTTGCAAAGAACCCACTGCTTGTGTCCTTTCCTCACAGTTCTGCAACTCAGGCACAGAGGCACCAAACAGCCCAAGATTTGCACTGAGGTCTTTGCTGGAGCAAACACCTGATTCAAATATCCTATGTCTTAGGGCAGTGACAGTATTCCCTCTGGTGTCCCTCTGTTTTGACCTTAGAATAAAAGACTTTGCAAAAAATTTGCAACATTTATTGGAGAAAACAAACAAACAAACAAAAACCAAAACAAACACCAAACAAACAAACAAACAAAAGAACAAAACCAGAGAGAACTGCATTTTGTTTCAGGTTTTGCCATGAGCTGCCTTGCTTGCAAGAGAGTGGATTATCGTGAAAAATTAGGCAAATAATGTGTTAAATGCTTACAAGGGAATTTTTAAAAATGCTATTGTCAGTAGCCTGGCATCTTTGAAGGGAACTTTTTTTTAAATTTAAAGTCAACTCTACACTCACCAAATGGAGTTAATAAAGACTCTCATTTGGCTGCCAATAGATCAGGTTCAAGCTGTAGACTTCTCTCTAATCTTTCTGTCTTAATGATTTCTCTTTTAACCATGACAGCATCACTGTTTGTGCAGAAGCCCTCAGATTGTGAAAGGTAGCCCTGTTAATGGTTTTGGTTTTAATTTCATATATCAGCAAACCCAGAAAATTGACAAAACTTATTATTTCTTTACTATGCTTCCAACACACTTTGACACAAAAAAAGGGCAGGGGGTTGGGGATGGGGGTAAGGAGAGAAAAAGAGGAGAGGGAACATTGTAAATAACTATTTGAAATTATTCATGCCTTAGCTACCAAGAGGAGGAAGTAAAAACAGACATGCAGCATAGAACCAACTACAACTATTTTCTCTTGGCTCTGATCAAGAATAAGTAATGTGATGCCTCTGATCCCTGGGTCTCAGACTGGGAATTACATTAGGGTTCAGTTCAGAATGGAGGGCAGAGGCGATGAGGAGCAAGCTTTGTGACTCTTTTGGAATAGAAAACATTTGGCTGTTGTTGTAAAGGCTCCCGTGGCTGTCTTGGTGTGTCTTGGTTCTTTAAACATTTCCTTAACCACATGCTTAAGTGTTAAAAGGACACTTATGGAGGTGTGCTTTGCTTCTTGGGGAAAAAGGGGACGTTAAAGAGCAGTTTAGTCTAGAGCTAATGACAGCCTCTGCTTCCTGGGGTGCCTACTGTGACAGATTAGTAAATTTATTTGGGGACTGTGAGTACATATTCTGGTGTGGGAAAAGGAGCAGAGCTGAACTAAGGTGGAGCCGTCTTCAGTAATGTGTGCTGACATTAGAAATCCAGTTTGAGCCAGGTGATTTAGTGTTCAAAGGATTCTTTTGTGCATTTCAAGTCTGGTCAGTCAACCTAAGGAAGAGCTGTGCATTATCTCTTCAAAAATAGGAATATAATGAGCTGCTGGAGTGCAGAGTATCTCTGAATCAAGGGCAGTGTAGTGAGAAGCTCCTGCTGAGCAAGTGACCTGAAATATTCATCCCTGATCTAAATGGCTACGGCCCCAGTCACGGCATTTTGCATGGACTGTGTCCTGGTTTTCTGATGTTTTATGCCACTGATGAATTTCCAGTTTCTGCAAACAAGAATGACTTTGGAGTCAGAAGATGCTGAATTCAAACATCCAGGCAGCAACGTCTAAAGCATTAAACGTCCATCATAAAGAATTTAGTGGATCATGGAGGAGCAGGCAAGCAGGACCTGCCTTTACAGCATCCTCAGTGGGACCCACATCCTGTAATACCAGTGATGGTTGTAGGTGTTGGTACCACTCAAAGCAGTGTAGCAGCATGGGGAGCATGAAAGGTGATGAGATAAGCTGCCCCTTATTGGTGTTGTTGAGTTGCTTCAGAACAAAGAGCTGAAGATAAGAGCTAAGTGTATTGCAAGGTCATGGCTCTGCTGCTCTTGGGCATCTGCCTTCATTAGGCTTAATTGGGCTGTTTGAGCACCCTCCCCGTGCCTGCAGCTCTGAGGCTGATCTTGAGGCAAACATCCACCAAGCTGAAGAGGCAGAAGTACACTTCTGCTTTTCATCCCGTTCCTCAGCCAGTTTAGTGCTATTCCTGACCGTATTTCAGTGCTCTGACCAGTCTAGTTTTAGCTTAGGTCTTTGTGACATGTCCTTCAATGCTGTTCCGTTCAGTAGACCTTCAGAGTTTTATTCTCTCTTTAGGGAATTTGTTCCTAAATGGTTCTATTTTCTTTTCCTTGGGCCATGATGATTGCTTCTGTTTATATTCCCTTAGCCTAAATGATTTTCTGTGGGTTACCTTCTCTAAATATTTTCCCCCCTCCTCTCCCTTGGTTATTCTTTAATCCTTTTGGGCAGTGTTAATGATCCTGCTCTGTAAATGGGAATAGAGGGCAGGTGTTTCCAGTGTATATGGTCAGGACATGGACTGTCCCTCCATGGCACTTGTAAGAGGGTATTGTGAAAGGTTGAATACAGTGATGTGGGGCGCCTGGAATATGCAAAGACTCCTAAATGAGGCGATCCAAGTCCCTGTGTCTTGGTGTTGTCTCTCAGTGGAGACACAGGTTGGTGCAGCTGAGGTGCACTGCAGTGAGGTGTACTTTGGTTCCTTAGCTCTGAACAAACCAGACTGGTTTGCAGCCGGAGTGAGGAATGCTGCCTTAAAACACAGTGCCTTAAAACACAGCTGCCTTTATTGTCCATTGTTTGGGGAGGAATTCAGTGGCATTAAGAGGCAACCTTAGTAATTAGTGTAAGGAATTGCTTTGGCTTTTGTGTTTCTCCCCTGTGTTTCATTTCTGAGGTTTAGCTTTGCCCCAGGATTAGCTCTATCTTTTTCCTTCCCTGGTTCATGAGTTGCCTTATGTTCATCCACTTTATGCAGGTATTTAGTGGATATGCTCATGCATATGTCTGGCTTACTACTCTGTGAATGCAATTTCTTTCCAAGCCTTTAATTGATTTGGATAATAAAGCGCAATTATAAACTCAATAAAAATCGGTTATTTTAAAGGGAGAGCAGGAAAGAAAGAAACCTTAAGTGATGCTGTGCTGTGTGACTAGATAATAATGCAAAATCCTCTTTGCCTTACACTCCAAATGCTCTCTTGCTTCCAGGAGAGGCTTTGACCTTAGACAGGAGCTAACGAAGAAGTATGAGGTGTCCTGGCAGGGGGATGCTCTGGCAAGGTTTGTTTATGGCACGTGTCAGGGATGAGAGACAGTGTACTGGGATGGAAAGAATGGGGAATTGACAGTGCTTCAGCCATTCTGGGCAGTTCTCTAAGGTACCTAAATAGGACAGGAACTTTTTCAGTCTCGTCAAGAGCTGACCCTTTGGGAATTTATCCTTTATTCAGTGTCTGCTTTTTCACTAGAGAGCAAAAGACCTGGTATCTGAGGTCATGTCTTGGATTTAGGAAATCTGTGACTTTTTGATTGTTGCATCTTCCTGATGACTTCTCTATATTTTTTTTTTCTTCTCCTTTGTTTTTCTGATTGAAAATATCATAGGGAGAGATCACTTCTTATTAGGTGTGACTGCTGGTTTGCTCCTCCACCATACTGACATGGTTTCAGATCTGGGGTTGTTTGGATACAATAACTGAGTTTGTTTGTTTCTCTTTGTTTTCCCAGTTGGGAGGCTGTGGAATCCTTGGAGTAGGCATCTGGCTGGCTGTTACCCAAGGGAACTTTGCCACCCTCTCCTCTTCTTTCCCGTCCCTGTCGGCTGCCAACCTACTGATCGTCACAGGGACGTTTGTCATGATCATTGGCTTCGTGGGCTGCATAGGTGCCATCAAAGAAAACAAGTGCCTCCTGCTGAGTGTGAGTATTGAGCTGCTGCAGTGTTTGCTGTCTTGTGATGCTGGGGCTAATGCAATGCATGCTGCAGTGACCTGTATCTCGACACAAGTGGCCCACTTGACACAGATGAGACGTGAGTCGTGTGTGAAACAGGCTTCGAGAATCACTCCAAGGAGCTGCCAGGTCACTCTGGCCATGCTGTCCATGGAGGAAGAGACCTGCAGACAGGGAATTGTTAGGGGTGGTGAAGGCTTCCTTGAACTCTTCAGAGAAGAGGAAGAGTTTTGTGGAGACATCTTTTGTAGTATATTCTTAAGTTCTTTTCCACTCAGCTTTGATAGCAATCCACTCCAAACGTTTGCCCTGGTGGGACTGATTATCTGAAGTCCTGGGCAGAAACATCAATGCAGGCAGGAAACAGGTTGATTCTGAAGTGGTTGATTGTGGTTTAAATTGAAAATTAAGATCTTCAGGTTTGACAATGCTGGTTTTTCCAACCATTAACTCTCCAAAAGCTGAGACGTCAGCAAGCAAAGATGCTAGCACAAAGGAGACTGCTGTGAAATCAAAGATTAATAAGGTGCCAGCTGTCCATGATTTCACAGAAACTTGAGCCACATCCCTGGTGTATTTTATCAAAATGCAGTTTGATGCCACTCAAAGGTGAAATTTAGGAGCAGTGAATTCTGTAGTTGGTGTTAGTGTGTATTTTGCATCCTGTTCAACTGAGGACCAGGAAGTGAGATCATCTTGCTGCTCAGGTCTAGGACTGGTGAGACAGTCTAGGTCTGGCAAACCTCAGAGTGAAGAGGAGCTGTGGTTCAGCTGGTGATGCCTCTGTGAAAGGCTGTTTCTTTCTGTGCTTTACATATTAAATTTTTACCTGGGAACTACAGAATGAGTTAAGGCACGCAAGCCCCTGAATCACTTAAGGGACTGAGCCTCAATACAGGACTTTCCAGGCCCTTGCCTTAATCAGTTGCTTCTGCTGATTTTTAGGCAGTCAGAACTAGTCAGTCTAGGCTAGTAAAGGCTATGTATGTGGCTTGAAAATAAATGAACAATATAAATGGAAATTAAGGCAGTTATGTGAGTGAAAATCTAAACTGGGAAGGCTGAAGTCAGAATCTGAAGCTGAAAGTCCTTGACATTTTTAACAGACCTATAAATACACACTTTGTGGAGGAAGTGTGTGCCCAGACAGATGTAATGGATTACAGCTTCAGTGCCAATACAGCAGGAGCTCACAGGGTGCAAAGTCTAATGATATAGCTTATATGTGCAAAGTGAATCACCTCCTTTGTGCTTTCCTGAAGATCTAGCCCAGGTGTGACAGCAGTGAGCAGTGCCTGCTTGTGTGTCAGGATCAGGTCAGGACCTGGCAGTCAGTCCTCAGTACTGGAAGAGTTCAAGGCGTTCATCTCTTGCGGTTCTTTGTCCCTCCTCTGTCCTTTTGGCAAGGGCAGAGACTCCCTTGATCAGCCATCGTTGCCCAGGTAGGCTGAATGCACTCAGCCACCCCAGCTGGGCATCCCTGGGAGCTGGAAATGCCTGCAGGTACTGCTCCTCCTGACACACTGCACAGCACTCAGAGTCCAGTGTCCCTCAGTGCATGACGTGGGGAATGCACTTGATGGATCAAGTTAAGTAATGCAAAGGAATCCAAATTCATTTAGAAACACTCTGCACAGGAGAATGGGGAAGCTTGATCTGATTTGGTACCTGCATTTCACTCTGTCTGCCTGACCTTACCTTTCTGTACTGTAGCTGTTCTGTGTGGCTTCTATTTTACTCAATTTTCTCCAAAATTGAGTTATGTTAGAGCTGATTATAGCTACTTCAATCCTGAATAAGCCTGACTGTAGAGGGTTGAAATACAGTTTCATTAGTCCACATTGAATTCAGTTGTTATTTGGTCTAGAGTAACTTTCCACATTGCATTGCATTGCTACTTTCTCACTGTCAGTAAAAACCAGTGAGATTTTTGTGCTCTTGTGAGTTGTTTTTGTTGTGCCTATATCTTTGGAAGAGAAACGGATGGTGGTAGCAGCTCCTGTTTCTGAGAGCAAAGCCTTATCATGTAGGTTTGTCCTTAGTCTTCCTTTCCCCAGACTGCTGGTTCTGTTTGACCTCTGTTTGAAACAGTGTTTTCAAGTTTAGGGCTGGGGCATTTGGTTTTGGCAAGCTCCCTTTTTCCTGTAACACAGCAAAGCAAATGCCTGAATGAAAGCAATTGCTGAATATCAAGCCAGGGCTGCTGCTGCTCTTAGGGTGTGTGGTTACTACATCTCTTCGTGCTTTTCTTATTCCACAGGTGTTCCCAACACTGTGTTCTGCCACAATGAAAATTATCTCTTCCCAGAATATCTCTGGGTTATTTAAACATCCTTGAAAGTGCTCTGCCCGCCTTTTTAAGAGAATTGTTTTGTTGTGTCTGGCTTGCAATAGGATTTACCATCTAAGTTGTAAAGGGAAAGCTCCAAAGTGCTCCCAGCACTGTGTGTCTGTGACACGTGGTGTTTGTTGATTGCTCCTGGATCAAGTCCTTACACTGCTTTCAGCATCTCCCTCCCTGGCTGCCACTTCACATGTGGCCTTGGTCCTGGTCGTAGCTAAGGTTGGTTTTGGAGCTGAATCTACATCTCCAGAAGGCATCGCCACAAATGTGACAGCCACTCATGGAGTAAGTTGTCTGGCTCATGTGTGATGCAGCTGCCATATCTTCTATGAAACATTTGCTTTAGCTAACATTTTGTGATGCTTTGTTCCGATTGGAAATAGGAGCTTTGAAAGTAGAAATGGAGAAACTGAAGTCTGCTCGCACAGGTGTTTGAGAGGGGAAGATGGAGGCTGTTTGGTTGTGTTGCACTAGTCCTTGGATAATGCATTTGAGTAATTTGCCCTTGTCTTCTGATCGTTGTCAAGCCCCAGCACTAGAATCCCAGAATGGTTTGAGTTGGAAAGGACCTTAAAGATCATCTAATTCCAACTCCCATGACATAAGCAGGGACACCTTTCACTAGACCAGGTTTACTCAGAGCACTAAACAAACTTAGGGAGCTGGGGTAGACAGCAGTTAAACAAGGTCTGCAGGCAGTTATAACAGATTTGTGGTGGACTTAAAAGCGTGGAAAAGTTCTTAATGGAAATGCAAAGAAAAGGAAAGCAAGAAGTAGAAGCTGGAATGTTGCATACCTTGCATGTTTTTGCAGTCTGTATACAATAGTCTGATGAAATGAGGCTTGGAGCAGACAAAAAACCCAAGAGAAAGTGGAATAAAGCAAGCTGAGGGAATACCTAGGGGTGTTGTCATGGTGGGTTGGCAGATACTTCTGTTCTGCCTATGTGAGATCAGGCATTGCTCCATTGAGCAAAACATTACTGTGTATCTCTGAGTGAGTAGCAATTTTCACTGACCTCCCCTTTTCTTTGGCTCCACACAGTGTGACAGAAAGCCTGAGATGTTAAGTGTGACCATAGACAGTACAGAGATTATATGAATTCTCTGCCTGTGTTGTATTCCCATTGCAACCCACTCTGAAATCACATCCTTGTGATCTGCTTGAAGACACTTGTGGCATTTTAAGCCCACAAACGACATGGTCATGGCTGGTTTGACCAAGAGCAATTTGGACCTCAGCTTGCTCATATCTCCTATAGTGCACCTCATCCTCCTGCAGGATTGTTGGGAGTCTGATCTGAAAGGATTGGAAAGACAAATTTCCCTTACAACAGGAGCGCTTCTTGCTCTGCTTCCTAAAAGCAGAAGAAAGAGGAAAGCCTGCGGCAGTTACTAGCTGAGGGGATGTGCTGCTGTTGCTGGGGTGGGCAGTTTGGGGGAAGACACTGGAGATGGTGCAGGAGGCATGAAGCACTGTGGGGATCCCAGCATGGACTGGGGAGAAGCAGGGCTAGCTCAGCCCACCTGGATTGGAGGAGCAGAAGTTTATGTGATGGTAGACGCAGGATGTTTGTGGAAGGTCTTGCCTTAGTGTTTCTGTTTGATGATCTGACAAGGGATGAGATTTCTCACAGAGTTTGCTTGAGTGAATGAAAAGTGAGCAGTATCAGAGAGACATTTCAGCCTATTTACATTTCATACACTAAGATGTAGAGCAGATGAGACACTGATCATGTATCATTTTGTTTTGCACATATGACATTTGTATTGGGTTGTCAGAGCACAACTGTAAGCTCTTTGGTATTAGGCTGCTGTGGTGTTAGGTGTGAATGTTAGTAATTACTCACCTCTGGCATTTGCCAATGACTTTTGAAAGAAGGGAGAACAGACCAAGTGTTTTGAGAAGTAGAGGATTGATGGGGAAAGGAGATCGAAAGCAGAAGTAAAGTTCAGTTTGTAAATGAGATTTTAGCACAGCTGTGTGCAGTACTGAGGATTCACATTAAGTCTCTGAATTGAGAATTTAGATAGTCTAAAGCCTCACAGATTTACTGACTCGAAAGGAATTACCTGGTGTCCACTGCAGATACTCTTTACTCAGTAGCAATGCATAGTCAGGAAAATGTAAAGTCAGTGCTCCCTTAATCTCTTCAGAAACAGGCCCATTCCTATTTCTCTGCATTCAGAGGAATAGGATAATATTAAAATCTAAGAATGCAAAGGAAAAATTAAAAGGAAACCTCAACCATTCTATGTATTCTGCAAAAATACATAGACGGGGTGAATTTTACAGCTGTCATTCTGAGATGTCAGAGAACAAAGAATTGGTGTTTGCACGGATTCTTATTTGCTCCAGCTACAGAGTGAAAGAAGACAAACTCTTTCATTATTAGATTTCCCTAGGGAAATCAAAGCAACAGGCATTCTTGAGATAAGTATGCAACCTGGTATATATAATCTTACATCTGAATATAGATGCAAATTGATGAATGGAGTGGGCAAACAGTGCTTTCCTGCTTCAGTAAGACTTGTTTAACGCTTCTGCAAGTCTTGTTGCTCAAGACTGTGACTGAGGTCCCTCTGCTACAAGCTCAGCTGTAGTTAGCAGCTTTGTTCTGATGGGTTGGGTCAGTGTCCAAAACCAGTGACAGACATAATAAGCCAGGAGTCCGACTTTAGAAAGTTAATTTATGGACTTCCACTGATGTTTTTGCATAGGTATTTGGTCCTGCATTGTTGGATTATATAGCTGTACTGCAAATCTCTATGGGTTGTCTTGATATGAAATTAGGAGTCCATCTTTGCTGGTCTTCCCTTTGGAACTACAATACCATCATAGCCATAGCCATCATATTTGTGAATTTTAACAAGATGTTTGCCTTGTGTGCTCCTAACCCCGCTGCACTGCGTGTGCTTTCCCGCTGAGGGCAGGTCCTTGCAGCAGCTGAGGCACCCCTTTGCTCTGCCACTGAAACACCATCAGTTGTGGTGGCTTGATCATAGTGCTGCTTCAGGCAGGTGCTGTATGTACACCTGAACAGACCATTTCTTCAGGCTAAAGAGATTTATGCCTGATTAAGTACTTCAGTGCTCAAATGTTGACCCAGCTGATCCTTAAGGGTCTGCGTAAACATTATCTTTTATGTTAATTGCTTAAGGTCTATGTTTGAGGAGCTAAATTGCCTGAATTCCCTGCCTTTTTCACATGTTTAGCAGATATCTCTATTTGTATGCTGGCCCTGAAAAAGGTCATTCATTATTCCAGGGATAGTCCAGGTTGAAAGTCTCAGCTGCAGACGTTCAATCACGATGGGTTATATAATTTATTACCTGTATTACAGTATCCCCTGCAGGCAGCCCATGAGGATGCTCATTCTGTATAAAACTCCTGGTAAGCAGAGGTACCTGACCAGTAGAGCTTACTGTCTAATTAGATAAGACAAATGGAAAATATTATTATCCTCGTTAGACAGGGAGCTGCAGCAAAGTGAAACTAAGTGCCTTGCATAAGTTGCACTGGGAGGTTGTGAGAAAGCCGTGCAGCAAAGCCAAATTGTCTAAATCTCAACTCAGTGCCTTCATCATCTTTCTGTGATTACATTAGAACATATCTAGCCCTCCTGTGTGCTTCAGTGACCTTTAAAAAGCATTTAGTCCATGTTTCCTCGCTAGTAATGACGATTTTGATTTCTTTTATCATATGTATTGTGTCCAAATGAAAAATAACTATCCCAAAGCAAAATTATTTCTCAGTTATTTGTTTTGTTTAAAATGGTAATTGGCAGACTTAGCTGTTTTCCATGGGCAACACTGTAGGCTCTCCCAGTTGAGTTGATCAGCCTAATTGCAGCACTGCCTTCAGTTAAATGTGAAACAGAACATTTAGAGAAGCTGCTGGAAAGGATCTGTGAACATGGTCTAGTGTGTGTATTTTTGCTAATAGGGACTTACTTTTGGTCTGGTGGATCATAGGAATATTGATAAAAAACTGTATGAGGCCCTATGCGAAGAAAAGATTTTAATCTCTGTCTGATTGTTACAGCACACATGTATAGATACCACATTTCCAGACACTTGAAACTTAAATAATAACTCATGTGCTAGAAGGAAATAGATTCCTGGGCAGTTTGGGTTTTTTCACCCTCAGATTTTGTGGCACTTCTGTTTTCCCCTCCAATGATTTGGTGCCAAGAGCACATTCTGCTGCTCTGGTTGGGATGCAGCATGGCCAATAATCCAGTCAAAAGAGGTAGAGGAGGAGGGGATCCTTCTCCACACATTACCTGCACAAAAATAAATTAGAAAGGGGAAAGGTGTGAAAAAGACAAAATGCTGATTCCTCTCTGATTATCTGAAGCCAGCTGCTTTCTTATAGAGTGCCAAGGTTGGGTATGTTCCATCACATCAAGGATTAACAAAATGTTGCTAATTAACAAAATTAAGAAAATGGCTTAGATACACCCACTTCCCCTTATTCTTATATATCCTGATTTGTGGATAACCCTAATTTTTATTGTAGAAAAGCTGAAACAATGGTTAATGAGAAGGGGAAGGAAAGTAATCATTAACAGGCAGATCTGTGTGTTCAGTTAAATTTAAATGATAGATTCATGTTAATAAGCAAGTAGTTCAATACAGCTGCTGGAATGAATAAAATCAGAATTAAAGCTTGATATTAGGTCAGGACCAGCTGTGGAATGCACTGATGCTATATACATATATGTGTGTCTATCCAGACATCACAAGATTCTCGTTTATGGAATAATCCTAGGGGAAAATGAGTGCCATGGTGTTTTGTACTGTGCTGTTGAGAGTTTTCTGAACTCCAGCCAGCTCATCTGTAAGTGAAACAGCCATAAAGAAAATAAGAAAAAAGTTAATGAGTAGGAAGAAAAGTAAACTAAAAAAACCCTACTGCTTTCAATAGTATCACTGGATCCAGAGAGCTGACAGTTGAAACTTTATTTGTGACAGGGATTTTATTTCAAAGCAACTAAATGAGAAAGAAACAGCCTGTAAATTACTTCATCTCAGTAATTTAATGCTACAGATCAAGCAGTAGATTCTCATTCCAGTTTAGCACATGAGCTGGTGCTTTAGCAATCAAACTAGCAAAATCAGGGAAATGCTGGCTGCAGCCACAGCAGCAAGCAAGTAATGCAGGGACCAGACAGATGCCATACATACAGCCTGAGAGCATGACACATCATGTATATCACTTCTCTGTGTAGTGCTGTGTTCCATGTGAAATTCCAGCTTGCTGCCTGCTTGGACTGTAAGGACTGAGCACCAGTCTCCCCTAGTTTGACTGTTTCTATTATGAAGGATCTGCTCCTCCTTGTCCTTCAGTTTTTAGCTTTTTCTGCTTGGTTGGGACTGAAACTCATGAGAGGATGGAACCTGTCTGAGTCCTCCCCTTCCTCCCTTGTTTTCTTCAGCTCTGGGAGCACTTAATCAAAGGATCTGGAAACTGAGGAGAGAAAGAATAAAGTTTCCTTCCCTCTTGCTTTTAGATTTGACTCTAGGGTCAGTGTGTAAGAAGGGCTTACTTCATAGGGTATATTTAATTTTCTGATACAGACTGATAGAATACCACTAATGCCTGATGTGCTTTGAGTTACAGAATCAGATAATGTTGAACCCATAAGAATCATTGAGTCCTACTGCCTGCTCCTTGCAGGACTACCTAATAAACTAAACCATACAACAAAGAGTGTCATCCAGAGACTCCTTGAACTCTGACCAGCTTGGAGCCCCACTTCCCTGGGGAGCCTGTTGGGTCAGGGAAGAACGTTTTCCTAATGTCCCCATTTCTTTTTGTAGTGCCAAGACACTGCTTTATGCCCATCATAAAGTGTGGCAGCACCACATGCAGGAGTCAGGGGAGCTGTTCTAATTTAGATCAGCTGAAGGTTTAATCTATTTGTTTAAATGGCTATCAGTATTGGCGTTCCTAACTCCTTGCTGCTTAAAGTCTGTTAGTAATACCAGCTTCTCTGACAGTCTGTGCAGGCTCAAGTTTTCCTGTCACTTAAAAAGTGTCCCTTCTCCCCTCTGTTGTCTCAGCATTCAGCCAGCTCTCATGTGCCATAGGTTCTTCAAAAGAAGCCTGGCTCTGAGCCATTTCCAGACCTAGTATCGCCTGCAAAAGCTGAAAACAACAGAATTATTCCCATTTTAAAAGTAAAAGATAGGTTAACCTGTGTGTTCCTTGCCAGCCCAGACATTCATGTCACTTTTGAGTATGACATTTGCTAATTTTTTTTCTCCTAATAAGATTAACTCCTCGGATGGAAAGCAACGGGCTTAGTAAAGCGGCACGTGTGCTTTTATTCCCAGTCATTCTTTTGTTATTTTTAACCACCTTAGTAATGCAACCTAAATTGAAGAGCAACATTGACTTCTTTCTCTATAATGAAGAGAATTACCTGAACTTCAGAAAAATGTAACTCTGGTGGTAAAGAAATGGAGGCTACTTTGTGTAAATCACTGATGCCACACAAGGTACGGCCAGAGTTGATTTGATGTTACAGATATTTCAGACCCTCAGTATTACCAGCTGAAAGGCTGATTTAGGTAGGCCACACTGCCTGCTTCTTCATTTTTTAAGCTACTACAGGACTGATGTACGTGCAGCTGATGCAGCTGCCTCTTTGTAGCACATTTCAGAACCCCAAACTGGGGGTAAAATCAGCGGTAGAATTTAAATACAGACAGAATATTCTGCCTTGTCCTTTATTTTCCCCTTGCCCATCTTTTCACCATCTCCTTCACTTACACATACATCACAGTTTCTAGGCACTGTGTTGACACTCCTAGAAATAAGAACAGTGCATGGAATTACCACAGATGGAGCGGGCTGGATTGAAGCCAAGCCAGAGCCTTTTAGTCGTATTGACTGTAGCCCTGCCCTGTGTTAGGTGGACTCAAGCAGCTGCTTTGGCATGAGTGGAGTGGCACAGGGACCGGAAAGAGCTACTCTGATGTTTTGTTTTCCTCTTCAGTCACTCACCCTTCACAAGTAAGATGAATTTTTCTCCTGACTGGTATAAAATCACAGCAGATCATATCACACCTTTGCATTATGTTTTCAGAAGAAATGAAGCAACCCTTATAAAAGTCAAAGGCTTGAGAGACCTTTATTACTGCTAAGGAACCTATGATCTGCTAAAGGTGGATCTGCTGTCCACCCTCCATTGTGATAGGAGAGGGAGACCTGGCTAATATTTGATGACACTTCATTGATTTTAAATCAGGATTTGTAGAATAAGAAAAAAACCTCGAGGTGCTATAAAATACCACTTAAAATGCTTTGATGCATAGTATGGGAATATTAAGTCTCTCAACTCTCACTCACTAATGCAGTAAGACTGAGTGATTCCAACTGAAAGCAGTAATGAGACTAAAATGAAACACTGCTAATGTGTTAAGGCTGCATATGTTGTATATTTTCCCAGAAATAATTACTGCAGATTTCTTTGAGCTTTATTGATCAGCAGGAGTTTTTGCACATTCATAAAATATATAGTCCAAACATAAACAGAGCTGTACTATATATCCAGCAAGCATAAGGCATGAAAGGCTTTGTCACAATCAGAATGAATTAGCCATTAAGGCTTTCAGAGAATAATAGCTGATGAACCAAATTTAGATACATGACGTTTTCATAATGGAGTTTCTGTTCCTAAGTTTGCTCATATACATTACTGCCTTTTTACAGTTTATGAGCAAACTTATCATTTTTATGCTGAAAAAAAAATGATTGTGAGACTAAGGAGATTTACTTCCAAGGAAGTACTTAAAGAGCTAAATATGCACGACATGGGAGAGAGAGGGCTCAGATGGGACATAAATCTACAAATATTCAAGGAGTATAAATGCTGTGGACAGAAAGGAATTATTTGTGGTGCTGCAAAGGGCAGTAAGTAGGAGCAAGTGCATGGAACTAGCAAAAGGAGCGTTGAGAGCAAGTGTCAGCAAAACCTTTGGTACTGGGATGTGCAGAGTCCACTGTGATGGAAATGGGTAGAAACAAACTGTCCTTTCCCTTTTGCTCTGAAGTTCATGTAGTAGATTAATGCACTGGGATTTGTTGAGTGTAATTCCAGTTATTGTTGCAGTCTGGGCAATGTCCTGTCATTTCTCATTCACTGCTCTGTCTTTTTCTGTACAAGTCTTCCAGGCTGCAGAGGAAGTCACTTCTAAGTACAATTCCCACTGCACTTTCTCTTCTGTTCTCCCCTCCTTGCTCAGTACCTTGGAAAAGAAAATCAAAGGAATTTTTTTTTTTTAAATAAGAGAATATTTCATAATCTTCCTACTCCCTATTAATATATCAGATTGAGATGCCTTCAGAGAATTATGTTAAATCAAACTTCTTGTGAAAACTAGTGATACATTGAATACTTTTGCTTTCAAAAGTGGGAGAAACTTTCATTGGTTTTTTTGGTTTGGTTTTGGTGGTTGTTTTGTTTTGGCTTAGTTTTTGAGATGTTTTGGTTTTATTTTTTTGGTTTTTGGTTTGTGTTTTTGGTTTGGGTTTTTTTGTGGTTTTGGGATTTTTTTTGGTTTTTGGGGGTTTTTTTGTTGTTTTTTTTTGTGTGTGTGTTTTTGTTTGTTTGGGGTTGTTTTGTGTGGGGGGGGTTGTGGGGTTTTTTTCCTTTTTTGTTTTTTGTTTTTTTTTTTTTTTTTTTTCCTTTTTTGTTGTTGTTGTTTTTGGGGTTTTTTGGAGGTTTTTTTGAGTGCTGACAAAATCTGTACCATATGAGTTCTTATTCTGTAGAAGTCAAGTACCAATATGTTATTAAAAAGCTATTCTGGGATTCTTTCATTTTCAGTATCTCAGTGGCAATTCTGGCATTGATTCAGACATTTTTTAGGAGGCTTGAATTTTTCCAAAATGTGGAATGTGCAGTAAATTTGGCAATAGTTTATAGCATTCAGCACCTCTGACAGTGTTACCCCTTTTGGTGCTTGACTAATGCATCAAAGTTTGTTTGATGCATCTGTCATAATTAAATTTGGCATGGAAATGTGACACTTCTGCAGTAAGATGAAAAATTATAACAATGCCAACCATAATAATGAGACATCATCACTGAAGCTATTAAATAATATTTAAATATAAATAATATAATCCATTATAAAATAATAGAAAAATTACAGAGGTAATTTTAAATTATCTCGAATTAAATTTGAGGAAAACTTTAAATGTTCAGACAGCATGGTAAATTGTGGCTTTTATAAAACGCATTAAGTTCTTCTGACTTTAAAATGCAGCTCTGTGAATTTCTAGGTGTCCTGGTTTCAGCAGGGATAGAGCTCATTTCTTTCCATGGCAGTAGGTTCAAGTTTGACATAATTTATTCGAAAAGGACAGATACCATTTACACCTTCAGCATTAAATATAGCATGAGAAGAGAAGGGAAGGATGTGTGCAGGATGTGAGGTTGCCTTTGATAGTATTTCTGTTCATATAAAATTACAATCTAAAAATCAAACAAAGATCTTTCAATGTAGCTTTGTCTCAGAATAAAATGATAAATGTAGTAATTGGGTCTTTGTGGACTATACCCAGCCCCACATTCCTTTGCATTTCTTGACATGGAGAAACAATGACACCTTCTTCCAGAAAAAGAAAAGGCTACAGCTGAAGTGCTGAACCCAATTTAAAGCTGCCCAGCAGAAGAGACACGTGAAGACTAGAAGGGAAGGGATCCAGAGGAGAGCCACTGTGATGATTTGTGGGGCACATGATGTGCAAGGATAGACTGAGAGAGCTGGCTTTGCTCTGTCTAGAGAAATTAAAGCAGGGAGAGGGTAATTTATTCATGTCTTCAACCACCTTGTAGTACAATATAAGGGAGACAGAGCTTTTGGAAGGATTCACAGGGATGTACAAGAGATAACAGGCACAGGTTAAAACCAAAGGAAATGCCAATTAGAGATGCGGAATATTTTTGTTATTTTTCTTACCATGAAAATAGCCAAGTATTGCAAAAAGGTATCCAATGAGGCTGTGGGTGATTGTCCATCTTCATCTTTGGAGATGCTGCTGAGATGGGCACAGCTCTGTACAGCTTCATGTAGCTGACTGTGCTTTTTTTTTAGGAAGATGTTGAACCAGGCAGTCCTCAGAGGTCACTGGTAACCTCTGTGTTTCTGTGATTCTAAAAGACTCTGTCTTCTAGCAGCCAGAGCTGGTTCATTCTCGAGCAGCAAAGTTTATATATGTACACAGTAGGACCAGGCAGACAAAGGAATACCCTTCCAGGCTGTGAAAACCAACTGGCTTACCCCAAAGAATTGTCTGTAATTTCTTCTACTGGGGTGTGTATTCATTGGGAAGTGAAATGTGATACTGAAATTAAAGATGATCAGTGAGGATTTGTTAATCCAGCCTCGCTAAAAGGCAGAATGCTTGTATCATTTGTATCATCACTGTACCAAACTTGCAGTTAATGTTACAGAAGAAGGACTGGCTGTAACTTTTCTGGTTTTTTTCTCTTCATCCTGGGAGCTGGTGCAGGTGGAGGGCAGTTACCTTGCTGGAGCATTTTCCAGGAGCAGCTTCCCTGTTCATGTGTTGTACTTCATAGTGTCTGTCAGAAAGGAAGCCAACTGTCCACCTTGCAGGCTGTTTAAATGTGATGGAAAACAGCACAGGCTGTCTGTTGAAGTTTTTTGTTCAGTTTCTCAGGAAGGTTATACTAATTTGTATGCAGTTTGGTGTAAGCAATATATTTGCTAGGCCATGAACTTTAAAATTGTTTTGGAATGTATCACTGTTCAAAAGAAACAGCTGGTTCTGGGGTCTTCCTACTATTTTCATGTTTGTTGAAGAGAATTTGAATAAATCTTTGCAAGAAGCTTCTGTTTCCTATCATGAACTAAGTTGAGAAACAGGTCTGGCACACTGAGATCCTACTGTCTCCTTCTGAGACAGCCCCCAACAAACTAAAACCATTACTTCAGCAAGCAGTGCAAACAAGCAGTCTGGAGTTTGCCATCAGTTACATCACATTTAGTCTCACAGCAAAACGTTAGGAGGCTAACAAGAAAATCACACCTTGGTTTTCAATGTATTGGGTCACTTTTGTCTTTGGGAAACTGAGAGGAGATCAGCTACTCCTGACATGGAGAGATGGGCAATGTGGGCAGTATGACCCCGCTATTGAGAAGATTCGGGAGGGAGAGGCAGTGGGGAAGCAGATGAGCCAGTCCTGTGTATTAGTGGGTAATAACAGTCATCATGCAGAGAGGCAAGTGTCTGTAGCATCTGAGAAACCAGAGAATCCTGGTGGCTTGGGAGGGAAATACAATTCACTTGTTCTGTGCCCGTGTGAGCAGCAGTGGAAACGTGCTTGAAGTGATGCACACAGGGTACAGTTCTGATTCTCCAGCTGGTATCAGCAGCCTGAATGAACAAGACTGGAAGTAGTGAGTCAAACCTGGTACAGATCCAATGGGGATGGAGTTGAAAGTTGGGATCTCCTCTCTTCTAGCAGACTTTTTCTCTCTGACAGCAGGAGGGTGGTACATATCCATGACATAGGTTTAGTAGCAGTTGCATACTTCCTTTTCCATACACCTGTATGGAAAGGGAAAGTCAAAGGCTTTGTAGGATATAAAGCTGCTGAGAAACTAGCCTTATTTTTCATAGGGGTCGGAAATCAGCAGTGGCAGACAGAAGGGTGTTGCCTTACCTCCCTCCTCATCAAAGCTTCCATGGGGCTATTTCAGGTGTAGCTTATGAAAAGCTGAGCAGTAGGGACCTCTCCACTGAACCTCTGCTGGGTTGCATCCCACTGTTTGACAAGTAGTATGGTAAAGCATTTCTCTGTACAAGGTCAGATTAATCTTTTTTTATGGAGTTTCACATGAATGCTTTGCTTTGGGATTGTTGTTTCTCCATGCATAAATCTTTATTATACCAATAGCCTACAGCCCCAGTGAACCAAACAAAACTCAATTTTGTTCTTCTCAGTATTTATCACCACAGTGAGAGAACTCAATTGAAAAGCAGCTGTGAGTTTCCAGCAGGTGTGGTGGGGGTTTGGGTGCTGTGAGCCTTCAGTGAGTTCATGTTTCTCCCTCTAAATTTGAATGGTGTATGCCAAGCTGGGTCTGGCCCTACACTGGGCGTCGTTCCTTCGGGATGGTACTGAGGATGGACCTGAAAATGACCTGCTGTTGGGAGGTGCTGTGGGCTACAGGAGCAGGTTGTGCGTGCGTCTGTGCATGCACTTCATGCTGGTGAATCACAGGATGTGCTGCAGTGTGCAGGCCTTGCCTTGCAGCCTGAAGCCTGGGTTGCTGCTTTCCAAGGTGTTCTTTGGATTGAGGTACAGCTCTCCTTTAGGAAGAGGATCGCAGAGGAGCTGACATGCAAGTGCTTGTAGCTTTTACCAGCTGATGAGTGTGAAGCCTCCATGTTGAGGTTGATCTCACTTAATTAACGTTTGTAATAAAAGATACAGCTCAGGTCTCTACTGTCTGCACACCTGGGGATTCCTAATAGTTGTTAGTTACGTGTGATACAGCCATGTGGGCTCTGTCAATGTTTCCAAATGTAAAAATGTAAAAAAAATACAGAATTAGATACTTTATATAAAACTGAAATATTTTTCTGTGGAGATAAAGGATAATCCTAACCTAGGTTTTGACTTTCTGAACAATGTACATTAATTTTGGTTCACTGTATGGATTCCAAGATTTGCCGTGCATGAGACCAAATTTCCAGCTTGGAGGACCCTCCTCTCAGTCTATGTAGGGAAAGACTTAGACACGATATATAACCATCACTGAGAGGATTTTTTTTATTCTGATATTTCCTAAATCTTGAGTGCTTGGCTCCACAATTTTAGCATCTTTCCTGATGTCAGTGCCATGCCTGTTTCTCTCGTATGACCTGAGGAAGGCAGGAGCACTGTCAGGGTCTCCCAGAAGGTCCAGCCTCCTTCAGCTGGTGGACACAATGGCACAGCTGCCAGAGCAGCTCCCTGCTCCAGTCTGAAGCTGGTAGCTTTTAGCAGAGTCGGTGCTGTACGGGAAAATACTCTTGAGAAGTGAAATTTCACTTCTTTGTTGCCAATTAAGATGAAATTTTTATTGCTGATCCTAGTATTGAGAATAATGGCGCAGTTGAGAAAACACCTCAGCTTCCCTCCAGATCTCTTTCCTCTCCCCTTGCCAGTCTCCAGCCCATTCCTGCGCATTTTACTCAGTCATGGGGATTAGTGCAGGATGCTTTTCTTTTATGGCCACTCTTTATTTCGTGCTCTTTTTTTTCCCATGGCCCCAGCATGGGGCCCTCCCCAGGCCACCATCCTCTCAAAGGTCTCATTCCTCCTGGGTATCCATGTACACAAGTGTCCCTCGCCCCCTGTGCTTCCTGCTTGGATCGTCTGCTGCTTGTGGGACCAGTTCTTCTAAAACGTGTAGCCAGATCCTATCCTAAGCCAAACCATCTGCTGTTAAAAATGTTCTTACTTGGGACAGCCTTTCTCCTGCCGTCACTGGTGGCTTCAGCTGTACTCTCTCCAGGCTGCTGTGTGCAGAGAGGGGAGGAAGAGCTTTCTTGGGAGCACAAGAAAAACAGATCCCTAAGTTTTATTGCAGTTCCTGGACATAGCCCGTGTTCCAGGTCATGCCTGTGAAGTGGGGCTGGAGGTTACTGGCGTTGGGGATACTGCAGAAAGGCACCACAGGAGCAGAAAAGATCTGTGGGATGGTTTGTGGGCTGTCTGGTTGTGTGTGAGTAAGGCGGGACGATTTGCAGGTTTTAGCTGCTGAGCCCTCTCATCTCTACGATGTGTGAAATGCAGTCTCTTGAAAGCTAATAACTTTAGCACAAACATCCACTCACAGCTGGGTAAGACAAAAGGCTGAAATTTCTGTTCCTGAAATGGAGCTGCACGGTGTCAGGTCCCCGCTCTGAACACTGCAGTATGAGAGGATTTCAAATTAAAGCACCAGAAATTTAACCTGGGAAGAATAGCACACTTTGCCCAGCTTCATTCTTAGGAGTAATTGGAGTGCTATTTTTGATGTTCTTCCAAAAGCTTTTATCCTTTTGACAGAAAGAAGCGCAGAATATATCAGCACAGACAATTAAGGTTTGGCAAAATGATAATCTGATGAAACTGAGGTCCTGTGGTAGGAAATGCTGATCACGGTATCTAATGGGTAACAAACAGTCTTTCTCCTTTGTTCTAGGAATTGTCTCATGCAATCCTGTCTGTGCCAGGGAATTTCACAGGGAGAAAATGGTGTTTGCATGCACATTTTGGAAAAGTGATGCTTTTATGGATGAGCAAAACACTCTACAGCTAAATAGAGCAAAGTGTCTGCATCTTTTCGAAGAGGGATGTGCTTTGTCCTCTTTCAGCTAATGCTGTGCAGCAGGCTAAAATTGTAAAAAATAACCACACTGCACCAAGACAGGTTTGCAAGGCCATACAGAAGGTCAGTGTTGGACGGTAATGATATGGAAATCAGCTTGGATCACAGGCATAAATGAGGTCTGTGATTCAAAACTGGGCAGTAATAGGATCCAGTATTAGGGTCAGGCAGGTGTAAAAATACTGGTGATGAAAATTTGAAAATAAATAATTTAAGATTCATGGGGCAAAAATGCAGTGACTTCTGTAGACACAGTAATTGTACCAGGGAAGAAAAGTATTTTCCCCTTTGTGACTTTTTGCCCTCCATTCAGTCACATAAATCCATGAGTTCAAAGGTGTGGTTTTGGCTTACCAGGCAGAGCAGAAATTCTGATGAAGGCTTAGTGGCTATTAAACTTTCATAGGTTTGCAGCCTTGTGGTTGAAGAGACAGTAACTGCATTTTTCTCTTGGGGCTGGGATTCCAATTAAGTTGAGGTTGCTCAGTATTAGAATTCCAGCCTTACAGGTTGCTAAGTATATGAATTTTGTGTTATAGGGAGCTGGACCTTTGCCTCAGCCTAAAAAGTTTCCAAAATTAATAATTTCTTTACCTATCTAGGCAAAACTCAGTTTCATTTAATGCTCTGATGGTGCTCACTCTAACGACTGCAAGTGCTGTGTTGACCCATAGTAACAAAATAGAGGGTGTGGTTTCCTAGAAGTGTTTGGCATTGCCAGCAGTCCCTCTCTCTGAAGTCAATCAGAGCTGAGGGCTTTGGAGAATCTACCTGAAATCCCTGTGTTAAAAGTTTTTTATCCAGTCCTTTGAGCTTTTGACTCTTGGATTTTAGGCAGTTCTGTGGTTTATGAGAAGAAAGAGAGGTGGCCCAACTTTGCTTTGATGTGCTCAGTACAAACCAGCCCCTTTCAGCTGAAACTCATGGGTGATTTGTGTAGCTCCCTGAAACTGCTCATAAAGCTAACTTGGTACACCTTTCACTTCCCCCTGCATCCCACAATTACCCTTGAAAGGAGCTATGACTTTATGATTTGTGCCCTAGGTCACCTTCTCTTGCCATGGGGAAGTTAAGCTGTGGATTTCATGGATATCATCACTGATATCCAGTGGGGAAAAAAAATAAAGAAAGCCTAGCATGGGAAGATTCCTCAAGATTTGCTGTCAGAGAGAGCACTGGCTTGCTCTTGGTGGGGTTTTAGGCTGTTCTACTGAAACCAGTGCTATAAATGAGCCATGCCTATGCCCAGACTGTGGTGTTTCCTGAGCAGTCCGTTACCTGCTTTTTCAGTTGCAGCAGCTCTGTATCCTGCTGCCTGTATGACTCCCACTCCCCATTCTGCATGATCTGCTGAATGTACTTGCTGTGCATCCAGAAAAAGCTGAAATAGATGTTGATGGCTTTTGCTTTTGTTTTATCCTCTGTCCTTTCTTCTCTTGACAGTTTTTTATCATGCTGTTAATTATATTTCTGTTGGAGCTCACTGTTGTGATTCTGTTCTTCGTCTACACCGACAAGGTAAGTCAAATTCTTCATTTTTCTTTCCCCTTCAGCAAATTTATATGCCCCTTTTCCCTATAAATAAATCATGAAGCACTTGGCTTGGTATGCACATCATGCTTCTGTCTTCCTTGAGACACTCCTCTCAGAAGGAGCTCTCTCAGAATGCATAAGCAGCCTGGCAGGACTGGGCTGTCTTGTTTGCTCAAGTGTACAACTCAAGGTCACAGATACTGCCAAGTGCATCTGTCATTAACAAAAAAGGAAAAGGAAACAAAAAAACCCAAAAAAGCCCACAAACAAACACAAAACACCCCAGCAAAAAAAGCAAAGAAGCCAACAAACCTTGCTAGGAGCATGTAGGAGGAGATACCCATCAGAGTGAGCAGGGTTTTTAAATATGTGTTTATGGTTTAAGAGCCACATTGATATTGTTTAAAAGGAAGTGTCCTCAGCACAGGCAAAAGCATAGAATTCGTTCTCTTTCCACATTGCTCCTTGCAGCACATGTGTACTTAGAGCCTAGTGGAAAGCCATGGTAAATGCATAAAAGTTCAATAAACACATCTTTTGTTTGTGTTTTCACGTGTTACTTATGTTTGACCATTGTTCCTTCAGTTTTAATGGCAGTATGGCCTGTCTGAATTATCTTTATCCTTTCCTTTAAAAAAATCTCACATGAATAAATCCAAAACAATGGCATAATTGTGTGCCACTTGCTTATTAAATCAAAAGCCCCTTACAGTTGAAGACTGAGGGAACTTGATAATCACAGGGAAGGTGGCAAAATTTCACCATGAATTTACATTCATCAGATGCATGAGTGGTACATATCCTAAACACTTCCTTTAGGAATGGAAAGGCAAAAACCCCCACAAACCCAAGCCACTGTGTTCATTAATAAATAAATTATTGATATAATTAGTAGTATATTAGTGATAGAAGTGATTATATATTAGTCATATGAGTGAGTGATTATCAGGTGCACTTCTGGAGGGCTTTACAGAGCTCAATTCTGTAGCATTCTGTAGCTGGAACATGGAATTAACTTGCCAGATAATTACAGTAGAAGGGACAATTTAAAATTATTTGAATGCATTATTGGCTTCTGAATTACTCGTCAGTTCTTCCTAGAAATACCTACACATCATACAGGAGTAAAGGCATCTACTTAATATGCAATGAGCCTCCAAAACCCAAACACAACACTTGGTTATATTTAGAAAGAAGATCAGTTAGAAAATATTATCATCTCATTGTATAAACAGATTTGCCTTACTGTGAATATAAAGTTGAGTTTTGGTTACAGAAATTATTGGAAGTGTGAGAAAGGTGAAAGAGAGCTGTCGTGAAAATGGATTATGGAGGCAGCCTAGATTCCGTTTGGGAAAGGAAAGAGATCCTCTGCTTTGGAAATCTTACAAAGAGTAATTATCGTAGTTTCTAAAATAATGGCAGACCTAAAATAAAGACCTATCCTGATCACAGAAGAAATACATGAAAATGTTTTGAATTAGGTTAATAAAATAAATGTTTCTTATGTTGCAAGACATCATCTGGTAGAACTCCTGTTGTTGGCTGATGTTGAGGCTGATAGATCAGTAAATTTGTGGGTATGGAGGAAAGAAAAAGAACCAGTGAAGTATTTTTATTCATAAAGCAGTCAGTGCTGTCGGGTTGACAGGTGTGTCACAGAGAAAGGTTGTCCTCACTCTTCAGAGGCAAAAACAGTGAAAAGGTATCAGGAAGGATTCCCTCCCTCCTCCAGCCTGTTGGTTTGCAGTGGTTTTTATTGATTCTTAATAAAGAGATCAGGAAATTAACTTTCCTCTGACTCACATACTGCAAGAGGTAGTACCTTCCAGTTGTCTGTAAGATCAAAACAGAGTCTAAAATATGGGCTCCAGCTCAAGTGCAGTTTTACTGAGTTAACAAATTGCTGTAGTCTGGGTATTGCAGATGATCAAATTTGAGACTTTTAATGTTCCTGTATGACTTTAAATCTTATACTGAGGAAATCAATAGTTTGTGTTACACTTGCAGTCCTGCCTACTAGAGAATAAATAAACCAACAGCAGCCTAAAACTGATATTTTCATGCAGCATGTTGAGAGTTTGTGTGCTGGCTTTCCTGATGTGGAAGACAATACTGCCACATGTCCAGGGAAGTAGCAAACCCAGACAAGTAAATCAGTTAATGTAGATCCTTGGAAAATCAGAAGGTAAGGTGAATTTTGTGTGCAGGAGAAAAGGACTCTGCAGATTATCACTTTGAGCAATGCCAACTGTGGGGTGGGTGTGCATCCCTGTGTGTGTGGACACATTGCCTGGGCTCCCGGGCACTGAAGCAGCCTCTCTGTATCCATTGCTGGCACTCTTGCTTTAGTGCTGTGTTAGTGACTAAAAAAGTCATGGCAAAAGTTCTTTACAGCCATTCACAGACAGGGTTTTGGCACAGGGCTTTGGTTCACTTGCTGTGAAAGGGTGTGCAGCTGTGGAGGTGAAGTAGGACTCGCAGCAGCCTCAACTGACCTGTTCTCATTCATCAGCCTGGGAGAAGCCCAAAAACTGCCTCTGCCTCTCCTTCTAGTGACTTGGTCTTCTCTGAGCTTTTAAGCTTTTAAACTTGATCTTATGCCCTAGGATGTCATCTTTTCTTTTCTTGATGGATAAAGGTTCATCTTGATCTCATGAGGTAAATGCTGCCCTGAAGTTCAAAACTCTTTCTCTGGGCTGGCTGTCCAGTGTGATGTTTTGAAGAGAGGGGGGCTTGGAGATAGCTCGGGAGTTCAGTGTAGGAAGGAAAAGTGCCTTGTGTCTGAACACAAGGAACTGCACTGTAGATCTCCTTGGCAGGGCCGGAGCTCACACCCTGGTCACTATCCCTCCAACAGTCCTCACTAGTTGTGCTGCAAAATATGAATCTCGTGACTTCTGCAGAAGTGAATATGGACTGTGATGGAATGCATTCCTGTAGGATGGTTGTCAGGAAAAACCTGTAACCCTTTTATTTTGTCCCGGCTGTTGTCAAAGCAGCAGAAGGACTGGTTCATAGGGCTGTCTTCAGCTCAGTGAGAGCCCCTGAGGGACCTGGAAACTCCAGCTGGCGTTTGCACACATTCATATAAGAGTTCCTAAAGTGTGGCTTTTAATTTTTTTGAGGTCAGAAGTACCAGCCTAAGAGACTGGGTATTGAAAGGAGTTGGTGTGATTATGGGGACTAAGGCAGGTTGTTACTGCTCTGAGTGCAGTATTTTTTCAGGCTACATGTATGCCCCCATTTGAAGCAGTCCAAACTCCAGTGACGTTTCTGGAGTCATGTGGATGGTTATGTGTATGGCTGCCTATCTGTAGGCAGAATGTTCTCTTTAGTATTTGTTTCCATCAATACAGATCAGCATTTGGCATTTTTATACGTTTGACATTTCAATATGAGGCTGTCTGTGTATTTATAACAGATCCACAGAGTACGGAGAGGGTTAACCTTAATTTTATTGTGATAAGAAGAAAGCAGCAGAGCCCTATCCTGTCAAAGGTTGGATACTCATATTTCTCAACACCAGATTGGGTCCTGCTAGAATGTAAATTATGCTAATAAAATGCATAGTCTTGTACCAGTTCTAACTTGTATAATCCTCCTGGTTTTAGCATCTGTATTTATTTTTACTGTGATGATTCTTCTGGAAGCATAGAAAAAGAAAAGTCCATATTTACTTTTTTGCAGCTGTAATAGGTGATTTTTTTTTTTCAGTAGATGGTCTGCATTTTATATGATTTGCAGTCAGAGGTATGTAATGCCTACAAATGAAAGAATGTAACAACCACCATTATGTGGGGCTGGCTTTTTGTGTTGTGCTTGGTGGGGAAGAGGCTTAAGTTGTTGGGTTTTTGTTTTGTTTTTCCTATTTTTAAATGTCAAACATAACATGCAACATAAGTAACATAAGCCAGGAAAGAACAAAAGCATTGAAGAATCACTGACTATGATATTGGATTATAGGAGCAGTTACTGCTATTGGCAACTTGAAGTTAAGATGAGAATTTTCAATAAAGATTAGGCCATTAACTCGCTTGGGTCCCTGTGAAAATTACAGCCTAAATTCCATGCCTGCTTGGCTGTGTTGAAAATGGCCCACAGAATAGCCCACAGAGGATTGAAAAATAATGGCTACTTCTGTTTTTCATGAAATGTGTGAAAATGTTCTTGTTTTCCATGCTGCTTCAATACAGTTTTTGCTGCTATCATATAAAAAATATATTCTGTAGACTGATGCAGTTCTTGCTTTGTTTCTGAAAAGAAATTGAGAATTGTTTTAATTTCTGATTGATATTTTGCCTTGTCCCGTACAAAGACAGCAGGTTGGAATTTAGTGGATATGATTTCAAATGCAGTTCAGTCCTCACAACCTCTTACACATTTGGCTTTAAAAAATGGAAAAACAGAATCTCTTCCACCTGCTGCACTCATGTGCAGTTGCTCACAGAAATGATCTGATCCTGCTGAGCTGCTCACTGGTGGGAGGGAGGGATTCACAAAAAAATGATGGAGTTATTCATATAGAAAGTTTAGTTCAAGGCTACTGCAGAAACTTGTTCTCATTGAGTTTCTGTCAAGAGAGCTTAAAAGTTTTCATGTTTGTCTTTGACAGTGCAGCAGAGATGTCTCCTCAGGTAATGAAGTGCCTCATGTTCCCAGTCAGCACAGCCCACAGGGCTGTCCAAAACACACTCTCAGGGCATGTTAACATTGCTTAAAGTGGAGAAATGGAGCCTAAAGTGAAGGGACAGGATCACCCAAACTGTGTGCAGTTTAGAGATGGTCTTAAGTTATGGGAAAACAACAGGCTGTGGAAAATCCTGCAGAACTGGCAGAGTGGTCACCACACCACTGTTCAGTCAGGTGGCCCTTTTCTAGAAATGTTTCTCCATCAGTATTTGACTTTGCCTACACCATCCCCTTCTTACTGTTGGAATTCTTAAAGTGGTGGTAGAATTACTGGGTGCCTGTATCCTCCTTTGCCACAGCCTACAGGGCTGTTCCTGCTGCTGTGCGGGGCTGGGATAATTTCAGAGCACAGTCTGTGTGGGTAGTGTGTGCACTTGCCTGCATGCAGAGCAGGCTGACTGGAGGACAAGGGCAGTTTGAGCTCTCTCTGGTATTTCTGTGAGGATGTGCAAGGCCTGGCATATGTATGCAGTGGTTTCTGAGCAGCCTGTGTGTTAATGCTTTATTTTCCGGGTAAAGTTCAATTTGGTTTGTGTGTAAGAGACTGTTAAAATCACCAAGGCCACCAACAAAGCAGTTCCTGACATGTAGCTGCTTTCTGGCAGTGTTGTGGAATTTGGGTTTTGCAGTGAGTGCTGATGTAGCTAAAAGCTGTTTCTCGGGATCAACAGGAGTAGCAGTGCAGGCAGATGTGGAGGAATCTATAGATTGCCTCCTGGATGGGGATGCACTGCAATTACTGCTCTGAGTCACATGGTTTAACTCTGGTCAAGTATTTTATTTCTCTAATGCAAAATAATGTTATATAAATGGGGGTATAAACTAGGAAAAGACAGAAGTGTCTCTGTGGTTTATTTTACTTGGTAATAAGCTTAATTTTAACTAGTTTATTAGCATTTCAGTACTGGTATCCCACAATGGGGAGTTGCAGAAATTTCATCAAAAGAATTTAATTATAGCCAATTTACTTTGGCTTCTTTTCAGCAAAGCAGCCAGGCATAGGTTTAAATCTCTCCCTGATCAGCACATAACCTAAGTGCATGCTTGAACCCATGTGACTGATTTAATCGTATGCTCAAGTCTTGTTAAAGTTGATCTGCAGCTTATGGGTCTTTAAAAGAAATATTGCTAGGAAAATGCTAATGACAGCGAAGAACTCTGGAGTGTGTGAAGAGGCATCACATCTTTCATTCCGTAAGGAATTTAGTGAAAAATAATGAATGTTTGCTTTAAAGCATTATTGGTTAGCTTTTTCCCATTTGTTCACAGCTCTCCATTTAGTATCTTGAACTCCAGCGCATCACTTTAACCTTTTTTAGACAGGAGGAGATGAGGGCCATGGAATCTATTTGCCTGTGCAACTGAAAAAACCAAACGCACCAAAGGAAATCCCGGTAGTTTCACTAATTCATTTGTCTAAGTAGGATTTCACTGAAAGTGCGTTTCCAAAATGTTATTAACAGGCTTGTTGAAGGATAGCACAGTATTGATGAAAAGAATTAAGTGCATGCTCAGAAAAAAGTGTATTTAGGAACAATAGCTGCAGATAAAATGCATTAGGGCTCCCCACTGGGAACTCTCGATCAATGGTTGATCAAGGCCTAATTGATTCCTTGAATAAAATGTTAGCAGGGGAATGGGTGCAGGGAAAGGAAAATCAAACTCTCCTATAATAAGCTCCGTGCCTAACACAAATACCCTTTGTAAAGATCAGATAATGCAGCAGCCTGCCAGCTCTTTATGCCTCCTGCCTTCCTACTTGGGCTGAGTTCAGAAATGGACATGAAGGTGGGTCTCTCATCCTCGGCAGTATGGATTTTTGCTCGTGTTGCAGTAAGTTCAGTATTCTCCATGGTGTCCCACTGCACAGGAATAGTGTTTTTTTCTCAGGAGAAATCCAGTTCTAGCCTCCACCCTGGCTAAGTGGGGTATTAATTCCCCTATCTGTGTGGATGAATCATTGGACACAGCTGGTGCTGCCACTGTGCCTGGCTTAAAGCCAGCCAGATCTGTCTTATTTCCTGACATCACTAAGTCCATCTAAGGGTTTCCTGATAAATATTTGGTAATGTATCAGTCTACAGCAGGAAGAGATGTAATTTGGCCTCCTTATTGCCAGTTTCCAGTCTCTAATTACAGGTTAACTCATGATCTCAGGAACATGTCAAATTATGTCGTTGCTGTGGAGCACTTTTACGATGATCTGTTTCCCACACCTCAAGTTTCAGGTTTCAGAGTAGACAAAATATAGGTGGTGCAGGTCTTCAGCCAGCCTCTCCCAAGGAAGACTCTGGCATACAGTAGTGGTGGGTTTTAAATACTCTGCACATCTGTGTGCTTTTCATCCATCCCTGAAAGGGCGTTACAGGAGGTGAGTAGTTTGGCTCTCTTTTGCTGCCTGGGAGGAGTGATGTTAAAGGCCAAATCCTGAGGGTGCAGTGTATCCTGTGGAATGTGTAGTGCTCTCATGTCTGAATGAGCGGAACGGGACCTCACTGCTCCACAAGACAGGATTTACTCAGTTGTGACTCAGGTGTGTCACATAAGAAGCCATTTCAGCTTCTGTGTGGATCTGGAACGCCAGCGTTGAGTACTGACAGAGGTGAGGTGAGCAGCACTGGGTTACACACACCTCACCAACATCAGCTTTAGCTGGTGACTGACCCCAGCTTGCATCTCTTCTGACTGCTGCCACTGGTTTTGTACAATTTTATTTGACAAAGGGAAGAATAGCAGAAGGAGAAAATAATGGTTTAGAAAGGTGATAAAATAAATAATTAAGGCAGCTTTAGGCATTTAAATATAGGCAGCATAAAATGCTGAGGGATGACTGAGGTAGTATATTGAAGCAGACAGCACATTTTTTATTCATTCTATGAACATTTTTGATGTGTCACAATGTGTATCAGGCAACATTAGAAAATGACAGTAAACTAAATGCTTAACATTTTTTACATATTAGAGAAAGAGAGGGGAAGATGACTTTTTGTGTTATCAGACTGTAAGCAGGCCAATAGCATATAGTCCTTGTCTTGGATTTGTCAGCTGCAGTTGAAGAGTGATGAGCTAGGCTGACCACTTCATTAGGCATAATTTGCAGCTGAGGTTCCTTCAACTCCTTCCTTCAATTTAACTCAGCAGTGGTAGGCAGTGAGCTAGTTGAGACAGGGATGTATTGATCAGCAGCTTCAAAACCATTGCCAGTTCTGGGTTCTCTTGAGGCTGGAGCGTGTTGACTTCAAGGCCACAAATCATGCCCAGGGTCTTTGTATTACCCAAACTCCCTGATATGTCCAAGGCTTCTCATTGGTAAGATTACTGCACTGCAAGGTGGTGTAGTCTTTTCCACTGATAATTTTGCGGGTTCTTGCTGTGAAATTCAGGCGTAAAGAAGGAGGTTTAGCAACTTTCTAGACACCAGTCACTGTCCCTTTTGAAATATATTCCCCAGACTTACAAAACCAGCATAATCAATAGTGATTACCAATCTGAGGTCATTGATGCCTGCTTGCTGAAATCATGTTTAATATGAGCTAATAATCTTTAATCATTTGGGATGTTGGGCTCCCTGAATCTATGTGCAGCAAAATCCCTGATTGACTTGACAATAGGAGGTGACTGAGCTGGAAGATACAGTAGATTTGGTGTAAAGGGATATGTCTTGACAGGGAGCAGATTAAGAGCTTTATTTTACATTTTCTGAGTGCACACATTTCTTACTTGACTTGTACAATGCCTCTGATAATTTGGATGATGGTAATATAAAACAATTCTGCTGCAGTGTCCTGGCATTAGGAATGAGTGAGGCTTGTGCAAAAATTGCTTTAACCATGGTACAATCTTAATTCACTTTATTGTACTGCAGTCATTTTGTGTACCCTCTTCTATGCCTTTAAATTGCAGGGAAGGCATCCCTGAGAAAAGAGAATGTTCAGAGAGGGTGCTCTTGTCGAAACCAAATTGCTCCCCTGCTCCTGCTACTAATTGTCTTTGATACAATTTCTTAATGAGTTGACGTCTGTGATAGTTTATGGAATTATTATGCAACAATATATGTTTTTTTATTTTCTTGCTTTCTCCATTTTGCGCGTTACTGCCATAATCCAAGGGTGATGTTGTTGTCCCAGACGTTTTTGCCATCTGCACCTTGCCTCTGAACCACAGGAAAGCAGAACAATACGTGTCATCTCCTTCAGCAGTGCTGAGGTTGCCTCTCTTGACGAAGTCATAACCTCAGCATTTAGGAAACCTTTTCAAAGGTCACCCTGAAGGGCATATTGAAGTGCAAACTGAATTGCATGTTAAATTGGTAAATTATGTAAATTAAGCAAAAAGGAAAAGATGCAAAAGATCATTGAAGATATTTGAGGAACTGCTAAAAAGCTTTATCCAGAGATATAATGAAAGCAGAAAGTCACAAAGCATGTGAGATTTTGATTAAGAACCAGATGTTTGTCAGATTTATCGCACAAGACATCTAGTTTTTCTTTTAAAAATTCAGGACCAAAGGAGTTGCAACAAGGTTTGAATTAATCAAAATGGTTGAAGGGATATGTAAGAGCTGTTAAAAGAATCAACATGACTCTCTGTGCAACAAGCATGCCCAAGGAGATGTCCTGTAGATTTCTTTCAGGTCCACCTTTTTCTCTGTGAATAGGAAATGCATTGTAGTTGGCACAAAAGCAGCTGTGTCTGTGCAAACAAAGAGAAGACATGTTTTTTTCAAGGTCAGTCAGCTTGGGAGGGAAAAAGGAGAAAAATTCTTTTCTTTGAGGACTGTGAAGAAAATGGGGAGAATGTACTGCATACCATGAAGTGGGACTGGTATTTAAGTAAATGTCAGCCCTTGCTGCTGCCACCTCTGCAGGGGACCATTCAGCAGCCAGGTGTGGCTTCCCAGGGCTGGGTGTTCTGCTGGAAGCCTGGCTGGTGCTGGCCTTGACACTGATTTATGTACAGATGGCAGGGGCAGCTCTTTGATAATGACTGTTATCACTGAGAGCAGTGAGGATTGCTTCTCCCCCTCTTTCAGCTCCATTCATGGAGGGATCAATTCTCATGTGAGAGCTGCAGTGTGAGGTGATTAGATGAGTGAGCCTAGGACACTGGACCTGCTTCTGGGTATCACAGTTTTGCCATATCCTTTTAAAGCCTTTTAGGAGTTTATCTGCACGGTGCAGTGTCACGTGTCAGCACAGAATGAATGCACAAGTCACTGCTTTTTGTATGGTAAAATCCTGCCCTAAGTGAAGTCAGTGGGAGCTGCCTGTTGTCTAGCTCCATGAAGCTATTATCCTTCATTCTAGTATTTTTAAATCTCTTTTCCACTTCCCAACTTAGTAATCCCAGATAATGCTGCCTTGAGTGTGTGGAATGATGCATTCCAGTGCTGTAGGAGATCACACTGCCTGGAAGCTGTGATGATCGGGGAGTTCTGTCCTCAAGTATAATGTCTTAATCTTGTGATGCAGAATGTGTGGGATGCTGTTGCCTGCTAGGAAATCGGTTGAATGTTATATGCAGAAAGATCCCACATTTCCAAAATAAATGTAATTAATGAAATACAGATTCCTCTGGATGTTAATTTCCTAATCTCTGCTGTGGCAACTTGGCTTTTCCATCCATGTTCTCAATGACTGTGCAGCATCCATGCTAGGGTATGGAATTGCAGAATGGTTTAGTTTAGGAGGGACTTCTTGAGATGAAGTAGCCCCTCTTCAAGCAGGAACAGTGAGAGCAGGCTGCCCAGGGCTGTGTCCAGTTGGGTTTTGACTATCTCAACAGATGGAGGCTCCACAATCTCTCTGGGCAGCCTGTTGCAGTGTTGGACCACTCACAGTGGGCTTGTTTCCTGCAAGAGTGCATTTCTGGCTCTTGGTCAACCTAATGCCCACAGATCCCCCAAGGTCCTTCTCTGCAGAGCTACAGGCGTCAAAAGCTGTATAAAGGCAAGGGAAACAACATCCACTGCTCCTCCCTCACCCACAGAGCTGGTTGCCATATTTTAGAAAACTGTCATGTTAGTTCAGCTTGATTTCCCCGTTATTAATCCATTCTAACTGCTCCCAGTCATCTTCCTGTCCTTCATGAGTTTGGAAGGGGTTTCTGAAATCGATTGCTCCGTCCCCTTCCCAGAGACAGAGGTGAGAATTCCAAGCCCGTAGCTCCTGGATGTTCCCTGATTGCTCATTGTGAAGACAGGAGTGGCATTTGCTCTCTTCCAATGTTCAAGAGCTCTCCAGCCTCTCGTGGGATAGAGTCCTTTCTTGTCATGTATGATACTGGCATTTCTTGTTCAGAACTTCCCATCAGCATCCCAAGTGCTGCCTGCCAGGGCACTACACATTCTGCAGCAGATGAAATATTTGTCTGTTAACATTCCCATTTCAGCCTTTTTGTCTCATTCTGGGTATTAATTTTGGGCATGTGCTGCAACCAGTCACCACTTTCCACAAAAAGCATGGAAATTGAGTGGATCTGAAATCTGCATATCTACCAACCGTTTGACTTCATTTTTTTGATTTTATGGTAATTTTTCGAAGGCATATGATGGCAAAAGCTTTCCAATAACAAAATGCACCCACTGGTGCATACCGTAAGTTTGAAGTGATTAAACAAAAGGAGAATATTCGAGTTAAAATTGAGCTTGTGACTTAAAGCTTTTCCTCAGTGATACTGAAATGACTGCTTTCCCAATTAGGCTTTGACTGTCAATTACTTGGAATTGCTTTTTAAAAATACTTGGAATTCCTGGAATATGCTTGATATCAAACTGCTAAGGGGGCAGCAGGGAGAGACTTCATTCCACGTCAAGCTGGACTTTTTGGGGATTTAATACATCCTTTTTCTAGTGCTCATTTATTAGATTTTGTGATTGGTTACAGTTACATTTTTGTATTAATCTCAAAGTATCAGCTAGTGCTATGTATAGTAAAATAGGGAATGTGGATTTTTGTTTTCCATAATTAGTGGGACCATGCAATTTCCCTGGGAGTCAGATTCTAGATTCCTCAGGTTCCTGACTCAGGGCAGCTCCTAGCACACTCCTTGGACACCTCAGAACTGTGGACATTGCTGTGTAGCTCCTTGAGGAGATTGGATCAGGCTCTGAGATGCACAGCTATACTCCCTGCTTGATCTAGAAATAGGTATGAGAGACTTTCCTGATCCAAAGGCATTCCTCTACCCATTCCAGGCATGTGAGGAGCACTGTTCTGCTGCAGTAGCTTGGAGTAAACCTGTTTGCTGTGTGCCTGGGGCAGCTTTATTCTTCCCTGTGAGGCTGGAGTGACACTCAAGTGACTTGTGGCTTGTCATGGTGTGAATTTGTGTGGTCCCTGCCATGTCCTGTGTAGCAGGGAGATGCCAACAGCCAAGTTCAGAGGTGGACATGTGAATCTCTTTCACATGTCTTTATGAAGCAGTTTCAATGCAGATAAATAACATTTTAAATCACAGACTGTGTGTGGAGCTTTTTTCTGGCCTCAGCAGGATGCCATGCAGTGGTACAGCCTGTAAGGGTCATGTGGTGAGTCCTCGTCTATTCCACAGCTTTTATGTTTAGAGTTGATACATTTCATTAATATTTTTTTTAATAGCATATTAAATTCAAGGATTCCAATACTCTTTTCTCAGTATTTTTCCATATAAACTTTTCTAGGGGAGATTAATTTATCAGAGAAGTGTTGAGTAGTCCTGTTCTATATAGATTTTCTTTTGAAAAGTGGCACATTTAGAGACTGAGAAACAGAGCTGATGAGATGCAGTACTTGAAGCATGTTTCTTCAGTTACAGAATTATCCTCTTTCTCCTCAAAGACCGTTTGCCTTGTTCAGCTTAGCACCATGAATCCACAATTTAAATAGTGTGAATTAAGAGGATCAAGTTTCTGATCTCTGGAAGCTTGCAATGCCCTGGTTGCTCTAACCTTCCAAGAGAAGAGGACGTTGAGAGGTCCCCATGTCAATTCTGACTTGCCCATCACTTCACCTTTAGTCCTTGAAACAATTTCCCAGTGGGAATTTTAGGTTGCAAACTGATGACTGATTTTGTTCTGACTGAATAGATTTAAGTGGAGTCAAGAAAGCAAGCATTTGACACTTGTTACAAAGGTTGTTTTTAAGCAATTTCTAGCTGCTCTTTAAATTTGTGGTAGTAGAGTCTGATAAAGAGAAAAATGAATGCTGAAGGAAAATTATAGTTGGCAGATGCTTAACTACATCAGACCTAATAAAAATGTGTTTTTAAGCTGAGAGTCATTTGGGTGTCTCTCCCTTGTTGACCTGCTTGGAGATAATTCAGAGAGGCTTGAATTTTGAGAGTTCCTGAAAATGCTGGGATGTGGAGTGCCCAGAATCCCTCTCATGTCTGCAAGTCATCTCTGGGGTGGAGTGACCCTGAACAGCAGCACAGTGGTGGGACATGCTTCAGGCACTGCCCACTGCAGCAACTGGCTTCACACAGGAAGGATGAATCTTAACATTCTCTTTTTTGTGACCACAGTGCTGAGCCTCTCATGTTCCCTTTGGAACAGGGTTGTACGTGGAGGGTTAAAATGTCTTCATGCTATTAAGCGTGTGGGTTTGGGACGCTCCCTTTGTTTTATCAGGAACTGCCAGCTTAACTGGTCATCCATTTCAAGCTGAAATGGGAGAATAAATTAAACAAGGCTTTTATCTCAGCAGATTTTTATAAAAGTGAGTGGGGAATGAAAGATGGATTACATTTTATGAAGTAGGAAATTAAATTGTCCTTCCACTCTCTAACTTAAAAATCCAGGACAACTCAGGAAATGCTCGTTGCTTTCTGGCTGTACCAGTATCTCTGCTCAGACCTGGGTTGTCTCAGAGCACACAGGAAGGGCTTTAGGATTTGGGAAGGGTGGCTGTGTAGGTATTTTCCTGCAAATAAAGCTCTTTCTCATAAGTGTACTCAGCACTGAAAGTGAGTTTGTTGATCTGCACCAGATTGACCCTGCAGCTTCATTAATGGTCCTGGTGAGGGATGAGTCCCCTTTTCTGACCTCTGCAGTCAGCAGCTCTGGGCACTGGGATTAGGTGAGGAGAAAGGGAAGGTTTTGTGCTGCTGCCTTTTTCTCAGGGAGCACAGACTGTTCTGCCTTTGCTGCATCGTGCCTGGGTTGAAGATTGGAGTTGCGGATGAAGGGATTGAGTGAGGGGCTTTACACTTAGCTAGAGATGAGTATGAATACGACTGGTCCCCAAGCTGGGAGTAATGTTTCTCACTAGACATTACACAAATTGTGGCAGAAATGGCTGTTCAGGATTTTCCTGGCTGCTTTTGTTCTGTCCCTCTATGCTAAAGAATGCAATCCCATGGCCCCAAGTAATTTAAAGCGATTAAAAACTCGCCCCTAGTGAAAGGAGTGATGAGGAGGATTCTTTACCTATTCCCCATTAGTCCTGAGCAGGCTTGACTCGTGAATCCTGTAACCTTGGCAGCAAGAGAATCCCCTTTTGCTTCACTATCTGCAAGAAAATGAATTACACAAGCATAGAAATTCATGAACAGTGAATGCTGCAATTAATTTTGTTAAACTCTCTTTATATATTTAGTTTGAGAAGAGGAAGGAAGGAGAAGCTTATCATCAGCTATGAGTCTGAAGCCACAAATCTCACACAGCTTTCACTTTGAGATAAAAATGAATCTATAAGGAATCCAAACCCCTTTTGTTTATTTTATGTATTGGAAGAATGAGAAATGATGAAGGTAGTAATGTAAAGTAGTGTTAACATCACAATCCCCATATTGAATTGATTAGCATGGAGGAAACACATTAATAGCTTTTTTATTACTAGTCTGAAAACTTTATAATAGCATTTATTGAAAGAGAATTGAAATGTGAATGGCAGAACTTTATAAATCTCAGCTCATATGTGGTGGTCTAAACAGGTCTGAAAATGTTTTCTTAAAGAAGTCCAGACTTTGAAGCTTTCCAGTTTTCCCCATTTAATCTTTCATTTGTACATATAAAGCAGGCAGTCATGGCAGAGGAGCGGCTGGATGGAAAGCTGAGTGTATTGAATGTGCAGAGATTGTCTCTTTATGGCCAAAACAGGTGCATGTAAATGTTCCATCAGCACACCCATTAAGCTCCCAGTGGTAAATTTAGCCACAAGCATTTGAGAGGTGCTTACTCTGCATTTAATTTAGAGCTAAAAAAAGAAGTAGGTTTATTTAAAATGCATTACAGTCAGCTTATTTAATATTCTTATTCTCATATATTCTTATTCATTATTTATATATGAAAAATAAATGAGAAAGTCACAGGAATACCCACACAGCTCAAAGTGATGAGGGTGGTTATTCTAAAATAGTAAAATCTGGCTTAGCAGCCAGCCAGTCATTTCTTGATCATGAGTGAAACAACCTCACCAAAGTCAGAAAGCATCTCCCAGACAGAGTAACTTTGTTATCCTGTCTTTTTAAATTGTACCAAATATTCCTAATTTTTCATGTGGTGGCATAGTGTTGCACTGTAGGGAGTTCTAGCTCTGTTTCATCCCTATTTCTTATTTTTGCTGCGGGCAGGAGGTGTTAATTCTTGTGGCACAGCCTCACTTTGCCACAGGTAAGAAGATGCAGGGAGCTCTGCTTGTGCATCACCCACCCTTCCCTGACAACAGTGCTTTGCACCTCAGTTGGAGTTGTGTTTTCTTTGGGAGCTGCACTGATGTCACTTGTGTGTGAAATGCTTTATTTGTCACACCTGTTCCAAATGGGTGGCCAGAGGCAGTAATTGGTGGTATGGTAAATAAAGTGCAGTAAACAAAACTGCTATCTGGAATATAAAAAGAAACAAATCCCTGTCTGTGTGGAAAGCTGCACTGAAGGGAGAGGGCTACAAAGCATGAAGGAGATTTTTTGTGGTACGATCAGATAGATACAGGCCCTGAAAAGTGTGCTTGATGCTGTTTGTTTGGAAACTATCTGCTTGGAAAAGTTTGGAATACCTACACACTAAATCCTTAAATATGAATCAAAATAGAGTCTTCATCTTTCTACTGTTTCAGCATGTCCTCACCCAGAATCAAGGGATTCAGTTTGCTGAGGGATTAAATATCTGGGATTCTCTGTTGTGTTTTACCTGTTCTGGCATGCTTTTGTTTATTCCCTTGTCTTTCACAGGATACAGTTCTACTGCACCCCATCCTTACTCTATCCCTGTAAACAAGAAGAAAACAGAAAGTTTACTCCTTACACTTCTTCTTGAGATTACCTGTATTGCCTTACCCAAGCTTTAGAAGATAATTTTTACAACTTTAAAAACTCTTCGTGAATTGTTCAAAGTGACAGGAGAGAGAAAAACTAATTTTTTCCCTCTCTTGATTTTTTCTCCTGTCAAAATGGTCTTTTGTGGCAAAAAGAAGCATTTCTTTCCACCCTAATCCCTTCCTATCTTGTTTCATCACAAGTCACACTGCATTAGAGTCCTAATGTTTCTATCAATAAATGATGGATTTGCCAATGGTGATTTAAGTTTAAAATTACTTGCGAAAACTTAATGAAGCCTGCAAATCACGAATTAGATCTCAAAGAAATCATCTCTGACAGTTAAAAACTACAGGGCCAAAGTAATTTCAAGGGTGGCATTTTTCTCCCCTCTATAAATTATGTATCAGGGCAAAACAGAGGTGTCTCTGTAGGCATTATTATGAGAGTAATAGCAAATAGCAATTTGTCTCTTGCTGCCAGAGCTTTCTCTTACTGGTGTGTAGTGGGGTGGGTGACACGCTCCTGCAGAAAAAAATTAATCTCTGCTGCAACTAGTTTTTCTGAATGCCAGTCTGCTTCTTGTCTATTTGGGTTTTGGGTTTTTTTTCCACTGGTTTGAATGATGGTTTCTAATCCCACTTCTCAGTCTTGTGTCCTCATTACCAAACTGCTCAGACTGCTTGTCTGCTGTGGACAAAAATGATACCCTGAAGCTCTCAGCTATTGTATTTTTAAATGAGGTTATACTTTTATAACCCCAAGTTTCTTTTGCAGACTTAAAGTGTCCCTTTTGGCCCCCACTTTGCCTGGATAGGAGAGGATGCCTGGTGCTGTTTGCAGTTTCAGGAGAATTGCTTTTCTCAAAAAGGCACGTGGGGGATTTGCTTTTGCTTGGAGCATATTCATTTAGTTAATTAGATTTGTGAAAGAAAATTAAAAGTTTCCTGTCCTAAATTCCGGATGTTTAATGCAATTTGCAAACGGTTATAAATCTATCTAAAATAGCCAGAAGAGCCATAGTTATCCTGTTGATTCAGTCCTTTCTTTTCCCTCAAATCCAAGGAGATAAGAGTTGTTAAAGCTCTTCCCAAAAAAGGGGGTGTGTGAGCAGAGAGTGCTTCTGCTGCTTTAATAATCTTGCCTATAGACGACTTCTCCTGTCTGTTCATTTTGACTTGACCCTGCAAATGAACCCTTTTTTCATCAAAATTTGGGTTCATCTTTTCTAGTATTAGCAATCACATTGGGTGTTTCAGAAATGGTGTGTGGTTTTGTGCCCTCACGGATTTGTTGTGAAACAGTGCTCCAGTGAACACACAGCTTTCTCAGGTTTTGCACTACTTTTTTCTAATCTGTTAAATGATTTTATTTTTCTTCCCCATGTGTCTGCATAAGTTGTCTGAGTGGGAAGAAATTCAGCCCTGGCTGATTAATCTGAGCATTTCTGTTGTCCTGTTTATGTTGTAGAAGGAATGGCGAGCACAATGAGATCAGTAATTGAAGCTTGTTTCAATCCTCTCGTTTACTCCATGTATGCTGGGTGTCATTTTTCATCTGCAAAGCTGCTTTATGCAAAAGCTGGTTATCTGTTACTTCTGATTTGCATGGTTTCAGCTCTGTTTCCAAGATTAGATTGTCTCTGGCACATTTATCTATCAACAAATTGTTTGTCTACGTGATGAGACATTCCTTTTGGCAAGAGGGATACTGTTCTTCATTGCTCAGCCTCCAGGTTACAGCACTTGGCATTCTTGACTGGATGTTTCTTTCACAGATTTCTGTGTGCATTTGGTTGTAAGGCTGTAAGTACCACTGATGTGAAGTTAGCAAAGAAATTATTAGTGCTCAGTGAAGTACACGGGGACGTGGCTTTTCAGCTTCAGAGCAGTTGGGATCCAGTCCCTGTCCCAAGACTTTCTGTAGTGCTGTTGGAGCGCTCCGTGTTTCAGTTGTGCAAATGATGAGCCCTGGCTATGCTGGCAGCAGAGAACACTAGCACATTTCTCTTCAGTGGGAATTTCTGCTCTGCCATGTTTGCCTGTGGTGTCACATAGCCAGTTTCCCAAAGCTTTTCATCCTCCAGGGGCACTCTGATTCCTCTCACTCTGAGAGATTTACATCCCGTGTTCTGTCTTGGTGATTCCCGAGTCTTTCCTCCTGTCAGAGTTGCTGCCACTTGATGTTTGACACAGTGGGGTTTGAGAGTTGTGCTTTTCCTTTTCACTGTTAATATACTGCAGCACTTGAAGTGATGCTGATGGGTTTCACCATTGTTAGTCCTCGTGATGACTTCCAAATTTGCCAATGTTCAGAGATAGGGACTCTGACCAGTGACCTGACCAGCACTCAGAAGAGTATGTCAGGTTTTTGTATCCCAAAGCACCACTAGATGGAATAGAGTTCTGAAATTACAGTCAGCATGTTTTCTGTGTTGATTAGAAAGGTAATTGGAGCCACTGTTTTTTTGTTGTGTTTTTCTTCTTGTTTTGTTGGTGGTGGTTTTTGGGGGGTTTTGTTGTTTAGTTTTGGGGTTTTTTTTTCTCTCCATTTGTCTTCACAGATGTGATGGCAAAAATTTCAGCAACACTGTGTCAAGAAGTATAGAAATAGGGAAGAACACCTCATCCTGTATCTTTCTTTTCTGTTGGAAAAGCTATCATAGATAAAGAGATTCTAACAATGTTTTGACCTGTTGCATTTTCCAGCAGTCAAGCCCAAGAAAGGTGAAAGTTGGCACAGCAAAGACTTCCCTATGTGTTGTCAGATTGTTGCACAGTGAAGCAGTTCTTGTGTGAGCACTTGAGAGCTCCTCTTGTCAGAGGTACACAGCTGAGGGGGTTTGGTCACTGCCTCTTGTTAAAAGTGGTCATGCTTTGTGGAAAAAAAAAAAAAAAAAGATTTAAATAGAATCTGACTGGGGAAAAAACAACCCCAACAACCAAGAAATGCAGGTGTATCATGAGAAGGAAATTTTTATAAGTGCATTTTGTTGCTCAGGTGACAGCACTGTATGTCCAGGACTTGTTATTTTGTGAGATTCTGAATGAGTATAAATAGTGTAAATAGCAACAGCATCTGTTAAATACTCCTATCATCAGCCCCTGGAGCTGTGCCAGAGTTTCACCAGAGCTGGGAAGCTGCCAGCCTTCACTGGCTGAAATCATGCGAGATAACAGTGGCAGCGAGGCAGAATGACAAATACAGCTCTTTCTTCTTACTAAGCTGAGGGGAGGGGACTTGCCATTTGGTTTTTAATATTTTAAAACTTTTAGCATAAACCACAAGGCCTTAACATCCTATAATAAATCCTTTTTTAGTAAAAGCTAAAATTCTCAGCTAAAGTCGCTAGATTCAGTGTTTGGAGTATTTTATAAACTCCCATGCCAGTATTATGGGACTTCTCAAAGTACCCCAAAAGCTGGTGGTATTGGTAAAAGTACAAGGTTGCTCCTTTGGATTTAGTGACCTCTGCAGACTAATCCCAGTCTGCAATTTTTTTTCATGCTGCTGGGTTAATTTGGGGGTTTTGTGGGTCTTTTTTGTTACTTACAGGTTTTTCAAAAAGCATTCTCTGACTCTTTACTAATTAATATTTAGGTTCTGCTGTTCGTCATCCCAAACCAACCAGGCTCTTTTGTACTCCCCTGACAGAAGGAAGAAAATATGTTAAAGAAGAATGATCAGTGATGAATAAACAGCAGAACTGGTCTCAAACAGATTTTCATTCTTGCTAAAACTGCCTTTTCCAGCATTTATATGCCTGACTTTATGAGCATTAATTGGGTATGGTCTGGAGAGGGTCCTGGTGATCCCACACCCTGCCAAGCCAGTGCTGCAAATTCTTAGGGAAAAGTAGCTGGCAGGACAGGTAAGGGACAGAGTGTTCCTGTGAAACTGAAAGAGCCAAAAGACCTGAATTGTTTGGGCTGCAGAATAATCATGGGGTATTCATTGCTGAAAGTTAAATTGAAGGCACCTTGTGCTGTTTCTCTTGGAGTCCTGACTTTACAAGAGGGACTAAAATGTGCTCGGTTGTCCCAGGGGGGCTAAGGCAGCACATCTTGGAGCTGCTCAGCTGTGACTCCTGGGGCTTGGGCTGTCCTTGCAGCCACAGTCCTGGGGGCTGGGGGTGTGCGGGCCCCCACACTGTCACCAGGGGAGCCACAGGAGAGCAGCCCCTAAGGTGAACGCCATCAATGTGCTGCAGGGCGCAGCAGCCTGCTGCACACGGGGGCTCTGGAGCAGCTGGCCTCTGTGTCTTGGGTGCCACGGCTCCCAGAGGACAGCCAGTGCTGGCATGGACAAGGGACATGTGGGTTTGGCAGATACAGAGCTCATTGAGAGAACTCAGCCTGTGACTGAGGACAGTTTGTGCCAGTTTAAAAGGAGCAGTGCCTGAGTTCCCAGCATGGGATGTGCTGGAGAGACTGATAGGTTTGCTGCCAGCTGTTCTTTCAGGATGGATTTGAGGCAAAGGCCAAGGTGCAGGGCATAGGTGACATAATATGGCATTAAGAACCCCAGTCCCTATCCATGGAAAACTTGGGGCCTGCTGGGAAGATTTGTTAATTTTAAGACCAGATGAAACAGTCCTCTGTGGTCCATAGTGCTTCAGTCAGTATTCTTGTCATCAACCTAATTACATCTGAGTTGTAATTTTACAAAATTCTCAAGTCTTAGTTTAAAGGCATCATTGACTGCATCTCATTCCTCAGTGATTTGTTCCAAGGATTTATTTTTGCATCATGGCTAAAATTATGCCTTGTTTCTATCTTGTATTCGTCTGTCTTAAAAGTTCTAACCATTAATTCTCATTATGTCTTTTTGTGATAAAATAAAGTGCTGTCTGCTCTTGAGAACTGCTGCTCCATGTGGGTACCTGAAGATTGCAATTACACTGCTTTTTTGATCTTGTCACTCTATTTAGTTTTTCCAAGAATATTAGTCATGTGAAGGAAAGCACACTTCTCAGTGATGGCTTGTTATCCTAGGTCTTCTCTGGAATCTTTTAAATTTTTGAAAACATGGGTATCAGCTCTGCAGTGTAGAGGTAATGACAATAATCTGCCTTTATGCAGCTGATGTTGAATAAACCCACGACTGCTTCCTCTGTGAGCTGGGACTATTGCCCTCAGAGCATGTCCCATCTCCATTTCCTCAGTCTTTCCACAGGTTTCCTGCTTTCCAGAATATAGTTTCCAGTCTTGTAGTGTGACCTCGCATGGTTTTTCTTAGATGTCTTTTCTGGTGTTTGTCTGGATAAGCCCTGAGGATCTGCAAACAAGCAGGACAAATGATATCAGCAGATTATTTAATGCATGGCAAATTTTGTGTGGTATCTGCAAAATTTCATTAGCAGGGATTTTTATGCTTCCTTCCATAGCAGCAGAAAAATACCAAATAACTTTGGATCAAATGCCCACCAAAAACCCCACTGAATGAATCCTCTGGGGTTTTTTTTTGTTGTTTTTTTGGTTTTTTTTTTTTTTTTTTTTTTTTTTTTGTTTGTTTGTTTGTTTGTTTTTGGTGTTTTTTGTTTGTTTTGTTTTTTGTTTTTTTTTTTTTGTTTGGTTTGGTTTGGGTTTTTTTTGTTTTGTTTTTTTTTTTGTTTTTTGTTTTTTGTTTTGTTTTGGGGGTTTTTTTTGTCTTTTTTTTGGGGGGGTTTTGTTTGTTTTTTGTTTTTGTTTTTTTTTCTTGTTTTTTGTTTTGGTTGGTTGGTTGGTTCTGGTTTTCGTTTTGGGGGTTTTTTGTGTGTGTAAATTTTACTTTCTAAAATACATTCAATTTGGCTGCAGTGACTTCTTTTTCCTCTTGTGCCCCCATAATCCCTGACACTGATAGCAAATTTCAGTCAAATTCGAGCTCTTCAGAGATGTCAAAACTACTAAATTTAGGTAGGCAGAGAGATCCAAATGAATGCTCTATGGGAAAAAAGATGTCTTGGAGCTATTGCAGGTGGTGTTATTGAACATCAGAGAATCCAAGGGGGATGAGAGGGAGCAGACAATTTCCACTTTTAAGGAGAGACTTGGGATTAATGCTTCTCTTTTGCAAAAAGTCAGTCTCTTAATTAGGAAAGAGGGGCTCATTTTGAAAGGTAGAAGCCTGAGCAATAAATTCAAAACAAGCCAGAGGCAGCTGAGGAGCCGCCTCGCAGGTGTCCTTGGGATTGTGATCACATGTGGCAGATTTAATGTTTCCCTTTGGTTTCTGCTCATCTCGCAGGGGTAACTCACCCCTCTGACAGAGACTGAACAAACCAGACCATGGACAGTGGTGCAGTCTGCCTGGTTTGCTTCCAGCAGCTTGGTGCCATTCCTAGAAGGGGCTCTGGCACATGGCAGAAACTCCTTGGAGGTCCTAAGCTCAAGCACCGCCTGTTTGAAAACACAGCACCTTTGGTGCCACTCAGCAGGGTGGCTGCTGCTTGGTTGGTAAAAGCCACTTTTTCTGTGCAAACAGCACATGCAGTTCTGTTCTGTGTGGAACATCCAGTCTCTCACTCGGTGAAGGCGCTGTCACTTACCTCTGTTTAACATATGGGATATCAACCATATTTCCTTCTTCATTCAACTCATCTGACTTCCAGTGAGAAATGTGGCTTTGTTCTGACATTATTGGAAGTAGAGAGTGTTGGAAACCTGCATTTGGTGCCATATAATTGTGACTGACAGTTTGCTTATTTGTCTTTTTTCTGTTATCATGGGAAGCAATCTCCATGTAGTTTACTCATTTGCAGTGACTGAGTCCCAAATCATTCAATTCACTATTAAATCTGCTTTCAGTGCAATGCATTGAAGAGCTGCAGTTGTTTGTTTCATTAAAACAAGAGAGGCATTTAATAGCAGTTATTCACTTCTGTTGCTTTGATTATTTACCAGCTTTCCACAACATTTTGTTTACCAGTTTATGATATCATCACTGAAAAGCCTACCTGGGGATTAAACCCCATAATTCCAGTTGCTGAAGGTCAGAACACCCCTGGTGTCAGGGTTGTGGGTTTGGAGAAGGAATGGTTTCCAAGCTTCCATGTACCCTCATAGAAAAATGGGTCTGAGCCACTGTAGAACCACGTGAGGATGCCAAGTTGGATAAATGTGAGCAAGTCCATTGTCAGGAAGATTCCTGCCAGCTGATGAGCTGGCATTTAGCATATCCTTTGTTCTTCCAAGTACACATCCATGTGATTGGAAGAAGACAACATTTTTTCAAGGAAGAAAAGATAGGTAAGGGGATCATCACCTTCTCTGCTCTTTGGCCAGGCAACTCTTGCTCTGGTTTTGTTGAGTTTCTGCCAGGTAGCCAGCTGTTCCTCCAAAGCCCACTGGTTTTCCTGGATTTTGGATTTGTGCTGCCCTCCCTCTCAAGGGGGTGCATTTTGCACTTTTCCTGCTTCCAGGCTGAGCAGAGACCACGCTGCCACAGGGATGAAGTCCACCGGAGTGCACTTGACTTTGCCTGCTGTCTGTTCCCTCCAAGGATGATGGTAGTTCTCCTCACAGCATTATTTATTTAAAATAAGTTAATTTCAGAGAAAGCTTATGTTAAGAATAATAAAGCAGGCTGTGTGCAAACCTCACTTTCCCCTAAGGATTAACGTTCCCTGGATCTAGGAAGACACAGCTCTTTCAATCTGTTTCCACAGAATCACTCCTTCCGGACAAGTTTCTCCAGGCAGAGTAGCAGATTTTAACCCTTCAGTGGACTTGGTTTGGTTTTTTAACGGGTTTTTTGGTTCCAGCTCGGAGAAAGATGGCTTAGCAGCAGACATTTGTTTTCCTTGTTCTAAGGAACTGGGAAAATTCCTATCCCTGAGGAAATTAGCCAGCCCTCTCCCCCAGCAGCTTTGCAGCTTGCCCAGGTGTTACTGGTGCCAGTGGGGCTGAGGTCTGTTCAGCAGAGCAGCTCTGACACCAAGAGGTGGCCGTGCCCATGCCTGTGAATAACCACACAGCTCAGAGCCTTCCCCATGGCCCCAGCAAGGCTGAAGTGACCCCAGAGGCCTGACACAGAGAGGGTGTAATTGTTTTGATGTTTGCAGAGATGTTTTTATCTTACAGCAGTGGACAAATCTGTATTTTGGCTTGTATTTTTCTATCAAAGTCATAAATGTATGAGGAAATTAAGTTAACTGGATAAATGGCTTTGCAGATAGATGTGGGCATTTCCACGATGTGGGGGCCTTGTTCAATCTTCTCCTACCACAGTGGGAGCACAGGGCATGATTTGCCTTAGTTATCCCTCCTCATATTTTAGTGGTGCTCTCTCTTACTTGAATGCTCTCTCATTCACCTTTCAGCTAAGTAAATGAGCGTGGTAAATAATTGAAGCCAAGTTTGATCCCATGGGACAACTGCAGCAAATGGCTCAGTGGGCAAATGGCCAAGTTTTTCATCTCTTTGAGCAAAGTGCTGCCTTCCCCTTTCCCAGCCTGCAGCGTCTGCAAAGGATTATATGTCCAATGTCACTGTTGCTGGTACCTAATCACACGGGGGTCATTCATCCCTACAAGGGAAGTGCCTTGTCTCCCTGCTTTCACTGCCTCTGCAGTCCTGAAGCCTTTGTGGCAGCTAATTGGATCTAAAGCCCTATTGACATGTGCATCCCTGGGGCTGGGGTGGGTTTGTGCTCTTTTTTGGGTCTGCTTAGTTGGAGATAACAGGTTGTTAGCACTGGAAACACAAATGCAACCCACCTTTCATGTCTCTTGGCAGACAAAGGCTCAACAGCATGTATCATGATAATTAGCATCTTTCCCATTTTGCTTATCTGAGGTTATACTGATGAATGTTGAGGACAAATGAAAGTGATTATCTGTTTTAAAATTTAAAAAGAAAACAAAAGGTAAGGAAGCTGAATACAAATAACCTGGGAATATGCTCAACATAAGCATAGGTTTTGAAAGGAGTGTTTCCCTTTCCTGTTGGCCTGGATTCAGTGTGCATGGGATTTCAATACATGAGCATAATTCAGAGGAGCCTTAACATGCTGGCGCAGGTGTGCTCCTGAGGCCACTAGAGATCAAGCCAAAATTACCATTTACTGGGACAGGAAGGAAAAGGAATGAGTCAGGACCATGTGTGCAGAAAGCTGGTGAGGCTTTTGTCACCAAAATCCATAATGGTTAGGAGGAATTGACTTAATAACATGGTAGTTACTTTGCAGTGTCAGGTTTTTGAGTAAGCAATTGATTTGATTTACCTGCCTAGTTTCCCCCAGCCCTTTCCCCATGTCTGCTGCAGCATTAAAACTCCTTTGAGACAAGAAGCAGCAAGCCAAGAATTCATATTTAAAGCTTTACCCCTAGTTTCACTAAAAATGAAGAAGATTGGGGCTTTTTTAAGGAGGTCTTGGACTGTCTCGTTGGGAAGTACCTGTGCTCAGGTGCCATACAGACAGACAGCTGAAATAAGGTGTTGGCTCTGCTACTGCCTTAATTCTCTAAATGAGCCAAGAAACTGCACAGCTGCAGCTTAACATTTTGAGCCTGTGTCTCTGAGCTTGTTATGATGTACTTTATTTAAACAAACCTGGGGACCTGATGCACAAGTAATTCAGCTGTTGCTGTGCCTAAGAACAGATTACATGGCAGTGGCCTCTGGCTACAGAGCGGTGTATTTCCCCTTACACCAGCAATAATAGGAAGCTAAACAATGATAAAATGCCTGTCTCTTCCTCGGACTTCGAAAGGCATCATTTGGACAAAATCAGGTGCAGTTTGCTGGAAACATTTGAATTTGCTCTTGCATGAAAAATTTTGAGTTGCAGAGTCTAGTGGCTTGCCATTTTTGTGATCTCCTGTTGAAAACAGAGGAACTAAAGCTGCTGTGGCATTCATTGGCATTTCAATAGTGTGAAAAGGACAGGGATGTTTCAGTGGCTCCTTTCCTGCAGCCTCAGCTGTTTGCTGATGCCTGCACTTGAGCACAAGCAGGTGCTTGTGGGCAAAAGACAGTGACTGAAACTGCAATTAATTATATGCACAAACCGTGGCCCCAGGAAACACTGGTTTGAAAAACCCAAGCTCTTTGACGTTATTACTTCTCTACTAAACAGTATTTCAACTTTTTCGTTCTTGCCAGAGCACATAGAGGGAGACTCTTTCTCTTACAGTTTTGCCAATTGCCCGCCCTAGGCCAGTACAAGATGTCCTTGTCCTTGCTGTTGCTTCCTGATGAAACTCAGTTTTTCCTCTAAGTTCCAGGAAGGTTCCTCTCTCTCTCTCTCTCTCTTTCTCTCTCTCTCTCTCTCTCTAGTTAGAAACTCCATTCATTGTCTCAGATCCTGTACAAAGGCTTCATCTTCCAGATTGGATTTGGTATTCAAATGCCTACTGCAAATTATTTATTACATTGTTAACTTTATGGCATGACTGGAGTCAGGTTATTCCTGTTTTACAAATAGCTGAAACAAGAAAAAAAAAAGTCACAGAAAGTGACTTTTCAAGACTGTGTAGAGAGCCTGTGGCACAGCTGAAAGGTCTTAAGCCAGTAGGTTTCAGAAACATTTTTTCTGCTCCCAGACCATTTCGTTTGATCTTCTGTTCCTGTATTCTTTACTCTTCTGAAGTTACACAGCCAGTGCCAGTGCGCCTCTCCTGATATCAAACACTGCTAGAGCAGTAAGTATTTCAACTAAATTACTGAAGTTTAGAAGATCTGTAAAGTGATGCCTGATGTTGGCTTTTGCAGTCAAGCTAGGAGAAGAGAATTCACTGGCGAGTGGGTTTCTGTGTTAAAGGAAGCAATTACAAAAAATACCCACAAAGCAAAACAAGAGAACCTAAAGCAAAAGTCCTGAAGTTGTTTCACGTTTGGGGGAAAAGTGAGGAGGGGAATCCCACAGTGCTGAGTGAGGTGTTCTGGAGATGTGCAACGCTGATGATGCTGGCAAGAAATTAGTATATTGTCCCTTAACTGCCAAATATCACCAAAATCATACAGTATCTCTTATTTACTAAAATCTTAAAGGATTTCTATTTAAAGGCAGATGGTGTAAGTAAGATTGCAGCGGTGAGGAGAGCATTTATGGCTCTCAGCTTCTTACAGACAGGCTTGGGGACATCTCATTTAAACATGCCTTACCTGTTGGTACAATCAATCTCATCTCTTGTTAGCAGGCAAAGGCTCCCACAAATGACCTTATAGATTAGGCACTTTCTGTTTACATTCGATTTCCCACTGCCTGCTATTTGTAGAGAATTATTATCAAGGCATTAAATTAAAAGTTTTGCCCGGTGGGAAACTATTGGATATTTTGTCATTTCCTTAGAGCCTCTCCTGTTCTGCTGGAGAGGCAGAGAGGTAGGAGAAGCAATCACCAGAAAGGTCAAGAATATTTGCTTACCTCTATTGGAACACTGCTGAGAGGCTCTCTCCAGTTGAGGGGACTTTTTGGGTAGAAGTTTTGTTCATGTTGTGGTGGGAAAGCATTGAGGCTTGAAATTAAAAGTCTCCAGTTGCCTGCAGGTTAGAAAGCTGAGGATGCTGCTGGCATCCTCTGGCCTTTTCCTAAAGGCTACGCCCAGTCTAAGTGACATCTTATGCTTTCAACAAGTTCAAAAGGAGTTAATAAGAGTCTCCCCAAAGCCTTCTTTTGACCTTTATTCTAAGGAAGATTACAGCAAAACCACCTTTCCCTCTCAGGGTGCTGGGGCAGGGGAGGGACATTTGTCTTCAGTATTGCTGGAGCTTCAGTTTGATCACAGTCGTGCGTCATATTAGCAGTAAATACTGATAAAACCCGTGTTCCGCACAGACACAATTCTCTTCTGCCCAATTCTGCTCAAAGCACTTCCTCCTGCTTATCAGCAGCAAAACCCAGGACTGGGCTTCTCAGGGAACAGTATTTGTCTTCTTTTTCATGCCTTAACAGTAAGTACATAAACTCCAAAGCCTTTCATTTAGACAAGACAATGAGAGGTCTGTGAAACCCCCTCCAGGAACTGAGAAAGCCCTGCAGTCCCCCATCTGTAAAACAGAGCAGGAATTAATTATGAACCTGGGTGTTTGCAGTGCGGAATGTTTCAGCATGTCTGTGCTAGGCAGGTGTTTGTTGTCGCTGTTGTTACACAGTTTTTATCTCCTTCTCAATTATTCTTCGCCCGTCTTACTGAAGGAGACAAGGTGGAGTCTGGCAGCCCCAGGTCCTCCTGAAGTGTGCTGGCTTCTCCAGCTGGGCTTGTCAGCCAGCCAGCCACAGTTCTGCTCAGAGGCTCTGGATTTCTGAGGCAATGAGGGGACAAAGCTGACAGTAAAAACAGCCTTACGTGTGCACTGCTACAGCTTAAGGAGCTGCCTCAAGGGAATACAGATTAAGAAGAAAACACTTTTATTTGGCCTGGATTTATATGCAGGCTGGAGTAAGATTTTTTTTTAAAAACAATGTTTTGTCTCAGCTGTAGTTTAGGTGAGGCTTGGAGAGATCCCTGCCCGTTCTCTGTAACTGCATCCAGCTTCCAGCCACCTTTTCTGACCTCTGTGGCACGTTCTCTCCCGTCCTGCTGCATCTCTTGTAGTTTTCCCTTCCTCAGTTCAAATACTGAGTTTTCTTCATTGCCTGAAACTCTCTGCACATGACTTCTCCACCTTAGATCAGTATATATTTTTAGAAAGTCTGTTATAGGACAGTGAGAGATTTAAGAGCCCTCTTAGGGCCGAATGGAAGTCAGTGAGAAAGTATTGCTGCTGATATAGGAACAGGATCTTAGCTTAGGTAAAGTGCAGCCATATGCATGCCCTGCTCTAAGAAGTGCTTCTCCTGAAGGCATGGATTGTAGTGGATCACCACACTGGGACACATTTAACCTGCCAGAAACACCACTGCAGCCTGGTGAGGCTGCTCAGCGTGGGCAAGGCTCAGTATGTCTGAACCCAGGGCTCACAGGAATTTACATGGATGGTGTGCCAGCTTCAAGCTTTCACCTCTCATCTCTTGACCAATGAGGGAAAAGAATTTTTCTCTACTTCACTAACAGATTGATAAAAGATTCTTCCTGCCAAATCTTTCAAAATCTCTTTTGTCTAAAGAAATCTCTGGTATTCCACATGTCTAAAAACAGGCACCTCATTTAAAGCAACAGTTTGCCTGCAGAGAGTTTTTGTTATTCTTTTTTGTGCTACTTCACTAGAGCAGTGATTTGTGAAGGGCCTGGCTCATGTATGGAAGAATGCAGCAGATTCAAATTGCAGAATCTTAAATATAATACTCCAGTCCTGATTTGAGATAGATGTTTTCCCTGGCTGAGGACTGGTGGCTCAGAGACAAACAAGGGAAGATGACAGATTGGTGAATACTGGGTAGGATCATTTGTCAGGAGATGTGATGAATCACTGTGGCGCAGCATTTCATTTTCAGAAAGATCATTTTCTGAAAATTTCAAATTAAAGGCAGAAGAGGCAGCTGGGGGTGTTTTGGTAGTTTTCATTTAAATCAAACTTACAATTAGAATAAAGGCATATTGAAAAGTTCCTGTTATTGTAAAAATACGTTGAGGAAGGAAAAGAATTGAGGTTAGAAGGAAACAAAACAGCACTTTGCCAGCTGTGCCCCACAAATAGGCCTTGGGTTTTACTTACCCCTCTCTAGTCAAAGCCAGTAGGAATCCTGTGTCTAGAGCTTCAAGCAGTATTTCAGTTGGGGAAAAATACCCATCTTGTAACCTTGCAGACAGGTTATTTGAGCAGAGGTCAATGTGCTTTTAATAGGACTGCACGTAGAGGCTGAGCTCCTCACAGTGGGAAGGAGAGCAGTGCTCCTGTTTAATTTCGTTTGGGCTCTTAGGAAGTCCAAGGCTACGTCAACACTGATGAATTCATGCAAGGTAACACATCAGTAACAAATGGAAAGGGGGGACACAGAGGGTGGGGGCCTCCTGCTGGCACTTCAGCTGCAGACAGAAGTGCCAGGAGGCCAAGGGCTGACCCCTGTTCCCGCTTTCTCCTGGAGCTCAGTGGCCACCCGCAAACTCAGTTGTTCTGTACAAGGTTATTCCAAGGGTTTAATCAGCACCTTTCTGACCCTGGTGTAAGCAAACAGAAGAGTGTGAATGCTTCAAGGAGTAGCTCTGTGACAAACAGATTTTAAATCAGCTGCTCTTCAGAGAGTAGCACACTGTTGTATGTACAGAGCACTTGATGAGAAGGTCAGATGGAAACTTTAGTGAAAGAGAACGGTGTAAAATCTTACCTTTACCATCATTCAAATCAATATAAAGTTCTCCCTTTGTGTGTGTGTGTAAAACTGGTACTTCCAGTCCAGATGCCTTTCCTGTCAGTGGACATGGAATAAAAAGGTAAAACAGTCTGGCAGTACTGTTCCACAACATGTGTTTGCCTCTTTCAAAGTTGCAGCCTCCACAGAGATGAGAGAGAGACGAGGAAATGAGACATGTGTGGTGTGGGATTCTAAATAAACTTACATCCTCTTCCAAACAAGACTCAAGCAGGCACTTTATTTTTAAAACAACAAATAATGATGGGTCATACCATGTTTTGCTGGTTACTCAGTGTCTGAAATATGGAAATCTGATGCCAGCTGTGTTCCCAGTATAAAGGCCTTGCACTCTTTGTGCAGGAGAAGTGGTTAATTTTATGAGGAAGAGAGAACGTGCTTTCATTTTTCCTCAGCGAGTTGCTTGCCTAGTGAGGCTTCTCCAGGTAGAAGGAAGATCAGGAATGCTTGGTGACACGATCTCTTGAGACCATGTTAAAGCACACATGGACTAACAAAACTTTGCTCTTGATCTTCTATGAATGTTAAGTTAATAAATTATCATGGTGGTATATCCATCTCAGTAGGATGTCAAGATTGCAAAGGAAAACTTGAGTGAGGAAATGCAAACTTTGCAGTTTGCATCTTTTTGTTAAGGTGGCATTTACCCTTTAGATAAGAGTCGCCATTCTCTCTCTTGTTCCGTATTAGTGCTGATATGAACCTAAGGCTGGTGTGTAGCTCCCTCACTCTGCAGGGCAGATATTCTCAGGTGAGATAAATTAATACTCAAAACAAATCTTTCTCTTTCATCTTCAAGTTAACAGATCACCTAGCTGGATTTCTGTCCCCACCTGCCCTTAGTTGCCCTGTTCTTCTTCACCTCTGTCAGTTTCTGAATAAGAATTAGTTTTTCAACAATTAATTTACCTCACTGCCTCTGTAGGACATTAAATTTCCAAGCCTCTCTGAGACTGGCATCACAACTATGCCCTTCCATCCTAATTGATGGCTCTGCTGGAGACCACAGCAGGTCCAGTTGAGACACAGGGAGCTGAGGGTAAGTGCAGAGCTGAAACACAGTTCAGTCTAATTCTTAAATGAATGCTAGGAATCCCCAACACATATAAGTTTATCGTTTATTGCCTGTAATTTTCTCAACTAATTCCAAATTTAATGACAGCTTTCAGCTCTGGTGTTCTCTTCTAATTAACGTACCAGTGACTATGTATAATCTCCGTGTAAAGCCAAAAGCAGCTTACATGATAATTACAGGGGGATCACAGCACCTACTGTTCGAGGAAGGCGTCCTTGAGGAAGGCCTTCCATGATAGTTAAGGGGCTGAGATTAAGTTGTACTTAATCTTAACTTGTGCTGTTTCTCGTACTGCCTCAAAGCTCCTTTATTGCTGGCTCAACACGATGCTGGTAAACTTTCAGGAAGGAAACAAAAGAACTGGACAGAAGTAGCACAGTCTTTTGCTTCCGGGACATGGTGAGCTTTTGAGATCATAGTATTTTTGAAGAGTCATATTGTTGAGTAACTTTATATTTTCCCCATTTTAATTATGATGTAGTGGATTGAAAATTCCTCTTCTACACTGCGCAAGATTCTTTGCATTCACCTTTTTTGCAGCTGCAGTCAGAAAGCATATCTGACTCTACAGAGCAGAAGTAAAGCCCAAGAGTACTGCAGAAGCAGAATACCTTTGCTGCCTCTGTGAACTCAAAATTAGCATTGGTTACATTAGACACACTCCCCCACCATTGTTCCAGAGGAGCAATCACTAGGGAATAGACCATGTCTGTCTGTTTTCCAGTATGGAAGAGTACACATTAATGCACTCAGTCGCAATTAAAGATACTAAACTAAAAGGAAACGCTGTGTGTAGGTGAATGTTTTCATAGATAGGGTTATTTGCAGAAATTAGTGGTTAAACTGCATCATGTCTCCCTGTAGTACTTTTGGTAGTTATGTGAGAAGGGAAAAGGTGTATTAAAAGTCTCTGTGATGGGAAACAGGAACATAAACTCAGAAGAGGAACTCATTGTGTTATTTACAAAGTGTTGGTTAAACTTTTATTCATTTCAGTACAGGACCACTGTCCAACATCTCCATACTCCATTGTTTCTGAAATGTGGTACTCAGCAGATTTTGAGTTCTGTCTCTTTTGTTGTTGGTTTTAGATTGACAAGTATGCTCAGCGGGATCTGAAGAAAGGACTTCACTTGTATGGGACAGATGGAAATATTGGCCTCACTAATGCATGGAGCATCATTCAAACAGATGTAAGTCTGAGCTCTCTCTTTTACCTCTTCCTCTTTACCTTCTGGGTTCTGTAACAGCATGTTCTGAGTGTGAATCTAATTAAACCCCCAAATCCCAAGCCACTCTCTTTGTCCCGCCCAGTCAGCACATTAGCAGCTAATCTCTGCTTTTTGTAACAAGCAGCAATTCTTATTTATTTCTCCTTTGACAGGAAGTATCTTCTTTTTTTTTTAGAAGGTTATATTAAGTTGATGCCTAAATCTCATGCAGTTCTGTGCTCTGTGGAGGGTGAAGGAGGTGGTCAGATGGGAAACAAGCAGTGCCTTCTCTTTAAAGTCAAAGGGGTGGCTTATGTTGGGATGAAGAGCAGTAGCATAATAGCAAAGAACCTCTTCAACCACTTTTCTATTTCTGTCCTGTCTCCTTTCACTGCTACTGTTGTTCCCACTAGTGAGTCAAAATGGAAACAGACCATGGTGTTTGCAACCTCGTCCTACAGTCAGTACATTTTCCCTGGCAGAATTCAATCATCCTCCATCACAGGGGGACTGAGAATGTTTTTTGCTGTGTTGTCACTGCTGTTCCTTTGTCCTGCTTCTCTGACAGCCCTCTGCCAGTGTTCATCTGCTAAGGACTAGTGAACATTGTAGCTGGCTTCCTCCTCCTGTCCTTGTCTGAGGAAACTCCATCGCTGACAGTTCAGGTTTATTACCTCTGTACTTCTTGTTTGATATTCAGTTCAGTTCTCCTGGGGCTGATCTTTCTGATTTCATGTTCTCTGCTTCTTGAATGGAAAAGTGCTCCAGCCTTCCTTCTGCTTTAGGCAGGAGCACTTGCACTGCCTTGGCTTCACTCGAAAAATCTTGCATAGCTTTCTCAGTTTCTCCTGCAGTGGTGCAAGTGTGGTACAGGCAGGAGGGGTTGAGTCGTGCCTCATGTCTTAAATGGATCAAAGACAGTGACCTCTCCCAGTGCTCCCAAAGTCTCCTCTCAGGGACAAAACAAGGTAACAGGAGCACCAGGCTGCTATGAAATGATCTGAGGAATTAAAAATTTGAGATCACTAACAGAACAAAAGAACTGATTGGCCCAACTCTTGTGCATCTTTGGGTCTGCAGGACCCGTCTGTGTTGAGTGCAGTAGGTTGCCTACAACACTGCTGTGAGTGAAAGGCAAACAGCTCAGGTCCAGCAAACAAGCCAGTTCCAGTCCTGCATCCCAACAACGGCACAGGAAAAGTTCCTTCAGTTACCTTTAAAAGGCCTCCTCAGCATTTTGCAGAATCGTTAATAATTTCCTCTTCCAATACTTTTTCCTTTTTCTAGTGCATCAAATGTGTAAGTCATCAATTGCTGACAAGAGAAATGCATTTTGTGATGCTAACCTGAGAGTAAGCCATGTGAAATACAGATAAAATTTTTAATATTGTTGCGTATATCCGACAGTATTAAAAAGTTTGCTCTTTTTTACAGTAGCTTAATTATGTGTAGTAAAAATGTAGTAAAAACTACTAATATTAAAATGTTTGCAGTAAGTATTAATCTGCTTTCAGTGACACCCCAAAAGGTTTTAAAAGCAAAGGTGGGGGAAAAGCAGTTTTTGGAGGACTCACAGGATATAAACACCACAGTTCTGCTCCCCTTTATGTAAAATAGGTGTAAAAGTATATGCAATGTCTAGTTCACATAGTCACATTTTTTCAAAATCTTCACAAGTTGATTGGATTCAGAAAATGTGTCAAAGAATAACAAGAATTTTGTAAAGTGACATTATGGTGAGAAGTTTTAAATACCTTATATAAACAAGGCAAAGATGAAGTAGTGATGTGATTGCAGTCCTTAAAAAGAAAGCAGGAAGGGAAAAGGGTTGTGAGAGAAAAGGGCTCTGTAATTGATCCAAAAAAAAACCACCTCAAGTTAGATGTACCTGGTGGTAGGATGCTGTTGTACAGCAGCACAGGAGATTCCTTTTCTCTAAAGAATAAGACCTGGCTTTTTGCTTAAAGGAAATGGTCACGTTCAGTGACCAGCTTGGGTTTGAGGCAGGATTCAATAGTCTGTGGTTTATGTAGTGCTGCAGATCAAGGTCATTTGTCCTGATAATTCCTTTGGTCTTGAAACCCATTATAGTCTGAAGAGTGCCTTATAAGTTTCAGATGAAACTCGTGTTAGCTAACTCCCTTAGGAGCTCAAAAGATGAGAGGAAAACACCATCCCACGGGCTGTGTGCAGCCAGGGGACATCATTCTCTCACGGCCACTGTGAAATTACCACGTGCCAGCTTGGCAGTACCACACTGTCAGAGTCATTGTGCTCCCCGTGCTGGGCGCTGAGGAGAACAGGGAAGAGCCCCCACAGATCCATTTTTGCCACTCTGCATAATTGGTCCTCACATGTATCTTTCAAAACTGTGTGGGAATAGACCATTGCAGAGGTGCAGCAAAGACAATCCCATCATGGTTAATTATGTAAAACACTTTGCAGTTGAATAGAGCTATCTAAATGCCAACTTGGGGAGGTTTTGTGTAATAATCATTATCTCTTACATCCCTGATCAGTAGAGTGTAATCACTGATTGGAGGATTAGGGCAATACAGGGGATTTTCTGCAAGGGAAGTCCCAGCCCAGGCTTGCTGTTTGCATTCTGTCTCCTAAGGCTCTCAACAAAACCCACAGCAGAGCAACCACGTTGCCATAGAGGACAGTGTTTTTCCTAATGGGAGACATCAGTCGTTGGTTGAGCCATGGGCCGTGTCTGGATGTGGATGGAAAACAGCAGCCTCACAAAAAAAAAGTGCCATGTAAAAAACGTGACGGTAACAGAAATCATAATGAGCCCTTGTCCCCTCTGCATTTGCACTCCTTTCTTTGTAAAGGTATTTTTCAGAGCCTGAGCAGTGGTTAAAGCAGTATCTTAGGCACTCTGGCATAGTTCCTAATTCCTCCCAAGATGTACTTAGAGACCATCCCCGTCCTGTATTCATTAGGTACTACTGTCTATGGCAGCTTTGGCTGAAAAAAGGAGGAAAAAGTTTTTCCAAGGAACCACATTTAGTTGGTATTTGACTTCTGTGAGAGTGGCCACTCACAAATCGGAGGGGAGTTTTGACTGCGACACTGGATGCTCAGCGCACACAGTGACTTGTGAGTGCTGGTTGTCCAAGTGTGAAAGGCCTGAGCACCTTTTGAGGAAGGTTCTCTTTTCCAAAGCCTTTGTGCCGTGAGAAATGGTTTTCCCCTTTTTAACAGAAGCCTGCCCTTTTCCAGGAAACAAGAAAACAGGGCCTGTCTTTTAACAGGAAGTTGCAGTTTTGGCTGGTGCCTGAGCTGCTCACATTACTGATAAAGGAGTTAGGTTAAGCTGCAAACCTGCAAAGTGTATGAGAGCAAAGGCAGTGGACTCATTTTGCAGTCCTAGTAAGCCTCTAGGTCAGGGAGCTGTTTCAAATCAGAACATTCTATTGATTTCTTTTTAATACCTTCAGCTAACCAAACTCTCAGCCTTTCTCAATAGCATTTCAAACCTTAAAAGGATCAGAAACACAAGCAGATGGATTCTGGGTGTCGTGGCCAAAGACTACGAAAGCTTCCAAAGTGATTTTCAAACATGACTAAAATTCTGATAGTTCAGGAGGTAACTTACGCTGAACTGCATTAAACTTCTTACCCACCAGGACTGGTTAAAGTCACAGGTGGAGATCATTAGAAAATGAGAAACAGGCATTAATTTTTAAAATGTTGCTTCATCCCCAACATCTTTGTGATCAATATTTGAGCACTTTTACTTTTTAAATAACTGCACAGTAATTTGAGAGGCATGCAGAAAACCTATTAGCTTCACTAAAGTGAGCAAATTCAGCTCACTTTTGCTGCTTTGTAATGCCTTTTCTTTTCTATTTAGACCACTGTAACTGAGAAGAAATTTGACCCATCTCCCTCTTCCCAGTCATTGATTATATTAGATCAAGCCATACTTCAGAATTACTGCTGAAGTAATCCAAACCGCCCATTGAACATGATTTTTAGAACAAAACTATATTATTCACCACTTTTTACAGTGATGGAGGAAAAAGGTGTATAGAAGGCCCAATAACCTGTCTCTAGTTCTTTGCCCCATTCACAAAACCAGAAAACAAGGCATTGCTTAAAAACTGTCTGCAACAAGGATTGAATACCTGTTTATTTTCATCAACCCTATCCCATCCTGACTGAGTCTGCAGGAATTCAGCAAAGAAGATAAGGCCTACTAAGCCTTCTGTATTGGGATTACCTGTAAAATATGTACAACTGTCCAATTCCTTATCAGGAGGTGCACTGTAGCACTGAGATAGAAACATTTTTAATATATTACTCCCTTTTAAAGCGTCTTAGTCTGGGTACCCCAAAATAAGCACTGTTAGTTTGTAATTGTTTCTAAAAAATGTAAATGTTGAAAACAGGAACAGAACTAAGCAATTAGGCAACCTTGTGTAATTTTATCACTTAACTTGTGAAGGGAACAAGAGAGGAGTGTAAATGTGGCCAAAAAGTGAATGTGGTTGTAGCAAGAATCACGTCTTCAATGCTTTCATGACTGGCATTGGCAGAACAGCCTTTGTGGGAGAACTGGCTACAGCAAACTGCTGGTGACAGACATTATCCTTCATGTGCCCTGAGCTTTCTCCACGCTCCAGGTGTAGGCCTGTCTCCAACTATCCCTGCTTAGGAACCTTGCCAGTTTTCAAGAGAACATTGCTCTCAAATCCAAGAGGACTCTAAAAAAAGTCCTCCATATTCCCCTTTCTTCTGATGGTCCCGCATTTCCCTCAGCAATTTGGCTGCTTGCTGCTCAGCTGCATCAACCTGGGATAAATCAGTTTCTTGTTACATGATCCGAAATCACTCCTGCATTCTCTCTTTCCTACTTGGACATCCGTAGTGAAGTCTCTGAATTTATTGAGCTCTCAGCTTATCTGTCTTTCTGGCTTCTAGCTGGACTCCTTTGCTGATACTGAGCTGGTGATCCATTCAATCCCATTGCTGCTCATTCCTGCCTCTTTGCCCATGGATCAGTGCCCTCGCTCCCTAGAGATGCCAGTCATGGAACTTGGCCTTCACTGAGCAGTGCTCCCTCACTTGCTTCTGCACTTCAGGTCTCTGTGGTGTTAGAACTCTGTTGTATCCATCGCCTCCCCTTGATTAGGCCTATGGATCATCCTCTTCTTAATCCCATTGCTCATCCTTCCTTTGTCTTCCGAAGATATTTCTTCCAGTTATAGTTACAGATGCTATTTCTTCCAGTCCCAAGACTACTGATCCTGTGTTATGTCCTTTCTTCATACCATTTGTGTCCAACTGCAGCTCACCTTTGCAACTGCATCCCTTCCTATTCTCCCCTTGTGGCTTACCAGGAGTTTTTACCCTTTGGAGTCCCAGTCCTATGTCGTGGCCTAGCCACCTCCCGCTTCACAGGCTCCATAGGAGCAGCTGTCCCCAGCCCGTTTGTGAGCACTTGGCTACAAAACCCGTGCTTCATCTTCATCTCCTTAGTCTGTCAGACTGACACCTTCAGCCATGCATTATTATGGGGAGAAGGAGTCTAGTTCTGATTTATGCAAACTTGTGTCACTTGTGTTTGGCCAGAACATCACTCAAACGTCTCAGCCCTTACCGCTGCACTCTCTACATCACAGATGAGCCACATTTTTAAGGCTTGCTGTTTACAAGCTGTCACTTCTCACTGTCTATCAAAGAGCTGCCTCCCCACTCTAATGATGACAGCCTGCAAGACCTTCTTGTTAGATTTCCAAATAAACCAGCCTTCCTCAAATGCATGCCATGTGTTCCAGGCTGCTCCTACCCGCTTTCGGGACCCATTACACATGGGCCTCCTGTTTTGTGCAGGAACACAGAGGAAAAAAATAAGGGCACAAACTTTTTTTCCAGTTTCATGTCATTTTGTAGGAAATGAAGCCTGTAAACTTACAAATCAAACATTTGCAAGTGGAGGATGGAGTACTACTACAGACCAAATCAAAATTCAGAGCAGAAACTTGGAGGGATAGATGTTAGTCCAGGAAAGTTTTCTGACTTTTCCTTGACAGAAGAAAAACTCTGCTGTGAGCTCTGAAATGTCTCTATCAAGAAGTACTTTCTGAGTGCTTGAAGCATCGTATGATGCATGAGGCAGCATGTGACACCTCTGCCCTCTATGGGTCTGGAGTGGCACATTTTGTGTGTACAGCTACACCTGAACAATTCAACTCTACTGCAGCCTGAACTCTTCGTCTATGATATAACAACGGAAAACTCTCCCTCAAGGCAGTGTAAACATCAGGATCTCAATTAAATCTTTGGCCCTGGTGATGCAGATGTCTGCATGATTACGTCTCTCAGAAACAAGAGAAGTGATCTCTACAGGGATGCAAAAATACTCTTTGGGCTTATATAAAACCACGTTTAAAAAAATAAGATCTTGGCAAATAATTTTGGGACTATGTAGGTGGCTGGCATAGCCCTGAAAAAGTGTGAGGTACTGTGAATAGCCGAGAGCAGCTCTGCAGCCCAGTGTTGTCTTGTTTTACTCATTGGTGCTGAAGGGTCTAAATACCGACAAATTCATACTTTTGCATAGGGGCGACATAGGGTGTATACATCTAGATAATGACTCCTAGCTTATTTCCTATCACAGGAATATACCAGGTCCCCAGGGGAAGGTGGCCACAGAGCCATTCCCTGTACCATGGTGTGTTCCTGTACCTTTCATCCCACGACCAAAGTCAAACAGACCTTCTGATTTAGCAATTGTGATCTCTGCACACACTGTGTCGTTGTGGGCAGACACTTAAGGCACAGCTATCCGAGCAGCATCAGATGATGACATTAAAGAACTGCGCCACAGAGAGAAGAGGAGGAAATAGATCTTTTGCTGACTGGCAAAGGCTTCCAGAGGTGATTAGTAATTAACAGCTTAGTGAGAAATTTGCCTTGTTTACTTCAGTCATGATCCCAGAAGTAGTGGGCTGTAGAGATCCCAGTAGCTACATCTCTTGGGTGCTGTACCTGTATCTTTTTTCCTGACAAGCTGCAAATAACTGTTACCATTCTGGTCAGTCAGTAACTCAATCTCAGTACTTGTCTGAGGTTGTCCAGTTTCAGCTCCTGCAGTATCCTCCCACTGCAAATAGGGGCCTTTGCTTCTTGCATCAACATTATTAGCTGCATACAAGGCCATATTTACACGTGATACAAAAGAGTGGAGAGGGAGAAAAGGATCTGTTTGGGTAAAGCTGAGGAAGTACTGTATTTCTTTAAAATTTCAAGCCTCTGCTGATGTAATTGAAATGCACTGAATGTCAAGCTCCAGGAGGCAAAGTCAGAACAGGCAGAAGTCAGTGACTGGTCGCACTGACAGTATCACCTCGGTTCATCTCTTTTCCAGTTCAGATGCTGTGGAGTCTCCAACTACACGGACTGGTTTGAAGTGTACAACACAACCCGAGTGCCAGACTCCTGCTGCTTAGAATTCAGTGAGAACTGTGGGCTCCATTCCCCAGGGACCTGGTGGAAGGCGGTGAGTAGCTCTGCAGCACATGGCAGCAGCTGCCTTGCAGCCCAGGTGAAGGGCAGGCAGGTGGTCAGATAAGAAGCTGTGCACCTCAGTCATCTATCCTAATTCACCTTTCATCAGGTGCTTTCAGAAGGCTCCTGTTGAGCTGTGGCCCTTGACCACCAATGAAACCCCCTATTTAGTTATTTTTATGAGCTGGTTCCCTTTCATAGGCTCTAAGCTGTTGTTTCACATTGCAGACAGGTCCATTCCAACACTGATCCCAGCACAGATTAGTGACATCTAGCTAGGAAACGGCAGGAATGTCCTTCTGAGTGTTCCCCCTGCTGGGGTCAGGTAGCAACAAAGGCAAATGGATCGTGCACACACAGGCCCTGGAGCAGCAGCTGTAGCTTATCACAGCCCAGGCAGTCCTGAGGCAGGAGGACTGAGGCCTTAAGCACTCTTCTCCCACCAAGAGCTCTCATTCAGGGGCTTCCACTGCACAGAAGAGTGGGAACTATTCCTCTGACTTGCCAGCAGTTTTTTTTTTAATTGAGTTTTTGCACTTGCCTGTAATCAAATTCAAAACTCCATGGGATAATTTCCCTACAATGGCCTCAGCAAGATCTTTCTGGAACAGATAGTCAGAGCCTAAATATGTCTCTGAAATTAGCTCAGCAATTCTTCGTGCTAATTACAGGTAGTGCAATTACACAGGAGGGGTGTGGAGTAAGGCCACCTGATGAAGTGGAATTACAGCTAAGTTTTGCTGGTTCTAATGGTTTGTGAAGACAATGAGTAAAGCTCTCTTGGCCACTTTCTAGTGAGATTTCATATGCATGGATTGGTACTCACAGAGGCTGAGCTCACATCAAACAGAGCCCCCTTACACGTCTTGAGTAGCTCCAGGTAATTTTTTTAATTTAAGGACTGAAAAGTTCTTCTATTTTATTCAGGGTAGCAAGAAAATCAGTGCAGGTTAACCCTCTGGCTTCTGATGGCGTTAATAGTTCTTTAAAAATGTAAAAGCCCCTAACTGAAGGCTGAATGATTCTTGGCCATGAGCATTTACAAGGGGGGGCACTGCTTTTGCTTAAGGTTGTCTTACAGACATTATTATTGAAAGAAAGGTTTCACTTGGGCCAATTCCACCCTCCCCAAAACTGGATCACTAAAAAAGGGCTACAGCTACTGCAGAATTTAAAGCAGGAAGAGAATAATGGAGGAGTGTCCACAGTGCAGTTTGAAATGCAGGAAAATGGTATGAAATGGGCCCATGTGCAGCAGGAGCAGCTACTGAGCCATTTGCACTGGGACTGTTGGGCTTCATGTGTCTGTATGTATTGTAAGAAGTGTTTATTTCCCCGAAACGTGGAGAAAATGAGAGCCTCGTTGTAAGGTTCTAACTGCTTCTGGTTGGGTTTTAGAGGGCAAAGAGGACCCAAACCCAGAGTTTGTTCATTTGTTGTAGTTTAACTCCAGCTGGCTACTAAGCCCCACACAGCTGCCTGCTCACTTTCCCACCAGTGGGATCAAGGGGAGAAGCAGAAAAGTAAAAGAGAGAAAAGAGTGGGTTGAGATTAAAACAGTTCAGAGGGAAACCAAAAAACCATGCTCTGTGTAAGCCCTGCTCAGTGATAACAAAAATATCTCCAGATTATCAACCTCCAGGACAACTCCAAAACACAGCCCCGTACCCACCCCTGTGAAGAAAATTAACTCTACCCCAGCCAAAACCAGCAGAGTATTTTTAGTTACTGGCTGAATTTATACACAGTGCTCATGCAGCCTTTTGGAGGTGCAGTTCTTGTGCCACTGGGATTAGTACTCACATCAAGCTTCAACCCAAAAATACATTGTAGTTGCTCCAGCACTGAACTGACAATCCAGGCTACCTAGCAGCTAGGTCAGATCCGTTTTTTCTCTGGCTGTATATTCCCAGGAGAGTAGAGCTGTATTTATGGCTAATACAATATTCTTGGGTTGTCATTTTTTTTTTTTAGCCTTGCTATGAAACTGTGAAAGTATGGCTCCAGGAAAACTTACTGGCAGTGGGAATCTTTGGATTGTGCACAGCTATGGTGCAGGTACAGTTTAATATCAATTTTCAAATCCTAACTAATTGTAACTAACTAACTAACCATAGATTCAGAGATACACTCTGCTCAAGCAGGTTTTAAATCTTGCAGAATTTTTCTCTACCATCATGCACAATTATTAAGTACTTCGTGTTTTACTTTAGTTAAAATAGTGTGTACAAGACACAGAACTAGGGATACTGCACAGCTGGCACTTTATCAAGTGGTTTATCTGAGACTGAAACTGGACTTGGGAGGAGAGACTGGACTCCAGACACGTAGTCAGGGTAGGATGAACTGCCTTTAGGGTGCTTGTATTTGTCCAGTTACACTCCAGAGAGAACTCAGGCCAAATATCCAACTTGAACATAGTCTGGAGGTAGCTTCAGTCTTCAACCTCATCACTGGGGTAAATTACAAATCAAGATGTGGTGCCCATTGGTCAACCCTGCCTATAAAGCTGTGCTCCCTTGCTGTTCATGGCAGAGAAGTTCAGTAGGAGTGATTGGCATAGACTTGCCTTTCAGATTTTTGAGCTGAAGTTCTTTCCACTGTGACTTTGGTCAGAGAAGAATCTGTTGTCCACCACTTTGTCTCTTAGTGCCTGTGCCTTTAACCCAGCTGCTGTGGTTGTGCCAGTCTAAGCACCAGTGGCACAGCCTGAGGATACACAGGTGAAAACTGTGCTGGAGCTCAGACAGGTTCAGAGTCCCTTTCCTAAATTCAGTGAAGATCTGGCTTTAGCTTCCACCTGCCCCCCTCTCACACTCAGCATGCAAGCACAAAGGATGGCATTGCTCAGCCAATTAACACCGTGCAACTGCTAATCAACCCATGGTTGTTTGGTTTGGTGGTTGTTGTTGTTTTAATTTTTCCTGGTATGCAGCAGCAGGAGAGAGCCTGGGATCAGTATTCTACTCACATTCCCACTAATGACAGATTAGGCAGAATGGCACATATCTTACTCTCTCATATGTCATGTATTGGCTGCAGCTTATTAATGCGAATGCCTGATGCCTCACAGGCCCAAACTGAGTGGAGTCTGGGGTTTGTTCCAGTATAGTAAGCAGATATGCGTAGAGAAAAAAGCACAAGATCATATGGCAGACAATTTATGACTGTTGTCAATATATTACCATAATTTAAAAAACCAAACCAGCTTTTGAGCATCCATTCAGCATTTAGGGTATCTTTAAAGGACACACAGAAACCCCCCAGCAGCCCATTTTCAGAGTCCTTCTCATAAGTACCCTAAATATAATAAAGTACTAAGACACTACTGTCTTTCTGACAGAAAGACATTGCTAGTTTGCATGGGAGGAAGTACTTCAGACAATTTAAAAATGCAAATTCATATTCCTAGTAAATGCTGTGCAATGCAGGGGAAACACCACAGAAACACCACTGATTTTTAGTCTGCCTTCCAGCTGCCTGGTGTGACTGAATCTACCTGATGACAAAAGTTTCTGTGCACTGTCACATGAATGAGCTGGGCTCCCTTTCTGCTGCTGTTTCAGTTTTGTTCTGGCCCACGGCATGTGACAGTTTTTCATGTTAAGCATCTTACAGAATCATCCAGTGACAAAATTTGAAGGACGTACAGTACAAGCAACAGAAGAATCTTCCTCAGTAGCGCATGCTTCAAAATATAAACCAAGTTCAGCCACCACTGTTTTGTTATGTAGCTGTCCCTAAAGCAGTTCCTTTGCCAGGAAGCAGAAGGCAGAGTTCAGAGATACTTCCAAAAGGCTAGTGCTTGCTGGCACACCAAAACCTAAATAATGTGATTTTGCTGTGGAAGAGTGAGACTTGAGGAAGATAACTTTTTTTTTTTTCTCCTCTTCATAAATATAATAGTGTCTGTGTGTATTCATATATTCTTTCAAAGTACTCATTAACAGGAGCTATTACTCATGTAAAGACTACATTTGAAGTGGTCGAATTAAGTGCTTGAAACAGAATTCCTACCCTGAAATTTTCTACCTAGCAGACCTTCGTTTCAGTGACAACTCTTACAGTGGTGTTGCAAAGGGAAAGTAACAAGCACTTAGTCTATTCAGATGGAAGGGAAATAAGACTCTCTCCCCATCCCCTTTTGATGAAGCGATCTACCAGAGGCAGCACAACAGGTCAGTGCTTGGCTGGGAGAGGAACCGCCACCTCCCTGCTGCGTCTCTTTAATAGGCTGAGTAGAAAGACACATCCATAGCTGATGAGGCATTGATGGCCATGATTAATGCATGTTGGGTCTCCGGTGATTCCCCCACAGGGACCTGTGCTCACACGCTTGGAAAAGTCAAGTCAAGTCAAGTAAACCACAGCATCCGTAGGGCCAGGGATTAACCCAGTGTCTTTACAAACAACAGCTACAGGGATACCCACACAATACACACACAGCTGGGGATTGCTTCTATAAAATATTTTCAAGCAAATATTATAAAATATTTTCAAGCAAAAGGGCATCCAAATTTGTTTCAATATACCTCTTCCCAGTATCTGGTGGCTGCTCTTAATGGAGAAATCAACTCTCCTCTGCTCTCACTGTTCATTCTGTAAGACGGCAGTGCAGATAAGGACAAAAGACAGACTCCACGAATAGAACAAGAACATGAACAGGCAGGAAAAGCCGTATGTGACATGGCCTGTGTGTGAACAAAACTAGTGTCATGCTTTTCTCTTTTTCCTTGTTGTTTCAATAAACAGGGTTTTTTACTTACTGACAAACCATTGTTTGTTGTTCCTTTTCTCTTAGATTCTCGGACTCACCTTTGCAATGACCATGTATTGTCAGGTAGTCAAGGCAGACACCTACTGTGCATAGATACCATTCCCAGTCTTTCTGCTTCTCCTCCAAAGGACACAGGAGAAATCTCCTTCATGCTCATTCATCTGACCTTTTTTCCCCCCTTTGTACTATAAACTGTGTATAATGCTATCTTTCTGAAGATTTTGTGAATCACCCCACTTTACTGAAGGAGGAAGAAAAGAAAGTCAGTACTTGAACTGGCACAGGTAAGAAGCAGCCTTGTCTTTAAGCAGAGGAAAACCAAAAAAAGCGATGGCTCCTTTTCCATGGCCTGTGGCAAGGCAAGAGAGGCTGCATACGAGGGGCTGACTGCAAACCTGTGTTAGGAAAAGATGGCACTGAGGCAACCTCTGCAAAAGCTGCCAGGCTGCCTTCCCACATTTCCCAGTCTGGAAGAGAGGACATAGAAAAGAAATGTTCTTCAGCAAGAAAGTACCAAGTAGCTAGCACTGAATGCAATTGTAATTTTACTACAGTTTGCACACAGCTAAAATCAAGATCAAGCAGCCCTGCCTCCAAGTGTCTCAAGATGGTTTTGTAGCCAGGAGAGGATCATCTTCAGAAATACGTTGTTTTAAAGGAGTATTTTTAATCTTACACGCCACAATGTCAGGCTTTTAATCAGAATCTGTACAGTGAGATCCTGGCTGTTAATGGAAAACAATACTGGACATTGCCTCACTTCCTAATTGCCAGTGGCATATAGATGGTTGACTGCATATGTTATATATAATACATTCATAAACACATACTTTCCTGAAAGGAGGTGAAAATACCCAGCATCTAACCTCAGAAAGGGGAAACCTTTCTATCCTATTTTACATTCCAACTGAAATAACCAAGTATTATTTCTTGTACAAGGCACTATCACTTATACCTCTGGGAAACAAGTAATTACTTTCAGCTGTATCTTCATTTCAGTAAACAACTTGTGAGTGGGCTCTCTCTGTCAGTCTACTATGTTTTTATTTTTTTTTTACCATCCCTGTTTCAAGTAAGTCTGCCAAAAAATATCACTCATTTCCACGCTTGAAGATGTGTACGAAGCTGTCAGCTGTTCCTTCCCTGAAATGTCACCATTTCATTAATTTACTTTGGGATAGCATCATCTGCAGGTATGATAGAGTTCCTTGCTGAGGAAAAATCTTTCGCACATTGCTCATTTTTCTGAGAGTTATTAAGACTTCAGATGCTTTTATGCTTAGCTTTTTTTTTTCCTCCTAGCTGCGCACTGACAACAGCCAAGACACATCAGTCTCTGTTAGAACTGGAGTCATTTCTCAGTGCTCTTTTTCAGATGCATTTTGCTTCAGCTAGCTGCTGGCTGGAATATAATCCACACTTTCTGGAATATCACGGAATCACAGAAATTTGCAGAAAACAAAACCCTAACTTTTTTCCCTAACCAGAGAGCAGCAATTCATTGATAACTGAAGCAATTGATGTAGTACCCTCCTATGCACATATTCTGCTGATGAGGTTAAAAATCAGATGTGTCCTATTCTTCAAACAAATAATTCCCTGCCAGCAAACAGCTCCAGGTAATGTGTGTGTGCCAGGGAGAAGCTGAAGCAGCCCAGGGAAAGAACACAGCAGGGAACAGGCAAACAGAGCAGTGCAGAGGTCCTGCTCCCTTCAGCCAGCATTTGAGGAGCTCTCAGCCACTGTCACTTAGGGCAGAGAGCTGACCATGGAGCTGTGTTTTCCCAGGAAGCTGAGTGCAGCCATTCCTGAAGATTGGAAGCATGCATCAAGCTCATAGAGAAAGTTACCCTGCTTACAACAGCAGCGCTCAGCTCGGGGTGACATTTTGCATGCTTTGATTTAAAGGCAATTTCCAGCACCAAATCTGGACTTGCCAACCCACAGCCTGTTGAACAATCTCCTTTACACCCATAACTAACTCTTTTCTGGACCTACATTATTTGACAGATTCACTCTCACTCGTTAGATTTGGGGTTTTTTTGGTCGCCTTGCTGATGTCCTGCAGGCATGAGCTACTCCATATTTTCTGGGAAATTGCTTAGTCTGGTGTTTAAAGGAGCAATTATCTTCCAAACTGTTACCCCCATGGGGCATTTAGCTGCGCAGGCTAAGATAAAAGTAATGTATTACTTCGTGTGCATTTTATATGCCTTCCCAACCACTATCACAGCAACCTCCCCACCACTAAAGGATTTTACTGTCATGCAAACAAGCCCAACAAACCCAAGCTGAGCCAGTGGCCCATGCACAGGTGCCCTGTACTCCAAGCAAGAGGCTCACTGACATGTTGCAGTCACCACAGCCTCCGTGCCCTCTGCTTCTTGAGCCCGGGCTGACCTGCAGACTGTCCTGCTCTGCACAAGATGGTGTAAGTTTGTTCCTTCCCTCTCTCTCCTCTGTTCTTTCCCTAATTTGCACAGACACAGTTCCAGATTAGCTGTACCATTAGTTCTTGCTGTGGTTTATAGTTTGTACACGGGTGTGCTTCTGCTGACAACTCCGAGTTTCTACCACTGAAAAGCAGCATGACAGAGTGATGAATACATTCATAAAACATTGATTTTTTTTTTTTTTGAGACAGATAAAAGGTAGACAAGTCTATTTGTAGTGATCCCTGCCATTAAAAATTAACACAGAGACAGCAGGCTGATGATGGTTCACTTGATGGGAGCAAACCATTGTGCAGAACTCCCACAGAGAGCAACTCTCATCAATTTGCTTGATGCTGGTGTAGGAAAAAGAGAGATCACAAACCCTTCTCCTGTGAGACTCACAGTAATATGTGCTGAGCTCTTAGACAACACTTCTAGACTTCAGCTACAGCTTCAGTGGAAACAAAATATGAGAAGCATACTGGAGACAAGTCACATTTTGTGATTTCCTCTAATCATTTTCCACAGTTTAGGTGTCTTTACAAGATAAACTGCCTTGGTTTTCAAAAACAAGCACCTAAAGGGTACTTCTATAAGCAACACTCACTTTGTAAATCCCAGTCACTGCAACAAAAACATACAGTTAGGGCAAAAAAACCAAACCAAACCAAAACCCACAAACAAACAAACAAAAAACCCAAGCAGACAAACAAAAACACCCCAGCTCACATAGTGCTGTTTATAATTTTTTTTAAATACTATCCTTCCACTACCAACTGAGATGCTACTGCAACTTGTTCATAATTTGAACTGGACTGTTTTGTATATTTGATGCTATTAACTCTCTCCACACAGACCAAACAGCTGTTACTGTGCATTAGCAGCACAATCCAATTTCATACCTCTGAACACACTGCGTATAACAAGCCTCAGACTTACCATATTTTCTTAAGAGTACTGCATCCTTTCTCTGCTGACAAGGTCAGAAGATTTGTGATGTGTAATAGCAACAGTATGTTTAAAAAAAAAAAACAACAAAAAGGAAAAAAAAAAAAAGAGCAGTTCCATTGTACACATAAAACTTCACATTGAACTGGTTGATTATATATAAGTAACCTGTAGTACATAATATCCATTAGAAAGGCTGCTGATACTGAATGCAGGCAGAGCAACACAGAAGTCATTCCAATTGCTTCTATTAGTGTCTTGTCACTTTTAGTAAAGCCTTTTATATTATTGTGACTTCTTATCTTTAAACATGAAGGAGGACTCAATACATTTAAATTAAAGACAGAAACAAAGGCAATAAAAGAACACTCCTAATTTATTCTTATGGCTGTTTCTGCTTAATAACAAGATATGAAGGCACAGGGCATATGGCTGAACCTACTGAATTCAGCAGCATCAGGATTTAGCTTTTTAGATTCAGTCCAATATACTTTTGGCTTTCCATCTTCACAATTAAAAAACAAAACAACAACAAAAAAAACCCCACAAAACATATATTTAATAGAATATGGTTTATTTTCATGTATTGTCACTAGCAGCCAAATCTTATTACTTGTACAACAGAATTACTTACCTCCTCATCATACAGTGCACAATCACTGAAATTCACTTTTGTCTTCGCCCTCAAGTCAAACAAACTCATAAAGGTTTATTCTTTGATCAGTAATTAGCATTTAAATGCAGCATTGCAGGATTTATAATATGGAGAAGAAGAAACTTCACAGAGGCTGTAAAAATACCCTGTCTTGCATCAGCAATAGGGCTGCTAAGGGCATCCACCCAAGCCCTCACTTCTCCCCAGGGTAGGACAGGAGCTTGTCAGCACGGACAAAGTCACAGCCTTTCATTTACCCCTTGGCTTCGCTGTTGTGCTACCAGTGTGGCAACAAAGGTAAGCAAGAGAAACCAGCAGTTGATTGTGGCATTTATTTTAAACCCAGACTCTTTATTTACTCTAATTTATCTGCAAGAATTGCTAAGTGTAAATGATCTGCATACATAGATACTGAGTTAGACAGTTAGAGAACACGTTGGGACTTGCCATGGGAAATCTTGTTTGGATTCCATTGTGAATTCTCCTCCCTTGTCACTGAGATCTCACCACAGTGGGCAGGTCTCCTCTGTTCTTTGGATTTTGTTGCTGCAATTACAATGGTACATTTTTGTGCATTCATATAAGGAACAAAATTTAAAGTATACATTTTATTTTTTAAAAGTTATTAAATATTCTTGAAAGTTTACAACAGAATGTCTTTTGTATTCTTTATAAGCAACTGCACTACAAGCTAAACAGTGATTCTATACAGACTCAAAAGATGTGTGTGTGGGCAAGTGCACACACACACAGACTGTGTGCAATTCAACAGAACCCTACAGTGTTCTACTTCCTTGCCATTTCTCATGACCTTTGATTTGACCTATCCTTCCTTACAAATTTGTTTTATTATTATTATTTAGGTGGCTTACCTATTTCCAGGTAAATTTACACCCCTCTTTCCTCTTAAGGGTGGGCAACCTGAAATTATGTGGGAGCCAGTAACAATTCAGAAACTACCGGGAGATCAGGTTCAGTGTTAAAAAAATACTCAGACCCCAACCACCAACCAGTTGTGTTCACAACTTGTCTGTTACTGCTAAGTTTGAAATAAAAGGACTTCTCTTTTTCTGAGGTAGTTGCTTACATTCAAAAATTACATAGAAAAACTTGAAAAATTAACACCAGAATGTTTTTAAATTGCACAACTAGGAACTTGTACTATGTCAGGTCAGAAGAATGTCTGGTTATCCAGGTATGTTATCTGCTATCATGTCTAAAACTACCTTTTTTTAATAGAATTTGTTGTACCCTGCTGGTCAAACAGCTTCGCAAGTGAAATTGCCTCTAAACTGTGCATTCTGAACAACAACACAGGTGTACTGTTGAAATTGTGATGGGAGAAGTAGAGACCCAGACGTTTTAGAGGTTGTTGCATGAAGCATCATAAAGGATAGCGCTCACCTTTGGTGGAAGTTTCTTACAGCTCCCTCGGTTTAGGAGAGATGTTTACAGTACTTCAATTGTCTTCATCCCATTAAGTGCACCACTGGATGGTCTCATCAGCCACATCTATCTTTAATCCCTTTCTGACTTTGTGAAACTTTACACTTTAGTCTTGCAGTATAGCAGCGAATTTCAGTTTCTTCATGTCGCATTTAAAAGAATCCTTCTTACATGGATTTTAACGTGTTACCATTCAATTTCGTTTACTCACCATTGGTTCTGTACTTTAGAAATGATAACTTAATGATGCTTCCAGAAATACATGGGCTCAGAGCAGCAGTATTACCTTTACAGCTTAATTTGCCTTTCCACTAGAGCTTAACCCAGGGTAATTGAGTACTCTGTTGATTTTCAAGATCCCATTGTTTCAAACAACTGAGCCCAGTGTACCTTTCCCCAGTAGCTATCCAAGTTGTCTTTGCTTTTCTACTACATGTTGGCATAGACAGAGCTGTTCCTACTTTAATCAACAGCTAGATGAGGATTTCACCTGACATCCTGCTATTTTTCCAATAGACTTAGCACAACCTGGAAATATCAGGTCTAGCTGATTATTCTGGCTGTGTAAAACAAAGTACTTTTCTGTCTGCATGGTGATAATTTTCAAAGAGGTTTAAGGGCAGCTTATGGTGCTTCATCCAAAGGTTTGTCTTGACACATCAGAAGTACAAAACACAGGGCCCTATGTTTTTTATCTCACCATGCTAAAAAGCCCTAACAAAGAAGAAATCTATCATTAAGAACTCATCTGGCAAATGCCATTTGAAAGGCTGTTTTTCTGAAATCTCATTGGTTGCCTATGGTAGGTCACTTTACCCTAGGCCTTGCTTCCCTGTCTCCCCCTGCAATAAACTGTTTCCCCATGGAAATACTGTCTCTTCACTAGAAATCCTGGCGTTTGTTGACCTGCAAGAAGAGCTCACTTTACGTTCCTCCCTCCAACAGCCAGAAAACATTCACTCCCAAACCTACACCAGTGCATGTCAGACAGCTAAACAGAAGCTCCATATCTCAGGATGAGGGTTTTTAATGAAGAAATAGCTGATCAGTTGAACTGATTTTTCAAACAAGTCCGTGGTCTCTTTTATGCAGAAATCATTTAGGCAGAACAGAACATTTTGTTACTACAGAACTGCGTAACAGAGTAATCCCTGTACTTGCAATTAAAGAATAATTTGAAAGGATGGGATAATTATCCGCTGTAAACGTCTCCTTATATTCCCATGGCACTGCTATTACAGAGTATAGTTCAAGTCACAGGCAACAAAATAAACCATGTAACTGTATATAGTTAAACACATAGAAAACAAAACTCCGTAGAAAGCAAAGTACAGCATAAAAAACTCCTAACTGTTAGTGTATATTGCTTATGCATCTGTGTCTCATAGGGACAATGGCAAGAGTTTCAGCATTCATCCTGAAGATTAACTAAAAATTACTGGAGAAATACAGGTATTTCAGGAACTGGTTTCTCAAAGTCTATTCAGACGCACTTCATCATTTCCCTCCTCCACAAATGCCCTTCTTTGGCCCTAAAGCTTAAGTCCATCACTGCTCCAGCCCTTCCACCTCTTCCATTTAAATCTGCTGTTCTGCACACAAAAGTACATGGTCAGTCACAATCCCAGTCTGTCAGATGTGGAGGGGATTCAGTTGTTTGACTGTGTAATTTTTATGGTAAGACGTGTTACATGGCGTTAGGCAATTCAGGTTTGACACTGATTTAGGAGACCACAGTCTTTACAGAACAGAGTAGAATAACTACTGTGACCAAGTAATTCATGCAGCCTGGTTCTGGACCTACACAGGGACTGAATCTGCGTTGTTCTTCATGTGCTCAGTTCCTTGATGCAAGCCTGCAAATGGCTAGACAAGCACTGTTACCAAGCAGAACTGTCACTGGCTGTTTAGCATGCTTTGGACAGACTAATGCTGCAGGGATTCTTTTTCCATTTTTCTCAAACCAGTTTACCTTGGAAAGTTGTTCAGTGTTATTGTATCAGCCACAGATGCAATTAACAGATTCTGATATTCTATCTCTGCTTGAATAATAAGCACACGCAATATTAAGGTAAAAAAATGCCTCATCTTAGAAATGATGTGTTTGTTGTTCTTTTGAAATGCTCACCTGTACCCACACACTCTTAAGGTAACTGGGACAGCATATGCATCCCCACAGTTTGTACTGTGGCAGCCCAACTATCCAAGATAAATTCTATTTTTTAAAAAAACAAAAGGTGTAAAAATGTGTTTGTGCAAGTCTCAGTTCTTTCATTTTGAGGCTGTAATTTCTCGAGGAACAAACTCTCCCTCCCTTAAGGGAATTAGAGCTGTTTGCAAGCTCGATTAGGATGAAGCATTTGCAAATAGTCCAGGAAAAGAGCACTCCTGCATAGTGCTGTTTCTAGTTTTTTAGAAGCCCACCTCTCACTCTATAGTTAACACCAGGTCTCTTATCACAAAGTCACCAAAAGCTTTGTTACAATCTCAGAACACCACACAGCCTCCCTCCTTCCCCCTCCCTCCCCACCGATGGCCCCGTGTTAATTTCATTCGAAAGCCAAGCTGGCGTTAGCTGAACAGGGAGGCTGTGTGGAAGTACAAATGGAGCTCTTGGGTAAACTCTTCATGCTGCAAGCTCAGCTGCAGGAACTGGACACAGTAATACATCTCCCTAGAAGCCAGAGGTGCTTTGATTATCCTGGTGAGCAGCTAAGATATGGTGTCTCAAGGGCAGGGTTGCCTTATGGTTGAAAACACTCCTACCTTTGGGGGGAAGGACAGGAATTGTGAACTCAGACCTGTGCACAACGGAAGGAATTACGGATTTGCAAATGCAAACACAAAAGAGTACATAGACTGAATTGATGTGTCATATAATTACTAACTCACTTTCCCTAAACAAAGTAATTCACCAGCTTGGAAGTACAGCTTGTTGTCATGGAACTTGCTTGATATTTGGTGCTAATAAAAATTTAAGTTTTAAATCTTCCTGTGAAGTCTGTGCATTGAAGTTCTTCCCTATTAAACACCTTCTTATTCCTGACTCTGCACCACAGCTGGTTACCCTGACACAAAACATCTTCATTATCAAAAGGTCCTTTGAAATAAGTGCTCACAGGTTTCAAAGAAGAATTATCACAGGAAAAACTGGCACAATTAAGAGCTTGCCACAAACCACACTCTTATTCCTGATGGAATCAAGAGTAAATGTACATTAAAAAAAAAAATCTATGTGCATGTGTTTTTCTCCAAACCAGAATATTCCAGTGCAAGCAATCTTTGCTGTGGGTGGCAGAGGACTCAAATTTATCCAAATATCTGCACCAGGAAAGGTGAGGAAGAAAAGAGAAAATAAAAATTACAGGTATGAAAAAAACATGAATTAAGAGAGAAGGTTGGAAATGGACAAGAGACCTGAGCAGACTGGTTTTCCCCACTGTAAGGTGCAAAGATAGAGCAGCATCCCATGAAACATGTCAGCCCATTTAGAACAGGCCCTGTGTCCTGTTCCAGCTGCTTTCCTGTTCTCTTCAGACTGCAATCCCATCCATTCCCCTCCAAGGTGCTGCAGGTTCACCAAGCTAATGAAGGACACAGGAATACTCAGATGATGAGCACCTATAAAGGGGACAGACACTGATTTCTGTCACATCCTCCGAATTTCAGTTCTTCCAGCCTAGCAGGAGATCAATCCGGGGAGCAGTGGCGTTGAACTGATACGTGTCCTGGGTTGTAGTGTGGGATGTGCACAAAGTAATCTATCACCATCTTCATGAACTGATGAATCCAATTGTTGGAGCAGTGTCTTCCCAGCCCCCCTCCCTCTGGGGTGCCTTCTGTTAATGGCCCATGGATGCCTTGCTGCAGGACTCATGGATAACTCCCTCCCGGAGCTCTCTCTCTTTAACGGGCCATCAGGAACCCCTGTGTGACTCATCATCCCACTGTGAGATGCTCCGCCCAGGGGGAGGAGTCAAGCATTCTCACCTGGATCTAATCTGGGATTTGGGACAGTACAGGCAGCCCTCACCCACTGGATTCCCAGAGGACTGGAGCTACCAGACCTTGCTACGGGATCACAGCTTCAGGCAGACCTCCTCACCTGGACTGCTTCCATCACCCTGACCAGGTTGTATTCTGACTCTGTCAGTGGTCTTTTTTGTATTATTGCATTTATTTTGTCTTTTTTCCCTTTTCTTCTCGTTAAATTGTATTTCTGACTGGGGGGCTCTCACTCGTTTTACTTTCAAACCACTACAATATGTAATTTAACCATGACTGAAAAATGGTGAGGATGATGAGATGCATCTGCAGGTCCTGAGGAACTGCTAGATAAAGTGGCTGAGGCACTATGCATCATATTGGAGATATAAGCAGTGCAGTGATGTTCTCGCTGACTGGAAAAGGGGGAATGTAACCCCCATTTTTATAAAGGGAAAAGTGGGATACCTGGAGAACTACAGGCCCATCAGTCTCACCTCACTGCTCAGCAAAATCATGGAGCAGATCCTCCTGGAAAATATGCTAAGGCACATGGAAAATAAGGATATGTCTGGGGACAGCCAACATGGCTTCACTAAGGAAAATCACGCCTGAGAAATCCTGTGGCCTTCTCTTAAGGGCTTACAGAGGTGGATAAGGGAAGAGTGACTGACATAACCTACCTGGGCTCGTGCAAAGCTTGACACTGTCCAGCACAACTGCCTTCTGTCTAAATGGAGAGACACTGGTGTGGACCACTCAGTGGATAAACAACCACCTATGGTCACTTTTCAGGTCCAAGAGGAGACCAGCGAAGAGTGATGTTCCTCCAGTTCAGGAGGACTGTCTGCACCAACAGTGTTCAACATCTTTGTCAGGATGTGGGCAGTGGGATCGAGTCTCCCTCAGCAAGTCTGCAAACACCAAGCTGTCATGTGCAGTCCACACGCTGGAGAGAAGAGATGCCATCCTGAGGTGTTGTGACAGGTAAAAGAATTATAAAAGAAAGGCCTCATAAAATCAGACCTGCTCTATTAAATTAATAGCTGGCCTGTCATCTCTTCTAAGTGCAGTCAGGCAATTTGCAAGTTCCCATGTGAAAACAATCTTGGTATGAAAGGTTCGTTAACATAACAACCTGTTCTTAGGTTGAAAAATAAATGCATCTGTGTGAACAATAAGATCTATTCCATGAGACCTCATAAAGGAGAAATGTAAAGAACCTGAATCTTGGCACGTACACACAAATCACCTTCTGACCAAAAGCTGTAGTAAGAAAACTACCAGCCAATAGATGCTGCACACGAGGTCTGTGAAAACTGTATAAAATCAGAGATGCGAATAAAGAATTGGCTTTTCCCGCGGGAAGAAAAGGGAGTCTCGGGTGCCTTATTACAGGAGCTGATGGCCCGAGGCTGCCGCGGGAAAGGCGGGACCGAGAGACGGAATGCGGAGAGCCGCGAACGAGCCGCCCGCAGCCGGGATCCGGGCGGCGAAGACACGGAATAGCGAAAGGCTCCGGCTGCGGATCCGGGCGGGCGGGGACGGCCCCGAACACAGCGGGGACAGCCCCGAACACAGCGGGGACAGCCCCGAACACAGCGGGGACAGCCCCGAACACAGCGGGGAGAGCCCCGAACACAGCGGGGACAGCCCCGAACACAGCGGGGAGAGCCCCGAACACAGCGGGGACAGCCCGGGGCAGCGGGGACAGCCCGGGGCAGCGGGGACAGCCCCGAACACAGCGGAGACAGCCCCGAACACAGCGGGGACGGCCCCGAACACAGCGGGGAGAGCCCCGAACACAGCGGGGACAGCCCCGAACACAGCGGAGACAGCCCCGAACACAGCGGGGACGGCCCCGAACACAGCGGGGACAGCCCCCAACACAGCGGGGAGAGCCCCCAACACAGCGGGGAGAGCCCCGAACACAGCGGGGAGAGCCCCCAACACAGCGGGGACGGCCCCGAACACAGCGGGGAGAGCCCCCAACACAGCGGGGACAGCCCCGAACACAGCGGGGACGGCCCCGAACACAGCGGGGACAGCCCCGGGAGCGCACAGGAACGAACCGAGACACAGAGAGAGGCACACACACAGAGAGAGGAACACACCGAGACACACAGAGAGAGAGACACAGACCGAGACAGACACACAGACAGAGACAGAAACACATACACACACACACACAGAGAGGAACAAACCGAGACACACACAGACACACACACACACAGACACACACACACACACACACACACAGAGCAGCGGAGCCCCCGGGGAGGCGGGACCGGCAAATGCGGCCGCGGCCGCTGACACGGGGACGGGGACAGACGGCGGGAGGCCGCGCCCGGACACCGGCTTAGGCGCCGCGTAATATGAAATTACGCGCCGCGGCGCGTAGTATAAATCTACGCGGCGCGGTGCGTAATATGAATTGGCGCGGTGCGTAATATGAATTTGCGCGCAGCGCAATATGGATTTACATGCCATGAAATTTGGATTCTTACGCGCCGCGAAGTATGAAATTACGCGCCGCGCCGCGTAGTATGAGATGACACGCCGCGCAATAGGAATTTACATGCCATTAAATTTGAATTTTTACGCGCCGCGAAGTATAAAAATACGAGCCGCGCAGTATGGAGTTCCGCGCCGCGCAGTACGGAGTTGCGTGCCGCGTAGTATGGAGTTGCGCGCCGTGTAGTATTAAGTGCCACACAATATGGATTTACATGCCATGAAATTTGAATTTTTACGCACCGCGAAGTATGAAAATACGCGCCGCGTAGTATGGAGTTACGCGCCGCGTAGTATTAAGTTCCACGCAATATGGATTTACATGCCATGAAAATTGAATTTTTACGCACCGCGAAGTATAAAAATACGCGCCGCGCAGTATGGAGTTGCGCGCCGCGTAGTATTAAGTGCCACGCAATATGGATTTACATGCCCTGAAATTTGGACTTTTACGCGCCGCGCAGTATAAAAATACGCGCCGCGCAGTATGGAGCGGCTCGCCGGGAAGAGCCGCGGAGCCCACACCGCCACAGTCCGCGGGCGGCCCGCGGGGCGAGGCCCAGCCCCAGACCGTAAACCCCGGTAACACCGCGGCAGGCTCCGCACGCCCATTCCGCTGCCGGAACCTCCGCCGCGGGACCGGACTCGGCCCGGGCCCTGCGGAGACGGAACCTGTGTGCGGCGTCCCCGCGAAATGGTTCCGGCGGGAAACAGTGTCCCCGGGAGGCCGCGGGGGCCGGGGCGGCTCCGGCGGGTGAGTTTTGTCCTCCGGAAAGCCCCGGGCCGCGCTCGGTTCGCAGCTCCGTGGGGAAGGCGGAGCTCGGCAGACGGCAGGAGCCGGAGCACATTCCCGGCTCCCAGCCCTTCCCCGAGCGGAAGGCTCCGGTGCCGTTCCCTGCGCGGGCTTTCCAAAGCCCCGGCGGGAGCCCCGAGCGCTCGGTGCCTTTAACCTTCTCTGTGTTTTCGGCGTCCCCCCTTGCGCTGTACGCAGCCCGTAGAGGCTCTGGGTGTTGCGGCAGCCCCGGCAGGGTCTGCACGGCTCCGCCGCCCGCGCAGTGCCCAGCTCGGGCCCCGCGGATCCCTGTGAGCTCACACGGTTTGCTATCCCCTGCCCCGCGGATCCCTGTGAGCTCACACGGTTTGTTTCCTGCCCCGCGGATCCCTGTGAGCTCACACGGTTTGTTGCTGTTTCCTGCCCCGCGGATCCCTGTCAGCTCACACGGTTTGTTTCCTGCCCCGCGGATCCCTGTGAGCTCACACGGTTTGTTTCCTGCCCCGCGGATCCCTGTGAGCTCACACGGTTTGTTGCTGCCCCGCGGATCCCTGTGAGCTCACACGGTTTGTTGTCTCCTGCCCCGCGGATCCCTGTGAGCTCACACGGTTTGTCTCCTGCCCCGCGGATCCCTGTGAGCTCACACGGTTTGTTTCCTGCCCCGCGGATCCCTGTGAGCTCACACGGTTTGTCTCCTGCCCCGCGGATCCCTGTGAGCTCACACGGTTTGTTGTCTCCTGCCCCGCGGATCCCTGTGAGCTCACACGGTTTGTTGCTGCCCCGCCGATCCCTGTGAGCTCACACGGTTTGAAGTCTAGTTTTTTACAGTTTTACTGTTGCTGGAGGGATAGAAAGCAGTAAATGCAGTGCCTTATTACCTATCAAAGATACCAATATAGTCTGTTTTTTTTTTTTTAACAAGAATGTTAACAAATTTGCCAGGTGAAATGACACAGATCACGATCGCGAGAAACTTCTCAGCTGTTCAGCAGTCTGCCAAATTACACATTATATTTTTCAATAAACCTGCACTCTAAAAAGTCTTACTGAATTTCTATTTCTGTGAAATTTGCAGTTGCCATGGGTTTTCTCATAACTAAATTACTTATAAGTTTAATATGCTTGTTGCAACTTTTATCCCTCCAGTACACCACCTTGCTGTTATTTCTCTCACAGATTGTCCACTTTTTTTCTTTTTGTGTTAATAACAATAGAATAAGCTACAACTTCTTGTATCTATACCTTTTAAAGGTCCAAATTTGCAGTTATGTTTACCTAAGGTCCAATAATAAGGTCCTCTGCTACCTTCTGTTAAGGTGAGCAAGGCTAAGTTCTATTAAGTTAATTTTGTAAATTTCTGCTAAGTTTCAGTATTATTAAGTTTAGACAATGTTTTATTCCATGTTTTATATATTATAAATTCATATATAAATTTTATATTGTATATTGTATTATTAAAACATTTCAAATGTTTTATATCAATCACAGCTGTAATCAGTATTAATAATGATTAACTTTGGGTTTTCTTAAGTGCACCTTCTGTTTTACTGAGGTAATAACTGAGCTACATTTTATTATAAAAAGTCCTTTTAGGGCAGAGTTCTGAGTTCATTTTGTTAAGCTTTATCGCTGTCAAAATTCATTTTTACACCATGTTTGAGTGTTATTCAATCTGAGTTAAAATAGCTCTTACTGGTCAGCTGTTCAGTGTTTTCTTTTGTTTGGTTTTACTGTTATAGATACATGAATGTTTCTATATTATATTTTATGTTATATAATATATTATCTGAATATATTATCTGAACTTTTTCAGATAGTTATGACTGATAGATTTTTAGAAGAAAAGGTTACAGACAAAGTAGTAAAAAACCTACCAGCCAATAGTTGTTGCACACGAGGTCTGTGAAAACTGTATAAAATCAGTGATGTGAATCAAGAATTGGCTTTTCCCACATGAAGAAAATGGAACCGTGGCTAACTTACTCCAATACTGAGGGGCCTGGACAGGCTGGAGACTTGGGCCCATGGGAACCTCAGGAAGTTCAACAAAGCCAAGTGCAATGTCCTGCCTCTGAGTGCGGGGAAATCCTGATGGGCTGGGCACACACAACTGCAAATACAGGATGGAGAGCAGCCTTGAGGAAAAGGAGTTCAGTGCTGTTGATAAGAAGCTCAACAGGACCTGGCAATGTACTCCTGTATCCCTGAAAGAAAAGCAGGGCAGGTTGAGACAGCTGATTCTCTGTTTACTGCACTCTGGTGAGATTCCACCTGCAGTACTGCATCCAGCTCTGGGGCTCCTGACATAAAAAGGACATGGACCTGCTGGGGGAGGTGCAGAGGAGGCCACAAAGATGCTCAGAGGGCTGGAGCAGATCTCCTATGAGGACGAGGGATAGGACTCCTATGAGAGAGTTGGGATTTTCAGGCTGGAGAAGAAATAGGTATTAGAAATAATTCTTGTCTGTGAAGGTGGTGAGGTACTGGAAGATACTGCTCAGAGGAGTTAAAGGATGCCACATCCCTGGAAGGCCAGGCTGAATGAGACTGAGCAACCTGATCTAGAGGAAGGCATCCCCAGCTCTTGGCCAAGGGGCTGGAACCAGATAATGTTTAAGGTCCTTTCCAGCCCAAACCATTCTACGGTTTAAAAGACCTCAGCATGTCACCGGTGACCTGTCACAGCTGTTCTGTCACTGTTACAGGGTGCACAGTATCCTGCAATTGAAAAAGCTTTCTTAGTATCAGTGCAACTACACAGAACACAAGGGTGTTCAGCTGCACAGTCAGATCTAGTGCTGAACCACTGAGTATACCTGGTGCCTTACGTGCACAAGCAGCTCTGGTGAAATATTAAGAGAAATTCAGGATAACACTGCCACTCTAAGTGCTGATGATGCAAGCTTATTTCATTTTCATTTTAATTTAGTGAGCTCTCACTGAAATGAAAGATTCCCTGAAAGCTTTATAGCATGAAGTGAAATGGCAAATTAAATTGAACTTGAGATAATCCCCAGAAATATATACACAACTACAGCAACTCAACGTCTAGACACCTTTCAGATTGGCAAGTTCTTATAAAAATGAGAAAAAAGCAATCTCCTATAATTCTCAACCTTTTCAATCTGTCTGAGGACATCCCAGAATGCACCACATTGTGTTTACACTATCATTGCAGTGGGACTATGCAGATCTCTATCAGAGAATGAAGTACTATTGAAATGGGTTACATAAACCCAAAGCACCACAGAATTTCACATACAGGAGTTTGAGAAAACCCTGTTTCCTCTGTCTACTTCATTGGGATCACATATCACAAGCATTCATCTAATTTTTCACTTCATTATTTTCAAATAGCAGCATTTGCTTCTTTGAAAGCCTCCTAAGCAAGATCTCTGTTCTGGTAGGGAAGTTGCTCAACTCTGAAATTTTGGTTTTTCAAGTCTGTGTAAAACTGTTCCTGCAGCAAAAATAGGATAAGTGAAAACCCACAAGGAATCACACTCTGGATGTACAGATGTACACAGAAGGAATACAAACCCCAGGAATGAAAGTAGATTTCCCAACAGACAAAGTTGAGCTGTAGTTTCAGTTAAGTCTTCAGTGAAATTTCTGAAGCAGAGAATATGATGATTCCCCAGGGAAACAGCACAACCACAATACCTAAGCATATTTAAAGATTATCATTCAGGGCTTTTAGATTGAGCTCTATGTTTCCATTAATCCACTGAGCTGCCAGCCCAATCTCACAGTGGCAGGCTCACTGCTCTCTAACAATTGAGAGCTTATTAAATATTAAGGTCTTAATCTTACTCTTCTGTTTGACTGAGAAATTCTAAACAGCATGCAGAAGATAAACATTTTCCCACTAATATATATATATATATATATACACACAAACATATATACAAAGAGAGAAAGAGCAGTATTAGATAAAGGCAAATGTCCCCAAACTAGCAGAATTGTGTAGTAAATCCATTCATTTTAAAGCAGCCCATATATCCCCACAAGTCACATCCCCTTCCAGCTGTTTAGACCCAGCTTTCACAGGTTTATCTTTGAAGGACAAAAGCTCACCTCTCTCCTGGCCCTGAAATTCCAGCTTAGGAATTAGAAAGATAATCACAGCAGGAATCACACTTTTCTAGTAATGCTACACTAGAGGTAAAGAGAAAGACAAAACAGTCTTAAAGGTAGCAGGACCAGCAGCATGTCTGGTACTTGATCTCTCTGACTTTCCATTCCATTATTTTTAGAAGCATTCAGCTGAGATAGCTTTTGCTTTAAAAATTAGGCTAAAATGCATAAGCTGGATGTGTACCCAGTACAAGATTTTCTGAAAAATTGTTTTCTACCTAACAGGTACAGGGGGCCATCTTGTCAAATGCTCTACTTTCCTCTTGTATTTCAGAAGGATCACCTTAGATCCAGAACAACTTGGGGTGGATTGGGAGAAACCAACAAAACTTTCAGTTGGTATTTTTAGATTTTTGTACTATTAAGGCTTTCCACTAGACCCAACAGTAAAAGAGATGGTGACTGGGAGAATGCTCAACAGCAAATGAGGGTCTTGTTTCAGGAAAGGAGCCAGGGAGTACCCACAGGGTGCTAAAATGTCACTTGCCTCTTACACGGAAGATCTGTAGTGCAAACAGTCCTCTGAAGCAGGCCTGTGAGATCACATGGAGTGTGGCTTGTTACACTGTCTGTGGGAATGAGACTTGCCCAGATGACAGAATTCTTTTGTCTTCTTTCTCTGCACCCTTCTCTTCAACCCAAGCTTTCTGCTGGAACCAGACCTGCTCCTCTCCTCACAACATCACCATTCCCTGAGGGCTGGCATGCTGAGATCTCTCTGTCAGGAATCAGAGCCACATCAGCTTCTCTACAGACAAACTTGACTTACCCTTTCTAGACAAGTTCAGATATCAAACAATGGTCAGGCATTACACCACATGAGAAGAATGTAGATCTTGCCAAAAAAATGAAAGAAATAAGGAGCTTAGATTCTGTTTGTATACATGCAAACACAGAGACAAATCAAAACTAGAACAGTGGAATTAGTGCGGAGGTAAAATACAATGAAGCAAAACACCAAGCAGCTCTTTCAGCAGGGACCTCAGCTGGAGGTGGATTCCCTGTCCTGCTCTATGCCAGTGGACACCACTCTGACAGGGGTAGCACATGGGCAGTGTCACTCCCATTACAATATTTACATAGGGGCACAAGAGAGTAGTTGCAAAACAAATATACTCACAAAATTTTTCCATTATTTTATCAGATCTTGAAATGCAAACTACCATTTGGATCCATTTTGGCCAGAGGTTTAGCTGAGACTCAGCCTCATGTTTCCCTGACCTATGGCGTCTACAGGGCCATCAGTATGGGACAAAGTATATCCACAAATAACATTTCAGAAAAGCAGTTTCTGCAGTTAGTGCAATAAAGTAAGGAGGTACTGAGGGCTAGCAAACACATAAGGCTTCAAACCCCCCAGAACAGATAATACAGCATGCAGAATTATGTAAGTCATTTTGTACTGCAAGTCAATCCCTTTATTAAAAGGGGATTACAACAATCACAGCATTTGGTGTCATTCACACACACACAACCCATGTATTAACTCCTGAATATGCAAAACTCAATTTGGTGGTATGCAGCTGCAGTCTTCTTTTCCTGTCTCCCATTCCCCCTCCCCCAAGCTTTTTTACCTACAAGAATGTCAGTACTTCAGATTTAAATTTCTAAAGGAATGGGGGTTTAACATTTACCCAGAACTCTGTGAGTGTTTGTCCTTCCTCCACTAGTGGCCCATATGGCCAGAAAAATCGTAATGTCTGCAATGAGACAAAGATTAAAATAAATAAATTGAATAGTCAAACTTCTTTGTAAGACCTACAGGCCAGTCCTTGAAACAATATGGATTTGATAATAAAATGTTCTTCCACTTATCAAGAGGGTTTTTTTTCAGTCAACTACTTTGGTTTGTTCATGGTCTATTCCATACTTGAACACCTATTTTATAAAGACAGTCTTTAGAAATACTAACTACACATGCTTACAAATGCTTCTTTATGTAAAAGTAACAAAGCCAAAACATAGAATCATTTTAATGGACAAAACACTTGAGGTGCAAAATAGCTTGAAGAAAAGTAATGCGTTACTTAGGCAAGCAAAGGAAGGAATTATCCTGATAATCTGCAGAACAATCCATGACTCGTTAAATAAAAATAAGCTTTTCAGCTTCTTTCTAAATAAATTCCTGTCTCTTCATAAGTAAGCCGAGTTTTCCTTGCCATAAATTCTATTCCAATAATAATGGCAAAAGACTGAGACATTTATCAGGACACAGGTAATCAGGAAGCTACACCAAACATCCTTCCTCAGGGTGATGCACATTTCATGGGCTATTGATGGAATCCTTTCAGCTGAGCATCACAGGTTTTAAAAGCATTGCATAGAGAGACACTCCAAGGGCTTACCAGGTGCTGCTGCTTTCAGTGCTGCATTTCCAGACCACTCCAGTACAACCAGAAATTCAAACCCATTTTCACGTGCAGTGAGTCAAGCCATTCTCCTCCTACTCTGCTTGTGGGTGCAGTCAGTCTGAGTAACATATCCCCACCACCATGAAGAAACTGCCCACATTTAAGCGCCTGACACCTGCAGTGTAGAATGCTTCACAATAAGCAAATAAGCCTTTCATTATTTTGGGGTTGCCCTGAAACTAGAAATAAATTCTTTCACAATGCTACTATTTACTTCTGGAAAAGCCCCAAGTGAGTTATTTAATGCCGCTTGTGCAAATAACCTTAAACCCCTTTTTTATTACAAAAATAGCATTATCAATAAAAACTGGCTAAGCTACACACTTCATGGCATAGCTCTGTTCTCAGAAGTGTTTTCCTTTTCATTGTGCAGAACCAACATCTACTCTTCCGTTCCAAATAATGGTTTTAAATTTCCTGCAGGATGGGAGAAAGGCATTACTACTTTTTTTATTCCTCCTATTCTTGCTGAGTCTACACAAGATGAAGCAGAATTATGTTTTCATTTGAGATTCATCAAAAGAGCTGCAGTCAAGCTGAGCTGCAGTTAAATTCTGTTTTAATTAGAAACAACAAAAATCCTTGAAAACAAATGGGCTCCCAGACATACAAGTCAGTGGCAAAATGGGGCCTGTGGAATCTTTAAGCAGCAATGGTCCCTGAACACCAGTAGTGATTCAATGTCAGCAGAAAAAAGAAAAAAAAAAAAGAAAAAGAAAAAAAAAAGGGTAAAAAAAGGCAGCAAAAAAAGGTTTTACTTACAGAGAAAACAGCTTGGAAATGAAAGCTGACCAGCAGTTTGACTCAGACATCAAACACAGAGACCAAAAAGTCAGTCTTGAAAGAGAGAGGTACAACACTCCCAAGCACATACACAAGCAAGTTTAAAAAGCACAAGGTTAACCTTGCAAACGTGATCCACTACAGATCCAGCTGTTTTTTGTCTTTCCAGCTTACCCAGACAACATGCAGAAAGACCAGGTCAGGATGGAGAGAAGATGCCTCAGAAGACAAACAATTCACCTTATGACAGGAGGACCAACACACCATTATGCTCCCTTTGAAGTGTCATCATGACTAGGAAAATATTCAGGCCTTTTAAAAATCCAGCTCCTCGCTGTGGCTCTATGACTTATTGCAGTAATTATTTCCTCCACCTGATAGCATGCTGTACAAATTACTATTTCCATTTACGCTTTGCATAACAACTTGTCTCCATATCTACAAGTAAAGCCATTTTTCCTCAGCGTGTGGTGGTGAGGGGAAGGACTCATCAGTTCTCACAGAACTGCTCAGAATAGCAGCATGCTCTGCTCACTTTGACAAGCACACTACCCCAACTTGTTGCCAACAGATTGTTCTGCAGGGAGTGATTTTGAGGAGACCCTCAGAGCACCAGTGATGAAGGGACCCTACTCTGCTCTGGCTTGCTCTTGTTTGTATAACTCAGCAGCAGGGTCTAGCCAGCATGTGGTGGGAGACAGAATCGGAGAATATCCACAGCTGAAGGGACCCACAAGGATAATCAAAGCCCAACTCCTGTCCCTGCACAGCACAGTCCCAAGAGTAACAACCATGTGCCTGAGGGTGTTTTACCCAAATGCTTTTTGAACTCTGTCAGGCTTGGTGCTGTTACCACTTTCCTTGGGGAGCCTGTTCCAGTGCCTTTACTTGCTCTGGGTGAAGAAACTTTTCCTAGTATCAAACCTAAATCTCTCCTGACACAGCTTCAGGCCATTCCCTCAGGTCCTGTCTGGTGGCACCACAGAGAGGACATCAGGGTCTGTCCCTCTTTGTCCCCTCAGGAGGAAGTTGTCATTGCAGTGAGGTCTCCCCTCAGTCTCCTCAGGCTGAACAGACCAAGTGACATCAGCTGCTCCTTGTATGGCTTGCCTACTAGACCCTTCACCTTCTTTAGATGCTTTCCAATACTTTTATATTGTGGCACCCAGACCTGCCCCCAGCACTGGAGGTGAGGCCGCCCCAGTGCAGAGCAGACCAGGACAATCCCCTCTCTTGCCTGGCTGGTGATGCTGTGCCTGGTGCCCCCCAGGACATCCAGGATCAAAAACCCTGGAATAAAATATTATAATCTATGTGCCACATGAAGGCAGCTCGGCAGTGTCCATCTGCTTTGGTCTCAGCAGTTAAATGGAGAATAAGTTCTAACATGCTGGAAGTCAGAGTAAAAGCTTATTTCATTGAGTTTGTAAGAAACTTCCTTGTTTGTTTCCACGAATAACAGCATGTAAGTTTTTCTACAGTATTTTTACTAAAACAATTGTCAGTTACACTGTAACCAGTTAAACATTGAAATATATCCAGAAAAGGTAACTGATATAAGTAGGAATGTAAAACAACAAACTGTTTTAAATGTTGAATCTTAGACTCCATTCATTTGCTTTTTTTGCAAAATAACATTTTGTTATAATGTTCTTGTTCCAATATTTTAAAACACATTTTGCTTTTAATTTCATATACTAACAAGACAAGTGATGTTAATTATTTTTGCAACTGTTTGAATAAGTTCCACTTATTTTTTCATATTATGCTGGGTTTTTTTCTAAAGAGATGATATGTTTTTCCCCAACACAGACTATCAAAGTGACTGCCTGGCAGACTACAAAATACCAATTCAGGTTTACTTAATTTGCACTTATTACATATAAAAGCAATCACTGAAGGAATGTTATTTTCAGGAAATAGCTGCATACAACCTTTTCAAGCTGCAGAGGTAGAATCCATCTGCTTTGTGCTGCCATTTGTTTAACTGAAGTCACAGAGCTGTACTGTGTATTAATCAAAACAGTAAACTTCAAAAGACATGTCCCAAATTCAGGAGAGACTGTAATTACAGCTTCTGTGAACATCCATTAGCTTTGCAGTCTCCATAGACAAGCATGCACAAAGCACTTCCCCTACTCTTACAAATAATTACCACTGGTAGCTCACAGCAGAAATGAAAAAAGCATTTTTATTTTTTTTTGAACCCATAAACACTAAATTGTTACGCTCAACAATTCTTTATTACTAAGAAGTGGCTAAAGAACCTGCTTTAGTATTGTCATCCTTTGGTCTACCTTATCACATTATCTCTTCTCTTCCTCTTCCAGCTTTCTTACCTGGAAGCTACACTTGGCTCTGCAGTTTCACACCTATATATGATAAAAAAAGGAATATAACATGAAATACTGTAGCAATTGTAGGAGAAGGGAATCCAGGTGACCATGCCCCTGATAAGGAACAGCTGTGTTCATTGCCCAATTCAGCCCTGCCCCTGATGAGTCACAGCTACATCCAATAAAGATAAATGCGATAAAAGGGAGTGGGGGAGCTGGGGAGGGGACAATCATGAAGGAGGAGGAGGAGGAGGAGGAGGAGCCTTGAGGAAGAGGGAACAAGGGGACTATGAAGAAGGAGGATCCTGGGGAGAAAGGATCAGTGCTATGAGGTCAGTCTGGGTCTGCAGGTAGAGCCTGTTGTTGGAACTTGCAGTCATAGTCTGCAAACTAATACCTGCAGTCAGAGGGTGCAAGGGGAACCTGTAGTAGGAGCTTGCTGCAGTCAGGATGGCTAGGCTGTGAGGAGGAATAAACCCTTTTCATGCTGTGTTTAACAAGAAGCCTGTGCCTCGGCTCATTTCTACCCTCTAACAACAGGGCTGCTACAAAAAGCAGTTTTTCTTCAAGATGTAGGACCTCACAATGAGACAAGCGAAACAACTTATTTTCCACAATTCTCTGTTGAATCTGCTTCTCATTACAAAGATGATGCTATGGCAGGTCAAGTTTTCAAGATAACCACAGGAGATGTTATCCCAGAAGAATGATCTATGTGGTCCTACAAGCACCCAGATAAGTCCTGTTTTCTGCCTCAGTAAGGCATTTAGTTATATAGATACAACCCCTGCCTAATACCTGTTAAACCAATGTGTGTGATCATAATTGACAATAAAAATACTGGCCTTGTATCAAAGGCCAGCTGCAAAAGAATCAGCTGCTATTTCTTTTTCTCAGTGAATGCAATAAAAATTGGGCAGAAAAATGTACTTATCTTAACCCTGTGTAAGTCTCACCCAAAAAAGAAAATCACCCAGAAATACAAGAGCAAAGGTCAGTTGGAAAAAAATCTCTACTTAGCATCAGGTAGATCAAAGATACCTTTACATTGTTAGTGCTTGAGATCTTATACAAATACAAGGAAATTTTTCTTGCAAGAAAGAAAATTGTTTGCAACAAAGAAATTTTTCTTACAACAGAGTCAGTGTATGGCAAGTGTTTTTTTTTTAATGTATCTTAGAAAACTTAATGATAGTATACTGTGTTCCAATAAACACACTTCCATTTCACTACTTGCTATACTAGATCTAAGTTGTTTTAGTAGAAACACTAAATATTTCTCCTCAATCATACCTTTGATCCTTTCTGTCCTGTATCTTTGGCCTTGCCCTGCCAAATACGTCATTTTAGGAACACTTCCTTTTTTTTATTTAGGAATAAATAATGAATTGCTACTTCAGCACTCCCTTCTGCCCCTCGTGCAGTTTTCCCCACTTGTCATAAAAGAAGATGCTCTGCAGGACCCCCCTTCATACTGGCATCTCCTTCCTGTGTCATCTTTTCATAAATGTGTTGTGGTGCAAATTTCAAAAGAAAGCTGCTTTCCTTGTGGCTCACTGAGTTCTCAATTCTCTGTTATTACAGGACAACCTGACATTCCTACATATTGAAAAATTAGGGAAATGCAAGACCAACCCACCAGAAGCTGTTCTGCATTCATTCTGATGCTCAATTCTTCTTTTTTTAACTGAGAATTTCATTATTAAGAACAATATCAGCTTTGTTTCTTTTAGAGCATTATTTCTAAAGCAAAAAACATGTTTTGCCTTTAGAGACAAAGGCAACATTCTTGGCCTCAAGCACCAATATACCATGGGTGGCTCAAAATCCTATCTGATACTTCTTACCTGGTATTTATTTTTCATGATACAGCAAGGATTAGTTTTATCTCTTTGGAACGCAGAGGTATTTGTCCCACCTCTAAGGATGGAAAAGACATTTCTTTCTAACATAGCTGTACTCAGAGACAAACAGGAATCAAGAACTTCACAAAAATCATCACAGAATAGAAACAAAATGAAAATTGTCATAAATTATGTATATCTTTTCTAGAGAGGAAACAAGCTAAAATTAAATACCATTCTTTTCCCCACATCCAATCTGGGAAGCTACCTACTAGCTAGTATAAAAATGCATGCCATTTCAGAACACAACCCCTTTAATTTCTGAGTATTTTTTTCTGAGACATTCTGGTTCAATAGTGCCACTGAAAGTAGAAGAAACAGTGCAATAGAATTTAATTCTTGTGCTATTCTAGATACCATTGCCAGAGTGACTTTAAATTGCTTTTGAACGAACTAGAAAGTTCAAGTTAATTGAACACAAGGATTCATGTAGCAAATTATCTTACTACTAATGGTATGGAAGAAAGAAACCTGATTAGTAAACCCAGCTGGAGACTCACAATGTGAGAAGTTCGAGAGATGCCAGAACTAAATCAGAAAGGTGAAGATCAATAGTTCTTTAATCAATGGTGGATTACAGTGGGATTTATTCTGCTGAAAACAGCAGGGGCAGATAAATTCCCTGCTGAGATTAATTACTGGGAAGGGTGGATGTGAACAGAGGAGTGCAGTCATCTTTGTGACAACTGTAAGTGGCAAGAAGAACACCAGTGGGAGTACGGAGCTCTTTGCCTGAGTCTCTGCTGGTGACCAATGACACCCTCATCAAATTCCCAGCACCTCTTCGTTCCTTAGAAGAAATTGCCTTGAAGCCTGTGGATTTCTACAACCACGAATACTATAAACCAGGCAGGGACACAATTTCTTGGCTTTGTTTTTAAACTGACAGGTTTTTACAGCCATTGGGTTCCTAAAAAATCCATATTACAGAGACAAAAGCACCAATGTGTGCAGCTGAAGAATGACAGCTTCATGCACAAAGGTGCTGATGACATTCATAATGCCTGCTAAAGTCAAGGGGTTGTCAGAGCTGCTGGGGCTCTGTCTGCTGGGGACATGGAATCCATCATGTCCATGGAATCCAGGATTACCATTAGAGGCTTTGTTGCTGAGTGTTTCATTTCCCACAAACTGGCCACTAATGCATCATGCTCTAGGGCTAAATACTGTAACTCAGACACCAAGCAGGCTAAGCAGAATAGAGAAATCACTGAGCATCTCTCCTAACAGAACTGTATCAGAAACAGGTCATAAATTGAAGTTACTGGGACTTTGAACTACTTAAGGAATTTACTAACATGACAAAACAAACAGAGCCAACAGCTTAGCTTGTCAGTGCTTGATTTTCTACCAGCTTGAGGAAAAGTCTTCTAACTTCTCCCCTCTTGACATTTTATGCACACTTACCTTACCAGAAGACAGCAAGATGCAGAGAGTTCAGCAGATTTTAAATTTGCTGGGTAAAATATGAGGGACTTATTTGTTCTCTTACTTTGGTTATTACCAGCAGCTCTTTGAGAGGTCTCCATCTTAAACTCTGATCAGATGGCATCAACTTTCCCATTTTACTTCTTGTAGGAAACATTTCAGAAAATATTTTCAACTCTGACTCCATCCTGCTGTTGATCTGTTTTCAATGACTCAGAATTCAGGTGCTTTAAGAGAAAATTCTGTGGTTTTTTTACTCTGAATTTTATCAGATACCAACAATCATGTCTGTGTGGCAAATCAAAAAAAGATTTTTTATTGGGGAAAAAGATAAAGTTTAATACTTTAAACTTTAAAATTTAATACAGATATGATATAAATTACAAAAAATGTTTTAAAAATCACCTCTCCAGGATATCCAGATTAATTGAAGGTGGAGCCTCAGTGAAGCAAATAAAGTCTTTCTCAGATCATTTCTCATTTTAAAGCAGGTCATAAAAATAGTCCAGGCCTTGTCCCAGTTCCCAGATGGATATTCCAGTGCCTAATTCTTTTGCAAGCTCCAAGCGCAACTGGATGGACTAAGAGAAAGATACATAAAGCAATCATGTCTCAGTCAGAGCTAGCAGACACTCCGTACTGCCATCTCTTCATGCCATTATCAGACCTTTTAAAAACATCTACCCTTGAACCAGCTACTGAAAAGCCTCATCTGTATTTCAACTACTCTCCGGTTAGCAAGCAATCATCCAGTCAAAGACAGTTAATTGTACCAGTTAATTCAGTGACTTAATAAAAGATTACCAGCTAAATTGACAAAATGCCACAGAAATAAATCAGATTTATGAACTATGCAAAGGACTATTCTAATTTAGGCTATCATTTCACAATGTACAGAATTTCTAACTCTTCCCAGAAATATCTCAGGGGTAAAATAAAACTTTATCACGGAAGATGATCAGAATGGTTTGTCAAATACCATCAAAATCTCCTGCCTATCCTTGCCTTTTCCCAGGACAGAGTCACAATTTGCATTTCAAAAATTCTATTTTAAAGAGATTCCTGGAGATAATAATTTAAAGTATCTTTATTTGAGCTCCAGCCACTGATTTAGAGTCAGTTTAGCCATTGGTTAACAAGGCCACAAATCACAGTCTGCCCTTTCTTTTCAGTTCATAGAAAAAAAATATTTTTCAATCTTTTGCTCTCAGGTTTTCTTATTTGAACTGCAGCACTGCAATGTTTGAACTTCTCACACTAGAGATGTGTTTAAAAATAATTTCCATGGGAAACAGAATAAATTACCCAGCATCATTAACAGATCCACTGGGCCTGGCATTCATGACTGCTTTTAACTAGTCATGAACAAACTAATTTTGAGCAACCTGTCAGTGATTATAACATTAAGGGAAAGAAAAGCATTTTTCATGAGGTAATAATAATCAGCGTTTCCCAACCAACTAGGCCAGCAAACAAATCTCAAAATATTTCATTACAAGCATGTTGAAAATGGAAAGAAAACCCATTTCCATGCATTCACCAATCACCACAGTTGAGTGGTGATCTGTTAGAGAAGAAATAATGAAAGAAATGTACAGGAATGAGTGTTCTTAACCTGGTTAGTAATGACAATGGCTGGGTGAAATCCTTCCACAAGCATAACAGCATAAGCTACCTTTTTACACCTTCACAGTGAAACTTTCTAACACTCTCAGACAGGCAGCACTAGCAAGTACATAGTTAATATCCTGAATGTGATAGTACTTCCACCTATATTAGATGAATGAGGGGTGCTTAAGAGAGCAATCCTGTCCAGGAAAACAGGGCCTTAGATCATTTCATACTAGTTTAACCATTAAAAAGAGTCTCTGGTCTCTGTAAATATGACATAGTTTCGCTACAAAAGCAATTCTCTTCCAATACTAAAAGCCAGCAGAGGTTTAACACACAGACTTCAGTTTAATTTGAGAAAATCTAAAGATAACTTCCTAGGAACTATGGCTGTAATTAACCATTTTATCCTGTATTCTGCTCGACTGGAGAGTATTGTACAGAAGGTTTCAAAACACTAAAGTATATTCCACAGAAACTGAACTGAGAAAAACAGGGTGATGCAGGCTGACAGGGAGAATTAGGTCGCTGTTACAAAGGAAAGCCAAAGTTCTCCAAGCTTCCAGCCACCATAATGAGAAGGAAAATTTCTTTGGTATCTGGTCTGAGAATCTCCTAACAACATGTCTGATAGTACATGAGCTGTGCACTTGAATAGATCCTCTCATAGCACTCATTTGTGCTGGTGTGTCTTATCTCTAGACATGCTTTATCTTCAGAGATCCCAAAACTCCATTATGCATGAGAGAAAGAACCAACCTTCTTGCACAGGCAGCTGAAGCTTTGAATCATATCAATTTACATAACATTTACATGAGGGCAAACTTCTTTCACAAAAAACTTAACTCAGTTCAACATTATCTGAAATGTATCAACAATGAAACAGGTCAAGTAAACATCTCTGTCCTCTTACAGCCCTCTGACCTGAGAAACCAGCACCTACCTTCAGTGTTGGGTAGAAGACTGCATGTTTTCCTCCCTTATTTCTGCAAAACGAGAAAACCAAACAGTCACAATGGTTTTGATAGATAACAGGATTTTAAACTAAGGCGAGAATTGAAAACCAGGTTGATCCTTTCCAAGCTTAATCATTCTGAGATTCTGTGATACTGTGAAAAGGCTGACAGTGAAAACAGAGGATCCAAGAAGAGATCTCACAACAGAGATGGTTTGATACCATATCATAGTAAACACTGAGATATTTTGTTGCAACTGGATGACAAAACTGTCAGATTGTAACAGACAGTTGTGCCGGCTAAACATGCATCTGAAAAAGATGAAGACGTTTGGCTTTCTGACGCAAACTGTGAAATTTTTATCTCCAGTTCCCTGAATTACTATCCTTCAGGCTAAATTAACTGCCAGCAGTATAGAATATACAGACAGGGCAAGCTACGCTGGGCACAAATACCAAGGTTGCATTTTAAACCCCTAGTAATGAGAAGGATGAGTTACAAGGAGTCTCACAGCGCCCCTTTACCACTTCAGCCAGGAGAAAAAGTAGAGTGCATGGACAGACCTAGAAGGAATTGCTCCTAAAATCTCACAACTTACATAAATGAATACTTGCCTGTGCACTGGGACAAGCACTCAGATTTCTGCAACTATTTGTAATAGACAGTCTCTGCCTGCTACATGAAATCATTAGCTGTGCTTTCCTTAAAGATTCATGATTTCATTTCTCAGCCACTGTGCAAGATTTCCAGGTGAGAGGCTTCACCAGGGAAGCATACATATTTCAGGCCTGGCTGCTATCCCCGTCCAAGATAATTGAACCTTTGCAAAACGAAGTGGTAACTGAAAAAGAGCTCCTTGAACAACCCTCCACTGCAGCCAGCTGAACCACACAGCTGACTGCCAAGCACAGCACAAGTAAAGTTTAGAATGATCCTCAGATAGAGTGGGCTTCACATGTCAAAAATTCCTCCAGGAAGCCCCCACACAAGAACCCCCAAAGGCTGGCTTCAAAGAAAAAAGAGGAAGTACTACTGACAAGCTATCCCTTAGCCACAAGTTCATTTTGCCGTGTAAGAAATGTGATTCGGACACGAATCCCAGAAACATGCCATTCAAACAGAGTCCTCAGAGTAACTCTGGAGAGCAAGGTTTTATCTAGTGCTCATTGTGTCTCCAACAGGATTGGACAGTAAAGATCAGTAAAACAGAGCTTCTGATTTATTCCTCTTTAGTAAACACAAAAAATGGTAATTGCTTGGTACAAAGTAATTTTGCAAGAGTACCAAATGATTAAAAATGAAGGCATACAGATCTCGGTCCTTTCATACGAACACAGAAAACAAATTAAAACACTGCTGAACAACAGATTTTTTTTTCTCATAAATAGAAGTCAGAGAAAATTACAAGCTGAGAAACACCTTGAAAATTAAACTAAAAATACAAAGGAAGGTGATTTTTAGGTTTCATTTTGTTTTTTTTTAATATTTAAAAATATTTTAAACAAGATTGTTTTGGAAATAAAGAAGTTTTGATTGTTTTTGCCAACAATCTTCTAAACAGCTTCTAAAATGTGTTTACTCTTCCTTTCAGTTGTGTGCCTTCACATTAACAATGCAATGAGTAATATACATGAGACAGCTTTGCAGAAGCAGTAGGACTTGTTTGTAACATTTTGCATATTTTGGTATGTTTGCATAAAAATAGCAAATTATCAGAGGACTAATAAGATGTTGCTGGGTTATTTATTTGAATCTATTTAAAATGGATTCTTTCTAGATCAGGAATCCTCTTGTCATTTCATGATGAACAAGGGAGGACAAAGAACATTCTCAGTTCCTTCAAAAACTTGATCTGGAAGTCACTTAGTTTTACTTCTGTTACATTTCTCTACAGTCCATTCCATCTAGTGGAAGTTTGTCACTGAAACAATCTTATAGCAGCCGTGAAGCCAGGCTCTTGTACCATGGATTTTTCTCAGACCTATTTTTGGCTGAGTTATTGGTAATCACTCGGCAGCAAACAATACTCATCTCGGAGCCTCTGATTAACTGACACTCAATAGATAACTTTGATGGATAATTTCTGAAGATGTGACTCATCAGCCTTCTCTTCTAAAGATTGTTCTACTTTATGTAATTTCATTAATCCTCTGATTTTCTCCTCTAACCCAATACACTTGTTTATGCTGCAGTTCAGTGTTGACACACAGATCACAACCAGCTGAATTTCCATTTGTTGAACTCAGTTCCATACTACAGTCACTGGCTCATGCCCAAAAATACTTCCAGAATGGTAAGTTAATAAATGTAACTCACTTTTTGTATTCAAAGTAGTGTTCAGCAATTTGTTCATCCCAGACAATTTTTGGCTTGTGTTCCTTCAGGGTTTCAATGTACCTACAAATTAAAAACACAAATATGGAATTAACTTTTCTAAGAAGCAGTTATCAAATTACGTTGCAGAAATTTCTGAAAGAGCAGTTTTACCATGTTTAGATGTTGAACACAGTATCAAAAATATCTTCTTGTTGACAACTAATTTCCTGAACCACTTTACAATTTCATGTTCACATTCTTAGAGTATTTTTTTCTAAAGTGTTGCATATAAATATCAGAAGGGAGGGTGTCAGGAGGTGGTGCCAAGCAACAGGAGAAGAGGCAATGGGCAGAAACTGATGTATAGAAGTATCCACCTGAATATGAAGAAACACTTTACTATGTGGGTGACCAAGCACTAGAACAGGTTTTCTAGAGAGGCTGTGGAGTCTCCTTCCCTGGAGATATTCAAAAGGTGTCAGAGCACAATCCTCAGTGATGTGGTCTGGAGAACCCTGCTTGAGCAGAGAACTTGGACCAGATGGCCTCCAGTGGCCCCTTTTTCATTCTGTGATTCTGTGTGACTCTGTGAATTAATTAATGTTCATTGACTGACAAATCTGCAAGGACACATGAAGGCAGTGTTTTAATATTTTACAGTCTGAAACCCATATGCCAAAGCACAGGATCTGAGGTCATCCCTAGGCTGTACACAGCTGTGTCCTCCACTATGAATGAGGCTTTTGTCATCAGGAAAGTTCCTCTGGAAAACGGGTTAGCTAATCTAAAACTGAAAATGTCAAGGAAAATTCACTGCTAAGTAATTCTGCAAATGAATTTTCCCCCTCACTGGCTTCTTGGCATTATTTTCTTGCATGGACATGGAATGACCTATCTCCCCTGACAGGAAGTGAGGATGGAGTACTACTGGTACCCAAAACCCTGCAAGGGCTGGAAGGGCTGATATGCTGTGAATTTATAGCTCATAGTATCCTCTCCATGCAGAGACAGTGTCTGCATTTCTGACTGCAAAACAGAAACGAAGCTGCTGGCTGCCACGTGTCAGAGGACCAGAAGATGGCAAGCTACTGTCAGTGACAGAGGGCCACACAGGTGTCACGCAAAAACGGAAAGTCTCATTCCCCTATCTCTTCTGCACTTTTTAACCTGAGTCTTTGGCCATCTCTTTTTGAAAAATCTACCCATCTCCCACAGCTGGTTTCATTCTTCCAATATTTTCTCTGCTTATGATAGGATTTGGATGAAAACATTTCCATCAAATCATCTTATTTCTTATTAAGAAATTTCCATCAGCCACTATCCTGACTGCATCAGTGCTGAAATTCCACCTCACTATTATACATCAAGAAACAGAGAAAAATTTTGTATTGCTTAGTTTGAAACGGATTTGTTCTCTCATTTGGTATTATTCTAAATGCAATTAGAATAGTCAGCATTGCCAGGATCATCTCTCTTTTGCAACGGCTTGCTTATTCATATATTGGTAAATTGCTTCCTACTGCTAGCAGGTTTAGAAAAGATTTTCTTTTGTCTTTATGTCAAATGAACCCACACCAGGCATGGATTTATCTAATAAGCAAACAGGGGAATGCACGAGCACGTGGAAACATGCAGAGCTCTTGCACTCTCCCTCAAACACAGATGCTCTGGAATAATGGACCTTTTCAAATTGGTAAGTTAGACCTTGGAACCTGCCCATCCCTTTTTAAGACACAAAATTTTAACTTGCCCCACTAGAAACATATGCAAAGAGACCTAGATTTGTATATTTGAAATTTAAGCACAGATTTTAACAAACTGTCCCATTCCAGAATGACAATTCTTTGGCAGTGACAGGAGACTACACTCATATAGGACATGGTACCAAGATGTTTCAGACCAGAAAACAAGAATTGCCAGCCAAGACATCCTGGCACAGAGCTTTGCTCCTGAATGTATGACTTTAGATGGGAAATCTTAGTTTTGCTTGCTAAATTCCCAACACAATTAAAGAGTGCTCAAAATACTTATGAACAAGCTCTAAAATTAGAAATGCAAGTGGAACTAATTATTATACCCTATTCTATAAAACATATATTATTATTTTAAAACTGATAAGGCATATACCACATCTAATGAGCACTCATCCTGACCACACACAGAGAATTTATTTCCTTTTCTACTGTCTCTAGGCATTTATCCCCACAGTATGTAACAGCAAAAATGAACACATTCATCTTGAAATCACATCTACAGTGATGAGACTAGATACAAATTTGAGTTGGGGAAAAAAGAAGTATTAGCCTCCAAACTGTCACTGCTATTCATTAATCTTAGGGAACCTACTTGAAACATATGAACTTGGTTTTTACGTTTCTCTGTTAAGGACAACAAAATTCCAAGCACAACGTTCCAAACAATAAGCTCTCATTTACTTCAGTTGCAACTGCACAATCAATGCTTATGAAAATCAAGCTTTTTATTTTCCAACCAGACACAAAGTTGCTGTGAAGAGCTGGGAAGAGGTGCATCAGCAAACCACATCTGTTACCCATGGGTTTTCTGTTGCCCTAACTTGGGAATAACCCATTCCCTTCTCGTAGTCATTTTCCCTTTACTTGATTCCTTCTCTTTCAGGAAAAGAAAGAAGGCAAGAACTCCAAGATAAGCCATATTATCCTACTATCTCTGTAGTATCCTACCATGTGCATAGTAAGTGGAAAGGTTCCTGTATGTAACTGCAGCAGCTCTATCACAACACACTTTTTTGATTCAAACTAATTCTTAGCAGGCACACTCAATATATTATCTCCTAGATAGGGCAGTACTTAATAAATATTTAATATGCACTGGTTTAAATAAATAAGTAATTAGAAGAACAAAATTTGCCATCACACCAACTAACACAAAGGATGTCAATGTGTCTGGGACAGCAGAATTCTAGATGAATTTTCAGGTTCTCAAAGAGAAGAAGAAAGGGGCCAGAAGCTCACCACAGCCACTTTCCTTTTTTTCCAGCCCCCACCTCTACACCTTTCAACTCATATTTATTGCTATTTTTTCATCCTTTCTTTCTAATTTATTCCTCTACTACCTCTGTGCCAGTTCACCTCAGCTTTTATGCTGCTATCCAGACTAATTCCTCATCCATCAGCTCCTAACTTACTACCTTTCTTCTATTACCAAGCTGCCTCAGCAGTTAAGAGAATGAAAAACACTGAAAACTCAGCTTTGCTGCCTTGCACTACATATTTCCTGGGAAGTTTGTGACCATTTGCAGAGCAAGTCATGCTGTTTCTGTGGTGCCAGCCTGAAACAAGGTCAACACGGGTGAAATGTCTGGATTATTGATGCCAGCCTCTACTGAAGTACCAATGCAACATTTAGAAATTCTGGATCTGCATGGATCACCAGGAATAGTAACAAAAGGCAGATGCCACCTGCATGTCCACCTTGCAAATACATGTTCTGACATAGACAAGTGCCATTCTGGCTCGCCTGAATTGCCATGCCTTTGTCAAAATGGCAAAATACCTTCCTGGTATTCAGACAAGAACTATTATGTGTGTGACAGATACTCCTGGTTACAAACACTCTGGGTTAAAACAAACGCTCCCTTCTGCAAAGTAAAGGAGAAGCCAAAGCATACATATTATGGAGTAGCTGTAAAGTCAGTCCTGCCAAATATGTGTGTCTGTGAACAGCCCTGATGTGGCTACACCCACACGCTATTGCACTTTACTGCTCCTTCAATGAACAAATAAAGGAACCAGATGAAAGGTGCTCAGGATTTATGCCTGGTGTTCCTTTCCTAAGATACTTTTCTTCCAAAACATGAAAAATGGCATGGCCCTGGAATATGTTAAGGTAAAACCCACACTCTTTTAGTCCCCCTGAAGAAGGCATTTATCTTCATGGATAATGCTTTTTTCACTGAGAATATAAAGAAACCAGTCTGTAGTATATCTTTTGCAACAAAATTTACATTCTAGGAAAAGAGATAGCTTCATATTTAATTCTTAGACTAGGATTTATTTATGAAGTTAAACTTTTTAATCTTCAGGTGTTTTGCTTTACTAGCCTTGAATCACTCTTCAACCAAAAAACTTCAGTGAAAAGGAAACTACTACTGAGCATCATTGCATTTTAATGCTCTTTTCTAACACTTTATTTTTGTCCCCAGTTCTCACATGAACAAAACTCTGATTAGAAGCAACAGGTCTCTAATCACAATGAAGGATCATTTTCTCCTGCTACAGAAAATTGAGTTTATCTTCCACTGTACCAAATTTGAGAGATTAAGCCAAAGAATAAAAATACTACTCAGCTTGAAAATCTATACACATTTTCTTTTCAGTTTTCTTCCATTACAATAGGCTTAGTTATTAAAATGTGAACCTACCAGGAATTGTATCTCCATAATTATCCACAGTGCCTATGCATGGCAACACATGTTTTAGACTCAGCTGGATAGGGCCCATCTTCCCCCTTTATAGAGAGCTGTATCTCTTAATAAATGTCAGAGAAGTCACACAGAAGGCTGCATTCTAAACCTCAAGAGTTCTGATTCCTGATGCAAAATAAAAAGAAATAGCTCCAAAACAGTTTTCACAGGAGTACTCTTAAGAACATTCTCAGTACATATCTTCCAAAAAAGTACCAGCCTATTTCCCCACTGCTCTGTGTGCATCAGGGTGTGCTGAAAACGGGCAGATAGCCATCTTCAAAACAAGATTTTTCAGAGGGGTTATATACAAAACCAGTAAGTCAAACTCCCTTTTATATGTTTAATTTTAGCTACCTTGACACTTGTCATTTAAGGGTCTTTTTAATTACTTCCTTTTAGGTGAGACAAAATGTCAAGATACAATACAGTCTAGAGAAATTTTTTAAAAAAATATTTTAAAAGTGGGAATTTTTTGACCTTCTCAGGTTCTTAGAAGATAATTTCTAAAAAACAAATGCAAAAATTCTGAATATCCTGAATGATTTAGTCATGAAACTAACAGTTTTGATAAAAGTTGCCTTCAATAATAATAAATAAAAACACAAAAGGAAAAAAATTTGAAAAAGAAAAAAGATTTTATGCAGATTTTGAGTTGTCACTCACTCAGTCCCTAAAACTGCAGCTTGAAAAGGCAGAGATGCCCTGCAGTTTAACAATCTTTAGATATTAGCCTTTAAAATAGTTTTGAAAGCATGCATAAATTTATGAAAAGCCTAGCAGAGTCATTAACAGCATAATGTTATATGTGTGTGTATATATATATATACACAGCATTACATAGTGCAGTAAAAAAGGTCAGCAACAGACTGAACAATTAAACTTTCACCACACTGGTTCCATCAGGATCACTTAAGCACCTTTTTACTCATCTCCTCTCTCCACTCAATAACACCATATTTACAATTTATAGGCTTCCAGCTTTAAAAGGTGGTAATGTTGCATAGCACCATATCCCTTGCTTGCACATCAAAGAATTCAGATATTTATTAAAGAAAATCCCACAAGTTCTTTCAAAAGCAAATAGGTTATCCAGGAAAAAGACAGCTACTATGTACGTTCTAGAGAATCAAAAGAATGCAGTAACACTGAAACAATTTTTACTCTGAAGATTTATGCATCTGAGAGGAGTGGAGAGCACAATATAAGCCTGTGTACAGGGTATATTATTAAAAAATGATTCTGTTAAGGTCTTGAGATTATTTAATGTAAAAGAACTTATAAACAGTTTGAAGAGAGAAATCAATCAGTTAGCTATTAAAATATCCAAGTAGCAGCCTAGAAATCTATAAGCAAGCATCATCTTTCTCTAGTAATCTCTGTTGCTGCCTGAACCTTGCTCTGGAGGTTTTAAAAGGCAGTAAGAATATTTTTACTATTTTAATAGTAACAGGTTTCCAACACAGTAGTTTTTCTGGGTGTATTGCTTTCAATAAATTTTTTAATCATTCTCACTGATTTCTTCACAGTATTTCATTACTGACTTGACAGATGACACTTTTCAGCACTTCCACACCAACCTCACACAAACTCCCTGACCTTGTACCTTCTGCCATGATGTACCAGTGCAGTGAAAACAAGCAGAACCTCAGTGACATTTCTACCATTACTCTGGGCTCTTCAAAAGAGCACCTTGTTCAGCATTCCCAAAGTAATTTGGAAACAATAATACTTTGCTGGACACAACTGCAGAGAGACAGAAAATTATTCCTAATTTACAGATCTCAGGAGACACAGTAGACAATGTCAGGCTTTTCAGAAGCATCCCCATCTCAAGAACAATGAGCATTAAAACCTTCTGGTGCTTTACTGTGGCTACAGAAGAAAACATAAACATTCCATATTTTTATGTATAGAGCTTTACATGTTAATAGTTATTATCATTTAACTTCACAGAGGTTTTACAGAGACACCCACCTGAGTTTACACAGTGGTACACTGGCAAATTATCCATGGGAATACCAAGTACAGCTGAAAGCAATGCAGTGCAGGCTGCATTTCTCAATATAACCCAAATGGTGGTTCTTTACCAAAAAAAGACCCCACAAAGTTACAGTTAGATATTAATCTATGAATAGAATAATGACACACGGCAGAAAGGTGTGAACATTTATCTGTGTATTTAAGATTCTAACTTAAGCTGATGGATATGAGAGGAACATATGAAAATCTCTAAAGAAAACAAGAGCTTGATTTCTAAGTAAAAAACTGTTTTTTAGACAATGAGGACACAGATAGAGGCAGAAGGTTTGCATATCTGTTTGTGTGCCTTCAGTAACAAAATTGCTGTTCAGCAGAATGACTGTTTGTAAAGAAAACTGAAAACATGTATTGTTGAGAAGCCAACATGTGATTCTTTCCTCAGTTGGGGTCAAACCACTGCACTGACATTGCAGAAGCTTAATGCCCATCCCTCATAGAAGAAAGACAGGTCCTAATAGATTCCTATAAGGCAAGGTACCATCAAGAAACAGTAAAAGTATTAGTGCTTCCTAGACCATACATAAAAGCTTACATTCTGCTCCAGCTCACCCAATAATCTGCCTCAGTACAGAATCTGAGACAAGACAGAGTGTCTCTGCTTAAAAATACTTCTCAACATGATGAAAACTAATGTTTGTTTATCCCTACAGGCGTGTTTCAAGAACCAGCAGGTTCACCCTAAAAATAAAATCTCTGAAGATAAAACTGCTAGTTTAAGGGCCCATTTCCCGAAATGTTTAAGTAACACTCAATTGAGGTTGAAGCATTTTCAGATTCATTACTCCAAGTAAAATACTGTGCTCCATTCTTCTTAAAACTGACATAATAAGCACTGCATCTGAAAAAAATGAGGCTATATATCTTTGGATGTGAGGCTGAGCAAAGTTCAGATCTACTAATATATCTGCTGCTCAGCTTCAGCTGTAAATAAGAAAAACTAAAATTATGCTACTCCTGTTGTGTGTCAGATTTGCTTTGTTGGGGTTTCTTTTACTCACATCATAAAAACTTTACAGACTTTCTTCTTGTTCAAAGTATACAAATCAGCTCTACTTACACAATGCTACACAGATCAGTGATAAAAACTGTTATACTGGATTTGGAGCCTGGTCAGATTCAGTTAATCCTAGTTGAGTGCATAGGAGATGAAGTTTGATCCACTCCAGTATGAAAATGAATTTTGATTGCAAACTCAACTACTTTGGTATTCTTAATTCCTCCATACCTCCTTCATTAAAAAGGTACATATTTAAAAAATCACATTTCTTTTCCATCTCTTCTAAAAGGTCAGATGATCTTAATGCAATTAAATAGCACTCCTAGCTCTTTCAGTTGTTTCCTGCATCTCTCTTCAACCATTCCTGAATTTAAATCATCCCAACACAACACAAGGTCAATAGCAATGTCATCCAGCAGATTTAAGAAACACAAAAGCCAGCAGGAACGTTTTCCTGCTGGCTTTTCCTCTTTTCCTCACCCTGTGTCAGGAAAGGAGCAGTGCAGTTCTTCCTCCAAGCCTCCACCTCAGGCCTGTCTCACCTGGGACCTGTGCCAGGCAGGTGCTCATGCTCTTTTTCCAGAAGGTTGCTAAGATGCCCTGGTTGAGCTCCATGCAGGGGAAAGGACACAATTGGTAGCAAAGGAGAAATGAAGGGAACATGCATTGGGTGCAAGCAGCAGAAGGCACCAAGGATGGGGACAAGGACACAACTGAAGAGGAAGATCTGCTCCCAAGTGACTTAAGGCAGGCAGAGCACAAAATCTGCAGACTGCAAGACTGTGGGGATGTAAAACTGACCCAGGTCAGCAACTGCCTTAGGAATGAAATGCTGCCTCCGTTGTCTCTCCAAAAACAGAAGAAATCATTTAGGTCAGACAGAAGCAGAGCTGTCCGCAAGGAACCAGAACTTCAGACAATGAAATAAACTAACTACAGTAGGAGACTGTACCCTGAAAAAGCTGATCACTATTTGGATTCCATCTGCTTCACAAGATGCTGAGAATGAGACACAGAAAAGCATCTGCACTTCCAAGTAGCCTCAGAAGGAAGTTCAGGTTCCTTAGCTGACAATCACATCAGGCCTACAATTTTCACTACTATCATCTGTGAGTGGTTTGGCTGCTTAAAGAAACGCCATCAAAGGTATTGGCCAAAGGAGGACTTGAACACCAAACACCTTCTATAAAATAAAAGAATCACAGCTCAGGGATAGTTTTTTGGCATGTAGGAGTTACAGAAGCACAGTAATAAATTTAAGTCATCAAGCCCAATACAGCAGATAGTTTCATGTGAAAGAAATGATAAATTCCATCCTTGGCAGAGAGGATTGTATCTAGGGAAGTTAACTATGCTAAAGGAAAATCTATGGCAGAGCAGTAAATTCTCCAAACCTCCAGTGTCCCATGAAGATATGAACGATGTACTCTTTTCCATCTATTGGGACCAAGTTAAGTGAAGAACAAAGAACACTGCTGCTGACTTTTGAGTTAATTTTTCATACTTGGCAGAGGGATCTTTCTCCTCTCAACTGACTGTGTACACCAAACAGAACTTACGTAAGACTTTCAGACTTTGTTTTTTGAAAAGACAGAATGATGACAAATTCATGCAAATGAGTATTAATCTCTCATAAAAAATGCAAATCTCAGAGGGTTAATACATTTTTAACATGCCTTAAAATAATCTGGATATCACACAATTCCTCATTTTTTGGCATGACTTGAATTGAAGATAGGTTATGAAGTTATAAACTATCTTTTAACCAATGAGAGTACGAGTTTTTGCCCTTTTAAGAAACTATCTTTCTCAGGGCAGTTAAGTAAATATTTGAGAACATGAATTTTAGATCCCTTGATATTTAGTTAAACTACTGCATATTCATGTGACAGTGTTCAGTTTTAAAGAAAAGCCTGGCACTTTTCATCACAAAAAAACAGCAGAACATCTCCCATATCTTTGCCATAACTCCAAAAAATATCTGTATATTCTTATCTATTTAGTTTCTCCTGAACACACATACCTGCCTTTGAAAAAATTTGTTAAAATTAGGACTAAAGTATAAAGCAAGAAGAAATATCCATGAACTTATTTAAAATTATTTCCAAAATAGCTGTTACTTAAATCAAACAGTAACACTTGGATTGCTAATCAAGGGACAAAATGATAGCCACCACATTTTTCCCCCTTGAAATTAACTGGAAATTTCAAAATGCAATGCTATTTACCTCCAGTGGGCATATATATATATAATATTTTTTAATCTTTAATTAAACAGCACTTATAGCATTAATCCTCACAAAAGATCTTTGGTTGGCTGAAGAAACTGTTGGTTTAAAGGAAGAATGAAAAGGGCATTATACTCAGCATATATGGGATCTGTGTACATCTAAATTTTGTTAACATCTGGAGAAGTTGTAAAATAAATTCTTTTGCTGTGCTTGAATGACAGAAGTTTGGTTTTTGCAATTATTTAAGCAAATTCAGACTGTAAATGTTGACGAATTATGCTAGTACAGTGCTAAAGGTAGAACAGTCAGGCATTTCTGTCTCCCAAGTTGTTCCATATGCAAACATATTAAAGTGCAATAACACTTCCAAAACACTATCACTTTGCAGTACCTACACAAGCCATCCAACACATGGAGCAATCATCAGTACAGCCATGTAATCAATACAAGAAGAATGTTTTTTAAACACTTACTAACTGTAAAGCTAAGCAAGTTAAATATTAACATTATGATATGCATGTAAGAAAGGCAAATCCAGAAAGTTGAAAGCAAGATTAAACAGCGAAAAATACTGCAAAGGATCAATTACTAAAAGCATAGCAGATGAGAGATGGATACAATGTGGGATGAAGAAACATATTTTTCTTTTTTTTTTTTTCTTTTTTTTTTTTTTTTTTTTTTTTTAAGCACAATTTAGAAACAACTGTTGGGGAAAGAAGCTTTCATTTTTGTTTTTTCTCCTGATTTCATCAGTGAACATGGCTTCTCTCAAAGGCTCAGGGAAAACATCTGATTGCTTTAATTTAAAAAAAAAACAACTGTTTCTGTTGAATTATGTCTGACAAGATTCTGAAAGGTTCATACCCACAAACAAGTCAACTTTTCTACCTTAAGGCAGGCCCTGAGGGGAGAGGTAAAGCTCTACTTTTCATTGCAAAGAGCTATTTCAAAACCATATGGCAGAGGTGCCACTTGGGAATAACTCCCTGTGCCCCACATACCTAATTAACACGAGCTCCTGCTACAGTGGCATGCACAGAGAAGAGGAATGAGTGACCTTGTTAGGTGAAGACACACAAAAAGAGGATGAGAGCAATGCTCGGAGATGAAGAGAAACAGATGGGACTGTCAGCTGTAGAACTGTGAAGCCCTACAATGCAAGAGTACGGGTAACATGGGGAATAGTGCTTGGGTTAGACAAAACAGTTCTGACTGCAGTCACCAGAAGACTTACTGACCTACACTGGGGATTGGAAGGGCTTTTGTAGTGTGGTATTTTAGTTGTACTTACTTCTACATGGAGTGGAGGGCTGTAATCTGTTCCCCTCTCCCTCGGCATTGCAGCTACTCCTGTAAGTGCCAGTACTGCTTTACACACTTTGTAGTCTACAGCACAACTACTGCACCACTTCAGAAACTCTTCAATTTCAATTCCCCACCCTCTCAGGATGGCACAGTTTTCTCTCAAAGTAAACAACCATTACTGCCACATAATGGATTCTGTACTCAGCATCAAAAATGCTTGGTGATCAATTCCAGAAGTCTTGAAGAGAAATAAAAATTACCTCCTCACACCATGGAAAAAGTGCAGGCTCCTATCTTAACAAGGCTCTAATTCCATAACTGAGATTGTTTGAACTTGCTTGGCTGACTGATTTGGGAACTTGCTGATTTGAAATCCCAAATATTATGTTAGAAATTTTTTCTCTCCCACAAAGCTCTACGTTTGTTGGGTATGACGGCCGCTGTCTTTGATCAAATTCTCAGAAAGTTTTCATAGAGAAGACCAAACTTGGAGGAAAATAACTTGCTGCAACACATGATTGACAGCCAGAATACAGAGAAATGCCTGAAAAGTCCAAAATGCATTTTATTGGGCCATTTGTCTATGTGGACAGGGCTAAATACATCACATGTACATGTAACAGATTTCCTAAGCCGACAAGAACAAAAAAAAAAAAAGAAAAAACCATGATTGAGGACAAGAGGTAATTTTAATCCATAAATATTTCCAAGCAAGGAACAGCAATTCAAATACGCTGGATACTTTTTCGGCTCCTGGGGAATGAAGAGATAGATTACTAGATCTATTAATTTATATTCACGAAACATATTCCAATTACAAGTAGTTTCTGACCCTTTCTGGCCCCACAGCCATTGCAAGAACCTCTTTAATTACTTGCCTTTTTTGCAATAAAATACAATTAAGCAGCACTAATTATCTGACACAAGATATTTTAAGTATGGAAGAGGCTAACCAGTTGCTATAACAACATCATTTAAAGAACTTGACTGGCAGATAGTACATATTCTTCTCCTATGGCAGAACAGTTTTGTTCTGCACCTTCACTTTCAAACATATCATCTTTATTCTAATTTATACCTACAACAAAATAAGAACATATTGAATAGAAGAGTGCTGAAAGGATTCACAAAACCATCACATTGTCACAGCATTTCACACTGTTGGATAATGGATAAATATTGAGGAATTACGACAGAGGTGGGAAGACCATGGATTAAAATAAAAAACCTGTGTGGAAACAAGGTCCTCTTCTGAGTACAGAAGTCTGGGATAATATGAATTAAACTAGACAGAAGCAATACCAATCCAGTCAATAATGATGGGGATTTTTGAATGAAAGAACAGTGCCTTATCCCTAAATGGATAACTAAAGATGCCATGATGTATAATTACTTCTTCAGAAATACTGCAACACCATTATAAAAAAAAAATTAGAAAAAAAAAATCAAGTTAAATATGCATAAATTATAACAACTCTTTAGATTTCTTTATGTCATTCCCGATAATCTCCATTGTGTTCACCAAAGGGTCACAGAGAGAAAGGAAGACTAAGAAATTACCAAGTTGGCATAAATATATTACATGACAGAACTGGGTAACTTCAGGAGCACTTTTCTCAGTCTTACTGATAATGTAGATTATACTGTTCACCACATGAACTTAGTCAATCACTCAGATTCAAGTCTTATTTTTAAAACAATGAAAAGCTGAGTAATTCAAAGGGAATTCAGAAAGGTGCTGAATTTTTAGAGATACAAAAACATCATTCTGTAAAGAATTGGTTCTATAATTTTGAGTGCAGGAAGACAACATATGGGCTTCACAGAACCAGAGGCACTGTTTCATTCCAGCCAATTTATGCTCTTCATAATAAAATACAAGTAACATCTACAAGTTTTCTTACTTTTTCATATGAGTTACCAGATACTCAAAATTAAATTTAAAACTAACATAAGGTAATTATATTATTACCCAGAGTCTAAATAATTTCTTGAAAAAAGTCAGCTCTAATAATCAAAATTGATGGAAATAACTAGGATTTTATAGCTCTATTATCTGTCTCTAACCACAAATAGAACAGTAGGAAAAAATTTTTGACTGATGTCTGTTATTCACCTTCACCACCAAAACTTCTTTCTTGATGACATCTTTAGCAAGTGAAACCAACCTGTGAATCAAGCCAAGACTCACAAGTTCTTTAGAATGTCACATACACTCCCACCATTTTGTCAGTATCGAATCAATGGTATCTCTCCTTCCTTGAACAACAGGCAAATCCTAAACTCTTCCCCTCTGACAGTCAATGTTTGCACACATTATATACAAGTACTTGCATTTGGATCCGCAAATATTTCCAGAAGAGTATCTAGTTAAATAATAAATTAAGTAACTATTTAAACATTAAAGTATTTTAGTAACATTTAAAGAGGCACGAACACATAGAAATAAACTCAAAATGTTTATTTAGTAGTCAAAATTAGTTAACTTTCATTGGGCAAACAGCAATAGCATTGTTGCTGTTGAATTTGATTTTCAGCTGCATCATAGGGAATTTACAAATAAAATTAATAAAATATTTTGAAGCATAAAATTCTTACTCTATAAGAGAACATTGTTCAGTATTTTACTTCCTTTTCAAAAGATTTTTAATCTGTACCTAAAGTTCTTACTTTATTTTAAAATTTGTATGGAGCTCTAAAGATCCGTATCTGAAAGTCTATGAAATATTTTGATATAGCATCTTTTGTATGAAAGTTCTTATTAAGACAGACTGTGTGAATTTTGGGGGGTAAAGATTAGGGTAATTTCATCATCTTTACCACCCCAGCATTAATATGGAAGATCAGCCGATAGAACAAATGCATGAGAATTAATCACAGGATTCATATTCCCATATCATATTTAGACAAAGGAAAATAAATAAAAAGGATCAAAGGAGTCTTTTAAAAGGACATAACACATTCATTAATAAAGAATGAAAGTCATGTCTGGGAGGTGAGTTCTGTTAGACCATAGGATGCTGTTACTGTGTACTCTACCCCACATATAGTGAAGAATGTATGCCCTTATGTATAGAAATAATCTCCCTGCATAGGTCAGCATTGAAGAAATTGAAACTGGAGCTTTATCTCTTTTACTAAAACTAGCCGAGATGGTGATTTTCATTAATGCAAGCAAACACAGAATAACTTCAGCAACTCTTAAACTTGATTAATTGCCTGCTTAACTTCAACTGCACTGAAAATGTATTTTAAAATAACTATGCAATCACTGTATGCACAACATACTAATAACTTCTATAATTTATGTATTCCAAAGTATTCTGGAGGCTTATGAACCTTGCTGTCTTGATTTATCATGCAAGATAACCTGGTTAGACAGTCATCAAGATGCTGTTTTCTAATCGCACAAGAGAAGTTCTCACTAATGGAAAAAAATACTAAAAAAGACCTCACATGAGGATTTCCTTATGTGCTACACCCCAGGTTACCATTGCAGAGTCTTGGACCTCTTGTCCAAATGAAATCAATTTTGTGTATTTCAAGACTGCTCTGCAATGCGAATTAAACAGAAATGGGACGTCATATGGAAGACTGACTTAAAAAGTGTGGTCCAGAACCAATGATAATACACCACACTATTTTTCATTGTTTCTCAGTAAAAGAAGAATGAGTGCCAATTTTTTTGGTTGGTTGGATTTCTTCCCATCTATATGCAGGGTACACTTACCTTTCTTCCTCTTACTGCATTTTCCAAGTCCAGTATGAACAGCTACACTCTATTTCAAGTGTCAATTTTTAATTGAGTTAGAATTATGATTAAGAATTATTACCTGAATAATAACTCGTATCCCTGAAGATAAGTATCCTAAATATACATGTGTAAGACCTTGATTCTGTTGCTGAATTGTGTCAGGATTCAGGGTATCTCAAAAACAAAGCTGCAAAGTCAGATGGTTCTGTGTTGCAAGAAAGTGAGAAAAGTGTTCACCTTTGGAAACATGAAACATGCAACAGTGGTGATACAGTATTACATCTGAAATGCTTGCATTTGGCATGCTAGCAAGTTTGATATCAATTCATAAACAACAGGGACACTATCATAAACTCATTTCGATAGATCTGGGACCCTTAATTTAAGAAGGACATGGACCTGCTGGAATGAGTCCAGAGGAGATCATGAAGATGGTCAGAGGGATGGAACACCTCTCCAATGAGGATGAGAGTTGGAGTTGTTCAGCAGAGAAAAGAGAAAGCTCCAGTGAGTCATTAGAGCTTCTAGAACTTAAAGGGGCCCTACAAGAAAGCTGTAGAGGGACTTTGGACAAGCATGTAATGAGAGGTAATGGCTTTAAACTGAAAGAGAACAGGTTTAGATAAGATATTAGGAAGAAATTCTTTACTTCCAGGATGGTGAGGCACTGGAACAGGTTGTCTGGAGAAGCTGTGGATGGCTCCATCCCTGTCAAGGCCAGGCTGGATGGGGCTCTGAGCAACCTGCTCTAGTGAAAGGCGTCACTGTCCGTGGCAGCAGGGTTGGAATGAGATGATCTGTAATGTCCCTTCCAGTCCAAACCATTCCATGATAATGCTTTCAGATTCCATAATGTTCAGAAATTATGCATAGAAAACACACTGGCATACAATAAAAAAATACTTCTTCCACTTTTTTCACACACACAAAAAAAGTTAGATCCTGAAGACATTTGCTTGCTTTGTTTCAGAAAGACACTAACTTTCTAATTCAGAAAGAAAAACTTTACAGAAAGGATCAAAGATTAATTTCACATAGTAGCTTTATGAGATCTGATTTCTAGGAAAAAAAATTGTTGAATTTAGAACTGCTTATTTCTACAAGTCAAATGTGTATTTATATGAGTCACTATATGGTGGTGCTTATTCTGAGTCTTCTGGAAAACAACAAAGTGAAATACAGCAGAGTAGAAATGTCATTGCAATGGCACACTCCTTTATTAGTCCTGCTCCTTTTGCCTATTTTTAAACATCAACTTTGAGTCTCACCACTCCAGTAACACTCTAAACTATTCTGTAAAATTTTAGTCTCTTCTCATAAGAATTTTACTAAATCTCTGAGGGATTTTTCTTGAAGAGTTTTTTTAGTTTTAAAAGAAAATTTTCTAAAAAGTTCAAAGCATGTATGCAACACTAAATATATGTTTAAAATTATTGTATTTTTATGCTGAAATTCACAAATCACTAAGTATGTCTTGGAAAACTTCTGGAAGAGCTTGAGAATTGGAATCATTAGTAACCCAAGCACATATTAGGAAACACTTAATGCGACTGAAATGACTTGAATTTTGCACATAGTAAGTACTGAAAAAAATGGGTGCTCTTAAAAACAAACACAAGGAAAAGCATAGTACAAACCCAAGGTAATTTCATTTGTAGAAACTTAGGAGGGATTACTAGCCCATAATCAAGAAGAGAAGAAACTCATGGAGGGAGATTATGTACAGCAGAGAAAAAATGGAGCAGGAAAGGATAGAACTGGGAGACTGAAAATTATAACAGTCTTCATAACTCAGGATAGATTAAGGAACGATGAACTGTACGTAATATTTAAGGACAAACATAGAAACATTAAGATTGAAAAATAATTAAAATACCAATAAGTCTGGTTACTAAAATATCAGTACTAAAAAAGTAAATATACTCACCTACACATATTAAAAACTGAACAGAAAACAGCATTATCACTCAGTATATCAGATGTGAACAAAAACTACTCACTCTACATGTGGATTACGTTTGCAGAGACAAAAGAATAAAATATCTTCTTTATTACTCTACTCATAAGAAATATTAATATGGAGATAGATTGTGTGCTGAAATTTGCTGAAGTTCATGATGATTTTACAAGGCTGAAGTAGATGTGAGAGCAAGTTTTGCTCCAATCATTTTAATAAATCTAAGTGATTTAGTAAGGAGGAAGCAGGACTGAGGGGTTAACTCATAGAACAGTTATGAGTTAAACATTCTATCACTGGTTTACTACTCCTACCTCTCTTTTATGGTCACAGGCAAGTCATTTACCAACATGGAATATCCCCAACATAAAACAAGGCTGTACTTGCTTTTACTAGACACATTGAAGCATCACACTGGATATCATGCCCACTTGAATTAATTCGACCATTATTTTAAAGCCTTACATAAAGAGACTTGGGTCTAATTTGTATGTACTGTTCACAAAGAAGTTCTGAAATTTTATTTAACATAGGAAAGGGCCATGAAGGATTCAGCAACAATCCTTGCTTGGTGGAAGCCTGATTTCACCATGTTACTCTGTAAAAGCCAAATAATTTAAAACTCCTTGCATTATGTAAATGACAAGCTAGCAACCTCTAGAAAACACTCAGCTAAGCAATGAAGCTGGGGAAGGATCTGGAGCACAGGTCTGATGAGGAGTGGCTGAGAGAGCCAGGAGTGTTTAGCCCACAGAAAAAAGAGGCTCAGGGAGAGTCTTATAATGGTTTATGAGTTAAATTTCTGAAACAGAAAGCCAGTACAGAAGGTTGAGCAGAAAACAGAAATTAGACATAACAATTAATCTGCTTGCTCTCTGCTACTTCCTTTTTTCTTTTCCAAAGCACTGGGGATCACAGAATGGCTAAGGTTCAAAGGAATCACTGGAGGTCATCTCATTCAACGTTCTTGCTCAAACTCTACAGGCACATTGCTCAGGGTTGTCTGTTGTCAGACAGTTTTTGAATAGGTTAAATACCCCATGAAAAAACGGCAATGCTTAATGCCTAGGGTAATGCTTTATGGTAAGATACTTGATGGTTGTAAAGCTTTTCAGTTTTCCTTTGGCCACAATTAGCTAACTGGAGAATCTCTAACATTAGCTTTCAAGAAAAAAGCTACCAGCTGCTGATCAAGCCTTTCACAGCTGGAGCTGAACAGTAAAGGGCTTTGGTTTAGTGCACTTGCACAGCACTGCACTTGCACAGCAGGGAAAGAAGTCGGATCCTCAGCAAGAGCGTCAGATGACAAAAGACAGAATCAGACAGCAAGATCCTTCCTACAGTACCTCAAAGTGGCCCCTAGATATTCAATATGCACTGAATGTGAAAGTCAGCTTTAATTCACTAACAGAAAATTAAATACATCAAAGGAAATGCTGATGAGTGACGTTCTGGTATCGGCTGTCCCAGTGAGGCATGTCAGCAAAGACAATTAAGTCATTTGTGGAATGCTCCCCTGCTGAACCAGGTCATATGCAGAAGAGGACCTTGTAAAGGGAAGTATCTGGTCTTTTAAGACTGATGTGTCAGACAGGACAATGGTTGAGTTAAGATGTAATTTCAGGAGAAATAAGAAATTCCTTGGGAGGGCACACTGTAGTCTGGTGGTTACACTGTGTTAAACATTCATTACATTCCCTGACAGCATTAGTTGTTGCATCTGAAGTATCTAAATCAAAATATGGGACAGTTTCCTTCCTACAATAAGAGTACCATGACTGAAAGGAATATTACTAGTATTTTTAATAACAAAAGAACAAAAAAAGTTATTCTAATTTCTTTATGTCATAACATTAGATGTACAGGAGTAAGTGAACAATCACATCTACAACTGTAAAAGTTCCCAAAGCCCAGAAAGAGCAGTTTAATGCAGGAGAGAATAGCACTGGAAGAACCCTGGTAATTGAAGGAGTGTATAGCTCACAACTTTGAATCAGAAAATAATATAACCATATTAAAAGCAGAAAGTAACAACATTAAAGTAGTCTTACACCTGTAAATCCAGGAAAATGTCTTGCAGAATTATTTCAGGCAAATCATAATGTAAGTCTTAAATGGGCAGTGGTTGAAGTGTACACATGGTCAAGGTAGTTCATGTTAGGAAAAGGAGAGCAGTTGAAGGCTACTGCAATGACAGTTCAGCAAGCTGAAAGAACTGCACCCTATGGTTTGCAATTGACTGTTTCAAAACCATGTGCACTATCTTCAAAGAACTGACAAAACAGCAAGTTTTTCAAATAGCAGCGTTTAGAAAACAATGTCTGAAAGACATACTTGAGTGTTTTTCTCACAGGGAAAACCTGAAAACCTATCAAACCAAATACTCATCTCACGTTTTGATTACTCAAAATGGAACTCTGTAAGAATTTTCTCCTAGTCTTGTGTTTATCAACAAATGCAACTTGTAAAGCATATAAATTGCACAAAAAAGTTAGAAAACCTAGAGCTGTGCTCATACAAGAGCCATGAATGAAAGTCAAAAGCAGTACACAGCTGTTCTTGTTTGTCATTCAGCTATAACAAACCAGACCTGACAAATTATGATTTATTGCTGTTGGGTTATAATTCTAAATTTCTATTCCTCCATGTCAGTTACAAAGATAAATGTTCTTTTAAAAAAATCCTGACTATAAAGGTAAATACACAAGGCCATGAAACACAAATTAAATGCTTCCATCTCCAGTTTGCATGTGGCACAGTAACACAGAACCTGCATTCTAGTCTAACCCTCTTAACACACTGAGCACTGCCTTGCAAGTGCTCAAGCACAGAGCCTCAAATATTTCACACATTTTCTTTCCTTTAAGATCCTTTGCTACAGAAGACTTCAGGAAGAACTAAGTGCTCAAATACTTTGGGCAACCTGGGTTGCAGACTGTACATATCATATCTAAACTGATGAGGAAAAGAGAAGGCTCAGGTCTTAAGAGTTCCAAATTTATCATATTTTCTTTCAAGAGCTGTAAGGGACAGAGTGGTCATCTGTCATGTCACTTAAATATATCTACAAACTTTAAAAAGCATTGAAATGAATAATTAAGAAGATCATAAATTTTACACTACCCACAAAATGAATGTACTTTATGTTTTTCAAATATAAAAGAAATGCATATTTCATTATAAAACAACATGGATTGTTGGTGGCAGTAAGAGCTGAGTTTATGTATTATTCACTCCTGAAAATATTCATTAATTCAAAGATTGTCTGATGGTGCTCATGCCCTTCTGCAACACTAAGCCCAAGGGGGAGTGAAGGTATTTCAAACCCAAAACTTCCATACCACATGGTTTTGCTGGCAGTGGAACTCTGGGAAATACCTGCACCCCATCCAGTCACTGCCATTACACATTGACCTGCAGCCTACAGAGTCATCAACTGAATACGGCAGAGCCATGACTGCAGGCAGTGTTTCTCCAAGCTAATCAGCCCAGTCCATACATCAAAAATTGCTGTACAAGCATTTGGCACCACCTGAGCATTCCCAGGTTTAATCCCCTGGCAGGGTGAGTTCCAGAGAACTGCAGTGCATGGGTGCATCAGCCCACAAGTTTCTGCTATCCACTTTCTGTCAGTGGGTAAATGAGAGCAGAGCATGGCTGCAGATTAAAGTGTGAGCAAGTGAAACGACAGAACTGGAAGACAACTGCTCTGGTGTAAGGGGAATAATCTGTGTGACCGAAGGATGTAGGCATGTATCTCCTACCAAGGGCAGTGCAAGGCACACTGAAAGTAAACTGGGCATACAAATGCTTCCCTTAAAGAGAGAGAAGTTGTTACATGATTTTTTTTTCCATGATTTTCTATTTTTGATGTCTCAGAAGCCTGGCTTTCTCTGACTTCAAATCCTCTCAAGAGGGAAAGAAGATACCAGTAAGAATCCATAGTTCTGCACTGAATAAGGCTTTTTCATCAAATTACTAGACATATGGACTGTTTATCTGGCAACAGTAAGTGGTTGTTTTCACAACAGAAAGAAGGCACAGCATATCACAAATGTCTGGGTTGTGACCTCTGCAGTTCACTTTATATACAGAAAAATCTGTAAAAAAATAGCAAGGCTGCAAAACTTTCTGATGGTATCAAAATGCTCAGAGCCAATTTAAAACCAAACTTGACCAAAATGACTTGCAGGAGCTCAGAGAAACAAACTATGTCGCAATAAAATGGCAACTAAAGTCAGATGCCAATAAAAACAAAATAATAAAAAATATATGGGTTCTGAAAAAGTTACCATCACCCGGAAAAATGACTTGGTGTTCATACAGGTTGTTCTCTATCAGTATCAGCCTAGCACTAAGAAATTGCCAAGAAGTCAAACAAAATATTAGAAATTAATAAGAAAGAAATACAAAAAAAGGAACTAACTAACTAACTAACTAACTAACTTTATGTTTTGCTAACTTCATAAAGTATTCTGAATGCAGTTCCCAGTTCTTGTGTTTGGAAGCTCATGATATCTATGAAGAACATTTCGACAAATCATACAGCAACATTCAGCTATGGGTCACATTTAACCAGCCTTTGCCAATTTCCAATACCACTGTCTGCTACACATTCACTTGAACCAGGAAATAAATAACAAACCCGAAATAATTTCTATTATTCTGCCCATAAGTACTGTAATCAGTTAGGAGAATGTAAAACTTATGGTGGTTTTAGCACCTATTTCAATTTTGTTTTCCCAGAGGGCAAGTATGTGCAATAGCAGTCGATGAGGGAGAAATGTAGGTAAATTAAAAAAAAATCTGGGACAGTTCCATCAGCCATGGTTTAATCTCCATACAGGAACACGCATTAACAGAATGCCTCAATCACCAGCGAAGTTTGTGGCTCAGGAGGAATCAGAAAAGAGCAGATGAGATACTAAATCATATTCCAACAAGTGCTGGTTTGGTGCATAAGCCTTGCCTGGAAATATGCACAACTCCAAGCTGAATCTAAGAAAGTGTATTAATGTTACAATGTTTAGAAAAGCATTAGAAATAAACCCAGGTTCTTAATATTAATTGCAGCAGATCTGGCATCTTACTGCTCTAATTTGCTCAGATAATTGTACAACATACTTAAAGGACCACAGGTTCTGAAATTTGGTGTAATGTTAGTTTTTTTAGAAATATACACCATGCATATATACTGAGAAATGCCTTAATAAAAGAGTAAGCCAAGGTTTATCATTTATATGTGGTTTCTGTAATACTAACAAGCCATTAAATATGATCATATTTTTTTTCTGAATTAAAGGCTGTTAAACTTCGAAATTTAAGAACATTGATTAAATGACTGTTATTTTTAATCGCTGTTACAGTATTTCAGCAAGTCAACAGAGGTAAGCTGTATTTTCTAGTAATTTGTTACTTTTTCACTTGTCCTATTGAGAGCATATTAATCTTCAAAACAGACTGCTCACCAACTGGCTCTAAAACACTCACTGCCGATTTAATGTCAGTTAATACATAAATTGATTTGTTACAATGATTTTAACTTCTCTATTAAAAACAGTTACATCAGAATTCTTTTCCAATCACTGTGATAAGAAAGCAGCCAACACATTATTTGCAAAACTCTAAACATAACTTGAAGAACATACTAACATACTGTGGCATTCTAAAACTTTATTCAAGCAACCTAATACCATAAATGTAGGTAGTACTTCAATTGTAGCAAGGTTGAATATTATGGTTGGAAGCTCACTGAGATTTGTTTCAGAGATTTCATAACTGCAAGTCATGAGCATGAGAGATAACTAACACTTGATGCTGTGAAAGAAGGGCAGACTGATAAAAATTCTGGGAACTTGCAAGTGAAAGTGAAAGATGAGAATTCTTTACTTTTGTAATGAAAATAACAAAAACTCCACAAATAACAAGCACTTCAGAGATCACAAAGCACACATATTTCCTGCCCTTTGCAGTTTTAGGCTATAACATAGGATAATCTTGGTCTTCCTGTAAGTGCACAATCACTCAAAGTTTCATCTTACAGTAATAATTAACAAAGCAACATTTCAGGATAAGACATAAACCCATGAAAAATTAAAACTTTTCCCTGTCAAGAAGATCAGGCTACCCTGTGAAACAGTACACATTTAAATAGTCAACTGTTACATCACAATTTAACCCCACTTTGTGATCCCTCCAAAACGAAAACACACGTATACGACTGACCAAGATTTTATTGGCAATGCCTGAATCAGCTACTTCATCGGAATAAGTAAAATGGACAAAAAGATAAATGAATCAGCACTAGAGTCTTGTCAGAATAAAGCTCTGCTAGTTAAGAAAATAACTTTTATCACTCTTCTAATATTTTAGGCAACTACCAAACTAAAGATTCTACATCTTCATGTCCCCTGGAGTAACTATTTTTTGCATCAGCAATATCTAATCTGTGAAAATTATGCAATTTAGATAGAATAGCAGAAGGATCAAAATCAAATTGTGTCCTAACTGTAAAACTGAAATACTTCAGTATCATTGTCTTTCTCCATTTCAGTACAGAGGTGTAAAGAAAGCCCAGTGCTTTGAAGCCCCTTTACATTTCATGCAAGTCAGAAGAGTAACAATATAGTTAACTATGTAAACATAGAAAATAAAAATTTTCAAAATAGAGAAATACAATTTACAAATGTACTCCAAATGAAAACCTGAATTTGGGCAATGCAGTGCACCTAATTTATTTTCTGCTTACTGCAGCTTAAAAAATAGATGTATGCAGGCTGTCTCCTCATAATTTTTACAGACTTAAACAAAAACAGATTCTAGAATCCTACCATTGACCTACTACATTTTGTAAAAATCACAAAGTCTTTGCTTCTTCCACATCCATGTCTTACCAAATAACAGTGTCACTGTCACTTGCATTAAAAAGCCTTTGCTTTGCCATTCCATCCATGTTCTATCCAAAAGCAACATCACAATGAACTTTTCACAACCTTTTCTGCAGTACAGATCATACAATGTAGTCTCCAATAAATCTTTTAAATACCATTTCTTCAAGATGCATTTCCATCAACTACCTCTGAGAATTCTGAGAATGTCACTAACTTATGAATTTTGCTTAAGGTTATAAAAATGTGGCAGCAGTGACGGCCTCAGGGCACACACACTGCAGTTCTCTGTCAGAGCAGCATCTGCTCTCCAAGGCCAGGTGCAACAAACAACCATTTGCTGACCAGCTCCTCAGACGAGCAACCTTGGACGAGGGCCTGCTACATAAGACAAAACTCACTTCACTTTTACTTCTGATCACTGCACTGGGCTCCTCAGACCAGGCTGCCTGGGAAAGAAACAAAGGATTGGAAAAGGAGGGGTTACATAACAGCTCTTTGGTGAGCAAATAGCAAGCAGACAATATTTTGTTTCCTAAGCAGAAGGGCAAAAAAATCTGTGCAGGAGGGGAATAATGAACTTCTAGAGGCTCTGACATTATCTTCAAACAATACTTTAGTGAGGAAAATAAACCCATAAGAAACAGACAGACCTTTATTATTTTGCTCTCTGTATGTTTCCTTTTCTAGCTAAAGTGGAAGAGTGTTTGTTTTCTTGGACCCATTAGCAATACCCAGTGGGTGTTTATTTGTTCATTTTTCCTCTGAATAACACAAATGTCTGACAAGACAAACTGCAAAATGAAACTGTACAGCAGGGGCTCAAGAAGAATCTGCGCTAACAATGAATTTGCAGGATTCATGCACATCAAGGAACTCAGACAGTTGCGAAATACAAACCATTACCAAGGAATAAACAAGGATCTGCCACCAAGAAAACTATCAGGGAAGCAAGGAAAGTGACAGCACTGTAACCAACTGAGACCCAGCAAAGGTATGAGTACAAGGATGATGGTGAACTTCAAACCCAGCAATCTGCACATGCAGCAATGGAACCAAGTGGTGCTTGTGCCACACGTTCCTTGCTTGCCCAGCCTTTTTGTCTGCAGGTCCTGCAAACACTGTTCTAGGCAAGACCAAACTGCAGTAACCTAATTTTTCTGTTAAATCCCTGAAGAAATCTCACCACGTTAATTAGAACTGCTGCAGGTTGAAAGCAAACATCTCAGCTGATCTCAGTGAGCTGGGTGAGCTGTTCTGGAGAACTTATCTGTGTACCGATTCTATACCATAGGAACAGGATATGACAGATACATTTTGGTTCTGCTCCACAGACCCCCATACCTCATCTCCCACTCTCACTCCTAAAGAGAGATAAAAGATTTGGTTACAGCCCACATGAAAAAGTTTAAGTACTTAAGTACTTGACATTGCAAACCAAATGATCACCAAGTGGCATTTTACACACTGTACTGTTTCGAATTTATGTTTTTGTAGTGGCTTTGGAACAAGAAAGACCTGTTGAAATCAGCTGCAGCCAACATTGTACTGGCTCACCTACAGTCTTTGTATTGTGTTTTGTTTATTTACCTGTTGCAAATAATTCTTAAGTTGCTGAATAACAGATTTCGCTTATAAAATGTTACTTAGTAAAGTGGCTTTTATTTATACTTTCAATTAACTCATGGTCAAGAAACCAAAGGTAATTTTCTAGCAACAACTGCATTGTAACTGAAGTTTTTGTTGGGACAGCCTCCAAGGTCATAGGCGTGATTCTTGTGATACATCTCATCTACTAAGAGAGGGGGTGGGGTTTGTGCTACAGTTTCTTTCACACTTTACACTGGGAATGTTTTCCCTGGTACCTGCAAATATTTTTATTGCCAACTCCAAATATTTGCAAACTGTGATAGACACTTATAAAGTGCTCTAACAAATATTTACAAAAAACCCTCTGAGCTTATTAGTTACTTCAGATGCAGAAAATTTCCATTACAATGCTCTACCAACGAGGAAGATAAAGAAAAACACTCCAGGACATGAAACACTTTTTTTTTTTTTTAAGACAGTTGAAGCCTACATTTTTTGTGCATAAATTTAATCTTTGAAACCATCGTGTATGGACTTTATGCTACACTGAGGTGATTGCTTTTCATGCATGGAGCTAGAAAAAGGACCTATGTTAGGCAATACTATTTTCTGTCTTTAAGTGCACAATTGGATGCATGTGCATGGATCATGGCAATTTACCTGAACAACAATCTGAATTTTCAGCTGAACCAATATTTTGGTAATAGTATGATGGAAATAACAGTACTGGACTAACCACAAGAAAATGCGACATCAGAAATTTAAAAATTCAAACTATTAACATTGACGCTGCTTGGAAATTTGGTAAGAACTTCCCATAAATTCACAGTTCCAGCTTGTATCAGTCACTCACTCAAAACCCTAGGAATCCCAATGAATTTAGCCTATAACTAATACTTATTAAATACTTCTTGAGTTCTTTACTATGTACGGTATTTTAAAACTTCCACAAATATCTTATCTGTCAAACATTTTACTTTCTACCACTTCTTAATCCTTAAATCTCTCCCTATTAGCCTTCTATGTTTTTATCTTAAAAGAACCAAAAGCTGCCAGTGTGTAAGATTAAATAACCATTTTGGTTGAGAAAAAATAACATTCAGCCAATCAGATAAAAATACAGGTGCAGGCAAGTAGTTACTACAGTTACTTAAGCTCTCTGTTTTGAAACAGCAATTCCCCTAGAGATGGTTTTGTATTACACAGAACTACAGAAAATCCCTAATCCCCTCAAACCTTCCCCATTTTCTTTATCAGCTTTTCTGTGATTGTGCTATAGTCTGAAGGCTGGAAGTCTCATCCTTGCCTTAATGACATGGAAAGCTAAAAAGATGCCCCCAGACCTTTCTTTTCAAAATGGTTGTTTTATCTGCTGAAGTGAATTATAAATATTCCCTAAACTATTAGAATTTATTTGGAATGAGGTCTCCACTTTTACATTTGGCATGTAGTCCACTTACTCCTTCCATATCCCAACAATAAGGCTAGTTAGAATTAACAGGTATTGGTTATGATCCAGCCTGTTAATAGCAAGATTGATCCATGGGGTGTTTTATAGCTCATTAAAAGTTTATTAGCTATTGCAGATCATCAATAAAACCTGTTTAATTGGCTAATTGCTACAGCTGTTGCAGTGAGTGATGCTTGCAATTCTTCCCATGTTTAGAACAGTGTGTTCTCCCAGACTCTGCCTGTCTGATTTTCCTTTTACAGGAGACTCTTATTGCAGTTTTGTACCCAGTGATAACACACCAGTTTTTACATCTTAACAGTTCCTATGAGGAGCATTAGATTAAGTTACAGCTGCAGTCAGAAGAATCTTTTTAAAATGTGTGGAAAATCAACCAATTTAAAGCCTTTCAATAGTCTTGGTTTGATAAGTAGTAACCCCAGAAAGTCAGTGCTCTGATGAGCTGACTAAGGTTTACTGTTTAGTTCAAGCTATTTCACCATATCACATGGCTCAGTAAGTATTTGCACTGAAAAACATTCAGCAATGAAACATTTGGCCAGCTGGAACTAGAAGAACGATGCTATTTCATAATTATTATTAGATACAGTGTAACTTTACATGAATTCTATTTCAAGAGATAAAATTATCATATTTAATGTGCAGAAACTTTTCATTTTCTCCATAAACCACTTATTTTAATTGCTTGTAATACGACAATTGCGTTTAAATACATCATGAGGGCTCCCTAAAACAACTCTTAGCTGTTGCCTGTGAACAGCTGACTGCTGTGCTGTACTACAGCTGTCCATTGACATTACCAGCTCTTCCAATGTTCTCAGAGCAACCAGAAAGTCAGTGTGACATAACAAATATCATCTGAATTTTGCTTGTTAGAACCTGTTGAATGCTGAGTATATTTCAGGTATATACAGTGTATATTTCAGCATTTCAGACCTACACTAACCAAGGACAGCCATTTATCAATATGCATTTGAGGCAGCTGTGCTCAGGCTTTCACCAGCAAAAAGCACAGGCCAAGTGTCCTTCTGAAATGGGGCTATACCTGCAGAAATTCCTAAGTAGCAAATGCATATAGTGCTTTCTTACCTATTCATTCATTCATAAATTCCTTCTGTGCATATTCAAACACTCTATGCCTGAATAGATAGAAGCCCTCAAACACTGCTCTAAAGGACTTCTATAGGACACCTCTGTGAAGTTCTGAGTGGAGAGCACTAGTACAATAGCTGAGAACAGCTTGTTATGCCTGGGAATCTCTTTACTTGCAACTGTGCAAGCTCAGTAAAGGGATGGAGGATATTCTTAGCAACAAGTCCCTCTAGACCTTCCAATCACCCTGCTGTCTAAGGGTAATGTAAGATAGCAAAACATGCAAACATACACAGAAGAGGGATCTAATTCCAGTTATTGCTATAGTCATCCAAGGTTAATTTTAAAACTGTATGTCCCTTATCATGGAATTTCATGACAAGGTTCAAAAAGACCTTTAAGACCATCACGCACAACTGCTGACCTAAAGCTGCCATCTTCAGCCCTAAACCATGTCCCCAAGTGCCACATGTAGATGTCTTCTGAACACTCTTTGGGATGGTGATTCTACCCCTTCTCTGGGCAACTTGTTCCAATGCCTGACCACCCTTTCAGTGACAAAATTTTTCATGATAAACCTCCCCTGGTGCAACTTGAGGCCATTTCCTCTCATTCTGTTTCTTGTTACCTGGGAGAAGAGACTGACCCCAGTTCACTACAACCTTAGGCAGCACAGCTATGCATTCCTGACACTCAAATTCTGAAGTCAGTGTTAGACACAGCACATTCCATCTTACTTTGCCTTCCAGTACCACCTCAATGTTAATACAACACACAAATATTACGCTCTGAAATCCAGTATCACACAGCGTACTATCTTTGCTTGTTGAACATCAACGGTGCTGTTGTGAAAACCTTTCTCTTGCGGCCTCTCTCTGCCCTGGATTTTGTGAGATATGAGCACAATGGTTATGTAGCAGAGAGTATCATCCTAGCACATTGTTAAATCTGCTCACTAATTATACATTAAGCATTGATCAATGCTGAAAGGGAATTAATTCATTACAAATACATGACATGTATCTTAAGCTACTATTAAGGCTACAGTCTTCTGAATAATGAATGAAGTCACAATGAGTTTTAACCACAGTTCAACAGGATAATCACATTTCAGAATAATAGTTTATGCTACAAAAGGTTGAGTGTATTCAAAGCCAGTATGAGCTCATCAAGCCACAGAAAACTAGGTCAACTGCAATTCATACTGCTGCTTTAGAGTTTTACACATATTATTTTAGATCATCTTTACCAATAAACTTAGGCATTCAATTTTTATCATGTTTCAGTATTTCTTGCCCTTCAAAAAGGTATCTGTTAAACCGGCTTACACAGAAAAGGAAGGGAAGAAGAAAAGATGTAGACATCTGATAGATATCTGATTAGCACTGCCACCTCCAAGTTGTAGATAAAAACCCATTCATTTCTCAGTGCTGAGCTGCTGCTTCTACTCCAGACTCTCTTATACACTAAATTGCTTCCTGATTATTTCCTAGAATTCCACCAGTTCAGTGTATAAATTCACAATGATCCTTACAATACTAAATCCACACAGAGCCAATGTATGAAAACCTGGAAAGAGAATATTGTCCATAGTTCTGCCTCTGAGGTTTGAGAAAATTCATTTTCCTGCATTTCAGTTCCATGTCTGAGGTAAGTAGAAACTCTGGAAACTCCAAGCAGCTGTGATGGTGGCTAGATAGAATTCATCCTGTGCATGGTACCAATGTCATGGGGCACCTTCTGGGATTTTTGGGATGCCAAACAGCATCCTCTGTTCTATCCAACCAAAATAACTGAAAAGGGTATGTTGTATAAACAAAACTTAACTAGTCTAGAAAATAAATACTAAGATAAAACATATAGTTTCCTTTCTCTTAATCCCTTATTCCCAAACCTCATAGTCTTCCTGATATTTACAGACATGCAAAAGCTCTAAAAAAAAAAAAAAAAAAAAAAAAAGTGTGTTAGCTCCTGATTATAGCACATCAGTACTGGGAAGCAAATAATAAATAATGCAAAAGCTCTAAGAAGAAAAAAAAGACTGTTAGCTCCTGATTATAGCACATCAGTACCTAGCATCTCAGGATGCAAAGAATAAATAAATTCTGAAGCAATATGATGGACAACATAATTTTATTAAAGTCAAATAAAAGGTCACAGAATACTTACAGACACATGACAAGACTAAACTCAAAAAATATCTAATGCTTTGTGGGGAAATCTGAGGAACAAAAATTGAGAAAAAAGGATGTAATTTCTATTGAAAGTGTTTTTTTTAAGAGTTGAGAGGACATACCTGCTATGCATCAAAGACTGGAGATAAACTTGGTTCAGAGCACACAGCTGCTCACTGTGTGGGTTACACTGCAGTCTGTCACCTGCTCTCTTAGGGTATAGGCTCCTAGAGCTTTGTGATTTCCAGAATCTTTTACCAGGGAACAGGAATCTAAAAACAAGGATCTGACAGATGGCATCCTGAGATGGAACAACCAGCCTTATGGGAGGGGTCAGAACCATCATTCTGTCAAACTTCAACTTTTAAATTAAATTTCTTAAGAGCAAGTGGTGCCAAATAGGAAAGGGTACAGATAAAATTTTCTCCTGAAGTAGCAATGAGTAAGTCCTTTGAAAAAATGAACCTGTTCTGATACCATATGTTAGTAAAAGATGAAAATGTGAGTATTGGGTTTATGCTGGCAGTGTTAAGCATGGGTTCATCTGTACCTTGGTAAACCCCACATGCTGGTTAAGGATACAGACTACCTGCAGAGCACTGAGTAAGTCCAACTGGGCTGATTAAAAAAAAACCCAAGTGGAGGAAAAACTTTCTGTGCTACTGTAGGTTCTACAAGGCTACTACTGTTGTCCTTTAATGCAAAGACCTAAAAGCCATGACAAGATTGGAAATGTGAGCAAAACCATAGGCAGTCTGGAACAAAGACGCAATGAAATACATCAAGGGTTTTGTTTTGATTGGGATAGTTCTCATCCCAAGCAATACATGTTTCACACACAAGATGGCTGTTCATACAGTCTTTTACCAGGAATATTTACCTTATATGGTAAATATACACCAGCTCTTCCTGGTGACTATCAGAAACTGGAAATACTATCTCTCTCAGATTTAATGAATATAGCACTGTTAGCTGCTGCAACAGCTAATGGTGCATTCAGTATGACTAGAGAAGGGTTTTAGAATAGACTTTTTAGCTATTAACTCCTAATGCAAGGAGTTACCTGCTAGTAACAACCTTTATCTAGGGAAAGAGAATAAATCAGCATTTCCCACTCCAGGATTGTCAATGTCCTTCTTCTAAAATGTTTATCATGCTACTGAAGATAATCATTAAACTCACTGGCACCTTTACAACATCATAACAAACACAACCAAGGAAACATAATTCATTCAACCCCTTCTGAATAACCCTTTCGGCAATCACAGCAGGTATGATACTAACTGTTTGATTAGAAATAATACTACAGCATAGAAACGGAATATTGATACAATGAATATTGATTTTATGAGCATGTAACAGAAGATTTTCCATGTACCAGTCTAGTAACATTTAGAACAAAATCCTAAAGTATAACATTCGGGTGCTAAGGATTGCCAAATTATATTCCAGTGTGAGGGAAAGATCACTGTCATCCTTAGCTATCAACATAAAACGTGTATGTGCTCCAAAAATGTCAGTTTAGATGTAAAAACATCCAAATTACTCAGCAGTTTATCATACAGCCTAAAGACAGAATCAGCACAAATCATTAAATCATCTTGGTCTAAAACACAGATTAACTTGCATGATCTGTTCATAAAATCAACCAACACCACAGGAATCAAGTTTCAATCAGTATTTATTGGTCTGTAGCACTACAACAGGCTTTTGTTAGAATGCAAAACTACACTTTCACTTGGCTGAAACAGTCAAGCTGGTATTTTTCAGTTTATCAATGAAATATTACACCAGAAGAAATTAAATTATACCAGTCATTATGTATGCTCCAAATATTTTTATTTGCCATACCCTTAATTTTTGTATTACTGAAACTCCTTTCCACCTGAGCAAGCCTTGGTGTCCTACACAGCAGGATGGCCCCACCAGCACTAAATGGTCACTATGCAACAGTGCTGCCATCAGCACTGTAACATCCTTCCACGTTAGAATGTCAAAACAGTCTTCACATCTAAACAAACATTTCAGGCCACAGAAATGTTTCACAATTTTTGCACTGAGGGAGGAATGGGGAACCCAAATTCATGCTCAGATGTCAGGTTCATAGCTAGAGCATGAATTTTACAAATTAAAGTAATTTGAGTTGGTTACAATTCCCTGTGCAAGCATATAATTAATAAAATGGGAATAAACCTTGCTCTACAATTTGTGCCAGCACTTGCTCTAATTTCCCAGACACCCACAGCCTCATTACCTCCAGATTTGTGCATCTCATTATGATTCTGACACTCACACTTGTGCGATTAGTGATGAAATTACAGATTCATCCTGATTTAGTGTGGCCTTTATTGCTGTTAATTAGGCAATGAAATGTAAAAACTGTTACAGCATTTTAATTATTTGAATGCAATGAGATTTGTATATTAAAAAAAACAACCACAAAATAACAACCCAAAATCTGGAGAATCATATCTTTTCTTAGAAACAGCAGCTGGTTTTGATGAAAACAGCTGATTGAAGATATTTGAAAATTTATTTTGAAGTGATGGCTCCTGTCTATATCTGCCATGTACAGTTTTATTTTTTGCAGAAAGATAAAATATGCTTTCTTATCAGAGGGCATCAAAATATGGACAGATAAACTGCTTAATCTCAGTAAAATTTTTGTATTTTTTTGGCCAAGGTACTTAAAAAAAAACCCTAGAGGAACAGCCACCAACAGGCACAACTTATGTGTAGAAACAAAACCTCAAAGGAGGCAGCACAAAAATCCAGTGAAAAAAAGCACTGAAATGGTGGCCTTGTTGCTGGACCTAGGTTGAAGTAATTTTATAATTTCTGATTGTTTTATAATAATTTATGCTGAACAGTCAGAACAACCCCATTCTCATCAGATGGGTGCCCTCCTGCAGTCAGATGGAATGGAAGGTGCATGGGAATACAACTTCTCTGGTGTAGCCACAGCATGGGTTAAACACAGCACACATCTGTAATCAGTCATGTATGAGTGATCTATGTCTGTGTGTCTCTCCTACTGTTTGATCTTCTCACTGGTGAAATTAATGTTTCATTGCACATTATTGCTTTGTGTCACTAATAAAGTAGTTGTAACTTGTCTGTTAGTTTTTTGCTAACGTAAGTAATTAATCAGTTATCATAGCACATTCTGAAGGAATTTGGTTCACGAGCAGAAGGCAGATTTAGAGAGATGGAGAGCCAAACATCCTTGCATGCTGGCACCACGTCTGCCCCAGGACAGCTTGCAGGAGAAGGAAGGCAGCCAGAGGCCTACTGATGTCACCAGAAGGCGTGCAGTGGCTGTGCACCTCTAGGCTTCCCTTACTAGTGTGGAACACCAGGCAGGCAGGTCATGCGTGAGCACTTACAAGTGCACAGAAACACCCAAGTCTGACTCCTGAGCTGCAGCACACTTTGTGTGTTGGTATTTCTGTAAATACTTAGCTCTATCAGCCTGTCTTCACAGGCCCCCATGAGAATGCAGAGGCTGGCAAGCCTTCAGACAGCTGCTCATAACACACGTGCGGAATTTGTAGAAAAGAACTGTTGTCCCTCACTTTTTACTATAGACTCAAATTTGCAGAACATTATTCTCATTGTACCCATTTAAGTCTTTCTTCAACAGTACAACCTACGTAAGTGTTACTTTACTTGATTATAAACAACTTTCTATACACATACTTTTATTTTGGTAATTTTGAGTAAGCTATATTAAACCCGCTCAGTCCCTTTCATCATATATTGGACAGAAGTTCATTGGGGTTTTCTTACAAGAGAACACACACAAAAAATTAGTATTACATTTCTTTGCAAAAATGAAATTAAACTGGTGTCACAGTTTCTTAATAGGCATGTGATTTTAAATAGATCTTAAATAGATTTTAAATAGATAAGCATCAGGAAATTTGAAAAGAAAGGCTGTCAAAGAAATGTCAGATTTAGTAGATTTTATGTATATATGTCTCACACATATGCATCCATCAGTAGTTCATACATTAAAATATAATTGGCATTGTGGTGCACTGGGAACTCCTCTGAGCCCTCATTTACATCCTCATCTTAATTATGCATATTATACTTTCTTTTTTAAAATGAAATAGCTGAGAAAATATTCTCAAGTAAGACTATTTTTGCTGTTCTGTACACCTCCACTGAAACCAAATTCAGAACATTATGGTGAAAACACTGAGAAGTAGTAGCATTATTGCTATTACAGACCCACTAATTTTCATGATATAAAAATACATTATTTATACACATATTTAGTAGAGAAAGCAGGAAAAAACGTGAGTGTTTCAGAAGAGATTTCATCCATTGTTTCTCTCATTCCTTCTCCATCCTCTGTACTTTTAACACCACCATCAGTTACCTGAAAATAATTTTGGGAATTGTACCAGAAAGAAAATATTATTGAATATCTGCCTGAGGAACTAAGTACGGAAGAAATCCTAGAGTGATGGGTTCAATATATAGAAATAAACATTAATTTATTCAGCAATTTTTCACTCTAAAGCTAGCTTCCCCCAGAAGCAGTGTACAAAAATAAGTACTAGCATTTTTCAAATACTAGAAATGCAAATATTAGGCAATTTGCCAAAGGCGATGCAAGTCAATAAGAGAATTACGAGCAGAGTCCAGCTCCTGGCTGAATTCTGAAATTAAACTGCTCATCAGTGAAGTCCTTAAAGTCAGGGCAAACAACACATATCACTAATAGAAGCTCAGAAATTATATTGACAGAATATATATAAATATGTGCACACACTCAGTGTGATAGTACTGCAGCCCCTTAAGCTTCTTGACAAAGCAGACATCAAAATCTGTACAAGCTGAAGCATCATTATTTTATTTTCTATTTAAAGACACTGCATAGTCACCTGTTCTGCTTCAGAGTGTTCTCAAGATCACCCCTTTCTGCATTATGGAATCCTATCATCTAAACCCCAGACAGCAGATGAACTTAGTGTGTGCATTCTTAATAAATATCCTACTACCTTGGAATTAGCTTACTTCCCAGATAGCCTTTCCTTTTTTTGACCATTTGTTTGAACATACAGAAATAACAAAAAAATCTCCAGCTGGATACACACACTTCATGGAAAATTTTACAGCTGTCACAAAAGAGTAGAAAGGATGGTACTGGTTCCACCAGGCCAGCTGAGTGGCCCAGCTCAGTGCATGTGTTCCCAGTGAAATGGATATACCTCCCTATGAATATGATCCTTTTGGCACACAAGGTTAAGTGCAGCCAATTAATGTAAAGCAGTAAGACAGACTCCCAAGTGTGAAACCAAATGTATTGGAAGATCTAACCTGAGCAGCTTCATTAAACCATCTCAGAATAAGGAACATCTTAAAAGTGAAAAATTAATTAATCTTATATAATTAATAAAGTATATTTTATCCATAACTTTGTACTTTTTCAAAGGCAACTAAGGAGAAAAGCAATTAAGTTATTCCCATCCCTTTATTTGTTGGCTCTGTGTGGACAATGAGACAGTAAACTGTTATTTCTCCAGCTTAAAACAAAAGGTTGATGTGTAATGCTGAAGTCTAGAAGATGCTTCTACCAATAAATTTGCAAGTTAATGACTTATGTATTCATAATCTAGCAGACTGCTAAACAAGCAGATTTTCCATACAATACTATCTAATCAGTGCAAGATGGTGTATTTCACTAAATGTTTTCAAGTGACTTGAGAATGGGGGCACTTACATGAATACTAAAATAAGCACACTGAAACAGCAAAGAATTGTTGAAAAACCCCTACTGTACTACCTCCCTAAACATCACTCTTCCTTTAATCTTGACCCATAAGCTCCCAGCTTCTCATTCATCCCCAGGCAGAGCTCCAGCCCCATGCACTCCAGCTGCTCATTAACACAGAGAGAGACACCCACTCCTCATTTCCACTGCCTGTTCTTCCTTAAGACCCCCTGTCCTAACCATTCCAACACTCCAGCTATCATGATGGCAAGAGGATCATAGCCCTGCAGGCATGCTGACCTCCCTACCTCCCCTTGCTTATTCCCCATGCTGTGTGTGTTTGCACAGAGGCATTTAAAATGGGCACCCTAAGAAGCCAACTTACTGGCTGAAGTGTCTGCGATTCCTTTGTGCTGCCCTGCAGATGCTCTTCTGCTGACCTGCAATCCCTCTCCAGGCTCAGGGCATTTATTAGTGGCAGTGGCATCAAACTAGTAGGAGTGGAATGAACCCCAGGTTCTTCTTCCACAACAACCTTATTCTGAAATCAAGCATATGATGGATAACACAAGTGGGGTTTGTCATTAAATGATCCCTCCCTGAGCTTGCATTTCTTGTCTTATTAGATATGATGTTCCTTCTCCATATTCTTTGCTTGCTGAGGCTGGTTATGACAGTGTTTAGAATAAAGGAAGATGAACATGAGAGATATTGTAACCTGTATAATGGAAAAAGACAAATTTGTTGAAGAGACATCAAGAATTTTACTAGAGTTTTCTGCTTAGTAATCAAGACTGTGTCAGCCTCTTGCAATAGCTCACAGAGCCAGATGGTGCAACACTAATTTGACCTAAGACTACAAAAAGCTCTCCACAAAGCTGAAGTACAGCAACATCACAGCACTGCAAAAGAAGCATTAAAAAAAGAAGCCGTGTGCTCTTACCCAGCCCTGATACTGCAACTGAAAACTGAAACAGCTCAAATTAAGTGTAAAACCAATTTTAAGAATGACTATAAATGATGGTGTTTTTTCAGCCCTTCAACATTATGTGTCAGCATCATCAGCACCGTACAGCACACTCATATGCGGCTGACAGAATCCATATCCTTCCACCATCCAGCACCCCATACCCAGCCTGTTTTCCCCAGAGAGGAAGGCTGCTTATGAGCATTTTAAATTCTAGACATACTTTTCTACCACTCGTCCTCAGCCCCAAGATGACTGCTGTATCTTTCACTGAATCTATGAAATTTCAACATCAAAAGAGAGAGGAAAAACCTCCACGATTTAAAAAGAAAAGACCCAGAAGAGGTGGCGAGGCTGGTGAAAAGCAGTCAAGCATCAGCACATTGTGCAGGTGTTGTCAAGGCAGCCAAGAGGACACAGAATACAGACAGCAGCATCTACAGGGATGGAGTACATGGGAATTCTTTTTGGTGGTAAGCACCACTTTTAGATCATAAAGCAAGGGGTAATTTTCTCCTGAATCTTTTTACGAACACATTAAGCTAAAAAGGTTAACTCTACAAAGAACACTGCATGACTGTGTAAAGCACTTAGAATACACTGAACGAGCATCCCAGACACATGAACAAAGAAAGTCAGAATGTCCTAGCACACACAATGTTTACGTACAATTTGTGGCCAGTGTTATTCAAGAGAGTGATTCAGATACTAGAACTTGTTCTCTCTGGTAAACCACTTACTACCTGAGAGCAACCTAATTCTCATTTTACAGAAGTCAAAATATTATGCCTTAATTATGTCTTTGGATCTTGAAACACTCCCTTGATGTAAGACAGTTATGCTTCTGTTGGTCCATCACAAGAATTATGCCTTTCTGTCAAGTACTGGCTCTTTGATACTCAAGGTACATCTGCTTAACATCATTTAAGAAATGCTGAATCACCTTTCCTTGGATATCACTTTCAAAATTACATCATCTTGAAAGAATACATAAAATATGACACACACCCTCTGCTAATAGCCACTGTTAAAGGAAGTATACTTATTATCCAGTGTAATTAGCTACAAGCTTCTGAATGTCAATTCACCACATAGAGCTGAATGACAAAACAGTCAGCTTGACCACTGAGGTCTTTATGAATTGCAGACATTACCAAATCTCAGTAAGAAAATACCCTGAAGTATGCACTTGCAATTTCACTGCTATTAGAGAGTATTAAAAGTTATTCATATGCCACAGCTAGAATGAGACAAAAATAGAAAGCTTAAATAAGCTCCTATTACGAATAATGACTATTGAATGTAAAAGTAATTGAAAAGGAGATTGTAGGCAGACACTGGAAGGCGAGACTTGCCTTAGCTCTAAAAACACGCAATAATGTAAGGGACATACAGCTGATCTGTATCCATTTATAAACACTGCATGGGATGTGCTTACTGAGATAATTACTGTATGCACATGAAAATGGTTTACTAAAAGAGCTGTTCAGAAATTGTACACAATCATTGGATTAGCAAAAATAACCAGGTTATGAATGATTCCACCAGAAAACATCACTAATGGAAACACTGGATGTCTTAAAGCTCAAAGCTGCAACAATTATTTTGCCAAAGTTGCAGACCTAAAGGGCAGGAAACAACCAGAAGTTATTTTCAGCTTTCACCTAGGCAAAACACATTGCAGAGGCCTGCTATGCAATCACAGTTTACACTCAAGTAGATCACCCAGCACACACTCTAGAGGCAAATTCTCCTACAGGAAGATTTTATTTAGAATAATCACTCAGGAAGACTAGAAATGACAACAGAAAAACAGCTAACACACAAGTCCTGACCAATGTATCTTTAAGGGAGTGCTTATTTCAGGCAGAATGCCAACCATGATAAAATTTGCCTTAGGAAATATCTGCCATTCTCTAGCACGAAGTGTTTTCAATGTTCATTATTTTATATGGATTCATTAGTATGGATTGGTCATACAGGGACTTAAAGTTTTCTTTGTAAGTAGCTTAAACACCATGCCTGTTAGTATCAATAGCTTCTAAGCTTGCCTTATGTTTTCTTTACACACGTATACTTCCAAGCATATTACTTAACAATTACTTAAACGAAAAAAAAAAAAATCCAAAAAACCTCAACGGTTTTCTTTTTTCTCCAACCTTCCCAAATACTTGTTATACAAAGGGTCATGATGCCCACTCACATGTATGTAAAGCAGACATAGCTCTCATAAGAACGACAAGAGCAGTCACAATGTATGATCAACATCCTATGCTGTCACCAAATTACAGTGCTTGTTGTTTCACTAGCATCAGTTACAGAACCTCCCTAACTGCAAGAAAGTTCCATTAAAATAACGAGGAGCTAGAAGGAGAAAGAAAATTGTGTGGCCCTGTGATACTGAGAGGTCATGGCAAATTTAATCAGCAAGTGTTGCCAACAGTGCTATATCCCAGAGTTCAATCTATTTGGAGATAAAAGAATATAAAATGAAAGCTAAACTGTGACTGAACAGAGAGATTGGAAACAACCTCCTTTCATTTTCAACTGGCCCTTAACTAAATATACAGTGTGCAATGGTGACCTTACCCCCTGAAGATAATGCACTAGGAAACTGGCAAATTTTTTAGAGCATACATTAAGGAACCCTTTTTACTGCATCTTTTTAAGTGTATCAGTAGCAAACGCTGGCCCTTGTGAATATACTCACTGCAATTTCAGAAAACATTTCTTGATCTCTGATACACTGGTTTGTTTCATAAGAAACAGGAAAAACCCCTAAAACTCTAAAACACCACAGAGAATTCCACCAACTTCCAAAGCATTCTTCAGTTCCAAAACTACAGAAGTAGAGCATCAGCAGGTGTTTACAGTTAAAGACCTTTGAGACTTAAGGTCCTTAAAATCATATTAGCAATCACATTATCCAGTATGGACTATCAAGGAGCTTTACAAAAATACCACTCTGAAATGCAGCACATCTGTAGAAAAGAACACATTAAAATAATACAAAATCATGCCAACCCTGCTCACCCAGGGGAAAAAACACTGCTCACATAATGCCCCAGGAAAATGTGTGAGTGGAGAGTGACTTTACTTTTTGGGTTTGTTGGAAGATCCTGGTAAACCACATTCTCTAGAAACTTCCAAAGTGAACTCAAGTTTCTCTCTGTTCACAAAGTAGACAAGAATAATTACATTGTGAACAAGTATGATTTTTATATGTCATTATTTTTAAGCAAGATGCTCTGTTACCTCCAGTATTTAGCACCAGAGAAAGCAAAACCTCTTGAATTAAAACTCGTCACAAATCTTATGGCAGTTCCAATTGATTGTACAAAGGCAAATCTCACAGGTGACTTTCAAATTGTGCAGATCAGGAATTCCACACACTGAAAAGCATAACTGCAACTAAGAACCACCAGAAGATAGAAGTCATCTCTTAGCTCATAGTTATTCTACTAAACAGCTGCCCTTCAGTTTAATACTCTCGGGAAAAGTTTCTTGGCTTTTGTAAAGAATAATAGTAAAGCTACCCTCAAGAAAGCCCAAACCATAACAAACCTAAAAAAGACCTTCACTACAAATACCAAACCACCAAACAAAAGCAATGGAAAGGTATTTTCATATTTGCTTTGTCAAGACATGTACAACTTGTTGTTGCAGAAATCAACCCTGTGTTATTTCACTGAATCTGTAAAACACACCGAATTCCTGGCTGGAATTTTCTTTGAAGAAAGCAATTTTAATATCTTAACTCTAATCTTAACCTAACCCTTAAATATTCTAACATCTAACTTTTCAAAATAAAACATTTTAATTGACAACAAAACCTTGAAATTATACTGACAATAGCGTATAACTGGAAGTATACATATAGAACATTTCCTCTCTACTGAGTGTGATTCTGGAATCACTCAAGCATTTTTTTGAAAAAGCACTTAAAAGGAATCATGCTGTTGTTAACTACTTATTCTGCGCACTGATTGTTCTGTTCTTATTTCCTCAGTGACTACTATTATACAGAACAAGGACTGTTTAACATCTCTGTAACTGTGTTTCTTTATTCATCTTTTAAGGCAATTTTTCAGATGCTTTCTAAAAGAAGAAAAAAAAATTCAAATCTAAATGGAATTATTATTTGGAACATAGCTCCTCCAAACAAATCCTGGAAGCAAAAGGTCACAGTTTACTCTTAAAGAAACCATGGTGGCTTTCTGTATTTTAAAGGATTTCTTTTTCTAATGAAGCTGATACATGTAATTCCTGTGGGAACCACTTTTGTAAATACATTACTTCAATGTTTTTCATTCAGACAATTGATTCAGGCTTGCCCTTCCAAAGACACCCCACTCAGTGGTCTCACCAAAATATATATTCTAGACTGTTCCAGTGGGTGAAGATAAAACCTCCTCAGGGGAGACTGCAGTGGTCTTGTTCTGACATGAATAAAACACACACAATTGCAGGACTGACATTCAGGAGGAGACCAATGCAACCTCTGGAACCAGGTGCCAGTGGCCAAAAGACTAACTGCCACACAATGATGCTGCACACAACAAAGTGCCAAGTGTGCCATGGGCCGTAGCAATGCTTGGTAAACAGCATTCCATGAGCTCTTCCTGATGGATAAAGAAGCACTGACATAATCTCACATCATTCCCTTTTGCTCTCTTCCAGTATCACTGCCCACAACTGTGATCTGAATTCCCTTACAAACCGTGATGTCTCTTTTGATTGCCCTTGGACAACACGTTGCAGCTGCATCATTGCCCTTGTGGAAGAGCAGTAATGGCTAAGAACCCGAGGGCTGCAGCCCCCTAAGAGCTTTCCTGCTGATGTTCTTAGCCCAGGTGGCAGGGAGGCAGCAGCACACTGGACCCTCTGTTTCCCTCAGGAGAGAGTCACCTACCACTATAGCCCAACTTTTCTTCCTTGTGGAGGTGTTCATCATACAGATGCCAGTCCTTTCATTTCAGCAGTCTCTCTGGTGTAGATGTGCCATCATCCACATCATCCTTTGACTTAACTTTCACATTCAGAGCCTCATCACTGTTGTGTACAAGCATGTGGGAAGGTTAGGTGGGCAAAGAGGGGGTTTGCTTGCTGCTCCAAGCAGGGATTTATCCTTGTTCATGCTTTAAGTAACTGCCTTCTGCACGGCAGGGGAGGAACACGGGACCTCCCCTAACCTTGTGCTTTTTCTAGTGGCTGTTCTTGTTAGTGTCTCAGGGAGAGCAGAGCATGGCTTTGCCAGCTGAATTCTTTCTCATTTCCCTACTAATGACCCCGTGTTACACTCCTGTACTTTGAAATAGCAGCCAAATGTCTTCATAATGGTAGCTGATAAGCGTGGCTCTGAATAACAAAGTGCAATGTCTTTGAAAATGCTGTTTTCCATTTCAAGCAATGACATTAAGCGATTCAAAAGCATTATTTCATGCTTCTTATATTAGCCACACAAAATGGAAATTTCTTTTTTTGCTCACAGTAGCAGATGAACACACACAAAAATGTATTGCTAGTAAGGGGTCATTTACTTCTTGTTTTATGGATTTTAACCAGCATTCACATGAAGCTTGAGCAGAAGCCATGCAATATGACTGATGCAGAATGAATTCCATCTTACTCAAATTATTTTGCAGTCTTTATTCTCATTAGAAAAGAAAGCTCCTGAGGTCAAAAGACAATGGAAATTATATTTCATTTTATCTTAGACTATGAATTCTGGAACTAAACCAGTGCTTTAATATCTGGATGCACTTACACCTGCTCAATTAGGATTTAATATTCTTCTAAAATTAGCAAACACTGTATAAATTATCACTAGTACAGGGAAAACTCTTGAAAGTGTTACTATATTTATAGCAAAAAAGTATACCATATTCTATACATGCAGTGCTCTCCACACACATATGTAGAAAATGTTACAATAAAGTAAGCATTTTTATACTGCAAGTGCTTCTATTTCTACAATGATATAAGCTTTTTTATCAAACAATTCCTGTTGGATAAGTAACACTTTTGCTAGTTCTAAAGGGAAAAGCACCTAAGAAGTTATCACATCAATGAAATGGAATGGAGCCAAATGAGGAATCTATTATTAACTTCTAGAATACAAAATGTTAATTCTTTAATGTTAACTGGCCTTTTGGGATTTCTAATAAACTGAGTCTAGCATGCTGTGGGATTTTAGCATTGACATGTTTCTAATGAGAGGTTAATGAATCTAATCTCTCAAACCATGGTAAAACACAAGACTGGGAATCAGGGAGCCAGTTCTGACAGTGTTTGGCTGTGTTCCAGTGGGGTTCACTTATTCATGAAGAAGCATCCATCAGATACTCTACTTTTTACTGAAACATGAAGTGAGCTGGAAAAGAAAGGTCTCTGTGGTGTAGAAGGAACTGTCAGCAACCTAAGGAATAGGCCAAATTAAAATTAAAATTCATTAACCTTAGCATCTGTCAAAGAGTTCTGAAAGGAAGAAGAAAAGAAGAAAAAAAGAAGGATGAATACTGTAGTCTGAGAGAAAAAAATTACAAGTTTTTACCTGCTTACCAGAAAACTGCCTATTACATCAATAGCTTCAGTTCTCCAAGAACAGTATCTTTGATAAATAGAAATGATGTAACATAGCTAAGTACCATTCTTCCCTGACAACTCATCTACCTGAATGTGACACATTGGAATGTGACAAGAATACCTTCTTTGATCCCAAATTTACGTCTGGTCAAGGAGAGAGCATCCCACCAGCTAAGTCTGCCCATCAAAAAGCTATTGCAACATTCCCTGCAATCCACACCCAAAGAATCACAGGGAGAAATGCACAGGCATAAGTTACACTAAACAGAGTAAGTACACAATCCACAGCAGACAGGAGAAGTGAAGCTTCCTGCACCTTCAGAAGATGAAGTTTCCTACACCTTGAACTCTATCTACACAGATTCTCTGGCAACCAGCAACCAGCTTGTGATAGGGAGGCTCACTCTCTTCACAACCCTAACACTAACTTAGCTCTGCTATATTCAGAACAGTTTTCATATCTTTGAGAGCTTCCTCAAACAAGGTTTAAAGTAGTTCATACATGCAAAAGGCATCAAAAGGTTGTAGAGAATAACTGCATGAACAAGCCAACCAACAGAGGCAGGAAAAAATATTTTCTTAAGCAATTTAGAAAAAATAAAAAAATCTGGATGGCCAAGTATAGAATATTCAGGATATGAAATTTATCAAGTAAAACCAAACCATGTATTTGAACACTAACATATATGAAACATGCATAAGCTTCTCAAAAGCAAACAGAATTCAGTGAAACTTCAAGCACTTCATGAAGAGCTATTATTTTTCACTGGTAGTTCAAAAATCACTCCTTAGCATTTCAATACATAATTTACTTAAACTCTATCCTCAGAACAGCCTTTTTCTTTTCAGACTACTCTAATGAATACTTGAATTTTGTCTTCATACATTTTACATTTCCTAGCAATTGAAAGCACAATTCTGCACTTTAACAGTGCGATAATATGGTAAGTAAATAAATAAATGCATTTCATGCAATTTCTTCAGACAGTCTCACTACTTTTCAAACACTGCAATATTTCTGTGCAACTGTGAATGATTAGCATCCCTCTCTGTTTAGCTCCCTTTTACGTTTGTTCCTGCCTAAAATACAGACCTTTTTTCAAAACAAGCAGGTCAAGATGATCAGAAGTCAAGCTATAGTCCCAATATTTTATCTGTATCTCCAATTTATTTTAAGATTAATAGGCTCATCTTCCCCCTAGACAGATCTTGGATTCAGTACTGGATGTTAATCTAATTCACTTTATTTGGGATCTCTGTTTCCTTATTTGGATTAGGTAAATTCCAACTGTGGCACCAGGAATGTTCCTTTTTGATGCTGGAACAGTGGGAGAAGGACTATGTGGCTCTGAAGGCAACACACTCACTACCTGCTTGAAGCATTCTTATTTGAGAACTTTCTATTTCAGAGTTAAAAATATTCAGAAATTGGAATTATAAATAGAATCACTTTTTAAAACTATGCTTTAGCACAAAGTAGGATAAGAGACGTTGCATGGGTATGGCAAACTTTCCATGAGATGAACATATAAATGAAAATATGTACTAGAAGTATCAGAGATTTTGAATAAACTGCTGAAAAAGCACAGATCAAATAGCTAGCCTAAACAGAACAACTTGTAATGAGATTTACAGTGCTGGTAATGATACTGGACGGTTATTTGTTTCCAGAACAGAAGAAACACATTAAAATGGAACTCCAGTACTGGCACAAGACAGTATCATGTATCCTTCTCCAACAAAGATTATTCTTTCTTGGATGGACAACATTCAAAACTTTTACTCTAAGAGTAAGATAGAGAAGAGGAAAAAAAGACAAATAACTTGGAATCTCCTCAAAATAATTTCAAAGCAGGTGAAAATATTACAACATCTCAGATTATCCTTGAACATACAATTTTGAGATAACCAGCTCCTTCTACTGCAACAAGAACACTATAAAATAACTTTAGTTATAATGGAGGAAAATGCTGCCAACTAATATTGTGAAGGAAGATAAAATATCAAATGCCAACATTTTCAGAAACATGTTTTCCAAATCCAAACCAAGATCTCTGGTTGCACAGTATTACAGGATTGTTCTTAATGAAATCCAAAAAACCCTGCCTACAAGAAAGCAACTCACTTGACAACCTCTAAATTTATTTCACTCTTTAAAGGCTCTAAAAGGTCATATAATCTCCCTTTCAGTAAGCTAATCAAGTAAGGCAGAATATCATGATTTCCCTTTAATTATTCTCTGCCAGTAACTCTGGCAACATAAAGAGAAGGGCACAGAATTGCTGTCCACTGGAAGGCTGGAGAAAGGCTGAGTTCTCTGGCTCATTTCATGAGATGATTCTTGCATTGTCACTTGCGTGATAAAAATTATTTACCGGAACCACTGTTAGTATGAAACATGTCCAGGAAGGAAAAGTTCCATTTACTTCCCATGAGAGTGAAATTTTTTTCCCCTCCCAGCAATCCTGGTAGAGGTTTTGCCTCCATATTTGCCATTTTTCCTCCCTGTTAAAAATCTAAGCTCTAGAGAAATTATCTGAAGAGAAAAGGCAAAGTGACCCCCATTCAAGAAGACTGTCCTACTTTATGGTTAAATATCAACAATTAGTAAGGATTTGGAGCTGCATGACACAAGGCAGGAAGCGAGGTTAACCTTTAAGATAAATCAGAGCAATCAGGAAGAATGAGAGAAAATGTTAATTAATTAATTAATATAACTGACTAAATGTACATGATTGAACTAATTCAAGAAACTGGAAATCATTGAAAGCTATTACTGGGTAAAGTGAACACACAAAGTTTTTCCTTCAGTGGAAAGATCAGATATTCCTTCCTCAAAACCAGCAAAACAAAACAAAAGCATGGCCCAGTTCAGGTCTCCAGCTGACAGCCAAGTATTTATTATCCTATTACTGCAGAGTGTTCTTGAATTTTGCATTACCTATATTCACCATAGCTCAGAAAAATGCACCTCAGGTTTTTTAATTTTAAGTGGTATCTTCTCAATTTTAGATACAGAATCACTACAAAAGCACAAGCTGCATATTGAAATTAATTCCAAACTGTTCCATCTGTATTAAAAATCTCAATAGTTGCTGAAGTTCAAATGTAGATCTCTTACCAGTAATACTACTGGAAGTAAAATACAAACATGTTTGCTTTTTCAACAATTCAAAGAAAGAGGAAGAGGTTATATAAGCTGCTAAGGTTTCACAGTAAAGTCAACAGCATTGAGAAAGGAAATGAAAAAGACCAGGTATAGATCTGTTAAAAATTCTGCCTTTTCACCATTATATTCCTTCCCTTTCCCTTTAGAAACATAATCTTGAATTTTTTTTTTTTTTTTTAATCTTGCTAGCTAAAAGAACAGGAGCCTCTCTCCAGGGATGCCTCTTCTGAATAGGTTTTCCTATCACTTGCTTTCCAAACTCTAGAACAGTTCCAGTCTCATACAACAGTTTGCTTTGGAGGTGACAAGAGGCTTTGCTGCCCCTGGCATAGCACCATTAGCTATCAGGCATATTGAGGCATATTAAACACAGATTGATTTAATAAAAATACTGACAAAGGAAAGGCAAATATTTGCACAGCACTGTTTTCCTCAGATACCATATTGGCAGTAGCCAGGAGTGAAAGACTGCAGGCCTCAGTCTGACTGTACCAGCAAAAGACATTTTGAAGGCAGAAAGTCACATGTCCCAAGGTCAGGCTGTTCAAAGAACAGCCTCAACTTGGAATAATTAAAGCTGTATTTAAACACAAATAGACATTGCTTAAAGGAGGTGGAAGAGGAAAGGCAGATCATTTAGTTAAAAGCATAGCCACAGGCAATGAGATTCAGAGGTTCTGGTCAAAAGGTCTCAAATCCATCCTTTTAATTTGATACCTACTTCAGGACAAACTGAGTATCTGGTGCTGTTCCTTTTTGTTAAGATAGTGGAACAATAATTCCATATAAGGATTCCATTGATAAATGATTGGTTTATTACTCTATTAAACTGGGAGACACGTCTACAGAAGACTATTCACTACATTACAACTATTAAAAGGGCAAATGTTGGAGGAAAGAAAAGAAGGGAAAATGAGGAGATTTAGTGTGATTGCACTAGAGCATTATAACATGGCCATCCACAATGTACTTCACACCCAGTACCCTAATACTACAACCACCTGGGGTTTAGACACCCTTAAAAAGATAAATGTATTAAATGGCAAGATGCTCCACAATTTAACAGCTGTGAAAGATTACATGCAGAGAATTGCTGCCACATACTGGAATGAACAACTGTGTAAAGAAGTTAAATTCAGAATTTGAGCATTTTGTAGTAAATAAGTATCTATCACTTATGCCAGTATTTCATGGGGTTTTTTCTTTCTCCATGTCCCAGTACTTGTGTAGAAACTGTCTTTTAATCAAATACTTATTTCTGCAAGGATTTTTTCCCATATTTCTACAAATATTGCTAGTTCAACTTAGCCTTAACTGGCTATCAGAATACAAATTGACTGTGGAAAGTAAAATCAGCTTTAAAACTGACATAACAGTACTTAATAAATAAATATACCAGCATTTTTCAAATTACACATTTATATAAATGAGGGAAGGTTAACTTCAAAAGCCTTCTCTCCCCAGATCACTCTTCTCGTCTTTATGTGTGATTTTGTGCCAGCTGAGGACTCATTTGCATGAAGAAGTAGCTTTTCACTGGATGCAGGTTTTATGTGTAAAATATGCTAAAATAGGTAAATGTCAAATGTGCTTTTCATTCCTAATAACAATCAAAAAAATATTCCAAGTTGAAACTTTAATGTGAAAATAAGCTCTGGAATAAGTTCATTATCCTGTGAACAAAGAGTTTCATTGTCTAAATCAGCATCTTTAAAAAAAAATTCAGCTCAAGAAACATACTATTACGAAAATTCAGATACCCAAGAAATTAAAGCTGCCGAATTACTTTAATTGGAGAGATTTCCAAACTGATGGAAGGAGGAAGAGAAACATTTAAACAGCAGGTAATTTAATGTCAGAATCCAAGAAACACTCAGTACAATGGCCAAAATAGAAACAATCAAGCAGCAAATATGCCCTAGATTAGCTAATATTACTCTAGTGGTTTGTGAACACATTCTGGTATTTGGACACTAAGGAGATGGAAAAAACAATTTTGGAAATAACTCATTCTTAAAATTTTAAACCCTCCATAAGTATCAGAGTGAATTACACTGGGCTGCTTTGGTGGTTTTTCTACACAGAATGTTCATAATTAACACCTCCGCAATTCTAAGGATAACTTTCCAACAAATTTGTGTGAACAGAAACACTCTAATTTCAAATGATAGCTGTCAACATGTAGCAGAGCAGAAGAAGCGATTGTAAATTGTGTCCAATGCAAATAAAGGAATTCTAGTAACTAAGTGCAGTGAACTTAAGAGAAAGTGAATGGAAATTATTTAGAATAGAAATCTGAGCAGCACATGTGAAAATATGCACATTAATGTCATTTGAAACAAATGGCTCCAGGTAATTTTCTCCATGTCATTTTTTTCCATGCTCTAAAATTACAACTATTTCTGATGACATTATTCTTCCTTAATGCAACCAAAAAACACATCTTTTCCTGCTCAAGTACAAGATTACCGAGTTCTTCAGAACAAATTGTTTCATCTGTTGCCATAGACTCCCTACTGTTTAAATCTATCTACTAATGCATTTGAAGATTTTATGTTCCTAATCCACTCCTATTTAAACATCTCTTTCTCACAGTACTATGTAACAGATTCTAATAAAATACTATTTATCCTGGACGACACTCCTGTAAACAGTAAAGGATGCCATCAGTCCTTTATTATGCAGCTTGATAATGATCATTTCACGAAAGATTAATGGCAAATGGTTACTTTGCAAATTAACAGTGGTTTACTGTAGGCAAGCTCATGATTCAGTATCAGATTTTTGCTTTAAAAACCCACAGATTTTCAACTACTCTTAATACAACTGCTAAATAAATGCTGCCAGTCAGCTACAGGGTTCCAGGCACATCTTTTTCTTGATATTCCCTTTATGGGTTTTCTCAAGAAATACTCTAGGGGTAAAAAGCAAGATGAAAACTCTTCATTTTTGGAAAGAGGTTTTCAGATCAGATTGAAATGTATTGGTGGAGTTCCCTGTAAACTGACAAATTTTCATCAGAAGTACAGGGCTTTATTTATTTATTTTAATCTGAGGAGAGACTAAATTTACATTCTATTTAGCAAGCACCTTCGTTTCTCCTGACTTAAATTTAACTTGGCTTACTTAAGACTACGCTGCTTTCAGGGGACAGTTTTTATCACCACATTCATCAGGTTTCCTTCACGATGAGATTTGTGAGGAAGAATAAAAAAACCAGCTAAAATATACTTAAATATAAATCAGAAAAAGTTTCCCACAGGTACTGCCATACTGGCTATGCCTTTAAATGGAAGCACTGTGTTTGTTCCTTTTATCAACTCATAGTTCTAAAACCCTAAAAAAGGCATCTTCAAGCAAGGCTCAGAGACACTGACACTTCAGATTCAAACAGTTACAACATGATACCCATTTTACACATAGAGATGCTGATAGTACTGGTTTTCAGGGTCAACTGTAAGAGAAAACACACATGACAAACAATTTTCCATTAATCTCTAACTGTTTTACCCATTTTCCTGTCTCCTAATTCATGTTCCCAAGGATGCATGCATCAACAAATCCAGGATTGCTCAACAAAATGCTCAGGAGTCCTTCAATATGCAAACTCAAATATAGAAACAAAGCCAGGATAAACTAAGCAAGAAAGCCTGGACTCAGCTAAGACTTAGTGTCCACAAAAAGAAAGACTGAAATTCTGAGGAAAGTAAGACTTTTAATTTGTAAGTGACCAGCAATCAAGGTGATATGAGACCCCCACATCATATTTATAACTCAAAATTACAGTGGTGACTGCAGAGACACCATGCTGCCCTAATGCCTTCCTCATGTATTCACTGGATAATGAGGGCTCAGCAATGGCAGTTTGCAATGACCATATTGATTTCCCAGGTTTGATATATAAAGGGCTCCCTAAAGATGTAGGACCCATTGATTTCTCTCCATAGGCTTACAATCCACAAACACTAAAACCTAGGACCAATTCAATAGATTACTATTATCAACAAGCATCTTCACTTCTGCTGTCAACACTAAAATACATTCCACTTCTATATGGGGTTTGCTCAAACTGTGCAGTGTCTCTTTACTATAAAATGTAGAATCCAGTGAAATTGGAAACTACACATTTATCCATTCAAAGCTGTGCATGAATATGGAAAGTGACAGCTTCATTGACTTACGCATTTCTGGATTTATGGCTCCAAGTGAACAGTGCACAAAGCAAAGATCTCTAACTCACAACTCCTTCTCAGCTGGAAACACCTTATTCCCTTAATTTACTGGGGTTCAAAGCCCAGGACTCGGGGACTTTAGTGTTCGCTCACAGGGAAAAAGAAAATTGTATAATACGAATGTCTCTAAATTTGGTAAACACAATGAAACCCTAAAGATAAGACAACCTCCTTTAGGTTTTAACCACTGCAGAAAACGATTTTATATTCAAAATTGCAGGCACCATCTGCCATCTACACCCCCATCCTGTAGTAGAGGCTGGGAGAAGGACTACCTCCAATCTCACACAAACTGGGTCACAGAATTTAGAGTCTCCTCTTTAACCCTCTTGCCTGCTCATTCACAAGCAGTGGAGAGGATGTACCTGCTCTGAGCCAGGCAATGCAGTTACCTTGAACTTTACAGGAAATACCACTCTAGAGGCATTTTCTTTCTCCTCCTAAACCTTAAGGACAGATAAATAACAGAAGGCAGAAGCTACTTCCAAAAGGTTTACAAAGATGTAGTATATGGAGAGATTTTTACTTTTTCCAAAGACAGTTTCTTTCTAAAATGGTGCAACAAAACCAACATTTGGTTTAAACATGAAAATTACATATACAGAACTGTAAGAAATAGTGAACTATATGGGTATACATGGTAACTAAGATTTATATTTAGGATCTATAGATATATTTTGGGCATATTCTTGTAAATTTGATTAAATTTCCCAACAACTAACTTGTAATAATTTTCATAATATTGTATTTTAGTAGACATAGTATCAAAGTCTGCCTGCTTTTCCATTTTAGCCATGAACAACACTGCATTCCCGCAACACTCTGAAAAGCAACTCTCCTATTTTTAGAGCCCAAAATCCAAAAACTTATTTTACGTAGAAGTTATTACTCAACATTTTTAGATCCATTTTCCTAATGTGGGCATGAATTAATTTAGGGTGGAAAAACCCCACTCTGTTTGCTGGCATTACTGATATATTGAAATAGCTCATAAAATCATGAAGAAAAAATTTATTGGACATTGTACCACTACTGAATGTTATCACCAGAAACCTTATTCAGTCATCTGCTGTATAATTCCAAGTATAAACAAGCTGTTTGCACAAATCAAAAGCTGTTAATGTTGTGGAACACATTTGCACTTCTATTACTTCAAAGACTGTATAGCTATATGCTCCATTACTATTTCCTGTAAGTATTACTTCAAGGCTTCAAAGCTATTCCTAAATCTTATATATTTCCACACTGGCTCTTCACTTGGTTATTGAGTCCTTCTGCTGGTAATTTGATCACTTTTCTCTGGAATTGCAATATACATGCACATTTACTCTTGCCCTCTGAAAGAACCGTGCACAAAAAAAGAAAGCCTTGAGAAACGTAGTATTATTTTTAGAGAAATTTTTTCACTGCCATGTACAAAGAATAATGTTTAGTCACTTTATTTTTTCATTGTACTGTTAAAAAGCACTGTGTCAAAACAAAAGGAAGCATTTAGGTTGTGTGATTCTGCCTATATCAAACTCTCAGCTCACACCAGGATGGAACTTTTACAATAAAAACTAGCACCATGCTGTAGTCTGCACCGTGGAGCAGTCCCAGAGTACATAAAATGGATGCTTTTGTTGGATGAGACAACTGGAGTGGCACCCAAACTGCTAATGAGTCCCTGTTCATAGGACCAGACCAGAGCCACCTCAAAGGAAAAAGCCCCAAAGACTCATTGTAAGCACTGGGTCCCCAGCACCACTTCTGCGGCAGTCAGCTTGACAGCATACACATAGCCAAGTAATGAAGACATAACTTCACAAAGAAAGAAAAAAAGCTAAGAGCTGTGCTTTATCAGGGATTACTTTATGTTTCAGAGCTTGCTAAATAAAGCTTTGGAAATCGTGCTCTTTATCAAATGAAGGAGTATAAAGTTGTCTTCCTGTAAATTCAATCAACTGAAATTACATTTGAGTTACCAAGAAAGTTAATTTCAACTTTTAAATCTATGCTGATGATATTCAGATCAGTTTCAATAGGCCTATAGAAATTTATACAGAAACTTAATTTTAATTCTCTCTGCCTCCCCAACAATCATGGCAATTCAATTCACTGAACAGATTAATGTTAAAATTAGATAATGGGGGACTGAAAAATCAGTTTAAGATCAGAGAAACTCCAAACTACTTGCTTTTAAAAGAAAAGCACATCTGCTAAAAAAATCCAAGCATACACTACACATCAAACAATGCACCTCCTTGAACAAAATACAAATGATCTCACTACTGCTAGTTTTCTAGTAAAGAGAATAGGCAATCAATCTAAAACTTCAGGATCTGTTGGGGGGTTTTGTGTTGTTGCGGGGTTTTTTGGTGTAGTTTTGTTTTGTTTTGTTTTTTACTTTGGGAAAAGGTCAAAAACTTTCCCTGTTAAGAAATAAGAGGGAAATATATCCAACTGTCTGGTGCCAACACCTTAGCCTATGCAGCCATGTCAGCGGTGTGTAGGTCCCAGTGTAGCTGGCAAGCTTCACCCAGGCTGCTCTCTTTTGGCTCCAAAAGAGGGTGCCATGCCTTCAGAATCCATAGATTCCCAGAGGAATCCATACTGCACACAGTCCAACAAGGGACCACAGTGCATTGACCCAGCTCTAGGTGTGATGTCACTAAGCATTTTCAGGAGGCCCTTTTTACACTCATTCTGCATTGCAATGGAACTCCAAACAAGGAGTATCTTGTGAGGGACAGCCAACACCAGGCAAAATGAATGATCAATTTCAGCATTGAACATGAGAGAGTATGGGGCAATGGGAGCAAAGGGATTCACAGTGGAGTGATCTGGGTACATACATGATGCTATTTGTTCTGTATTCTTTGTTCATGTGTCTGAAGAGATTCAATCAGAGCAAAGACTGCCTTTCGGCCCACCATTAGAGACCTCACAAGCCCAAATAAGGCTACCAAAGCAATGAGTTTCTTTCACTTTACACTGGGCACAAACACCCACATGCAAATCTAGGCACATAAGTAAATTTACCTTACAATAAAGGTCTCTGGCTCTTAGTTTTAAATTACAGAACTATTTTTCCGAATTTCATCATGCTAATGGGTGAAACAGCAAGACAGTAAAGAACTATATTCTTATTATTTTTTCAATATTTAACTGCTTAAATATTGTCTGTAACAAGTTTACTATTAAAAAACTCCATGGGAGACAGAGATCAGCACATTTCACAGTAATATGCCCACCATTTAAAATGTAAATCACAACTAGCAAGTTTTTTAAAGCAGATTCATTGAGATATACACACTCACCCACAGCCAATGCCATTGGTACAACTGAAACTTGAGAACCAACCATTTGCCTAATAAACAAAAGCCACCTTTAACTCATTTCAAAAGAAATAAGACTGTGTTTTACATTAAAAGCAATTATAACAGCTTTTTTATTTATCATCACAAGGTAAATTTGGATAAGCTGAAATATTATCATAATTTTACTTTGTAAGATGTTCTATCTATCTTACATGAATTAACTACTCTTACACTTTCAGCTAACAGCTCAATCTCACCTCCTATTCCTAAAGGGAGGGAGGGACAGATATACCATGGAAGAGACACATACAAGCAGATTCCAGAGGGAATTTAACAGAATAAAACAGAATAAAACTTTGGAAACACTCCTGAAATATTCAGACATCTGTAATATAGAAATAATTTCTGATTCCAGACCAAATTTTGACTTCCTCCTATCACTGCCACGATTTTACAATCTGACCCAGCAGTACAATTTAAGAAGAAATAGCAATTTCTTCAGTAAAGAGGAGAGGTGGACGACAGGTCAAGCTGTTCAGCCCTACAAAGCTAATGGGTACATTGTTTTATTTGAAATATGAGTATCTCCCCCAAATCCCATGAACTATGACCAAAACAGATTAAATCAGGATACAGAATCTTGGCATACAGGGAAGTAATAGAAATCCTGAGAGAATTACAGCACGAAGAAAAATGTTGTAAAAGCTTTGCAGCTTCAAAAGTAAAAGAGTTCCTGGCACAAGCTTTTTGCTAACTTCTATAAGACAAAATCATGAGTCACAGTTGGCCCGAATCTTAAACTGCTGCTTATATAGACACTGCCATGATAATTCAGAGAAAAAGTTCACCTCTAACTGTTTCTAAGTGCCACATTTTATGTGGTATTTACAGAATGGCAAGCAGCCAATGAAATTCACAGTAGAACTCTACATCCTCACAAAGCTTGCAAGTCATCTTATTTTCTATCTATGAACAGCACAATGCATTGTAAAATTAGTTTCTCCCTTGCTTCAGCTGGCAATTTATTATATCAATCTTCTTAAATATTTAAAATTACATAAAAGTCCTTATTCAGATTATTTTAAATAAAGGTAAGCACACACAGCATTGTTTCAAAATAATGGAGTTATTCACATATCTGTTTTCAATGGCTACATTTGGAACAAAAGCAGCTTGAATGAAGAATATATTCAAAAGTTACAGAGCCAGGCGGAACATTAGAGATTGCAGCTTCCCTCTTTCAACACTATACAAAAAAAAAGGAAAAATTACATTATCACATGATAATGCAGGGAGGTGCTCAATAAAGAATTTTGACTTATTAAACGTAAGTAACACCATTACCACATGACAGCCTTTGATTTACATTGCTTTTAATTAGCAGCTACCAATGAAGTTTATCAGTTCCCTTTTGGCCTGGGTCATAATGCATATAGATTCTAGATGGCATGGAATGAAAAACACCATCACACTGCCATGTAACCTCCCATGAGAAGGCAAAACAAAACTGCAACTGAAATGTAATGTCCCAATGATTAAGAGAGAGTCTGTAGAACAGATAGCTAAAGGGAGAAAAAGTACACTGGAAGTCAGAAGCTCGTGAGATTGAGAGGCTTGCTGACCTACTGCAGGTCTCAGAAAGGACTTAAAGATCTCTCAGAAAGACTAACCCATTAAGCTTCAGAGTATACTGAAAAATTATTTACCCAAGACACACACTCGTGAGGTGAAGAGGAAATAGTGTCAGGTCACAGTATCAACAGAGCACATGCTGGAATAATGTGATCACTAGAGAATCAAGTCAGCAGCACCAGATGATTATGCTCTGACAGGATTTTAATACAGTGGAAAGTCAGAACGACTGCATCTCTGCATCTTAATAATTCAGACACCTGATTATTGACAGCCAGAGGGCAGAAAACACTGCCAGAAGCACTACAGGTGACATAGAGAATCACAAACAGACCACCTTTATTTCCACCTTAGGATTTCATAAAAATTATGTCACAATGAAATAGACACAGGAATGCAGCTTCCCTGCAGCTAACCAAACAGTACTTGGTTGATTAAAGCACCAGAAGTGCCTTAATCTCTGTGATTGACTCACTGTATTAATAAGTAATAGTTGTGACTGAGCTTTAAGAAACAAATTGCTGCTGCAAATATAAACTGTAATTCCTATTGTAACAACACCCAAGGACAAACTACACTGTGCTGCTGTAGGAGAAAAATTGTTTTCATTTCATTTAATCTTGAGATATATCTATATAGATATATATCCATGCAAGCATATACATATATACCTTTTACTTCTTATGCTGTGTATGACAGAAACAGGATATTACATGGAAAGGCTGTATATCTTTGCAAGTACTTCCACCTTTAGATTACATTCTGCAATAAAAAAACACTACCAAATAATATGTTATGCAAATAGGAGTTTCACTGTAAATTATTTTATGAATTTCTGGACTGAAAAAAATATGTAGTGAATGAAATCTACCTGTGTTCAGCATCTCTTTCCATCACATAATTCCTATCCTAAAGAAAAACATAAACACAAGAGCAGTATAGATTTCTGCATTCTGCATGCGGTTCTATGCTCATACTTTACTACAAATCAATTAAGGTGCATAATACATTGACATCAAACAACTTGAGAATACACAGTTTGCCACTGAATCTTGCAATTCTCCATTTCTCTTCTTAAAGAGGATCAGATTCCAATGAATATGTTTCAACAGGAAATTGAGCAGCTCACTGTGTGCCAAAGAGCACTGACATACTGGAGACTTGTACTTGCTATAAATTTCATATGCAAAAACTTGAGCAGCAATCTACAACAAAGAAGTTGACACACTCCAGGCTGCACTTAACTGAACAGACTCGGAATTAATTTTAATACCAGTACTTTAGCTCAGTGCCCTAAACGTGAAATGAGTCAATCCTTCAGCACTTTTAGCAGGTTAAAAGACTTCCTTACAAATAGCCTGATACCAATTAACTGGCAGAAAGCTTATTTTACATTAAAATCCCCTTTTTTTTCCTGTTTTCTTTATGTCAGAAGTTTGGTCTATTTTAAAGCTATTTTTCCTTGAATTTATTCTACCTTTACATTACTATATGGCATATACAGCTGTGGATGCTTAGAGCTACATTTCTGGAAAAATAAACATAACCATTAACCAATAGGTAACATAGCAAAGGGAAAATTGATGTGTTTTATGTATAAATTCAAAGCATCTTAAAGACTTTGTCCAGAACCTTTCTTCTGTATGGGGAATACAATCTCATGACCTGTCAGTGAAGAATATGTTAACAGAACCATACTGTGCAGACCTACAGACAGGTAAAAAGCCTCCTTAAGTAAAACTTACATGAGTCTTGGCTAGGATATTTTTGCCATTAATTAAACAGCATGAATTAATATTATAATATAGTCCAGAAGAATCTGTGAAAACTAGATGCCATCCTAGTGCACAGTGTTTTTCAAATGGAAACTTAATGTCAAAAGCAGCAGTTCCTTTGACTTAATGTCAAAAGCAAGAACCTTTTATTCTGCTAGATAGTGCTACACTCCACTTGCAAAAGGAGCTGTAAATATTAAATAGTAAAGCTACATAATTTTGCTGAGCTTGTATAATTAGGACTGTAAATCAACAAGGCCTTGACTATTGAATATTCTTCCTGCCTAACCACCACCACTAACTTTACAGAACTCATTCTGGAATACTTGCTAAATACCTCTCACTGCAAACAATGGCTTTATTTTTCCTCTTTTCTGTTATTCAGTCATATTCAGAGATCAGCACTGGAAGAAAACTGTCTACAGTATTATACCCCTGCAAAGGGCAAAGGAGAAGCAGGAAGAGACAGAAGCAGGTGCAATGAAAACAAAGTGTTTGTGTAACCGTAAGCATGGACACAAAAAAATTCAACTTTACCTTACACACCTTACTTCAATGTCTAAACAGCAATTTGTTATTGCAGCCAAATATAATGGGGTAATGAACTTAGTAACCTGTGAAAGTGAGAACAGACACCTTGTGTGCCTTAGGTTTGTTTCTACTTGGCTTCACTCTATTTTATAATTATTTAGTAACAGATTTCTGAACAAACCTGATTTTCCTGTCCCATTCACTGTGCTTTTCTTGTTTTTTCTACTGGCTAGATGTACCATACTGACTGTATTTCTGCAAAGCTCACTGTTATTACAGGTGGCTATCACCCAAAACTAAAAACAATCATTTTCCTCTGAGAATCAATATAAAATCTCAAGCTGGCTTTGGAATATTTCCCTTTATCTTGTTATAGATTTTTTTGTCTCCTGGTAAGCTTATTGCAGCTTTTTCAACCAAAAAGAAACTTGGTGGTATATTGCTGTTGGAAACCAGTATCAAAATGCAAAGTAACAGGTAACAACTACAGCAGCTGAAAGAAAGAATCATTAGGACAACTGCAGGAACCCCCAAAATGATACAGAGCATAAGAGAATACTGCAGAACACTTTTAACACAAAATGGCAACATGCATGTACAAGTATGAATAGAGTAAAGAGGGAAAACTACCCAAACCATTTTTCCATAAGATAACTGTGGCCATCTATCTGCATTTCCTTACAGAGAACAGAAGTTACAGGTCTTACTCGTAACAGGTGAACTACTATTGCATGTGCAGATTCATCACTTTTGCCATTTCTGTGTTGCTAACTCATCCATATTTCTAAACTAGAATATTCATGAATTTCTAATTTTTGTGAGACTATATCATACAGAAGTACTTACTATCCAGAGAAGTCATACCTGCTGCCAAGGATTGGCTCCCCAGAGGTTCCCATAGCAGAATAATCCATGCCATAGAAATTCAGTCCTAAAAGTATTTTATTCCTCCATTTTGAATCGGGATCCAGTACTTCAACACAAGCTCGTACCCAGGGAAGGGGGGAATTTGGACCAGGTCTGTCAAGTTAGCAAAAATCAAACAGGTTGTCAGAAGAAGTACATGCTCATACTTAGCCTTCTCATTTTGACCAGTATAATTTTAAAGAGCAAATTATGACACACAAAAATCAGTGAAGATGAACCTACAGTTCTATCAAGGTTAAATGCACATTCTTCAGTACCTTGAAGTGCTGATACACAAAACGTGATTGCCCCACTCTTGCCTTTTTGTTTCAGTTCTAAGGTGAAGGGACACAGAATTCCTTCCCAGGGGTAAGAAATGGTTTCCCCCTAGCACACTGTTACTTAGGCACTGTTACTTAGGCATTGCACAATGCCTATGTTAAAATTCAAAACTCCTTATGACTTCTGGTCTTTTCCTCCATGTTTTTACTGCAAACTGGCAAAATATACTGCAACAAAATCTACCATTTACTTGCAGAAGGAACTATAAAATTAGTGATTGGTAAGCAAGACAGGTTTCAATGATTGTGTAACACTTCTTTATGGAAAAACCCTACAAAGTACCTAACAAAAAGCTACATGAAGAGAAAGACTATAGCCTTAATACACAGAGTAATTGAATTGTCATGTAACATCAGGATATTGTGCTCATTCCATTCCTACCTCACTGAAGAGGAGAGCAGACTCTCCCTCAAACATTAACTTGATAAAAGACACTCTCTATCCTTGGTAACAGGAAGAGCGCATCCCAGTCTTACAAATATCAACATCTGCTACTCCCCACTAATTATCTGCCTCAAAGCCTTCATGATACCTGTGCCATTAAAACCCAACATGCGAATACAGCAGAACCATGTTGCTGGCAACTGTGCTCATATTTGAAGGCAAATGAAGTATCAATAGCTTAAAGCTAATTTGTTTGACAATGTTATTACAAGTAGATTATTAGTGTACCTATCCTGCAGAACTGCGCTAAAAAACAAAAGAACTTGGCCTGTAAATGTCAGGTTATCCTTTTAAAAGGATGTGCCTTTTTAGCTGGAGTACAAAGTCGTTCATAATAGCCAAACCCCAGATACAAACTGCTGTTAAAAACATACTTCTGGAAACTTCTGGAAAAATCATCTATTTTAATTACTAATCCAGAACTTTCATATCATACAAGTACAAAGCACTATCCACTTTACTAGAAAGAAATGAACTTGTTGTCCTGTAGATCTAACACACCTAGGTAGGACTCAGCTCCTTCAAAGATATTTCTGATGTCAGGTGGAGTCTTACCGATGTGGTGCTGAATAGTCGTATGTCATGAGACTGAAGCTGTCTATTACTGAGGCCAACTGATCAAATTCTTTCTTTGTGAACATTCCCGGCTGGTTGGTCCTTCCAAAACAAGAAAGAAAGAAACGGAAACAGGAAGAAATAAATTACTACAATAACCAGGCTTATTCTCTCCTTTGGGTTTCATACCATTTGATCACATAGGAAAAATCTTTCACTCTGAGGTGACAAACAAAAAAAAATGAAATATGTATTTCAGTGCCGTTTTTGTAATAAGCAGCTAAGAAAGAAAAAAATTCAGTGCTATGGAGATGGCCAGTGAGAAGAATCATACTTCCACAGCATACTTACCAAATAAGCATTTCCAGCATGGCTACAATAGTGATTAAAAGGGCTGTGGACTAATCAAATTGCCTTAGGTAGCAATCAGTTGAACTCTAACAGCTTTTACAAAACCTTTAATTGCTTGGGCTGTTGAACTGGTTTTGACACTTACAAAACTAAGTTCTCTCAGGCAAACTTAAATAAATGGATGGGTGTAGCTGTTAATAGAAATATATAAACCAAAGGTAATTTTTTATTAACCTCAAAAAGAACAATTTCAGTTTATACCATACTTAAGAAAGAAAACCTGTTTTCTTCAGGCAAAACCATTTCTTTCTTTGGGCAGGGGAGAATAAAGAAGAAATCCATTCTATTAACTTTTCTAGACAAAAGTCTAGTTATGCCTTCAGTACATCTTGGTGTGAAATATGGAAAACCATTCTTCCCTCCTTTTCTTGCTTACTCTTGATTCACAAAATATAGACCGGGATTAATATTTACCTTATTTTCATGGGGGAGGGGGTGTATGCTTTGTCTTTTTTGGACTCAGAGAGGCTATTGACTTCCTTCAATCATTCAATATGGAAATAATTAATTCACAAGTTGCCTGAAAACATTGAATCTGTTTCAGAGAGAATCTGTAATTTCAAAATAGCAGCACAAAGAGCACAGCAGGCAACATAAGACAGCCTTAATCACATTGCAAAGATGGGACTAGACTAAAATGGAGAGGCTACTGCCAGAAGAACCCTGTCCTCAACTAGAGGACTCTGAAGCATCTTAACAATGAGACAAACAGGTAGAGAAGTAGGATATTGTCCCAAATAATGTGGGACAGCAGTGTACATAGGGAGATATTGCAAAGGAAGAGAAAAGGGGAAAAAATGTAATTTAACAGCTCCAAACTCTGTGGTGCATCTCTGCCATTTAAGAGGCAGACTTACAGGATTGTACAAGATTCCTGTAGAGAGCAGAGGAGAGAGACTGGAGAATCCAGTTTCCCAATAATGTCAGAAACTGCTACTTGGTCTAGAAATTAGAAGCCAAGCCTTGTTTAGGCAAGGTATGCTTTTAAAACCACTCACGTTCTATCTTAAATGTAAAAACCAGAAAGATGCTCAGTGACAGATGCAAGTAATAAACAGAAAAAATCACATATTTTGATTTTTATCCCTTTTGGATCAGTGTGCAAATTCTACATCCAACAATATGTGCTGCATGGATCATCAGAGCATAACAGTGTTCATTTATTAGTTCACAAGGACACTTTGCGTTCCATTGCGTAAGGAAAGAGGTGAACAAAATACAGGTTACAAAGTAGGGCAGATTAAATCACATAACATGCCTGTCAGATTTTCAGAACCAGTGATATACTGGTCACATGAAGGAGAAATCTCATTCTTTTCCTTCAAGGGTTTAACAAATTAAAAAAAAAATCTTCACTTCTGGAACCTACTGGTGGACCTCAGGTTTTTTATAGTTATCTGCTTGTGATGTCCTGCAATTGCAAACTACAGTTGTTCTACAAGAATTAAAATAATAAATACATCTTTGAAATAATGCCATGGCAACTTGGATGTCTGTAGGCAAAGCAATTTCCCAATGCAAACTCCAGAAAAACACATTTTCAGTAAATTGATTGTGATTACTCCTGAAGGGAAAAACATAAAAAGTAATTATAATGTGTATTAGATATTAGGGCAAGTTGGATTGCTTTATAGATTTAGCCAGGTAGTACTTTAATGAAATTTGCATGTGTAACTTAAAAAGAAACCCACAGGTTAAACTGGATATTGCCATAATTTTCTGCAAAGCAATTTTGTAGCTCAACTATTTCTGTTACAAAGGAATGCCATTTGAGTGGCAAGGGCACAAATTTCCAACTTGGAACAAACCCAGCAGCAATGAATATACTTTGTCCATTAATGTATAGTGTTAAAACAGCAGCACTCTTCAAAAAAACAATCACCACTCACCAGTTCCATGAGTACCACCAGTCAACTCTGCTCTAGTCAGGCACTTTGGACAACTCCACTGGAACAAAACCAGGACTATCTGATTCATGCCTTTAGAATCGTTCTGAGTCAAGAAAACTGTCACTCAAGGATAAAACCTAAATATTTTTCAACAGTTATATACTTCAAATTGGAGGTTTTCCAATCATTCTGATATTTATGTAAACTTAACTCAAGGGTATGTTCTACTGACTACTTTGTTGAGAAATCCAGTATGGAAAGTCAGGAGACTTAGCACAGAATATGCAAAGTCCATGAAAGCAATACTTTCCAAGTCTAAGCCAAAAGCTTGTCATTCTTCCAAACTTTGAATATCATTTCCAAAATAGTCAGTGAAGTGGCAGAAGCTTCATCATCACTTATTAGCGCTGCACAATAAACACAGAATCATAGAATCATCAAATGTGCCAAGTTGGAAGGGACCCCCAAGGATTATCAAGTCCAACTCCTGGCCCTGCACAGGACAGCCCTGACAATCCCCCCATACACCTGACAGCACTGTCCAAACATGTCTTGAACTCTGTCAGGCTGGGTGCTGTGACCACTCCCCTGGGGAGCGTGTTCCCAACCACCCTTTGAAGCTGAAGAACTTTCTCCCTAAGGTTCCAACCCAAACCTCCACAAAGACCGAAAAACAGCCTGTATTTAAAGTTACCCTAAAGTTACCTTTGCTAAAACACTCAAGTCTAAATCCCACTGTCTTGGAGAGATTTTGGCAGAACTCAACCAGTTTGCCAAATATCTGCAGTCTGCTAAACTGGGACAGACTTCACTTGGGATTGTTTTTTTAACATGGCTTGTTTAATTTTGAAACTGTATAAAGAAGATTAAGAGACACTGCAGAAGGAGAGGCAAGAGTAACAATTGAGTTTGCTATGCAAATCTGCTCTTAAAACTTCCACTGGTCTTGAGCAAGCCAGGGCTCCTCTCAGCCCATTTGCAAAACCAGACCCAAACTCTTCTCCCAAGACCCTGAAACCCTCCCGGAGCTGGGGGAAGGATAATGGTGGAGCAGGGGTGGAGATGGAATGAAGACAGGACGGAGAAAGGATACCCCGGTTGGCACAGCTGGTACCCCCAGCCCTGGAGCTCCAACCCCCCAGACTGTCCCATGCCAAGACTTCCTCCCTGGGGCAGCACTGCTCCATGGTGCAGGGGTACTGGGGAGGTCACACAAGTGACGGGCCTGGTGACACTGCCCTGACCCTATTGGAGCACAGGGCACTGGGATGAAACCAGTTTCAGCTATGGATATCCTCAAAGGGTTGAAATTCCCTGGCACTCCTGCTAGTATCAACTATTGCTATTCATCCTCCATGGGGGTTTTCATTAATTTGGATTGAACAAAATACAAGAATGTGGATTACAGTCAACTAAAACACTGAACTATATAAGTTGAATCTACAACCAAGCCTGCTCCTCAGTGCATAGCCCAAGGAAACAGACACTGTGAAGAAAGGAAGGACAAAAGACCAAGACTGATTTTTCTGGGATTGCTGAAAACCACTGCCTTACACTATTAGCAAGAATCCTGTGGGGTTTTTTGTTTTTCTTTTTTTTTTTTTTTTTTTTTAAATCTGAGATACTTGAGGGTTTTTTACTGCTATGTAGGCCTTAAACTTACTCAGGCAATGCCACAGTTACAGGTTTGGTTTGCACTGTTACTGAGAAAGCACTGGGGTTTTTAGCTCCTTTCAAAGCAGCGCAATATTACATCTCAACCTATGCAACCAGGCATTATATTGTATTTTTATGTCTTTTTTACCCAATACGCTTTCCATGTTTTCATAAAAGAGCTTCTCTGGCAATGATAAATGCTCTGGTAAAAAGCAGATGCAAAGCTAGAAAGTGTTCAGATTTGAGTCATCACTCAACCTACTTTTCTGATTGACAATTTAGGATCTAAAAATTCACCTTACACTTAATGGTCTACTTTCAATAGAGGGTATGTGGTTTATTTGCCTGGCAAGCACATTTAGGCAGGGGAAACATCTAAGCAAGACTATACCAATGCAAAGTATGAAGTGCATAAACAAATCTCCATAAGAAAAGACATCAAAAGTATGACAGGTATCAGTTCTGTCACTTAAAGAGTGGCTTGAAAATGCTCAGACACTGCTAATGAGGATGATATAAAATTCCACATTAAAAGTAAAATCAAATTGTATCCTCTGTCTTATATAATTAATATTTTAAACTAACACTTCATGGTGAATGTGTTTTCCTTGCTATTGAAAAGGAGAATCATCTCTCAAAGAAATGAAGTTCTATTTTTTTCTTCTTTCTGGTTTGAAACAACTGTTAATATGGAGTGATCTTTATCCCATATTTTTCAGTTTTCTGTTTTCTAGAAAAATCTGTAGGCTTATATTAATAAAATACCAGCCAAATGTGAATACTCAGCTAAATTACTTGGACCAACAAGACTTTCTAATAGATACAGTATCTATTCTTTATGGTATTTGAAGATATTTATTAAAAAGTGTAAGAAATATGGACTTCACCCTGTAAATATAACTGGAATTAATCTGAAAAGTGTCTGTCACTCGTGCTCAACATTTAAGGGATAAGGCACCATACATGAGGTGGCTTTCAACAAAATCTCTACAAAAATTTCTACAAGAAGAAACTATCAGTGCAGGAAAATTACTAACACTAAGAATAGAAAACAGAGCGTGGGACTGCTGGGTGTGCAGAAAGGGGGTGGAAGAACAAAAACACACTGCAAAGAGAAAATGAGAATTTTCCCTTCCAGTTCATCGCTGTTTCACCATAAGCGGGCTTTTTTTATTCTTTGACATATTTTCCTTTTAACGAACAGTAAAGAAGCTGCCTTACACAACATCCACAGAAATCCTTCCCTTAAAAAGCCTCAGAAATACACCATAATCTTCACAAGTTCTCCCCTTCAAGCAAGAGAGCAATGGCAACCTGGCAGAACTCACAGAATGATGATTCTCCTGAGAGCATACATCTTATTTGCACACATTCCTGAGACTTTATCAACATTTCCCAATGGCACACTGCCATATATATATAAAAAATCCCTATTATTGGGACAACATTACAGACTTAGAAGAAACCACCTGTTTTCCTTGGTATTTCCATATACACAGCTTAGAATTCCAGTCTCTTTTTACTGTTCTATCTTTTCATGTGTAAAATAACTGCAGGGTGGTTTGTTTCACAGCCTACAAGGTTTATTACCCGAATCCTCCAAATTACACACAATCATATGTATCAAAATTCCCATTAATGCTTTACTGATAAATAGTTTTGTAAGGTTTTGAGTTTGTAGTCTTTCATATTGAAAGACTGGAAAAAATTCTTCAACAATGAAAGCTGCTTTCATTTACTTTAAAATGAATCTACATTCTCAACTACTACTTGTCTCAATACAACTACTCTCAAAATGAAATAAGGAGAAGAAAGGTCTTTTAACTGAGTGCTACTTCCTGCCAGTTCAAACTGCAGTCTTGCAGGGTTACCTCACCTCTGCCCTCCTTTATAAAAAAGAAGTTTACTGTAACCTCATTTCGGAATAGCCTTCATAATGGAAAACTGATTGATTTTCTGTTTCCACTAAGATTCTATTTCAGAAGTCAGCCTCTCAGTAATGACTTAATTTTCTTGTCATGTATAATTTTCTGTAAAGCAACTGTTTGCAGATCTTTCTTCACCACGAGATATTATTGGTTTTCATAGCTCGTTGCAAATACATTACAATATAATGCTACTGCATTTTATGAACACAGATCCCTGAATTCAGTTAATGCACAATCACTGAATAAAAACTCACTGTTTCTTCCTGCATGAAGTCTTTTCTATAGAAAATAGAAGAAAGAGCTAAATGTTTACCTTGTTCATCACACTATTATAGGCATTGATAATGAAACAGTCAAATGTGTAACCAAGTTCAATCTGAAACCATTCCCTTTCCCAAAGAAATCCTCTTGACAGTTTTGTAATTACCAACCTTTCTCATTTCAGGTTTTTCAAAACTCTCAGGATGACAGCTCACTGAAGTAATTTTCCACTATCAGTACTCAGAAAACAATTCTACATGGATCCCAGTTTCCATGGATGTTTTTCAACCGGATTTCTGGTGTCCTATAGATATTTCATTTACAATGCCCTCTTACAGCTGGGTCTTGGGGAAAAAACATTATTTCCTATGGTCATCTGTCCAGCTACATATTTTTATGAAGTCATAGCAACCTAACTATTAAAATTCTATACCTATGTCAATGTGGCTTGAAACTGGTCAAATGCCAAAGAAGCTTTAGCAGAGAGATGAAAAATGTAAGAAAGAAAACTTACAGACACCTTGTTACCTCAGAAATCAGGCTAAAAACAGAATTAAGGTCCGTCTACAACAGCACTGTATGAAGCAGCCAAGTCAGCAACAAGAACTTGAAACAATACTGCTGTTCAAAGCCATGAACAATAATTACAGCTGCTGTCAAAAGAACATGACCATACTGAATGTTTAACCAACAAAAGAGAGATCCCCAGATAGACAAAAGCAGATTTACTACTTACTGGAGGATGAACTCCCTGCAGCTGAATGGAGATCGTAAAAAGCACAGCATGTTCTCCATCTCTGACCTCTCTCCCTCCAAGACAACATATCAAGCTTTTGCAGAGATGCATGTTACTCAAGCATATGCATTTTCTGAAATGCCTACTGTAAATTCAAGTATCTTCACCAGCCTTCGAAATACAGATTTCTTTTTCTCTAATTCCTTTTGAAGGACACAATGTTACAAGGGATGAAGCATGATCTAAGCATAGCATCCGATCTTGTGGCTTACAAACCCAGATCAGTATGACAAATCAGGGACTGTGCATTTCAAACCAAAAAATAGCCATTCAACCACAGTGTTAAGGTCAGTCCATTTCAGGAAAAAACAAATAACACAAATGCCAAGTTAGTATAAATTTATCCTCCCCAGTTTTTTATGTATTTAACAATCTCTGTACAAAAGTCTTATTCCTCTTAAGACAGAATTAAAAATCAAGCTGAAAAGTTATTCCATAAAACCAGTGCAAACATCTCTGGTGACATACAGTCTTCCAGTCATGGTTATTCATCTGGTTCTACTCAGAGAACACTCTCTCAGTTTCACACACTCAAGTGCTGCAATAGATGAAGGCAGAAACAGGAGGTTCCCTCCCCTCCCATCTGAAGCCCATCTTAACATTTCCAAATCACATTTTGCTTACAGAACATGAAAGGACACCTTACTGTTCATAAGTAAGAGAGACATTATCCCAAGAGACACAAATTATAAAAGAATGAGCAAATGAAAAAGGAGAATTTTAATGGAAATACAAAAGTTTAGTCATTCATTTGTAATCAGTTGGAGCAGTCTGAATATCCCAAGTTAATTGCTTTAGCAAATCTGGCCTGGACATTAGGGAGAACCTTCTAAAGGTGTAGGTAGTCAGGGAGTTCTGATGTCCATTTATTTGTAGATTTGAAGAGTTTGCTGGATAAACTTCTAATAAAAGTAATGTAGTTTTAGTTAATCTTGACTTTTTATTATTTGCACCTTCCAATACTATACTCCACTACTATTCTGGATAATACCTTAAATTCAGAAGTAAAACCCTGCAACCCTACTTGTACGCTGTCTTTGATGCACTTATTTCATGAGAGCAATGTTGACACTCAGATGCCTCCAGAGCATAAGGGCTATCTGTCCCTTGTCTACAGAAAGGATGACAACCTAAAATAAACAAACATCTCTACACAAATCACATTACTGACTGTGTTCAAATTTTCTCAATGGCAAGAATCTCTTCACCAAATTCTCAGATAGGAAAGATTAAGATAGGTATTTTAAACCCAACAAAACCTAGACAGCTTGATGAGCAAGGAAATTATAACTGAGTGCTACAGATTCATAACACAAAAGTCCTGGGAGTGGTTCTTTCATGAGTTTCGTATCACTGGGGGACTGTGAATTTTAACAGACTGACAAGTGAAAACTTGCTATATTTTTACCAGGAAGTAGAATGGTATCTCTGTACCTAATGAATTTTTTGCAGAACATTAAGGGCTGGCAGTCTCCTTTAATACACACATCCCATCCCAGCTGTTGCCTTTGCAGTCCTTGCTCTCCAAATAGGGAGAAGCACAGGATCTGTCCTTGCCATGGAGTAGCCTACACAGTTTTCATGAAGCCAAACTAATTACCTGTGGCCCATCTGGTTTAAACCAGTAACAGAAGTCAAGAAGGGGAAACATGCCAAGCAATATATGTCCTGAAAAAAAGCATGAAATCTCAGCAGACGGCTAGGGACAAATAAGCCTGAAAACTGCTGTCCTCAGAGCTGAGGCGTGCTGGCAGACCTGTCACTTACAAATTCTTAAATTACTTGTAAAATTCAGTGTATCTAAAACTCTGAAGTCAATGTAAGAAATATATATTTGACAAAACCAGACAATCCGACTACCAAAGAAGAAAAAATTAATTCTGACGCTTCTTGTATTTACCAGTTCCACTTTTGGGAAGGTCAACTGTTCTCCTTTCATGCTGTTTCCTTTACATTGCTTCAGTCTCTTCCTAGGAGCCATTTAAGAACAACTATGCACAAATGAACATCCACTGTGTCACCATTTGCTTCTCCTAATTTACAGACTATTCTAGTGCCTTTCATGCCAGGGCTTAATGCCCAGGCAAGCCATGCTCCAATAGCAGAACATCACACAAAACAAGCTTGTACTCTGGAGCATATGAGCCTAATTTAAAAACTCTAACACACCAAATGTAGCCTTAATTCCTCCTTGCATAAGATACTCACCATTTTTCTCCTCTTTGTTTTTTTGGAAAGTTTTCCAACTTAATACTGAAACTTATGTAGTAATTGCTCTACACCAGCTGGCTCAGAATTGGTAGAGCTACAAATCACACATATGCAGAGGAATACATTCCATCCGTTCTTCTCTTTGACCGTTGTTAGCTGACCTGCAGATTATTTTAATGATTCTCCCTAGTGGGAATTCAAAACCAGATGTGTGCACTTGCTGCAGAAGATGCCAGTAGAGCCAGATCTTTGTTGCACTGATTTTATATTGTAAGGTACAGTCTTTAAAAGAGCCAGTTCTAAGAACAGATTTGTTCCTCTTGAGTTCTTTCTCAATCTATGCAAAATGCAGGAACATCTCACGGCTGCAGTCAGAGCCATGCTGTACCAAGTGGCAGCCCAACAAACAGTAGCAAAACCAGGGAAGTCATCAGAAAGGGAAACATGTAGTTTAGAGCCATTAACAAGCATCTAGATTCACTGTAGCTAACAGAATTCACTTTAAAAAAGATGCAACTGACAGACTTATACTTTGACCCTTTATACAGGGAAAAACATGAGCCTAGTAACATGATTATGAGCAGGATTTAATAGCATCACCATAATTTGAGGACATTATTAAACTTGCTCCAGTAACTGCTCCTCAGAAGTACACAGTAATAATTTCCTACTGACTTTTCTGTTCCCCTCAGTATAAACTCATATCTCAAGCTATATCTTGTGATCCAAATCAAACATATTATCCAGATTCTCTAACATGCAATAAAAATTACTACACCAGCCAGTTAGCCTAGACAGCCCTCTTAAAAGTGATTTCTGTGGCTTCTTGAGTGCTGAGTTTCATGCATGAGGCCAAATTAAAAATATCTCTTGATATGTAACTGTACTCTCCATATTCCTGACAGTCTCCTGTTTTAGGACTCACAGGAAGATGGACAACTATAGGAACAATGGAGGCCAAAGTGTTATTATCTCCTAGGTACAACAAATACAAAACTGTGCATGGTTAGCTTTCAGATTTTCCCTCTCAAGTCCCATTTTCTGTATATTGACTGTGCAAAGAGATTGTCTTCCAGCATCAAACTTCCTTATCAGCAACAGCAAGCATGCAGATCATATTTGCTATATACTAGCTCTACAATAAATAAACACTTAACCATTTTTAGAATTGCTTTCTTTTCTGTGACCTCATTACTCAAATTGGAAGGAAAAGTAAGAAAGATTAGACATGTGGAAAATGTCTAATGTCTCAGAAAAATTAAGCAAAGTATTAGTGATTCCAACAAACTAAGATTATTATGACCAGGTTTCTCATAAATATTTTAACTTTTCACGATTTTAAGTATATGTATTGGTAAAGCAGAATCCTACTTAATAAACAGTATTCTACAAAGTTGGTTTTCTAATATACTGTTATTTGACATAATCTGATAATAGTAAACATGATCTGAAACAAGCAATATGTTTCCTGCTGGTTTGATCCCTGGCATTCTTTACTTACCAAAAGTTCAAGGCTCTACATTCTGTTCCACATAGTCCTTCCTGAGAATGATGTTAAAAGTAAGTGACAGTTCCCATTTCACTTCAAAACAGAAGTTTTGTTAGAAGCTGCTTATATTTCATTGAATTTGTTTACCATTCATTACCATTAAAATTACCCTGCTGTTTACTTGCATATTCTACATCAGAAATCGTACTTGCTAGAAATACTTCTAAGGAAAACAATGTGTATATATACACAGGAACAGTAAACCAATGAGTATATCATTCTGTATACACAAAGTTATGGCAAGGCAATTGAATCTGCAGCAACTTCTAAAGATGACAGACCACTGACACAAAAATAAGATTCCAAGTATCTGTTCATAATAAGTTTCTAAAAGACCAATGCACCTATTTCCTTTATCACACATGCAAAACACTGGTCAATTGCAGCATCCATTAGGCTGAGCAAGTGTGAGGTCAATGAGCAGTTATCCATTGTGTGCTCTTCCTATTTTCCAGTCAAACACACACGTATATTTATAGGAGGGGCAGAAAAGAGGATGACAGCACAAAATAAGATGAGGGACGAGATGTCTGCCCTCCTGCCACTCTTTCCAAGTGCAGTGTAGCAAAACTAAGCTGGTATCGACTGCTACGGGATAGGAGTAATGAAGACTGCACAGATTCTGGTAATTTTCATTGCACAGCAGCTCTACAAAGAAAAGGCTGAAGATACTTAGGACAGTATTTCACATCCACAATGTTTTGCAGCAAGAATAAAGAATAAACTAAGTAGCTAAAATGTTAATTTTGACGAAGTGGCAGTTTAGTGCTGGAAAATACTGATAATACATACCTATAGAAGTTTTAAGTAACAGCAACAGAAGCTGTAGATTTATTTTTTTCCTTACATATGCAAATAAGAAATCCAAACTTGGAGATGCTTGCTGTATTTTGATGAGACAAGAACATACATTATGTTCAAATATTTGAAGAAAGAAAGTGGTTTAGGTTCTTGTAGCTTTAAAATGAAAGTAGCTGCACTACAGCTGTGCTTCTCAAGAAGTCAATAAAGACAGATATTTTTCTAGAAGCTGTGAGGTTAAGTGTACCTTTTATCAGGGAAAAACATGTTTGGTTTTAATTTAACTACTGCTTTGATATATGCTATCAGAAACTAGCCAGGAGATAACAAATTATTCTAGCTAAACTGTATGCAATTTGCCAATAATAGCATTTTTTGAGAATGTCATGAGGACAGCGATAGCTCCAGTGGTTTGTTTACAATATGCTTCACTCTTACTAATAATCCCCAACACCATGTCCCACAGAGTTGAATGAAACCATCTTGCTCACTGACCCCTGCTTTGTACAGGCAGGCATGTTATTAAAACACAGCTAAGAACAGCAGCTATTTTGCATACAATTACTTATATCATGGATCAAGGTTTGACATATCTAGTTATTATTATGCTAGACTTGATAAAATTACTAAAAGTACAAAGCTACTTCTGTGTTACCTGAGGCTTCTTAAACAATTGAACCAATCTCTTTCTAACACTGTCTTCCATGCATTTTAATTATAATTGATGCATACAAAGCTCCAAAGTTTTAGAGATTTTTCAGCAGATTCTTGGGGGTTTTTTTTCAGAAATGCAGCACTAGCTACATCTGTACTTCTAAAACTCTTAATAATGACAAAGTGGGAAAATGACAGAGGAGAGGCAACTCCTGCAACAGGCAGGAACTTGTTACCCTTGCCCTCTATTCCTTAAGTCACACATTCAGTCAGGTGGAAAGATGAGGGGAATCTTCCATGTCATGTGTCCTGTTTGCCTAAAAGGTCTCTACCAGGGAAGGTAGGGTGTGATTCCTGTAATCCATTTCTCTCTTGGATTCCTGCATATTCCTCAACCAATTCACCAGCTCGTCGACTTCCCTGAGGGCTTTCCAGTTCAGGAAACCTCCCTGGGCAGCACACTAGAGTGCTCCACCACACACCACACTGACAGTGCAGCCTCTCACCTCAGCACCTGAGTTTACTTGGTTTTTTCTACTTGTTTACTTCACAGTTTACTTTCTCTCATTTACAGATTCTGTACAACATCAAGAGATAAAGCATCATCTTTCATTCAAGGTGCAGCTATTGTCTTGTAGCCTGAAGAGAGTTGTGTTAAAAGGATATCAATCACCCAGGACAAACTGCCTATTGCATATCCCAAACATCAAAATGTCAATAAAGAGTATAGTATTATATTATGAAGTGACACAACCAATGCTATTTTTATTTCTACTTTGTCCAAAAGATTATACTTCTGGGGATGACAGAAGACCAAGGATAGCAATCACTAACAACCTAAATACAGAGTTATTTAACACTGCATTTAACAAAATTAACAGCTTTTAATGAGTGTATACTGAGACTTGACATATTTATATAATATGTCTAAAGTCTTTAATGAACTACAAATGCCAGGAAGGCAATGGTTATGCAACCATGGATAGATTGAGAACCCCTGTGAAGACAACACCATATCTACAGCTTCCAGGAACTTTTTGTCTTTCTCTCTCCTCAGGACAATAAGAAACAGGAACGTTACTGATGCTCCCTTCAATTACAGCTTATGTAAATAAACTTAATTTTATTTCCTCATTGTTTTCTTGACAGTAATTAGGAAACACAGTGGATAAAATGGCTGCTGAACCTGGACAAAACATGCAATAATCTAGTCAGATGAAATTCAATTTACTTTCAGACAGAAAAGAGCTACTATATAAAGTCTCCCTTTTTACTTAGAGAATACATCCCTAATATTATAAAGAATTTAAGTACAGAGAAACAAAATAATGAATCCAATGCCTACAACTTACCAGAACAGTTGCAACCAAATTTCAAGGTCCATTTGCCAGATTTATTCTTCCCCCCCAACATCATTATGCAAGTGCATATTTAGGCATAAAGGTAGTTCATTCCAGCACAGCTACCCTATTTGCAAAGCTTATGAAATCAGCATAAAAATATCTACACATCTTTCCTCAATAAAATTTCTGCAGTACAATAAAACACTGAATTGCATATATTTAAGGCAGGAATTTAATCAAGCCTAGGATTAGTAGGACCAATGGAGTTACTCACCATCAGCAGTGGACAGAATATGCCTGGCTAGCCACTGACCTTATAGAAATGGTACTCATATGTCCTGGGTTTATATAGGCATCAATGTCCATGCATGTCAAAAGCAGTAAAATTCTAACTTTATGAGACATTCTGTTGAAAGATAGAGTGGAAGTCTTCAGCAAACCATCTGCTCTAGCAACCACTTACACACCACTGTGATGCTTGCATGTCTCTTCAGACACCTGCAACTGCAAGACTCCAATCCACGAGGGAGAATTACACACAAACATTTCATAAAGAATAGCTTTGGCTCGTGCTGTTCTTCCCTCTTGTAAATCACTTGACATTTGCAGGAAATTCATGCAATTCCTAGACATCAGGTGGATGAAAACACTATCTCAATCTCTGTTTTCCACCATGGGAGCTCTACATGCATTCTCTATGACAGTAAAGCTTACTAGAGAGGTTCCTGCCTTCCAGTCAGCATCCAAACACATTCCCAGCTCTTGATTACTCTCGATTATGCCAGCTGAACTGTCTCTGGTTAATGTGAAAAGCTGTAAAAACTTCACTTTAAAAAGGGTGAAGTTTCCTTTTAGTCCAGAATATTTTACAAGCAAACCAAAATCCAAAGGCACCACTGGAACCTTCAGTTACTAAAGCAAGGCTCAGTAAAGGATCAGTCTCACTTAGTTTTTGTTGCAAAAGTTGAATTTGGGAAGTTAAACATATGATCCAAAATGTTTTCTTCCTGCATCCCACACTCGATCTCATGCTCAATGCTGCATTTTCCAGACGGGTTTTCCCTCAGCAAACTAGTATTTTTAGCTCTTAAGTGTCTCCTTTCAGATAGCATTTGCTGACAGACTGCTTTGATCTTAATGCATATCAAAAGAGTCTAAATTACAAATTCCTAAATAAACTGCTTACATTTGACTATGCTCTTTACATTTTAATCAGGGTAGAACACAAAAGGGACAATGTTTCAGCTCCTAACATCCCAGTTGGATAGGATACTCCACATACAGCTCATGTCTCCTTTATCAGTGTATTGCCAGCTGCTGAACACTGATATATTATTTGATTCTTGATGGTACTTATTTCCATGCCTTTAGCAGTATTTTTGATGAATAGTCTACAGTGATTCCAAAAACTAAAGAATGTAAGATGTATAAAACACACTTTCAACCATGTGGAAATGTTAAAACACAAAGTGAGTTTCAAGACACAAGATATTTAATACACAGTAGCAGGCACTTTTCAGTTCAAGCCTTGTATCCTATAAATTAAGTACTTTCAAGTACAGCTGCTATCCAAAATGCCAAGTAAAGTTGAAAGAAATTTTCAGAATTCTGATTATTGATATCATTAAATCCAATATATTTCTAAGCCTTAAAGCATACATGGACATTGTGAATGTTTTAAGATGTTCCTGTAAGTTATGAATCTATTTGCAACAACCTATTTACTCAAAACTTCAAGTGTTTTTTCTAGTTAATGCAATAAAAACACATAAATGGAAGATGCAGACAGGCGGGTTATGTAAGATTATTGATCAAAAAGAATGTGATTATTGAATTCCTCTGGGCTGTAAAGGTTTATGGGTAAATCCCAAAAACTTTAGGAATGCATAAAGATATATATAATTGGTTTAGAGGAATAAGACTTTCAGATTCTTTTATATAAACTACAGCTGTTATTTCTCACAGCTCCTCTACAAACAGGCCATTTAGGAACAGGCATGTAAAACTCATTTCAGGTTAAAAATTGCACTTCAGATAGGCATCTCTTTCCAGCTCGAATAGTGCACCCCCAAATCCCAGTTCAGAAAGGTTTCAGAACTGTGACCTCACTATTGTGTCAATATGCAGGACAGCAGGAGGCAGCAACAACACATGATCCAAACCTTGATGTGGTGTTCAACAGAGAAATAGTCCTGAAAGACAGCTATCTTAAAAAATGCAAATTCTGGTCCAGGCAAACATGTTTAAGAAAACTGAAGTTTTATAGAGGCTCCAACTCTTGTTTAGGGATTTAGAAAAAATAGACTGTAGAGCCCCACATGACTTACAGAAACAAAACAGATTTAGGTCCCTCGGGCTGACCTTGGTAACATCAACAGGTATAACAATGAAAAGGAACGTTGAGGTTTGTGCTATTCTCCACTTTCTCCCTACCACCAAAAGCACAAATGCACTTCAAATGTGAACACTGTTTATAGAAATTACTCAAATTCTACCAGAGCATTCATTAGCATTTTAAAAAGCATCTGTGTGATGCAGTGACTGATAAGGCATTTTAGAAAAATGTCTTAAAATGTTCTCTTTTGCTTTACCTGTAATAGACTAAAATTATTAGCAACAGAAAATTACTTTCTAAAGTAACTATCAATTGGGATGAGATGGAGGACATAAGAGGGCAGCATGAAAGATTGGAATAAATGACACACAGGAGGTAAGACATAATAATTTTGCATTATTTTTGATTTAACCAAATCAGAAGAAACTCAAAGTACTTGTTAGCACCACTAAAAAGCCATGTTATGCAAAGGCATACCAGCCCACGATTTTCCAGAGAAATCTGCAAGAAATCAGAGGATTAATACGGAGCCAAGGTAAAAGCATAGATGCTTGAGGGATAGGAAGGAATGTCCTCAAAATGCAGCTAGGCCTTTAAGTAAAGGGCTCAGCACAGGTAATATTTATAGTCGACAAAACTGTCGACTTCACCAATTTATGTAGAATTTATTGTTTTCTTTTGCCACAGTCCTCAACACATTGTTTCTCTCTCTCTACCTATCAAAATTGGGTGGCCAGCCTCGCATGGAAGCAAAAGGATTTTTGAATTAAATTAGCTACTTTTTGTAAGGATATAAATCAGTTACAGTATGCAACAGAGGAAAATATAAAGAAATAAGAAATCCCTTCAAGTTCTTACTTTACAGAAATAAACTGCAAATCAGGTTTCAGGCAACTACTGGAGAAGAAAATTAGGTAGATATTATTCTGGGCTTAAAGTCCTAAGATGGTAGGAAGTCCCTTTATTCAGGAATCAGCTTGGATGGGGTTACATTATTAATCTACAGAAGAGGTGACACCACAGTTGTAAGGCAGATGCTAAGTGATCTCAGTACACAAACAACCTTTTAGTCACCTACCACAGGATCCCTGAATCTTTTCAGACAGATGCATTTAAGTCTGCACAGATAGCTGTAAGCAGAAATGCTTTATTTCCCCAACATGCAATAGGACCTCCTCATAAAACTTAACAAAAACTTGAGGTCATTGAAGAGCCAGCTGTCCAGCCACAGAAACAACATTTACCAGGCATTCAATTTTCTCAGCGTTTTTGGCACTTTGAAAATGAATGCACACTGAAAGATGTGACAGCCTACAAGAAATTTAGGAGGCTGTACAACACTGTCCTGAAACTGTGCTGTTAAACTGTCATAATCTGTATTGGCTGTGAGCCTATCCATACTGCTGTACAGCCCAAGGTGACGAAAATAAGAAGTTGTCGTATTTTCTGTTAGCTTCTTACTGACTCTCATTTGAAAAAGTACCTAAAAATGCACACAGAAAGGACTACCAATCAAACCCAAATAATTTCTTTTTCTTTTAAACTGCACAGCTTTAAGCAAAGCTTTGAACTTACTGTTTATCAGACAAGAAAGTATTTCTCACCTGGAAACTGCCATCTAAATAGGAATACTCACCCTGCTGCAACTGCAGGAGGGATGACCAGTATGAGTTTAAGTTGTGCTTCATGCAGAGCTTCAGAAAGGTGAGTGAGCAAGTGAATCAACTCCCTGAAATATAAATATACTATTAGAGGGAAAGGCAGGAATACTGCTGCTCTATCTTTACAAGAACAAGTAACTGTAGTAATAATTGAAAAGATGCAGCTGGCAAGAGACAAATAATTTGTTGCAAATGATCATAGCAGAAAAAAACAATTAGGAAGACTGATTAGGTTTACCCTCTTTAAGGACTAGGAACACTGCACTGCTTGAGAAGTCTTAGTTTTATTGGAATTGGTGATTACCCTGGGGTTCTAAGTTTTTCTTAGTTTTATTTTAATCTAGAACATGTAGCATGTTAGCATGTAGAACAAGCCAGCATATCTTACCAGAGCGGGTCACCTCTTCAGTAATTTTTGGTGAAAACAATTAGATCAATAGAAGAACCAAACACCATTCTAAAGAAGCAGCTTTTGAAGAGATTGAAGTTGTCACTGTGTTGCTACACACAAGAATTTGTGAAGATGCCTTCACAGCAAAAATATGCACCCTTCAAGGGGTATTTCTGAGGCCTGTGTTTAGAAAAATTTCTTCTGCTGTTTTTTTCCCCTGTATAAATGATCCTTTTGTTTCTCCTTACTTTACTGTATACCTACAAAATACATGTTTGACAATGTCATATCTGGAAATAGCATCTTCTGTCTGCATCATTTAAATAAAGACTTCCATAAAAGCTGATATTCATATCCATGTTCTTGGTATTTCCACTGGAAAATAAACTTTTAAATTCTTATGCAAACTGTTTTTAGCACTCCTGACTGGAAGGGTGATATTAACAGAAAACCCTTTAATCTGCAGAAACCAAGTTTAATGTCATCTTAAGAGAAATACAATATTTACCTTAAATTTGCACTACAAACATGGCCCTTTTGACTGCCTTTCTTAAGCCACTTGATTTTTCAGAAGTTAAATATCCTATTTTTCAACTGGCCAGGAGGATCCACAAACACAGTCAGATTATATTAGTACAGAACTCCAGAGCTGTTTAGGACTACACTTAAACCAGAACCAAATAGAATGCAACTTCACCATCCATTCCAGGAGGCTAAAAGTGCTTAAGCAGGAAAGGCAGAATAGACAAAAGCCATCATCCACGCTGCTTGCTCCACTTAAACTGAATTAAACCTGAACTCTCAGAAACAGCATCTTGGTACTGTCATGCCTTTCAAGGCAGTATAATCCTAGAGATATTCTCCTGAAGCTATTGGTCTTTCTACATAATTATCCATCACAGTGACTGTGCTTGATTTTTACAATGTAGACACTATCCAAAGGTAACCAAGCATTCCCATTTTCCCTGAAATGGTTTGATGCCTGATGAAAACTTCTAGGGCCTACAAAAGCCATTACTCTCAAAATCCTGGCAAACAAACAAAGCATGCTTTATCACCTTTCCCAATACCAGCAATATTTTGTGCTTACAATTTGAGAGCTGGCTGCACTGAACAGCCCTTAACAACGAACTGTCACACGGCCACCTATATTTCTTTTCTGGGGGAAGACATGGGATTACAGGAATCAGCTTTTGGTCTGTCTGCAGCATGTACTTCTACCATTCTTGCTCAGGGAAACCAACAGCTTTTCCTCCTGTTACTTTGCCACATTCATTCCACATTAGGAGTGTCACTATTCAGGCAAAACACTTGTATCATAGAAGAATCCTTTTCCATAGGAACACATGAAAAAATTACAACACTAAGCAAAACAGACATTTATTGACATGAACATACACATCTATCACAATTCCCACATGACATAATCTTATCAAAAACTGTAATTAGTATTAAAAGTAGGTAAGCAAGCTTCCCCACTGATTTGTGTCTTCTGGCTTAGTGACCTTTTTAACTAATTATGCCCAAACTACAGTGCAACTCAACCTTTATTAGATATCAGAGATGCTATATGTAAGATAAATTTGACCACAGAATCAATTCCTCTCTCCTTGAGATTATTCCACAGAGTTCATCAGCAGGAATCTCTCTTCTCTGCCTGGCTGCCTTTGTTAACTGTACGAGCTCTGTAAACTCTACACCATGCAAAGCATTTGCTGACTTTAGCTACTTAGAATATGAGAGGATAAAAAGGGCAGGATAGGACAAAAGAACCTAGCATAGGTGCAGAACAAGAAAACATCTTTTTCATTTAGAAACAAGGTTAACACCCTCACTCCCATTCTGCAGAGGCAAACACTGATCCACGAAGGCAGTGACATACCCATAAAACAGTGACTGCACAAAAAAGTCGTCTTTTGAATTATGTAAGTGTAAAACCATAACTTACAACTGTAAACACAGGACAGAGATTTGTGGTCTGAAAAAGGGGTGGGAGTACAGTTTGGATTTTTGGTGCACTTGGGACTCTCAAACAGGTTACATCTCAATAGCCACTTCCTATTCTCCTCCCACAAAATTCCATCAGTATTGATCTGGCTGGAAAATAGTTACCTTCTGAAGGAGGCCAAGAAGAAAAAGGACAGCTGGACAATTGCAGATTTTTGCTCAAGAAACCCAGATTAATATCTATTCACTAACCTGTCAAGCCAGGGTTCTGAGACCTGAAAACTTTCTGGCAAATCAGGCAAGATTAATGGCTAAAGACTTAATTCAGGCTCACTTCCATGTGCTGGCCAAGACAGATATAGTAAATCAAACGTGCACTCTTCCTGCTCCTCCAAAGAGCAATAGCAGAATGTTCATTTATTGTGCTATAAATTAAAACTTTACTGTGTCCCAACAGTGTTTTCCAGTGTTTTAAACACAATATTCTCCAATGTTACCATTGGCAATTTGGAAAGAAAAGCTACTGACATTTTAAACATTATAATGAGGTACAGGAAAGTAGGAATAGAATCAATCTTTCTAAAAAAACTTCATTAAATATTTACCAGACACTTCACTGTAGACAAGTTTAACTTCAGAGAAGCTACTGAAATATTGGCAGCTTTAAGATTCTATCTTGAGCTAAGTAAGGTCTACTTCATTCATACTGTTTCAGGGCTTCTCTTATCACTACTATTTGATAGGTCAATTTTCCAAGTGTTCATGATTTCAAAGTACCTTGTCCCCTATACAGAATGCAGACCTCCAAATTTTCATCACCCATACTTTGTGGCAAGTTTATCTTTTCAAAAATCATTTTTTTCAGCATTGCTGGTCTACTGCATTTTGGACACCTTGTAGAACAGTTTACTTCAGTGCACAAGAGTGGGATGTCATGCCTTTGAAAGGCCTGGCAGAAGATATGAAAGTTTTCCCTTCAGTTACACCACCCTTCAAAGCTCTGAAGCTTTCCAACTTCAGACACCCTTCTGCACAAACTGGGAGTCACTAGTCCCTAAAATTTATGCCTTGTCAAGAAAATTGGACAAAATAAAGCTGTCTACTTGGAGAAGAAATTGCCCTTTTCTGCCATTTCACTGCCTAGTTAATACCAAGAAACTGGAGTGAATTATGGCAAATCTTTGATTAATAGATTAATTTTTCAGGGGCTAAAATGAAGGATACAACTACCAGAAGAGTTTTTCCTCCTTTACTCCTACCAACATTAATAAGATGCCTGAAGGTCATCTTCTGCATAGAGTGACAAAAAAATCACGTTTTTCAGATTGATTCACTGTGATGGCAGTGCCATCTGTCAAGTAATGCTGGACTGATCAGAATATTGTGTGCATTTTTATGTAGCCTGTGAGATTATTATATTATGCCTTTTTCACAACATATCCAGGTCTCTGGAGAAAAGTAAACCCACTCAGTAATGCCACAATTGAGATTAGTTAGTGAGACATGGTCTTGTCTAGCTGTTAACTAAATAAGCAGGAGAACTTTTGCTTGCTCAGGTCTCTCAGTATTTCGGCCATGTACATTTCTAAACTTAAATGCCGTGGAATGAATAATTTGGAATATTTTATTGCAAAATCAAATAAAGACAATAAAGTTTTAGAAAAAAAAAAACAGTTATTTTAAAAGCAGGTTTAAACAATATGAAGCAGCAAAACAGATTAGAATTGAGGTATCATCTGCACAGGACATCTCAGCTCATTTAGATTTCTATTAAGAGACTACTTTCCTATGTGTTAGGTAAAAGGTGGCCAGCTGAACCCTTTTTCACTGTGCAGTGACTGCTAGCATGAAAGAAAGCAGCATCAGTTAGATGTAGTCTTTCATCTCCCATTAAATTTGATGCCACTGTGACTTGTATATTAATAATTCTATTCCCAGAAAACACAGGGATGAAGTAGATACCAGTGCTACAGAGGGTACTTCAAAGTATCTGTATTAGACATCTGCAAGAGCCTGAAGTGGTTCTTCAGACAGAAAAGGTGTTACTTCTAAAATTAAGAACCTAAACAGAAGACCCTAAAGCCATTTCATACATGTGAAATGTACACAAAGCATGCATATGGCATTGCTGTGTAAGACTCCAGGCACCAAGGCTCCTACATGAACAGCCAGAGAAGAAGCTGCTCAGGATATCTACCATGAAAGCAGGCAGTTTATTCAGGCACACAATTCTCTTATAAAAATTGATAATGTTGATAAATCAACATTTAATGAACGTGCAAAATAAAGCAGCAGCAAGTATTTATATAATTTAAGACTTTAGTCTGCGAAGCATTACAGAAAAATTCTATAACCCCAAACCAGAATGATGGAAAATTTTTTGGTCTTGAGAAAACCCAAATTGCTTAAGTTAGTTCTGCTCAAGAAGATATAAAAACAGAAGATATTTAGTGACCCTGAAACCACAGAATTTCACGTCTTAGTGGACACCAGCAACCTAACTTCTCAGCTACATTTCATCTCATCTGTGATCCCAGCTAGGATAAACAAGAAACTGAAGGCTCTTCTTAGATAATTCCTTGGGCCTCAAAGGAAAAATTTTCACTCATTTCAAAAGTTGAATTGAGTACCTCAAAAAAGAAAGGCCTTCTAGAAACGTGCAAAGGGCTGACAGAGAAGTGTCTAAGTTTACCTAATTTTAAAAATGCTCAGTGTTCACAGGTTCTTAAAGAGCCTGGTCACAGGATTGATGTGTTACTGAAGAGACTGAAGAGCTAGCACTGTTACCCTGTTACATGAAGATTCTTACATAATTTAATCATCACAAAGCTTTTAGGCAATTTTTAAGCCCCAACATCAAGGGAGAGCATGTGTTATAAAAATGCCCATCCAATATTCAGGCTGAGCCATTGAAAAGATGTATCTCATGGGGACACTTGCTCAGCTGAGGTCAACTGAGAAGAGACCTTCAGTTGCAATTAATCCAGCTGATATACGAAGCAGTTTTTAAATCATAGCCAAGTTTATTGGTGAGTTAGGATACTAATTTGCAGGTTTTTAGATTCTTTTGCAGACTCACCTGCTTCTGGGTGCACCCAGAAAGTATCACTGCACACTGTCTTTAGAGAGTGGATGCTGATTTCATAGCTGAAACACCCTATCAAGCATAAATGTTCCAGAAGCAAATCCTCCTGCTGTCATTTTAAGCTGGATAAAGAAACCTGTGCTGTATCAAGTGTTCCTGCACCACTACGACAGCACATGGGATGAGATCACAGATCTTTTCCATTACACAGCTAAAAACATCACAGGAATAATTTCCACAGCTTTCCCCTTATCACAGATATATAAAATATATTGAATGCCGTTTATTAATTTAATAGCTAGGCACACACTTAATTTAGGTTTTGAAAAATGAAAACCATAAAGATTCTCAGTGAAATATTTTCCCCAGATCGACACCACTGCTCTAACATAGCATAAAGCCAGCTGGCAGCTGCAGTGTATACCCATACATTTTTATGCACCTGTGTTGAGTTTTATTAACCTACTGCTAACTGCTTATGCGAGATTATTCCTTGTATGTTGGGGAAAAAAAAAGGGTTTTTTTAAATTTTATTTTTAAACTAAAACATGTTCCCATTAAATAACATGAATAAACTGTATTGGCTATGCAGGTCTCCTCATATTGTCAGACTGCTCCAAAAGTAGCTTGAAAGCAAAATATTTGTTCCCAGAAGCATCATTATGATCTTTTGTCCCTTTAACTAGAAGCAGGTTAAGCTACTTCCAGTCATTTGACCTTGAAGGATCTGAACCAGGAAAGCACTACACCTAACTGCACCAAACAGTTTCAACAGATGCTTTACTTGGAGCATGCACAAATACCGTCCTATAAGCACTTCACCTCTCCAAAGGATTAGGGCTCGTCTCTGTGCTGACATCTCCTGCGAACTAATCCCCACCTTTCCAAGGTTAAGAACCTGTTTTACTACCGGTGTTTGCCACTTTCTAAGACACAAGCTGAGGGAAGATCAGGCGTGACTCACGTTACAATATCGCCACGCTGTGGGCTAAAGGAGGCATTGCGCTGCTCCAACATTTCGACAGGAGCCAGCGAAGCAAAAGATTACCCATGCTTACCCAGAAAAACCTCTGCTCTGCTACTCAAAATGAAATGAACTGATCCCAAAGTAACAGCACTCAAAGTGCAATAAAAATACAGGCCTCTCGATGTAATAAATTCCCTTAATTTTGCCTCCTGAGGGGAAGAGGAGGGGTAGACACTGATCTCTTTGGTAGTAGATGCATCAGGGGAAGTTTAGGTTGGATATTAGAAAAAGGTTTTCCACCCAGAGGATGCTTGGGCACTGCAACAGGCTCCCCATGGAACTGGTCACAGCCCCAGCCTGACAGAGTTCAGGATGCCTTTGGACAACACACTTGGGCACATGGTTTGACCCTTGGGGATGGTGCTGTGCAGGGATAAGAGTGGATCCCTTCCAACTCAGCTGATTCTGTGAAACAACGCTGTTTCAAACCAACATTACTCCTGGCAGAGAGCAGTATTTTTACCATGCCACAAATAAACTCACACTGCAGCTAACAGAAAAGTATACTTTGCTCATGTGTTTCACTTGCAATACAGCACTTTCATGCCAGTGTGTTCAAAATGATCTTCAGTGAGTCTTATTATGACAATAAACAGTCTGTCTTGTTTTTGTGTTAACTAATAGGAAAACTATTGATTTTACTTAAATACAGGAAGCGCAGTAAATAAATGACCACTACCACCCACTTCTGACTGGCAGTTACTAATTCCTTCAGTCACCACCTTGGCTACCTTATTAAGACACTGCACTAGGTTCAGAGCTCAGGATACAGATAAGATCTTAGGAACCTGGCAAATTACCAGGTTAATTATAAGCAAGAGCATATAGTTGAAGGATTACTCATTGCAGGGCAATTGATGGAGCCCTTTATAAAGCTAAAAAGATTCTGCAGTTTCAATTTTTTTGTTCCCAAGTGCTAATTTTATAGGAAAAAGGTAGGACCGGTAATAGCACACTCAGTTCGTGAAGTAACTAATACATGCTATCAGTCAACAGCACTTGCCCTAAGCATGATTAACCTGAAGTAACCATTTTTTGAAAGGTGAAAGCCTTGCATAATGAACTCTGCATTCTGTGCAGCTTTCTTGAAGCTATTTTCCCCCAGACACTTTCGGTAACAGAGATATGTAAGAAACACTGTGCTTTAGAGAAATGGATGCCTGAATTTCCTGAGAAACTAACACAAAATCTTCAGATTCCTGCACTGAATCATTAATTTCACCACCATATTCTGCCTTTTCCTCATGAAGCAGGAGTTTGGCATTTGCCTTAGGTCTTGAAAGTATCACACTGTTCCAAGCCTCACCCAGTAACATAAACCAAACAATGCTATGATAAAGGCCAGTGCTAACATGGGAGTGAGTGTGCAACCGAGGTATCCTCTACATCCTCGTACAAGTTACATCATCCAAAACTCACGTATGAAAGACTAACGTGGCCTAAGGGACTAAACTCACTGTGAAGATTATTATGTTATCTTTGATCTCATGTAGAGTGAGGTAAACTCATCTACTTCATTGTAAGACAAGCAGAACAACCTTTAGTTGTTTATAAAGATATTTAAATCAACGTGAACAAATTAAAAGGATGCTTTAAAGGAGCTGACTTTTAGGAATTGTATCCTAGAGATTTATACTCACGTTTGCTTTCGATTTCCTAGCTGACTCCAAACTTCAACGACAAAACCATCAAAATTTTCATTCTAAATAAAGAGAATTGTAACAACACACAGTTAATGACCATGCAGGTATTTTTCTTGTACTATTACAGATTGAACATGCTTTGTATTCTTAAAGATTCATCTTTAACACATCATTTAATGGAGAAGTCCTAGAGAAACTTAAATAATTTAACAAACACAAACATGCAAAAGTTGAAAACCTCTATTAGTTATCCATGAAATCTACTCTTACAGAATAAACCAATATTGTATTAGGAAAATTCAGACACTAATGAAAGGTGGTTGTTAAACAAATAATTTGACACACTTTACTTGTATATCAGGGAAAAAACCTCATTATCTCTTGAGTCTAAAGATGTAAATGCTAATTCAGCATAGACATGATTCCAAATACCTCCCACAATTAGTCTCTCTTTTGATAATTTATTCTTAGCATGATCAAGGATACTGTTGTACTTCAGCTGATCTCCTTAAGAGATCAAATGCTACTGAGGACCTAAAATTGATGTATTGGTTACAAATTTTACGAAATTACTCAGTTTAACTCTACATCCAACTTCCTCCAGAGCATTCTAAGATTTCTTTATGTCACGTAGTAAGTGAGAACTCCTATTCTGACAATAAATAAACAGGCTGCCACAAATCCACCACTACTGCTGAATGTCTTTTGGGTGCAACTTGTCTAGTCCCACACATGGGATAGCTCTAAAGCCATTAGGAATGGGGTTGGCCAGAAAAAAAAATCCTCTTCTCCTCTCCTTAGTCTCTTAACATTTTGAGGAAACTGGTTGATCAGACCTGACCAAAACTGTTCAGTAACACATATCCAGCAAGTGATTCTTAGTATTAAAAGTGACTCCCTAGCTTTACCACACTCAGCTTGAATGTATTCCTGTACAGAAAACAGCACTCACTGCACCCACGACCCTTTTCCTGCCTGTGAGAAAATACCACTAAGCAGTTTAGCCACAGCTCAATAATTATATTTTTAATAGAAAGGTAAAAGAAATTTAAAGCCAGCAAAAATCACGAGGGCAATGACAACAAGGCTATGTTGATCACACTGATGTAGTCTCACATTACATTCGTAGTCACTTGCACTTGGGTGTTGCTACATTTCACATTTACAGGAACTGGACACATACTAAGACACTATTAAGAATCCTGCGTCAATATTGCTTTGAGCAGATTTCATTTTGTAGAATACAAAATCACAAAAAATGAGAAAACATCTATTACAAAAGGAATCAAGTATCATCTCACGCTATTTTGTCAGCATCATAAACAGTTTTTTTACCTTTGCTAGCAGAACCATGTTCTTGGAAAGCTCCTCTATCTCATCTTCACTGCCAAAAACACTCTCAAAGTCTTGGTAAGTCCAGCCATCAAACAAAATTCGAGGCACTATCAGGTAAAGTTGTCAATCAGTAGTGAAAATTAAGAATTTATTATCTACACTGGAATATTTCTGCAGAAACAGAATACAGCATATACAAGCAGAGATGCCACTAAAAATCATATCCCATGACTGAGATCATTGCTTTTTCACTCTGACCAACTTCAGCAGCATAGATAAATTGACACTGTAAATCTGTGAACATTCTTCTTCATTTTAATTTTAGTTAATGATCAGCACTGATGCAAGTTTTAAGAGAAGATATTTTCATTTGATTGAATGATCTTAATTGAATTACCACTTAGGCCTCAAGTAGAATCCTAAACCAGCAACAACACAAGACACCAGTCTTCAAGTTGTGCATCTCTCCTACCACAATAATGAGGTAGAAAAGTTCAGCTCAAACTCTTAATTTACTCCATACACTCCTATATTACTTCACTCTTCTACTCAACTCAAGGCTCTAAGACAAATTTTTACTTTTGGAAAATATATGAGCTTGTGTAATATCTTTTTCTAAAACCACAAAACATTAAAAACATAGACAGGAAAACTGCTGTTGGAACAGTCAACAATCATGCCCAAAGGAAAAGGTAATGGATTTTATGGAGCTGTGTCTAAGCCCCTTCTAACTATCATGATTGTAAAAGAGTGTTTTAGAAGAGTATAGAGAGATTTCAAAGGCTTTATCCTCAGGCAGCTGAAGTACATTAAAATATCTGACCAAGCATTCAATTTTTATAACACATTTCAAATTTCATACTCCCTTCCGAATCAAGAAGCATTTCACAGCTCTACAGAATTCACTAGAGACAAATGTAAGAAGTCTAGCACATCTCTACAGCAATGTTTGCCATTTTCTCTAAAGACACACACTGTAGCACATCCCATGAGTTCCCAACTTCAAGGGGAGAAGAGACAAAGCAGGACTTTTCTACTGTCATGCAGGAAAGTCTGACTGACTCAGATTTGGATTTTTTTTTTTTAACTACACAGAACCCCAAGCAACAAGTTTGAAGACTTCTTTCCCCAGGGAGGCACAGAGTGTTATATACTAATATCCCTCCAGAGCGGGCACTGTAACCCAGGATTTATTCAGAGACAAGAAGCTAAGGCAAAACATAAAGGCATCAAGAGGGTCAACACTTCAGTTACTTAACTATCTGCAATTAACTGCTTTAATTCTTCTTTTCAGACATCTTCTTCATACAGCTGTGCTAAGGTAATCTTCCTTCCTCTCATACAGACCTGGAAGAAAGTCTTCCTTTCCTCTCCCAGCAGCTAAAGATGATGAAAAGCAAGCAAACAAACATAAACCAGAGGCTCACCTATTTTGATATTTTTGGAGGTTTTTCTCACATCTTTCATCCAGCCTGTCAAACAGTATCAAGTAAGAGAGCTGATAAAATATAAATGATGTTGACAATGACAACATATTTTCAAGCATTCTTCAAATGATGTAGCATAGTTTCATTATACACATCTTCCTGCCATAGACTAGCAGCTCATAATCCACCCAGACAGATCATCCTATGGTGCACACAGTCTGAAGCCATGAACCTGCACCACAGCATTCCCTACAGCCTTACAACAGTCCCTACCCAGCCCCTCCCTGCTTAGCTCTGCCTCGCTCTGGAAGCTACCCTAGTGCCTACTCAGAACAGCACTTCAGCAGCCACCAGGCATCACCTGGGGGAATGTTTGATTTTTCCAGATGGTGCTTTAAAGTGTCCCATCCACTCCTCATGGCAGTCATTGCACTAGGATGAATTTGTTAGTAGGCACTAACAGGGTAAGAATTATAGCTATTTCAAATGAAATTTCACATTCAATCAACTTCAAAACCATGAACTAGTACATACTAGCTGAAATTTAAACATGCTGACACTTTCCTTGCAATGAAGAGAAAAAATTCTCTTCAAATTGAATTTATCTTCTCTTTCTGAAACAAATTTACCTAGAGGTTTTTGCAAAGAAAAAGACCAAAATCCGCAACAGGTAAACAGCTGCACAGTGCAATACCAATCCCTGTTTGCTATTTAATACCTGCAATACCTGTTTTTCCCAGGTATTGCAGGTATCTTTGTCCTTTTCTTTTTTAAGAGGGGCTTTGTGGACAGCACGGAGGGAAAGCCAATCTTCCTACTTACATTTTTTGACAAATAAACTACGTACACATGTGGAAGCAAGTGAAGACAGACAGAAGTTCATGCTGAAGGAAACACAAATAAATGGAATGGATAAAAGTACTTCACCATGAGGCAGAGCCAGCAAAACCCACCTAGAATGCCAAAGCTACCTAGTCCACAACACTATTACGATTCATATTTGAAGAAAAAGAGAATAACAACCTTGATCAGCATCATGGAGCCCAGTGAACTGGAACCTTTCCTTCCCTCTCCTTTTCACTTGTAACCAAACTGGTGAGATTACTGTAAATTTGTTTCCAAACACTTTAGCAATGTCATAGCCATGGTTGTTCCACTTGAAAAACAACAGAGAGAAAAAAGTGAGAGACTCAGAAGCAAGATATACAGTTCACTTCACTTTTGACCAATATAAACTCTTTAACAGAAATGTAATCATCTGCTAGATCTCTTCCTATTTGTTCATTTGAGGAAACCTTCTGAGATATTGCTTTCATCTAAATAAGAAAGTACTTTGGAAGCTCTGATACCTATGTGAAAGGCAATCTTCAAATTGTGCTAATTCACCTGAACTACAACAACTTGCTTGTAGATTTCCACACAGTTTCAATTTACAGACTCTGAATTTATGTTCAAGAGAACTTGAGAAAGGTGAAAATTTATAGGGCACCTATTTGTCTTTTGAGCAGTATAATACAAACACAAGTGAAAGGTATCCCCTAAAAAAAGGAAGAAACATTTGTCATTCAAGAAAAAATGCTTTGAAGGAAACAGGATAGCAAAAGACATCAGTTTGACAGCAGCACAACAATTGTTATTGTTGATTTAGCAGGTTTGAGTTGCAGCCCTCCTGTTCTGACTTCACTGCAACTTCACCTGACTCACCACTGACAGGAGAATGCTCTCATCCCTGTTAAAACCAGTGTTAAGGAAGATTTCCTGTCTGACCATCCAGGAGCCACGCTGGCAGTCACACTCCCACCAATCCAAACTTTCACTGCTGAGGGCAACTCCAGTGACCCCAGGGGTGCCCCTCTTGGCTCCCTGCACACCCCACACTCACAGTCAGACAGGGTTTCCTCACCAGCTCAGTCCTGGGTTTCCCATGGCAGTGTCTCAGACATCTGGATCCTTAAAGCAATTTAATTGTGGTGCAGTAACAGAGAAACAGCTCAAGCTGGTGCCTCTGGGGAGTGATCCCCAACAAAGGAATCCCCAGGTTTTGTACTCTCCCTGCCTGTGATAGTCCGGGGTCTTTCTGCTGAACCCTTGGCTCCTGCTGTGTCCCAGTGTCCCATCACCTAGCCTGTGCCACAGCTCCCTGTGCCCTTTGCTGTCAGAAGGGTGAGTACCATGTCATGCTCCCTTGCCTGGGGCTCCTACCCAGACACAACCTGCAGCTCTCACTGCAGCTGCACACCCAGTACCTGCTCTAAGTGCATTGCCCAGCGCCAGGGAGAAGAAAAACAGTATGATTTGGACATCCTCCAAGAGACAGATGAGAGAACAAGGGTTTGAGACCATCTGAACCCCAAGTCATGTCTCAAATACTCCTCTGGCTGTTTGATTGTATTTGACTAGCAGCCCTCATTACTATACAGATACTTTTAAAACAGGGATGCAAAGCTGCAGGTTAGCAAAGTCTGTTGCATATCCATTTAAAGCACAAATTTTATTCATTGTATCAACTTACAGGAGTAATATATCCCAGAACATCTCCTGAGAAATGTCGTTCCTTCATCTTCTTGGAGCAGTAACTTTTATGTTCCAGTACAATATCCTTTGCTTTTGGATCCACCACTACCAATCCCCGGTCCTGAACATTTTTATCAGAATGCAGCTTCTGTGGAAAGAAGACAGTTATTAGAACAAGCTATATGAAACAGCTACTTTTAATGGCAACAGACTTTAAAAACAACAGCAAAACAAATCACTTCATTAAGCTCTAAGCACTCCTTTTAAATGACGCAGAGCACTTTTATTTGGAACTGAAACATGCAAGTCCTTCAGAAATGATTTGTCATCATCAGTCAACTTACTTTGTTTGGAAGGCAAAAAGCATATAAACAAAAACGAAAACCCAAGACATTATAAGAGTAAAGAACATAATTTATGACAGATGATGGTGCTCTGTTTTCCAATCAGTGCTTTCTGTCATGTTACCCCCAAAATAATAAAAAGGGGTTAGGAGTTCTTAACCAAGAATTAGAAGACAGCTTTTAAACTGGATATATTTTAGTCTGAGAATGCTGCATTGTGGTTACTCAAGGTCAGGATTTTGAACACTCTTCTTTAGGGAAGATGCTTCAACTGACCCAGTAGATAAAAACAGAATGAGAAGATCTAGTAAGATGTGCATGGGGGGTATGCAGAAACCAGCTATTGATTCATTGTAAGGAATTTAGGGATATGGCCTGCCTTAACACCTTGTATTACCCTCACTACCTGCAGATGAGATTTGCTTCCTGGTAGATGGTGAGCAAGTAATACAAACAATGACAGGTGTATTTGCATAATGACAGGAAACAATAACATGCTCAGCAAGCAGTGAGAGACTTCAGCATGCTGGCTCTGCTTGCTCTGATTACCGTGGGATTCTGAATCATTTCTGCCTGCAACAGAACTACTGGTTACAAGGCTTTTCAAACTCTTTCATCAGGAGACAGCCTTCTCATTGGCAAGGCTCCATTCCACCAGTAAATGACCTAGAGCTCTTGGCCCAAACTACTGTTCCCCACCCTGTTTTCCAAAGGGATGGAAGGGTGTTCCCTGAGGGGACAAAAACTTCCTGCTTCTGCGACTTGCATAGAGGATAAAGCTCCAGAAGTCTACATCATGTTTCAAGAAGTGAACCATTTGTGACACACAGAAAAGCTGAAGGAAAGGACAGTTTGAAGCTTTATCTGTGAGTATAGGCTTCAGCAGAAATGCATTAACACTGTTTTAGCAGAGGTAGAGGCCATTTACCAAAGTTCAATTAATTCACTGCACATGTTAGATAAGACAAGAATTTCAGTCATTTCCCTTACCTTTTCCTCCAGTTTTTTTGTAGCACCTTTCTTTGCATCTGTTTTTGACAGGGTACCTTCGGCTAGCCAGCATATCATGGCAAGAGAAAGTGAAGCACAGAGAAGGCTCATGGCGTTTTTCCCCATGTCAAGTCTCTCTTCTCCTTAAAACATAAGGGTTCAAATCCCTGTGAATAGAGGAATATAACAGTTTCATTCGGTTTTCTTGTCTAAAAAAAGTCAAGAAATTTTCTTATCTTCTCCCATTTAGAATCAGACTTACTAAGGCAGTAGTGTTTTAACAGTGCTTTTGCTCTGACAACAAAAGCAGAGAATTTTAAGAGATTATTTCTAGTCTCATACATCTTTTTTGTCCCTTGTTTTAACAGCTGTATCACAGATGAAGTGGGTTGGACCCTTGCAGCCTCCCTGATAAACAACCCCCTAAAGAAGTACAACTATTTACAGCTGAAACTGAGATAAATGTCTGCTGCACAGAGCAATTATTGTACCACCTTACCTTTTCTATAGCAAATAAGAGATAACATTTGTTTCTGCTCCTACCTAGCCTGGTCAGTGTGTCATAAATTAATTAAGAGATATAAAGAATTATAGCTATATGCCTCTACTGTAATAGGTGAGACCTTTGCTCTGAATTCCTTGATACAGAAATTGAAGAAAAAAAAGAGGTGGGGGGAATTGTCCTTTTTGTCTAGAAGAGTAACTTTGACAGTTTGTCCTAGCTCCTGATAAAGGAACTGAGAATTAGTAGAAAACAGTTCTGTTGTGTGTTTGTCTATCACACCTTGTATCTGTAGGAAGACTAGAAAAAATCAAATACAGAGAGAGTTAGTTTTCCAACCTCTCACCATTTAAAAGTCACACTGGTTTCCCAGCCTAGCTCCCAGTAGTGAATAAGAAGAAAACAGAGAAAAAATATTTGATATTTGGGAACCAGGGCTCTAGATCTGTATCAAGCTGCTTCTTATAAATATGAGATCCTGATGGAGAAGAAAATAGGTTCTTTCCAATTTTCTGAATTTTTGTTGAACTTAAAAAAAAAAAATCTTGCTTTCTCTATTACTCTACCACTCACTTTGAAGACCCAGAAGCTCATTTCTACAAATCATATTTACAAAACTTGTTCTAGTGGCACTGGTAGCAAGTGCTGCTCAAAGTCTGAGTACTTTGTTTCTGTACAAAACTTCAGGTGAGAGATCCCACAACACAAGACTGAGGCTCTGAGTACTGTGGCAGAAGGAACCTTAAAGCTTCAATGGAAATGTACTCAATGAAACAGACATGAAATCAACAAACTTACCAGTATTTGGATGTGCCGGGCTTAGCAGTGAGATTTTAAAAACTAGAGGTACTTTTTCTAGGATTTAGGGATTCTGCAGGAAAAGAGAGGAATATGTGATTAGGCAACAAAGGAGAAGGATGATGGCAGAAGTGCTTGAAAAAAACAATGCCAATATCACCAAAGAACATCAAAAATCTCATGCACAAAATTATATGACGATTTTAGTCAAGTCTTTTATGAACTGCAAAATAAAAGCAGAAAGCCCCCTAATATTTCTTGGATCCTTGGATTCTTGGTAAAAGCTAAATTGCTACACTGGTTGAAATTCACTATTATGAATAATTAAGGTCTTACGCTTCTACTTTGAATTCAAGGTCACTGGTAACCCCCTTGTTTTCCACATTCTAAAAAAATGAGACAAAGCAGGTTGCTTTTGATAGTATCTCCTATGTTCCATCTAGCTTGGCAAGATCTATAAACTATTGCAGAGACGAACAATTGAGAGCCTGAACAGTCAATGCAAGTCTTAACTATTTGGACAGGATATCAATTCTCCCAGAAGCTCGTATTTATCGATTTGGAGGTGTTTGATTTCACTTTCAGAAACAATTAGCAACAGCATCCACTTCTCTGAAAAGAAGATACAGCTGAAGAACAGAAGCTTAAAAAACCATCACTGAACTCTAATTAGACATCAAAATGTGCTCATTTCCTTGACAGGGTTGTATCCATCTGTCCATTATTGTTAAGTCAACACCCAGTCCTAGATTTGTGGGAAGCACTGAGCCTGTGGCAAATTGGTTTCCGCTACTGACAGTCCGCTATCAACTCTTGGTTGGACACTTATTTTAATAGTTTGTTCTTTAACAGCATCAATAAAAATTAAGTAGACAGTGTCACTGTAATACAGAGGATGAATTGGTCAAACTTTAAATGCTCTTTATGGAAAATATAAGCATGCATTTTGCAAGCTTTACAAAACTAAATCCTCATCAAACTTTTCTTCTACAAACTCTCTGCCATTTTTTAACATTTCTCAAATTAGCTGAACTCAGTAGAACTGCCTGAGCTCGGCACTCTTTGCTTATCTCCTCCATGACTGTGAAATGCAAACAGAATTGAAGACTGCTTCTGTCTATATCCTTGTTCAACTGACACTACGGACAATTTAAAGCTTAAAACATCACTTGACAAACTGATGTGAAGCCCAGGTTTTTCTCTTAGCCAGATTACAAATGTTTGGTTAACCCCAGCTTCCACATAAGGTAACATACTTTTGGTCAGCTGTTTTAAATTTATCTTCATTTTTAAAAGCGAGTAAAGCTAGCACAGATTCAGGCTGTCCAAAATAAGCAAGCAAAGAAACTAAATGGATGGTACACAACACTGAGTTCATGCTTATTTATAAAGAACAACTTATAATGCTTATTTATAAAGAAGAAACTATATTCTAACTACATTTGCAGAAGGAACCAGCATCACTTGGTAAATGAAGACCAGGGAGCATACTGCTGATGCTTTTTTAAATGAAAGCAATAAAAGCTATACTGGGGAGTGAGGAGTTAGAATAAACCCGTTTCTAACCTGCGTAAACATTAAAGCGTCCCCTCTTGTAAAGCGCTCCCGTTTGACGTTCAGAATTCCCTCCCACACCCTCCCGACTCTCGAGTCACACAGCTCTCCACCCAGGGAGCCCACACGTGTGCTACGGCACCAGCGCCATCGCGGCCGCGGCCTCCCCCGAGCCGGGACCCGCGGGCCGGCCCGGCTTTCCGCGGCTGCCGCGGCCCCCGCACGGCGGCACGGCCGGGCCCCCGCCCGCCGGAGCGCGGCCTCACCGCCGCCCTTTCCCGTCTCCTCCGTCCCTCCCAGCCCCGGCGGCCCGCGGACAGCACGTACCCCGCCGCCGCCGCGGAAGTGCGGGCGGGCGGCAGCGCCCCGCCCCGCGGCTCCGGGAGGGCGCCGCGCCGCCCCAGCATGGCGGGGCTGCGGCGGCGATCCCGACACGGGACACGGGGCTTTGAGGCTCAGCAGGACCTGAGGAAAGGAAATGATAATAATGGCGTGAATCTAAATTCCCATAAAGAGCCTCTTGGTTTAGCCCAAGCTATAGCAAACGCATAGAGCTCCAGGTCTAGCCTGGAGGAGGTTCAGGGGTGACCTTATCGCTCACTGTAATTGCCCGAAAATAGGCTGTAGCCAGCTCGGATCAGCCTCTTCTCACAGGCCACTAGCAACGCAAGAGGAAATGGCCTTAAGATATGCCAGGACAGGTTGGACATTCCGAGGAATTCCTCCACAGGAGATGAGATGTTGGGAGGGGTTGCCCTGGTAGGTGCTGGAGTCACCGTCCCAGGAGGTGTCTAAGAAAAACTTAAAGCCGTGGTCTAGCTGACATAGTGATGTTTGATCAAAGGTTAGACTCGATGATCTCCGAGGTCTTTTCAAAACAATTTGTTTCTGTGATTCTGAAAAAACAGTGTAGGTAAATCAGGAGCTTGGGGTAAAATGCAGACACAGTGACCTGGAGGCAAAATGATCATATAGGTAAGGCTGCAGACACTCTGCAGGCAATACTGCCGATTCCGGTGTGCAGAAAGGAGGGGTCAAATCTCAAAGGGCTTTTAACTGGCTCTAAAATAAAAGATTATGTTTTTAATTGAGTTTTTTATTTTCTTCCATTTTGACCTTCTATGGTTTGTGGTTTTACATGCAACATGGCTTGTGCTACTGCTATTTTTACTGCAGCAGAAGCTTTGGTATAACCCTGTTATTTCACAGGCTGCTAGCAGGGACTAAGCACCCTATCAAAAGACTTGATAAAAAACCAAATGTGTTATATCAAGATGTAGTGGCAAGGCCAGCATATTCTAGCAGTACACTTCCCTACAGAAGCCTTCCTGTGACCTGCTTTCTGTCTTGGTCACAGTTTGGTGCAACCTCCTGGAAGCTGAACTAGAAGGTTGCCTTACTCTGCTGAACTGCCTTTTTTTTTTTTTTTTTTTTTTTTTTCCCACTTGTGTAATGAAAACTTTATTAGCATTCTTCAGCACTGAAAAGCAAAATGGAAATATTTTTCCTCTGCACAAAAGTCTCATCAGTGAAGCAGATGCATGGTCTTCTATGCCCAGATCCATTCCAAATTACTGTCAATTTAGAGCTTCATGGTAATGATATTATCCTAACTTGGTGTTTTCTAGTGTTGAAAGCAACACATCTGATACTCTGGCATGGCAGAAGTGCTCTCTGTTAAGGGATAATGAATGTTAGATGTCAAGTACAGAAACCTGGTTGTGTATGCATAGTGGAGCCACTGATTCTGTTTACTCCTGAGTTCTTTTTGCTTCCAGTAATGACTGGAATGATCATGAGGAGGAGAAGAGAACAATAACTGGTGAGAAAAAATGTGAGAGAAGTAACAAAGGGAAAGGAACAATTCCTTTTTTGTCATTCCCACAACTGAATCCTGACCAGCTGAAAACACTCAGATGGATGGTAATAGTTTTACCAAAGTCAGTGCAATTAATAAAGCCTTTATACCAAAGTGCAATGAAATCCTGGCAAAAAAAAGTAAAGTAACTCCCATATAAAATGGGAAGGAGGGGACGAACATTGTGGATTTGTTGGCAAACAAACGTGATCCCAAATGTTTTATGTAATAGGAAAATATTTCTTGGTATTATCTCCCCTTTAATACTGATTTTACAGTAATTATAAATATCTTAAACAATCATAACATCTTGGGATGGATAGAACCACGTATGTTTGTTTTTAGGCAGCCTGGTGTTTTATAGATGTTAGGCTCAAACCAAAATACTTTACAGAATTACCAACTCAGTGTGTTTGCAAAGAGTTGTGCCTGCTGCCAGCTCTGTGCTGAGTAACAGCTGAGTTCACCACATAAAATGTTTCTTTCGGCCAGGATGCATCTAGAGACCCTTACAGACTCTCTTTCCTCTAGCTACCTATTATTCACATAAAGTTTCTACCTTGTCCCTCCCAAGACATCTGAAATGCACGACTAAGCTCTGAGTTCTGAGGCAGTAAGGACAGACATGCCTACGCATTTGCACAAGCCTTCGTTGAGGCAAATGGACAGGGAGCAAGGTGAACATAGAGAAAGCCAGTCAAAGGAGGTTGACATAAAATAATCAGGGTATGTGTACTGCATACTGAGCCCCTTGAAATGAAAGGTTTAGCTGTATAGTTACAAAACTAGAGGCATCCACATGTGTTAACCACTTGGATATTTTCCCAGTTCTCAAGAAGAATTTGCAGCTCATGCTTAGGTTGGTACTGCCAGAGCTATTCTGCTGGCAGAATTTAAACCACTGCTGAAAAGGCAGTTGGATACCTGCATGACTTGCAGTATTGACAGGAATACAGCCAGACAGAACCACAGATGGAGCCTTTAGGTGTCACTGTGCTCTTAAGAGTAGAAATTAGCTCAACATTTTGGCTAGCTCAAAAACAATTTCTGGTTTTCTGATCACAGAAAAAGCCTCATTTGATGACATGAGAAGTTTTCATCTTCAAAGGTGAAATGGAAATTATTAGAAAGCATCAGAATCTATTTGTGAAGCTGTGAAAAAGCAGAGTGTTCTTAATGAAGGCCTACAAATAATCTGAGTTGAATAATAGACTAATTGTGCATGACTGCCTGTAGCTGCACTTGGTCTACAAAATGGATCCAGGGACAAAGGGATAATTGCGTGACTACCACACGCTGTCATCCTGCCTTTCTCATAGATACTTGCACAACTAAAAAGCACTCAGGTAACAATGTATCCTGAAAACACCCAGAATAGACCCTTGACAGGTGACCTAACTGAGCTGTACAGCCACTGTACAAGTACTATATAGATCTTTACGAGAGAAAAATGTATCATAAAATTAAAGGTACTGGAGCTTGATGAATCTAAACAAGATGCAAGCTCTAAACAAGCAGAATTAACCATGGGAGCAAACGATCCAGGGCAACAGTGAATTTGATTGCCTCAGAGCAAGACTGAGTGCCTTTCTGGAAGATAGACTGTAGCTAAAAGCTAGATACTGGCCTCAGTTCACTGGGGGTAAAAAAACCGCAAACCAAACAAACCCAGATGAAATTAAACGGCTTGAAATATGCTGAAATAGAGGTGTAATGACTGATTGATCTCTAGTAGTCCCAAGCCCCATAATTCTACAAGTCATTATTCTCCACTAAGCATACTAATCCCTTGCATCATGACTGAAGCCCCTAGCACACTTGGTTTTGCAGTCTAGTCCAGTTTTGAGACCATATGAACCTATTTGCAGCTGAAAATATTAAATGCTCTGCACAGTCCCACCTCTTTGGGATGTTTGAGACAGTTTAACCTCGCAAGGTTTTCAGTCTCGGGAGTAGATGCGGCGTGAGACTGTGCCACAGCATGTTTACAGCCATCAGGAGGAACATGTGGCCGTGGGTTTGCACGCCTGCGTGCCCAGGGACTCGGGGAGTGGGAATCTCTACAGGCACAGAGCAACTGCGCCACTCACACGGCCGGTGGCAGGCTCGCAGGGGGATGTGCCCAGGGATGGAGCCGCACAGCAGCCTCCCGGCTTGTCAGTGCTCACAGGGCCTGTGCAGGGAACGGGCTTTGGGAGGAGCACCAAGGCACAGCCTCCTGCAGCCCACCCTGTGGAAAGCATATTCTTACGGACTGTGCCACTGAGAGGCTGTACCTTGCTCTTCACGTTTTGGAAATAGGATTCCGGATCAATAATCTGCTCAAAGCTTAGCGATGAAGTGAAAATTTCCAGTACCCCGATCGGCCGTCCCTCTCCATCTCCCTCAGGAGTTACATCCCATGAGGTGCCTGCGAACCCCGCTATTTCACCTTCAAAAATCATCAAACTTCTCGGCCATGAGGGCCACGAGGAGAGGAAGGGATTAGGCTGTTCCCGAGCAGGGAGCGAGCAGAGAATTCACCCGCGGACACAGCGGCTGACGCCGCCCTGCCGCCCCTCACCTCAGCCCCGGGCCCATTTTCCCTCACGGACGGTGACTGGAAATCGCGTCCCAGCAGCGGCGCGGCCGACCCCCGGGGCGCGGCCTCCAGCCAGCCCGCCCTTTTGGGCCGCAGGGTGGCACGGAGGGTGTCCGGGAGCGGGGGCGCGTCCCGGGGGCCGTGCGGGGACCGCGCCCGCCGCGGCTGCGGCAGCGGGAGGCGCAGGGGCCGGGCGCGCTGGCGGCGCTCCCGCCTCCGCACGGCAGGTGGCGCCCGAGCAGCGCCCGCCCGGCGGCTGCGGGGGCGCGGGAGCCCCGGCGGCGCCTGCGCGCTGCGGAGGCGGCGGCGGCGGAGCGGCCTGAAGCAGCCCGCGGGGAGAGCGGGCGGCGGCTGCGGGGGTTCGGCGTGTCGCGTCCCAGGGCGGCCGTGATCGTGCGCCACGATGCCTGCGGTGTCGAAGGGCGATGGCATGCGAGGCCTGGCGGTCTTCATCTCCGATATCCGCAACTGTGAGTGGCGCCGGGGCCGGGGCCTGGGCTGGGCCGGGCCGCGCCGGCCGTCGCCATGGGCTGGTGCCCCGCGGGGCCGGGGCTTCGCCCCTCGATCCCCTCCGCAGTGCTCCCCTCTTCCCCCCGGTCCCCGCAGCGGGCGGCTCGGAGCGCTCCTGTCTCACGAAATGGCGACGCGCTCGGGGGGGCGGCGCGGCGGGGAGGGGGGGCAGCATAAAGCGTTTGCCCGCGGGTTTGTGCGTTTCGGCTGGGTGGGTCGGGGTGTTTCCTTCCCCCCCGGCGCCGCTGTCAGCCCCGTCCCCGCGGGCCGCGGCGGCCGCCCGGCGCAGGGGCCGCGGTCGGAGCCGCCGCTGTCCGCGATGCGGCGGAGCCGTGGCGGGGCGCGGGTGGGTGTGCGGCGGGGCAGGGACAGGCGTCCCCGCGCCGCTCCCGCATCCCTGAGCGGCTCTCGCCCCGTCACGTCACTGATGGGAAACAGGCCTCTGTAGGCGCCTGAGAGCAGGGCCCTCAGTGCTTGTGCCCGGGCTCGGCTTGAACTGGCTTGAAGGTTCTGCCTTACGGAAATTAGCGCTTGGAATGAGCGTAATTAAAAACGGGATGCAGGGGGGGGTGCGAGTAAGTGCCTCCCCGAGAGAAGTGGGGGCAGCGTGTGTGAGTGTGCAGCGGGAGAGGAGGAGTACAGGTCTGCTGCCGCTTGGTGTGGGGGGAACGGGGATGTGTGGGGGCACATTTCAGTGCTCAGCCTTCCTTTTTGTCCGAGAATTGCGTACGATAGTTTAATATTAATCGGAGTTAGAGATCTAAGTGTATGATGTGGCAGGAATTGCCTGGGGAAGGGCTAAGGTCGCTGTGGCTGGTGTGATGAAACAGCTCTATTTTGTCCACCTGTGTGTGTCTCTGTAGATCACTTGAGGCTATTTTAAAAGCGATGGAGGAATGAATGGCAGTGAAGTCTTCTCTCTAAAGATATAAATGGATTTGGAGAATTTTTTAGTGCAAATTTTGTTGTTCCAGCTGGGCTTGCATTGGGATTATTTAACCACACTGGCTTGGAAAACTTCATATTGATGACTTCTAATACAAAAAACCTGGCAAATAATTATACTGGTAAAATGAGACAATTTAAATACATTGTCTTTAAAGTCAGGTGATTTGGACTTCCAGACATGTGAACAGAGGCTTTATATGTAAAATTCAAAGTTGATAATCTTCCTTAGAGCAGAAGTTGTTTGAATGGGGTGGTTTTTCTTTTTGAAAACAACTTGCAGGTCCTTAAGTTGCTTTAGACTTCACTGTGATGTGTGTAGAAGATGAGTTATAAAATGTGTAGTGTAGCAGTTCAAGGTTACACAAATGCTCTTGTGCTTTGTCTGGTGGGCCTTGCTATTTAGTGAGCATTTTCCACTGTCCTGGTGCTCTGTGCAAGCTACATGTGTAACATAGCTATGACTTGGTGTCATAGCAGTTAAAACTTGCTGTTGTATCTACCCAGTATAATTCACGATGATTTTTTTAAAATCATTGTTTTCATTGATTTAGCTAGATGCAGTATAACTAGGTTCATCGGTGTCTCGTGTCTTGTCGTTGGTTAGCTTTGTCCACTCTTGTTTTCAGTGGAATTCGCTGGAAGTAAATACAAGACAAACATTCAGGCTCTTAGGTTTGGAACCTGTGTTCAGGGATGTAGAATAACAAAATTTAAGTTTGTAGAATATATCAAATTAGGTCTTATTTCCCCACAAGGCAGTGTGGGAACAGAGTTGTAGTTACCTTGGTCCAGATGGGACTACAAACCTCTCATGCTCTAGTTATCTGCAGAAGACACAAAGATGTAACTTACTGGTGATACAAATAAAATGTTAACAGTTTGACTCTTTACAAATAAACAAATAGTGGTATATCTCGAATGTTTTGTGTCTGCCCAGACAGATGTTTGGGAGCTGTAATTACTTGTGTGTCTTTCTTGTCTTCATGATGAAAAAACCAGCAGCATCTTCTCAACAGCTGCAGAAGAGCCGGTATTCCCACAAGTAGATGATGCAGGAGGCTTCCAAAATAGCTGTGAATGGCATTTGAGCCTTTCCTTTAGTGGAGCTCTAAGAGCTGCCAGCTAACCCTGGGCTAGTGTACACAGACTAAGATTCACAAAAATACTTCCTGGAGCATTCACACAAGTACTCTCTGGAGACTCTGGGCTTTGCAGGTATTGCTGTTTGCTGAAGCTCTCTCTTTGGCTCTTCAGCGAGGAGCTAGATGATGTTAGGAACAAAAAGTAGCAGCTGTTAAGGTGAACAGCATCTTTTGACTAAGCAAAAAAAGCAAGTGTTCCTTTTCTAGGAGGGGAGGGAAGCTAGACACCATGTGCAGCTCTTGACCTCTTATTTCTAGCCATAAAATTGGACTCGATGTCTGGTAGTTGCAGTGACATGCAAAGTTCTGCTGGCTTTCTTAATATCGTCTCAAATGTTGGCTTTGTTTGGCTGTTGTATCTATTTTTAATACTGCCACAAAGGCCTGGCACTTTTCGTTTGCCAATAGCCTTTCCAGATTATGAGTAATGGTGAAACATGGTATGTATGTGTGTGTGGGGGGGGTATTCTGAAAGATTCTGCACAGATAAGGATTCTGCATTATAGATCTTGCTGAGAAATGAAAGTGCAGTTGTTGAGTGCTGACTGTGCTCAGGTGGATGCACAGCATGTGATTTCAAATAATTCAAGTAACCTAAACTTCTAGGGAGTACTTATGTACATTTTGACTGTCTATCTTTGTAAACACTCAATCTCTGTTACATGAAGATTTATTTTTGGACATTGGTGTCTACAATATCTGCAGCACTAAATAATGCAGGATTCTCTTACAGGTTGGATATATTACTGATTCGGCAATGATGCCTGTCTTGCCTCTCTTTATACCAGTCTGTTACAGACTTCACTTAAGTCTTACTTTATAGCAGTTTTCAGTGTTTACAACTGTAGCTGATTGTGAACCAGCAGCTAGCACTACCAGCCTGTCTCTAATACTTAAAAGCATGGTTGTCACTTCTGTCTTGTTTAGACATATTTTTGGCACGTGGTTTATCCATTAAACTTCTCGACTTTTGTCTTAAATCCTTCCATGTCAGATGCAATTTTTAAAGCAGACTGTTTTAAAAGTACACTGATTTCTCAAAAGTCTGTGATGTTTTTCATTAAAAACAGTTGGCATGCTACTTGTAGCAGCAATTGTAAAATATTTCAAGGCTGAGAGAGGCTTCTTAGCACTTGGACTTTGCTCTGGTCTCTGTGAAGCTGTCATATTGAGTGTCTTCTTTCAAAATGAAATGTTCTTTATTCATACAAAGATCAAGTGACTTTTCAAAATATGATAATGCAAGAAAATGAATTAGCCTTCAGTTCCTTATAGATCTCCAGAATTTTATTTCAGGACAACTTCATATTGTAGGTTCTGCATTTTGTTTATGGAGGTCCTAGTACAGATAGCAAATAAAAATTTTTTTTAGAAAATAACCCTTCTAGATGTCTGTCATTTTGCCAGTAGATGCATGGACTTTTTCTAGAGGCTTGTTCTTTTGGATTGTTTTGTAACATATAGGAATTACTACAGTAAGTAGGTTTTTAGCTTATCTTTCCTGGGCACCAGAGAAGAGACAAGACAATTACAGGTTGAAAGCCAAACTGCAGTACTTGATTAGGATAGCCCAGTTAATTAGTGCTTGGTTGGTGTGACTGAGAAACTACTTAGGTGTGGCTGTGCTCTACAAAAGGTTGTGGTACAGTGGAGCTGAAAGCTCTGAACCCTGTTTGGTGAAATGCTATCCAAACTTAGGAGTTCAGGTCAGGAGAAGTCCTTGTCACTGCATGGATTATGTGCCACATGAACTAAAACCTAACAAGATCTGCATGTGTTATAAGCATGTGGACTCCTGCAAGAAATATTTATTCTTAAATAGTGTGTTAAGTCTTTTCTTGTGTACGTACTGCAGAGCTGCTGAGGCAATTTGGCTTATGCAAGATGATGCTTTATAAACTCTCCAGCTGTCTTAGCTGACAGATACGTCATCAGGAGTCTGTTTTCATTTTTTTTTTGAGTATAGCTTTATGCTTATCTCACAATGAAATACTTTTAGGTCATTTGTCACCCAACCTATTCTGCTGTAGCAGTAGTGCTATCTACTATTCACCCTGAAAACCAGGAAAGCTTGCTTTTCTCCTTTCATTTGCAGGCTGTAATGTAGAAATAGTTTCTATTATAGTGTTAAGTGTATATATACTGGTAACCCCCTGCTCTACAGTAAAATTGGGAAGCCAGTTCCTCTTGTCTGCACAGAGGCAAAAGCTGCTCTTGTCACAGGTTTGGAGGGCGAGGCAGGTAATTTCCCTTGCTAGGTCACTGTCTTACCTTTTCAGTTTTGCCCCAGAAGTTGGATAGATGGGGGAAAGATACCTTAGTTTAGTCTCCAAAAGTTTCTTTGTATGTTTTCTTCCAAGTTACTGTTTCTTTTTCCTCAGGCCATATTTTTTCCACAAATAATATCCAGCAAATAAAATGAACACAGGTCTATCTCTTCTCATAGAACTTCATGCATTTTCATTGTACTGGACATGAGATAGTGTCCTGAAGCTGAACCTCCCAAAATGTGTCTCTGCCTCACTGCATTGGGGCTGGTGTACCAGGTTACAGATCAGCAAATGGAAATTGGAAACAGATGGTTTGTTGATGATCACCTGTTTGAATGGATGGCAGGTTATGAAGTGTATTGCAGGTGTAGGTGGGAGAGCCGTGTACATGGATTAAATGACCACGTGGGTATGTACAGAGTTATTTGTTCTCTGTAGGAACAGCCACCCAGTGAAACAAACTTCACAAAGAGGGAGTTAAGCACCTACAGCTTGGTTTAGTTACCTGTAAGTAATTACTGCATGTCAGTAATGCGCTTTCACTGTGTGCACTAAAGCTGCTACATTGGTCCTCTGAGGTGTGGATTCTTGTTTGCATTGCTAAAGTATAGCACTAAAGTAGCGCTTGAAATACTTCTCTAGACAGTCAGAGACTTCTTTTACATGTATTCTTACCTTAGATTACTTACCTTTTTGAAGAAATTGAAAGACAAGGCATCTTGGTTTGCTCTACCACTGCTTCTGTAAGGCTGTGGCAGCACATCGGATATGGTCAGTTTCTGGCCTGAAAAAACAGCCCTAAGAACTTGCTGCTTAGAGCTATAATAAGCACTAAGTCTTGCATCACTTGCTACTATTTGCAGGAGAGTGATTTAAGGAGAACACAATTAGCATGAGATTAGTCTGAGGAGAATCTCTAAAACAAAACTGCTGTTCTTCCTGTGGCGTCTCTGTCTTGGCTTGCTCCTGGTCATAGCAAAGAGCTCTGAGGGACTGGGATGGTTTTGTTGCCTTTTTTTCGTTTGGTTTTGTTTTGGTGGGTTTTTTACCTTTGTTTAATTTGTGCATGTTTGGCTTAAGGGAGAGTAATGGAGGAGAGACAGCGAAGAGTCAGAATCTTTCATGTGACATCCAACTTCTCCATTAGATACCCTGCAATGCTTAATTTGAAATCTTTTGGATAAAGACTGCGCATCAGGACTGATAAGAGAAAATTAAGGACTATTGCAGAGACTATTACATAGCTGCATTAATTAATGAGCTCAAAAGGATTTTAAGGTCCCTGAAACAGTAGTTTAGAACTGATAGCTAAACTAGGATATGCCTCAAACTGTTCTTCTATTTGAACATGAACTAAGGTAGAAGAGATTCCACAGTGACTTGTAGTAAATCAGTGCAAAGTACTGCTTTGTCTTGTTGGAGGGAGTGTAAGGGAGTGTAGCTCTACATGTGAAAAGACTGGTCAAGGAAATGACTACTTGGATGGTGCTCAGTCAAGAAAGAAGGAAGAGCTACTTTATGTACAACCCTAACCCTGCACTTAGTGTTTGCGATATCTGCTTGGCTTAAAGCTGCTCTTCTGATAGCACTCAATGTCATTTTGCCACCTAAACTGCCAGATAAATATTCTGTATGTCACAAAGTCACTTGAATATAAACTTCCAGTACCTTTCAGTTATTTTTGGGAAAGGTCTGGTCTTAAGTTAAACACTATTACCTGGTTACTTCTCAATTTTTCTCTTAACTTATGGTGCTTAGGAAAAAAATAGCCATGGTAAGCATCTAAAATCATTAAACTTGTATAAAATTTTTGCCGTTTATTACATCTGGATTGGAAAGCTTCTTCTGTGCTCTTATTGCTCTTCTCTTGTGAGGACAAGGAGTTAATGGATTAGTGGATTACGGTAAAGCCTATGGCTCCCTGCTGTTTCCTGAGAAGTGTTGCTACAGGGGCAAATCTCTAGTGGCATAGTGGAGGAAGAAGTAGTTCTGTGGATAGTAGTTCACTTACTGTGCAGAATATTAGAAAATATACTCTACAAAGTTCTAAAATATCAGTAGGTCACTGCTCTCTCTTTAGATAACTAATCACAGCAGGATATCACAAGACACAACACTCCTAAACTGCCTTTGCCATTCATGATCTTCAGCGTGACAGACAGGCACATCTTTCTTCTGCTCAATTAGATCTTGTGGAAGGGCAGCATGCACTCCTGGTTTTGTTCATAACAGGATGTTAGCACATTCTCTTAGCAGTAAACAGGCTTCTTGTTCTGCAGCCTTGGACAGGTTTATTTGTGAACAAAAGTGAAGCCATACTAACGTTTTGTAAAGTTCAATATTTTATTGTAGTCTCTTTGGATTAGTTATGCAGTGAATTTGTAAACAATAGCGCCAACAAGCTCCTTCAGATGTACTCAGGTGGAGCTGGAGCTTGTGCCTCTATTGTAGCACCGTAGACTCACCAAGTGAAGGAGTTTATGTAGACAGACTGACAATGTGAGGATGGGCAAACTGACCACTCTGTGCCACCTGTCTGCCTTTCTTTTGCCCTCTTCCCTGCTGTGCTAAAGAACCAGCTGAGAGATTAGGGAGAGCTGGAGGATGGATTTGGTGTTATACTTCATGAAGATCATGGTCTGCATAGCAAATGGCTAATCTGTCCTCTAGAGCTGTAATGTATCTATCCTCCTGGCAGGTGAAAGAAGTGGTTTAATTTACTGACAGGAGTAAGTATTTTAAGACTTCTTTCACAAAGGCAAGAATGGAGGCACCGATTACCCTTACATGCATATTTTTCTCTATCTCTACCATTTTTACACTAGAGACACCAGTATTTGTTTTGATTTTCCCTGTCTTTCAACCAGTTTCTTTCTTTGTTCCCTGACAGCAGGTTTCAAGAATGTAGTGTAGTCTTTGCATCATGTTTGCAGGCTGTTGTAGCTATAGAAAAGGCAAGTGGGTCATTTGGTTGCTTTATGATAACTAAAGTGTGTTTAGACAGTGAATGGGTGAACTTGCTCTATACCTGGTCATGTCTTCTGCTGGCACTATCACTTGTGTTAAAGCTGGCATGACAGCCTTTGGAGAAACCCATCTTGCTTTTGGCTATTTGGCTCCCCAACTGACCTGCAGCAATACAAGGTAGCAGCAGGAGTGTGTACGCCAGGGTGAGAGCAGTCTTCAGGAACTGTCTGTAGCTGTCTCTTAAGGAGCATAGCCTTGAATCAGACTGACTCTCAAACTATCAATGTTTTGCTGAAGGGAAGCTGGGTAGCAGCTTGGCTGTGCTGTCTCTCCCACTGAAGTGGCCAATCAGCTTGGATGCTCCTAATGTAAAGGCTAAGGTAAACATAACCAGAAACATTCTTATGTTTGGAAAACAACGACTCACAGCTCTCAGGGAAGATTTTAAGGATCACCTTTAAAATTCAGAATTTATCTTTTGTGTAAGAACTGTGTTCTTCCCAAGTAAGTGTTTCCAGCCGTTAAGGAATTCAGAGAAGTTCCTGCTGTTAAGCTTGGTGGTATTTGTATTCTCTCTCCTAAACAGAAAAGTAGACTTGTCCTCTCTTCAAGGCCTGTTTGATAATTGAATGTGAACAGAGTTCATGTTGTATTAGACCTATGATAGTGCCACAAAAAGTCACACTACTAACTGGCCTTCGAGAAACATGACAGAATTGTGGCATGCTTTTGCCTTCTGCTAACAGAGCCTCCTACCCTCTGCTTTATAGTTCATGCCAGAAGTGGTGCATCTGTAGTCATAAATTGTCAGATGGCCATAGGACAGGCAAGGCTAGGAGGTCTAACACAGTGTAGCAGTTCTCACCTGGACATAAATTCAAAATGAAGTATTGGCTGGGCTCAATTACACTGGCTGCTGGCCTTAAGCAGATTGGAGCCAGATGAGTACTGGGAACATCTAAACTTTTGTGAAGTGATTTATTTATTTGTTGCTTTTAATATTGACAGTATGCCTGTGTCTCAAGGCCTTGCCTGCAGAAATTTACTCTGCTCAGTAACTGTTGATAGAAAAAACGCTTCTCTGTTCCTTTGGGAAAGAAATGTGTAGGCTTGGTCAAAAATATATCAAGTGGTTTGTATGAAAGTTAAGCAGTTCTAAGGCACAGTTGGGTTGTGTGCTTCAAACTTGCCTGAAACAGTCTGCATTTAGTATAGCAACAATTTAATCCTGATGGAGCAGGTCACTGAGTGAGCCAAAGCAACCCACTAATTCTAACCTGGAAGCACTTAACCTTGCAACCCTGCTTCCAGGTTACTATTAAGATATGTCAGGTATTCTTTTCAAAGGAATGGACTCAACAAACCCCTTTCCTGTAAATTCTGCTTTTTCATTCTTTAGATTGTAATTCTTTAGGTTGTAACTCCAAAAAGAGGAATGGAGGTGTATTTATGCAGTACTGTAGCCTGGATTACTGGGAAATACAAGAATAGTAATTGGCTCTTTGATGAGCTGCATGACTTACCATGTTCCCTACTCTATCTTTGTTAAACAAGATGGTAATTAAAGATAATACTGCTCTGCAGACTAAATTTACCTTGTCTAAGGAAGGCAGTAGGCAGCACGATGGAGTCTGAAGCCTGACAAACTGCCAAATATGAAGTAATCACCCATAAGCACCTTGGACTGTGTTGTGCCTGGGTGCTCAGTACTCAGCTTGGAGAAGATGAGCAGCACTTGTCCACGAGGGCTGTAAGGCTGCAAACTCTGCATGCCTTTGCAGCAAAACAGCAACCTGAAGCTTGCTGACTTGCACTCATCTCTTCTAATAACTTCATAGAGATATTTAATGACAGTTTGTTAAAATGGTGAAAGTGAGAAAGGTACGACCTGGACTCATATGGAACGTAATCTTCTTGTGTTCTGGCCTAACTACTGTCCTACCCAGCAGTCTGTACATGTGATGTGGCCTTTATTAAAGCCTCTGCAAGCTGAGTGCTGTGGTTCTGAGTCATGATTTTAAACAGTTAAGATTTTAGACAGGGGTTAGAAGCAATTGATTAGGATACAGGTTAGGAAAAACAAAAGATAAGTTAATGATTATTAGATGCTTAAGCTAGAGGTAGATAATGTATTGCTTGCTATTATGTGCTTGTTTTAGTTGTGTTTATAGAAGGAAATGAAATAGATGGACCATCATGATAACAAATGGAAACCAATGGGACCATGACCTGCACCTGGACTGAATACTAATTGATCACAAAGCAGGAGGGATTGGATTGTGCCAAAAGGTCATGAAAGCCTGCCAGGAGTACGAAAGTAGAAAGGTCATTGTGATGAAGATTTTTCTGTCGTCATCCTTCAAGACCACTTACCCAGTTTGAGACCACTGACCCAATTCAAGAGAAGAGCTGTGTGCATGTGAAGGACTTTTTGCCTCATTTTAATACGCAGTGTGGAGTGGGAGGTGCTGGGATTATGCATATGAATAAGCATTTAGAGTATGTAGGACTTTAGGAAATAAATAGAGGGCAAAGAGTCTTGTAATTTGTGGGCACAACTCCAGGAGGTGACTCCCGTGCCGCCTGACATCAAAAATAAACATACCACTTTCTAACTTCAACTAGTTAGAGAGTCTTTGTCCATGATGCTGTCGATTTTACCCAATTCAGTTACAGAACATTTTGTTGGTATACAGCTCTGATAATTTCCTGAGACTGGGAGCTGTGTAACAGCCTGAAAGTGTGGCAGAGCAATTGCCATTGTTAGCTCTGAAGTGTAAGCCTCTGTTCCTGCAGCATAGCATTCCTTCAGTGATCATCATATTCCTTTTTACTGTCTTAAAGACTACTTGAGTGTTTCTAGTGATGGTAAAAATACAATATGCATGTAGAAATTATTCAGTGAGTGTTGGCAAGTCAGAGTAATGTGACAAAAACTTCTCAGTTAATCAAACATATTTTAACAGGGCTCTCCCTTTCACACTTAGTGGGACAGAAGATCTAGCTAGAAATTGGTCTTTGGTTTATGATACTTCTGTTTTCTTCCGTCCTTTACAATGGAGGCTGCCTTCCTCTGTGAGATTTTGTTTTGCTTTGCCATGCTCTAATATAAGCAGTTAATCATGTTTGAATAAGGTTAGCATACAATGTAACTGCTGGAGTTGAGGAAATTTGGGGTTAGATCCTTCAGCCTAGTTTTAACTTGTGAGTTGTCCTCAGCTTTGTGTGATTGCCCTCAATGCCCTTTAACCCTTGGTGTACTGATGCTGTTCTTTAAAACTACAATTGCAGGCTTGCATTAGTTAGTAATAAGGTGGAAACTTGATTGTTCAATGTGATCTCCAGTAGATAGAGTTAAACTTCTTGTCACCTGCTAATTGCTATAGTGATCATGTTTGGTCACAGTCTGGATGAGATCATATATTGACTTCAAAATGGAACAGCCTGATGGAATTATTCTAAAAAGGCTTTTGTTCATATGCTAAGCGAGATTTAAAATCTGAGACAATAAACCTTCAGATGTGACTCTGGGTGTTCCTGTCATCTCGTTGCTACAGCTGTGTGCATGGGGGTGGGATTTCCATGTTTGTGTTGCTGAGACTGCAGACTATTTCTACCAAAGGTGCTGACTTCACAAATTCCTGAAGTATTTTAGTCAGGCTTTGCTTAATGCTCTGTTGCTTGCTTAGGACACAAAGAACCCAATTTCTAGCAGTAACTGATAATCTGTGACTGTAGCAGGTAAATAATGCTGCTTGAAAGGTTTGACAGGAGGTTTTGGTGGTTTTAAAAAAGTAAAAGGTGGCCTTGATTTCATTTTGGGATAAGAAAAGCTAGCTGATACATATTACTGTTTCTCTTTCCTCATCCCATTTTTAACATTTTAAAATTGTGATTGTTGCCACACTTGCTGAAGTTAGAGAAACAATTGCTAATAATTCAAAGTAAATATTGTAATTCACTTTCCTTACAAGCATAAATTAAAGATACAGAGCAAAGACCTAGTTTCTAAATTTAAATAACTGAATATCCTACTCAGGCTAGCAGTGTCCCAGACTGAGGTCTGTATTCTCTGTCCTGTTAATGTAAATGAAGGACAAAATCTCCAGACTCTGTGATTATGTCTTAATGAGATGTGCTCTTTTCAGGGTAAAAGAGAAAATAAACGAATAGCTTTAAGAGATTAAATTTTTCATCAGAAGCAGATGTATGGCTGAGAATAAGGGAAGTGTTTTCAAGTCTTTAAAAAGAAATAGCTTACAAAATTGGGGTGCTGTTTATTTACGTAAACATTTGCACCCTTTTGGGGTATTTACTGTGGCCCTGTTCTCAGAGGGTGGGCCGCGGAGCAAAGGACTTACTTCAGTCTAGTAATGAACTCCTAATGTTGGCAAGTGCCCCAGGAGCAAACACTTGAGTGTCTCTGCTGTGTGCACAGGACAAATAATCCAATTAAGACAAATCTAAAATCTATAAAGGAAGACACTTCAGGTCTTAAATTGTATGACTTGCTGCTCATTTAAACAATAAATAGTGTTACTACTTTAAAACCAGCTTTCTTTAGGTTGACAAGTTAAATTAGAACAAAACTCATTATGTGTTGCATGATATATTAGTAAAAACTGGTTAAACTTTGTGATTCCAACAGATGCATCTTTATAAACGGAGGGAGCTATACTGTGTTCTCTAGCTTTGTCATTCTAGAAGTAATTGGAATTTCTGGGTCACATTGTAACTGTGGACATTATCTTCTGCTTTATCTGGAAATCAAGGTGCATACAGATAACTACAATTTGTTTCAGAACAGGTGTTGTAAATTATTGAGCTCTGAAGCTGAGGGTTGCTTCCTGCCCTGTGGAGTGCCTGCCAGGGCACCCTGCATTTCAGTCTTTTGAGCAGTGGTCCTTACAAAACACTGTTGTAGAATGGAAAAAATCCACTTCAAGTGAATATGTGGGGTGTGTAGGTATTTTGTTAAAGGGACAGGGCAAACTGAACTAGTTGCTTTTATTTGGGGCTTAATATTTTCATTTGTAGTGTGTTGTGGCTGCTCTGTATCTGTTCTCTTGTGGCCATGGTTAGAGGCAGATAATACAAACCTCTTCTCTGCATCTCATGCAAGAGTTGGTTTCAGAAGTGCTGAACTTCAGTTTATTTTTTTGAGCCTAAGTCAGGAAATTACAAAATCTAGATTTATTGGTACTTGGCAAGGGGTTCCCTTATACTTTGCTCTTAAACTATCCTAAGGCACTTGTTTCCTTGAGTTACTTAGTCACCTTTCATAGGGCCAGCTGTAAGATCCCCAAAGGAATCATAAAAGGAAGATCAACAGTCATAGAGTGACACGGGCTTTTGGACATGCAAATGTAGTGGGATATTTAAATACTGCGAGATGTTTCTGTGAAGAAAGGGTGAGGTTGGAGGTGCTTTGGAATGCTGGTCATGATCTGCTCTTCAAGCTTTGTCACATCCCTTACTTGCACGTTCATGGCTGTAGCTGTGATCCCAGTGGTGTGGGGAAATGTCTGCTGTGAATTCAGGGCATGTGATTCGCAGGACTGATGAGGTTGGACCGTTTTGAACCAGGGCTAGGAGACTTTTACTCATAACCTTGTAGCAAATATATGTGATGAAGAGGGAAAGAAGCTGTCACCTGCTGCTGCGAGTTGATGTTTGGAATACTTGAAATTGCTTGAAACTTTTGGGAAACACAAAAGTTTTAGACGTTGAAAGTTTGAGCAGGTACTGGTCTGAATTAACAGCAGACCTAAATGGCCAGTTCTGCATTGCTGAAATGTACTTCACTTGCTTCTCTTAAATGACAGGCAGCTGATCACAATGCCCGAGCTGGCTGTTCTTCTCTTCTGTGCTCCTACTCATGCAGGAGACAATGGACCCAGATGTCTAGAATCTCAGTCACCAGAAACTAAAATGCTAAGGGGTAATAAGATGGTTTGGTTTGGACAATGCAAATATTACTTGAATAAGTTTGCATTATCAAAATTTACACTGCAGATGTTTCTCTATGTAACTTGAATTAGTGCTAGAAATCCCAATACCTATTATTGGAATCAGAAGTTGATAGGAAATACTGATGGTGCTGAGAAACATATGATTGCCAGGTCATCTAATAAAGTGTGAATTTTAAATATTTTTGGTTTTCAAATTACTTTGAGGTACATTGAAATTCTGAACTTGTATCCTAACTGTGTGGGGTCTTGAGTCTTTGGACTCCTTGTGAGTTTAGTGTGTTTCCTCTTCAATTTGTTAAGAATGTTTTTAAAGCTGTTGAACTGAATGACCGTTCAACAGAGAAACAATAAATTGGCTTGTCCTTAAGGTGAGGAATAACATGAGCTGCTTGTTTATAAGATTGTGCTTAGGTCACTCACTTGTTCAAAAGCGCTGTCAACTGAGTAATCACATAGGAAGTAAAATTCACTTTACTCTGGGCAGTTTCAGGGACAGAAGGACTGGAGCATTTGTGAAAGTCAGTAGCAGTGGCATCTCAGGTTGTATGCAAGTGACACTGTCTAAAGTCTGCAAAGGTTCTTGAAACAGGGACGTCCTTAGAGCTTCTCAAATTCCTGTACAAAGTGATGCTTAAGTTACCTCTGTTTGCCTTTGGTCCCAGGGATGGAAATGGAGACTAATAACTCCTCCTGGTATTTGTATGTTCACAAATGTGTGTTTCTGTTTGGGTGAAAAGGTGCTTCTGGTGGCAGAGGGATGTCCAAAGCACTGTGTCCTGATCAGTGTTCTTTTCATTTCAGGCAAAAGTAAAGAGGCGGAGATAAAGAGGATAAATAAAGAACTAGCAAACATTCGGTCAAAATTTAAAGGTAAGTGACGTACTGCACTGTATATATTTCCATATGACATTCTTTTATGGGGTTTTACATAAAAGCTTTTACATGCTTGGGCTTCTTTTGTCAACTGCTGACTCAAGCGAATTGCTGGAGCAGTCTGTTAGAATAACTGTTGAAAATGTTCTCTTAAGGTAGAGAACCTTCTCACAGTCCTGTGATTCTTGGCCATAACAGAAGCAAACTCCTTCCTCCATCAAAGAATTGGGCTACTGGTCACAAACTATTTCTAATACTTGGCCTCCTAACCATGTGACTACTACTGCTTGCTTCCAGAAGGCTGAGGCTGTGGCTGGTTTGAAGGAATATGGGTGGACATGATTATTTCCAGTAAAACAGCATCTGTTTAAACTTTTCTTCCTTCCCCCTCTTCAGGTTTGAGCCCTTTAAGGAAATAATTAGGCTGTCTTCTAGCAGAATTAAGATTAAAATGTGTAATTGCTGAAACTATACATCTTGACCACAAGCAGCAGCAGTACAAATTACTCACATGAAACAGAGGATATGCAGTAACTAATTCCAAGAGGCAGCAATTATTAACTTTTAAACAACACAATGTAAAAATCTCGCTGTTAGCTGTATTCAAGTTGTGTATGTGGTTTCAAAGTTTAAAGATTCTGAGGGGTAGTTGAGAGGTTTTTAAATGGAGTTGTAACAATAGTGGCTGTGGCAAGTTCTGTTTAAACAGTTGTGGGGCAGTGTGTGTAGTTAGATAAGGCATTGCAATGTGGAGATCATGTACGTGCCTTTGGAATCTGCTGGATTTGTAGTAAACTCAATTACCTTAGTTGGCTATCCTGGCTTAGACTGGCATATCTATTTGGAATGCTCAGTGCATTAACAAATAACTTTCCTGAACTTTGTATGATCTGTGGCTACATTTTAAGTGCTGTGTCTCTTAAAGGCGTATGAAGACCTTTAGAAACCTGAGTGTCATCAACAGCATAAAAGGGAAAAGTTAACCACAGTGCAAGATATGCAAGAAATTCTTCTAAATTAGAAGCCATCACATGCCTTTGTGTTTACATTTTTCTCTTAGAAAAATAGGTAAAAGTACATGAACAGTTAATTCTTCTCTGCTTACTCATGAAGCAGGGGAGAAATTATCATAGGAATCTCTGGCTGTATAGACCCATAAATCAGGTGGTGATCAGAGAATAGAGGTGCTTTCAGCAAAGTAGTGTCATAACTTTAGCCTGCATACCTCGTGTAGCATCCTTTAAGCACTATTGAAATAATTTTGAATAAAGGTCAGTATATGCTCATTCAGTAGCTGGAGTGGAAGGTGGCTAAACCTCCTTGTAGCTGATCTTCATAATGATTTATTATTAAATCTGTATGGATTTTGGGTGGAAAATTTAAATTACCTGGAGTTAATGACTTGGTGAAGCCTGAGCAAAAACATAAATGTCACAGTTTGGAGCAAGTTGTGTTTAGACAACTTGCTGTGTAACTGCTTGAGGCCTTGAGAGTGTGAGGAGATGATAGCTGTGTTATCTTTCTGCTGCAGGAGTCTCACATAGACTTCATGCTGTGTGTTTCTTCCTTGCAGAAGGGCTACATAAAAATTAAGACTTTCATATGCATTTTATTCTTGGTTTAAGTGGAGCTTACTCAGTTTAGCCCTGTTTCTTTTCATGTAGCTCTGACCTAAAAATGTTTTTAAATAATTTGAATTAAGACAAACATGTGGTTGTGAGCTTTAGATGAAGTCCCCTGCTAGGTAACTCTGGTGAATGCTGGTGCCCTGAATTACTGGCCCTACCTGGCCAAAGATGCGACTTTTGGACTGGCTGCATGGCTGTAATCAGGGAAAGGTCTGAGAAACAAGATCTCTTGATGGAGAAATTCTTGCTTGACACTAGTGTAGGAGTCTGCTCTACCTCTGTGCCTTTGTATGCTTCAGCACACGCTGTTGCAGTATCTGGATGCCCATCCCATGTAAGTTGCAAAGTGTATTCTTATGCTGTTGCAGACAGAGCCTCAATATTTCTACTTTTGTTCTAGTGTGCGAGTAGCTGTCAAGCCTGACACGTGCCTTGGTGTTTAAAATACCCTTGTATTTAACAGGCTGAGATAAGGTTTCACATCTCTGGACAAGCAATACTTTCCTTGAACTGATGGAACTTGTGCTATGGCTTTGGGTTCTGATCCAGCGTTTGTACACCAAGCTCAGCAGGAATTTAGAATCTCTGTATTTAGGTGACTGTGTCTCTTGTCTAAGCATGAGGAAGCTCCATTCCTGAGGTCACTGTGTCCTTGACAGTTGCTTTAAATGCTTCTGCATTAACCGAGATAAGAAGAATGTAGTAGAGAGAAAGTACACCAGTGTGATAAAGGGGAAGTTGTAGGAGTAAAGTGTGCAGAGATGCTATTCCTTTTGCTTTAATGTTCAGACTGTAAGCTCATTTTGCTCCCATGCTTGAGACAAACTGGAGTCTCAGTGTCAGAGCAGTAACTGCTTTGGGAGTGAAAAAATATCTGGTTTATTAAATTGTTATATCACTTTGATCTCTCAAACCAGAATTTGTGCATTAATGAAGCTGCCCACAAATCTATAAGCTGTTTCCGTGGTCAGAGGAACTTTGTTGTCTGCTTGATTCAGACTTTTTCTTTTCTTCCTGCTCTGCATTAGAATTTAGTTTTGTTCTGAATGTTTAGTAGGGTTTGTGTTACAGGAGTGGCTGTTACATTTACAGACATGCTTGTGTATCTTCTTTTTGCTCTTGCAGAAGTGTCCCAGTGTCAGCTGTTAATCATTGCTCTTTTTCTTTTTTTTTTTTTTTTTTCCTTCTGCTGACTTGCTTTTCCATATTTGAGCAAATCTTCTCTGTTTTCCCAAAATACACAGTAGCCCTTTGGAGGAAGTTAAGATAAGGCTCTAAATACCTGTTTTAAACTTAAACTGTGTCACAGTAAATTGCTTTCCTGGCAGGCTGTGAAAGCACAGGCTTAATATAGTTAACATGGGCTTGCTTAGTCCCACTGTCTTCTGATCACGTGTCAAGGCAATCACGCAGTAAAATCATAAAGTGTCTTCAGTGACATACTGAATTTTTGGAAGTAAAATCAGGCTTCAAATATGACCTGAGTTGTAGGGCTGATCTTTGTTCTGGTTCTAGTAGTATGGTAAATAAATACTAGTTTATGGATTTGTATGGGTTGTTTGGCACAGATATTCAGCATTTGTTTGATGTAGAGGGCTTGGACTGTCACTTCTAAAGAAATACGGATCTTGTCTCGAAGTGTAGCTACATTCATAAAAATCAAATTCAGTTTCCTTAGCCTCTAAGCTAGTAGTGGCCTTCTGATACAGTATATCCCTGGCTTGCTGCCAGCTGCATGAACAGAGGTCAGTGTAGGAAGGAAGCAAAGAAACAGTGTTTTCCATTCTGTTTTGCAGAAGCCATTACTGTGGTTTTAAAAGCTAAGATTCTAAGGTAGCAATCAGCCATGTGAAAGCTAGCGAGATCAGACTTGTCAGGCTTCCTTATCTACCCCCCGTGAACATCCCAAGGACTAAACTGCTTTCCTGACCCCTCTCACTGGGCTCACTAACAGTGCAGCACACTGGCTTTTAAGTACACTAAGTTAAATTGAAAAGCAGGTGCTGATTTTTAACTTATATTCCAAACTGGAACTGGAAGCTGCTGCCTGAGAATCAAAGGGTCTTAGAATACTTTCTTGCCTTGCTTCTTTCTTTTCTGAGGGCTGTGTGAAAGATATGTACGAGCAATGGGAACCAAAACTTCTGTGTTGAAATACTGAGCAGGTGAAACACAGAAATTCGGAAGCAGTAATTATTTCTTAATAGTACTCATTGCTAATCAGCTTAATAATTTCTTTCTTAGTAAAATGACTAATAAAATTTTCAGAGAAAGCAAGTAGCCTTTGAAATGCCCACTGTGCTCAAAACCTGCTGACATGTATTGTGGATCCTTCCTGTTTCTGCTGACTTGATTTGCAGCACTTGCAAATGTTCCCGAAAGCATTTGAAAATGAGCTGAGTTAAAAGAAATGATTGTGTATTGCAATAAAGATAACAAAACATGTGACATTTCCTTCTGCTCTTGTTCGGATGTTTGCTTGGGACTGGGGGAAGCTGTACTATTTTGGCATATACGCAAGCAATGAGACTTGTTATTAATGTTTAAAATAGAACCTTCAGAACTTTTGGTAAATGCGACATGGATGGCAGAGGAATAGTTAAAATTTCAATAATCTGAGTCACAGACTTTTTGCAAAAACAGGTGGAGTTGGACAACTACTGCGAGACATTTGAAGTGCTCTTTTTTCGAATTGCTTATATAATTAAATAATAAAAATTTTAACTCCCCCCAATATTCTGTTATTGCTGGGAACTAATAAGATATTGAGGAAGAGCTGTAGGAATTCTGACTTGGCCTAGTTTATAAGCTTGCCTGAGAGCTGTCACACTGCCTTCAGATCTGTGTATAAGGAATAGGAGCTTTTGAAAGCAATCAGTGTAGCATTTTTTCTGTCTTCAGAAAAGGTGTTTCAGGTCCTGATTTTACAATACTTCTCTTTGATACCACATGGTAGAGAAGGAAGCTGCTTGTTAGTAGGATAGTGTTAGGTTTTGTGCCTGATTGCATGGCATAGCTTCTATCAAAAATTCTTCAAATACTCTGAGATCCAAGGACCTTGCTAATCTGTGCTCTTAAAATACTGGTATCTTGGAAGGATATTATGTTTTAAATAGCTGAGTCATAAACCTAAAAAAGGAATTGCCAGACTGACCAACAGTTTGTTGTGAAAGTTGATGTGATTTAAACTATACATATTTTCATCTGCTTATGTTCTTTGTTAAGCCGTTGGGGTGCAGCATTTTGTATTCCCTCTTCCCTTCTGATATCACAGGGTCAACACCAGTCATTGGAGAATATAAGAGATTAGATTTAATAATTCTAACTTTTTGTATATTACTGATGGATTGTACACTAACAGGCAGCTGCAGTTCAGCCTCTTGACCTGCTGGGAATTTGGTCTTCGAGACTGGTTAGGGTCTCTTCACTTGTGGTGAAGTTCATGTGGAAGTTACTTTGATGTCTTTTGGCGTATCTGAATCTCAGAGAAGCAACTAATGATATTAATGCTATCTAATACCACAGTAAATCCTCAATTACGTAGAGCTTGCCCACTAGAGTTAGGCTGACTAAAATGGATTCAGCTCATTTAGTGCCCCCTTCTGTGAGTCATAGTAGTGTCTGTTAATGGTATTGATCATCACCATTTCTTTCATTGGTCCCCTAGAAGAGGTGCTTTGTCAGGAGTTGGAATGGTTTTTGTTGCTAGGTAATGTAAAGCCCCACTGGTTTATTCACTGATTATTTCTTTTTCTCCTGGATCTCATGTCAGTGACCGAATAAAATCAAATCTTAAGAGTTTGTAGAAACTCTTCCTAAGCAGCTGAAAAAATACTAGAAAATAAAAGCTGTCACTGCCTTTTCCTGTGTTTTGTTTTGGATCTTTTTTCCTTGCTTCTCCTAAGGAAAGGTATCTTTGATCTGCCATGGTGGGATAGGAAGAGGCTTCTGCTTGAGTCCCCTTTTATTGGGAGAATAGTATAACAGGAAGTATTTATGCAGAATACTCCATTGCTGCTTACTGCATAGTTTGAAGGTCACAGCAGATGGGCAGACATGGTTGATTATCTTCGCTTTCCTCTGGGCCATATTGCTTCCAAAGAAGGGGGAAAAAATATTTCCCACTGGATGTTTCACTCTAGTTCTTCTGACAGTAATCCTGATGTCTAGGAAAACAAAATTCCCTACATTTGTTTGCTGACTCAGCAGGAAAAGGGCCTTATGGCAGCAAACTGTAAGAATGGCTTGAAGAAAACATGTTTTTAGGCAGCTTTCTGCAGAGCTGGCTGTTGTCAGAGGATGTTGACAGGATGCAGTATAGCAGGATTTCACTGCCATGGGTATCTTCAGTAATGCTGCTTCTTGTATTGAAGTAAAATGTGACATATATTGGCTTATATAGTGTGGACCTGAAGATGACTCCTCTTTGCTCAACATAAAAATAGCTCTAAGGTGAAGTTTTTTTGTTGACAACTGATGCACTGTCTGTGCCAGTTAAAAAAACTCAACTGGTGCCTAAAAACCCAAATTAGAAGGGTATCACTGTCTGCATTAAAATAGCAGCGATTTACTTCAATTTATCTTAATTTAAATAAGATTAAGTAGAAGACTTTTTGGGGTCAAAATAGAAAGCAACTCCCAAAATGCATAGTTGCAGCCTGTAGACATAACCTTTTAGCATTGTGTACTTCAGTGGGCCAGTATGCTTCCTGTTGGTTCACTGTTACATGTCTTCAAACACAGATGGTAGTCTTCGTTCCTTCACTAACTCTTAGTTTAGAAGTGGTAAGGTTTCCTTGGTTTCTGTCCAGTCTGTGAATGTAGTGGGGAATCCAGGGGAACTGTAGATTCATGTAGCCTGGCAAATTTATTATGCCTCTGTATCAGTTCATGAGAAGGAAGAAGGAGCAACTTCTGTACTATTAAGATTCTTTTTTAACTTCAGATTTATGTAATAGGTAGCTAAATATAAAATAAAAAGGCAGCTTAGAGCTTTTACTGGCAAGGGCAGTGAGTAAGGGATATCTTACTGAAGCTTTAGTGTATGCAGTGCTGTTCTGGCTGAACTTGCCCATCACTAAGGAATAGACACTTGATGTGACAGATCAGTTATTCTGGGCCCAGAATGCTGGGGCAAAGGGGCTTATATAGCCCTTTAGGCAGCAGTATATATCAAAATTTTGGTACCCTGACTGAACTATCCAGCAGTCTGGTTTACTGGATACCCCTTTATTTCCCGATTTGAGGTAGAGAGAGAATGTAACACAGAGTTACGTTCGTATGTAGCTCTTCACTTTATAAAAAGCAATGGTTTCCCGATGAACTGGAAGCTGCACTGCTCTATGTTGCATCTGCAAACTTGTAAAGTCAGCAGTACTGCAACATATGGCCAAACCTATTTATGGTGCATTTTTCTTCTAAAACTGGAATACTTGTGAATACTTGTAATTTTACAAAAACCTTTAAAGTTCTCATGGTAATTTCATTTCTTGTATTTCTTTGAGTCTTTGGGATAGACCGTTGTCACCTGATCTTTCTAAAACAACTTGCTGTTGCCTTTTTTTTTTTTTTTTTTTGCTGCTATTGTCAGGGGTGCACTTGGAAAAGTATGTTAATGCTTTTACTGAGATAAAGGTTTGATAATTGGTTTAAGAGGAGAACATGTATGGAAAACATAAATGCTCTTAACTGAAGCGGGAAGATCAAAATGGAGTGAACATGGTTCTGCTGCCTCTTAGTAAGTACATACTCTAAGGACACTGCAGGATACTTCAAGGACTAGATGATAGCATTATTTCCTGACCATTTTTTCATCACCATCCTTTAGGTTACAGATAATGGTAGATGGAATTATCACTAGGTAACCAGGTAAAACCTCAACATAGACTTAATTCTTGTTTGTTTCCTTGCTTTTCAGGTGATAAGGCTCTGGATGGTTACAGTAAGAAAAAATATGTCTGCAAACTACTCTTCATCTTTCTGCTCGGGCATGACATTGACTTTGGTCACATGGAGGCTGTAAACCTGCTCAGTTCCAACAGATACACAGAGAAACAAATTGTGAGTAACTTGGGCTCTATAAAAGATAAGCTGGTCTGTCTAATATCATGCCTCAGCTGTGGAGTCTGTAAAGAATTTTGCTTCATTCCCCCTGCCCTGGCTTAAAGCCTTATTTTGGCTCTAGGAACGATTCTGAAATCTAAACACCTTTGTGCACAGGGAGTCTGGAACTAGTTGCAAAAAATGTGCATTCTGTATAAAATTATTACTCTTGTTAAGAAACTGCCTCGAGTCTTGCATTAAAAGGTAAGTAAACTTTTAATTTTCCAAATATCTCTTTCCATCTCCCTAGGTAAGGTTGTGTTTATCAGGTGCATGTAATTTATTAGTATTTGAATAATAAGCATAGTCTTGATTGGTCCTCATTCATCTGAAATGGCCTTTTGAGTACGTGCCAGAATAGACTGAGAAAACACTTAAAACCAGATAGTTAGGGTAATGCTGAACTTACTCATTTTTGTTAAATCAACTTAATCTTTCTAGCCTTTGCTCTGTCTAGATAACCATTTCTGCCCACATGGTATTGGAGAGAAGTATGTGTCAAAGAAACCATGTTTCCTGTTAATGCCCCGATGAATGAAGTCAGCTAAAGTAGATTTTCCATGCTGTGGCTCACAGGGCTATCTGTTCATCTCCGTGCTGGTGAACTCCAACAGCGAGCTCATTCGCCTGATAAACAACGCCATCAAGAACGACCTGGCCAGCCGGAACCCCACCTTCATGGGCCTGGCTCTGCACTGCATCGCCAACGTGGGCAGCCGCGAGATGGCAGAGGCGTTCGCTGGAGAGATCCCCAAAATTCTCGTGGCTGGGTAGGTGCCACGGGCCTCTTGCACACACAGCACCGATAAACTTCTCAGCAACTTGGCTCCATTGCAGCACCTTCATAGCTTGGGCTGTGCAGCCCTGTGCTTGCAGTATAATGACTGTTCCAGTAGCTGTAGGTGCTTTTCACACTCCGCATTTGCCTGAATGTGGAGTTGCTTGTAGGAGTGTAAGACTACGTGAAAATCAAGACTTTTGGTGTCTTGAATAGGCTTTTACAGCCTTCTTCTGATCTGATATTTGTTTTGGGTAAATCTGTGGTGCTGAATACCCCTGAAATGCATATGATCTACTTTCCTTACCTCTTCTGATGAAAAAATAAAGAAATGAATCTAAATAGATGTTTATACTACAATTTTTTAAATAAACTTAAAATCTTACGTAAATGTATTGACTTCATAAGAACCGTGACAGTATTGATTTGTGACGTTTCTTCCTTCCTCTGCCAGCCATGTAAACAGCAATTCGTGTAGATGGCAAGATAGTCACCACCAACTTTCTTACTTTGGTACAGCTGAAAGTTTCTAAACAGACCTGGCAAATGTCTGAAACTGTACTTAAACCAATGTAAAGTTGGACCTATGACTGTAGGGCTAATTTATTTTGAAACTTAAAATGTCTGAGTGCAAACAGTGCATTTAAACTCCCACAGATTTGAAATCTTTTAGAATATGCATGGATCTTTTTATAACTACTGTCTTACATAAATATAAAAAGTGACATGTGGTGTAAGAATTGTATTAATACTCCAAATGTCAGGCCACTGCCCTTGCCAGGTGCTGTTCTCCATGTAGCACAGTGGAGACAATACTGCAGCGATGAGTCATGGAGTTTCAATAAGATAACCTTAAAAAATTCCAAAAATTTCACTTGGTGTCAATATCGCAGATGGAGCACAGCACCTTCAGGTCAGACTTGTTTAAACTTCGAGCTGTGTTTATGTTTTCTGAGATAGCTCTTCAGGGTCTCATTCCTTCTGCATTTCTAAGATAATATATATGAAATATGTTTGTGTGCCTGTGCTAAGTGACCAGGGCAGAATGAGCATTATCAGTTACATTTGCAAATTCAGTGTACCTCTCTTTGCTTAAATATAAACTAGAGCCAGGGGAAGAATAGGTTTGTGGGGTTTTTTTTGTGGTTTTTAACTGAGGTACAACTTGATCTCATGGAAAACTGATAAATTAATGAAGAATAGCTGGGCTGAACTTCTACTGAGGATATAGAGTTTCTGGACATTTAACCAAGATTGCACATTATAAGCTGCCTCTTAAAACTTTTACTGGTAGTGCTGTGTATGTTTTATAGCTGTTGTCTGTGCATCCCACAAAATGCTTAATAAGCTACTTTGTGAAAAGGAGTTCACTGAACTAGAATAGTTGCATGCCACTCTTAAAATAGTCCGTTTCTGTGCCATCAGCAGGGATGGATGGCAAGGTGAATAGATTTGTGGGTTGTCTGCTTGGTGACAGCCACCTTACATCCTCGCTGTAGGTGCTGAAGCTGTTGAGTAGTTCATGATTTCCATCTGACATGCAGGACCTATCAGGAGACGCAGCTTTGGTCACATTCATGAGGTACCGGAATGTTTATCTGAGCTGTCTGATTTCAGTCAGCCTGGAAGAAGCTTGTCCTTGTGATCAGATGAGATGAACTTTCAATTCTCATAAAAAGATGTGAAATGCCACTCCAAGTTATAAAGAACCGTTACATATGTCTAGTAGCCTCTATAACAGTTGAAAACTTGGCTAATTAAACTTAGTGGGAAAATTAAGAAGAACAAATACATTGGCGTAAGACTTCGTTGAACTTCTGTTGAAGGGATGCTGAGTCAGTGTGAAACCTGGCATAAAGCTGTCCTGCAGATATTGCTGTGCCTTAGCCACTGTATTTTAAATCAGTATGTATGTCTTGCAGGGATACTATGGATAGTGTGAAGCAAAGTGCTGCTTTATGCTTGCTGCGTTTATACAGAACTTCCCCTGACCTTGTTCCCATGGGAGACTGGACATCTCGAGTGGTGCATCTCCTCAATGACCAGCATTTGGTAAATCAGCTTCATTATGCTTCTTGGGCCTAGTGTGTAATAGGGAATGATGTGACTTCTGCTGTTAAATATACTATTTATTTCTTCTTGAGTCTTTCAAACAAGTGGCTTGCTGTTGTCTTCAGGCTTTGGGAAGAAAACGGAAGGAGTTACTTGTCTTTTTTTAGTTGCTGTATATATTAATTTTTAATAAAGCTTTGTTTACTGTTTCACTGTAGATAGAAGAATGGTATGTACAAGTTCTTCTTTTTCTCCGGCTGTAAATTAATTAATCCTGTGCCTTGTTACACTAAGTTACATAGCATAAGTGTAAAATGAATATTCCTAGGCCTCTTAAGATTAAATCTGCACTGAAAACTCAAGACTTGATTTGTAATTTGCTTAGGCTTCCTTGTCCTGTGGTGTCTGTCATTCTTACTTTGAGGCTTAAAAACGCTATTACTTTAGAAAAGAGATCTTGCTTTTCACCCCAGTCCAGTTACTTTATGAAAATAAGGCTATTAGTACCTGTGCTTCAACAGTGATGAGTGTTTCAGTATATAGTAGTAATATCCAATGCTTGTGTTATACAAAGCCTCCTCCTCATATTGGATTGTAAGAATTATTTCCTGAATGATCTGCTGCACTGAATGTCTTCTGCTCATGCTTCTCTTGTATAGTAAGACAGTTTGTGTCTAGGCTTAATTTTAATACAGCTCTCTTATTTTAGATGTACTGTCCAAACATGAGACAAAGCTAATACAAAAAGTAGCATAAAATGCTCTGCAAGCATGGCAGTATCATGTTGTTGAAAATTCTGTTGGATTCTGCAGGTGTGTAATTAGTCTAGCTGCTAGCCGAACAAAAGGTTTTTTAATGTAGGGCTTTGTAATGGGGATAAACTAATTTTTTTGTATATTAAAAAAAGGTTGAATTGAAAGGTGTCGATGGGCAGCATCGTAAACTGATACAGAACTGAACATGGGTTTGTTTGTGTTTTGGGCTTTTTTTCCTAGGGTGTGGTTACTGCAGCTACAAGTCTGATCACCACTTTGGCACAGAAGAACCCGGAAGAGTTTAAGACTTCAGTCTCCTTGGCAGTGTCTAGATTAAGCAGAGTGAGTCCAATGATGACCCTGATAATACTTCACTGTTGATTAATTTACTCAGCTTTCTAGATCAGATTAGTTTCCTGTTCAGCTTTCTAGGGTCAGATTAGTTTACTGTACCATTAAATGTGAAGATGATTCAGTGTCACTTCATGTGAGTGCTTCAGGTAACCTCTTCAAATGCTTGTAACTTACCAGGACAGAAAGCTGTGTTGCCTTGCCCAAACTTTCTTGGTTTAATTACTGCTGTGCTCCAAGCAGTAATCCTCACTTTGTTACTGTAACACCAAAGAATGCTTGGATCAAAGATTGATTCTACAGACTTCACACAACCCCCTCAAAAATACAGACTGTAGCTTTATCTAAGCTTCTTACAAGACAAATTGCCTTTGTATTCCTTCTTTTGAGATGCTGCTAAGTTAATAATCATAAAAATCTGATATTCTGTAAATGATTTAGGGAGTTAAGCAGGTGCCAGGATGAGTGGAGTGCTGGAAAACTGATGTCACTATTTTGTTTGATTTTGTTTTCCCCCTCCTTTTGGAAGGTGTACAAGGATAGGGAGGCTACTACATCACAATTGTGTTTTACACTGAGTTTTATGCAGTCTTATACCCAAATAACTTGTGGGTCACAGTTTACTTTCTTTTCAAATATGAAGATTTTTTCTAATACTTGAAAGCAATGAAGTGCTGAGGGAAGTGAAAGGCTGTTCTGTAATGGAGCAGTAAGAATTAGGTAGAATTATTTTGAGCAAACTCATGGTAGAGTTATTTAGTGCCAAACTCATGGTTAACTTAGAAAGGGTAAAAGAAATCTGTAAAGAGGAGTAATCGAGTCCTTATCACATTTCATTATGTATATAAAGCCTCTTCTAGAAATACTATCTGTTTTTTGCTTTGCTGTGTGGGTATTACTGAAAATGTTAGTTGGTCCTGCTTTAGGTCAGCCTATCCTAGCATCTTTTACTTGAACTGCAGGCTCACCTGTCAGCAGCCACCAGACTGTTGGCTGAATCTGTAAATTGATGGAACAGAGAAAGTCAAGCTTCTGGTTAAACGCTTTGATGCTATAAGTTGGTTGTCTTTATTCTTTAAAAAAGCAACTAGGCTTTTTTAGAAGAGTCTTCCTGGACTACTGTATCTGCAAAACTGGGTTTCCATTCTTAGCTTTTACTGTGGCAGCTTGCACCTAATTAATCTACTGAACTAGACATTGCTAGTGACACAGGTTTTTTAAGCTTCTGTCAGTGGTGACCTACAGTGTTCTTTGAGTCCTTTACAGGTTGTGAATCGATTAACTTCAGCAGCTGACGTGCTGGCTGTTTGTTTTACAGATTGTAACTTCTGCATCGACAGACCTTCAGGACTACACATACTACTTTGTTCCTGCTCCCTGGCTATCTGTGAAACTTCTCAGGCTGTTACAGTGCTATCCACCTCCAGGTAATGCACAAATCACAGCTCTGGTCATCTCTCTTGCACAGTACACTGTCTCCAAAGAGCTGCTGCACTGCAGTGTTACCATAGCTTGGAGTGCAAGCACATTGTCTTAAGGCAAAGATACTCAAGTTTGTACTCCTGAGTGTTTCTAGTAGCTCTAAGCTACTTGACCTTTTGAATTATCTTGTGTTTAATTTTAACAAAATGTCTAACTAATGTGCATGTTACAAATCACTGGCAGCTGCCATTTTAACCATTAATTAATATTATCAACTATATTAAAGCCTCAAAGTATGTTGTAGTGCAGATTGTGTTTGGCTTTTGTTTTCACTCAGGAGGAGTGTGACTTGGCATTCTATTCCCGTGTGTGTTGGGGAGTGTAAATGTTTTTAATGTCTCAGAATAGTTTAGTTAATTTAGATTTAGCCAGGGGAAAACCTAAGGTAGGGACGAGGGTTTGGAGCAAACGAAGTTGTCCAATGGCTCCTTGTTCTCCAGAAGACCCTGCGGTACGTGGCCGTCTGACAGAATGCCTGGAAACCATCCTCAACAAAGCACAGGAGCCACCCAAGTCAAAGAAAGTGCAACACTCAAATGCGAAGAATGCTGTCCTGTTTGAGGCAATAAGCTTAATTATACATCATGACAGGTGAGCTGACTTCTGTTATCAGAGGGGTTTTTAAAGTGAAAAGCTGGGGCTTTGTCTTCAACAGTTAATCAGATTTTAATGGGGGAGGGAGGAGAGGAGAAAAGAATAGGAAGTTGCTTGCTAGATTGGAACACAACCACAGCTGTGTAACTGAACAGTGAACTGTGTAGCTTTGGGTTTTGCTGCTTCTTTATTTGATGTTTTGTATTGACCCCACTGCTCTAATCTGACAGAGATTATTTGCTCACAGTATCTGAATTTGCATTTCACTAGCAAAGCATTCTAGCAGACACTTCGAGGCATTTAAAGAAATTTTCACTGCAGCAATAGTATTCTGAATTGAGTGTTCTCAAACCTGTTGCTTTTAACCCTTTCACTTTCTCTCCTGTTCTGTGCAGTGAGCCAAACCTACTAGTCCGTGCCTGTAACCAGCTAGGTCAGTTCTTGCAGCACCGAGAAACTAATTTGCGTTACCTAGCACTGGAAAGCATGTGCACGCTTGCCAGCTCTGAATTCTCACATGAGGCTGTGAAAACACACATAGAAACAGTTATCAATGCACTGAAGGTAAATATTGAAGTGTGTGGTCTGGTTTTGAGTGTTGTCTTCTCCTCTGCCTTAATGCCCTCTCCCCCAGTGCCCCAAGCTCCCCGTCCCTAATGAAGTTAATAATGCTTAGGGATCAAATGAGTTATTCTTTGAAGCCTGCTTCAGTTTTTTACCTCAATCCAGCAAAATCTTGCTGTGCTGGCAATTACAGAGGTCAGCTTTTGTTGATTTCTACACCTTGCTGATAAATCTGATAACTGTAGCTGTGTCCCCTGTAACACAGGTATCAACTCAAGTGTAGCTGAAGATGAATAATTGTTTAAAAATGTGGAATTTCAAAATTGAGAATCCTGGGAAGGCGGTATTATTACTGTCTTGCTGGTATTGGACACTGTTCCTTCACTGTAGTAGCTTATGGGGAGTGGTGGAGCAGATCAGCTTGCACTGCAGAATTGTAAAGACCAGAAACCAGAAAGACACGTTCCCAGGCCATGTTTATGTGACAAAGCCGAAGTCAAAAGAGTAAGACTGATTTGCATGTAAATTTACTTGCACACTTGGATGTTTAAATGCTTTGTGTTCTTCCAAGTTCATGCTGTAGCATATTTATACATTTGTCTAAGTTCAAAGTATGTATTTGTTCTAGCTGGAGTTCAGTTGTTACAAGCTATGCCCAACGCTAAACCTGCAGGTAGCTAAATGCTCATTGGCCTGGTAACAATTAAACAATTTCAGCCAGTTATTGGTGCATTTGTGGGCACTGGTACCAGTTGCTCGGTGCATAGTGGCCCACTCACCCTACTCTGTATAATACTGAAGTGTTCTGTACAAACTCCTCCATTCTTTCAGCACCTGCACAAATTTGAATAAGTATGCGACAGAAACAGAACTGCATCATTTGAATTTTTATGATAGTATTTAAAAGCAGGAAGCTGTCTGAGTCTCCACTGACCATTTCCTAGGTGACTGAAAGTGAAAAATAGTGTAAGAAATTCACAGCTTATATAAAGGGTATATCTGAGTTCGTTTTGCATCTGAAAAATTATGCAAATTAATTTGTTTTAAATTTTACTGTATATTATACTAAGCTTCATTTCTTAAGTTGTATGTACTTTCCAAAAAAAGATGAAATCCTCTTGACCTTTGACTCTGTGTCTTTTTGCAGACTGAAAGAGATGTAAGTGTACGACAAAGAGCTGTAGATCTCCTGTATGCAATGTGTGACCGAAGCAATGCCCAGCAGATTGTGGCTGAAATGCTCAATTACCTGGAGACTGCAGATTATTCCATTAGAGAAGAAATTGTAAGCTGTTGGTGTTTTTCTTAAATATTTGTTTCATAGCTGGATTTGGCACTATAAGTATCATTTATCAATTGGGATGCTGCATAGTCTGTGATAGAGATTGCTTTTCATGGTGGCTTAAAAGAAAGAACCCAGAAAAAACTACTCAAACAAACAAAACCCCTCCAAACTTTGTAGTCTAATAGCAAAGAATTTAGGTTAAACTAATCCAGAGGGAAGGGAGGAACTTTGGAAACTTAAGAATTTTAAAAGCTGATCTTGGTCTCGGGACAGCGCATATAGAAAGCGAAGTGAATTTTATGTGAGCCAACACATTATCTACATCTGAGGGTTAGGTACTACTCTAGTCAATTGTCCAATAACTTCAAAAATTAGTAGTAAATGCTTATTTGTAGGTTTAACTTCGTATGCTCTGAGAATGTTCAGTCTAAAACAAATACCTTATAATCAGGTAAGAGGCCTGATACCTATCTCTGTCCTACCAATAGGATAAAAGTTGAAATACTCAACCTAAACCTTTTTAGGGTGGTAAACAAAACTTGTACTTACAGTAGTTATTTAGCTTAGCTAGGTGCTGAAGTCCCTTTGTTGGAGAAGTGAATGTGGAATAAATGCAGTGTTCGTTGATTTACCTCTTGTGCTGTCTGGTTGCTGTTGGCAATGTCCCCTGATTTGGCAGACGGTGAGAATTTCATTCTGTTCCCTTATACTGACCTGTTCTTTTAAGAGTAGTAAATGCAATTGGTAATAAATTGTGTGGGGTCTCCCCTGAAGCTGATTGTTTGCTTCAGGATGCAGAAAATCTAAGTATGACTTGAAAAAGTCAGCTATGCTTTGGTGACACTATTTGCCTCTGCTATCTTGAGTTTCCTTTTGCCTTTTTTTGATAGGTTTCCAATTTCCTATTTGATCCTCAGTGTTACAGCAAACAAAAAATGTTTTATAAATTGCTCTTCATCACTTAGGTACACTATTGGAAAACCACAAAGATACAACATATATGAATGCATTATGGGGCAAGCAATATGTGCTTGGCAGCTGCTGTATTCTGGCACAGCATTTCAATGTTCACCTTTCACCTTGCCTGTGGGAACAAGTGAACAAGCTCATGCATCTGAAACTGAGGCTTCTGGGCCACTGTAGGGCATCACCAGGTGTATACAGCTCGTAGTCAGAGCTGTAGCCAACCTTCTGTGTTCTCTTTTGTGTGCCCAGGTTCTGAAGGTTGCAATTCTAGCTGAGAAGTATGCAGTGGATTACACCTGGTATGTGGATACAATCCTGAATCTGATTCGCATTGCTGGTGACTATGTCAGTGAAGAAGTGTGGTACCGAGTTATTCAGATCGTCATCAACAGGGATGATGTGCAAGGATATGCAGCAAAGACCGTCTTTGAGGTGAGAGTAACTCTTTTCAGCTCCCTTTCAAAATGAGCTAAGAATTGGGGAAGCACCACATGATGTAACAGGGGAAACTTAAGGAGCTCTGTCTGTCATCAAAAGTCCACAGTTCTGCTAGATGGGCCTAAGAGTGCTCTTAATCAAGTAATGCTCACATTAGAGTCTTCTGTGAAATCATACCACCCATCGTGTTTTTCTCCTAAGTGCTCTGTAGTGCGTAGATCCATGGTCTGCTCTTGCAGGAAAGCAGATGAGAAAAGAGGGAATGGAAATGACAGAAAAGATGTTTTTTCATACATTGCATATCAATGATTATTGCTGTGTTACAGGCCCTTCAAGCTCCAGCATGCCACGAGAATCTTGTAAAAGTAGGTGGCTACATCTTGGGAGAATTTGGAAATCTGATAGCAGGTGATCCAAGATCAAGGTAAAACACATTCTAAAATACGGAATTGAAGTAATAATGCTTTCTGTAAAGAACTTAATTCCTAGCTTTCCTGAAGGCTAGTTAACAAATCATTCAGCTCTTGCTAATAATACAGTAATGATTATCATACCTACAAAAACTGAACAATTTTTTTTTTCATCTTTTAAGTCCTCTCATCCAGTTCAACTTGCTACATTCCAAGTTTCATCTGTGTAGTGTTCCTACCCGAGCTCTGCTTCTGTCTACCTACATCAAGTTTGTGAACCTGTTTCCAGAAATCAAAACTACAATTCAAGATGTGCTGCGCAGTGACAGTCAGCTGAAGAATGCTGATGTTGAGTTGCAGCAGAGAGCTGTTGAGTATTTGAGGCTCAGTACTATTGCTAGTACTGATATATTGGTAGGTATAAATTTTTTTTATGCAGTACTCTGCTCTCAACAGGTTAATCTCAACTAAACCTTACCTGATTGCTCAGAAGTCTCAGTGCAGGATTAAGGATTACAATGTGGGTGCTGGTTCTTTTAGTCTCCTAATTCTGTTGCAGTCGTCTTTAATTTAGAGCTAAAATTCAAATTGTTATTGCTGTAGTGGGACATATGACCATCAAGACATGTTAATCTGGAGCAGAGAAGCCAGGGAGAGCTGGCACAATACAGGATCCTAGAGGATTTAGATGTCAGAAGGGGGGGCTTTTCTTCTGAGGACTTACTTTATGGTGGGCAGGAAAAGTGTAGTCTCTTGAAGTTGAGTGATTTTACTTGGTCCTCTCAGGTCTGAGCACAGCATTGCACATTTGGTTTTGATATCTAATAAAGGCTTAGATCTGAGTAGAAACTTGAATATTCTGTCTTTTAAGTCTAGGTCTGCCCAATTTAAGGATCCTTAGGTCTGCTATGATCTAATTATTTAAGTTTTGTTTTTAATTTAATAACATTGTTTCAGAGAAATTATATGCTCCTGTTTTTATAACCAAGTGCTTTGGAAGGACTTCAGAAAGCTTTAAAGATTTTTTTTCTTTTACAAAAGCAATCAATCCCTCACTACAATAAACTGCATATTAATTTTCTGTGTGGGTAACTACTTCTGCTTTTGCTTTATGCAACCTTTAAGGGTGTGTCTCTCAAAGACTCAGAAGCTGATTTGGCTTCTTCTCTGAAGTTTAACTTATACTTTTTCCTTTTTTTTTTAATGATAAGGCTACAGTGTTGGAAGAAATGCCTCCCTTTCCAGAGAGGGAATCTTCTATTTTGGCTAAACTGAAGAAGAAGAAAGGCCCAGGCACAGTTACTGACCTGGAAGAGATCAAAAAGGAGAGGAGCTCCGACATGAATGGAAGTGCTGAACCTGCCTCTGTCAGTGTTGTTGTGAGTTTAAAAGCTGTTATTTCATTAATTTAGATGTTGTGCAAGTGAGAAAATACTGGTTTCCTAAAGTAGCTTTTTGGGGATCTAAAACCTCCCATTTGAAACTTAAAGCTATGGGTGTTTGCTATAAAGCAGAAGATATACTGCTGCTTTCCCCTCACTGCATGCTTGGATGCAGTTTTCCTTTGGAAATCTTACGTAGTGGGGACAACCTGTCTGCAGCCTACAAAAATCCCTTTTACGTTGTTGTTTGAAAAATATTGCTGTTCACTTTCGATATGTGTATTCCCTTGTTGAAATTGCACTGAGGGTGAGATGATAAAATTAAGACATTTAAAAGGCGTTAGCTTGAATTTCAGAATATCAGCTGGTTTTTCTGCTTTGTCTGACATTATTTTGCATTTTGGTTTGGGTTATTGTTTTTCTTAAAAGTGGACAGCACTTAACCTTCAACAGGATGTCCTTAAATCAATACAAAGTTGTTACTTTTTATTTGACAGTAATATTTAAGTTCAGTTATGCTAGACAAGTCCACAGGTGTTTTTTCTTCTGAGCTGAAACTTCTCATTTTCTTGTCAGTTAAAGCTTCTAGGATCAACTTTCCCCATAATGTAATACTACTTTCTGGTTTAAATGCCTAGAATAGCTTGTGATTAGATTTAAGATGCTGTAGAAGATGACCTAGAGAAGGAAATACTGTAGCATGCTCCTTACACAGTTTGTTAAAGCATAATTTACTACTTAGTCACTGCAGTGTATAAGAGTAGCTACTCCAAGTGCAACAGTTTTGACTGGACTAAATTCTCTTTCCAGCAAAATTCTTCGAATGCCAAATTGAGGTGACTGGCAGTTAATACTGCATTATGAGCTTCACTTTATGGGTTGCAGCCATGTAAGAGACTGCACAGTGTTACTTTCACCAGTGGCTTTATCTGGTTTAGATTCCAGAAATGTTAGAAATTTGGGGTCCAACTTTTGTTTGTTTTTAGTATGTCCTAATGATTGGAGTCTCAAAGTCTTTTGCCAGGGAATTTTTCATTAAACTGTATGGAATATCTGATAACTTGGAGTTGGCTTACGAAAACAAGATGTCAGATAGATCCAAATGCATCTCATGACTCATCCTCAGGTCATCTGGCACAGTGGAAGCTGCTAATGTCTAATAACATGACCATTTTGATTAACAGTCTGTGCTTTGTTCTTGCATGTGACTTGGGCACATATATGCAGCCTCTGTTGCATGATTCTGTGTCCTGGCTGCTTGATTTGTTCTATTTGAGGAAAAAACAGTTTAAACATCTTGTCTCTTCCTCTAGCGTTTGCAGCTTGAACTGGCTACAGGCTCTGCTTTTTTTGCTGGTTGGGTTTACATTCTTTCTAAGATCTGCTGGGCTTCAGAAACCCAGGATTAAACTGATAGTCAATTTTAAAGATGCTGTGATGACCTGTGATTTAGGTTTGTGTAAAAGCCACTTGCTTTCTTGATGGATTCTTCATGAAAGAAAAGCAACATGTGAATTTTATTCCCTAGAGTACTTGCTTTTCCTTGAAACTGATGGGAAAAGAGAGGGGGGGTGAAAAACTGTCATCTTTGTCATCTTTCTTCTGCAGAACCAGATTTTAGATTAATTTTGGTTTTGTTTTTATTTAATGGTTAGATGGACATAACTCTCTTCAAAGGAAAAAAAAGAAAACCACATCTGTAAATGACCTTAAGTTGAAATTCAGCGTGGTAACAGCTGCATTTGTGAAGCCTTTTGCAGCCATTTAAACCTTGATTTGGGGTGGGGAGAGTCACTTTGCCATAGCTTAGTTGTCTATGCAAACGAGAGAGCTTTGTTGTAGTTTTGTTGCAGTGTAACACCGAAGTGTCTTGTCTTCCTTAGTCCACTCCTTCTCCATCGGCGGATCTGCTGGGTCTGGGTGCTGCCCCTGTCACCAATTCAGCTCCCCCACCTTCCTCTAGTGGTAGCCTGCTCGTGGATGTATTTTCAGATTCAGCTTCTGCAGTTGCACCTCTTGCTCCTGGTTCTGATGACAACTTTGCGAGGTAATTAAGTCACCCTGAAAGGAATTTGAAGGAGAATTTGTCTGTTAAAACAGGATTGAAGGAAAAACACACATAACTTTGGTTTTGTTCCAGCATATTGAGTGCATTCCGGGGTGGTAGTTTTGCAGCAAAAGAGGTGTTCTTGGACACTCTTCTGGATGTGCTGTCTCTTTATTGAATATCTCTTATAATGGAAAAACTAGGTTTGTAGTACTCAATCCGAGGATATTTGCCACATAGTATTGTTTGGTTTCCATGCTGGTTTTGCTTCTTTGTTAAATTAAGCTGCTTGTGCATCTCCATACATCTTGAAGTGAGGGTTATCTGTCCTGATATGAATACATTCCTTCTTATTTTCATTTCATAAAGCATTCTTGTCTCTCCACTTATGACACGCTGCTACTGGAACAGTGAGATGATTGTATTCAGAGATACTGCTTCCCAGATTTTAATGCTACACTTCAGTTGTTCTGCTACTGTCCGACAAGGGGGTGTGAAAAGGCGATAAAATACAAGTGGTTTTCTTTTTTTTTAAAGGGGATTTGGTACTACGATTATATTAGCAAGTGTAGTGTATAGGTACCATGTGTTGTTATCCCCATTAGCATTAAAAGCCCCTGTGGCTACTCTCAAATGGTATTCGGCTAAATTTTTGGGGAATGAATGGCATAAAATCACAGAATGTCTTTAAAATCAGTTGTCTTACTGGACAAGAACTTATTACTGTTGTCAGGGACCAAATTTTGAATGTTGGCACAACAAATTTTCAATCCACCTTAATATAAAAGACATAATTAGGGAAACTGATCTGCCTTGGATCATTGACACTTTCATCAACATTTTATACCAGGCAATGCATTGTTGCAGGTTTGCAGTGACTAATAGTTGATCCTGTGTTTCTCCTGGAAGGTCAGATGTGATACTTGATTGTACAACACAAAACCAGGACTTTGGGAAGCTACACAAGCTTGTTCATGCCCTTTTTTTTTTTTTTTTTTTTTTTTTTTTTTTTTAAATAAGAGTGTGAAAAAAGGAACCAATGCTAGTAGCTTCATAAGCAAATGTTACTTAAAAAGAGTTTTCTCTTTCTGCAGAAGAAAGTATAGCAATGCCCAACTCCTTGGTCTTGTAGATGATGAAATGCTTCTCTAATGATACTGAGAAGTTGCTTTTTACAGTTTCCTGCCTCTTTTTAGTGCTGTTGTCACTTTTGTTTCTAATCTGTTGCTTGGGTAAGTCATTCTCTGTGTGCCCGTGTACTCTTGCCTATGCTTAATACTTGTGTGTTTTTAGGAACTGATTGTGCACCTGTCATTAGAAGGGTTCCTAAGGTTGATGAGGCCTCTGCTTTTAAGCACATCTTTGTAGTAGTTAATATGCAGCTACCTTTTTGATTTTGAACTTAAACACTTTTGCTGTCACAGTTAAACACCTAAAAGGACTTGGTTCTGTAAGAGGTTTACATTTACTGAACACTTCAGCTGTCTTCGTGAAGGATTGCTGTTTTCTAACAGTCTGGGTGGGATGGGGGAGAGAAGTGGGGGAAAACATTGCCTAATGCCTAAAACCTTTCTAGGATACTGAGTTAGGGCAGCTAATCAATTTCTCGTGCATTAAGCTCAGCAGTGCCGTTTTTGAGGAAGGAGGTAAAAGAAGTAACTAAGCTCTAAGCTGTCTTTACTAACTCCTGCTGTCTCTGTCGCTACTGCCTTTCTTCCTTTGTGCTGCCTGAACTAGCCCTGACCTGGCTTCATCTGAGGTAGTTTCTGAGGAACCAGCTGATACTGTGCATGATGCTGATGAGCTTTTTCACAAGTAAGCAACACTAAAACCTTGCAAGGCTGGGCAATTTCCAGAATATAGTTATAAAGCAAAACTATATTGTTCATTAACTTAATACCAGCAAAACTAAAGAAACATGTATTGTCAGACTTGTGACTAGAACACCTGTGTGGATGCTGTAGATTTTGTGACAGGCTCAAAAATACACAGGTTAGAGTTGCCTTTCCAAGTTAGTGCTATCACACACTGCTCTAAAACAAGACAATGCCAGTTGTGTGTTAAGGTTTTGCAACTACTTGGAAATAAATAAAAACCAGAGTACTTGTCAAAAGTACTGATATTTGGGAGTGTTTTAAGTGCCCTATGTGCAAAAGGCAGATGTTTGCTGACCACCTGTTATACTTTTAAATGAAGGGTAATAGAAAGGACTGAGATCACTGGAGAATGGGCTTCCTCTCTCACAATGGAAAAAGTACATCTCTCAGTTGGCTTAGTGATACAGAAGTGATAAAACAAGGAGGTTTTTTTCTTTCAGGTTTAAACAGTCAAAGCTTCAAACTTTTCAATTCTGCACCAACCTAATGAGTTACAGAAGTTCTCAAGACTAATAAGAAAAGTCCTAATCTGTTGCCTGATCCTTTATTAGACAGTGTGTGTGTATATAGCATATTGTGGTTTCCTTCATAGTTTCTCAGACATCCTATCAAATAAAAACATCAGTTCTTTTAGTGTCCTACAAGTGGTGGTTCTGGTTGTAAAATTGTCTTTTCTAACTCTGCAGTTTTCTGCAAAAGCCTCTCTCACAGATTGATGCATTCTAGGTTAACCGCAATCTTCATCCTCTGTGTAAACCCTGAGTTTTGTGGTTCTGAATATTGTTTAATGTGGCTCAATTTAAAACACGTTTTCCCTCTCTTCCCCTAGGTTTGTGTGTAAAAATAATGGAGTGTTATTTGAAAATCAGTTGCTACAAATTGGCTTGAAGTCTGAATTTCGACAGAACCTGGGTAAGATCTGTTGTGCCGTGGTTGGCTGTCTGCATTATCAATCACAGTGCCAGCATGATGTTCCAGATAGGACTCACTTTGCAGCTTCTGAAGAGGGAAATATCATTACAAGCCTAAGCTGTTTTACAGCTTCCATTGTTGTGCATCCCTGGCTTTTGTGTGGGTTCTTGTTTCCTTAAATTTTCTGATTGTTTTGGTAGTTGATAAAACTACCAAAGAAAACAAGAGTGTTAAGCTCCAGCACCCCAGCTCTTGCTGTGTGGTTGTATGGCCGGTGTAGCCAGGTTTATATAGGACCATTTTTCTCAAAATATGTATCTTGCAGTATAGCTTGCTGTAATGATATGAGACACAATGCACTTCAGATCAGATTGAATGCACAAGATACTGGAACCATCTAGAAAAGAGATGGGATTTGAACACAGGCATTAGAATTACTCACTTTGCCATTTCTGTAAAGCTCTTGGTGGCATAGTAGCATTTTAACAAAATTCTCCAGCAATTGAAAGACTTCCAGTGATGATTTTAACTGTCTGTGTGACAGCTGCTGTAGGAGAGATCTAATGGCTTGGTTAAATCACTGCATTTTGAATGTGAATGTCTAGGTAAGATAAACGATATAAAACTGTATTTTTTTTTCCTAAAAGAGGTTTTAAAGAAAGGTAGAAAGATAATGTGTTAGGGAATTGAAGCACAAGTAGTTCAGTGTTTTTGATTACACGATCTAAAATTTCTGATGTCTTGTTTTTTTATCTTTCCAGGACGTATGTTCATATTCTATGGTAATAAGACATCAACACAGTTCTTGAATTTCACTCCAACAGTAATCTGCTCAGATGACCTTCAGTCCAATATCCTTAAATGTAGTAGCATGTGTCTGTTCTTATTAGGTTTTTGTGGTTTATTGCTGCACAATATAATACATCTGTTGGATCAAGGCACAGCGTCCTTGAACGTGAAGAAATGAGAAGCTTGCTGATAGCTCTCTAAAGTTCTTGTAAAAAGAACAAGTCTTGAGTAGATGAAAGATTCTTTCCTTAAAGCCTCAGTTATAAACATGAATTTTACTTCTGAAATAACAAGAAATTAGGCTGAATAAATACCTACTGGAAATGTAGCTTTTGCTACTGACATGAAGTAGCAGAGGTAGAAATGTGTCCTTCAAGTACTGCATTAGCAGGTAACCTGAAACTTGACATGGAGAGGGAATACACGTGTGCCGAGATGATGGTACTTTAAAATAAGCTATTAATTCATGGCTGGTACTTAATCTTTGGTATTGCAAATTTAGGATTTCTGGGAGATCAGTCAGGCTTGTTTGACTCAAGGCATCTCTGTCATGTTCAAAGTAGTCCTGTGGCTTTTATTGTGAAGGTTCTGTGCCTTCACACATTTTTAAGGGCATCTTTAAGAATATCCAGTTAACTGAGAATTTTCATTTATTGCTTGTAGATGTGTCAATATGAAAAAAACACAATAAACAAAAATAACCCCCCACAAACTCTTTTCTTGTACAAAAACTGAGCTTTAGATGTTCAGCAGTACATAGAGAATGAGTGAAAATGTATGGATGCTAATTTCTCATAGAGCTTATTTTGGAAGATTTGCATTTCTTAAGTTATCAGTTCATTGATCTGTTTCCTTAACTACTTTTCGACGCCTGAATCTTCAGACAAAACCTGTTGACCCCACAGTGGATGGAGGTGCACAGGTGCAGCAGGTTGTGAACATTGAATGTGTGTCAGACTTCATGGAAGCTCCAATCCTGAACATTCAGTTCAGGTAAAACAAAGGATTCAAATGTTAGTGAATTCATTTGAGGAAAGATGTTAAATTTGCCATGGCCCCGTGACTGAAATGCGAAATGTGGACATACAAAGCTCTCTTGAAAATTTGATATAATGAAGCTTTAAGGTGCTAGGGAGAATCCACTTGGAACAATGTGGTTTAAAACCCCAGCCAAACCAAACAGTCAAGAAGCAGCCACTGATAAAATGTCTCCATGACTTCTGTCTCTGCTATCTATATAAAACAGCAGTCTTCCTGTTTGCTTAAGAAATCTTGACAGGAATATACGCAGTAACTTCTCCCTTCTGGGATCCAAGAACATTTCTGCAAATAACTTGACCTGGAAGTGTATGCAGCCAGAAATAGAATCTTGTTCTGTCCACTCAACATCAGCTCAGCTTTATAAAATCCTGAGTTTTGGGCTACATGCTGTCATTCTAGTCTAAACTGGTTTTTATTGGTATGTTTTCACGGGGATATATTTTCACCCTTAGGGTACTATCTAGAAGGATAAACTGATGCTAAGACTGAGAGAACCATATCAGCAGTTCTGCCAATTTATGTGCCATCTAAGCAGGGGAAATAAATTTATTTAACAGTGGATTGAAACTGTATTAGAAATGTCATGTGCAGTTGATGGATTTTAATCATAAACAGTTCCTTAGTTGCTTGGCTGATTTCTGCTGAGGCACTGCTGAGGCTGCCACATGCACTGTGGTTTTTCTGTTCCATCTGCAGGTACGGCGGAACATTTCAAAACCTTTCAGTAAAATTACCCATCACTCTGAATAAATTTTTCCAGCCAACAGAGATGTCGTCTCAAGACTTTTTTCAGCGTTGGAAGCAACTGAGCAAGTAAGACTTCGTACTTGGGCCTCTTGTGGTGGGCAAGGGAAGAGAAAGGTATATTGTGAATGTAGCTGGTGCAGTGCCTCATGCCATACTCAGTCCTGTAAGCCATGAGTTGTCCCAGTGGAATTAATTGCTACTGGAAATGCTGTTCATAATGTATTTGTCTTGCCTTGTGTTGCAGTCCAAAACAGGAAGTACAGAATATCTTTAAAGCAAAGCACCCAATGGATGCAGAGATCACAAAAGCAAAGGTGGGTGATGGTGTGATATTTCAAATTCGTAGCATACAGGGCAGTGGCAGGTCATGTTCTAACCTCAGCTGGCAACTAAGCACCACACATTCATTCGTTCACTCTCCCCCAGAGGGGTGGGACAGAGAATAAGAAGGGTAAAAGTGAGAAAATGTGTGGGTTGAGGTAAAGAAAAAGCCATGCACACAAGCAAAGTGAAGAATTAAATCAGTGCTTCCTGTTGGCAGGCAGGTGTTTGGCCATTCCCAGGGCAGCAGGGCTCCATCAGGTGTAACAGTTACTTGAGAAGGCAAAACATCACTGTGAACATCCTCCCATTCTTTCTTTTCCCGGCCTTATATGCTGAGCCAGGACATTACAGTATGGGATATCCCACTGTTCAGTTGACCTGGCCTGTGTCCTATCCCAGCTCCTTGTGCATCCCCAGCTTCCTCACTGATGGGGTGAGGAGCAGAAAAGACCTTGGCTCTGTGTAACCCCTACTCAGTGATAACTAAAACATCCCTGTGTTATCAACTGTTTTGAGCACAGATCCTAAATACAGCCCCATACCAGCTGCTAAGAAGAAAATTAACTCTATCCCAGCCCAAATTACCACGTGGTATAAGCAAACTTTGTGCATTTTTGTTTTTATGGCAGTTGGATCATCCAGTGAAAGTGTGACTCCATGTTTCCATGCTGTGTGATAGGGTGTGGCAGTGCTGAGTGGAATGGACAATTTCTAGCTGTGCCTTGAATTAGATGCAGTCTTCAGTAGCAGTTGGAGACTTGAGGCTGTTGAGGGAAGCACCAATTCACTGCTTAAAACTGAATTGGAAGATAGTTCAAGCGTTAATTTATACTTGGGGTACTTTTCCTTAGAAAAGGAAAGTGACTTTTTGGCTGACTTAGACAAAACAGAAGTGACTGTATAATACAGGAGTGGCTGTATCAAAACCAGGGCAGACTGATGTTAAATCTTCACTTGCTTCTCCGTTGCTTTTGAAAAGGGCCTTGTTTGCACAACAGCTCACTTATCAGCGTCAGCCTTCAAAATTTTGTACTAATGACTTTGTCCTGCTTGTTTTGCTGTTTGATAGTGACTGTTTGGGTATACTTGGTATTTGTGTTCTCCTCTCCCCACACTAAATCTTCTGGGTTTCTTTCACAGATAATTGGATTTGGATCAGCCCTGCTTGAGGAGGTAGATCCCAATCCTGCTAACTTTGTTGGTGCTGGTATCATACACACAAAAACCACTCAGATTGGATGCTTGCTGCGCCTTGAACCCAACCTCCAGGCACAGGTATCTGTGTAACTATCTCCAGCTTAGATACAAGTTCTCATTTGAACTAAATATCTCTGTGTATCGGAAGCCCCTTAAGATATTTAAAAGTCACTATTGCAATAGCTGCTTATGACTGCAGACTCCAACAAGAAATTAAATTGTAGCAGCTGTCCCTGGCCCTCCTGGGTAAGCTGCTTCTTCAGAGCAATTCTCTTTCCTCTTGAAGAGATCCTTGTAATATTCCAGACTGTCTTGTGCACATTGGGCCAGGTTAAGCATGCTTCTTTCCCTTGTTTTAAATTAGTAAAAGACTAACTGGCCAAAGAGAAAGCATAAGCAAGTGAGTACAACATTAAGAGTATTTTTACTAAAGCTTTTTTGACAGAGATGTTATCAAAATTACCTAAGGATTAAAAATAAGGTTTGGGTTGGTTGTGTCTTCTGTTCCCTAAAGAAGTGGTTGTACAGGGTCTTAAGACTTCTCCACAGCATTTGCTCCTCTTTAACAGATGTTCAGGACAACACCTTTCTGTTAAAGCCAAAAAGTATTTGACTAACAGTAATTCCCATTAAGGATTTGAAGATAGGGTTGGTTCAGCCAGTGGTTTGAAAAAGCTGTGTTGCTCAGTGGCTCACTGCCTCTGAGTGTTTTGTGATCTTTTTCCTACCAAAGCTTGCAAAGCAAGTAAGAGGTAACTGTTAGTGTTCACTGTTGACTGTGCATTCCTTTAATGCCAGACTGTTTAAAAATGTTATTTTATGTTCTTTTTCAGATGTATAGGCTCACACTACGAACAAGTAAAGAAGCTGTATCTCAGAGATTATGTGAATTGCTGTCAGAACAGTTTTAATATTAACCATGTCAGTTTTGGTTTTTCCACTTATATCACTGTCATCATACTGCAAATAAATGTCTTGTACATCACTGTCTGAGTACTGCAATGTTAACCAATACCAGCTCCCTGCCTTAATAGGACTTGACCCTTGTTTGAAATTAAGACTGTAAAATGTACAGTACAGGGAAGTGACTTTTTCCATTAAAATGGCTTTTAGTGTGTTCCACAAAGGGTGGGAGGGCTGCATTTTGCTTTTTTTTTTTTTTTGGCAGAGGTCAGGCTTTTAAACTTGTTGAAGGGAAATTGTTTTTTGTTGTGGCAATCCAGGATTTCAGCTGAAAACAGCTCAAAAACCTTCTGCTTCAGTACCTTTAAGAGATACTTCCTCTGCTCTGAGCCGAAAGAAACCAGTGTACTGCTGCTCAGGAAGGTTAACTCCCATGTTAATGTAGAGTCAAAACTTGGTAAAGTTGAACATTGCCACAAGTTGTCTACTGGATGGAAGGGCAGATGTGAAGATGTGTTTGAATTTGATTGAAGTGAACATTTATGTTGTGTCGCCAATCTTTGTATTTGAAAAATGCCACAGGACCAGAGTCTTAAGAGTATTACTCTTGTAATATTTTACATCTTAATGTTTTCTGATCTTTGGATTGAACACAAAAGCTATTCTTAACCCTTCTGCTTATCTCCATTAATGAGGTGAGCTTCTCTGATAGGGGGTGAATGAGTATATACTTGTTTGTTGTTTCTCAGTGAAGTTAAATATTCTGTTCTATGTTTTTTCTGTTTGCCATTAGACTTCACAAATCAGAGTCCTAATGATGTGATACAATTAACTGCAGAAACTAGTATTGTATAAAAGAAGTGGGAAGGAATGGGCCCTGGAAGGGCTGTAAGGCATGCTCTCTTAGGTGAAAATGTAATTTTAATCAGTATCTTTTCCCCAGTGTATATTAATGCTCAGACTCAAGAGGTTGAATAACTGATATCTAAGCAGTTTCCTTCCTGTAAGTGGTAAAAATGTCCAGCATGGTGTAGAAAAGTGTTGAAACTGAAAGTAGAAGACCCAAAAATGTTCAGCTCTTCCAGTGGTTTCTACAGCCAAAGTCTTTGTACCTTGTTTCACATCAAACTTTTTGCAGCCTGTCTGCAGAGGTGAGTGGACAGAAATTTTGGCTCATGCTCCTCAAGCCTTAAGGTGAAACAGAGGCTGCTGACCCAAAGCAGGTGAGGTGACCCAGTAGAAACCCTGGGCCGGTGGCAGCAAGAGCTACAGAGCATGGTGAACAAAATCAGCTCCTGCTGACAGAGAAGGGAACCCTCAGGTCAGGATTTCCTCATGGTCATTGAAAGGAAGCCTGGGATTGCTGTGTCACAACACACACAGACAAGTGTGCCCAGGGAATGGAGGTGTTGAGTCATGGTGGTGACACTGAAAATACGTTTAAATGAGGCTGCTGTCATGCTGCCCAGTGCTCAGCAGGGGACAGGATTCTCCATGATTGAGTGTGCCTTGCTTTTTGTCTTCAGTGCTTTGAGTTTAAATGATGGAACTGGGAGATTATCACTTGGGTTGGCTAAAGGCTCCTGACGGTACTTGAGCAAAAGTGAAAAATGAGGAACAAAGGTTTGGCTGTGATGTGTGGATTTTGGGGGATATGTTTTGTTATTCCTGAAATGGCTGGTAACTATGGATATTAAGGCTGAAAACTGGGCTAAAGGCCTGGTCTTTCTGCAAAAGTTCTCTTGAACAATTGGCCCCTTTAAGGCCTTTCACATTCTTCTTACTTAGGACTCTTTCAGTGACAACATTTATGATTAAAATCTTGGTGAGTGGTTCCTGCAGTCAGGTTGGGCAGTTGGCAAATACTGATGGAATACCTTTTGTTTTGGCCTCTCGATGTTGTGTGTCTCATTATTAGTCCTGTTATGTTAACCATGCTCTTGGCTGCTCTGTTAAAATCTGATGTACTGAACTAAAGGGAGTCTTAGCAAAGACAGAGGAGGAGGTTCTCTTTTGTATTTTCCAAATCCTGTTGTATATCTGTCCCCCTGAAAAATGTTCTGTGCCCTCATTAAAGGACACCTTGAGACACTGCACTATTTTATTTCACTTTGCTTTGGTTCAAGCTGTGCTAAAATGTGCATTAAAATATGGGAAGGAGGGGGGGTAAGGGAAAGTGTCTTTTCAGTGGTGACTGTGTTAAGCTTATGACTGTTCACTCCTTGTATTAAATGTCAGCTCAATGAAGCCATGAGCAGAAAAGTGAACAAATTAAAGACAAATACTTGATTTTTTTTTTTTTTGTGAATGATGGTTAACTTACCAGTGATGTATCCTGTCAAGCAGACAAAGTAATTTCTGCAGTAAACAGTGTTATTGTTTTTAAGTGCAGTATTTTCAGGCATTGACATGTGAAAATAACTGAATAGCAAAACAGGTAGCATATGTTCATTCTTGACCTACACTCCAGTATGTAACATTTATGGTGATTGTCTTATTTGTATAAAACAAAGTTCTGTCAAATTAAGTGGAGAATTTTCATATAGAAGACTATATATTAGACTATATTCATCAGAAGAACATATTAAGATTAAATAAATGATTAGAACAGTGATGAAACTCTCCTTTTTTTGTCTGGGGGCTGAAGGTGTAAAAAATATTCTCATGGAATGGTTGTTGTGGAACACAATTGGTGTGATTCTTTTATGAGAAGTACTGGTGGGTTAGTTCACTGGAATCTACACATTTCTGCTTCCCCAGTGAGCAAGTTTGATTTTCTTGTTGTTTGCTTACAGGTTATAAATACTGTATTTTTAAAAAGCCCCAGATGTAAAATCTTTCTCCCTAAAGTGTTTAACAACAGCAAGTACATGAGCAGTACTTGCTGCAGTGAACTGCTCTAATAGTGGGATAGGGTTGAGGCTAAGCAGCACACACCTGTATTGCCTGCAGGGTTGATGGCACTGTAGAAGACAAGTAATCTAAACTGCTAAATAACCTCATTTAAGCTTTAAATGTGTGCTTCAGATTCTGCACTTGCTAAAAGGGAAAAAAGGGCACTGAACTTCTGAGCAAACATGCAGCTTTTTCTTAAATGACTGGCAAACAAAGATTTTCTAGAGTGGCAGCAAGTACAAATCGTTTGTGAGTGAACCACTTGTATCCTGTTAGATGCCTGTTAGCTTTGATCGCTTGCAGAGAAATGCCCTCAGCTTCCTGCTTTATCCCAAAGCTGCTCCATGTGTGTTAGTTGTGTTTCTAGAAATGTCCCACCACACTTAGGATGCTTGTGGAAACTTCCCCATTCACTTTTGGGTCATGTAGCACCTTGCTTTGCAACCCTGTCATCTGTGGATGGTGAGATGAGCACATGTGCTGTGTCCACCTTCCAAGGCAAGGAACAGGTCACTTCCCTTCTCCCACTGAAGTAATGGGCTCTTCCACAGGTCCAAGTTGATTGTAGTGAACCTAATAGACTGTTTTTCAGTTAAAATAATTGGTCAAATAAGGAAAAAGAAGTTAACAACTTCAGTTCCTTCTACTTTATTTGAACATTGAATTTTTGTTACTGCCCAGTTTGTGGGCCAGGTTTTAGCCTCTGGTTAAATAAATCACCCTCAGCAAGGCGAAACAGTTTCTTGTCCCTCTCCTGATTCCCCCCCCCCCCCCGAGCCTGTTCTTTATTTCTGTGCCTGTTCATTCTTTCCTCTGCACCCCACCCTGCTCCTGATGAGGAATAATTTCTCTGGTAACTCCACTGGTAGTCCAGGCTGCTCCTCAGGCAGCCTGACAGCAAGGCTGTCCTGTGTAATCAGTACAAGAGAACCCAGCAATGAGCTGTGGAAGGATTAACTTGTGATCAGGGTTTAATGACAAATAACGGTATCTGCAGCCACCAGGTCTGGCTAGTGTGTGCAACTGTCAAAGTTACACACACAGCCACTGAATGCAATTATTTCTGTGGTCAGCCTTCTTCCAGGGTTATCTGGGTCTTGGCATGGTAGTTGGAATTGCTTCTTAAGAAGTTCAAGTGGCCTACAGCAGCCACATGCTGTGGTGACTGTCATCTTCTCAACATCCAGCCTGTGTGGAAGGGAGGGAGAATCAGTTGGCATTTGTTTACAGCATTTTAGGCTCACAGCCTTTCAAGTATATGAACTTCTTTCTTTCCTGTGGTGAGAGGTTTAGAGGAAAGAACAGCCCTCAGCTGAATGGTTCTGTCAACTGCAGAACTTAAACAATGTGGGAAATTACTCCATTTTAAGTTCTCATGATGCAGAAACTGGTATACTGACCGCTGCCTTCCATTTTAGAACAGGATGGACTTGATAATCCTTGTGGGTCCAGCTCAGGATAGTCTGTAATTCATTATCTGTTAGGCCTCAGACTTCACTGGAAAACTAAATAGATTTCCCTGCTCTCTTTTTGGCCTTCTGAGGGATTAAATTTGTTAAATCTGCACACTGGACTATTTAGAGTTTACAAAAAGCCTCTTCTACAGATGCTGAGTCGCGTATTCCTTTTGCAGTCCACAGAGGAAGGAAAACCCCTTTCTCTCTCTGAACAGTTAGTGCTGGAATCTGAGGTGTTGGCTGTATGATGCCAGTTCTGGGTGTGAGGTCAGCCTAACAAGGCACTGCAGCTCTTAGGCTGTTGATTCCTGACTGTGTTCAGCCTCCTGCTGGCCTTGGTTCTGCCTTTGTCTTTGTCAGTGGGAAACTCTATTGGTAACAGGCCAGAACTCAGGTATGGGAAAAAGTTAAGGAAAAAAATGTTTTTTGGAAAAACCTCTTTTGAAGCAGAGGAAAGTCTTCTTGGTTTCAGTTAAAACTGGGTTTTAACCACAACTTGCTTAGCAGCTGAGACAAAACTCTAAAAGTCTTCCTCCAGGTTTCACAGGCCTTTTGTCAACTCTCAGGATACAAGGTCAGTCATTGAGTTTTCAAAATGCTGGGTAACACTTGAATGTGCTTTGAAGGGGCCAAGTTTTAGCATCAGGATTAATTTAAATTAGTTCCTGCAAAAGCAAAACCCTTCATTGCTTTCCATTCTTGAACACTGGCTTGAATATTGGCTCGGATTGTTTGGAACATAACTTTATTTTTCCCCCCAATAACTGAACTCTAGTACTGCTGCACTGTTTACTTGTATTGAAGCCTTGATTTCCTGCCAAATTCTCCTAATGGACAGCAGAACTCCACAGGCTCAGACAGTACCCTTGTAATTACAAAATATACCCAAGTTACACTATTAGGAGCATGTTATGAGACAACTGAAGTGACATTACTTACCTTAGGTGAAATTTCTTATTCTGTCTTAGCTATTTAAAATAGGTATTTGTAGTATAAACCACTTTTTTAGTCTTTAAAAAGCAAACAAACAAAACCAAAACCCCAACCATGAAAAAACAAAAAAGCCCTCCAAACCTGCAGCATTGATGTCTGGCTTTTTTTTAGGAAAAAAACCAACAAAAACTTCAATGAGGTGACCATCCTTGATTAGATGAAAACCCCTGTGCAATAAATGATCTTAGTGTTGCTATTAACTGGTTTATACAGCAACATTATATATTGCTGGGTGGATTCCAACCTCATTTTCCTCTCTGAATTATAAAGGCACAGTAGTTCAAAAATTTCCCTGGTTCCAGCTGACCAAATAAGGAAAACAACTTTAGTTCTGTACAGCCCCAGTTATCCTTACTTTGTTGAAGATGGACATGATCCTTCACATCGGCTCAAAGTGACATTTGTGGAACAGCCTTTGTAAGTTATTTCTTCTTCATATTCAACTTCTCTACAATGCTCTGTCAAATGTGAAAAGAAAAAATTTGTGCTCAAATTCATCTTGGTCGTCTTCAGTGACCTTTCTTAGATGCCAAAAACCTCCATATTTGGTTTCATGGAAAACCATTCTTACTGCATGAGATAATTAACAAGTCACAAGTGAGTTACACCGCAAGAGAAGGTTTTAAACTGGGCACTAAGGCTGCAGGAGAGGCTTACCCTGGGGGACAACAAAAGAGAACAATAAAGTTATTTTTTAAGAAAACAGAAGTTGTTGGAATTAAAATTAGCAAAAAAACCTGTTTAGAATATAGAACACATTCAGTCCAGCATGGACAAACTGCTGCAAACACAAAGATGCAAAGAGAACAACCACTTGGCTCATTCTGGTAGAATTATTTCTCTTTCACAGACTTTACTTATTTGAAAATGGCTTAATTTACGCATTTTAAGGATATATTTATAGGTAGCCAGAAGTTCACAACTTGTCTTACAAGGGAGAATGTTTAATGCTACATGTTAGGTAACAGTTTTATGTATCAGTGTTATGTTTTCTCCTGCCTTGAAGCACCACACTAAGCACTGTATGAAGCAGAGAGCTGGCTGAAAACACAGGATTTCCAAAGAGTTCAAAGAGAGTGTTTGAAGTTTATAGTAGGGAGAACAAAGATGTTGGAAACAATGAAGGCAATTCATACACTGCTCACACCTGATCCTGCACAATGATCTTTTAAGCACCGTCAGGTTCCCTGCTGAGAGCAAGGTTATAGATTATTGAACATTATTGCAGGGAAGACTCAGTTAATGCTGTAGTATGACTTTGGGATTTTCTTACTGGAAAACAAGACAGCTCCTACCTGGGCAGTAGCCTAAGGTGCTGTATCTACATGCCCAAGTGTGCAGAATATGTGAGAGCTAACAGGAAAGGTGCAGGCTAATGAGGGGATAACCTGGTCCTCTAAGAGGTTTCTTACACTGCTTTTTAAGATGACAGAACAAAGATTCTGTGGCTCTCCTGAAGTGCATCCTGTCAGACTCTTAATCACACATCTTAATGTTTAAAATACTGAGTAGCAGGGAACCTGTATGAAACCTAAGATGCCAGACAATAACTTTACAAAAAAATAACTGCAGAAAGGGCAAAAAGAAAAGATGGAGCCAATGGGTACAAACAGGATCCTAGCCCAAGGATACATGAAGAAAGTTCATATACTCATTAAAAAAAAGGCATTAAAAGCAAATCCACGATAAAGAAAATGAAGTGGAGGTACATTACCGTGTGGCATTGTTGATGGCACAACAGAGGACAGTGATGTTGAAAGTCCAGAGGTGAGAGGAGATGATGATGTCGTGCGGGCAGTGGTCAGTGTTGTTGTTTGCAGGGAACTCCTTTCAGCCGACTCCGTAGAAGCCGTAGTGATAACATAGGGAGCAAAGGTAATAGTTGTGGATAAAACAGTTGGGATCAATGCTGGCCTGGACTGAGGAGAGATACTGGTAGGGACAGCTAATGAAGATGTTTTGCCATATGGAGTGGTTGTGGTGTTTTGGAAATAAGATGTATAATGTGTAGTGCTCTCAGTAGACCTAACTGTGGAGGTAGTCAGGGATGTAGGCACAGACATTGTGCTGACAGTTGGGGCCAAAGCAGAAGAGAATGGAGACGTGACAGTGGGTGGCAGCCGGGTGCTGAGCGGGCTGCTGGGGGCAGGCAGAGAGCTGGGATTTGGAGAAGTTTCCAGAGGCACTTCTGTGGAGACAGAGGTCTTGGAGGTGCTGCTGATCGAGGTGGTAGCCGTGGTCTTGTGAGTGGTCTCCGCTGGCACAATGTGTGGCACAGTTGACTTCTCATGGGTGAAGGCTGTCAGGAGGAAGGCACAGGTAAAACTGAGGATGCCCATCTGGCCACTTCTTCACTGTTCTTATTCAGACATGGGGAAAGAATCAGAAAAGCCAAAGCAGAACACCCACACATGTCCAGAGAGAGAGAGTTTTCAGAAGTGAATAAACTAAAAACCAAATGAAGATCAACCTATGAGGTGCAAAGGCAGCCACTCACCACATCCCACAAATCACCAATACCCAGCCAGTCTCCAATCAATGGCATTGGCACTAACAGCCCCACTCTCCCACTGTACAGGTCAGCATGAATCATCATGCTGATGATCACATCTGGAATGCAGTGTTTCCTTGGCCACTGGCTTTAGGCCAGCTATGCAGGCTGTGTCCCTGATAGACAACATGACCACCCAAGGCCAGCTCCCTGGCTGGCAAAATGACAAACAGAGGAGGTCCAGGCATTCAGACGGCAATACTGAGCAATCGCCAAAGCACTTGTGTGCCATCAACACTGGCTGGGACTCACATCTAAAACAACCAGGAAAACTGCTGGGAAAAATAATTAGCTCTGTCCCAAGCAGAGCCAGTGCAAAGGCGAGGACATCACTACGGAACCAAGCTGCTCACAGGCAAAGGAATAGAAGGAAAGAAGCCACGCAAATGCAAAACTGGGATATGGTTTGAAAGCAATAATGGACGTAAAGACAACAGGAAGAGTGACACAAAAAAGGAAAGAGTGAAAAGGCAAGCAGGAGAAGGAGGGCTAGGAAGCAGCCTTACCTGGCTGTGAGGAGCTGAGCCATGTTGAGGACACCGTTGAGGAAGGAGAAGAAGCAGGAGATGGCAGTGTGCTGGTTTTGGCTGTGGTGGGTGCAGAGGACTCTGTTACAGGAGACTCCTTGGCTGCACTGGTTGTTGGGGAAGAGGGCTTGGGCCTCAGGGTTGTAGGTGTGGGCCTGGGGCTGGTGCCTGGAGCTGCTGAGGAGGAGACTGGGGAAGTGGTGGCAGTGGGTGGCAGCCGGGTGCTGAGCGGGCTGCTGGGGGCAGCCGGAGAGCTGGGATGTGGAGAGGCCGTTTCCAGAGGGGCTTCTGTGCTGCTTGGTGGGCTGCTCCCTGTGGGGACAGAGGTCTTGGAGGTGCTGCTGATGGAGGTGTCGGCTGAGGTCTTCTCTGTGGTCACAGGTGTCACAGCGTGTGGCAGAGCTGACTGTTCCTGGGTGAAGGCTGTCAGGAGAAAAGCACAGGTCAGATGAGGATGAGGGCAAAGAGGAAAGCAAAGAAGGCTGGCCAAAGCAGCAGACTGCAGGCATAAGGAAAACCTGAATTCCTGTACGTCCCATGAATATTCCTAAGTTTGAGGGAGGAGTAGGACTGTGTCCTGTCCACAAGTTGCTGCTTACTTTCTCCTTAAATGGGAAGAAACGGACAGGGTGTCCTCCTAGGGGCAAGATCTCTCTGCCTCTTCCCAGCCCCTTCTGAATGTGCACGTCCCTTCAAGGAATAGGAAATGTGTAGGGACTGCCCCACCAAGAATGGCAGGCCAGGATACACGGAGGTGATCTTTTCCCAGGGCCATACCACCATGATGATGCCAAAAGAAATGGGACTGGAAACCAAAGACGAAAAGAACAGGAAAAGCAACCTGCTCTGCTAGAAATGAAGAAGAGAACAGGGAGAGCAGGGGGAAGCACCAGGACACGTAAGAGAGAGTTTCACCTGGCTGTGAGGAGCTGAGCCATGTTGAGGACACCGTTGAGGAAGGAGAAGAAGCAGGAGATGGCAGTGTGCTGGTTTTGGCTGTGGTGGGTGCAGAGGACTCTGTTACAGGAGACTCCTTGGCTGCACTGGTTGTTGGGGAAGAGGGCTTGGGCCTCAGGGTTGTAGGTGTGGGCCTGGGGCTGGTGCTTGGAGCTGCTGAGGAGGAGACTGGGGAAGTGGTGGCAGTGGGTGGCAGCCGGGTGCTGAGCGGGCTGCTGGGGGCAGCCGGAGAGCTGGGATGTGGAGAGGCCGTTTCCAGAGGGGCTTCTGTGCTGCTTGGTGGGCTGCTCCCTGTGGGGACAGAGGTCTTGGAGGTGCTGCTGATGGAGGTGGCGGCTGAGGTCTTCTCTGTGGTCACAGGTGTCACAGCGTGTGGCAGAGCTGACGGCTCCTGGGTGAAGGCTGTCAGGAGAAAAGCACAATTCAGTTGAGGAGGAACGCAATCGTAGGAAATGGAAGTGGTCAGAGGACTCAGATTGGAGATGCCAGCTAAAATTGAATGCTGCAGTGAGTCGCTCTGGAAAAAAAAGGCGGCTGTGTTTGTGAGTCGTGTCCACAAACTGCTGTCTGGTTTCTGTGTGATTAAGGAGGAAAAGGACACAGGAGCTTCCAACAGGGAAGAGCCCAGTACCTGTTCTTAGAAGAGCTCCCTGGCTCCGTGTGGATATGCACATCTCCATTCAATAAGTAGGCTGAGATAAGGTCAGTCTCCTTTATGACAGGCAAGGCTCCCTGGGAGTGACCAGTGTCCCAGAGCCATAACAAAGTAAGGCCATACCAGCGTTCCAAAGGAGAAAGAAGGGAGAGTGGGGAGCAAAAACAATAGTGCTAGCCACATCTGTGGCTGGAAAAGAATGAGTGGGAAAGGGAGAGCAGGAGGAAGCATGAGGATGGGTCGAAAGCAGCCTTACCTGGCTGTGAGGAGCTGAGCCATGTTGAGGACACCGTTGAGGAAGGAGAAGAAGCAGGAGATGGCAGTGTGCTGGTTTTGGCTGTGGTGGGTGCAGAGGACTCTGTTACAGGAGACTCCTTGGCTGCACTGGTTGTTGGGGAAGAGGGCTTGGGCCTCAGGGTTGTAGGTGTGGGCCTGGGGCTGGTGCCTGGAGCTGCTGAGGAGGACACTGGGGAAGTGGTGGCAGTGGGTGGCAGCCGGGTGCTGAGCGGGCTGCTGGGGGCAGCCGGAGAGCTGGGATGTGGAGAGGCCGTTTCCAGAGGGGCTTCTGTGCTGCTTGGTGGGCTGCTCCCTGTGGGGACAGAGGTCTTGGAGGTGCTGCTGATGGAGGTGGCAGCTGAGGTCTTCTCTGTGGTCACAGGTGTCACAGCGTGTGGCAGAGCTGACTGTTCCTGGGTGAAGGCTGTCAGGAGAAAAGCACAGGTCAGATGAAGATGAGGGCAAAGAGGAAAGCAAAGAAGGCTGGCCAAAGCAGCAGACTGCAGGCATAAGGAAAACCTGAATTCCTGTACGTTCCATGAATATTCCTAAGTTTGAGGGAGGAATAGGACTGTGTCCTGTCCACAAGTTGCTGCTTACTTTCTCCTTAAATGGGAAGAAACGGACAGGGTGTCCTCCTAGGGGCAAGATCTCTCTGCCTCTTCCCGGCCCCTTCTGAATGTGCACGTCCCTTCAAGGAATAGGAAATGTGTAGGGACTGCCCCACCAAGAATGGCAGGCCAGGATACACGGAGGTGATCTTTTCCCAGGGCCATACCACCATGATGATGCCAAAAGAAATGGGACTGGAAACCAAAGACGAAAAGAACAGCAAAAGCAACCTGCTCTGCTAGAAATGAAGAAGAGAACAGGGAGAGCAGGGGGAAGCACCAGGACACGTAAGAGAGAGTTTCACCTGGCTGTGAGGAGCTGAGCCATGTTGAGGACACCGTTGAGGAAGGAGAAGAAGCAGGAGATGGCAGTGTGCTGGTTTTGGCTGTGGTGGGTGCAGAGGACTCTGTTACAGGAGACTCCTTGGCTGCACTGGTTGTTGGGGAAGAGGGCTTGGGCCTCAGGGTTGTAGGTGTGGGCCTGGGGCTGGTGCCTGGAGCTGCTGAGGAGGACACTGGGGAAGTGGTGGCAGTGGGTGGCAGCCGGGTGCTGAGCGGGCTGCTGGGGGCAGCCGGAGAGCTGGGATGTGGAGAGGCTGTTTCCAGAGGGGCTTCTGTGCTGCTTGGTGGGCTGCTCCCTGTGGGGACAGAGGTTTTGGAGGTGCTGCTGATGGAGGTGGCAGCTGAGGTCTTCTCTGTGGTCACAGGTGTCACAGCGTGTGGCAGAGCTGACGGCTCCTGGGTGAAGGCTGTCAGGAGAAAAGCACAATTCAGTTGAGGAGGAACGCAATCGTAGGAAATGGAAGTGGTCAGAGGACTCAGATTGGAGATGCCAGCTAAAATTGAATGCTGCAGTGAGTCGCTCTGGAAAAAAAAGGCGGCTGTGTTTGTGAGTCGTGTCCACAAACTGCTGTCTGGTTTCTGTGTGATTAAGGAGGAAAAGGACACAGGAGCTTCCAACAGGGAAGAGCCCAGTACCTGTTCTTAGAAGAGCTCCCTGGCTCCGTGTGGATATGCACATCTCCATTCAATAAGTAGGCTGAGATAAGGTCAGTCTCCTTTATGACAGGCAAGGCTCCCTGGGAGTGACCAGTGTCCCAGAGCCATAACAAAGTAATGCCATACCAGCGTTCCAAAGGAGAAAGAAGGGAGAATGGGGAGCAAAAACAATTGTGCTAGCCACATCTGTGGCTGGAAAAGAATGAGTGGGAAAGGGGGAGCAGGAGGAAGCATGAGGATGGGTCGAAAGCAGCCTTACCTGGCTGTGAGGAGCTGAGCCATGTTGAGGACACCGTTGAGGAAGGAGAAGAAGCAGGAGATGGCAGTGTGCTGGTTTTGGCTGTGGTGGGTGCAGAGGACTCTGTTACAGGAGACTCCTTGGCTGCACTGGTTGTTGGGGAAGAGGGCTTGGGCCTCAGGGTTGTAGGTGTGGGCCTGGGGCTGGTGCCTGGAGCTGCTGAGGAGGACACTGGGGAAGTGGTGGCAGTGGGTGGCAGCCGGGTGCTGAGCGGGCTGCTGGGGGCAGCCGGAGAGCTGGGATGTGGAGAGGCCGTTTCCAGAGGGGCTTCTGTGCTGCTTGGTGGGCTGCTCCCTGTGGGGACAGAGGTCTTGGAGGTGCTGCTGATGGAGGTGGCAGCTGAGGTCTTCTCTGTGGTCACAGGTGTCACAGCGTGTGGCAGAGCTGACTGTTCCTGGGTGAAGGCTGTCAGGAGAAAAGCACAGGTCAGATGAAGATGAGGGCAAAGAGGAAAGCAAAGAAGGCTGGCCAAAGCAGCAGACTGCAGGCATAAGGAAAACCTGAATTCCTGTACGTTCCATGAATATTCCTAAGTTTGAGGGAGGAATAGGACTGTGTCCTGTCCACAAGTTGCTGCTTACTTTCTCCTTAAATGGGAAGAAACGGACAGGGTGTCCTCCTAGGGGCAAGATCTCTCTGCCTCTTCCCGGCCCCTTCTGAATGTGCACGTCCCTTCAAGGAATAGGAAATGTGTAGGGACTGCCCCACCAAGAATGGCAGGCCAGGATACACGGAGGTGATCTTTTCCCAGGGCCATACCACCATGATGATGCCAAAAGAAATGGGACTGGAAACCAAAGACGAAAAGAACAGCAAAAGCAACCTGCTCTGCTAGAAATGAAGAAGAGAACAGGGAGAGCAGGGGGAAGCACCAAGACACGTAAGAGAGAGTTTCACCTGGCTGTGAGGAGCTGAGCCATGTTGAGGACACCGTTGAGGAAGGAGAAGAAGCAGGAGATGGCAGTGTGCTGGTTTTGGCTGTGGTGGGTGCAGAGGACTCTGTTACAGGAGACTCCTTGGCTGCACTGGTTGTTGGGGAAGAGGGCTTGGGCCTCAGGGTTGTAGGTGTGGGCCTGGGGCTGGTGCCTGGAGCTGCTGAGGAGGACACTGGGGAAGTGGTGGCAGTGGGTGGCAGCCGGGTGCTGAGCGGGCTGCTGGGGGCAGCCGGAGAGCTGGGATGTGGAGAGGCTGTTTCCAGAGGGGCTTCTGTGCTGCTTGGTGGGCTGCTCCCTGTGGGGACAGAGGTTTTGGAGGTGCTGCTGATGGAGGTGGCAGCTGAGGTCTTCTCTGTGGTCACAGGTGTCACAGCGTGTGGCAGAGCTGACGGCTCCTGGGTGAAGGCTGTCAGGAGAAAAGCACAATTCAGTTGAGGAGGAACGCAATCGTAGGAAATGGAAGTGGTCAGAGGACTCAGATTGGAGATGCCAGCTAAAATTGAATGCTGCAGTGAGTCGCTCTGGAAAAAAAAGGCGGCTGTGTTTGTGAGTCGTGTCCACAAACTGCTGTCTGGTTTCTGTGTGATTAAGGAGGAAAAGGACACAGGAGCTTCCAACAGGGAAGAGCCCAGTACCTGTTCTTAGAAGAGCTCCCTGGCTCCGTGTGGATATGCACATCTCCATTCAATAAGTAGGCTGAGATAAGGTCAGTCTCCTTTATGACAGGCAAGGCTCCCTGGGAGTGACCAGTGTCCCAGAGCCATAACAAAGTAATGCCATACCAGCGTTCCAAAGGAGAAAGAAGGGAGAATGGGGAGCAAAAACAATTGTGCTAGCCACATCTGTGGCTGGAAAAGAATGAGTGGGAAAGGGGGAGCAGGAGGAAGCATGAGGATGGGTCGAAAGCAGCCTTACCTGGCTGTGAGGAGCTGAGCCATGTTGAGGACACCGTTGAGGAAGGAGAAGAAGCAGGAGATGGCAGTGTGCTGGTTTTGGCTGTGGTGGGTGCAGAGGACTCTGTTACAGGAGACTCCTTGGCTGCACTGGTTGTTGGGGAAGAGGGCTTGGGCCTCAGGGTTGTAGGTGTGGGCCTGGGGCTGGTGCCTGGAGCTGCTGAGGAGGACACTGGGGAAGTGGTGGCAGTGGGTGGCAGCCGGGTGCTGAGCGGGCTGCTGGGGGCAGCCGGAGAGCTGGGATGTGGAGAGGCCGTTTCCAGAGGGGCTTCTGTGCTGCTTGGTGGGCTGCTCCCTGTGGGGACAGAGGTCTTGGAGGTGCTGCTGATGGAGGTGGCAGCTGAGGTCTTCTCTGTGGTCACAGGTGTCACAGCGTGTGGCAGAGCTGACTGTTCCTGGGTGAAGGCTGTCAGGAGAAAAGCACAGGTCAGATGAAGATGAGGGCAAAGAGGAAAGCAAAGAAGGCTGGCCAAAGCAGCAGACTGCAGGCATAAGGAAAACCTGAATTCCTGTACGTTCCATGAATATTCCTAAGTTTGAGGGAGGAATAGGACTGTGTCCTGTCCACAAGTTGCTGCTTACTTTCTCCTTAAATGGGAAGAAACGGACAGGGTGTCCTCCTAGGGGCAAGATCTCTCTGCCTCTTCCCGGCCCCTTCTGAATGTGCACGTCCCTTCAAGGAATAGGAAATGTGTAGGGACTGCCCCACCAAGAATGGCAGGCCAGGATACACGGAGGTGATCTTTTCCCAGGGCCATACCACCATGATGATGCCAAAAGAAATGGGACTGGAAACCAAAGACGAAAAGAACAGGAAAAGCAACCTGCTCTGCTAGAAATGAAGAAGAGAACAGGGAGAGCAGGGGGAAGCACCAAGACACGTAAGAGAGAGTTTCACCTGGCTGTGAGGAGCTGAGCCATGTTGAGGACACCGTTGAGGAAGGAGAAGAAGCAGGAGATGGCAGTGTGCTGGTTTTGGCTGTGGTGGGTGCAGAGGACTCTGTTACAGGAGACTCCTTGGCTGCACTGGTTGTTGGGGAAGAGGGCTTGGGCCTCAGGGTTGTAGGTGTGGGCCTGGGGCTGGTGCCTGGAGCTGCTGAGGAGGACACTGGGGAAGTGGTGGCAGTGGGTGGCAGCCGGGTGCTGAGCGGGCTGCTGGGGGCAGCCGGAGAGCTGGGATGTGGAGAGGCCGTTTCCAGAGGGGCTTCTGTGCTGCTTGGTGGGCTGCTCCCTGTGGGGACAGAGGTTTTGGAGGTGCTGCTGATGGAGGTGGCAGCTGAGGTCTTCTCTGTGGTCACAGGTGTCACAGCGTGTGGCAGAGCTGACGGCTCCTGGGTGAAGGCTGTCAGGAGAAAAGCACAATTCAGTTGAGGAGGAACGCAATCGTAGGAAATGGAAGTGGTCAGAGGACTCAGATTGGAGATGCCAGCTAAAATTGAATGCTGCAGTGAGTCGCTCTGGAAAAAAAAGGCGGCTGTGTTTGTGAGTCGTGTCCACAAACTGCTGTCTGGTTTCTGTGTGATTAAGGAGGAAAAGGACACAGGAGCTTCCAACAGGGAAGAGCCCAGTACCTGTTCTTAGAAGAGCTCCCTGGCTCCGTGTGGATATGCACATCTCCATTCAATAAGTAGGCTGAGATAAGGTCAGTCTCCTTTATGACAGGCAAGGCTCCCTGGGAGTGACCAGTGTCCCAGAGCCATAACAAAGTAATGCCATACCAGCGTTCCAAAGGAGAAAGAAGGGAGAATGGGGAGCAAAAACAATTGTGCTAGCCACATCTGTGGCTGGAAAAGAATGAGTGGGAAAGGGGGAGCAGGAGGAAGCATGAGGATGGGTCGAAAGCAGCCTTACCTGGCTGTGAGGAGCTGAGCCATGTTGAGGACACCGTTGAGGAAGGAGAAGAAGCAGGAGATGGCAGTGTGCTGGTTTTGGCTGTGGTGGGTGCAGAGGACTCTGTTACAGGAGACTCCTTGGCTGCACTGGTTGTTGGGGAAGAGGGCTTGGGCCTCAGGGTTGTAGGTGTGGGCCTGGGGCTGGTGCCTGGAGCTGCTGAGGAGGACACTGGGGAAGTGGTGGCAGTGGGTGGCAGCCGGGTGCTGAGCGGGCTGCTGGGGGCAGCCGGAGAGCTGGGATGTGGAGAGGCCGTTTCCAGAGGGGCTTCTGTGCTGCTTGGTGGGCTGCTCCCTGTGGGGACAGAGGTCTTGGAGGTGCTGCTGATGGAGGTGGCAGCTGAGGTCTTCTCTGTGGTCACAGGTGTCACAGCGTGTGGCAGAGCTGACTGTTCCTGGGTGAAGGCTGTCAGGAGAAAAGCACAGGTCAGATGAAGATGAGGGCAAAGAGGAAAGCAAAGAAGGCTGGCCAAAGCAGCAGACTGCAGGCATAAGGAAAACCTGAATTCCTGTACGTTCCATGAATATTCCTAAGTTTGAGGGAGGAATAGGACTGTGTCCTGTCCACAAGTTGCTGCTTACTTTCTCCTTAAATGGGAAGAAACGGACAGGGTGTCCTCCTAGGGGCAAGATCTCTCTGCCTCTTCCCGGCCCCTTCTGAATGTGCACGTCCCTTCAAGGAATAGGAAATGTGTAGGGACTGCCCCACCAAGAATGGCAGGCCAGGATACACGGAGGTGATCTTTTCCCAGGGCCATACCACCATGATGATGCCAAAAGAAATGGGACTGGAAACCAAAGACGAAAAGAACAGGAAAAGCAACCTGCTCTGCTAGAAATGAAGAAGAGAACAGGGAGAGCAGGGGGAAGCACCAAGACACGTAAGAGAGAGTTTCACCTGGCTGTGAGGAGCTGAGCCATGTTGAGGACACCGTTGAGGAAGGAGAAGAAGCAGGAGATGGCAGTGTGCTGGTTTTGGCTGTGGTGGGTGCAGAGGACTCTGTTACAGGAGACTCCTTGGCTGCACTGGTTGTTGGGGAAGAGGGCTTGGGCCTCAGGGTTGTAGGTGTGGGCCTGGGGCTGGTGCCTGGAGCTGCTGAGGAGGAGACTGGGGAAGTGGTGGCAGTGGGTGGCAGCCGGGTGCTGAGCGGGCTGCTGGGGGCAGCCGGAGAGCTGGGATGTGGAGAGGCCGTTTCCAGAGGGGCTTCTGTGCTGCTTGGTGGGCTGCTCCCTGTGGGGACAGAGGTTTTGGAGGTGCTGCTGATGGAGGTGGCAGCTGAGGTCTTCTCTGTGGTCACAGGTGTCACAGCGTGTGGCAGAGCTGACGGCTCCTGGGTGAAGGCTGTCAGGAGAAAAGCACAATTCAGTTGAGGAGGAACGCAATCGTAGGAAATGGAAGTGGTCAGAGGACTCAGATTGGAGATGCCAGCTAAAATTGAATGCTGCAGTGAGTCGCTCTGGAAAAAAAAGGCGGCTGTGTTTGTGAGTCGTGTCCACAAACTGCTGTCTGGTTTCTGTGTGATTAAGGAGGAAAAGGACACAGGAGCTTCCAACAGGGAAGAGCCCAGTACCTGTTCTTAGAAAGCTCCCTGGCTCCGTGTGGATATGCACATCTCCATTCAATAAGTAGGCTGAGATAAGGTCAGTCTCCTTTATGACAGGCAAGGCTCCCTGGGAGTGACCAGTGTCCCAGAGCCATAACAAAGTAATGCCATACCAGCGTTCCAAAGGAGAAAGAAGGGAGAATGGGGAGCAAAAACAATTGTGCTAGCCACATCTGTGGCTGGAAAAGAATGAGTGGGAAAGGGGGAGCAGGAGGAAGCATGAGGATGGGTCGAAAGCAGCCTTACCTGGCTGTGAGGAGCTGAGCCATGTTGAGGACACCGTTGAGGAAGGAGAAGAAGCAGGAGATGGCAGTGTGCTGGTTTTGGCTGTGGTGGGTGCAGAGGACTCTGTTACAGGAGACTCCTTGGCTGCACTGGTTGTTGGGGAAGAGGGCTTGGGCCTCAGGGTTGTAGGTGTGGGCCTGGGGCTGGTGCCTGGAGCTGCTGAGGAGGACACTGGGGAAGTGGTGGCAGTGGGTGGCAGCCGGGTGCTGAGCGGGCTGCTGGGGGCAGCCGGAGAGCTGGGATGTGGAGAGGCCGTTTCCAGAGGGGCTTCTGTGCTGCTTGGTGGGCTGCTCCCTGTGGGGACAGAGGTCTTGGAGGTGCTGCTGATGGAGGTGGCAGCTGAGGTCTTCTCTGTGGTCACAGGTGTCACAGCGTGTGGCAGAGCTGACTGTTCCTGGGTGAAGGCTGTCAGGAGAAAAGCACAGGTCAGATGAAGATGAGGGCAAAGAGGAAAGCAAAGAAGGCTGGCCAAAGCAGCAGACTGCAGGCATAAGGAAAACCTGAATTCCTGTACGTTCCATGAATATTCCTAAGTTTGAGGGAGGAATAGGACTGTGTCCTGTCCACAAGTTGCTGCTTACTTTCTCCTTAAATGGGAAGAAACGGACAGGGTGTCCTCCTAGGGGCAAGATCTCTCTGCCTCTTCCCGGCCCCTTCTGAATGTGCACGTCCCTTCAAGGAATAGGAAATGTGTAGGGACTGCCCCACCAAGAATGGCAGGCCAGGATACACGGAGGTGATCTTTTCCCAGGGCCATACCACCATGATGATGCCAAAAGAAATGGGACTGGAAACCAAAGACGAAAAGAACAGCAAAAGCAACCTGCTCTGCTAGAAATGAAGAAGAGAACAGGGAGAGCAGGGGGAAGCACCAGGACACGTAAGAGAGAGTTTCACCTGGCTGTGAGGAGCTGAGCCATGTTGAGGACACCGTTGAGGAAGGAGAAGAAGCAGGAGATGGCAGTGTGCTGGTTTTGGCTGTGGTGGGTGCAGAGGACTCTGTTACAGGAGACTCCTTGGCTGCACTGGTTGTTGGGGAAGAGGGCTTGGGCCTCAGGGTTGTAGGTGTGGGCCTGGGGCTGGTGCCTGGAGCTGCTGAGGAGGACACTGGGGAAGTGGTGGCAGTGGGTGGCAGCCGGGTGCTGAGCGGGCTGCTGGGGGCAGCCGGAGAGCTGGGATGTGGAGAGGCTGTTTCCAGAGGGGCTTCTGTGCTGCTTGGTGGGCTGCTCCCTGTGGGGACAGAGGTTTTGGAGGTGCTGCTGATGGAGGTGGCAGCTGAGGTCTTCTCTGTGGTCACAGGTGTCACAGCGTGTGGCAGAGCTGACGGCTCCTGGGTGAAGGCTGTCAGGAGAAAAGCACAATTCAGTTGAGGAGGAACGCAATCGTAGGAAATGGAAGTGGTCAGAGGACTCAGATTGGAGATGCCAGCTAAAATTGAATGCTGCAGTGAGTCGCTCTGGAAAAAAAAGGCGGCTGTGTTTGTGAGTCGTGTCCACAAACTGCTGTCTGGTTTCTGTGTGATTAAGGAGGAAAAGGACACAGGAGCTTCCAACAGGGAAGAGCCCAGTACCTGTTCTTAGAAGAGCTCCCTGGCTCCGTGTGGATATGCACATCTCCATTCAATAAGTAGGCTGAGATAAGGTCAGTCTCCTTTATGACAGGCAAGGCTCCCTGGGAGTGACCAGTGTCCCAGAGCCATAACAAAGTAATGCCATACCAGCGTTCCAAAGGAGAAAGAAGGGAGAATGGGGAGCAAAAACAATTGTGCTAGCCACATCTGTGGCTGGAAAAGAATGAGTGGGAAAGGGGGAGCAGGAGGAAGCATGAGGATGGGTCGAAAGCAGCCTTACCTGGCTGTGAGGAGCTGAGCCATGTTGAGGACACCGTTGAGGAAGGAGAAGAAGCAGGAGATGGCAGTGTGCTGGTTTTGGCTGTGGTGGGTGCAGAGGACTCTGTTACAGGAGACTCCTTGGCTGCACTGGTTGTTGGGGAAGAGGGCTTGGGCCTCAGGGTTGTAGGTGTGGGCCTGGGGCTGGTGCCTGGAGCTGCTGAGGAGGACACTGGGGAAGTGGTGGCAGTGGGTGGCAGCCGGGTGCTGAGCGGGCTGCTGGGGGCAGCCGGAGAGCTGGGATGTGGAGAGGCCGTTTCCAGAGGGGCTTCTGTGCTGCTTGGTGGGCTGCTCCCTGTGGGGACAGAGGTCTTGGAGGTGCTGCTGATGGAGGTGGCAGCTGAGGTCTTCTCTGTGGTCACAGGTGTCACAGCGTGTGGCAGAGCTGACTGTTCCTGGGTGAAGGCTGTCAGGAGAAAAGCACAGGTCAGATGAAGATGAGGGCAAAGAGGAAAGCAAAGAAGGCTGGCCAAAGCAGCAGACTGCAGGCATAAGGAAAACCTGAATTCCTGTACGTTCCATGAATATTCCTAAGTTTGAGGGAGGAATAGGACTGTGTCCTGTCCACAAGTTGCTGCTTACTTTCTCCTTAAATGGGAAGAAACGGACAGGGTGTCCTCCTAGGGGCAAGATCTCTCTGCCTCTTCCCGGCCCCTTCTGAATGTGCACGTCCCTTCAAGGAATAGGAAATGTGTAGGGACTGCCCCACCAAGAATGGCAGGCCAGGATACACGGAGGTGATCTTTTCCCAGGGCCATACCACCATGATGATGCCAAAAGAAATGGGACTGGAAACCAAAGACGAAAAGAACAGCAAAAGCAACCTGCTCTGCTAGAAATGAAGAAGAGAACAGGGAGAGCAGGGGGAAGCACCAAGACACGTAAGAGAGAGTTTCACCTGGCTGTGAGGAGCTGAGCCATGTTGAGGACACCGTTGAGGAAGGAGAAGAAGCAGGAGATGGCAGTGTGCTGGTTTTGGCTGTGGTGGGTGCAGAGGACTCTGTTACAGGAGACTCCTTGGCTGCACTGGTTGTTGGGGAAGAGGGCTTGGGCCTCAGGGTTGTAGGTGTGGGCCTGGGGCTGGTGCCTGGAGCTGCTGAGGAGGACACTGGGGAAGTGGTGGCAGTGGGTGGCAGCCGGGTGCTGAGCGGGCTGCTGGGGGCAGCCGGAGAGCTGGGATGTGGAGAGGCTGTTTCCAGAGGGGCTTCTGTGCTGCTTGGTGGGCTGCTCCCTGTGGGGACAGAGGTTTTGGAGGTGCTGCTGATGGAGGTGGCAGCTGAGGTCTTCTCTGTGGTCACAGGTGTCACAGCGTGTGGCAGAGCTGACGGCTCCTGGGTGAAGGCTGTCAGGAGAAAAGCACAATTCAGTTGAGGAGGAACGCAATCGTAGGAAATGGAAGTGGTCAGAGGACTCAGATTGGAGATGCCAGCTAAAATTGAATGCTGCAGTGAGTCGCTCTGGAAAAAAAAGGCGGCTGTGTTTGTGAGTCGTGTCCACAAACTGCTGTCTGGTTTCTGTGTGATTAAGGAGGAAAAGGACACAGGAGCTTCCAACAGGGAAGAGCCCAGTACCTGTTCTTAGAAGAGCTCCCTGGCTCCGTGTGGATATGCACATCTCCATTCAATAAGTAGGCTGAGATAAGGTCAGTCTCCTTTATGACAGGCAAGGCTCCCTGGGAGTGACCAGTGTCCCAGAGCCATAACAAAGTAATGCCATACCAGCGTTCCAAAGGAGAAAGAAGGGAGAATGGGGAGCAAAAACAATTGTGCTAGCCACATCTGTGGCTGGAAAAGAATGAGTGGGAAAGGGGGAGCAGGAGGAAGCATGAGGATGGGTCGAAAGCAGCCTTACCTGGCTGTGAGGAGCTGAGCCATGTTGAGGACACCGTTGAGGAAGGAGAAGAAGCAGGAGATGGCAGTGTGCTGGTTTTGGCTGTGGTGGGTGCAGAGGACTCTGTTACAGGAGACTCCTTGGCTGCACTGGTTGTTGGGGAAGAGGGCTTGGGCCTCAGGGTTGTAGGTGTGGGCCTGGGGCTGGTGCCTGGAGCTGCTGAGGAGGACACTGGGGAAGTGGTGGCAGTGGGTGGCAGCCGGGTGCTGAGCGGGCTGCTGGGGGCAGCCGGAGAGCTGGGATGTGGAGAGGCCGTTTCCAGAGGGGCTTCTGTGCTGCTTGGTGGGCTGCTCCCTGTGGGGACAGAGGTCTTGGAGGTGCTGCTGATGGAGGTGGCAGCTGAGGTCTTCTCTGTGGTCACAGGTGTCACAGCGTGTGGCAGAGCTGACTGTTCCTGGGTGAAGGCTGTCAGGAGAAAAGCACAGGTCAGATGAAGATGAGGGCAAAGAGGAAAGCAAAGAAGGCTGGCCAAAGCAGCAGACTGCAGGCATAAGGAAAACCTGAATTCCTGTACGTTCCATGAATATTCCTAAGTTTGAGGGAGGAATAGGACTGTGTCCTGTCCACAAGTTGCTGCTTACTTTCTCCTTAAATGGGAAGAAACGGACAGGGTGTCCTCCTAGGGGCAAGATCTCTCTGCCTCTTCCCGGCCCCTTCTGAATGTGCACGTCCCTTCAAGGAATAGGAAATGTGTAGGGACTGCCCCACCAAGAATGGCAGGCCAGGATACACGGAGGTGATCTTTTCCCAGGGCCATACCACCATGATGATGCCAAAAGAAATGGGACTGGAAACCAAAGACGAAAAGAACAGCAAAAGCAACCTGCTCTGCTAGAAATGAAGAAGAGAACAGGGAGAGCAGGGGGAAGCACCAGGACACGTAAGAGAGAGTTTCACCTGGCTGTGAGGAGCTGAGCCATGTTGAGGACACCGTTGAGGAAGGAGAAGAAGCAGGAGATGGCAGTGTGCTGGTTTTGGCTGTGGTGGGTGCAGAGGACTCTGTTACAGGAGACTCCTTGGCTGCACTGGTTGTTGGGGAAGAGGGCTTGGGCCTCAGGGTTGTAGGTGTGGGCCTGGGGCTGGTGCCTGGAGCTGCTGAGGAGGACACTGGGGAAGTGGTGGCAGTGGGTGGCAGCCGGGTGCTGAGCGGGCTGCTGGGGGCAGCCGGAGAGCTGGGATGTGGAGAGGCTGTTTCCAGAGGGGCTTCTGTGCTGCTTGGTGGGCTGCTCCCTGTGGGGACAGAGGTTTTGGAGGTGCTGCTGATGGAGGTGGCAGCTGAGGTCTTCTCTGTGGTCACAGGTGTCACAGCGTGTGGCAGAGCTGACGGCTCCTGGGTGAAGGCTGTCAGGAGAAAAGCACAATTCAGTTGAGGAGGAACGCAATCGTAGGAAATGGAAGTGGTCAGAGGACTCAGATTGGAGATGCCAGCTAAAATTGAATGCTGCAGTGAGTCGCTCTGGAAAAAAAAGGCGGCTGTGTTTGTGAGTCGTGTCCACAAACTGCTGTCTGGTTTCTGTGTGATTAAGGAGGAAAAGGACACAGGAGCTTCCAACAGGGAAGAGCCCAGTACCTGTTCTTAGAAGAGCTCCCTGGCTCCGTGTGGATATGCACATCTCCATTCAATAAGTAGGCTGAGATAAGGTCAGTCTCCTTTATGACAGGCAAGGCTCCCTGGGAGTGACCAGTGTCCCAGAGCCATAACAAAGTAATGCCATACCAGCGTTCCAAAGGAGAAAGAAGGGAGAATGGGGAGCAAAAACAATTGTGCTAGCCACATCTGTGGCTGGAAAAGAATGAGTGGGAAAGGGGGAGCAGGAGGAAGCATGAGGATGGGTCGAAAGCAGCCTTACCTGGCTGTGAGGAGCTGAGCCATGTTGAGGACACCGTTGAGGAAGGAGAAGAAGCAGGAGATGGCAGTGTGCTGGTTTTGGCTGTGGTGGGTGCAGAGGACTCTGTTACAGGAGACTCCTTGGCTGCACTGGTTGTTGGGGAAGAGGGCTTGGGCCTCAGGGTTGTAGGTGTGGGCCTGGGGCTGGTGCCTGGAGCTGCTGAGGAGGACACTGGGGAAGTGGTGGCAGTGGGTGGCAGCCGGGTGCTGAGCGGGCTGCTGGGGGCAGCCGGAGAGCTGGGATGTGGAGAGGCCGTTTCCAGAGGGGCTTCTGTGCTGCTTGGTGGGCTGCTCCCTGTGGGGACAGAGGTCTTGGAGGTGCTGCTGATGGAGGTGGCAGCTGAGGTCTTCTCTGTGGTCACAGGTGTCACAGCGTGTGGCAGAGCTGACTGTTCCTGGGTGAAGGCTGTCAGGAGAAAAGCACAGGTCAGATGAAGATGAGGGCAAAGAGGAAAGCAAAGAAGGCTGGCCAAAGCAGCAGACTGCAGGCATAAGGAAAACCTGAATTCCTGTACGTTCCATGAATATTCCTAAGTTTGAGGGAGGAATAGGACTGTGTCCTGTCCACAAGTTGCTGCTTACTTTCTCCTTAAATGGGAAGAAACGGACAGGGTGTCCTCCTAGGGGCAAGATCTCTCTGCCTCTTCCCGGCCCCTTCTGAATGTGCACGTCCCTTCAAGGAATAGGAAATGTGTAGGGACTGCCCCACCAAGAATGGCAGGCCAGGATACACGGAGGTGATCTTTTCCCAGGGCCATACCACCATGATGATGCCAAAAGAAATGGGACTGGAAACCAAAGACGAAAAGAACAGCAAAAGCAACCTGCTCTGCTAGAAATGAAGAAGAGAACAGGGAGAGCAGGGGGAAGCACCAAGACACGTAAGAGAGAGTTTCACCTGGCTGTGAGGAGCTGAGCCATGTTGAGGACACCGTTGAGGAAGGAGAAGAAGCAGGAGATGGCAGTGTGCTGGTTTTGGCTGTGGTGGGTGCAGAGGACTCTGTTACAGGAGACTCCTTGGCTGCACTGGTTGTTGGGGAAGAGGGCTTGGGCCTCAGGGTTGTAGGTGTGGGCCTGGGGCTGGTGCCTGGAGCTGCTGAGGAGGACACTGGGGAAGTGGTGGCAGTGGGTGGCAGCCGGGTGCTGAGCGGGCTGCTGGGGGCAGCCGGAGAGCTGGGATGTGGAGAGGCTGTTTCCAGAGGGGCTTCTGTGCTGCTTGGTGGGCTGCTCCCTGTGGGGACAGAGGTTTTGGAGGTGCTGCTGATGGAGGTGGCAGCTGAGGTCTTCTCTGTGGTCACAGGTGTCACAGCGTGTGGCAGAGCTGACGGCTCCTGGGTGAAGGCTGTCAGGAGGAAAAGCACAATTCAGTTGAGGAGGAACGCAATCGTAGGAAATGGAAGTGGTCAGAGGACTCAGATTGGAGATGCCAGCTAAAATTGAATGCTGCAGTGAGTCGCTCTGGAAAAAAAAGGCGGCTGTGTTTGTGAGTCGTGTCCACAAACTGCTGTCTGGTTTCTGTGTGATTAAGGAGGAAAAGGACACAGGAGCTTCCAACAGGGAAGAGCCCAGTACCTGTTCTTAGAAGAGCTCCCTGGCTCCGTGTGGATATGCACATCTCCATTCAATAAGTAGGCTGAGATAAGGTCAGTCTCCTTTATGACAGGCAAGGCTCCCTGGGAGTGACCAGTGTCCCAGAGCCATAACAAAGTAATGCCATACCAGCGTTCCAAAGGAGAAAGAAGGGAGAATGGGGAGCAAAAACAATTGTGCTAGCCACATCTGTGGCTGGAAAAGAATGAGTGGGAAAGGGGGAGCAGGAGGAAGCATGAGGATGGGTCGAAAGCAGCCTTACCTGGCTGTGAGGAGCTGAGCCATGTTGAGGACACCGTTGAGGAAGGAGAAGAAGCAGGAGATGGCAGTGTGCTGGTTTTGGCTGTGGTGGGTGCAGAGGACTCTGTTACAGGAGACTCCTTGGCTGCACTGGTTGTTGGGGAAGAGGGCTTGGGCCTCAGGGTTGTAGGTGTGGGCCTGGGGCTGGTGCCTGGAGCTGCTGAGGAGGACACTGGGGAAGTGGTGGCAGTGGGTGGCAGCCGGGTGCTGAGCGGGCTGCTGGGGGCAGCCGGAGAGCTGGGATGTGGAGAGGCCGTTTCCAGAGGGGCTTCTGTGCTGCTTGGTGGGCTGCTCCCTGTGGGGACAGAGGTCTTGGAGGTGCTGCTGATGGAGGTGGCAGCTGAGGTCTTCTCTGTGGTCACAGGTGTCACAGCGTGTGGCAGAGCTGACTGTTCCTGGGTGAAGGCTGTCAGGAGAAAAGCACAGGTCAGATGAAGATGAGGGCAAAGAGGAAAGCAAAGAAGGCTGGCCAAAGCAGCAGACTGCAGGCATAAGGAAAACCTGAATTCCTGTACGTCCCATGAATATTCCTAAGTTTGAGGGAGGAGTAGGACTGTGTCCTGTCCACAAGTTGCTGCTTACTTTCTCCTTAAATGGGAAGAAACGGACAGGGTGTCCTCCTAGGGGCAAGATCTCTCTGCCTCTTCCCGGCCCCTTCTGAATGTGCACGTCCCTTCAAGGAATAGGAAATGTGTAGGGACTGCCCCACCAAGAATGGCAGGCCAGGATACACGGAGGTGATCTTTTCCCAGGGCCATACCACCATGATGATGCCAAAAGAAATGGGACTGGAAACCAAAGACGAAAAGAACAGCAAAAGCAACCTGCTCTGCTAGAAATGAAGAAGAGAACAGGGAGAGCAGGGGGAAGCACCAGGACACGTAAGAGAGAGTTTCACCTGGCTGTGAGGAGCTGAGCCATGTTGAGGACACCGTTGAGGAAGGAGAAGAAGCAGGAGATGGCAGTGTGCTGGTTTTGGCTGTGGTGGGTGCAGAGGACTCTGTTACAGGAGACTCCTTGGCTGCACTGGTTGTTGGGGAAGAGGGCTTGGGCCTCAGGGTTGTAGGTGTGGGCCTGGGGCTGGTGCCTGGAGCTGCTGAGGAGGACACTGGGGAAGTGGTGGCAGTGGGTGGCAGCCGGGTGCTGAGCGGGCTGCTGGGGGCAGCCGGAGAGCTGGGATGTGGAGAGGCTGTTTCCAGAGGGGCTTCTGTGCTGCTTGGTGGGCTGCTCCCTGTGGGGACAGAGGTTTTGGAGGTGCTGCTGATGGAGGTGGCAGCTGAGGTCTTCTCTGTGGTCACAGGTGTCACAGCGTGTGGCAGAGCTGACGGCTCCTGGGTGAAGGCTGTCAGGAGAAAAGCACAGGTCTGGTGTATATACTTGGGTTATGGGGAAGTGTGTGATAGTGACTCTTCTCTTTTGGTTGTTTTTTGCTCAGTTATGCGTCAGGATGTGTGGCCACCAACTGTGGTTGGTTTTGGTTGGTTTTTTTTCCAGTAATGTTGTTTCTATAATCCTAAATATGTTCCATCCTGTCGTGCTTCTGTTTTGGAAGTGCTTGGCGATGAGTATTTTTAAGATTGACCCCTACTAATTTATATAATTTCCTTCTTCCTGGAACATTTGATTGGGGAAAGGTTATTTTTGGTTGTTTAAAATTGGCTTGCTGCAGCCTCTTCTGGGAGGGATCCATGGGTGGGCTGTGGCTACTGAACGGATATGGATGTTTTGGCTGGGGACGACTCTTATCTCTTTCATGACCAGAGCACTCACCTGTTACTACTTTAGTAGGTGTCTTAGCTCTGGTTGGCTCCCTTGCTACAAAGAAAGGGATGAGAGAAAAGAACGATTGAGTCTTGGGAAAGATTCTAGGCAAAGCATTTTGTGGCATCTCCCCAAGGAGCATCAAGACTAAGACAACTCTGGTACGTGGGTCTAAGTGAAAGAATTCTAGCCTGGAGTTGAGTGTACTCTTTCTTGCCCACCCGCCACTGGTGAGTCTTGCACTTGGGGTTGGCATTGGTCCATGAGCTCATATTTGATGAACTGCACTTTTCATGGGTGTGCCAGGGCCTGGGCATCCTTTGGCAGGAGATGATGCCTTGGGTTATGCCCTCTCACTCAAGACTGTCCTGAGCTGTAAACTGGAGATGCGTTTCCAGTTTCCCTGCCTTTTGTTCACCCTTGCCCCACTGTGCATTCTCAGGGCAGCACTGTAAGAAGAGGGATGTATTTTGGCTTGTGTCTGATTGGTATCTGTAGGGCAGGAACTCATGGATGGCTGAACCCTCACCGAGGCCTGTGCCCCAGAGCCAAAGCCCTGAAGTTGCAGGGAGGAGGATACAGTCATGGTCATGTGTGGGTCAGGCCCAGGGCCTGCCGGTGTCCCATGGCAATAGCTGGTGGAATTGAGAATGAATACCGAAACTGAGGCCTTTGTGGGATGTGCTGCTTAGGAGAGAATGGTGGGAGCTGGAAGAAGCAGGCAGAGCAGCAGGAAGGAGCCTTACCAGGGTTTGATGTTCCCAGCTGGGTTGAGAAGGGGGAAGAAGCAGACGAGGCTGAGGTGACAGGGAAAGAGCTTGGAAAAGTCCTTGTCAGTGGAACTTCTGGACTGGTGGCAGGGCTGGTCTCTCTCGGGACAGAGGTGCTGCTGGTGGATGTGGCAGGGCTGGACTGTGTCTGTGTGATGAGGTGCTGCACAGGCGGTGTCAACGTTGTTCCTATGTGGGTGACAACTACAGAGAGAGAAACACAAGTTGATTGAGGGTGGGTCTGAAGGGTGCCTCTGACAATTTCACACTCACTGCCTTTTTCTGAAGCTCCTGAGAAGAGAATAGCCTCATTGGATGCACATGTTTTCCCTCCCAGGTATTCCAAACTGGGCAAGATCATCATCTGGAAAAGCTGGGGTAAGCGAGGCAGAGTCTTAGGCCAAGGTCATCTCTCTAGTCCCTTTTACTCACCTTCTGGGTAGTGCAGAGTGGTTGCTTCAGTTCCCTCACTCTCTGTGATAAAAAAATGAATATTAGTAATGTTTGGGAGCTGGTAAGGTTCCCAGAGCATGCTGTAATTGCTTGCAGAAGAAGACCCAGATATATGCACCCCAAGAGTACTTTGTGGGAGAGACCTGAATCTGGGAAAGAGTGTACAGCTGGCCTCCCACTACAGTAAACTTCCCACCACACACTGTCCCAGCTGCCAGTTACTAATGTAGTAATTCATGTTGCCATACAGCCTCAGAGAAGATCATCCTTGTTTTGTATATTGAGTGTCAGACATCCAAAAAAGTATTTTTGGAGGGACTATTTCTTACAGTGGATAGGGGGAATATATATTCTGTGGTTTGTGAGTTTTAAAGAACTTGCTTTGAAGTGTAAAGACATTCTGTCTAAATTTGGAGGAAGTGTTGGAAGAGAAATGTTAGCTTTAATATCATATTTGGATGTCAGATGCTTATTCCGTTGGCAAGACAATTTCCATTTTAATCACGCTTCTTATCCATGTCCTTTCCTTCCTATCTGCAATGTTAAGACCACTAGTAAGAATGTTTGGGGGTTTTTTATAAGGAGTATATTGACATATGTGCTGTGAGTGATGGCTTCACCTGACAGATCTAAGAAAGTGCTGTTTACCTGCTGTTGTTAGTTCAGGCTGGCTGGAAGTTGTGCTCTGAGTTGAGGTTTGTGTAGGTATTGAGGAGGTTGCCGTTTCCCTTTCGGTGGTGATCTTGAAGGGTAGTGAGGTGACCCTTACTTGTTCTGTCTCTGTTGAAGCAGAAGCTGATGAGGCAGAAGGTGATGAAGGAACAGACTTTGGTGTAGTGGCCACGGTTCTTTTCATTGAGGTAGTTATGGATGGGGTAGTGATGGTTGTAGTCATGTTTGGTGTGGTAAAAATTGATGTTGTATGTTCTTTTGGAGTAAAGGTAAAAATATAATGTGAGCAACCAATTCACAGAAAAATTAAAACCAGATAAATTATAAAGAAGTTATTCATATTTTAGAGATATTTTTTATTTTTCAAGTATTTTCAGTATGACTGTTGTATTCATGTTCTCGTAAGTTTACCTGATATTTTTGTGCTTAGATTTGTTTTCTGTTGTCTCATGTCTGTCTTTGTTCTCATTTTCTGTATTTTCCTGTATTAGATTTGTTTAATGTAATTTTTTCTAAGTAGTTAGCTTTGTTGTCACTTTGGCTAAAGTCTATATGGACTTTGGCCGTTGCCTTTTATTATGTTCCAAATCATCCACACTTGCAGCATTCTGCAATTTGTATTGAAAAGCTAAATAACATCATACTATAGACTCTCCTTGCCTCAGTGCACCAATCATCTGTCACAATGTCAGCTTTTGTGTGCTTTGACTCCTTTGGGGCCTATTTTTACCTCTGCTTTCCCTGACAGCCATGGTCCAAGATGGCTTATTAGTTGAAGTGCATGTTGTTATGAGGCTAAATGAGGCTCCACAAGCCACAGAATCAGAAAGTAATTTATGCTGGCAGAGTCACTCTCCAGAGAACAGGACTTCAGAAGCCTAGACAAAGCTGCTACACTGATACCTGTGTGACTCTGCTTTGGGGCTTGCTTACATTATTCAGAGTCAATAGATTGGGTGCTCCTTGAACTCCATGAATGAACCAGTGGAAAAGAGGCTGAAGCTGAGCTAATAAACCCAACTGCAGCTGGGCTTGCTCACTGCTTACAGAACTTCTAATTGTGTTTCTCAGATGAGTCACTTTTTGGTTGTATTTTTAATGTAATGCCTATATCCTTTATCTTTTCATGCACTTTCAGTATACGCTTCTGAACATCTCTGGTTTACAAACTGCTTTCTGGAAGCCTGCTTTGCCTGCTTTGTGATTTGGAATCTAATGCTTGGATGTTGTATGGCTTTGAAATGCATTCCTAAGAATGGTATCTCAATGATGTACAGAGGTATAGAGCAAGTTTGCCATAATTTATTTTAGACAATAACACTAAAAACCTACCGGTTGTTGCCTTTATTGTGACAAGAGGTTGTGAGGGTGTAGCTTTTGGAAATGTAACTTTTGCAGTTATTGTTGGATTTGTAGTCTCAGGCAATACAGTTGCTGGAGAAGAAGTACTAGTTACTGTTGGTAGGGTGCTTGTGGTAGAGCTCCTTGTTACTTCAGGCTGCACTGTTGTTACTAAGAAAAAAAATCAAACCAAAAAGACAAGAAGTAGTCCTCAATAATCTATTGATATACCTATATAAATGGAAATTTTCTTAAGTCAAACCACTGTTTTTATAGCTGTTAACAGTATCTACTTTTAAAACCCATTACCTTTTAGATTAAACCTTGAAGAGCTGTTATCCATTTGCTTCCTTTGCTACTATGTGCAATGAATACATGAAACAGGTATTCTTGGAGATGCTTTCTACCTTTTTCTTCACTTTAAAGTGAATTTGGCATAAATGTTCCTATCAGCAGAGATGGAACAATATTCCAGTGCTATATCCAATAGTATGCATAATTCTATTATTCACACAACCCACAGTGTAGAGTTTTCTAACACCATTTGTCTTCAGGGAAATTAATGGAATTTTTAACAAATTTAAGATCAGCATATGTAGATTCCTCTCCTGTATCCAGCCACAGGGATTTGGTATACTCAGCCACACATTTCCATCAAGACTTCCTTCAACTGTTGAAATGTTACATGGCCAGTCCCCAGCAAGATTTGGCATAAATTTTTATGAGGTCCTTTTCATCACAGAATCATGGAACGACTTGGGTTGGCACAGTCCATTAAAGATAATCTAATCCACTCCCTCTGCAATGAGCAGGGATGTCTTCAACTAGATCAGGTTGCTCAAAGGCCTCTCCAGCTTGAACTGAATGTTTCCAGGTAAGGGGATTCAACTGTCTCTCCAGGCAACATCTTCCAGTGTTTTACTCGCCTCATCATAAACAATTTCTTCCTTACATCTAGTCTGAATCTATTCTCTTGTGATTTAAAACCATTACCCCTTGTCCCATCACAACAGGACCTACTTAAAAAGTCTGACACCATCTTTCTTACATTCAAGTATTGCAAAGCCACAAAGGGGTCTCTATGGAGCCTTCTACTCCCCAGGCTGAACAACTCCAGATCTCAGCCTTTACTCACAGGAGAGGTGTTCCAACCCTCTGGTCATTTTTGTGGCCCTCCTCTGTCTTTCTTGAATTTAAGACTGCAGAGCTGGACAGAGCATTCCAGATGGGATCTCATCAGGGCAGAGGGGCACAGTGTCCTCCCTTGACCTGCTGCCCATGCAGCTTTCGATGCAGCCCAGGATATTATGGTACCAGAGTATTTTTAATCTTTTCACCTTATGCATGTGAAACTGATAATGCTGCTATATCACACAGAAAAGGACATTACTGATTTCATAAACACTTCTCAGGACATAGTATCAGTGTATAAGTTACACAGTTGGCCAGCTGTGTAAACTAACCTGGTGAAGGTGAAGATGGCTCAGGTGTGGTGGTAACGTTTACTTGTCCTGTTACATAAAGGCAAAACAGGTTAAATCTGTAAATAAAAGCATATTAAAATATCCCAGATAAGGCAAATCTCATTGGATTGGATCCCAAGAATTGTGCTAATTACTGAGGCATTCCTGAAAGTATTTAATGTTACATATTTCAGATGTCAAATTCACATCACAGGACTTAATTACAAAGAAATCAATACATCTCCTTATTACAATGAACACTACTAAGTTTTTTCCATCTTTGTTATGACTTTTATGGCTAAGGGCACTTCACTTTTCAGGACAGTGGAACATAGTTTTGCATGAATGGGAGATCACTAGCTGAGAACCTGGTTACACAAGAATTCTGTAGTACGTATTTTGTTCTTAAAAGGTTTTTTACATCTGCATGAAAATCCAAAGTGTCCAGCCAGAGTCTATCCAAAACATTATTCAGTAAGATAAGTTTTCATGGAAATAAGCCATATGGTAATAAGCCTCAAGTCAGTTTAAAAAAAAATCTCTGAAATTATATTTATTGAGTCCAGTAGCTGAATCTGCTCTTTTGCTACACATTCCCTTTTCCTGTGAAATGTGTTGAATGCCTCTGAGACTCACAGCTCAGCTGGGCCTGTACCTCACAGCTCTGAACAAGCAGTATAGTAATGGGCTTATTTTGAAAGGAAGTTATGTTTAGAAGAAGACTCATGTATGGAGAGATACCAGAAAAATATCTTCTGTGAGTCTTTGCAAATGATGTAGTATGGTTTTCAAGTTAACGTGGAGAAAGAACTGCTGCTTACCACATGGCATGCACCTTTCCTCTTCATGGTCAAAGTATTCATTGTGAGAGCAGTTGTAACAACCTGAAGAAATGGGAACAGAAGTTTGTTTTACATTTCTCAGAGAAAGGCATTTAATTTACACTATTTATAATTGAATATATTATATTTCTGTTATTAAAAAAAGTATCAATTGCAACATCATCTATTCAGGTAAATATTTCCAATGTTATCCTCAGAAGGAGGTTTTGTCTATGTAGGAATTTATTTGGTTTCTCCAGCCATATAAATTTGTTTAATAAAAATATTAATTGCTCTCTCCACGTGTTTTCTTTCCTAAGTACAGTGCATTCTTTTGAATTGGTGCAAGTCAGAATTGTTCTTCCAGACAGACTCGCCTGATATAAACCTAAATATAATACATTTACTAAGTTGATTAAGTATTTAAAACACTACTAGAAAGGGAAAGATAAACTTCTTCAAAAATAACACCAATTAGATTACCATTATTTAACTGTGGTATGACTGATAAAAAAAAAACAAAACCAAACAGCAATGAAAACAATTATGTTACTTTTTCCTGGTTTACAGTAGTAGAGATTATTACCTTCAATATTGACATATTTGTAGTTTTGATTTGGACAGTTACAAGGCCTGTAGTGCCAGGTGCATTTGTCATCGTTGTAGCCACGGGAAAAAGCATCATCAATTCCTGTTCTTTTATGAGAATTGTAATACTCACAATAGACAGCTACAAAAAGGGCAAGCAAGAGAGAAGTTAGATTTTTTCTTTCAAATTAATGGCATGATATTTCCAAAGTGTTAGAAGGAAGACAAAATTAATTAACAGTTGGAATAAAAAAACCTTCACTGAAGTGATTAGCTTCTGATGTAAATATATATTTTAACACACAGAAGTTAGTTTCTTTTTTGCAAGTACAGTATGCAGGCATTTCCACAACTTTTCATACACCATATATTGAAATCTGGAAAGAAAACCATCAAAGATGACAACTCTAACATTGATTTATGGCATGTTCATCCTCTTTTTTCCTCTGTGTGTGCTGTTTTGGAACACCTTGATGTCACTTTCCTGTTTTACAGTGTTCCAGCCAACACAGCTGTCTTCATTCCCTTGACATGCACACAAAAGGGGATTTCATCATAGCTCAAATGAAACTTTTTTTTTACAATTGCATGCTTTCTCTGCTGGCAAACTCACAGTGTACTATACACCAATAGCAGAAGAAACAATCTGCTTTCTCTGACCACATTATTTTCTCCCTCATTACTCCATGGTAAAAAGAGTTAAAATATTTTGGTTAATTTAGCAGAAAGATTTCAAAGCCCAGCTGACTTGAGGTCAACTCTGCCCATGGAGAAAATGCAATCTTTGAGGTAGTCTCTAGTAAGTTTCCTATGTTGCCAAATGAATATACTGTCAATAAAAGCCTCTTAAACCTGTCTGAGGAGAGCTGAAGGAAACTCACGACAGAACTCGGGGGTCCTCCAGTCAATGCAGATGCCTTTTTCCAGGCACGCCATGGCGTAGACGGCGATGGCGTCACACATGCACTGGCAGTCCCCTCCAACGTCACACCCACAGGAGTCTCGGACACAGGCCTCATAGTACGGCATCCGATTCACCTGCAGGGAAAAAGGAATGGACTCATTCGCCAAGGTATTTTTGTGCCTATTATACTCTATGTATATGCACAGCCACTGCAGCATTATCCACATTTCTCACTGGTTTTCAACACCTGAAAATGCACTAATCAATATCAGGCATCACCAACAGACTGACTAATTCCTGATTCTTAAGTCTTCATTCTTTTTTCACTCTTGTAGTTTTAACTAATCACTTAATGCCATACTTAGCTTTTGTGTTCACAAAAGGGCTGATGAAGCACAAATTTAAAAAAAAGAAAATTAACATAAATGTGATCCATAAAAATTTTTAAATGTGTTTTTTATTGAAACATTCTGCCAAAGACAAAATCACCTGTTGGAGTGTGAGCATTTGGAAGAATACAGGTTATGCCTATAAATAAAAAAAAGAGCAAATAAATTCTTACCTTATTGTGACAGGCAGAAAAAACATGGCTGTTGATGACGGAACATGTCTTTTCTGCCCATGCTTTACGATAAGGGTTCTTACTACAGGGGTCCACTACGAAGTACACATCCCCACAGAGAGGATTCTCTTTCCAAGAGTTGACAAATTCCAGCTCGTTTGATGCTACATACTTGCTTCGAGTTTCAAAGTCATCCTTCATGTTGCCATTATAGTTCCCACATAAACCACAGATCGTTTCCTAGATTCAATGAAAGCACCAGTATCAGTCCACCAAGTTACAATTCTCACTTTCCCCTTTGATTACTGAGTTTCTTGTGCTTTAGGAGTGAATATCATCTACAAATACCCTCTCATAACATACTTGTGCATGGGTTTCTCCTCTAGACTGTAAACTGTCATCATTTAGAGATCAAATTCAAATGTGCAGTTGCATAAATTACAAACAGCTAAAAAATTTTCTGAATGCAGTACAGAAATCCCTTAGAAGTTAGCCTCTTGTGAAGATCTCTGCTGTTCTGGAGATAATGACAAAAATTAATTGATAGTAGCACTCCTGGAAAACCATTGCCATCACAGAGATTCAAGGCAACCAGGACCAAATGTGCAGTTCAATCTGAATAAAGGGACACTTTAAGGAAGTTATTCTGCAATACCTGTGTTTCTCTGGAGATCTTGATGAAGAAGTTCATGTGCTTATTCCAAATAAGGGTCATGTTGTATTTTCCTGGGATAATGATATCAAACATCAGGTGAAGTGCGTTCTTTTTCACTTTGTATTGTACACCAGGATTTGCCCCAGAAATAGCAAAAGTTTCATCTCTCAGTATGATTGTCAGATTCTGGAAGAAAATTTATCTGCAAGTTACAACTTATCAACAAGTTACAATGTATCTTCCTTGCTGAAGTTCAGATGCTGTAATACTGCAGCAGGAAAACAGTATTTTTTTTGATTGAGCAATTCACTGTGGAGTAAATTTCAAATTTTCCTGGCTCCTACATAGACAAGATTCTTGGAGAATGAAACACAACATGAGAATTAAAAAAACCCAAACAAACAACTATGGCATTTCCTACTAAAACCAAGGCTCTAGTTTTAGCACGTAATTTCTTCCAAGACCTTTCTCTTAAGATGTAGCTAAAGCTTCTAAAAATGAAGAAAGCCTGGTCTTAAAATCTATTCAGCTGGATAATGGCAGAAAAAAGAGCTTACCCCAAGGTAAATGCTGATGGATCTGGAGCACGTAACTCCTGATTTCCCACAGATGACATTCTCAGTAACAATTTTGAAAGAGGAAATGGGTCTGTTAACACTGCAGCCATCCTAAAAAAACACCCAAAACAAACCACAAGAAGCACAAAGGCTCAACAGAATGTGCCTGAAGTCTTCCAACTTAAAACATAGAAGTATAAGAAAATACAAGATGCTTAAAACATCACAAGTAATTCTGTTTTGGGAGGTGATGACCTCTGCTTTGCTGGTCAAACTAACATAACTTCCCTAAAAGACATATTTGTCTGGAATAGAATACAATGATTATTTAAACATGTAAAAAAAATCTAAAATTGCTTATAATTTTGTGAAAATTATTTTTGGATGTAAAATATTTTCATTCCAAGTATTGAAATAAACCTAATATATAGAAACTCAGTAAGTGGTTATAAAGATTCGAAGTACTGTATTGTTTATTCATGCATCCCAGCATATTTTTATTAGTCTCTTAAATCCAGCTATTTCTTGATGTTGAGATGCTACTGAAATAACCAGGAGGAAGCAGGTTACCATAGCTAATATGTATTCACAGTTGCCATCAAACACAAAACGCTGTCCATCAAAGGTGGTGATGTGACCTTCTCCATACAGATTACAGGTGGAGGAGCACCTTGTTTTCTGAACACATTTCCATTTGCCTTTTGTGCAAGTGCTGCGAGTGAGAAGAGAAACTACACTCAGATTTCAAAGAAATGCCATCTTTACCTGCTTATTTTTATATACACCCACTTTTATCATTAACATGTTCAATTAACTGACTTATGTACATTGAGACTGAGTTAAAGCTAATGTAAGAACCATAATTAAAATATATGGACTGCCTAGAAAATGAATTAATAATAAAGAAGAAACCTTAAATAATTTTTGTGGTTTTTTCAAGGAAGATATTTTTGTTTAGAAGTCACTCCTTTGTGTAGTTTGGGGAGTGTTTGTTTTTTTTTTTAAATAATAGATTAGTGACTGGAAAGGGAATAAAATACTTTGAGAATGCTGCTGAAGAGATGGGAATCTTTTTGGGTTGCTTTTATCTAGAGAAAAGAAAAAAGATTTTGCCTTCATCTTTATTTAGGTAGAGTTGTTAATAATACTTGACTTTATACCATTTACAGTCACAGGCCCTACTGGATGCCTTTTTTTCTGAGGCAGAAATTATCCCTGAAGCTGGTACAGTGACTCTTATCCATATATATATTATCAAATATTAAGCTTCTCTCTCTGTTAAGCCCTGTACTCTGTCATGGTATTTCTTCCTTATAGTCATTTCCTACTCTCCAGTCAGTTAAACAAATATTTTTATGTGGCTGTACCTCAGTGAAACAGAGGATCTGCAGTGAAACACCCTGTGATTCTTACCAGATTTCACATTCTGTCTGGATTTGTTCACCTCTTCCATAAGCAAGGCCACCATATTCACATGGACACTCCTCAGCTGGCACACACCTGCCATCTAGATTTTCATAGAGGCCATCAGCACAGACACAGCCTGATTCACACTTTGTGGGTATCTGGGAAAGGTCAACAGATTGCAAAATAAAAAGAAAAGATTGTGAGATACATTTTATCCTGGACTTGAAGGATAGTGATAAGTGATATGAAGGATAGTCAGGAGTGAACCTGTGCTGAGTTCTGTTTGGGCTTGATTTTAGTTTTGTGATGTTCCTTGTATTAACATGCTGTCAGTTCACCAGTTTCACTGAAGCTGTAACATATACTTGTGGTCTGAGATACCAAACATACCTGAAGATTCTGAAATATTATCTTCCATCACTACCAGTCCTTCAGAAACAGTGCAACAGAATATTCTTCATATCAACGAAGTTTATTACAATTCTTCCAATTAGTCTGTTTCCTTAATATAACAAAACCCTATCAGGACAGCCCAGATCTTCACCTAGCCCAGATATTTTGCATTCTGTGATCAACAGCAGCAGAGATTTGAGAAAAAATAGAACAGGAAGCATAAACTGCATATTTTCATTGACATGGAGTCACAGCTTATGGAGTACCTGAGCCAGAGATTATAGCCATGTAGTTAAGAATCCTTAAGGGATTTTTTTATTCTGATAGAATTTAATTCATTAATTCATGCAATTAATTTCTTTAATCATTTCTTAAATAGATGTACAATTTTTGTGTCCGCAGCCTGATATTTAACTGCATCATGCCACATAAAATAATTCCTTTAATTTCACTAGAAGCTATGTAGCCTAGTTCTAAGTAACAACTAGAACATTCCACCTCTCTCAAAAGGATAAATATCTCAGAGCTGTCAAACTCACACAATCAATTCCAGTAGCCAGCATCTGACAGGTAGGGGCACATGCAGCTCCATACTTGTTTTCTAAATTGTCAGAACATGATATATATTTTTTAGGTGCTTTGCAGATTTCTAGGAAAAAGGCAGAAAAATGAACATTGAGGAGAAATGAACATAGAAGAGAACAGGGAAGTAGTAATTTTACAACATAAAGGACAAAAAATGTTTCTAAGTAAACAATATCAGACTCATACCTGCAGGATTTTGAGGTTTGCCTGTGCAACTTAGCCTCCCATTAACACAGTAGCTAGGGAGAGAAAGAAAAATCAATGAAAATCTCTTCTAAGAAAGAAATTTTGATTTTTTGCAAAATTGTTTTATTAAAAATGTTTCACTCATGTTACTACCTCCTTCCCATCCTTTGAAGTGGAATATGAGTCAGCTTGTCTCTTCACTTTTTGTATTATACAGTAACATCAGTTTGGAAAGTGAATAGTAGCATACTATCACTATTATCACTAGCAGGCAATTGTCACTATGAGGATGGCCTATCAAGTCATTCCATAAGTTTGTATATAGTGCTGTTGACAAAATCTCCTAGCTTTGAGATGAATCAGATCTCAGCTATTATTTTCTATTTTTCTCTGTAACATTTCCAAGCTGAAGGTAAGTCAAATGCTTTCTTTTCAGTTAAGAATATCTGCAGTTTAGAAAAGGGCAAAATAGATGTCTTGAAAAATAAATTAATGCTACCAAAAATAAAGCAGACTATACTGATTTGGGCTGGAATGGAGTTAATTTTCTTTGTAGCAGCTCAGTGGTGCTACATTTTGTATTTGTGACCAAAACATTGTTGATAACACAATGTTGCTTTAGCTGGTGCTGAACAGTGTCCCAGAATTCTTCCTCCTCAGGTTGCCGTGCCAGGGGATAGGCTGAGAAGCAAAGTATTTTCATTCTAAGCGGAAGCTGGGAGGGGACACAGCCAGGACAGCTGACCCCACTGACCAAAGAAAGATTTCATACTATATCACATCAAGCTCAGGTAAAGAAAGAAAAAGGAGGGATGTTCAGAGTTACAGCAGTCATCTTCCCAACAACCCATTACGTATGGCAAATTCACGGAAATGTGTGAATGACTGCCTGCTGACAGGAAGTTCTGAATCAATTCCTTCCTTGGCTTTGATTGTTCACGCTGCTTTGCTTATTAAATAAGCTTCTTATTAATAAAGAAATTTAGTAACTGTCTGTATCTCTACCCATAAGGTTTCTTGCTGATCTCCTTCTGATTCTCTTCCATATCCTGCTGGAGTGAGTAAGTGGCTGTGTGGTGCTTATCTGCTTGCTGCAGTTGACCCTTGACAGAGACATGAAGACCCCCCACGTCCATTTTCAGTTTGTTCACCTTTAAACATGACACACTTACCAGGTGATCCCACCAGTCATTGTTGACTGGTCAGGCAGGATGTACTTTCTGTCCTCTAAGTAGCAGGGACAATGAGATTTACGAACACACTCATTCTTGTGGTTCAGGTACATTCCTTTAGGACACTGGCAGCCTTCAATAGGAATATCAGTTGGATGGCATTCCAGGGCTCGGTTGGAGAGTGACAAACATGTCCTGTCACATGCCTGAGTGTCATAGCTGAATGTTTGATTGCCAGTGCAAGTAATAGCTACAAAACACGACAAGAGTGCATGTTAAAGTTCACTTACTGGTCATCTTCCTTGTGAAATATAATGTCCTTTTGCTTATGATGTGCTGCTTAACTTGTGTCAACAGCTTCAATGCTTAATGCTTCCCGTTGCTTCTTTTCCTGTGGATGTGGAGCTCTAGCAAAACATGTTTTGCAGACCAAGAGTTAACAGCAAACTATGCAGCTGTTAAGAAGTTTCATCCAGGTTAAATACCTTACAGCTTTTTTGTGAATCTTGGAATTTAATAATGGAAAGGGAACCTTGGCAGAAATACCAATCAAATTTTTAGTAACAGTCAAACCTGTGCTTATGTCTGAGTTGCAAAATAATAAAATAAAATCTGTAGTCTGTTTTCCCTAGTTCTTTCTCATTTTACAGGATAGCTTTATTTTTCTGTCTCTTCTGTACCTAAATTATCAAGTTCTGGAAGCAACCACATGCTCAGCTTAAAGCATATGAATAATCCTTTTCATATAGTCTTGAAATAACAACCCTCTTCAGACAGACACTAGAAGGGTATCCAACAGTTGGATATTTGTTATCTAATTTCAGCTCTTCTTTCTGATCACTATTTCCTCATTACTCATCTGATGGCAGACACTAAGAGTTTGTTCAGGTACTTACTGCAATTGTCCATACTGCTCCTCCAGTTCTCAAGGATTAAACCCATGGAACTGCATGCTCGTGCATATGATCCCAGAGCAGAACAAATATAAGGAAAGGTCTCTTCATAATTACAGGCTTGGTAGACACATCTCTGAAAGCCAACACATGGAGAGCACTTTGTTACTGGGGACCATACATTTGGAAGTGTTAAACCCTGGAGGTATTTAAAAGATGTGTGGATGTGACATTTAGGGACATGGTGCAGTGGTGGACTTGGCATTATTGTATTTATGGTTGGACTCAACAATCTCAAAAAATCTTTCCCAACCAATATGATTCTATGCTGAATTACAGAACTAAGTCACATGAGATACATATTATTGCATAACTAAAACTGACGGAAAATATCTGAGTAACTGCATTGCTGATGTAAATAAAATATACTTAGTATATTGTAAATATACTAAATATTTTTACAAAAATACTTAGTATATTTTATTTACATGTCTAAAAAATGCCTTCGTTTATTCGCTGCTTCTCATTTTTAATATTCAACATGTTTTGTGTAGATTGGCAAATATATTGAGCTCAATTATGCACATGGTAAAATCAATTCTTTGCACAGTTAAAGTTGTTGTCATGGACAACTGCAGCATGAGCAAAAATATTTTCTGATTCACAGGGATGGGACTGGTGCCTGTGACCAAACAGACTTTCAGTGTGGTAGAGACATAATTTTCAAAACCACACCTGTTCCTAAGCATCTCTGCATTGCTGATTCAATGCGTGGGACACTGTATATGAGTTCAATCTGGTTTATATTTGGACTCCCTCTGTAAAACATCCATCATAACTTCCTACCTTGTAGAAAGGAATAGGGTTCACCACAGCATGGCATTTCTCAAACACTGTACCCTTCTTGGTCAGAATGGAGCAATGAGTCTCAGCAGATATTTCTAATGAAAGTAAACAATAAACATTAAAAAGAGAAAGTAACGGGGAAAATTGAAAAGGAAATTTTTAAAAAAATTGGTATTTTAGATGAACTTCTGGCAATGATACACTGAACAACAGGGCACTTCTTAGCTTTTTAGGTTTCAGACTCTATTCTTGTACAAGCAGCTCAGTAGAACTTTTTTTCTTGTTCACTTTTTTTTTTTTTTTTTTTTTAAAAGACCAATAGCAATAGAGACTGGGGAAGACAAAACTTGGATTTTAGTCTCAGTACTGTTGAGCAAGCCTAAGACAACAGTGGACATTGCAATCTCACTAGAGAGATCAAATCCCTCTCATTCATCATCTCAATCCCAGATCTCTAGAACAGGATCTGATAAGCTTTCACTTTATATGTATTCTAGAAAGCAGAAATGGCATGTTTATGACAGATTTTGTGATGTTCAACCCTCTTAGTCTGTTTCTGTCCAGTTCTCTCATTTCCCTGGACAAAGCCAGCTGGAGAGATCAGTTACCACGGCATCATCTACTTACTGTTCAGTTGGCTCAAAGCACAAGGGTCAGTCTCCCTCTCTAAGGCAGGATGGCAATTTCCTGCTCTCCAGGAATCTACAAACAGGGAGGCTGTCCCTTCAGTGATATCCATGCTAGTCATGAAGTCATCAGTAGTGTCTCCATTGTAATTGCCACACAAACCTGACAACATCAGAAATGCAAGGGATGGCGGAAATTAAAGACTGTGTGCACAATGGCCTATGCTTCATTCTATAACACTGACAAAATTGATTCAAAACCTCTATATAGAGTGTCAGTGAATACTCAGGTCAAGTAGCCAGAGATTCTTGATTAAGTACACATTCAGTCACTGAGCCACTGCCTCCTCAAGTTAAGAGTGTCAGCTTCTAATCAATGACAAAATCACAGAGAAGTTTTTTTGACTTTTTTTTTAGAAAAAAAGTGGTTTTAAATAATATATAAAATGCCCTTTAATGTAAAAGAGAAAGGCCATTAAACACTTTTGAAGTTGCATGTTTTCTTATGTATATTAAATGCATAATGACAAAGAATATTTATGTAGGCTTCTGTAAAAGCCAAAGTCTCTATGTAATTCCCCATAATCAGAATGCAAAATATGCTTGTGTGGCTAATGCTGCTGTGCAATAAACATCTCCATCTGGTGATTACCAGCTGAGAAGCTTTTAGATTTTTATGCTCATTGTGTTTACAGTAGTCATGCACTACATTCAAAGAACCGTGTGCTCCAAGATGCAGAGACCACAGTTATTTGTTACTCCTTCATTGTGTGGTAAAGCACATATTGAAAAAGGCAGACATAAAATACAGAACAGCGTTGTATTATATAAGAGAAATGTGACACCTCTAGTTTCTTTGATTAATTTTAAAATTATTAGTGAAAAATCAATTCCATTTTCCAATGCCTGCTTTTTTTCTTTGAATCTGGAGAAGAAAATTGATTTCCTAAAAGATGAATACTATGTATTCAAAATTATGCTCCCTACATTTTCTCCTTTGCAAGGGGACTTGTTTACTTACCTAGTGTTTTGCCTTTGAATTGTGATCCAACTTTCACGTAGGCCTGGAACACAGGTGATGTTTGAACTGCAAGTTCCAGCCCAAAGTTTGTATGCATCTGAACATACATGGAGGACTGTCTGAAAACAGTGATGCCTCCTGAACAAACAAGCACATTTAAAAATAGACATGTTGGTGATACTGCAAGGTAATGATTTTAACACATACATAAATGTTCTAGCACTCCATCTACAACTCTTTTCCCACACACAACACTCCACAGAGGACCAGATGCAGCAGAAAAGACTCTGACCTTCCTCTAAAACCCCCGTGTATCAGCAATTAAAAGGTTGTGAAAGATGCTGGGTTGTGTGAAAACAGACATTTAATTTAATTTGGATATAACTTATATCCCCCCTTTTTTTACCTGATCTGTAAGGCAGCCGCTTAAGTTCATCATCATCAGTAAGGAGATCATTCTGAGAAATCACAATTTTGTCCTGTAAGGAGAGGACATGGAACCAGAAGTAATTATCTTTACAGATGGTATTTATATGTTAAGTTAAGCAACTATATTTTTCATGATCTATGTAAAAGAAAAAAAATAACTCAAGCATTTTCTTCCATTATAACATGCTGCTTTTAGTTTTCACTTTGAAAATACATTCCTGAGTTGATGTAGCAACTGAGATCTTTAGTGTGTATACATAGGCACAAACTTATCTTCAGTATTTATCCTCTGTAATTTTTAAGTTCAAGCTACTAGCAGTGACTTTGAGCACTTATTTTGCTAATCTAGTGATGAAATGCTGGATGGAACCTGTGGAGGGAATACCGACCTTTGCAGATTGATAAATTATAGCACTAAGTGATGTCTCAGAATGAGAATAACCAGTTTTATCATAAACAGCCATTAGGGTTCCATTGTGTGGCAGGCTGGAACTCTGGAGAGAAACAGGAAAGAGAAGTAAAAAGATAAGCCTATGTCAATATAATAATGATTTGTAGAATAAAAGTATATCTTATGAAGTCCTTTGTTCCAATAGGAAACCAAAGACAGACTAAAATATGTCTATTTAATAGCCTTTGTTTCTAGACTGCAGGAAATTACCTTCATGAGAACATAAGTGCAAACCCCATGGAATCGATATGGCCTCGAATCAAATGTGGTAACAAAGGAGCCTCCTTCCAAGGAACACCTTCCAGGGCAGGGCAAGTCTTTGCAGTTCCACTGACCCATCACACACTTACTGCAGAAAACAAGAAATTCTGTGTAAAGTTATTCTTTTCTTCAGGCTCTAAAAACTCAGCTACTTCCTAGTAATGTAGCAAGTTGTTTTTATCTCTTTTCTCCTTATGTTTATATGCTTCAATTTCCTTTGTCTACATACATCAGTTGAAGTTGATCATCTTAATTCAAAGTTGCTGAACTCTTGTATGGATTGCCAGTAAACTTTCCCAAACCATGAAAGGTGCTGCCCTTTGAAAGATCAGGCAAAACTTTCCAACTGTCTGGTGAAGGTACTTTTCATTCTCTCATGGAAGCACCTGTTGCTACTCACCAGGTCCTACAAGCTGCTTTCATTGTCTCACCAGGAGCATATGTTTTCCCATTCAGTGTACATGGACACTGGCTGATGTGAACACATGTCCGATTCTTCGAGATATCATCAAGAACAGTTCCTGCCAAAGAAGATAAAAAAACCACTTTTCCCCATCCTCACTTAGCACTACAGTTATTATGGCTTGAGTGCTTTCTGAAGTTAGCCTGAGAATGCTATTCTTGCATAGGCAGTGCTCATACTCGGAGATGTAACACACAGGAAATTTTCTCCTAATTAAAATGAAACTAAATATTCACAAGTGACAACAGCTTTTGACTACTTTGTCATATGAAAGTGCAGTCAATTGTCCTATTTTGAAATGCAGATGATAGTACTAATCACGATTTCTGTAATGAGTTCATCTTTAATTATTTTAAAGGGAATTTACAAAATTCCCATAATATTGCAGAGGTCCTCTGAAGTATGCTACCTCTTCCTGGTGCCTGATCAGTGTTTAAGTAAAGAACTTCAAGCAGATGGCATATCATTATCCCATCACAAACCATGATCCTGTGAGCAAAATGTATTCACAGCTCTGTTCTTGCAAAGAGTGACCAACCATCTTTAAGGACCACGATTACTCAAGACTCCAATTACATTATGTTACCTGAAAAAGAGCAGTTCTAGCAGCACAATGCCCTGAAATGCACAGCTAGTTCATTATTTAGCAGTCCATTCCACTTGACTGGGTATGTGCAAAAAACCATTTGTGTGATCCATTAAGAATATGATGAAATGATACCTTCTGGACAAAAGCAGCCATAGGTACAGTGACTGGAACAGCTGTACTCTGGGTTGGAACAGGTTTTAATACAAGGAGAACCACATTCCTCATAGATCTTGTTCGCAGAACATTTTCCCACAGCTGCAACAAACAGTGGGAAAGTTAAGATTTTTAAAGTGTAAACAGAGAAGAATATTTCATCTACCACCTAGCAAAGAAAAGACCTTCTGATTTCTGACACTAACATTCTTTTATCCTGCCTCAATACTCATTTAATCATCTGAGTATTCTGTTACCATCATATATTCACTCTGGCTTTTTTTCATTTTTCTTGCCCAAAAAATTGGAAACATTTTTTCAGAAGCTTGGAGAATGGCAAACAGGCCGTACTGCAAGCTAATGAAGTACCACAAATCAGATTTTCTGTAGTACTTCAAGGTTTTATTTCCAGTCATTGTAAATAAGAAGGCTGAGCATCTATAAAATGATTACTGGAAATCATCTTTGAATAAAAGGATCTATGGCAGTTATTAGCAAAAAAAGTTCAAAGATTTCAGGGGCTATTTAAAAGTACTCTCTCTTCTCTGTCTAATTTTCCAAGTACAGTAATAAGAAAACTATGCTTAAAGCAAGCAACCTCCTGTACAAAGTTTGAGAGGTTAAACAGTTTTCATTTGGTGGATGTTTATCTGTTTTATTGTCACTGATCTACACACAGGAGCTGTTTTGAGCTTCCTTCTTCTTTGAGGTTTCCCTGCTCTCCTTCTTACAGCTTTACTGTTCTCTGTAGAAAATAATTTGTTCGACTAAACACAGTACAGACTTTTTTTAATATTCCAGTTATTTATCATTATCCCTTTATTTAAGACACAGAAAAGTTAAGCACAGTCTCTCATGAATAAACCATTTGAACTTACAACAGAAGTTTTCAGTTCTCCAGTTGAACACCATTTGGTGGGACATAGCACATTGCCTGGAATACTCTGACAGTGTAGAGCAAGTGCAATTGTTTTGTCCTGGCTCACTGCAGTCCTGCATATCGAGCTGGCAACGAATGACAAACCTATCCTTGGGCACACTGCAGGTTGGTGATACCAAATTAAGTAGCTGAGAGCAGATCATGGCCTAAATAAAAAGAGAAAAATAATTGTTCCTGGTGGTGTTTCCTTCATATGAAAGCCACAACGGAATAACACTGCTAGTTATGATTTTCTTGTTGGTTTGTTTGCATTTCCCCCTAGAGTTTAATAATGCGTATTTGATTTAAAATGTGTGATAAATGCACAGATAGAAGGGAATATAAATCCATTGTACAACAGAAAGAACTTGATATATTGAAATAATTCCACTTCTCATTATGTTGAAAATTAAGTCACTTTCTGTGCCATCAACTCCATAAAAATGGCTGAGAATTACACACAGGAAATGTGTTGTCTCGTGGCAATTCAGTTCCATGAAAAGCATCTCTGATACGAAGATCACAAAATTCACTCCTCTTTGAGCACACACTTGGTGCATTTCTGCTGCCTGCATGTTTGTGTTGCCTATCACGCTGCCTACTGCAGTGTAAGGTCTCAAAGGTTCTAAGGCACACTGATGTTCTTTTCATTTAGAACTGTAAGTGATGGCAGTTGATGGTGGTTGTCCCTGTTATCAGTGCTGTTATCTGGTAATATGATTTAGGCACTGTGAATATCTTCAAATCTGTACAGCTTATAGTGTTAGGTCTCTAGCTGTTAGATAAAAAGTTCTTAAAGCTTCACTGGTTTCCACAAATTTCCTGTGATGACCTGCATGGAATTCCAGAAAGCTGTGAGATAAAAGCTGGTTGATTTTTATAAGTGATTCAAATTTAACCTTAAAAACGCCAGTTGGGTTTTATTCAAATGTATTTTAAAGCACTAAAGAACTAATTTTCTAATTAGTTAGAAATTTAAAGAACTGATTTTCTTTCTCCTATCGTGCTATACAGATGTTGACTGCACCTTTTTTCATGGAAATAATTTTAATGAAACCACTGTCTCTCTGTTGTTGATTTCCATCCTGCACACCCACCCCCCCCCCGCTAAGAGTCATGCTGCAGAGAAGCCAAGAAGATCTTTCTTACATATTTTTTGTGAGGAATGGTGGAAATTGGTATCTCCTCGGACAGGCAGATCTCTGATGGATCATCCATTTTTTGTAATGCAGCAAATTTATATGTATCCAGCAATTTACCTGAAAATTGAAAGGTTATAATTTGTCAGGAAAAAAACTGCATTGATTTGTTTACTTGTCGCTGTGATGTAGCAAAACTCAGACTGTACTCTTTGACTCTTAAATATCCTACTAGTTAATCCTCCCAATGATGACAACTGCCTGTTGTGGAAGTGAGGAGAGTGTGATCCTTACCACCTGTTTCTAAAAGATAAGAGTCTTTATCACTTGTGTGAGGAACCCATTGTATTATGCTCACGGGAGATAACAAAGTGTAGAATAATCATATGAGGTATGTTGGTGCCCCATTGGACTGCTTTACTCAATTCTGAAACACAGCAATGCTATCACATTATTCGATTTTCAACCTTGACTCACTTTAACTCGTTCTCCTTCTGTCCGAAATGTCCTTGTCTCTTACCTTCACTCACAAATTCATTCAATTCATAACCATCATAGTTCCCACACATTCCACATGTTTTCCCCATGTATTTTTTTTCAGCCAAAACCTAAAATAAAATAGAACAAAACATTTTAAAGGATCAGCCTAAGTAAAACCATCTATACAGCAATACCTTTCTCAAACAAATTCAGTTCAAGCACCCAATTAATCTCAATTAATAGTGATTCTTCTCATTAATTTCAGTGACTTTTTTGGGGGAAGAATTTTGTAAGCAGGAAAGTCTTTTCCCAATAGGCAAATAGTGATTTTTTAAAATTAGTATTTAATAAAAATAATAAGATTTGAAGACAAAGGGAATTGAGGGGGTATAACATCCTAGGGAGCCAGGGAAAAAAGAAAATAATGCTGAAACCTTGCTGATATCTTTGTTGACAGAGCATGAATTTCAGGTTTCTTCTTTTATGAAACTTAAGGTTACAGGAAGAAAATCTATTTTCAGAAGAAGGGTATTCAGTTCTCTATTGTTCTGAAGACTAAAATGGTAGTATTACTACTGCCTACAAACAATGGTAGTATTACTACTGCTTACAAACAATGAATTATTATGAAAATCGTAGAGAAATAAAACCATATTCTTTGTATAGTCAGATTAACCCGTCACAGTAGCATTTTCTCTTAGATATGTGATAATACTGATAAATCTCCCAGACAATTTTCTACATATCCTTGTTTTAGCAAAATTAATCCATTTAGAATTCAGTGTCTTTTGTGGCAAAAATATTGCATGTCATACTGAGAAAATGTATTGGGGATTTTGAAGGGAAAATCTGAAAAGATTCAGAGAAAGGAAAGATAAAAGAAACTGGTAGAAGCACTCAATGTTTGAAACCAAAAGGTGTCCCAGGGAAGCCCAATAAAAAAGACTAAACTATGGCATGTAGTATTAAGCTCTACACAACTTTAAACAACATCTCTTAAGCAAAACATTGCAGCTGCTGGAATACCCTGAGGAAAGATTAAAACGTGTGCAAGCATCCACAAATCTCAGCACTGGTGGCTTTAGCTAACTACCAATGCTGCAAGTGAAAGTAACATGCAAAATTGTTTATTTCAAGAGGAATGGAAAAAACAGGAAAATAATAAATATGAAAACAGTAAATACATGCAAAAGCACCCATATGTTCAGAGAGTTCTTGCCATTCCAGTAAATCAGTGAGAAGTTTCTTCGCTCTATGAGAACGTTTTACTAACCATGAGGTAGTCATCATTGTTCCACATGACCACCAGCTCCATCTCCATCAGCTTGGCTACCAGGCGGGTGTTGCGTCCATAAGGTGCTATTTGGATTCCATTGCTGGTGTAAGGCAACTGGATGATGCTGAAATAAGGTGAGAAGAGAAACCAACCTCATAGCAAGATTATGCAGGTATTAGTGGGTTTTTTGATGTGATACACACACAGTCTGAGTACTTGCAGCAACATGAAACAGAATTTTTTCCTTTTTAACTGTGACATTTCAAAACACATGAAAGTTTCTGTTGGTTGAAAATCCATGTCAGTCGTTTCATAGAAGAATCACCAGAAAACGGTGATTCTACTACAGACTATGTTTGCACAGGAGTTGGCATCTTCACTTGGTTTGATTTTATTGGAGCACAGTTCTATGTTTCAAGAACTTGTAACCATGAAGTTGGTGTGGTGGAACTAATGCTGATTATGCTAATGAGATTCTATGGCATTTTAATATAAGAATTATGACTGAAAACTGACAAGATCAGAGAAATCCATAAAGAGAATGTTGTAGAGTGTGAGTGCTTGATGGGAAGCTATGGGAGTAGAATTCAGTTAGGTGTGTTAACTTTAGTAACTTGTTAATTCAGTTTTGACACAAAGCAGTCTTTAGTGCACCTGCTATGTAACTCCTTGCCTTCTCTAAACACTTCAGGCCCCATTCATGGCAGAATCTTACCCAACACTCCTGATAGAAATGCTGCCTTTCTCAACAATGACAACAGAAGGTCCAAGCTCAATAATGATCCTTGCAATTTTTTTGTCCAGCCCACGACGGAACTGAATGTTGAAGTCTGGGCTGGTCTCATCACATACAGTTGCAAAGATGTAGTTGCAAGTCCCAGTGAAGTCATACTGATATTTATCAAAGGTTGAAAAGTGCCCTCCTCCCCAGGTAGAACAGGAATCCTTGCTCAAAACTATATAAGAAAGAAACATAGATTTAGCATATTTGCCCATTCTGATTAGCATTTCAAATAAAAATACTAGGACAAGCTATTAAGTTTTTACTCAGATTAATTCTGTAAACAACATTCTAGCCCTCTATTTGTTTTGTTTTGCTTTTTCTTTTGTAATCTCAAAATTTTACCTCAAGTCAGGAAGTGAAACAATATTAGGAGTGAGAGCACTATTCTCATGTACTGTAAGAAGATAAGATTTCCCTAACTTCCTAGCTTGGGAAAAACCCTTCCAACTTCTATGGGTAATATAAAGATTTACCTTTTTATTTCAGCCTGCTAGGTCTGTTTGCAAAGGTGACAGCTTGCTACTGGACAGAGCTTTAACATCACAGGCACAACATTTACCAAGCTATGGCATTAATATCATGATTAACTGTACAGTCAAATCACCAGATATCCAATGACAGTCTTCAAAGTCCAGCTAATAATTCCACACCCTTTGGGCTGTCTGTTTGTCTGACAAAGTTCCAGCCAGTTTTCTAAGTATCTGCAACGTTTTAATCAGTTCTCATTTTTAAGAAGTAGTCTGGAATGTTCATCTGAACAGACATATTTTCAGATGTGGAAAAAAAAAATACAACTCCAGCACTTGCTGTTAGATAGTTCTGCACCTACTTATAGCATTTGAACAGTCCCTTTGAAGCTGATAATTTTACTAAAGTACCTAAAATCATGCCTTCAGTTCTGTATTTCCAGACTTAGATTACTAAGATTACTACTAATTTTTTTTTTTCTCATGGTATCATATGAAGCTCAGGTATTTTAGAACATATCTTACAGTTACAAACTATCCAATAAGTTTATGAAAGTCTACATGCAATTTACATTTATTGTTTTAAAGCAAAAATATCTCTTTTAACTCTAAAGGAGAGATCAGATAACTCCAGAATGCTACTGGTTTTATCCAGGTCATGTAGAAAATACTGTTTCCCAATGAATGGTTGGTTACCTGTTGGCAAAAAGTACTCCTCTTCCACACTTCTGTTCTGTCCTGAAGGTCTGACTGGAAAATAGGAATTGGCTGATTGTTGTCATTGATCCTTCAAGCCCAAGTCCAGCTAGTTTAATACACCATGCCTGTGTGATACTGACCACCAAACCCCAGAGTGTGCCAAGGAATGATTACCCAGGGCTGCACAATGGTCAGAGTGCAAGAGGTGCCCCTTTCAATAAATACAGGAGCACGGTCACTATATTTGTTTTTATTTAAATCTTATCAAGGAAAAATAACAAATGGGAATGTCAATAACTCAGAAGTTTAAGTCCAGATTATGTGTTTGTCTTCTGAGTTCAGCTTTTGCTAAATAATATCTAGGGACTTCTTTTAATTAGTCTATATCCATGCTCTTCTGTTTCTCTTCTTGTAAGAATAGACAGCAGACAGAGATGAGTTCCTCAATATCTGGGAATTTTTTGTCTGATCAAAAGACTTTCAACTATTTTTAATTAAAGTAAAAATTCATGTAGCTTTTCCATGCTTATACCGAATGAGAATTCTCCTAATTCAAGTCACTCTCAGTTCCTTCTGCCTAAAGAAATCCTTATTATAATAAACTTTCATTTCATATAATTCACTTTGTTCTACACCTCCACATTTTTCCCAAACTGAATAAAGAATTTCATTCAACCACTGATATGCAACAAGATTTGGAGTAAAGAGAATTGCTTTCTAATGGTATGCAGAAGTAAAGTATGATATTTTAGTGTAAAACATTAAAATTATGAATTAATAGGAAGATTGTAAATAGAATAGGATAGAAAAAAAAGTCAGAATATTAGGACTGATATCGTACTTAATTTAGAAGGGATCCTACGAAAATTCTGTGTTTACAGAAGGGCCATAGCCTTCTGTATCCCATAGCAGAGGAACATCATGTTCTGTAAAATCATCTTAGCATGATGACATTTATTCATTCTTGCCATGGACATGGAAAACTAAATGATTATTGAATGAACTTCAAATTTAGAAGTCAGTGCCTCACATTTCTTCAGAAAAGGACATGTGAAAAAGTGTGTTGGTTCTGCCCATGGGTTGATGTAGCTTTGTATTTTATTTCCAGCAGTGACCATTAACAGCCTGCCCAAGGGAAGACTACCATCAGATAAGGCATATATACTTCCACAGACATTCTCTCAGCCTCCAATTATTTTCAGTTCAGGGAATTTTGTGAGGCTATTAAGATTTTTCTGCTTACCCCTCCCTTTGCTCTGGCTTCCAAGTCCTTGTCCACCATCATTTTGAACAGAACCAAAATTTCCTTGCAGCAGAAAATTCCACAATAACTACAGTCAAAATTTGCCATTAGATTTTAATTATGAGTGAACATTTTAAGGGTATCTGCCTTTCTAACCATACTTCTGATAGCTAATATCTTAAAGCTATAATATGCTTTTTGTTTGTTTGTTTTGGCAGTGCATATTGTTTTAGAAAAGTAATATAGCAGTACCTTACTATTTGTATTTCTCAGAAGGACTAGCACAGATTTCCAGTAAGTAGGTGGCTGGAGTTAATTCTGCACACAGATTTGGATGGATGCACACAAGCCATTCTTGGGAGTTAAGGGAAAACTGCTGGTAAACTACCAGAAGTGTGGCAGTAGCTGACAGAGCTGAAAGCTGAAGCAGAGATCTGTCCTACTCTGACCCCCCTCTGGCCACTGGCTAGAAAGGAGAGGAAGAAGTATTCCACATTCTGATTGCCTATTTGCATATAAGGTTGTTTTAACCTGAAATCTTTAAAACCATCTTCACAGACTTAATCTGTATGGAGAATGAGCTTTATTTAGTTTCCTGGATTTTGGAATATCAAAAGAATCCATATCCTAAATTTTTAGATAGTATTAGGCAGTAATATGTAGGAACGAAAATCAAACTTCCCATGCAAATTACTCCAATAGCATATTTATAAATGTGGAAGGCTATTAAACTGCTCGCAGTTTCTATCTTTAGGCATCAAAACCTCAGCATGGCACACTGAAGTATTTTCCATTTAGTTTAAAATATACCGCAGTGAGACAACTCATTTTACAATCTTTTTACATGCAAAGTCTTCATTAAGAATTTCTAAAATTTAATGCTTCAAAACATATGCTCCTTGAGGCAAAGACTTATTTTTATTATGTGGTTTGTACAGTGCCTTCTGCAATATGGACTTGATGCTGAATAGAGTTGTCACTCACACTTGAATGAAAACATTAAAAACCAGGTCAGACACTTACTTCTTTGCAGAGATTCTTTCTGTTTCTGGAGAAAAATGGGGGACCAATAATTTCCTTCAAAAGCTGTGAAAGGAAAAAGACAACACAATGCAGTTATCCTCTGAGCAAAAGGAGTTGAATATTTGTATACTAATTATTTTTAAGCATGCTACCCTTTAAGCAGGGTCAGCACATACGAATTTTGCTCTGTCACACAAATCTGAATGGAAATTATCACGGCAAATCACATAATTCCTATTACATAATTAAGTAATAGAAAAATTCTTCTGTACTGGTCAAATGTTATCAAAATTTACCAGAAACCCTATGCAATATGAGAACTCCTATACTTCATATTAAAATCCTACATTCCTGTTAAAAAAAAGTGAGATAAATCTTTCCTCATGTTTTGGAGTTCTTGTTTCACCATCTGGGTAGAATTAGTGGAGGGACTAGCCAAAAGTGTGAAAATATGGGGAAAGTATTGTCCCTTGTGTTCTTCACAAGAACTATGGGATCTGGAGCTGAAAGGCAGGAAATCCCCTGCTCATGTCAAGGCAGAATGATGTAAGCTGTCACCTGTTCCTTTTCATGCACCTCTTCAGGAAGCCTGGTTTGGTTAGGAGAAGCCAAGGAATGTTTAGCAAATGCTGAGTGCAGGGTGGTTCCTTTTCCATGTCAAACACAGATCTGCTGCATGAGCACAACTGCTCCACATTCTCACACATACCCAGAGGCTCCTTCACCAGCATTTTCCTCCAGCACTGCTGGAGTGAGCTCTCAGAGTCAATAGCTGGGTGGTAAAAACCAAAACAAGATGCAGGAATAAAGACCTGAGGTATTTCAGAAATGTGCTGTTCATTTTTAAATTTTCTCATGTCTGGTATTTCTTAGATAGCAGGAGCAAGTATCTTGTAGAACCCATGTAATTCTCTATTACATGCTTAGGATCTTTTGCAACATAGAAAACGTTGAAGCAGAAGGTTTCTTCCATCAAATAAACCAGGCCAAATCCACATACACATCTATATATACACTACAGCTCTGCAGGGTGCTGTTGCTTCCTTGGATACTGCAGTGAGTGGAAGCCTCCAGGGAGCCAGCAGACTCTCAGCCAATTCCACGCTGTGCTGCTGAAGGTAAGGTAATATTTGCCATGTGCTACCTCAAGGGCTGCAGGAAAACAGGTGAGGCTCTGCCTTTTATGTAAGGCTAGGTTAAAGCACAACAGGGAATTTTGGAACTGAGTGTTTCAGCACATCCTTTTGCTTTGGATACCAGATACAGCCATCTCCAACTTTCCCATCAGTGTATTTCTTCTATGAAACAATACTAGCTGAAAAAAAGATGTTATCTGGATAAACTAATCTAAATAAAAATTTAGAGCTAAAATATGACTTTGGTGGAATTTTGATACAATTAATATTTAGGCATAAGGGAAATATATCAAGGATATAAGTTCAGTGACAGAAGTGCTCCCATCCTAAATGTCCTAACAGCTTAATATGGCATTTATCTCAGCCACTCCCAATTTGTCTGACACACTCATCCCAAAATCATTATAGATCTTACTCATGCTGCCTTGCTGTCTAGAATTGGTCAGCACTGGCCAATAACTGCTTGAAATTTTGCCAGTGTTTACGAAAACCTCCACAGTTGGCCTGCAACTCCACAGGCATTTCCAAAATCCAGCATGCTCCTTCCAAGTTCCTAGTGAACCGTGCATCACAGTAAGTACACCACAAAAAGGAACGGTCAGTTTGTGGCTTCTAAGCTAACACTCTTCATGCCTCGAGTGGCTGCTGCCTTTTTTGAACACCTGGATTTTGATACCTGCGTTTGTTCAATAATCTACTGTTGTTGTTGGTTTTACAGTTTTCCAATCGTTATAGTTTAATCCTAAACTTCAAATGCTACATGAATGGGATTTAGGAGTGTGCAACAGCTGCCTTCCAAGGATATTAGATTTGCAGGAATTGAATATATGCCTAAAACATTACTTCAAGTCGGTTCTATCCAGAGAGCTTAATGTAAAGCCAAATGTCTAATAATGAATGGACAAATATTTTAGATTAGAACAGACAAATCAGTTTACAAAGCTTGTTTGTTAGCTTTTCAAACTCAACATCTAAGCATGCCAAACAAAATTTAACACATACTTCAGGTTTAGTATTTAGTTCAGATTATATGGAGGTGTACAAGAGTTAGATTGAAAATAACTAAGGACATGAAATCCACTTTAACTTTTTGCCCAAAGGATAGCTGATCAAACAAATAAAGATCTATTTGCATCTGCCAATCAGTCTATATCCTGTCAGATTGAACTACTATACTAATTACAGTACAGTAATTATTCTCAACATTTACATTCTTTTTCTCACACTTACCTCTGAAGAGAATAGTTAAATCTTCCTAGCAACATTATCAACCATTCAGAAGCACACAAAGGGGCAGACTGTACAGATGCATCACGTACTATGGCTATGCAGAGGTTGTAGTTTGCAGTAATTTAAAAATTTTTCATTTCAAAGTCTATCCTAGTATTGAATGAAACTTCTAAAGTACTGAAATCTTCCTTACTCACATTTTACTATTACTGCAAGTATTCTGCTTTCCTTTGAGAAATGACATGAAATACTTATGTTTAATTATCTCAATAGAAATACCTACTTTGAATTATCTCAGTAGAACTTTAACCAGAGTTTCACTTCTCCTGGATAAAGGAAGGTTTTACCTCCAATTCCCACTCTACTCCAGCTGGCCAACTTCCTTGAGAATTATATCTGTTGAAGTGCAGTTTCTGTGTGGTCAGCCTACCTAGCTCATGGCAGCAATACAAGCCAGCCAAGGAACACAATTTACTATGAAGAAATAAATAATTTTGTTCCAATAATATGGTTACTATGAAACATCCCTACGGGAAAATACAATTTTATGCTGTAATGGCTTCAATCGAAGTATTTCACATCACATAAACACATGAAAACATAACTCTTCTCATCTGTTTATGTGATGTGAAATTGAAATGAACTCTTTGTACTTCCAACTTGCAGAAACAGTTTGAAATCTCTGTTTTGTAAAGGGTCCAGTTTTTCTCTTCTAATTTGAGACAAACAGAAATGTTGAAATGTCAGGTGTTCTGGAAAGGACAAGAACTTTAAAACCAATTATAGAAGCCTAAAATTAAATTTAGCACTGAGGGTACTGGTAGAGCTGTAGCTGTAACATGAGTTGTCAGTTGCACATGTTCATGATGATTTCTCTTCAGCATGAAATTATTAACTCTCTTTGTCTCTTGCAAACACAAATATATGAACAGCATAAATCAAGGTGACTTCCAAGTCACATATGTCATAAGAAGAAGTATGACTGTATACAAACCTCTCAAAAGGATCCAAGCAGTTTTGATTACTGAAATAGCTAAAGGGATGAAGCCTCAATTAATTCAATGAATCAGAACCTCTTATTAAGCAAACACTAGAACTAACAGTTTTAATCAGGTTTGAAGCTTTTGTAGATTTCTTTTTTTACTCAAGCTAATGCATGTTTACCGATTCTCTTAAGTTATCATTTTCCATCAGACTTCATAGCAAATAATCAAATGTATGTCCTTACAATCAGTATTTACAGTTCCAGCTAGACATAGACTTAAGGTATAAAATTTGGATGCAGATCTATGAAGAGGAGAATAAAGTCCTGGCTTTGATCTGACTCATTCTAAGGAAACAACATTTGGATTTAGAATTCAAACAATGAGCACCCTGCTCAACGTTGTCCAATTTAAGAATGTACAGATCAACATGCAAAAACTGTCTGATTTTAAATCTCTTTTTGACAGAATGAAATCTGTTTGTTTTCACAATCTCCAAGCTTTTGAGGCACTCCAAGGACCTGAAATATTGACACATCTCAAAGGAGAAAACTGCTCTGTAAGAATTTTCTAGATCCAGCTTCTAGGGTTTTAATCTTTAAATTCAACTTAGTCCTTTTGCAAAAGAAGTTCTGATTTGTGATTGTCAAGTTTACATATAAAGCTTGTGGCTCTTTAAGTGCCTACAGCAATCTTCTATTTTGATTCCAAGTATCTATACCAATACATCTATCATCTAGAAAAGTCAAGTCATGTAGGTTAAGATTTTGCTCTTGCAGGCAGCAAAACTTGGGGTTAGGACCCACATTCAGATCCTTGACTTGATATTGGTTACAATGGTGCTAATAGAGTGAATGGAGTTACACCTGATTTATAACAATACAGTTGAAGTTAGAAATTAGCTCTGAGAGTCTACTAAATGGTTGAGTTGCTTGTTTTTTTTATTTATTTTCATGCTGCAGTTAAGTCAGTGATTTAAGAGCAATAAATGTCCCCATGCAATTTGAACTATATGGTTCATTAAATGTAGCAAACACAATACAGAACAAATAAATTTAACTTTGTTTAACCTAAAGCAAGCGAGGTATGCTTTTTAGCAGCTTGAAATCTTTTCTTTAAATTCTAAATAACTGGTAATTAAAGAGAATATACAGAGGAGATGAAAAAAACAAACAAATAAACAAACAACATCTTAAAGCAATGCCAAGCCACAGCAAAAAAGACTTATTCTCAAAAAATCCACTGATAACAGCACAGGAGGAATAATGAGTATGGCAGCCCAGTAGCTACAGAGCCAATGAACATATCTACCAAATCTTTTTTAAGAAATTACACATTCATCCGGTATACAGGTGGGTTGGATCAAAAAAGTAAAACAAATTTCTTAGAAACACTGAAGGATTGTATTGAATAATATATGGAGAGTCATGTAAAATTTTTACCAATTTCACCTGTTTCAGGCAAACAGAACCATTTGCCTGTTTTCCAGGACTCTTTCTATCACATCATTCTTCAAAAAAGAAATGACATCACATAGCTCACACTTAATACTTTTTGCAGTTCATGAAACAATGAAAAATTATTTTCATTATCACTCTACACAGAAGATATTCAATATATATCTGCAATGACATCACTCGGACACTGGATCATGAACATCTGAAAGATGAAGGCACTTGGCAACTCAGAAACACAACAGAAGTCCATTAAAAATATTCCCTCTATCTAGAGAATGAGTCTTAGGGAAGGATCCAACAAATCAGTAACCAACTTTCTGAAATAGTTGAGAAGAAACCATTTTATTTCAGTCATGTATTTATTAAATAACCTGTTGTGTTTTAAGACGAAGCAAAAGAGAAGAAAACACGTAAACTGCATTCTGCAGGTTGTGGGAAAAGAGAGCAAAACCTGAACCTCACGTGATGTAGCACTACAACTTTCCTTCTAGCCAGGTACCAAGAGGAGCCCAGGCACCTGGGACTTACCTGCAGAGTGCAGGAAACTGCAGAAGATGAGCAGTACCAGTGTTGGGAGCATGATGCACGCCCTGCCTGGGCAGTGTTCTCAGTGCTCCCCTCTGTTCCAAGCAGGCAGTGCCAATGCTGCCACTTTCTAGGCTGCCCTCTTCAAGCTTGGATGCTTTATATATAGAATGGCAATGCCCTCCCTCATTCCCACAGCTTGCAGAAATCGCAACAGCAGAGTACCCGCCAAACAGGATCTCCTCTTTATCAACTTCAACACACCTAAAAGCCACTTAGAAAAAGAAGAAAAAAGAAAATGCAAACCTCCTGCAGTACATTATCATTCTTGCAAGGTTTTTTATAATGGCTTCTATTTGTAATAGCTCAAACACTTTTACCTGCCTTCACTGAACAAATTTGGTATTATACCCAAAAAGACAAATAATACACAAATTATGATCACTAGTTGATAAGGAAAGGAATAATATTGGACCAGCACACAAAGTGGAAGAATGAAGTGCAGGAGTTTTGGAACTGATGAAAAGACTGTGTGAATAAAAATGGTAGGATATAAATGAACAGAGACACAGATCTCAGATTTCTGTATTAACTCTTCTTGTGTTCATCTCTCCCTTGTGTGGCTTTTTAAGCAAACTGATAAACTTTGCTGGGGTAAAGAGGTCTGTCTGTGGCACAGCTGATTTCCTGACTATGCAAGGGAGCTAAGTAAGCCCTTGCCCACCACCTTGGCACTGCCAAGGGCATAGGGCAAACTCTCTTTCAAAAATTGGCCAGACTATTGCACTGTGGCACTTTGGAAACTTTCACAACTTAATCTCCAGGTTCCCACCAACATCACTGACCAATTCCACTTCTGTTGCGCTTGAATGTCTCCACATTAGAGGTGAAATGTTGAAAGCACTTTATATGTTCAAAGCAACACTGCCACCACTGATTTGACAGTAAATTAAGAACTTGCTTGATCCTGTCGTTGTTCATTAGCAAAATAATTGCTTGTAGAAAAAATAGTCTCAATATAAGAAAACTTACCCTATAAAATATAAAATGCATAGGTTATCTCTCCATATGAATTTCTTCAGCCTTTCCTGTTTTCACCTATGCAATACTGAGGTGAGCCTCTGAAGGATGTGGCAATAGATAGGGCCTCTTCCCTGGCAATCTGCCTGCACAGGAGGTGCCTCCTCTGTCATCCCCACCAGATCACAACCACCAGATCACAAGCCATGCCCACAGCTGCCAACACTGTGCATGCCCTGGTGCTTCCCAGCATCCAGGGGCAGTGCATTAAGGGTCAGAGAAGGGAAGGTGAGGGAAGGTCAGGCCGGGGGAGTAAAAGGGAAGGGAAGTTCTCAGAGTTACCTCTTCCGAGTGGTGGCAAGAAGTCCAGGAGAGTGAGTGACTAAATATAATTTCAGCCCTAGCTCAACATGGATGTAATTAAAATTAGAACATTAAATCGTAAATGACATGAAGCTCTGTCTTTTTGGTTTTCAGGGTTTTTTCCCCCATTCTTCACTCCAGCAACAGGTGAAGTATAGAGCTGTTGATAACAGAACTGCAACCCTAAATTTAAAAATTTCTATTGAAAATTTTCTGTGTCTGCCTTATAAAAGCCCCAAAGTAAATGAACAAAATCACTTGTCACTTCTGAAAATCATGGTTAAAGTGAAAAAATCCTAAGTCCTCAAAACAGCTTCTAACCAGACTGATACTAAGAGAAACATTTAATTAAGATTTCACAACTGTACATACCACATTATTTCTGGCAAATCACCTCTAAGTTCTTATTAATGAAATCCAAACCAGAATTTAATTTTTCCACTTCTCAGAAGTATCTTCTTTATGAAGATAAGGGACTACATTGCTCCCTAGCAACTCAAACTTGGTAACTGATAGTTTCAGACAGAAATTTGCCTTTCTCTGACAGGTGAGACAAAAAAAATTCATCATTGTTGTCAACTAGGATTTTTTTTTGTAATATATGCTCATAATCGTTCTGCCAAGCAGTAATAAATTTAAAGAGCTGACATCAATGAGCATTTCATGACTTCCTCATCTGAAGAGCTGGGCACTTGAGAGCATCACTTTTACTATCAAAGGTGGCAGACTGAGACATCATGGAATTAAGATCACTGGTAACATTTAATTTTCCTCTTCCATTATAATGGCTTCAAGCTTTTCTCTGTAGCCTTTATGTTTACTGACACCTTTTATTTCTTTACTATATGAAGCTTACAAAATTCTCAAGAAATGCACATACTGACAAAAGTTATTACAAATATTTACCCATGATGTTGTTGTTTTCAGTTCCATGTATTTGTAGCAACATTCTTAGCTGAACTCATTCTGTCTGAGATGTCAGCATAAAGATACTACCTTCAGCTTTCCTGGAAGGAATTTCAGTGAATCAGTCTAAATACTTATGATTCAGCCAGTTATTATTTTATGGAAACATCCAGTGATGATGTGAATACAGTTAATCAAAAGAATCCATCTACGACTGCATTTAAGTCAGGACTCCAGACCAAGAAAAAAGCATTTGATGAGGACTGTGAGAAGTGACCAAGTTCACAGTACATAGATGATTATTGTACGTGAAAGAGCTTTGTGAAAAACTGTGTGCCCAACTGTAGTGAGAGAATGATGCCTCTTATTAATGTGGGGGTTTTTCTCATTTAATAATTAAAATTGGTTTAGTAACAACATCATTTGTCAGAAACTGCTATTGTACAGGAGAGCAGAGATTGTTGTGGCCATATTTAGCACCTAGTAACAGTTTCTCAGTATTGAAATATCCAGCACTGTGTACACTTCTGGAAGATTTTGAAATGTCAAAGGAATTTATGTAAGCCAGATATTATGCAAATTGAGAAAGTTATAACACTTTAACTAAGCAATAGACTATCTTGTCTACAGTTTAATTACTGTAGGAATTTTTAGGTATATAAATTACTGAGTATTTTGATGCTTTTATGCAGATTGCTAAGAAAACATTCCACTTCCTGTAATATACTCACTGTGTATTATTTTAGCAGCCTCACACATTTCTTGGATAAATAGCTATATATCTTTAAAAAAGAGTGAGACGAAAATATGGCATTTGATTAGCCCTAGTCCCTGTGGGTGTATAAGTAATTTCCAGCTTTGGAAGCTTGTGCCTGTAAGTTTCCATTGCTCTTAGTGGAATGCAAAGATACAGGCTACAGCTTGATAGCAATCTGACACAACAGCTGAGCTGGGGGCTTTTGTCTTTGAGCTTTGAAATTTGACTTTCTGTCTCATTCAAATTTTGAATAATTGTAAGATAAATAGTTTTAATATGACACTATTAAAATCATCTGTACTTTAACTTCCAAACTATTTTAGATGCCTGGCCTTCAAGTAATTGTTTTAAAATATTAATGATTGAATCATTTATGTATAATGAATATCACATTTATTGCCTCAAAAATGCTGTATCAGAATTACATAAAATAAGGCTCTTGAAATCAGTTGCGTTATCTTTTATCCTTTGTGACTGAGACATTTAGTGTGACTGGCAGGGCAACCTCAGTTTCTACCTGCAATTCAATGAGCTGTAAAATTTCAGAAGGAAAGTTTGAAAATCCAGGGGTTTTTTTTGGTATAGATTCTCTAAAGGTAACACTATTTATTTTCTATTAGTGGTGCTTCACCTTATTCCATTAACATTCCACTTTTTAAAAATAAACCAAAAGCACAATGTAACTGACACTAAGGTGCTAAGCTAAACAGGAGAAAACAAGCTCCCGTTTTTCCTTCCTGTTTCTCATCCTCTCATTATCTTTCAGGTAATGTATCCAGGGAGCAGAGGATCACATACAGTGCAGCTTCCCTGGGCTAAGCTTATGGCACCCACCAGGGGCTCCTGTCTAGTTGTGTGAGTAGCTGGCAGGCACCTCATGGCCAGCTGGTTGTCCCTGCTGCCAAGATGCTTTCCAAAGAAACTGGCAGTAAAACAGACACATATTCTGAGAATGTTCCAACTGTGGCAAATAAGAAATTTTTAGCTGAGAAGTATTGACAAAAAAATCATGACCAGCTTATCCCTCATCCTCAGCCTATGATCCAGCCTTAGGACTTCCTGGTATTTAACATTGTGTGCCTTCCCAAATGCTTTTCTTCATGTGTTTTGTACACTTAAACTCCTCCCCCAAACCATCTAAAAGAAGCCCAAGTTTTGCTACCAGACACTAAATAATCCATCTACCTTATGGTTTTAGTAAAAATCCATACTATCTGCTTTTCTTTCGATAACCAGAATCAAGAAAACTTCCTTTCTTCATACCTTTGAAGTAGATGAGATACCTCACACACAACCAGAAAAAAATGCTATTGAATAGGCTGTTAGGGCTGTTAGAAGCATCTCTGCTGTTCTAAGGTAGCTGCCTACAAATATTTAAATGTAAAATTTCATTTAACATTGTAAATTATGCTTGGTTGCAATATGCAGACACATGGTAACCATAGGTGCGAGGGAATATTTAATTTCTTGTTTTAACAGTGTGTAAAGATGAAAGTGAACACAAGCTAAGAAATAACTAACAGCACTCTTTCCCTGTTCCAAAAGTAGCACTCTTACACTGTTCCAAAACTCCTTTTGAAGTTAAATTACTGTAGTCAAATCTTTGCCATATACCTGTTAGAAAAAAAGAAATGTAGAAAATAATTGAAAATTCATGCCTCTAAAGTGGTAAAGACTTAACTGATTGGTACTTAACTTTTAATTATAATTTGTTGGGGACAATGGCCTGAGACCTCCTTGTGTTGGCTTCATGCCTCTGGCACTCACTGTAATGAATATCTGAGATACTGTAGCTGTGGGGACCTGGGCTGGTGCAGTTCACTCTTTATGTCCTGCCAACACAAGAGGCTGACAAAGCCACCACTCCCACAGCTCCCTGAAGCGTATCCACTGCCCTGAGGACAGGGACAAAATATTTGAAGTGTTTCTGGAATAAAATCATTTTAGGAGAAAAAAATAAACCACACAAAACAAAGCAAGGCCTGTTACTATGATACTGTGCTCTCCTTCCTGAACAGGAACACTGGGAAGACAAACTCTGTTTGCTCTCAGCTCCCACAGTCTTCTCCTGGTTCTGAATCCTATTATTGATGCTGTACTCAAACTGGTTTGCATTCTGATCTCTGGAGTGGTCTGGGCTGCATTGTTTGTTCTGTAAGAATCTTGAATTCTGGTCATTTTAGCTACAGTGCTGACAGGAAAGAACAGAATAATAGGATTGTGGCAAGAAACCATAGAAAGACTGTCACTTCTATTCATGTCTGTCTCCCTTTGACATTTTAACTAAAACTTCTCTCAAACATTGTGATCATGAATAAAATTCTGTGCAGATTCTCTTAAGGCCAAACTTACCTTCTAGTGATTAAGGAATCTAGAGAGGAAGACTGATTCTCTCATTTTCATTTGCTTCTAGTAGAGAGAAAAAAAGATTCATTATAACCTCATTTAAAGTCTAGGGACAGATAAGTTTTTATGCTGAACTAAATCCAGACTTGGAGTGCTCCCTTTTTTTTCCCAAACAGAAAATGTTGAAACCAGTCTGATTTCACTTTTTAAATTCCTAACCTACATTTTTCTTCTGAGTTACGTGAAAATGGAGAACCTTTATCTGATGAACAAAAATTTGTGAAAGCACAGATCAGAGTTTTGGATGTTTTTGGTATTTAGGCTTTAGCAACAAATCAGTGTTCTTTTTCTAAGGGAAATTCAGGGAGTATCCTGAATCCTGAACATCAGCTGTTCTCCTGGGCAGCATGCACTTTGACCCCATACTGTACAGAAAAGGAATGGAAAGCATTACACATGAAAAAGAAGCTGTGGCTCAAATATTTCTAGCTTTGTTAGAACTCAGTTCAGTAAGTTATTAGAAACATTCTAAGTTTTCTTAATTGCTGTACTCATAATTGCCACACAACTGAGCCACATTTGTAGTTTGTAATTAATGTTCAAACCGGACTTGGAAAAATTAAAATTATTTGCTTCTTGTTACATCACAGCTCTGTTAATTTAATTATCAGATAGATTTTGTTACCAGATACAGCATGGAAAGCAAATACATTGTGTGAACCAGGAATTCATTAAGTACAAGCTTTGAACTCTGCTAGTAAGGAAGTAAAATAGAACCTGTATTTACACAAATAATAAAAGCTGGGAACAGGAAGTCAGTGGCAATCCATGTTTAACTTGTTCTTTAATGTGTGTGCATTTTAGAACAGATAGTCTCCAAATGATGCTAGTATCTGCTAACATATCCGGTAAGATAATAAAGTCAAGATAAATTTTTGTTTACCCTTTACTTGATATATTCTGATCCTTTTTCTTCTCTTATATGCATTTTGGTTGACTTCGACTTAAAAAAAAAAAAAAAAACAACAAACCAAAGAACCAAACATAAACACCCACTGTAGTTACCTTGCCCAAGTTCTGAAACCTCATAGATGTCTGAATTGTGATAGAGCAGATTTGAAAATCATGAGTTAAATCTTATTATCAAATTTGAAAACCTCTTTCCATTCTAAAGAAATTAAGTTATTGGAAGGATGAACCAAAGGTGAGAGCGGAAAAGTGCAGAGGGATTGATGGAGGTGGTTTCCATATGCATAGTTTCAAAAATAAAGGAGAGTAAGGCTATTTTCCCCATGGGCAGAGAGCACCCTGCAGGGAGAATCATAACAAGAATGCACTGATAGAAATCATACAAAGAACAAGAAGGAACAACTTGCATCACATTTGCGTGTCTTTACATCTGATTATTCAAACATGACAGAATTGCAGCTGCAACTTGCAACTCTTCTTTACATCTTCATGGTCTCTGAGGGCAGACAGCTGTGTTTGTGTCATGTCTCTCTCTGTCAGCTGACTATTTAATTTATTTAAGATCTCACTTCATGCAGCAACTGACAGCCAGTTTATGTTTATCTCTATGTAGAATAAAGACGTCAGCACTCTTATTTTCTCACAAATATTTGAAATTTTTTGCCCTCAGTTTTCACCTAAATAAATGCTACAGATTCTGTCCTGAAAGCTCTTGGCCTCTGTGCATGATTAAATGCAACCAACTCTGCATGCTACCATCAGTCACACTGGTATAGAAATAACAGGTTTTGTTCATGATAAAATCCCCCACTATTTGAAAGTTCTGTGTCATTAAGTTAACATGCACTTTTAATACTGTGATGTTCCTAACGAAGATGAAACATAATAAACTATGAAGATTCAGTTGGAAAATGAAAACTAAACATTAAATTGCCTTTATTTGGCAATCTGTCAAATGCACTGCCGAATTTTTAAACCCAGCACAATATAGCACTGTGCCATGCAGTTACATCTTTATTATCTCAAGCTTAGATTTTCTTCCTTTGGGTCAGGTGGTAGCTGCTTCATAAACAAACACATAGGACAAATATAAAGGATTATTTCACAGAGCTTCAGTAGGATCCAGACTTAACTTTAGTCCTTATGCTTGTGAGTAGGGCTACTCCCTTGTGTTCTTCTTCAAAGCAATACTTAAATTAGTAGTAAATATTCTCCATGAGTTGTTTTCTGCCTTTTTTTTTTTCCTTTTAGATTCTCTTTTCTGTCAGGTAAATGCACCACTCTATTAATTACTGATCTGAAATCTCTGGTTTCTCATTGTTCAGTTTACGAACAAGCAAAGGGGCTAATCCCAAAACACCCACATCAAGATATTTGCCAAATGTGTTTTCTAAGGTGCAATGTGCTGATACTTTCTAAGAAATCAAAATACACATTGTTAAATTCATCTAAGGTCTTATCCAAATCAATTAGATGACTTAAATGCTGTAACAGTGTTTCAACCTGTTAATATTTACTATGTGTATAAATGTACATACATATGGTATGCATATACACCTATTCATCCTGTTCTTTTGACAGGATTAATGAATTCAGAGAACTGGGCTGCTGTCAGGCTGACAACTCTAAACACAACTGAAAACTTTGACCAATCAAAGTACTTAACATAGCCCAAAGCATAGGAGAAGATGGCAGGGGCAGGTTTTGTTTCACTGATGTAATTCTGGTATGACATCAGTAATTCCTTTGAGTTAACCTTACAGTAGTTGCAAGGCCTGTGGCTGCTGAGCTCTATATTGTGTACTCACCTTAACTTCTCAACCAACTATCAGCAGAATACTTGACTGTTGAGAATATAAAAACTCAAAATTGCCTGAACTACTCCTCTGTTTACATATTTTCAATTAAACAAAAAACTAATGCACCCATGAATTCTGGCTGTTGCTGAAGTCTATGACAAAACTCTCATGCACTTTTAAGTAATATTTTTCAAGCCTCGAAAGCAGTGGAATATTCATATCTGAGAAGTACCAAAATGTAAAGACAATAAAGAAAACAAACAAATAAAGTGGAACTCCAGCTATTCTTTCATTGTATTTTTCTATCTTCCACACATTTCCAGAAAGAATTTTATTTAATTGTGTTTCACTGATCTCATCTGAAAAGTTCGACCTCACGATGTGTACATATGCTCTCACCAATTACAACAATCCCTCACGATGTGGTGGAGTGGTGCCTACCTAAATGTGCAGGAAATGTCACGTATTCCTTGCCCTCACTGGTAAGTATATGGTTTTGGTTACTCTGGGGTTTGGCAGCCTCTGGATATTTCAGTAAGAAGCAGACATCACAATGTGAGATGTCTCATACAGTCAGAAAACAATGAGAGAACCTTTGTGCTCTCCCTTCTCCTGCAAGAGCTGCAATTACAGGTGCAAGGAAACTTAATTCCTAGAGCATCTTCACTGACTTCTGCAAAGCTTGTTATTAAAAAGTGGGCTTCTCACACACCTTTGAGATTTCAATATGTTTGAGTTTCAAACATCATACTGTACTCCTACTAATTGCTACTGCATCACACGTATGATCTTGCTTTCTTCCACTAATGCACTGCAAAACAAGACGACACATCTGCCAGGTACTGCTTCAACCTCTTGTTCCTCTCCAAGGTGAGAAAGACAGGGCTCTTGTTTAAAGAGCTGGTGTTTAATGAACACCATTAAATGTACTAGGAAAGCTGAGGTCAATGCTGGCACACAATGCGTGACAAGCAGTGAGCATTAGAGCAGTCCTCTCTTGCTCTCAGGTAAGCTCATTGAGCTATAATGTCAGCTTAGAGAAAAGGCTGCCAATTTGGTAGAAGAGCATTGCTGAGGATTACATTCTTTTGCCAAAGCTTTCTGAATACTAAATTCAGACAAAAGAGTCTGCTGAAAGGCTAGTCCTGGATTTCAAACTGTATGGGAAGGCAGCACAGGTAACAAAAGGATATGTGATATATTTGTAACGGACTGATGAGAAGGTGCTCTGCAGCATTTTTCATTTGCTATCATTTCCCATATAATGAAAACTTTATGTTCAGTTTATTATCCTCTATTTCAGACAAGCAATGAAAAGACCATGCTGTTTTTGGAAAGATATTTAGCAGCCTTATATCCAATGAGAGACAACAGAAAGAACTGATTGTAGCCACTCACTGCTATCTGAGAATATCTATTTATCACAGCCTGTACGGACAGAGGTAGGTTTTCTGCAGAGGCCTGCATGCTACAAAGTGTTATACTCAGCAGAAGTACATTAACAACTGTGAAAACAATTCTGCTGGTTTTGTCAGTGCTAATTGTCTCTTCCTCTATTTTGCTCTGTTTGCAATGATGATGAACACAGGCAAGAGAGAGAAAATTGTGTTTTCCAGCAGTTTTTATAATGGGGAAACCTGAATGACCTTTCTCCTCACAACTGAGAGCAGTGGGGTGGCTGCTGTTGGGAGACGGAGGCTTTCTGCTGTTTTCTACAACGGTATGTGACAACGCCACGATACACCAAGAAACTCAGTTAAGGCAACCTGCATCATGGCTGTCCTGGTTTTGGCTGGGATAGAGCTACCAGCTCTGTAGTAGCTGGTGCAGTGCTGTATTTTGGAGTTAAGTACAAGAACAATGTTGAAAACAAACAATGTTTTGGATGTTGCTAAGTAGTTCTTACCCTTAGTCAAGGACTTCGTGATTTCTCACACTGCCAGTGAGGAGGGGCACAAGAAACCAGAGGAAACATGGCTGGGACAGCTGACCTTAACTGGCCAAGGGGATATTCCACACCACAGAACATCACATCCAGCATAGAAACTGAAGTGAGTTATATGGATGGGTACAGTTGATGTTTGAGGACAGGGTGGGCATTGGATAGTGATCAATTGTATTGTGCATCACTTGTTGGTTGGGGTTTTCCCCAGTTTTATTAATTATTAATGCAATGTAACACCAGTATTTCTTTTTATAATTAGCACTATTATATTTAGTTGTGTTTATTAAACTACTGTTATCTCAGCCCATGAGTTTGCAAGGTTTTTTTCCTTTCCCTGACTCTCCTACCCATCCCATGGCAGAGCAGAGACAGGGGGAAGTGAGTGAGCAGCTTTGTGGTACTTGGTTAGCAGCTGGGGATAAACCCTGACAATGGATTCTTACTTGGAAAGAACTTTGTCTTAGAGCAAACAAGATAACAATCGTGACCATTCTCTTGACAATCTGGGTTTAGGACACTAATAACTTAGATGATTATTCTTCCACAATTGGTTTCCTAACAACAAGTCCAATAGGGGATCCACTGGACTGCTGAAGGTACACAAACCTGTCCCTGCATTAAAGTTTCTTCCAGAGTCATAGATAAAAGCTGCAAAATGCTTCAGATACTGTCTTTACTGCTGCACTCAGTTGTATCACTAAGGCTATAATTCTCAGTATTTTTTAAGTAGGTGTGAACATAAGATTGTGTGTTGTTCAACATTTAGCATTTTAATAGTGCCTACTTGCTAAATAAAATCCTAAAGGATCAGCAGAAAGTAGTTAAATGACCATGGTTAAAATTCTCATCAGCAAGCACCAAACTCAACAAACATCTCAACAATGATATAAGCATGATTCACCACATCAGGATATCCTTGAGCATTTGAGGTTTTGAAATATTTACAACACTATTCTTTAGTGGAATCAAATATAAGAATACACAAATGGAAGTTGACTCTGGGTTTTTGATTACTTATTCTTAGTGAAGACGCAACATCTGTTCTTTTCACGTTGCCTTTTCAAGCATTTGGCCCATTTAGAAGCATCTGCATTTAGAAAAATCATGCTATTGGTTCTGCCAAAGCAAATGTCCATTCATGGCTGCTGGCAAGGAGGGAAGGATGAGAAACTCATCATTACTGAAGCACGTCCTGTTAAGTACTCTCATCATTCCTAAAGTATGTACGGCTAAGTATCAGCCTCTGAAATGTCCATGTTATGAAATAAAACAGATTTAAAAAGAAACTAATGGCTTCCTCAGTGTCTCCTGCAGACCTGGGACACACAGAAGATCATCAAGTTAACTCCTTCTGGATCTGACAGCAGTGATGGTCCACATAAAGACTAGTAATATACCATGAGACTTGAGGCTAAAGATTGCTACTGAGTGGAATATCTCACAGATTCAGGGAACTTTTGTCTGATCCCCCACACAAGTGGTACTGTTCTCACTGTGTCTAATGCACCAATACAAAAACAAAGCAACAGTGGAAGAACTTGTGGCTATTACAAAGAGCTGTATTAACAAGGCAGTTATGAATCATCTGTGACTTGTGACCTTAGATACGGCACCATGCTTTGTTGATAATCTTACTTTAGGATCATCTAAAAAAAAAAATTATTCCTGAACAACTTTAAGAAGATTTGAGCTTTATGATATTCACCTGAGAGCAGATCAGGTAAATTGAAGTCCCAGTGCCCCAGAGTCAAAATCCAAACATTAGGCTTGTTCACTTTCTTAAAATTCCTTAATTTTTAACAGGCTTCTAATTCAAAGTTTGAAAATAAGCTGAAATTCTTCCTTACTCTGTGACACTGAAGTTCTGTGAATAGCCATCCATAAACAAAAAGAAGCATCCAAAAGTAGTAAGCTCCTGAGATGTGATTCTATCCTTCCTAATGAGACAAACCAGGAGTTTTGGTGGTCATATCTGCAACATTTTCACGTGTGACATGCCTACCTAGATGGGCCTGAAGCACTAAAAGCCTGCTACTCAGTAGCATTGTCTCTACATTTAAGAGGAAAAAAAAAAAAAAAAAAAAAAAAAAAAAAAGCATATGCAGACACAGAACAATTCCTCAGTGGAATGAAAAAGACCAAACCAAAACACAAACCCACCTCAACCCCCCAAATCAAAGCCAGCTGTAATTACAGCTGTAGCAGCTTGTTGGTGGTTGGATGGAGTGAAATACAGTGTTAAAGAGCATCTCTCTCTCTCTCCAATGACTAGTTAACTCTTCCTTTTGGAACCTCCCATGCTATTGAACATTATACTGAGCATTGAGCATTCATTATGCTATTATGACTATGCTATTCCGGCATATTCAGACGGACTTAAGTTTGGAGGATGACTCTTGAAGTTCGAACGGCAATATAGATTTATGCAGGCATGAAGGGGATGCCTGATTAATAAACAGTCTGGTGAGCTCAGAACTATTTTAACCCATTAATCGAAAATTAAATATTTTTAGGGCAAGCTTTCCTGAAAGAGAACAGCTGATCACTTCAGCTGTGTTAAATGCAACAGACCCAGCTACCACACAAATTGAAACTGTTAGCCTGAAGTTGTGTCCAGCAGCTCAGAACTACTGCAAGCACATAGCAAATGATAAACCACAGAATCAGTTTCTCCAGATGCAGTGACTCACTTAATCTTTCTGCATTTCTCTGGAAAATTACCCAAACACCATACTCTTTCTAGACAATTCATAGGCTCCTTTTAGCAGAAAAAAGCCCTAGCATAGTCTTACTTGAAAACGACTTAAGTGTCATGGCAAACATCAGCTGTAACATTCCCCATCCGACAGCAATTGTGACTCAGGATTGTGAAGGCAGCTTTCCTGTGCATCCATCCCGGAGCCACTCCAGCAGTATCCCAGTCCCACCACCTGAGCCGAGGTGACCCCATGGGCTCCTGCACACACACACAGACAGACAGACAAGGTTTCCTTACCGCCTCAGCCCTGCCCTTCCCACAGCAGAGTCCCAGATGTATCCTTACGAGAATTTAATGGCAGCGCAGCAACACAACGACTCGAGGCGGTGCCCGCCAAAAGATTTCCCGAGCCTTTACCCTCGCAGTCTGTGCCCCCGGGCGGTCTGAGGCCTTCCAGCAGAGTCCTCAGCACCCGCTGTGTCTCCGAGTGTCCCCGCCTGGCCCACACGTCCCCGGGCCCTTCGTTGGGCAAAGGCTCGGCACTTCGGGCCCCTGGCCCGGGGCTGTGGCCACACAGCTCTACTCCAGAGCAGGTTCTCCCCGAGCTACCCGCACACAGCTCCCGCACACAGCTCCCGCACAGAGCGGCCCGGGCGGCGGCAGCAGCAGTGCCCTCACCTCCCGGCTCTGCGCCTCAGCCTCCAGCTGCGCTGGGGCAATGGAGCCCCACTGTGTGGAGGATTTAACGAGACCTTCTCAATAAAAGCGAGTCTTCCTGAAAAACAGACTGGAAAAGTTACCATTTTAAACGGTAAGGCGCAGAATGGTTCTGATTAAGAAACAAAAGGGAAAGAACGGGAGAAGACTGTGAACGCAAACTCGCAACGTCCCCACAGCACACACAGCCTTTTAACTCGGAGCGCGTCTTCCCCTTAGCAAAGCCCCTGGCCTGAGGCACCCTGTGCACAGCCCCTGTGGGTTCTCAGGACTCCGACCTCATTAATCCTCCAGGCTCCCTCACTTTCCATGGAGCTCATCTAAAACCCTCTTCCCAAATACTTCCCAAAACCTCCCCTTCCCTGCGGATGCCCAGTGGTTTGCAGGGGAAGCGCCCTCATGCAAGAGGCAGCTGGTGAAAAGAAGGCGGCAGTTTTCTCCTTTACTACTCAGCTGCTCTTTTTTTGAGGCAAAATACTGTCAAATACACATTAAATTGCAGGCAATTCGACAGACTGTGTACTGAGTCTTGTACTTGGGAAAAAAATGAGCAGGTAGGTGGGGTGATGTGGTTTGCCAGGTAGTGTATCCCTCAGACACCTCTTTTGGAGTCGGTGATGTCCTGCCATCCACAATGCCTGTGCTCGCTCTCAGGGGGCACTTCCTGAAAGTGATGCAAAGAATGTGTGGTGGCACTGGGTACACCCAGGTTGTGTCTGCAGCAAGGTGGGAACGGCAGAATTGAGCAATGCCTAATTTATTTTTAATACCAAAATACAGATGTCTATCAGTGATGCTGGCCTGTGTAGACCGAATGGTGTTTGTTTCAAACCTAGGTCTGTTTTCTGTCTCAGTACTAATGAAACACAAAGGTCATTCATATACATGTAGTGTATTAAACTGAACTCAGCTAGGGTGCTGATTTGATCTATTTTGATTATTGAAACTTTGATCTTCATGTTCTTCAGTTTTTTTTTTAATGTCATTTATTCAAAATTATATATGTTCTGCTTTAAAATCCAGTTACCAGTGAGGTATCAGAAACATAGTCTTTTTAATGCAATTTAAATATAGCATGCAAAGAGGATCAGTTCATGAGGGCCATAAGCAGGAAATAAAAGGATTTTAAAAAAAACCTTCTAAAACAAAATTTAATTTTTCTTGACTATAAGTATTATTGGTTCAAATCTAAGGAGAGTCAATGGGGACTTTGGTATCTCTGAAAACCAGGATTCTGATAGGTCATTAATCTCCAGAACAATAATTTTTATATCAAGAAATCCACTAAAATTTAAAATGTTTACTCTTAACTGATTTTCCAGGACTTTAACTACGTAATCAGTAGATAGTGTCTGTTTACATATTGGTAGCAGCCAGTGAGTCACTATTTAGTATTTATATTCAGTGATGGTGTTGATACCAGACTGCAATATCTCTGCAAGTTCCATGTGGGCTTTTTTTTTGCACTGTTGGTCTAACAGACAAGTTTATCTCATCTTGTACCTACAGTATCTGGAGGATATTTCTATAGATTTTGTTTGAAGAACAAAACTGAATTGTCTGAAGCAATGCATATGTGGGCAAAATGGATGCATGACATCTTTTGTCAGTATTTTTTTGTGGCAAATGCTGAAATTATTGGAGAGATTTTCAGAACAAAGGGCTGCCTATCTCAGATAAGAACTTGTGGCTGTTTGACCTTGGCTAGATATCAGGTGTTCTATCACTCCCCTCCTCAACTGGACAGGGTAGAGAAAATATAGCTAAAGGCTCATGGCTTGACGTAAGGGTGGGGAGAGATCAATCACTGGTTGCTGTCACAGGCAAAACAGACTTGAGTTGGATCTGTTAGTGAAGATTTACCCACTGGTGAATCAGTGCTGGCTACTCCTGATTGAACTTCCTTGTCCTTCACGTCCCTTAAAATGTATTCCAGGATTGAGTGCTCCATCACCTTCCCAGCTACTGAGGTGAGGCTGACCAGCCTCTAATTTCCTGTGACCTTCCCTTAGAGGAAGTACCAGGATCTCATCTTGTCTATCAGTTGTTCCAAATAATTTGAACCAATTATTTGCAAAGAAATCTTCTAGTTGTCAGTTTGATACTGGAAAATACTAAAAACCTCTTTCTGTGGCTTAGCAGACTATTTTGATATGTTAAGTATTGCTTAAAATACCAGCATTTCCAAAATTCAAAAAATTTCCGGAATTATTTGGAGTCGCTCTGAATTGTTTGCATGCCTCCTGTCAATTATCTCTGTATTCTCCAGTAAGTATAACAAAAGCAGTTCCTTAAATAGAATCATTACTCTTCATTAGTAACCGTTAGTTATTCAAAGAGCCAAAGCTAATTGCTTTGTATTCTAGTGATCTTTCCTTCCTGCTGTCTGAGGACACGACTTCTGGCCAAGATCCCAGCAATCCTCCCCCAGATGTCTCCTCTCCTCATTGCTTTCCTGTGCCAGGGCCTCCCTTAGTTCTGGACCATGCTCTCTGCTAATGCCTGCTGCAGAATCTCCAGGCAGAAAGACTGGAATCACTGGGAGATGGTGAGGAGAAATGTTGGTGTCTCTAGCCCAAGGCAGAGAATCTTTCAAGGCACTCTGAAATGATAAACAGCATTCTGTGGAAGGTTCAGACCTAAAGGTTTCCTACAGACCCTAGGTGAATTCCATGACTGAAATCATGGGGTGCAGAGGCTGATTCTCTTTTAAGGTGAACTTTTCCTGCAAGGCCTAAAATGCAATCACTAATTTGCAAGATCTAGTTTCTCTACCTTTCCCTGAGTTGCAGAGCAAGGTGACTTCTACTTTAGGGTAGGGAGCTGTCATTCAATCTCTGCTATTCCCCACTTCCATTATTAATGCCTACTACCACTGATTCTGATCCTTTATACTTCCTAAACAGGGTGTGGTAAATGCCGTTCTGCCAGGCAGGAAGAAAATTATTTGTGCCAATCCAAAGATGAGAGACAGAGATAGCATTGGAACTGGATGTGCCTTTACTGATTGTGTGGCTGACAAGGGTTTATAGCAGGACCTGTCTCTCAGGGTACCCTTAACAACCGTTCACCAGCACAAACTGACACATCCTTTGTACCAGTCTGTGCTACAGAAAATTATATATGGGTTTATGGTTGCTTTATTCACCTTCAGAATCTGTCAGTCTGGGTGACTGGCTGCTTTATCAATGCCAAAGACAAACCTTCATCAAGAAGCAATGTTCTCTGAGTGCTCTGCTGCTGTCACCTACTCCGTGTGGCTGTGTAGTCTCAGCTGTGTAGGCCTTTGTGCAGGCCGAGTAGGTAGCACAGAACTGCAGCCATTTCTCCTGAGAACAGCTTTGTGCTCCTGGCAGGTAACTGCTACACCTTCCTCAACTTTGAGGAAGTGCTGGCCTTGATGAGCTGTGGCCCCTTTGAAGATAAAAGGAGGATGGCAGCTATTATGAACAACAATTTTTAGGAATGTTTATCATGTTTTGGGGGGTTAGTTTATAACAAAATTTTGGCATCAATAGAGCAATACACAATTTATAAGCCCCTAAGGTATATGAAGGCAAGGGTGGAAAGGAACTGATTTGGTGTGCACTGTCTGAAAAGCATCTCCTCTGAGGAGTATGTTGTACTGTGCACTTGCTTCTCCTCTGTGGAAGGAAACTCCTAAAACTGCAGGTGTAGGAAGTCTGAGACAACAAACAAGGAGATAATTTAGAAAGAATATCCTTGCATAAGCATAGAAGTACATTAAATATAAAAGGGCAAGACGTATTTTTACTCTTCGGGTCTATTTGCTACTAGATAAATAGGTAATTAAAATGGTACTAGTGACTGTTCAAATTTACTTTAGCTTGTGTGTTTGAGGGTCTCCATTTCTGCTTGAGAGGCTTGGACAGGACTCCCCCTTCCCAAGCAGCCTTGGAGAGGGATAACACTCCATGGTGTGATATTTCATATGAAAATGCTACCTTCAGAAATTAAAAGTGGAAATGTGTGGATGATTTCCCTAATCCCTAATCACAGAAATCCGTTTGAATACATGTAAAAAGATTTGGTAAAATGGTATAATAGCATGTAGTAGGTAAGTGGTGTAACAGCAAAATTGACTTTTGTCTGTCCGTGGGCAAAAGTCTCTGGGCTTCCCTCAGTGTGTGACCGGAAATCCGCTATATCATACAGAGAATCCGTGTGCCTTGGCAGTTCTGCACTTTAAACTTGACTGCCCACACAGAACTCCCTATTGTAATCCTCAGGGAGACTTGGCTGCTTCTGCATGCACTCCACTGTCCCTTAATTGATTAATATTGCTTCATTTATAAAGCTCCACCAGCAAGAGGTGACATTTGTATGGTTGCATTTGGATGGTGTTTGATATATTGCTGACTACAGAATGGCTGTCAGATTTGACAGCACAGTAACAGCACTGCCCATATTTTATATGCAATTGTGCAAAGTGATTTGGGCATTTCTGAGTTTGAAAGCCGAAAAATTCTTCTTTGATCTGCACACAAATTAATTATTTAGAAAAAAAACTTCACAGGTTTTCCCTTTTGGTGTTACATAGAACAGGAAAAAAATTGGACCTGACATACATAGGCAAAATCCACTGCTCGATAGGAATCATTCCCTGGATTTACACAGGTGCCACACAATAACATTTATCTATTTGTAAACATACATCTATTAATATTGATATTTATATTTGTTGATATAAGAACTGCATGAACATGACTGGTACAGTCCTGATAAGTAGTAAGCAAGAGGTTTTGTGTGTGCTATTGGCAGGAGCAGGTGTGTCTAGTGACTATTGATAGGTGCTTGGATTTTTCTGAATGCCTGCTTATACATGAGCAAGGAAGATATTTGTAGAAATCTCCGCACAAAATAACTGAGTTTGCCTCATGTAACTTAAAATATCCATTGTTAATCATGTGGAAAAGGAAATAAATAGGTGTGAGGGAGAGCAAATAAATTCTTTTTTCTTTTTCCTTTAATTATTTTTAAGAAAGCAAATACACAATTTCAGTGAAATACACAACTTCACTTTCCTTTTTCTTTTTTTTTTTGGAAGATTTTTTGGTATTTAGTGTGATCTTTAATTATGATTTTACCAAAAACCTTCTTAATATCCTCATGTTTCTTTACCTGGCATTTTTAAAAGAAAGCTTCAGAGCAATGAATCGAGGCCTGGTTTACATCCAAATTCAAGTTTTGCAGTCACTCTCTCTTTACTATTGGACTTTTGGACCCAGACACAACTTCCAGAACAGGGTGCAGCTTCTAAAGTCTGAGGCAGCCTGGAGTGGCTGGGCTGGCTCTGGGGCACTTGGTGTTCTGGTCTGCCAGAGCTATGAAATTGTTGGTGAGCTCCAAGTGAAAGAGCCATGGGAAGAGGTCCACAGGCGGTGAAGATGCTGAAAGGGTGAGGAAGCCATCAAATGGCAGTTCTCCGAAACCTCGGCCAAAATACTGCCAGGGCCACCCGAGAAGTATCAGGCATGGCTGAAGGGCAGCAGGGCAGTGACGGAGTCTTTGGGGATGGAGGTGGTGCTCAGCTTGGTTCTGTTGCTGAAGGAAGGGTCTGAGGATGACTGGGATCCCTCAGGTTGGTTCCTGTTCTGAGGAATCAGCATTCCTGGGCACTGCTCTGGAAGGCCTGGACACTGATGAATGCAGTGTGGGGAGCAAGCACAAGTTAAAAGTTAAGTTAGTTACAGAGCTGTCACCTCACTGGGTCATGAAGGTGTGGTGGGAGGGGTCGTATGGTTGGAATGCACCATACAAGGGACCCACCAAGACAAAATGCAGCTGTTGATGCACACAGTTTTCGCTTACAAATCCAATACCTTCTCAAACTGGATATAATCCAGTGTGATTTCCCACTGCTGTAAAAAGAGAACTAAGGTTATAGCAAAGCTGAGACAATCGTGGTCATAGAAAAGGAAGTAGCAAGTGTAAGAAACAAAGGATCCAAAATTGCCAAAGGTATTGGTAAGAGAATGACCTTACTTAAAAAACTTTTTCCTCCATTCACATCTTGGATATTTCTATTTTTGAAATGTTTAGCAAACATCTTTAAAAAGCTGTAGTGAACAAGACAAGTAATTGTATAAAGTAATGAAAAATCTTCCAACCATACAGAAAAAAACCCGGTAAATAACAACCCAAAATTAAATGCCACCACAAATACAAGATGCTGAGGCTAGAATGCCAATAAACAATAAGAAAATACTTCAGAATATAAGTATAAATTGCATACTTTTGATATCTAGTAATGCTGAAAAGATACACAGGATTGGGATGCCTATTTCACTACCAAACTCTGATTGAATTTAAAATAAATATCTGTATCTATTTTTTATCATAAAAATCATGGTTACATTTATTGAGGGTCTGCCTGTTCATAAATTAAGGGGTTTGTTACATGACTGCATGAAGCATGTCAGCTAGAAATACTGCTTGGGGTTTTTTTTAAATATGCTAGTAGTCTCATGGGTGAGTAATTTCTGTTTGACATTTCAAGAGCTTAAGAACAATGCTGGGTATCTGGAGCTGATATTGAGACAGGGTTTCAACCTCTTCTTCGTGTTTATGTCTGTTGCTTTAACAGATAGTAAACATTCACTAATCTTGAAATCCAATGTGATAAGATTCTTTAATTTTCCCTCACCAGCCAGGCCATCTAGCCCACAAAGCCTGATTTCATGTATAGAAAAAATTAAGAAGGAAAATAAAAGAACTGGATTTGTTTTCATAGTGATAAAGTTTTATGGACAAACTCTTGCTGTGTGTAGAGTGTGAGTGAGCACACTCTATGTGGCACACTTTGGTGGAAAAAGGGAACAGGCTCTCCCCTGCCGAGCAGTACAGCAGATCAACAAATAACCTGCTCATTTATCAGAACTGGGAATGGGGAAGGCATTCACAGCAAAGAACTCCCAAACTCAGGTTAATGAGCAGTCTTACTGCACCTAGAAGACAGATCACAGATGGGTGTTAACACTTTTCCCAGTCTGTTCCATGTGCATGGAATAAATGGGGGACATTTAGTTTGAATCAAGCAAGATAGTCTGCATTTTTAGCATGTTTTGAAAAGGTAGTTTACAGCATCTGGAAAATGTAGACTGTAGATTTCTGTCAGCTAAGAACTGTGCTATTGCCTATTGACTAGAAAGCATTTTGATAGTAACTTCAGCTCAGCTAAACAAGATTTTAACTCCAAATAACAGAACTAACAGTATTCTGCTATGCCTGTTTGTTGCTTCATATGGTCAGTAATCCACATCATATCTTACTTTGTATGTAATGGAAATTTAGGAATAATGAAAAGAATGCAGGAATAGACAGAAAAGTTAATTTTCTCCAGTCACTGTAACTACCCCAGTAGATGAGAAGAATGTCTATTCATAGTGTCAAGCAGTACCAGGCAATCTGTTCTGGGGCATGGAATAACTCTGTTTTTTTTTTTACTGATGGGAACATTTGTCATTTGCAATTGCCAGACTGTACATATGTTGGCATTAGAAAAATTCTCAGTATGCTTCTTGAATATTTTCTGCCTATCAAATGATTTGTGGCTGAAAACAAATCTGAGGAACTCCTGTCTTCTCTAATAAGCTAATCAGACAGTTCTGTTCCCTCCTCAGTCTGTGGGAGTACAAACCCATGTCTCTTATGGTTCACCAGGGTGCTGTTCACCATTAAACTGCCTCCTAGTCTGTGCAGAAATGCTCCTCTTTGTAGTCTTATTGATGCTGTGACAAAATGCAGCAAGATTCATGGAAGGGAAATAAAGCAAATGAAAAGGATCACGGCCCTTTAGCTTCTGGGATAGGGCATTCATCTGGGAGGTTGAAGTACGTCTCTGTTAGGCCCTGCAAAAACTCTAGCTCATTAATTTTATGTTATGCTGTCACTTAAACCCAGGAGTAATTTTGGAGTTACCTGTGTTACACTGTCACCAGCATTATTATGTTTTCACACATACTTGGGTGCAGTTTAGAAAGGATTAAATTGTCTGTCCTAGTGGATTTAGTGTAGCACCAGATTAGGAAGGTTCATTAGCAGTGTTCAAAGGAGGTTCATGGCTGTAGTGCTGTGTCATGACAGACCTTTGCAAAAACAGAAGTCCTAAATGCTTACAGATCTCAATGCTAAAATCCTGAAGCCAATCACTTGAAAGATGTTTACACACTTTTTTTTTTTTTTTGACAATGAACTAACGTAAATGAATGCAGTGTTTATTTCTATGTGCATTTCTCCCCTAAATCCCAACCTCAGAAAACTGAAATGTCAGGTTACGTTTTCAGAAGCAGCTCATGTAATCAAAACAGTGCAGTTCTGTGTCAGGGCAGGTTTTACTGGCTGATAAAAAGAAAGGGAAAACTGATTACAGATAGTTGTGAGTAATACATCATCTTGTTCTGTGTTATTTAACTAGTCCTGGTATCTGTGACTTCCACCTGTTATGTGCCAGGGAAAGCAGCACGTGCAAAAGTGTGGCAGAAAATTGTGTCATTTTCTTTCCATCTTCATTCAAGATCAGCTGTGTGGCTGCCTTCTGCACTGACTCTCTTAGCCAGTTTTGTGTGCTCACATTGCTTCTAATTTTCTCATGGGTATTAATTATAACTTCATTGGCTGGAAGTAGAGTTCCTGCCCTTTTGGAATTGTCATTGTGTTGCTGTCATGATTCCAGAGGGCGAACACTGTGCTTGCTTCCCTCTGGGAGTAGCAGTTCTTTCCTGTTTTGGAGCAAAATCAGTCTCACCTTTAACCACTATGGTAGCATCACAAGATTTTCACAACCAGGATTATTAGCTTTTAAAATCTGATGGCTTTTTTTTTTTTTTTTTTCCCTGAGATATATTTGCCTCTCTGGGGAAACAGTTATTCTGTATACTCTCCCTGCTGTGTCAGGTAGAAGGAGAAATTTAAAGTCTTCCGGTCATCATTATCCTTCCATAAATCTAGGGCAAAAATGTACTGGATTGCCTAAAATGCTGCAGTTTAAAGAAAACAAACTAGTTCATGAATTCTCAGTGAAGACCAATGAGGTGTCTCATTGCACTGAACATGAAAGAGTAAATCATTATATGGGGAAGTGTCTGCAAAGCTTAATTTTGGATCAGTAACAGGCCATATTTGAACGCATTCTGTTATTAGTAATTTCAAAGAGCTCTGCATACAGCAGCTTTCCCTCCTGGTCGTACCCATGAGTAACTTCCTGAGACAGGCTGGCTGCTGGGGATTGCAACAGGCTCCCGGCAGTTCTGTGGCTGTAAGGACTGCGAACAATGCCAGGAGAGAAAGTTGGTTAATAAGTTACAGTGCCCTCAGGTTGGTTTATTGTCAGTGACCTGGATCATGGTGCGTGCTTTACAATGAAGTGGTTCGCAGTGTCTTGTTTGGAGTGCCCACTTTGAAGTGTGTTAGAATATATGCAGTGAAAAGCCAATGGGAAGCCAGCAGCTCATGCAGAAGAGCACATTAATGCAGAAAAGTAAATAGCAAACTTTCAGAGGTCACAGACTGGTCTATTGCTTTTTTTTTTCTTTTTTTTTTTTTTTCTGTATTCTGGAATTTGGACAGCACAGTTGGCTTACAGAGGGTCTAATTAGAGGTCACACAGGGCATGAGACTGGCAACTGTCACCCTCCTGTGGGAACAAGTTTGGGTCTGTATTCTTTGAGCTTGCCCAGGAATAAAGGGAGCAAACACGATAATCAAGAGAGACTGGTATTACTGTTTGCAGGCTTCGTGTCCTTCCCCCTTTCTTTGGTCAATGAATTCCTACCAGGGAAAGGTCCTTCTTAATATTTTCCATTTTCTGTGCAATGTCTTTGTTTTTTCAGCCCCACCATATGTTGCCAGTGAATTTTGACAGAATACTACTGCTTGATGTTTATTCAAATAGTTTCATCTTTGAAACACAGTATAAAGACCGTCTGCTGCTTGCAAATTCTCACAAGGCTGGGGCAGCAAATGGTGTTAGTTTTGCTGCAGCAGAAAATGGAGAAGTGACTCATCCACGATTGCAAAGTTTGTTGGCTTTACTGCTAGAGAGAGGGAGCTCTGTACTGAACTGTCTCTAGAAATGGTTCCTAGCAAAGGAATTTCCCCTTTCTTCAGAAAAATGGATGTATTAGATCAGAGTCACATAGAATAACCTTTTCAAGCTCCTCCTTTTCTGTCTATTCAGCTTCATCTCCAGATGGCTGACGTAGCCAATCCTTTACTGTGGCAGAGGCTTCTGTATTTGTCTTCTTCCAGTCAACCTTTTTATCTACCTTCATTTGTGCCATGTGCTCACTTTCTTCATATCTATTGACAGAAGTGTAAAAAGCAAAGTAGGTAGCTGAGTCAGAGTCCTGACGTGTTTTAGGTGACACTGCTGCTTGACCTGTGTTCTTGTAGACTGGGTGCCAAGTTGAGAAGGACAATTTCCTTACTAGTTTTACAGTTTAGAAGTAAGATTATAATTTTAGCAATTCAGTGTTTTTGCCAACATCAGCTGATCTTCGAAAATCACGTTCCTAGGCAATGCAATATAAAACAGATTAGCATAAAATAACAGATAAATTGTAGGATTTACTGTATAAATTTCAATAGTGTATAAATTACCGTGTTTTACCTGCCCTTTCCATCATTCAGCTACCGCAGCTTCACCAATTCAATTTATCCTGCCATCTAGCATCTGTACTTTGCCGATGGCGTGGGGGGGAGAAGTGAGAGAGCACCATGGAGAAGTCGTGACTGAAAAGCTGCGTGTGGAGCGGTCCCTGTCGCAGAGGGAGCTGGAAGCGGCTGCTGCAGCAGAGCCGGTGCCGCAGTGAGTCAGGGAGCCGAGCACAGCCCGTCCCGGTGAATCACCGTGGGTGCGGGCTATGCCTGGAGATCCCTGCACTCAGCGCCGCCGCTCAGGCACTTCGGGCTCCTGCTCAGCAGAACTGGGAGCCCCAACTCTCGTCCCCACCTGCACAGCGGCTCCTCTCCGATTGCCCAGAGACGTCAGGGTTGGCTGCGGGAGAGCTCGGACTGGGAGTCTGGGAGGGTCTCTGCAGCCGGGAGTCTGCAAGATCTCCCCTTCTGGTCTGCGGAGGCAGATGGAACTGATTGCTCAAGCAGCTTTGGCCTGGGATGACCTTTAAACATCACAAATAGCATGTTTTCTTTCTGAGTAGTAAATTCGTGTTCCAGTATAATGGAGGAAAAAAAAAAAAAAAAAAAAAAGAAGGAAGGAAAGAAAGAAAAAGCCTGACAGGGTTCCATCTTCTGGGGCATTATGTTCTTCAGCCAGGTTAATTTTCTGCGTATGAATGTACATTTTCATGTTATTGCAAGAACTGTTTTGTATTGTTGCTTAAATAGCTCCTACACTTCATACCAGGTCCAACTGTGCTTCAGTAGTGGATAAATAATAACTTTAGAGTGCAAGAATTGTTCCTGATAGTTCTCCTGATATGCCAAAGTGAAAGTAGTGGATGTAGTACTATTGGACAAATTCCAGATATATGGATAAAAGTATATAAATGGGTTTTGTTGAATACCTCTGCAGGAATATCAGGAATATGTGTGCATATACATATACATACACACTTTTAAAGGAAACAAAAAGGTAATTAAGAATCTAATCTAAAAAAAAAAAAGTATGATTTCCCTGGTATTAGCCTAATTTATTTGCCCCACCCAATGCTGAGACATAGTAAACAAAAAGCTTCATTGCAGATTTGTGCATCCAGCTGTGGAATCACAGTACTTCAGCTGCAATGCATGAATGTGACTTTTTCTGCATTGTACAGTTGGGAAATTATTTCAGTGCTGGAAAACAGATCTCTCAGTTTGTATCAGATCAAATTAGATCTGACACAAGCATTATTATAAAATACTTTTCTGAAGAGTGTGATATAAAATCATACTTCACTCACATCCTTTTTGTTGGCTTACTAGTTTGCTTTTATTCTGTCTTTCAGAGAATTTTTAAGCACCTCTTCACCAAGCATTTGAACGAATTCAGAACAGTGTTGGTAATCAGTCATTTTAGGATGGCTTTGAGTACTTTTACAGGCTTGGTTCCAGTAATTTCTCTCATCAGTCTATGATAGAGAAAAATTAAACATAAGGTAGTGAAAGGGGTGTTAATCTCCACTGGATTCTGTTCTTGGAAATGGAGGGGACTAAGAAGCAGAAATGTATGTTTGGTATTCAAGCAATGCTGTGGAACAGCTCCTGGGTATTGCAGCAATATTGTGAGGCTACATCCCTAGCAGGACATTAGTCATTCCCAGTGTTTGCTTGGTAAAGCTATATTGTCATTACTGAGATATATGATAAAGCATTGAAACTCTGAGGATTTCAGGAAAAAAAGGTTAGCTGATGGCCTGTAGATGTGAGAGTTGCTGAAAATAAATAAGGCAGTTCAGGCACTGGATTTTAAAATCTAGATGCAAAATCTGTGGAGATATGAGCAGGGGAAAAAAGGGGCCTTATTTTGTTTTCAAAGGATGCTAACTCACAGCTAATTTGTTTTTCCCTAAGCACTGGGTACAATGATGATAGTATATTTTTCACTCTTTCTCTGTCATTATGGGGAATCTGTTCCAGTGCACAACTACCCTCTGGGTGAAGAACCTTTTCCTAAGGTCATCCAATCTGAACAGCCCTTGACACAGCTTCATACCATTATGTATTATCAGGGGTTGTAGGTATGTTTAATGGGATTATTCATTATTTTTGAATAATAGTGATTATTCATTAATCACTTGTCATTTATTTGCAGAAATAAAAGAATTGTTTACAGGTGTTGTGATTCAGGGCTCGACACCATCTGCACAGGGGAATTTAAAGAAAAAAGTATTCAAAGTAGTTTCTGTAATGCAAAGGCATTCTAAATAGTTATTCAGTATCTATCAAATTATTTGGGGTCTGAATTAGATGCAGATCTCTTTCTCTACATTCTCTCTCTTTCTGTACATTCTCTCTATGAACCTTTTTCACAGGCACAAGCTGAGATCTGTAGTGTGCCATGACAGTTCCAGTATTTCTCTATTTCTGAGTCTCAGTTTCAGTATTTTTGGTATTTTTCTCTCAGCCTCCTGCTGTGGTCAGAGGGTTCCACTGGAACATAAACATGGCACCTTAGGCAAAGCATTCTATTTTTATGTGAAAATAAAAGAGCAAAAATACCTACACAGTGGCCACAGTTTTTGTCGATGACACAGATCTTTTCCTTGATCCCTTTCCCTAATGAGAAGTCATGTTGCCATCTGCTGGCAGAGGACGAGGACAGGCTGCTCCTGGTGCTTTCTTCATAAAGCTGATGTGTTCCCTTAATGAGTTGCAAATCCTTTCTTCCCCCCGTGTTTGATTAATTGATTTTGTCCATATCTTTACCACGCCGAGGCAATTATTTCTGTGTGAGGTCCATGAGTTATTTATGATGGTTTGAATCAGAAAACCATCCACATAGAAGGTTTTCTTCTCAAGTATCCATTGGCCTTCTCTTAATAAAGGAGTTTTATTAAACATTAATGATGTGATCCTCATTATGATTTAATTAATCGGTGAATCAATGTTAATGCAATATTTTTCCTATGAAAAAGGGAATAAATTTATGCATTTGCTGTAAACCAGGAGGTCCTTTTCGTTGCCGCCTTCATAATAAAAAGAATTTCAGGTCCTCTAATCTCAGTCAGAGGTCTCAACAGTAGAGCAAACAGGAAGAGGCAGCTGGTGCCTCAGACCCTGCTCAACTGTCTTTTAATGCCTAGCTCATGAATGAGTGCTGTAAAATACTGTCTAGGAATGTTGGGACTATGTTGCTACTTTGCAAGATGGGAATACCAGAACAAGATACTGATTCAGTGCCAGTTGACACATTCTTCTGTGCTCTTGAAATGTGTACTCCTTAGATACCTCTGACCTGGGGAATTGTCTAGAAAGATACAGAAAAAACACTGATGTCTCCCTGAGACTTCTAATGGACTGATGCCATATCTGGCAGGTTATTCCTAGGATGTCTCTTAGTTTAGCTACTCAGTTTGAGGGAAGTTTCTTGAGACTGGCTTCACTTTTGTTCACAAGACTCAGTTTTTAAATCTTTTCTCTCAAGCCACTGCCACTTTGTAAAATAACTTTGTCTTTAACTCATTTCTTGGATCAGCTTTATAACCTGATTTTGTTTATTTTCCCAGGTATTAAGTGTTAACTCAGTGCAGCTCCTGGAAATGTAGGAAAAGCAAAAAAACCCCTAAAAAACCAAAACCACAAACCCAAAACTCCAAGCCAAAACCAACCAACAAAACAAAAAAACAGAAAACAAACAAGCAAACAAACAAAAAAACCCACAGAAAAACCCCAAAAAACAAAACCCCAACCAGTCCCCAAACCTCCACCATCAACTGTGAATGCACCAGAGACCTGTTTCACCTGAGAACATCTGAAATTCTGTTCACAGATGACTAGCAGATGCTGAGAAATATTAAAAGGAAAATATATCTATATTCAAAATAAAATGATACATTAGATCAAACAGCCTTTTCTCCTTATCTGAAACATATTTTGCATTAATATGGTACCATTTGGCTCAGTTGCTTTTTGTCTTTGTTGCTTTTTGTCTTTGTTGCTTTTTTGAACACAAAATAATGAAACTCCTCTTCCTCTTTTCATAAAACTGCTGATCCTGAGGAGATAAATGGAGAAAATTTCCTGGTTAGACCTTGATTAATTTTGCAGACTTCATGTATGCTGCAGGATGCTGATGGTTAAAAGCCCAGGCCTTTTGAAGGCTATGGGAATGCTTTTTCATGAGTAACCACAGAGGGGCTCTGAAGCGTGTGTGATACTACACCATTCTCTCAGAAGAAGAGAACAGTATTTCTGATGTTGGTCATCTTCACCAACTGCTGGATGAAAAAGGGTGCATTTTGGTTGGAAATGAAATATTACAATTTTTTTTTCCGCGCAAACAAAGGTCTGATGCCCAGACATTTGTTGGATATCAAATGCTGTGGACTAGAGGAAGCTGTAGCTTTTCATTAACATACAAATCTTATCCATATGATAAGGTGCTGAATGTAAATAGTGCAGGTGTCTAGAGAGAAATCATTCTGACTTCCTGGGGTTTTGGCAATTAAAGGCCAAATTGTAGTAAATTCTACTAAAGTCCAAGGAAGGGTGAGGAAGGAAACATGGCAAGAATTTGCAAAGAACCCTCACTAGTTTAGGCCTACACTGATGGCAGTGTGGATAGATCTTGAGGGATTTTAGATTGCAGCTGTTGCGTGACATTGTTTGAATTGAAAGCTTTCCTCCTTCCTTGTCTCCTGGGAGAAGCAACTGGTTGGGGCTGCTGCACATGACAGAGCATATCTGACATGCTTCTAATGAACAGACTGGTTTTTAGGCGGGTGCATACTGCAGAGAAAGTATTTGTCAAACCTCCTGCAGAAGAAAAGAGGATTAATGCAGAAAATGAAAGCTAATCCTCCCTGCCCCACTGGTTGAAACTGAATCAGAATTTCCATTGCTTCTTCATATGCTCAGTTTTGTAACAGCAGGAAGGTAAAGAGGAAGAGGAGATTCCTTGGATGTAGTTGAGGGACAAAGCTGTCTCTCACCATTTCACCTCTAGGCCCTGCAGTAAGGTGGATGGTCTTTGAGGTTGGAGGACCATAATAGGAACACACATTGGAGTTGAAGCAGGAAGTGAAAGCTTATATAGCTAATTTGGGGGGGATGAAGGAGTGGGGTAATGTGAGCAGAAAAATGAGGAACTGGGAGTTGAGAGGGAAGGAACTGGGAGGTGAGAGAGAGGGGACCTAACAGGAACTTGGTTACCCTAAATTCTAGGGCAGACTTTTCTGTAACCTAGGTTGCTTCCTTTAACCTAATTTTAATTTTATTCAATAAAAGATTATTGAATTTCAGATTCCCTTATTTCTCTGTGCTTTGGAGAGTCTTTTATTCTGCCATGTCAGTTTTGAGTACTTGGACAAATTAAAGCTAGACCAAAAGAGATATTAAAAAACCCTATCCATGAACATTCTGGGATTTCGGTTTTCAATAGGTCAGCTGACAATACCCTGTACCTCTGTTAATTGACACTGCAAATGGAATCTTTGCATAGCCAATACCACTATTTTCTGCTGCAGCCTGAGAAGGTTTAAACATAAACCTGGGAGTATCTTCACCACCAAAATTGTGGGAATGTGGTGGTGGAAATCCCTCCATTCCTGCTGAGGCTAAATAACTGTGAGAAAGTCAGCAAGTTAACCAGAGGGAGTTCTGATAGGAAAGAGGGATCCCAGTTAGCTTGGAAGTGAGAAACCCTGACCACAAGGCTTATATTGTTTATTGTATCTAATGCCTTCTGATCATTGTGACTGTGAACCCATCAGCATTGTGATGGATGAAAACTAATCTGAGATAACTTTCTGAGTTTCTATGCAAACTTAGTTCCTATGCAAATAACTTCGAATCCATTTCTTAAAAATATTAAATCTCTGTGTTTACCATTAAATTTTCACATGGTAAAAAACAACTGTGTTCCACCTGAGTGGGACTTCAACAGAGCCATACCTGTGGAACAGTAAATTTTATTTTACTCTGGCTCTTTTTCATGAGTATTTAATTTACATCGCATGCAAACGCTCAGGATTTGAATTCTCTATTCAAAGATTATGCTCTCTCTAGCCAAGTTCTACTGAAGAATTATTTGAAATGGACACAAATAGTTCTGAATTTTTTTTAAAGTGATGAAACAAAATGGTAGAATCAGTGTATGGCTTGTCAAGAAAATCTGTTGTTGCCCAAAGGTTATTACCCTAAATGCCAAATCCTATTTTTGTATAAAATGTGAGAAGTTTCAAAATATGCTATATTTTTGTTATGGAGAGTTCTACCCCAGCTCCTTACATGGCCTTAGATTTCCTGTTTTCTTCTCTTGATATATTCCTCCGGAATTTTTTACGGAATTTCTCAGCTTGTGGTCAATCTTGGCCACAACAGCTAAACTACATTAGCTAGATCAAACCAAAATACAGCACTCACTCCAATTTGGGTACGTTATTCTAAAAAGGTAAGATTTTTGCTCCATTATTTGGAATGTACAGAGTACTTTTTTACACAGTGGTGATAATTGCCATAAAGTTAACAAATGCACATTTATGATGATAATGTTACCCCTGCGTGAATGCCATTGACTTCAACATTGAATTAAAAAATCTTTCCGTTGAAGAATATAATTGAAGGACAGGTTATTCGGTGCTTAGCACGACAAGTTCATGTGTGGGTGGACTCTTCTATGCTACAGCTACAGAATGGGAGAACTGCATCTTCAAATGTTCTTTGAAGAAAAATAAATATACTTAGGCATTAAAGTGAGATATATTTAAGTGGTCAATGAACTATTGAACATAAGCTAAGCAATACTGTTTGGGATTCTTTTCTTCCCCCCTTCATGTTTTAAAATCCTGTTTGTAGCCCTGCATTCAATCCAGATGCTTTAACAGTCAGTTCATTTCGCTATGATGATTGTAACAGAATACCCTGTGCAACAGAGTAAGTGGCATTTTACCTACAGTCATAGTCAAAATTCATTGACCTGCTCTGCTGCATACAAACCCAAATGCATATTAGCATGTGTGAGGACTACCTTTATTTAAGTTACAGGAACAGGCTGCTTTTCTTAGAAAATTGTTAGTAGAATCATATAGTCACAGAGCTTTAAGAGGAGCATTTCTTTACAAAACCGGAACGTCCTTTCCTTGAACCAGGAACTTGCCATAAGTCAAGTCACAAACGTAAAGATGGGTGCAAACTCCACCTATAGGCGCTCTCATAATTGTTATTTTTTTATCAGCTGTGGAAAGCAGCTGTTGTTAATTCTTCAGCTCCTCCTGGAACGTGTATTGTTTGTTCCTTTTGGAAACTGGGCGGAGATTAAATAATGAGTGTCTTTACTGGGTGTTTGTCTTGGGCCAGGCAGCTCTTTAATGACTGCTGTTCTTTCTCTGTTGTAAAAAGAGTGTTAATTTTCAGAATCTCAGGATTACAGCATCTGCATCATCTGAAGAATTTAAAACTACTTCAGAACATTCCACTTCTCTTCACTGTTGTTCCTGAAAGCTAGTCTGAGTTTTCTGTGCCAAAGTGATCCAAGAGATGCTTTCCTCCACAGATCCAGTAAAGGAAAAATAAGCATGTCCAATAAAATAAAAGTACGTATCTGTGTTGTGATGAATAAAATATCATTCACTTGAGCTGCATGCTCAAGCAGCTTATTACAATGCAGTTCCAAAAGGCAGAAATCCTTTGTTTAAGATAGAGTTACAGTGTTTGGAGAGATAGTTTTACAAGCAGCAGGCTGTATTTCTGAGATTAAAAGAACACTCAGTGAACAGAGCTGGTAATTATTTTCTAGTTTTGACTGTTCTGAAAATAAGTGTATGCACTGAAACATAGTGTGGCATATGCATTTTTTATTTGAAAAATTACTTCAGTACTTAAGGAGTAGAATAAATGTGGATGCTTGGGGCTAAAAAGCATTTAATATAACCACATAGTTGATACAACACAGTCAGTGCCTGTTTGTGCTTCAATGCTCTGCCTCATCTCAGCTTTGCTGATGTCGAATGACCACTGGCACTAATGAAAAAAAAATATATTAATTATTGATGCATTTGATTATGGTTTGAGTCAGATGAATGCCTGCCTATAGACAGTAGAAAAAAACACAGTACTTTTATACATGTAGTGCTAAAGCTGTAGTGATTTAACCTCCGTACCATTATCTCAGTTGTTTTTCAATTTCTGGCCAAGATATAAAAAAGATCTAAATACCATTAACAAGTAAGAAAATTAATGGTCTAAACTGTATGGTACTATGCAAATCATGACACCTCTTTCAGTCTTCATGCTTTTGTTTCTTATGTATTTATGTTTTACCCTTTCCCCTTCTCAGTATTACTGTTTTACCCTTTTCCCAATCATTCTTACTTTTGTCTGATCACTAGAAAAGCTGCAGTTATTTGTGAAAATTAGGTGTGTGTTGAATTAACTATGACTTTAAGATGACATGTAAGAGGAAAAGACTAAGCTGTAATGACATGCTCTTATTTATTACTTCTTAAACTCTCCCCCTACTCAGTTATTGATTTAAGAATTGAGATCTGCACAAAGAACTAGAAGACACTTGGTATTAATCGTACCCAAAGAGTCAGTCTACATGTCATATATCTTTGTGTTTTTTCTGATAATGATAATTATCCAGTTGTAGTTCATTCATTATCGTATTTCCTCTTTCCTTTGATGGGGACTATTAGATTTTCCCTGGCAATCTACTGCATTGCAGGAATTAACAATAGATGTTACTTGGTACTGTCAAAATGTGTGTGTTTATTACACCTTAAAGATGACCATGCATTTAAGAAAGGCATAATATTCATTGTTTCACCATGAGTAACTCATGGATAAGGAAAAATTAGAGCTGTAGATTTTTAGCAAGGGAAATTTAACACTTTATATAAGCAAAGCCTAAAGATGTCAAGAAATGGAATACAAATTTTCTCTGGAGTTCAAAAATAAGAGAAGGTGACTACGCAGTGGAAGCTCCTGCAAATGCCATCATTTGAGTAACTCACTCCTAGATTTAAGAAAATAAAGTGTACTTCAGAAAGCAACAGTGTTTGCAAAAAGCAGAGATGATAAAAAGAGCTGTGGGCTTTACAGCACACATAAATTACAGAATACCTTTCAATCACATTTGTCTGTATTCTTTGACAGAAAACACCAATATGTGCTTAACTGATGAAATATAGTTTTATAGTAAGTCTTTCTTAATGTGGCTTTTATTCGTCAGAGAGTCTTTCTTTTTCTAATAATTTGAAGTAACTCTTATGTAAGAAGGTTCTAACATCAGTGTCTATAAAATGATTGTGTACATAAGCAGTCTAGTTTGTAGAAAGGATGCATTTAAATAAAGTAGGTAAATAGAGGTGAGAGGACAAGTCTTGTCTAAGAAACGAACCTTGTAAAAAAGGCTGCCAAGTACCCATGTCTTACATAACATCTCACTGCAAAGGTGGAAAGACAGGAATAAGAGTCAAGCCTTCAGAGTGAGAGGATTAGTTAGTGTTCGAATTGTGGGGCTAACAGGGACTTTTATTTCACAAGTCTGATCCTGAGAGAAAGGGCTGAATATTGATGTATTTTTCTCTTCCTACAAAATACATTGTTTTTCTTTAAATCCAAAGGAAAAATTCAGATTTTTTTTTTAATCTGCACTGAGCAGTGTGTACAACTGAGCAGAAATCACTGTGCTTGCAGAAATCAGTGTAGTACCTAGAGACTCAAAATGCCATCCTACTTTAGGGAAAATGTTGGATACATGTTAAGAGGAGGTCAGTTCATATTTGATTATTCATGCAACATAGGAAAAGTCGGAAGTGGAGGAAGTAGTCAGGAAAAGGAGAGAACGAGGATATGGCTGAGGGAACAGAGTATGTATCTCCTTAGCAGTATCCATGCACGGCAGTTAAGTGTTAAAAAGAAGTGGTTCTTTATTTTCTCACTTTTTTTTTTTTTTTTTTTTTTTTTTTTTAAAAATATGCTGAAATGGACTCTTGAAAACACCAAGAGTTTTCTTGGAAGAAAAACCACCCCCACCCCCAAAATGCAAAAATATTTTAAGGTCATTTAAATAAATTATTTGCTGGCTCGACATTCTTTCTAGAAATAATTCACCTGTCTGTGAGTTCTGAGGCCAGTCAGACAACTGTGGGACTGGACTGCAGTCACCTCATAGCAGACTTCCAGTAGGTAAAGAGGCCTTAGAAGAAGGTTAGAGTGGGACTTTTCACAAGGGCATGTAGTGATAGAACAAGGGGGAATGACTTGAAGCTGAAGGAGGGTAGGTTTAAATTAGATAATAGACAAGAATTTTTTACTGTGGGGATAGTGAGGCACTGGAATAGGTTCCCAGACACACTGTGGACTTCCCATGCCTGGAGGTGTTCAAGGCCAGGCTGGATGGGGCTCTAGATAGCCTTGCCTACTAGAAGGTATTCCTGTCCATGGTAGGGGTATTAGAAGTACATGATCTTTGAAGTGCCTTCCAACCCACCCTTTCTATGAGTCCATGATTTGCCCAAGCTCATGTTTGTGTTCAGCACCATGGCCAGGGCAAAAGGTAAGGGATATGTAACAAGGACAACAGGTATGTATAAATAATTGTAATAACAAGTAACCTTTCCGTGGACATGTTGCTGGTTGTATATTCAGTAGCTGATCAGTACCATATGATTAGCGAGATTTACCAGGCATAAAACTGCTTGAGTTCCTCCTTCACTTGATAGTCAGTCATTAACTGTGTTTGTTTCTCCTGTAAGGCAGAGCTGACAGTAGGTCAGGTAAATTGCACCATACTTGTAAACCCTTAATCAGAAGTGAAAGACAATAATGCCTGAAAGGAACTATGGCCGTGTCCCCTTCAACAATGCCTTACTTAGCTTCCTCTTAAGCACCTCAAGTAAGGGGTTTAAATGTTTATTCCAGGAAGCATATTCTAAGTGTGAGAAAAACACAGTAAGCACAAGAAACTCAAATCTGAATCTGAAGATGAAGTTTAGCTTTAGGTAGTGAATAAATAATATTAAGGATGTGCACAATTATGCTTCTCTTTCTGCCTCCATATCAATTATAAAAATGATCTTCCTAACTCATGTTCTTCCTCATCCTGCCCAATGATTTAGTAATTGGTGGCATAACCCCTGAAAGAAAACATTTGTAATAAAACTATGTGTGGAATCTTTTGGAAAAGGAGAGAGATTCTTATTTAAAAAACTTCTAAATGAGTTGATTTTATTGTCTTCATTCCTTCTCTCCTGAATTTCACTCAGCTCCCCTTTTACGCCCACATTTTGCAAGCATTGAGCTTGGGTTGCCAACTTTTCCAGGTTTGGCCAGGATTGTTGGTGTGCAAAATAGAAAGCAAGAGACATTGCTGTCAATGCCCATTGCATTTATTATTTTTCCTTGATTGGTGGTGACAAACTACTTTGTACAGATCTGTATAAAAGGGTACTTTTGTAGTCTCTGACTGTTAAGACATGATCATCTGCCACAGAATGTGGCTTATTTCAGCTTTCTGAAATCTTAGATCTGATTACTGCTTCTTGTCTGTTTTCTCCCACGTAAATTATATGTCTTTAGTCTGTTTTCTTGGTGAAGTAGTGGAAAAAGAATGGAATATGTGACATGGTGCTACTTCCACTGGTCAAGTCGTCTGTGCTGTGGTTGTAGCAGAGTGCAGGACTTTTTGTTCTGGATGCAAATAAGACAATTCCACTTCATCCCTGGTAGCAGTGTCCTGGAAACAGTGTTCTTAATCATAAATTTTGGATATTATTTCAATCCCAGTTCTTCTATTTCTTCCAGTGCTTACACACATACACATTCTTTTTCATATACATTCACATTCCTACCACCATCATCTAGTTCTGAGTCTAGTTCTGAAAACCACTGATTTTTAACGGTGTAACCCACACTCAGTGGCACTTCATATATAAAATACATACTTAGCAATGGTAAAAGTGGTGTAGGAAAATACAAACAGCCATAGTTATCTATAGTGTCCATAGCTGTTCATATTCAATCGAGGAGAGACATCTGAAGACCTCCAAGGTCCTTATAAATGGTTAACAGAACTAGAACTTTACAGGTGAGCATTCTGACCTTTTATAGTAAGAAAATATGCTTCTTGGAATGGAATGACCAGAATAAGGATTTTGGGTTTTTTTAAATGTGATCCCTCCATGAATGCAATATAGAATATTGCAATGTTCCTTTGTGCTGTGTTCTCTATGCCTTTAATACCACCATATGAACATTTTGAATGTCACTGGTCACTTAGATGGTATTGTTTGGTACTTGTCGCATTGGTTTCAAGATAGTTTTCCTGACAGCTGATAAATAGCATTGTGCCCTTTATGTGTTGTAGGAAGGAAGACAGTCTGTGAGAAGGAAGGATGGGAAGATAGTGTGGACACGTAGGAATTCTTTTGAATTCACACTTTATACAGGCAGTCTCCGAATTTTATCTACTGTTTTTTACCCTCTCAGCATTGTAGGCTAGTTCTGCAGTTCTCTTTTTTGGCTCTCCTGGATAACCTTGGATCCTAACAAATGGTGTAGCTTCACAGTTCACTGCTCTGAAACCTTGACAGAGCCCATCAGTTATTTCTGTCTGTTGTGACTTTCCTACAGCTTGTTTAAATGTCTGGAAAATGTGATGTCCAGGAGGTGACTACCCATGGGAGCTTGCCCTTCAAATGCTGTTGAAATGTAGCAGTTTTGTACTTCAGCTTCTTTAGAACATTTAAGCAATGCCATCCAGTCTTAGAAGTTTGTTTACTGTTCAGTTTATCAATTTATTCTAAAATCTCCTGTATCTTTATTTTGGAGTATTATGTTATTTTGTCCCTATTACTGCTATGCTCGGCTATGCTGGTTTTTGTTCTCATTCCTAGTCCCTTTAGGTCTGTTTTGGTTTGTACTATTCACCTGTTTGAGCCTTTAGTATGATGCCTGTAAACAGCTACGGAATCACTCCTTATTTTGATTGATTCATTCATGGGCATTTCCCATTTTGAAGTTAAATATTAATCTGTTATTAATGGCTTCATTGCTCCCACAGGTGTTGAATCATATACATGAAAGTATTAATAAAGCATCTCATATCTCTATTCCTACATATAGCAGACAAATCTCCACAAGAACACGTTGCATACCCAGTTCTCTGTGCTTAATATTCAGATTTCCAGCATTGTAGTTCTGGTAGTTCATTGTAGTCTCTGCCTTATTCAAAATCTTGTTCTTAGCTAATGTCCATGGGCAAGAAAAACAAAACAAAAAAATCTCCCCAAACAACCTCAACCCCAAGCAATTAGAGAAAAAATGAATTGTCCATGCTATAAATGTATTGCTATAGAATTTGAGAATTTACCCAGCAAGAAAAGTAACTTCTAAAAAAATGTTGATTATGTAGCTAAAAATGCTTCCTTGACCCTGCTGTTTCAGTAGGTGAACAATTTACATCCCACAAGGATAAGCCTTTAACTTGTAACAGAAAGCTGTGTCAACTTCCTGAAGTTGGTGTGTAACATATGGATGGAGGTGTTGAGCCTGTAGGTGTTCTAAGGTCCAATTGTCCTTTCTAACACTGTGTCTCTGTGAGGTATTACAGAGGAGGTTGCAAACTCAGTCTTGGAGCTGGGGAGGTATAGAGAGATCAGGCACTGTCTCACAGAAATGTTTGTGACTAGCAATGCTCATGATCTTGTGAAACTTTTCATTAAGTTTTTCACAGAATCAAGAGAAAGGTTCCCAGGAAACAGTGCTGGTTTTGGCTGGGATAGACTGAATCTTATTCATAGTATCTGGTATGGGGCGGAGTTTAGGATCTGTGCTGAAAGCAGTTGATAATGCAGGGATGTTTTAGTTATCCCTGAGCAGGGGTTACACAGGTCTTTTCTGCTCCTCACCCCATTGACATGGAGGCTGGGGTGCACAAGGAGTTGTGAGCGGACATAGCCAGGACAGCTAACCCCAGCTGACCAAAGGAATATTCCAGACTATATGGCTTCGTGCTCAGCAGTGTAAAATTGGGGGAAGAAGAAAGGGAGGGAGAAATTTAATATGTGGGCATTTTGTCTTGCCAAGTAACCATTGCATGTAGTGTAGTCCTGCTTTCCTGTTGGTTCATGGCATTTTACAGTACTGAACTATTTTCTCTCTCTCTCTTTTTTTTTTTTTTTTTTCCCTCTCTTAATAGCGTTTAGTTTTATACTGTTCTTTTGCAAATTTTACTCATGATATTTAGTGATCTTTGTATTGGCACAGTTCCAGACTGGAAGTAGTTTTTGTGAGATGCATTTGATTACTACATGGGGTAAAAATAAATGAGAATATGAATGGTGGCAATGAAAGACACGAAGTGCTTTTTTTCTTTTTTTAATCCAAATGACAGTATTTAGGCAATTCTTGTTCTGACATACAAGTCCTGGATTGGATGCAAATATCTCACATGGATTGTGTAGAGAGTTAGAAACTGAAGTCTTCTATTATTTTAATTTTAACTATGTATTCTTGTCACTATTTTGCTGTCTTCCAGCTAATCAAACTAGAAAGCTTTTTCCTAAATCTCATGCAGACTGTGCATATACTCCTACCTAATTCATGCTCATGACTCAGTAGCATGCACTAATCTTTGGTTCACATCAGACTCCTTTTATATTTTTTACATTTACTTTGTGAAATGGGAGTTGCCAGATTGTATGGGAGTTTCTCAGCAATCACACAAAGAGGATACACCTCCTTAGTCAATTAGAGAATTTATTATGAAGGTAAATGCCATAAGTTAAGCATCAATCACTTCCAAGTTCATCCAGGTGTGCTTTGTTTGCTGGCCTACTTTAGTATTATTTATATAATTGGAGTCAAGATAACATATAGGATAATATAAATACTGTTTACCTTCATAAAACCAAATTCTATTAGTTCCAAATTACTGAATTATTGCCTGCACCTTTCATGAAAATGTCATCTAGTCATCCCAATATAGGATGAGGGGAATTGCTCTTTTCAAGTGTACTTTTCCCTCAGTTAAAAATTATTCCTTTTGTGTTCGCAGTTTATTTTGGCTCGGTTCCACGTACAGGCTTACATGAGAGAGACCTAACAAGTCCAGGGTCATGACATGAAAATGGCATTTTCAACCAAAGAGTGAGTTTTTTCTAGGACAGCTACAATGTAGTTCCTATTAAAACTCAGTTAATTCATGTTTTGTAACCTGTATTTCCATTCATATTCTGTGTGTTTGACATAGGTTTTTTTATAATAAATACTGTCATTTGTATAAGTAGTCGCAGAATAGAATCTGGTATAACATCAGTCAATTCAGGAGTATTTTTTGCTTTGATTTGGATGACTCAATCTGAAACATTTCTGTGATGACAAAACAAGACAAAAAATATTCCCAAATTTAGGGAATGAAATGAAAGAGTTGAACACGCTTTTCTTTTGCATATCTGTATCACCATAAATTTATTGCAAAGAGAGGGAGAAGTCCACTCCCAAATGCATGTAACATTAACAGAAAACAATTTTTCAGGTGAAGCCTAGATGTATGATTTACATTTTATTTTATTATAATACTCTTATTCAAAGGTTCATGTGCCTGTCTCAGTCTTTCAATTTCTGTAATATCCTACGCCATGTTGAGCACTTTGTAATAAATCTTCATTAAAGTCTGACCATTGTTTAATCTTTTTTTTTTTTTGTTTTAAGCAGCCTTTCTGAATGATGGGTGATTTACAGAAGAAAACAGAAAACTCTTACAGAAACTCTGATAGAAAAACTCTTACAGAAACTCCTTAATCAGAAAACTCTGATTTACAGAAAACTCTTGTCAGAGTGTGCTTGGATTCAATACCTTCAGAGTAAATGCCTGATTGCATTGTTAGTTTACTGACAAGCATGTTCAGTCTGGCCTAAAATACCAGAAAAAGATCTTTAATTAACCATATGGCACTCTGAGATGGTTAAGAGACGTTTCTGTAATAATTTATGTACAGATGTGTGGTACATGGTAAGATTTTGGTAGAAGGGGAGCTGCATGGAGGCCTCTGTAGGAAGAGATTTGGACAGCCGTGTGCTGGACACAGACACTTCCAGCTGGCTCCAGACATAGCACAGCACACAGCTGAGCCCATCAGCCACACTGGTGGCCTGGAAATATATTTATGTGTTTGGAAATATATTTAAGAAAGGTTGGAAATATATTTAAGAAAGGCTAAAATGCTGTGTGGCAATTAGAGAGAGGAGGGAGAAATGTTCTGTTGAGAGGGAGAGAGAGAGAGCTGCTGACTGAGGGTTTGCAGGCAGCCAAACTGAACCCACCACAGCTGGAAAAATGAAGATTCTTTGTGTCTAATTACAGATTTGCCAAACTACAGCAACACTTAACGCAACATTGGTGAAGCACTGTTCTGAACTGGAAACTTTACTCTAGGCTATCTTGGGAAAGTACAGATAAGATGTTATCATTTATCTCATGGACTTGCTTTTGATTTAAGATTTTTATTAAGCTATTTGCCTTCAGCAAACATCTCTCACAGAGTTTTTATGAAATACTTTTCCTGTAATGTTTTCTATAATGTTTCTAACCTACGTAAGCATTGCCAGAAAAATAACTGTTCTTGAGACTGGGCAGAGAAAGGAGATTGTACTCTGTTATCCATGTTCTTCATGCTTGTTCACATCAGCAATACTCTGTTGTGTTAAATTCAGCTAAGTCTTACTTTCCAGGTCAAGATAAGAATTCAGCTTTATTTTTTTATAATCTTTTTCTTTCCATAATCTGAGAAACCTCTTTAAAGGTAGATAGCTTTAAAAAATTAGGACTTATATCCATACCAAAGTTTCTAATCCCATGAGCTATATCAAATATTTGGATTAAATGCGATCATGTCTCTCTTCCCTTTTCTCATCAGTGATTCCCTCTAATTTCTGCACTGTGGAGTCATGTTCATTTCTGCTTACCTGGTCTTTGGAAAAGTGAAAAAAGAAAGCGCTCTGCAAAACTGAAGTGTTTCAAAATTAGGGGAGAGCCTTAGAGCTCAGGGATTCAGGTATTGAAATAGAATTGATTAGTTATAAGGGAGCTACAACAAACATCTGGTTCAACTGTATTTTCAGAGGAAATTATAGAATCATAGGATGGTTTGGGTAGGAAGGGACCTTAGAGATCATTTGCCTGCAGCCCCCTTACCATGGGCAGGGACAACTCCCGCTAGACCAGGTTGCTCAAAGGTTGTCATTTAACCTGGCTTTGAACATGGACAGAGATGGGGCATCCACAGCTTATCTGGGCAACCTGCTTCAGTTTCTCACCCAGTTTCTCACAACCCTTAGAGTAATGAATTTCTTTCTAATATCTAGTCTAAATCTACCCTCCTTCAGCTTAACGTCATTCCCTTTTTTCCTATCACTTGTAAAAATCGCTCTCCAGCTTTCTAGTAGGTCTCTTTTCAGTACTGGAAGGTGCTTTAAGGTCTCTCCAGAGTTTTCTCCCAGCTGCTTGTCTTTCCTTTAAATTTTCCTTTTGCTTGGTGCAGGCATCTCCTTGTCCTGAATGCTTGGATGTGTTATATATATTGGCACAGGAGTTTGGTGGAGGTGCATATATCAAAACTCTGATATATTCTGATACTCTGGGTAACAGGTTTTTTTGAACATTAATTGCCCACAATTTGAAGTTATAATCAGATGTTTTTATTCCAAACATTTCTTATCCAGCCCTTACAAAATTTGAATGCAGGTAGACCCAGTAAACATGATGGACTGAATGGATGGACTGTCGGTCTCACTACTGGCATTTTATAGTGCAGATAATTGACTTCTGAGAACTGACATTTGAAAAAGCAGCAACTGAAAGGGAGAAGGATGAAGGAATGCTCAAAAGTATTTTTTAGTTTTGCTTTCCTTTTCTCCCCTTTCAAAGGACACCTTGGGAGTAATCTGATTCAAATTTTGAAAGTGCATGGAAAATAAACAAATAGTGCAAAATATCATGGAAGTGTGCAAAGGAAAATTTTTCTCAAGTTGTCTAATTCATCAGCTCACAAAGTGTTCTTCTACATAATTGTTGTATTCACAATGTTGCTCTGGTAAAGTGCTGTATTGACAGTATTGTCTTTTTGATGACTCAAGTGTTAGTTATAAAGTAAAGTTAGGAAATGTGCATGGCAGCTGGAAGACTTGGATACTAGTCAGACGTATTCACAGGTTTGACGCAGTTATTCCTCATCCTACAATACAGAAGACACTATTAACTACGTAACTGCTGACTTGCATAACAGAAAAGTTAAACTTTACCCTAACTGTGGCAAGTTTGCTATTCTTTTGCAAGCACAGCAAATTATGCCAGCAGAATTGTAGTATTTGGTGGTAAGCAGGGGAAGACTAAAGATTTTTAGCAATTCATACTTGAAATGAACTCAACTTTTCATACTGTCCTGTGGAATCATCACCATACCTTTACTACAACTCAGAATATTGTTTATCTCAGCTATTTGATATTAAATCTCAACTTATGAAAATCTGTCACTTCACTAGAACTGTTGACGGGCCATAAATGAAACCATTCTATTAAGAGCTGGGAAAATATGGGAAAAGTTTAATCTGGCAGCCAAGTGACTAGGCTGGCCATGCTGAAAAATACAAGAATATACTATGTTGAGCAGTAAGATTTGAAGTGTCATTCATAAATTCTTGTTCTCAAACCTAAAAAATAACTCATAGCAAATGTTGACTTGGAGGCACTATTGATATGCTGCTACAAAAAGGAAAGAAAGACTGAAGGGTGTACTCTTCAATTTTTTGTGACAGTCAGTCTGATTTCTCATATAAAAATATTAAGTGAAGTCAGATTTACTTCAGTTCCACCTTAAGTGGCAATAGGCATTTTGAGACGAGGTGGTAGAAAGTATTAATAGAGGAAATCTGCAATTAAAGCAAGTATGCTCACTTAGTTTCTTGTTCAAATTCTTTCTAATTCTCCTTTAATTCTTTCTATTCTCCTTTATATGTGAGCTCCACTGAGAGAGCACAGGTTTAGGTACTGAAGGTTTTTTGGAATATTTTCTAGCATCTAAGTGAACTGTGTTGTCAGAAAAAATCCTCTCCAGAGGACAGAGGAAATAAAGCACATTTTGCCAATATTATTTCCCCCCGCTTTTTCCACAGAGAAAATAAAATACTTGGAAAATCCCGCTCCCCTGGGGCAAAATTACCAGAGTATGGTATGTGTATGACCAGAGTAAGGTGTGTGAAGTGTAATTCCCTCGATGCCTTTTCCATGCCATCTCTTCTTGGCTCAGTCCATTTCCTTGTAGTAAATCCCACAGATGCTTGAGCAAAGGAGAGCTGCTCTAATATTATTTTAAATTGTCAAATATTTTTCTCTGTGTATTGATGTAGAAGCTGCTGTGCAGAGGCTTTATGCAGACTAAAATTTTCCAGAAGCTGTGGTGGTAGGAAAGCTTACTGATTGGAGTTATTTCCTATATCCCTTCCTAATCTTCAGTAATTGTGTGTCACATGCTTATCCTCACTTGTACTTAACTGGAAGAGAAGGAAATGTTTTGCAACTTTAGTCTCAGAGGATGAGCTTTTGACTCCCAAAGAAGGAAGTACTATGAGTGGAAAACTGATGCTATTCTTAAAATTTTTATGCCAGGCCACTTAAGGAAGGACATGTGAGAGCGTTATACTGCAGCAAGCATCAGCAGATACCTTACAATATTATATTTGTTGGAATCAGCAGTAATGCCCGTAACCCAAAGGCTGCTCAAGGTTACAGTGATGAAATTGATTCTGTATCAGTTTTACATCCATCTAAATTTTGGGTCCCTTTGTGTTGATAATTTTGGATTAATCTGTTGACAATGTGCATGTCAAAATGAAATTCACTCCCATTACTTCTATGTCATTGCTTTAACACTTTCATGAGCTGTTCAGCCTTTTGCTGCTTGTCTCTGTTGCTTGTTAAGTTTTTGTCAAGATGTGCTATAGAGGGCTTAAATGCCTCAGTCAAGGAAATAGAATGATTGTGTATGATACATCTCTGAATTCATATTTTGACTAGATTTTACCAGAGCTCTTTTAGAATGTCTGCCAAGAGAGTTCCAGCAACTCAGTTCAGACAATCTCTGTGCTTGAAACAAAAGGAGAGATGTGTTTATTGTGCAGTTATATGGTCATGTGTAAAGCTGTGTGTGTAACATTGAAATTCTGGCAGGTAGTAAAGTAGCAGAACAAAATCCTATGGCCACTTCTGCAGAACACCATTACTAATAGAACATTGCTGCTTGGTTTGGCAGACTGTAATCAGCAAGTCAGGACTACAAAAGCAGATGGGGAAAAGATCTCAGTCAGCAAGTGTAATTGTACTTTTTGAAGTATTTGTACAGCAGCCATCCTGTGATTGCTGTAGCGAGACTGCGGTTAATTTCCTATTGGTATGCTAACTAATAGAAACAGACACCACATTCTTAAAAATTTGTTTATTCTTCCTAAAACAATAAACCAAGTCAAATCTCAGCTGAATTTTATCTTAAAGTTATACAGATTGTAATATACGCCCTTTTCTTCTCCAGTGTGATTCAGAATGGAGATAATATTCCATGTAGATTCTCTTTTTAACAACAAGTATATTGCCAAATAAATTTACCCTGTGACTAAATGAACATTAAAGATTAGCTATGCTGATGGAATGATTAGAAATAGTCTCATAAAAGTTTAAGGGTAGGGAAACAATGCATTGACATAGTCATGACTCAAACCACATCTTTTATCTCTGCTTCTGCGTCTGCTGCCATAACAAACACACTTGCCATGCAACCAACTTTTCTTTTTTGTGTTTTGCATTTTAGCAGTGATTTTTGTAGTGTTGGGGCTCCAAGGTCAGAAATAGAGTGAAAGCTTATGGGAAGTTGTATTGCTATTCATAGGCTTTGCAACTTACAAGAAACCATCTCTGTTAATACTCAGCTGTGGAACATAAATATGAAAATCTTTCTTCTCGTCACTAGTTCTGCTGCTGCTTGCATAGAGACAGCATGCAGAATTATAAGTAATATCTTTGGTAATAAAAGCACCTGAACACCTGACATTGGAAAGAGGAAGGAAACTTCTGATTTAGATGATTAGAAGAAGGAATGGCATGCAGAATGGTCAACTCAGGTATAGATAATTTATGTAAGCTTAGGGCAAAGATAATAATGATAAAGTGGAATTAACTTTGTTGCAAAATGATTGGTTACTTCAGGTTGTCAAAAAGTTTATGGTAAATAAATTAATGCATACCTACAGGCATTATCTGTGCATTAGCAGTAAGGTTCTTCTGGATTAAAATGTATAGTCCAAAAACCTTTAAGATAGCTGAGCAAAAAATAAATCAGGCTATGATGTCTACCTAGAAGACTGATGTCTACCTGAAAGACATATAAAACAGATGGTAGACAGGATCATTGCCCTTCTGGCAATAAGGAAACAGAGACAGTATAGTTTAGGACACCTTCTAATGCTAGCAAAAGTAAGAATACCTAGGACTTTTGGAGATAAGGATATGTATTTATTTCTCTTCAGATCATCACAGCCATGTAAGCTCACGTGTGAATTCTGTACGAGTGGTCTCAGTGCTTAAAGACATGTTGATGTCCCTTATTCTTCAATTTGGGGTGTCACAGCCAGCCACATATATGTCAGAAGAAGGGATAATGGGAAATTGTTGGTCACTCTGAGAAGCAAAGACAGCAGAAGGAAAATTGTCCTGTGTAACTTCATAGCTCAATAAGGAATCTTGCTCCCTGTACAGGAAGAACAAAGCTGGAACAGAGTAAAACAGTCTCTAAAATTTAGAGGTGCTTAGCTAAAAATAGCTCTTCTCCTACACAGAATATATTAAAATTATAAAAATACCAGAATATTGAACTGAGGGATAGTGTAACTGTAGTTGAAGGATGATTACCTTTCCCAGTCCCAAGAAATGAATGAGGCTGCTTCCATCTGGATCTACAAGTTTTGTGACAGGGAAACTTTAAAGGAAAGTGAGCAAGTTTCCAACTTACACCTATCAGCATACGCATCCAGTTTAATCTAAAAAGGGGTCAGGTTTGCTGTGTACATGGAGCTGCTGTTGCAGTATGCATAGGAATTAAGTCATAGAAACCCTTTACCTTCGGAGGTGATAGTTCTAGCTGGGAGACTACCTAGAAAAACACAGGGAGTAAAAGAAAAGCTCAAAATACAGTCCTTTGGGAATCGCCTAATTATTTTTAGAAAACACTTCCAAACTAAGAGTTTTGGTGGCCTAAAAGACAGAAAATACTCTGAAGTTAAGTTCAGTAAAGTAACCAAACCACTGAGGGAAGATCTCTGTAGGCTGTGTTCTTTTCTTTGTTTTCTATTAATGACTTGGTCTAACTGGTTATTACTGGGTTTATTTTTATTTTCCAATAAGGAAAATAAAGTTATATTCTTCCAGTGATAGATTCATGAGGGAGGAAATGGCTGCTACTTTATTTCAGTCAGGATTATTGAGTGATACCCTTTGTAAAGGAAAGAGAAGTGCAGATTTGTATTCTCAAATGGAGAAAGGACAAAATCCAAACCCTTTTGAGATGTACTGAGGGAAAACAGGAAGATGTTCAGATGGAGTCTAGACTATAGTTGAGATAAAATTATTACATAAAAAATAGCAGCTAAAGAATATGCTTTTATGATAAGAGGATGTTTCTAGTTGACTAGAGCAGTCAAAAGGGCTAAGTAAAAAGATTCCTTGATGTTTTGGAAAATATAAAGGTTCTATTTGTAATATGATCAATGAAAATAAGAAATACTTTAAAGGATTAAGAGGATTACAGATTTCTGGTTACTTCATTGAAATTTTTTGATGAGGAAATAAGATGAGAGACTAGCCTGGGAGCTTTAAGAAGTAAACCCTGTTAGTCCTATGGAGCAGATGTGTTACAAGATGTCTTGAAGGAAGTGTACTTTTACCTCAAGGAGCTTGAGGAAGGAAGGAAATGTGCTTTGTCTTCTGACAAGAGCTGCAGAAAGACCTTCTCAAAGGAACTTTTCAGCACAAAATATTGTGCATGTGGGAATCTTGTGTTTCTGAAGCAGCATTCTGAACTGGTTCTTGATTCTGTTTTCTGCTTGCTTTTGTCTTCTCCCAAGGACCCTCCCATCTTTCTCTCCACATCCTTCTCTGACCCTATAACTTTTGTAGGATCTGAAAGCAGACTGTAAATTTATTATCTATGTAGAAAGTAAGCCAGACTGAGCATGAACATTTAGTAATGTTTTCCCATTTTTTCTTCTTTTTTTACTTTTTCTCTAAAGCTTAATATTATGTGAGAATCTCTACAACTTTGATGGACAGTTTTGCACCATGATAAGGTTTGAAAGAGCATCTCTTACTGTAAAATCCGTGAACTTACTGTGTTTGCCAGTCTCAGTTATGTTTTGGGCAAAATATGCAGTATGGGCAGTGTTTTGGTTCAGATTTTAAAGTTTCCAAGAGCTTTAAAAATTAAAGAAATTCAACAATAGCCTGCAAAATAATTTCACAACACATGATGTGCCATTTTATTTGTAAGGGTTACTGTTAATTGCAAAGAGCTTCATAAGCATCACTTAATTTTTACAGAAATAATTCTAAGTGATGATGAAAAATGAAATATTATTTGATTTTGAAACCTTTATTTTAGGGTCTCATCTTAAAATTTCTTCAAAAGATTTCTTTGTTCAGCCACCCCAAAATTCATTATTTTTTATGCGAGTTGTGGAAGGTTAAACTTGGCGTGAGCATTTGAAGGATTTAAAAGTGCAGCATCCTGTAGATGAAATAGAGCAATAAAAAATTACATGATTACTGAATCAATATTATACCGTTTCCTGTATGCTGAATTCCTTCATTTATGGGGAAAAATGATTGTCTGTTTACTTCTTATCTTCTGCAAATATCACGCCTGTTTCTTCACCCCATCTCTTGTCTCCTCGCTGTGAATCTCCTCCCCTGTGATAGAACCAATTGCCTCGGTGGGTATTATAAAAAGCTGTGTTTCCAGTGGAGTTCCCATTCACCACCTTAGCCACCATGGGGCTAAGAGCAGCCAGCCTCTTCCTCCTCTGGCTGGCTCTTGCCTCTGCCAATGAAATAAAAAAAGGTAAGCTCTAGAGATGAAATGGCAGCAGATTGCCTCCTGGAAAAGAGGGAGAGAGTTAAAATATCACTGTGGAGCTAGAATGAAGCAGTGCATTTAAATAATGCTCTGGAGTTTTAGGATGCCTTAAATTGCTTAAGCTTTCAAATACTGAGGCCACGTTGCTTGGAGAAAATTGGTAGATACTACTTTCTGTGGAGAGATTACTGCCTATATCTACTGCATTGGTTTCTAGTTTGATATACTTGGAAAATATTTTCAATGTTGCTTTTCTTTCCATGCACTGAGTCTTTACTAAGTATGGCAACAACTTGGCAGAAAGGAAGTGTAGGGCTTTGAGAGGTTCATTGTTAAAGCAATGAAGGGAGTGGATGATTGTGTCTCTTTTTATTTTGGAACAACACAAATTGTTCCTCAAAAGGGAATGTAATAACATTGAAAAAAGCTAATTTTGTCATTTAGGACATTTTTAACCCTTTTGCAAAAGTTCTAGCTTACTGTATTTGCTATCAAATTTGAAGGGATGGAATGGAGCACTCATACTGAAAACTGCTTTTTAGAGGAATAGGTGATGAATTATATCCACTGATCAAGTTTGAGCTGCTGAGCTTGGTCTGCTGTGTCTTGAATTCAGCAATGGGAGGAAAGCTTTACCTGGCATTTGGTCTTCCAGCTATGAGCTCTGGGAGGATCTCTGTGCAGCCTTCTGAGTAGGAAAATGTTCCAGCTTGGCTGGATGTATCTGGTATGATTGATACCATCAAAATACAGTAACCTAGAGGTTTTCTTAGCAGTTCTGCTTTCTCATGTTAAATGCTGCAAGAAAATCTTGTGAAGATGAGAGATATGTCAAGATTCCAAAGGATGCTCAGCTTTTGTGTTTCACTCCTAATCTACAGTATATGGAGATTTATCACATATTGTGTTAATTTGTATTATTTGTTGGTATAGATGGCAGAGAGATGAACAAGACATCTTCATATTTTGCTATTGCAAAAACTTCTTTTTTTCCCTTCTACCATGGCTATTTTTTGACCTATCTTCTGAAAATTTTCTCTCATGCAGTAATAGAAATCACTACTGCTTTTAGGAAAATAAATAATTCCCTGAAATCTCCTGTTGTGCACAAGCCCTTTCATAACCTTTAAACTATTTGCCTTCCAGAGTAAGTAGTACTTTCTTGGTTTTCTACTTGTTTTGTTTCTAGTACATGTTGCACCAGGGAAGAAGACAGTGATCGGAAAAATTAATATTGATAAAAATAATATTGTGATTCAGAATAAAATCATATGCTTGGCACAGAAGCCAATTTAGGGGACAGTATTAAGTGTCCCCACCTCTTGCAGATAAGTTTCTTCACCTCAGTGAGGATTTTAGGATATACCCTGGTCTCAGAATTATTTACTAATATCTTATTCTCCTTTAGATATTTTCCTATATTCTGCTGACCTGGTAGATACTTGATCAGACTTGAAATCTATAGAATCACTGTGCACATAATTCCAAGTAGTTCCCACTGTGAAATGAAACACCTACGTTTTTTCCCACTAGAGCATTTCTTTTCATCTCTATTTCTTTTTCATCACTTAACAGGAAGGACACGAAGCCATGGCCAATATGTCTGCAGCACTTGGGGAAACAACCATTTCAAAACTTTTGATGGAGACGTCTACCAATTCCCTGGCATGTGCGAGTATAATTTTGTTTCCGACTGCCAGGAGACTTACAAGGAATTCTCTGTCCACATCCAGCGCGCTCTCAACAGCAATGGCCACCCTGAGATCCAGTATATTCTGGTGACACTCAAGGATATAATAGTCCTCCTCAAACCAAACCTGGTTGTGGTGGATGGGCACATGTAAGTTCCTTTACTATAATGGTATTCGGAGAAATGTGCTGGGAAGATAAAAGCAGGATTGATTCTTTACACAGCTGTCTGTGTACTGTTACAGAAACTGCTGCAAAGCATTGCCACAACCAACCAAACAAAAAAGGCTTTTGAAATTCAGCATTAAAATTGCTCTGGGGAGGGGCTTTAGTATTAATTGTCATTTCTACCCTGGCACAAGAGATTATTTAAATGCAAGTCAGAAATAGGTCTGAGTGAATTGTTCTTTCAGTTGAGCAGAAAACAGTGTAGCTCCTAAGCCAGATTTTTCACTGTCTTAGAATGACATAGCATCATTTGTTTAATGGCATCATCTTGAGTTTACCTTAGCAGATGGTCTAGCAAATCCTTGAAAAGGAAATGCATTTCTCTGGGGTCTTTTCCTCTTATTTTCTGACAGAAGAGAGGTAGTTTTTTCTGATCTTCATAAATAATTCTTTAAAATCTGATGGCCATGCCTCAGGGGAGTTTTACAGATATAACACAGGTCAAAATTTACACTAATTTATCTGTGGCAATATGTACTTTTTGAGACTCGGCAGTGTTATTTTTTCCTCCTATAACATGATTACACAAGAAACCCTTCTGACACTATTACTGATGCTAAGTAGTATCTTAACTAGTCTTTCCTACCATTAGCTTATCCTTCTAGTGTGTGCATTTATACTCTGAAGGAAGTGAAGCAACTCCTGAGTTAATTAGTATGTTTTAGCATAGTTGAAAAAAAAAGAGAACTTTTTCATTGTCATGGGAGACCTTGATTTTGCCCAGAATTCAGCTTTTGCTCTAGAGTTTGGAAGCCACTGCAATGAAAATATGTTCAAAGGTTGAAAGTAACATTCAGTTCTCCAAAGATCATACTAGAATGCATAACAAAATGACAGAAAGTTACAAAAAATGCATTCTTGCCTCAGACTGAAAAAGCTCTTTATTGTGTACTCAAGTCTTAAAAAGAACTCCATGAAAAACAAGTTAGAAGTCCTTTTAAAACAGTTTCTTTTGAAACGAGCCATTTTTGTCTTGGATAGACTTCATTGTCATACAGCAGCAGATCCCTGCCAAACAGGTTTTTGCTGCTTGGGGAATTTTTTTTTTGGAAGAACTTAATTTTCCATATCGATACCGAAATGATAAATGATCAATTATCATGTAAAACAGCATTTTGCAGTGCTGAAGTGAAAACTGTAAAGTAGGAAAGTGTATGGATTAGCCTTCAGGTGCTTGATCCACTGATTGGTTGAATGTCCTACTATTAGAAAAAAATATAAATATTCCATGCAGTGATAGCTAAAAGCTAAAAAGATGTCCAAGATTTTATGCTCCCCCTCAAGAAACATAATCTCTCAAGACTTCATTGTTTATTGATGAACAATGCAGTCAAAAGCAGAAATAATGATCTCTGAGTTTGCACCTAGATGTGTAAATCACTTGGGCGTGTTAAAAAATGTCTGAAGTAAATAGTTGTAAAAAACCCCAGTGACAGAAAATCAGGAGACAAAGCTCTCCCAGTCAAGAGACTAGTTAAGAGATGTGCATACACATGCATGAATCCTGATGGATAGCAATTACGTTGATAAATCTGTAGAAAATTAACCAGTTATTTTGACTGGATTTCAGTTTACATTACTCCTGTTTGAACAGACTCTAGTCCTCTAGAAGACTAGATTTTATAGGATCAGACTGCCTGCCACAATCCTTTTGTTACTGAATGAAATTCAGCAGTTAAGTTTACTTGTAAGACAGACACAAATTGTTATAATGCAAAAATATCTATGCTGATCCCTCTGCAAAGTGTCTTCTGTCACCATTAACAAGATCAGTCCTGTCCTCTTAAAACTAAGTAACTAACTGAAAGAGCTACTGAATTCCTCTTAACATGCTCCTTTCTTTTCAAAATTTTGTTGGCAGTCCCTGTAACTGCCTGTGCATAATGAGCTCGCTCTTAAGGAGGCAGTTCCTTGCAAAATGGAACATTAATTCTCCCTGAAATGGCTATGAGATATTTAGGTAAAGAAACACTGTAAATTATGTTGTAGCTCCTTTCATTGATGTAAATTATTAGAGTGTTTGAATATCCTCTGTTAATACCACAATGATGATGTTTTTTCATTTGTTAATTAGAAGATATCTGACATTTTTGGTTTTTTAAGTTAAAGAGCCCAAAGTCTTGAGCAGGCTTTTCCTCTGAAATTGATTTGTCTTTTAAATGAGTTTTTGCAATGAGTTATTTTTCCAAGTGTCAGAGAGAGAGGACTTTATGCCTTATTAAAACAAGGCATCCTGTGCAGCTAGGATGAGGTAGTCAGACTAGTTTCTCTATTCCTTGGGGTATTTGGCTTATTACAGACATTCATGTCAGCCCTTTTGTTTTCCTAACTAATGCTATCTGTGATTTTCTTCCTAGTGTGAACACCCCTTACTACGCTTCTGGTGTCCTCATTGACAGCGATAAAATTTACACCAAGATGTATGCCAAATTAGGCATGGTTCTGATGTGGAACCAGCAGGATGCCCTGATGGTATGTATGATCAAAGTATTTTTAATTGGTATTTCCTGGGCTTCCTGGGATATTTCTCTATCTCAGTAGGAAAAAAAAAAAAAAAAAAAAAAAAAAAAAAAGGAGAAAAGGAAGAAAAAAAGATAATTTTTTCATGTTTTTCCTTTTTCTCTTCATTATTTAGGTGGAGCTGGACAACAAATTTAATAACCATACCTGTGGTCTCTGTGGGGATTACAATGGAATTCAAATTTACAATGAGTTCATCAATGGAGGTATGTCATCCCACCATACTGATGGTTGTCACTGAAGATAGGCTAAACTCTGTGCACAGAAACATCACAGCAGAGCAAATTTCACTTGATAGGTTTCTGTGATTGTCTCAGACTAAACGTTAAGTTCCAGCACTGCATTCCTGGTCTAAATTTATTCTATTCCAGATTAATCTTTTTGTTCTTTACTAGTCTTCTTTTCCTGTTTCCCTTTACATTTTAAGCATACGTAGACATCATTCAGAGCAGGTACCTGTGTATAACAGGCATATTTGATACCATAGTAACTGTTTCCCTTGAACAGTAGAGTTCCAGGAATCAGGTGTTCCTTGGTGTCAATTTTTGGGGCTCAACGAATTCTCTATTTTTTCCTCATAGATACAAGTTACAACTCAATTACATATGGGAATATGCAGAAGATCAGCAAACCCACTGCCAAATGTGAAGATCCAGATGAAACTAAGGCTCTTCCAAGCTGTAATGAGCATGTAAGTATTTCTTGTGGTGAACTTCATTTATGTGGGTTCATGGAGACATCCTTTATTAACAGGGAGTAGTTGCAAGGAGCTGGGAGTACTGTCCCTTTCAAGATAAATGGTTACTTTTTCCTAGCTGTTCAAAAGACAACAGGTTTTTTTGCAGGATAAGAAATTTCCAGAAGCTCAGATGCTTGTAAATCTCTTAAACATTATTCCTCTTCCTCCTCAGCGTGACGAGTGTCAGAGGTTGCTGACTTCTTCTGCATTTGCTGATTGTCGGCTGCGCCTTAATCTGGAAATGTACATCCAAGCCTGCATGCAGGACAAGTGTGCCTGTAATGGGGAGGAGGACTCCTTCTGCCTCTGCAGCACCATCTCCGAGTATTCCCGCCAGTGTTCGCACGCTGGCGGCCGCCCGGGAGAATGGAGGACAGAGAACTTTTGCCGTAAGCAGCTACACAGATTTTACAAAGATCCAAATGTTTCATGCACGTAGCACCATGAAATTTAAAGTCATTACCTCTTTAGAAAGCTGTTGGTGTATATTATAAATTTCATAAGGTAGTGCTAAAATACTATGTTCTCTCTATTTTCTTCTTCTGTTACTTTTGCTATTAAGAAATATTCCTCAGCAAATTCTGTTCCCATAAAAAAGAAAAACCCTGAGATTTGATGCTGCAGGAGATGGGAATAATTTGATCGATAAAAACCAGGGAAAGCAGTACACAATTAGATGAACATTCTTTGCCATGTGGGGTCTGGTTTGAGACACCACTGACTTCAAGGGAGTAGGGTGTATGATCTGTGGTTTCTCGGGAATGATGGTCCTAACACTCAGCTCCTGGTGTCTTTCTTACTCTTGCAGCCAAGACCTGCCCTGCTACCATGGTCTATAGAGAAAGCAGCTCACCCTGCATGGATACTTGCTCACACTTGGAGATCAGCAGCCTTTGTGAGGAGCACTACATGGATGGCTGTTTCTGCCCTGAAGGCAAGTGTTAGTCTAGCTGTTGCATCTGGGACAAAAGCAAGAGCCCTGGCTAAGGAAGTTATACTAAAGTACTACATGTAGTCAAATTCTATCTTAGAAACGAGTAGTGCTACTCATTATTTCCCCCCCCCTTAGAGGAACATAACTGTAAAATTTTCTAAGGAGATAATAATTGATTAATTAATCCATCATTTTATCGTTCAAGCATATTAACACAGTGACAGATAATAAACCTGCTTTTTAATTGTCAGCAAGTGGGCTTTTGATATATATAGTAAAGTCATGCTTTTTAGGTTGAATAGTTCTGAGACAATGGACATCATTTGCCCAGAGAGTGGCAGTGAGGGACAGCGAGTGAAATTCTCATTGCTGTCAGCCTTAGGAGAGAAGATTACAGTGACAGTCTTTCACAGCCAAAAAGATTTAAAGTCTGAACATGTGACATTCTGAGGTTGTTCTAATATGCTTGCAACAATCTTTTTATCTGTGTATCATTATATAAATGAACAGACTTGGATTTTCAAAGCTGAATAAAAATGCTTTCCATCTCTCTTATACTGCAAAAAGTAGAGACAGTATTCTTTACAGTTTAGATAAACACAGCCTGTGTGGCAAACTAGAGTTTTTCCTCTGTGGAAATCGTTAATTTGAAAAATGGCTGGAATAGTTAATGTTGTGTTTTATAGGAACTGTGTATGATGATATCAGTGAACAAGGCTGCATCCCTGTTAGCCAGTGCCACTGCAAACTTGGTGGAAAGGCATATGCACCTGGAGAAAACATTTCCAAAGAATGTGAAGAATGGTAAAGATTCTGTTTGTTGTACATTTTCTTTGAATGATTGTAAATGGGTCTGCATTTTTCAAATTTCTACTTGGTCATAGGAGATGTCCTGAAAGCACTCTGAATTTAATGTTTATGTTGCATGTCTATAGACAGAACAAAATTTCTGAAAAGTTTTCTTGATTCTATGGCAAATGTGAGAGGGAAAATCTCAAGGAAATGGTCAAGGATACAGTTTTAAAACACCTGGGGATAGCTGGCTGTTTGCCAGATGCACAGGTACTTCCAGTGCTCTCAGCTCCTGTAATAGCTACAAGCATTTTTTGTATTATTTGTTTATAGCACCTGTAATTCAGGCAGATGGACCTGCAAAGATTTACCCTGTCCAGGCACATGCTCAGTGGTAGGAGGTTCCCATTTTACCACCTTTGATGGGAAGAAATACACCTTCCACGGAGACTGCTACTATGTGTTGGCCAAGGTACTGTGTACTGTGGGGCTGTTCTCTTGTAGAGTCAAACATTATCTGTGGCCTGATGTGTATCAGGTGGGATTTACTGTTCTATTCCACTTCCATAGGGGTGAGGGAAGCAGAAATGCTGGAAGTTGTACTAACAAATTACAGGATTTATCTGTAATAATGTAAGGGGAAGCTGGGGACATTTTGCAATGGGTGATTAACTCAGTGAGATAGAAGACTGCCTATGCTGTCATCATCCAGTGAAGTCCTTTGTATATAAGAAATCAAAAGGTCTCAGGATAAGAAGTTCTTGGCCACTTCTGTAATAGCTATTTCTAAATCTGAGTGTAAAAGTCAGGTAGGGAAAAGAGCTGTTGCATTCATCTCTAAAATTCTTCTTCTAGTGTCCGTTCTTCTAGAGAATGAGGAAAATATTTTTGAGCTAGGAAAGTTATTGTAACTGATGAATGTATTCTTTGTTGTGGAAATCATCTAATGAGATTTTTAGTTTGACAAATGAACATTTCTTTCTCTTTGATTGTAGGGTACTGCAAATGAGAGTTATGCTCTGCTGGCAGAACTGTCTCCCTGTGGCTCCACAGACAAACAGACCTGCTTGAAGACTGTTGTGCTGTTAGCAGATAACAAAAAGAATGTAAGTGCTGTTGTGTGGGTTCTGCTAGATATGCTGAAAATTAGCATATTTCCCTTAATGTGGGTGAATACTTTTTTCTTCTGGAGTCATTATTCTGGATAGGTAAGGAGCCCCAGACAGGCTGACAAACAGCTCAGGTTTCTGCTTCAAGGATTCAAAATAGACCTAAGCTTAGGAAAAGATGAGATTCAAAACAACTGACATTTCCCCCTCTTCTTTGCTCTGCTCTGTGTGATATGATTATTCTCAGAGGATTCCAGGTATCTGGAAGCAAAAGTACCATTCTTCTCTCCCTCATAGTTTTGTTCTTAATTCAGATATAATTTTATAGATCTAATTGTGTCATTTTTTAGGATAAATCCTGCTTTTGAATGGTGATACAATCCAATCTTCTCCAATATTCACTTTAGTATTCTTTTTATTTATGAAAATATATAGACTATCTCTATACATAACTTACATACATATACACATGGTTTTCCTCACGTATTTATGAACTCCCATGTCCTTGCCAACATAAGAAAACCAAATCAAAACCCAATAATTTTATGTTTCTATATGTACAGAGTAGCATTTTTGAGGAAGTTTTGTATACTGCGTTCTTATAATGTCAGAATCATATTAACCATCACACAGAAGCTGTAGCACATGTTTTAATGAGGAATAAGAAATTGCTACAGATCCTGAAGACCTAATATTTTCTTCCACTTGCTGAAACCAAAATGCCCAATATAAATGAGTTTTGAATTTCATTATTGCTATGAATTCTTGTAGGGAGATGTAAGCGAAACACTGAATAGCAAGATGAAACCTTGCATGTACCCTAATAGGGCTGCTGCCATACTCAATTTTCAGACAGAGTTTTCCTTTCAAAAATTTGGAGTTTTAGACAGAGCTTAAATGTGTAAAATGTCCTTTCTGTTAATTTTCTTTGTATTAGTTCATTTTCCTCAGTCCCTGTAACCCCATTGATTCCATTTGCTATTACACAGGTGTTGGTTCTCAGATCAGATGGCAGTGTGCTCCTGAACGAGATGACAGTGACTGTGCCTCATGTGTCAGGTAAGGGAAGCAGCCTTGTATGCCAAGTGTCACACACCTGACTTCTCATGTATTTTTATAGAGGCTAAAGTGGAAGAGAGGTATTTAGCACTTTCCAAACATGGTGTGAGCATGACCATTTGGTTCTTATCTCAGAGACCAGTCTTTATAAGTAATCAACTTGTTTGTGAGGACCAGCATCATATCTAGTTGGCCAGTGATTTTTCAAGGAAAAAAAAAGTAATTTGATGCTGATCTCAAAGATTTCATGCTGGGTGATACATGAGAATTTAATAAGAAGTGTTTCTTTTGGCAGCCTTTGTGTGTCTGTTTACTACAGCAGTTTATGTTTTGTTTTTCAGCCAGCTTCTCAGTATTCAAGCCATCTTCCAACTACATTGTTGTACAAACTTCTGTTGGGCTTCAGATGCAGGTCCAGCTGTTTCGAGTCATGCAGCTGTTTGTGACTGTGGATCAATCAGTTAAAGGAGAACTCCAAGGCAAGTGTGTATGCAACTGGGAAGCAAAGCCATGCTGTTTCACAGCTGAATAGTCATATATTCTTTATATGAGTGGTAACTCATGCTACTTATTGATTCAAGGGGAGAAAACAGAAAGAAAATCAACTCAACCACACTAGAAATGTATTTTTATTTTTTGATATTGAAATGACCTATCACTCTGGTGCCAGTACATAGGTTTTTCTTAGAATATTCCTTACTTTTGTATTCAGCTTCATTTTTAATTATCCACAAAACCAGTTTTTTGGTGTGTTTTGTGGTTTCAATATCATCAGAAAGCATAAAAAATATGGGTTAGATAGTAATCTCTTGAAGCACAGATATCTTCATGATTACTGTTCTTGAAGATGTTGAAGATTTAAAACAGGGCTTGTAAAACTTCAGAATTTATAGTATGCATTATACTGTAGATGTGGAATAATCAGCTGTTTCTAATGATTGTGATCAGTTGTCCCTTTCCTTTGATGTTTCAGTATGAGAGTAAATAATGCTTATGTGAAATTTTTACTTTGTTCTTGAACAGGTCTTTGTGGAAACTTCAATGGAGTGGAAGGAGATGACTTTAGAACAACCAGCGGGCTGATTGAGGCTACAGGATCTGCCTTTGCTAACACCTGGAAAGCTCAGTCCACCTGCACAGACCAGGCAGAAAAGCTGGAAGACCCCTGCAGTCTCAGCATTGAAAGTGGTAAGCATATTAAGTGGTTGAGCAGTGTCTGCTGAGTGTTACTGCAATAGGTGTGTAAGAGTTGTAGTGGGGCATTGAAGATTTTTTACAGGACAGTGAAATTAAATATTGATAACTGCAAGTACATATACATACAAGCACTTCATCAAACTGAAGTAAAAATTTAAGGGGTGATTGTAAAAGAATCCTTAGGTGGAAGAATGGGAAAAACAGTCATTGATTTGTATTATCTGCGAAGTCAGCTTGCATCTCCTAGCATTATCTGTCCTTATGTTTCACTTAGCTTTTTGATCCCCAAAATGGAAAGAGCTGTCACAATTCCATGTGTACAAGTTGCAAAAGTACAGTGCAATTATTGATTTTATGATTGCATGTCTCTGAATCAAGGACTAGAAATACATGTATGGTGATTGCATGTAGTTTCTCCACTCCCAAAAATGCACACAGTTCTCTGATTTGTATTGTTGCACTGCATTTATGTGTCAGCATAACTAGGCATGGCACAAGGAAGATAAGGAAATGTGATGAATTTCTCTATTTTTTGTGCAGCAAATTACGCTGAACATTGGTGTTCTTTGCTGAGAAACCCAAATGGTCCTTTTGCAAGATGTCACCTTGCTGTTGATCCTTCAGAATACTATAAGGTATTGTAATTTTGCACTCTTTTAGTAGTGCATTATTTCAGATGGTTAACTGTAGGCATCTATCATTGTTTGAACATTTGAGACATCAGTGAGTAGCTTGTCCATAAGAGATGCTGAAGTTTTTGCATTGACTGATTCAAGCAGCATAGCATCCAAAGTATCTCATATGATGACATCCTTGCAGGCTGCTGCTGAATAAAAATGTACATTTTTCCTTTCTCTTTATTATGTTTTGTGTTTCACGTACATTTTTATTGGCTTGGATATTTGGACTGAAAAGAAGATTGCAAATGGACACAGTTCAAGCCTACCCTTAAATACTAGTTTCTATAAAGCTGGGGGAAAATTCCAACCATATATTTGTTGGAATGTAGCACCAAATCATTTTCAAGCCAGAATCTCCATGAATTCTTTTCCCCTGTGCTCATCTCTGTTGAGCAGTAAGTGGGGCTCTACCTAAGGAAAAGGAATTCCAAAATAATTTCTTAAACTTGGAAGTCAGTGTGAGGTCAAATGTAAAGGTCTTCAGAGACCTGATTAATATTTTGCCTTTATTAATATAGTTTTTGTGGATCTCTGCATTTCTAATTAGTAACGGAGAATGAGTGGTATCAATGTCCTTTGAAAAAGGTGTTATTAGGAGGCTGGCTACTTTTTAAAAGCTCAAGAGGCTTGGCTCTCATTAGAATAAGCATCCAAATATTCTCATTGTCTATGAAATGAAGCAGCACTTAAACTCTCTGGTCTTTGTCCATTCCTTCCATTGTTCTCTGGTCATGGGTATTAATAAAACAAAATCAGGAAAAGCAGACAGGACATTTTGTAGCAATCAAGTTGCAATTGCCCATTGATTTTGTGTGGACTTATTGACCTTTTGTTCTTTTTTTCAGAAATGTAAATATGACACCTGCCTCTGTGATGACAATGAAGAATGTTTGTGTGCTGCCCTGTCCTCTTACTCAAGAGCCTGTGCTTTCAAAGGGATCATTCTGGGAGACTGGAGAAAGAGTGTCTGCAGTAAGTAGTGGAACAGTAATCCCTGTGGAAATAATTAACCATGACAAATAATCAGGCTCTCTCTGAATTAGGTTGTCAGTGATCTGTTAGGGATTTGGAATATTTTAGAAATGTCTAATTGACCTAGAATAATAATATGTAAAATAATGTTTACTAATTCATGTTATATTCTTGAGACGTCATTTGAAATTTTTATGCTTAAAAATAGTAGGCAGTATTTTTGAATTTCACCTTCTTTCCCCAGTCTAGCTAATGTCATTCCTTTTACTAATGGAATCCCTGCCATCAGTGCTTTTACTGTGCATTTGTTTATCAATGTCTTTGTTTCTGATCATGCTTGCTTTTCATAAACAGTTCAGTATGAGACTAGGAGTTTGTTTTATTGTGTTCTCTATCTGATTATCAGTATGTGAAACAAATAAGGATATGAAAGCAGGAACTATTAGTAGCAGTCAAAAATAAGTCTTCAACTGGTAAAGTTGACTTCTGATGTGTTTTTTTTACTTTAATAAGATCCAAGGGCATGTTTTTATCACTACATTTGGCACAGCCAAAGAAATCAAAATGGAAATGTCAAGGCCAAATTGTCCATCCTGCATCCCTTATTTATCAGTTTGGATTTTTTCCCTCCAGGCAGTGAAGCATCTTGCCCAGGAAATCAAGTCTTCCTTTACAACCTTACAATGTGCCAGCAAACCTGTCGTTCCCTTGCTGATGGTGAAAAGTATTGCTTGCAAGACTTTGCTGCTGTGGATGGCTGTGGCTGCCCAGACAATACATACTTGGATAACCAGGATAACTGTGTGCCCGTCTCCCAGTGCCCATGTTATTACAAGGGATCATACCTGGAACCTGGGGAGTATTTCACAAAAGATGGAGAACGCTGGTATGTTTTATTTTGGCTTGTTTGTGGAGAAAAAAAATCTCTTTAAAAATTGCTTATTAGGTGTAAGGTGCTTAGGTTTTTTGTTACTTAACTGAGTATTTGTGATGCATTTTATATCATGCTGAGCAAAGCGTTATCTATGTCAGTTGGTGGATGGGGTCCACCGCTTGGGACCCAGAGAGCCACAGCCACCCCAAAGGATGTCTCGCTAGAAACAGCTCCTTGGGAGGTCAGGGCACTTCTTAGTTGGGCAGAGGGGCCTCTCAGCATCGGGCAGAGCAGTGATTTTTCAGCTCAGTGATTTCAGCTTTCAGTGATTTCAGCCCAGTGCTCTTAGCTCCTGCCCTTGTGAGTTAGCCCCTCTTTTAGCCGGTCGTGGTGAGAGAGAGAGAGGTCTCGTATGGAATTTCCGCAGGTGGTACTTTATTGAGAAGGTACCAGCGAAAGGGATCCAGGGACGAGCCCACCTCCACAGTTATCCTGTTGCAATGCAATTTATCAATAATTGAGAGTTGCAGCTTGCTTTGTGGATGCGAGTACTGGCCTTCAAAGATAAATGTTATTCTGAAGCTGCAGTGTTAATAAGGCTTTGTTAAGCAGAAAGGTGAAAGGAAGATGAAAGGTCAACTATGAATTATGTTTGCTTTCCCAGCAGACACAGATTGCGTGTGTTTTCCACTGGAGGAAGGTCTCCTTGATATGTATTTGCTGTAGCATAGGCTTTTGAAAACAACATTCATGATTCTATTATATTTTGCCATGATCTTTGGCAAGGGTTTGCTGCCTGAGTCATCCGTGCAAACTGTGAAATGCCTTCTCTCATCCAGCAGAAGAAGCATATAGGTCAACAAATTTGCAGCCTATAAATTGAATAGATGTGTATCCAAATGGAGGCTTTGATTTAAATTACCATTATTATCTATGTTGCTATTATCTAATTCCTGAGTTGTCATAAAAATATAGTATTAAAGATTAATAGAATAGCAGACATTCCTTAAAACATGCCCTTTCTGTGCATTGTGTCTAAAATCTTGTTGCACTTCTCCTCCAACAAAAAAAATCATGAGACTGATTCAATGGAATTGACCTTGAAATATCAGTAGAAATTATACAGGACATCTTTAATAAATACTCTCAAATTTATATAAGCAAATACTTAGACTTAAATTGAAGATATTGAGCTTGCTTTTTTTTGTTGTTGTTTAATTTCTACTTACTTCACTTTTTTAGCATTTGCCGAAATGCAATGATCCAGTGCACTTCAGTGAAAATAAGAATGAGAAGTAAGTGACATTCTGTAAACTAAACTAGAATAAAACACATAACCAACCTCCCCACCCAAACCTATTTTCCTTTTGAATTTTCCATTTACTTTTTTTGCATGTTTTTTCTCTTTATGTAAAACAGTTACACATTTTCACTTTGTTCTCTCTTCACTGAGCTAATTTTTTTAATAAGGATAAGCTTAGATTTCTGTTTCAGAAACTACCACCTTTCAGTCACATTTCTTTTGCCTTTTCTTGATTCATCTAAACCAACAATATAACTTTCAGGTGAAGAAGAATGTTCTTCTAACAAGACATACTTTGACTGCAGTGCATCCTCAAGGTGGACTTCGCAAACACCTATACAACTTAGCTGTCATACTCCTCAAAGTAATCATGTATGTATTCAACTTTTCTTTGTGTCTTGCTTTCTTTAGTCAGTATTCTTTACATAACATGGTGCTACACAGCAAATACAGTTGTAACTAACAGTTTATTTCTCTTCAGTCTAATCTACCCATTCCCCCCCCCATGTGAATCTGTCGCCATTTTCATGATGATATCACTTACAGTTTCTCTCTCCTCTTTCTTTTTACTGTGTCTTCAGTAGAGTCATAATTTTGAAGTGAAAAAGAATTTGGGTTCTTAGACAAAAAAAAAAAAAAAGAAAAAAAAAGAAAAACATTAGAAACAAAGAAAGAAAAGAACATTATAAAACTAATCAGTATTACCATGTGGGGTTTTAAGTGCAGTTTTTAAAGAGTGCTTGTGAAGAAGTGGAATTAAGATGCAGTGCTTTGTCATAAGGTAACCATTTCTCCTTATTTCTCTCTTAGTTCCAGACAGAGTGTGTCTCAGGCTGTGTGTGTCCTGAAGGTCTGTTTGATGATGGCAGAGGGGGCTGTGTTGAACAAGAAGATTGCCCATGCATTCATAACAATGAGTTGTACTCTTCTGGAAAAAAGATAAAAGTGGACTGCAACACCTGGTGGGTTTTAAGTGAATACTCTCTTCTAGAATATATTCTGTGCAGTATATTCATTCATGTCTAGGCTTATGTATTACAGTAGCTGCAAAAGCTGGAAGTATCATCCTTAATTTTCAGGAATACTTTCCAGGAATATCTCAGAAAATACAGATTCGGCTGAATGTTTGGGGGTAGTAGTTCCCTCTGTTTTCAGTAGTCATCTCTTTTTGGGAAAACTCATTCATTGTTTAAAAATAAATGCTATCAGATCTAGAGATTGTAGCTCAACAGAGTAAAAATCATGTTATAGACTTAAAAACAGACTAAACAACTGAGGTTGAGGCTCAGATATTTTGCACATAATCACATTTTATCAGTCAGCTGCTTGGTTTGTTCCGCAGTTTTTCAAACCACACACTCTTGGTGAGATCTGAAAATTGAACTTCTCTGCTCTCTTCTAGCACCTGCCAGAAAGGGATTTGGAAATGCACTGAGGATGTGTGCTATGGGACTTGTACGATCTATGGAAGTGGCCATTATAACACTTTTGATGGGAAATTCTACGACTTTGATGGGAGCTGTGAATATGTGGCTACTCAGGTAATGTTCATCAGGAGGGTTGAAAAGGAATTTGATTGCCTTGAAAATCTACTTTTCTCTTTGCTTTTGTCATTCCTTATTGCCTGTCATCATTGTCCCCAAGGTGTTCACACATTCTGCCAGGATAAATTGTGTGTTTTCAGTGCAGGCAAAGCTATGTGAATGTGGCTTTTTTTTTACTATCATTTGTGAAATATATCCAAATTCTAAACTTAGAAACTTGAAACTTATATTTAGAGATATATTCTTCACATTGTTTTATTGTGACACTCTTTTTCCCAGGCTGAGACAATGCTAACTGTTCGTATGTATGCATATATGGCTGTGTATCTGAAAAAATGTATGTGTGTAGGATCTCACATTTGAAAGAGCAGTAACTACTTATACATTGGGAAGATTTATATGATTGTAATTATTATGAGATTGAACGACAATGAAATTATCTACTTCATTTTCTCATGTTCTTTTTTTTTTTTCCTTTTTCAATAGGACTTCTGTGGTGACAAAAATTCCAGCGGCTCCTTCAGTATCATCACAGAGAATGTCCCCTGTGGAACTACAGGAGTCACCTGCTCAAAGGCTATCAAAATGTTCCTAGGGGTGAGTGGTGATAGTCAGTACATATCAGTAATCAAGTGTTACCAAAAATGTAATGGTCCAAAGTTATGCCTCTAAAAGCAGCTGTAGCAAGCATTAGAAGCCCTATCAAATTATTCTGTAAAGGTGTAGGTTCTCAGGTGATGAAAACTCTTTCAAACAGAAGTGCCACACCACTCCCTGCCATCTTGGAAGTCATCCCAGAGTTTGAGTTATTGGTTTCAGAATGAGTTGAATTGTTACAAGTGCTTAATATTTTATCTCATCATAGAAGTTAGTGTTAAAATACTTCTCTTTTATCTTTCAGAAAACTGAACTGAAATTGGAGAACAAAGAGTACAAAGAAATTCAGCGAGATGTTGGTGATGATGTGCAGTACTGGAACAGGACAGTTGGCCTGTACCTGGTTATTGAGGCTAGCAACGGTGTGATGCTGATCTGGGACAAGAAGACTACTGTCTTCATCAAGCTGAGCCCTGATTACAAAGTTAGTGCCTGTCTTTTTCTGAAATAGTATTGTGAATAGACAAGGAAGCATAAGTATTCTTCTATTCTGACTCCATGTCTAATTCCTATATCCTCTGTGCACTGATGATTAGCTTGCATTATTACCATCACAGCTTGCAGAAGTTCCTCTGGGGTTTCTTGCAGTCTATCACAAGGTATTGCACAGAATGCATATGTCATTCCAATAGAGATAAACATCTTAGGCAATAGTCTTGAGTTTGTGAGTATTGATAGCCAATCATTCAGAATAATTTAGGGGATGTGAACTCACTGCACATGTGCTTGGAATCCTACAAGCAATCTCAGCCCTGTGTTAAAACCAAACTCCCTATGCAATGTATGGCCATGTTTCTGGTTCCTGAAAATTCAGCATGTTAAATAGGAGAATATTGAGGCATTGTACTAACAGTGATATACTGTTTCTTGAGGGGACTGGTGGGCCTTAAATAACACTACCAACACTACCTTTGAGGGCAGATTTATACATTATCTTTCAAGAAAAATATTTCTCTGTCATTTCTTTTCCATGAATGAAGAAAGGGTGCTCATTATGTTAGAAACTTTTAACAGAAACAGCTTTGAGCAGAAATTAATTATCTCATGCTTATATTAACAGGTGAGTTATGATAAATTGAGAAGAATGGAGAATAAATAATTCTTCTGAGCTGTAAGAGGCTTGGGCACCATTTTATTTTTAAGCTGGATATGGAGACAGATATAGAAATACTCTAGATATATTGATTTTGAGGAGGGGAGACATGACAGCTGAATAATTTGCTAAGGACAGACAAATAAAGATTTATTTTCTGTACAAATGATTTGACAGTAAAGATGAAACTCATCCTTTACACAGACAGTTATTTGTCGTTTTTCATGTCAATGTTTTGCTCTTACTTTACCAGAGCCTGTCTCTCACTTCCATGGTATATTTAAAAACTCAATTTTCTTCTCCAGGGAAAAGTGTGTGGTTTGTGTGGCAACTTTGATGACAAGGCAAACAATGACTTTACAACAAGGAGTGGACTGCTGGACACTAATCCTCTGAATTTTGGAAACTCCTGGAAACAATCTCCCATGTGCCCAGATGTCACACAAGAGATAAAGCCCTGTGATCTGAAACCACACCGGAAGTCCTGGGCAGAGAAAGAATGCAGCATCATCCAGAGTGAAGTCTTCAAAATTTGTCACCCCAAGGTTTGTAGAAGACAGTAGGTGATGGGACAGCACAGTGCATTTCTGATCATGGAGAACCAAAGAGACCATCAGAAATGAATGAAGAGATAGTTAAATAGAGTGTTCTTCAATTAGATCTTTAGTGCAGCTAAAGGTGTCAGCACATTTCATGTGGCCTTAGTCAAATTAGTCTCTGTGGCAATGGGGACTGTGTCAGTGGTGGTGGCAACCCCAGCTGTACAAACCTATATTCATCACCACAGTTGCACTGCTACTGTTCTGCAAGTGAGCTTCAAAAGTGTATCCTGAACAGGTTTACTGCAGTTGCACCATCTCTTGTTGAGAGACAGTCTGTATGACAAGTACTGAAGGGCCTTACAATCACCAGACTCATCCCTTGATGAAATTTCATACGAAAAATGAAAGGTGTCTGTTGAAGAGGCTACTACTTCTTGTAGTATTAAATCCACAAAAGGATCTTCTTAGACACTACTGAAATCACGTAGTTTAGACTGACAACTGCTGATACTGTGCCTCCAAATTGCCACAGCAAACACTGTGACAGCCAACACCTTCCAAAGTACGGTGCACAGAGAGCACTCCTCTTTATTTCTCATCTCTTTCCTGATGTATGGTAAAATTAACAACAGTTTGTTCTTAACTCACAGTGGAAAGGTCACAAACAATTATTAATTTAATTAATTTATTATATGTTTCCATGTGGTTTACTTCAGCAGCAAAAATCCAGTCTAAGATCTAAGTTTCTCATCTTGCAGTCTCAAAAAAAAAAAAAAAAAAAAAAAGCTTTTTGTGACGTGACATTGGATAAACTCCAAAAATTGACAGGCACAAAATTGTATGCTTCATATTTGCTTATTTGCTGTGAATGCAGCCTTTCTGATATTGTTCACCATTTGGTTGGCAAAGCTTGCTGGAAGATAAGACTTCACTGGCATCAATTCAATGTGGTTTTGGGAGCACTAAAATGGAACTCTATTAGAAAATGTGAGCACTGCCAAGGACTCTTACTTTGTTTCTTCAGTCATAGCAACTTATGAAGGAGCTATATTATTTTAAGTCTATTATTCCCTAAAAAATATATTGAGCAACTTCAAGCCTGTAAATGTTTATGATTCAGTAACTCTAGACACAGTCTCATTCCTTCCCAGCTCAATTCCCATATATCAAGAGTTCTCAAACGTATTCATTTGAAAATTAATTTGGAGATTAACTGGGACATAATTTCTTTCCCTGACAGGTGGACCCACTTCCTTTCTATGAAGCCTGTGTTCATGATGCCTGCTCTTGTGACAGTGGTGGAGACTGCGAGTGCTTCTGCTCTGCAGTGGCAGCGTATGCCCAAGAGTGTGTCAAGGCTGAGGCCTGTGTTTTCTGGAGAACTCCTGATATCTGCCGTGAGTAACAGACAAACACAACTGTATCTTTCTAGTTGCTGTCAGAAAGCCAGTCAAATAAATCATCAATACTGTCACTGCAAGGTCATGCTGGCTGCTTGGTGAAATCTTTTCTCAGCATATCAAGGAACAAACAGAGCTAGTAAATTTGTATATTTCATCTGTCTTTTGTTCGGCCTCCTCTTCTCTTCTCTTCTCTTCTCTTCTCTTCTCTTCTCTTCTCTTCTCTTCTCTTCTCTTCTCTTCTCTTCTCTTCTCTTCTCTTCTCTTCTCTTCTCTTCTCTCTCAGTTCTTTAAATTACTCAGAATTTGATTTTAGCAAAAAGTATATAGCACTACCATGCTTTAGAGCTGAACCTAATCAGTTTTATGTATATTAAGCATTGTCCATTATTGGTACTAGTACTCATACCAGTACACCATCAATTAATGTAAAATAGCATTTAAATTAATATTACCCAAAAAGTGCTCAAATCAAAATTTTGAGAATCTAAGGAGCAGAATTTTTTTTTTTAATTAAAAAAATTCATTTAGATTCAGAATTTGGACTTATTGGAGCTTTTAAGTGTAAGAAGCCAGTAAACAAAAATTATAAGTTTCATTCAGCTCTGCTATATAAGCTAATAAAAGCTCTTTCCTCTGTCTCTAGTCACCTAAGCTGAATTTAAGTTGTATTCATAGTGGTTCATATGCTTCTTCTTGGACTTTCAGCCTATGTGATACAGCAAGATAGAAGTATTTTGTATAAAATGGAAAAATTTTTAGGAGTTAGGTAGTAGGTACAGAAGAAAAAATACTCTCAGAAATATACCTTTAATTTTAAACTAAAATGATTTTTAATTTTTTTTTTATTTGAAGCATTTTTACCCAGTGGCTTGAATGTTTACAAATTAAATCTTGGGCACCAGTGTTTTGATGTATCCTAAATTTAGGCAGAGTAGCAGAAAGTCCAGGTCTTGTATCTCATGACAGATTTGGCTAGCTTAACTTGTAGATTTATTTAACTTGTACCTTTAAAGGCCTGCTCAGAACTGCATTCTGGCAACCTTGTTTTTAATCAGCTTCTCTCTTTTCTCATCAGCGATATTCTGTGACTACTACAACCCTCGCGATGAGTGTGAATGGCACTACGAGCCTTGTGGCAGTAATATCACAACCTGCAGGATGATCAATAATGTCAGCACCAACTTCACAGTACCACTTCTGGAAGGTAATAAATTCCTTGCCATTTTGTATTGTGTTTTGTATAACTTTGGTCAGATATCTTTTAATATGTATGGACTAATCAGGCAACTTGATGAGATGTTCCTAGACCTGCTATGTTGAGTTTGCCTCCAGTCTTACATAAATGTTTCCTATAAGGTAACATCAATGGGTGATAGTTACATTGCTGTCAGCCACAAAGCTAGGTGTCTGCTTGGAAAATATCCTGAAACATGCATTGTGACTACATCATGGCTATTTTGAATTTCATATGAAAGTATTTCAAAAGCAGGAAAATCTTTGACATAGCAAAGAACCAAGTCACTGATAGTTGGGTGTTTTTAACCTTATCATTTTATACACTAGATCATCTTGCCTTTACTAGATTAATTTGCAACATTCACCTACATTTACATTGGAAAATATCTTTCATAGCAGATACACTATGCTGCTATATATTAGATTCATAATGGAGATTCTGTTTCATTTGTAGATGAGGTATTAGTAGGTGACAGTCCTTGTGGTTGATAATGGAACAGGACTTTCACATTTAAAGGACTGCAATGATCCAAGAATGTGAAAGTCTTTACAAGTATCTTCTGGTTTACCACATGGTAAAGCTGGAGGAAAAAGCTGTATTTTTAGCCATAAAAATATGGCTTTTTGGTGTGGACTGGTGTTACATGGTGCTTCAGTTTAAACAGTATTTAGAACTCCAGTATTGTGCAAAGAGGACTTCATGTCATTAATAATTTGACTTAGTAAGAGGTTATTTGGTGGAAGAAGATCAATAATAGTAACAGAATAATATTTTAAAGTGTATTTATGTGAAAAATGGAATGATTAAATCAATTAATCCCTTGCAGTGAGGTTTGGATCACTGCCTGAGGGTAAGGAAAAAAACACAGATAAATTATCTGCTTGAGGTAGAGATACCTGGTGTATTCAAATCATATAAACAAGGTCTAATGTTCCAAGAAACGTAGTGAAAAAACTGTTTGTTAATAAATCTGCTTCCACATTCCTCACAAAATTATTATTGATATAGTGATCTATACAAAAAATTGAGGTGTTTCTTTGTCTGAAAATAACTAGCTGTCCATAAAAATGAGTATAAATTAGGGGTTTCTCTAAAGTATTGAACTAAGAAAAAGAAATTTCCCTAATTTTCATAATAAACCCTCTTACTTAATCCTCCTTACCCCAGTATTATCAATGAGAACTGTTGAAGTTTTTTGGAAAGACTAATTGTCCACAGTTTTATTAAAATGGGAAGTTTTAGATTTCTTTCACTATGCTTGGTTCAGTGAGAATAATTTACCTTCAGAAGGTAGCATATCACTGAGTTAACTTTTTGTACTTTTTCTTCATCCTGTGTTCTGTTCTACCTGTCATCAATAGGTTGCTACCCCAGATGCCCTAAGGACAAGCCTATTTATAATGAAGAGACAAAGGAATGTGTGACTGAAGATCAATGTGGATGTTACCTGGAGGATGGAACCCATGTACCACCTGGGCAAGAAATACCCACAAAGGAAAACTGTACAATATGGTATATAAAAATTACTTGCAGTAATTCAGGAAATAATTAGTGTATGCTGAGTCACTCATTTACTTTACTGGGCCTCAAACAAATGCAGATGCAACTTCAGATGATGAGCTGATAGATTCTTGCATTTCATAATTTTCCAAACCCATAACAATCCAGATTTCAGGTTGGTAGTCATATTATAATAAGTATATTAGCAAATTCATTAATTATACCTGTCAACTGTCATATATTATATAAAGAAACCTGGGTGAACTTCTAAAGCAACCTTTCGATTCTCATGACTCTTTGGGAAGAGAGAGGCTACTCTGCCTTGCATTCTTACTTAAAACTGGGACTTCAAAATCACTGTAATCTGAAATACTCTTGCCCTGAAAGAGATAGTTGAATCCCAAGTGTTTGCTTAGAGTGTTAGAAATGACAGCACTTTCACCTCTGGCTCTACGTGGTGACCATAGAAAAACCTGATCTAGCTGTAAGTTCACTCTGCAAAACAGTTGTTATTGCAGTATTGCAACTCGCAATTGTACTGAAAATGGTGACTTTGAAAGAAAAATGGTAGGCAATACTAGAAAATATACCCAGAAAAATATCCAGTAGTGTGAATGAAGATCAAGTGACAAATATCTATATTTCTGTGCTCTTGACTCTGCTAACAGGTGTCATAAAACATCAGCAACATTATAATTTTTGAAAATTTTTCTTTTAGTGTCTGTGTCCCGTCAGGATCCATAGAGTGTAAACCAGTCCCAGGTAAATAACATTCAGGTTTTTCTGGAAACAAAAAGAAAGCATAGAACTGCTCTGTCTGACTCTACAAAAGACATAGTATTGATTTAGAATAAATCTTTCCAGTGCTAGTGAAAGTTATGTCTAAAGAAAATTTGGCAGCACTTTCATTGAACCTTGCTGCTAGTACTTCTGGTTCAACCTTTTTCTCATGCCCCTTCAGTCTTTCTCCCCATGTCCCATATCCGAACTAATGGATTTCACTACGAGTTTTTCTATTAATAACATGTAGTTATTAATAGAAAAGTGTCAGAGAGTAAATTACAATTATTTCTCTCAGAACATTTTAAAACCTGCTTTCTAAGTCTGTACCACCAGGCATTTTATTCATGATTTGATTAAATATGTTCTAGCATTAAATGTAAATGTAAAAATGTAAAGTTAGCACAGTATAGTAGATCTAAGCTCCAGGTACAGCTCTGTAAAACAGGCATGACTCATGCAAATACTCTCTTGTCCTTAAGTATTTTTCCTCTGCCTCTTACATGGTAGTAGAAAAATTGCACAGTAAAGCTCTTTCTTCCAGGGTGTCCTTGTGTCATCAATGGAACGAGTTATGAAGTGGGTTCTATTGTGGGACAAGTACAGGATGGCGACACATGTATAACATACATCTGTGCAGAAAATGGTTCTCTAGTTACTAGTGAAGTCTATCCTTGTCCAACATCTTCACCTACAACCATTTCAACCTCCTTCCCTTCCAGTACTCTTACCACCACCACCACAGGTAAATAATCAATACAGATGTGACCTAAAAATTGTTTTCTTTAAGGAAAATAATTTAAATATAGAATGTACAATTATATAGCATTATAGTTGAGACAGAGCAATATTTATGGATTGCTTTATCACACCAGACTAAGAAAGACTTGGAGCATATTGAGTTGATTTATTTCTCATGAAAGAACTTTTAAGTATAAATGTAGAGTGTGCCTTCCTATTTCTGAAAAAACCATGTTAGCTTTTCAATATCCTAATGGGATAGTAGAAATAATGTTAGGAGTGTCAGCAAAAAAAACTACTATTTTAATTCTTTTGAAATCATAGAATCATCTCTTTTTGTTCTATTTCAGTTTCCACTACAAGCCATCCAGTAACTACAAGTAAGTTATAAATAAAAAACAAGGATAAAAATGTCAAAGAAATATTTAAAGGAAGGGTAAATTAAAGATAATCACTACAGAAAAATATATTTTAAACAAAAATGAATAATTTTTTTTTTATAATTTCAAAAGTACCATTAGTATATAGAGAAGGATTTTTAAAGGCTTCAGCTTGGTGATTTTATTTTGATGCAAAATTTACAGTTTAAAGACCTGGTAATACAGAACCTATTTTAGAACTCTTTTCTTTGGTAAGATGACAAATTGCATGCAGTCCTCTAATGTGAGAGAAGAAAAAATGGACCTTCTCAGGATGTTCTCTGTAAAGTCTGAAATCTCTGTCTTTTTTTGCAGCTCCATGTTTTGGACTAATCTGTAATTGGACTCAGTGGTTTGATGTTAGTAAACCTGATGAAGGTAGTGGTGACTATGAAACATATGATGAAATCAGAAAACATGGATATGAAATATGTACAGCTCCTGAAAAAATTGAATGCAGGGCTACAGCTAAACCTGATGTGAGCATCGAAGAACTTGGTCAGAAAGTAGAGTGTGATGTTAAATATGGGCTAATCTGTAAAAATGATGAGCAGGACATAACTATGTGGCAACTTTGCTACAATTATGAAATCAGAGTAAACTGTTGCCAGTGGCAAGAAATTCCTTGTGAACCTGGATTTACACCAACTCCAACTTCAACCACCACCAAGACAACAATACCCAGCACCACTACAACCAAAACTCCAACAGAAATTACCACCACGCCCGTGCAGGGCCATTCCACAACAAGTGAGTTTACACTATTAGTTCCCACTCTAATAACGTCAACATTTACGGGTATTTAACAAAAAAATGCTCTGTGATCTTATTTTGCCTTTGGAGAAATAGAAAGCTATTAGCTACTAAAGTCAGGTCACAATCATAGAAAACATTGATGCGCATGGAAGTCTTGCTTAGGAAGGTTTGGACTCTTAAGTTTCTGCTGGAGACTATATTCCCAGAAGGACATGCTGTGTTAGAAAAGAGTAGACCATGCTTCAAACTCCTATTGCTAGAAACGTTTTCTGGGTAAGGCTGCGCAGGCTTCCTTCTTAAGGCTGGCATGGTCTTTCTGATTTTCTGAGAGGCACTTTCCATACCTAATCTCTTCAAAAAGAAAAGAGAACCATGACCATCACTGTGCATGGAATGTCAAAATTTCTGCTTTCTGGAGCCAGAAAGTGGGGGCTGGTGCTTGGGAACTTTTCACTGCTAAGGGTGGGCTGACATCTCTAGGAATGCACAGATGCCTCATGCACAGCATCTGATGAGTTCACATTGAGTCCCACTCATGCACTTGTTCCTTTGTCTGTTGTCTCTGTCCCTGCTGTTTCTAACAGGCACACCGAGCACGGCATCCACTACATCAGAATTGCCAACCACTTCCAGGTCACCAGAGACTCCCACCAGCACTTCCACCAGCACTCCTACCAGCACCAGCACCAGCACCAGCACCAGCACCAGCACCAGCACCAGCACCAGCACCAGCACCAGCACTAGCACTCCCACCAGCACTCCCACCAGCACCACCACCACCACCACCACCACCACCAGACCTACGACGACAACAACTTTGCCACCGCCAACCGTCACAACTCCTGGATGTACGTTCCAAAGCCAAATAATTTCCACTAAAAGCTCTCTGCATCTGACTACAGCACCAACAAATAATTCTCTGTTTGGGCTGTATGAAGCTTCCATGGCTTTTGCTGGCAGAGTTTGGGGAATGGTTTGAGAGTGCAGATTGCCCCTATTGACAGACACAAGCTCTAGGCAGCACTAGGATTCTACCAGCGCTCCTGTTGGTGCTTGTCTCCAGCAATCTGTGTGCTGCTGGGAAGCAGCTGAGGCTTTCTCAGCAGCGGATGTTGTGTGCCTGCTTTCCCTGGGGTCGGGTGCCTTCCCAGTGGTTGGGTTCTCCATGAGAGAGTGAGGTGGTGTGCATGGCCCAAGAAGCTGAGAGAGTGGCAAGAGTCTGTGCTTAGTCCTACTCTGCCTCCTGTGTGAGTCTTATGTGGGTGTTTTTTGCACACGAGAGTCCATACAAAGCAATGTGACCCAGCTGTGGGGGCACACACATAACTCATCAGTGCCTGTGTCCTGATTTGGGCATGGAGCAGTTTGTAGGGCCAAGAACGGGAGGCCTGGCCACATCACTGAGCTTTCCTGTAGCCAGTGTTGGCTGAATGCAGTAGCAGCCTGATGGGCACTGTTGAGTGCAGGGGATGCCCAGGGCACCACCTGTGTGTGAGCTGGTGCCCTGCATTGTTGTCTCTGTCCTGTGTGTTTCTAATTGTCTGTTTTGTTGTCTCCTCCAGCGTGTGAGTGCATCTGGTCGGACTGGATCGATGTGTCTTACCCAAATTCTTCTGACAGGAACGGTGGTGACTACGAAACCTTTGAGAACATTTGGAAGAACAACTCCTCCTGGGAGTGTGCAAAAGCTGAGAATATTTCATGCCGATCACAGAAATTCCCCAACACTCCCATTGCAGATTTAGGGCAGAAAGTGGTATGTGATGTTAACGTAGGGCTCATCTGTAACAATAAAGATCAGCAGATCGGAGGTATAATACCAATGCCAGTCTGCCTCAACTACGAGATCAGTGTCTGCTGCACCCCCAACAAACCAGAGTGTCTTCCACCTCCAAGCACCACGAGCACCACAGTTTCCACACCTTCATCCACAACGAGCAGTGTGTCCCCTCCAGTATCAACAACCACTCCAACGCCAACAACAGGGGAGACAACAAGGGAGACTCCCAGCAGTGCCACCCCTACCCCCACCACCACCACCACCACCACCACGATGCCACCCAGCACCACGACCAGCGGCAGCACCACCTCGCAAAGAACAACTACTCTTCCTGTCTCAACAACACCCATTTCAACTACTTCAAGCACATCCACGCCCACACCAACCTACACCACTACCACATCAACTCCAGGTACTTCTCTGATCTGTGCTCTCACGTGTTTCATTGCTGTGGGGAATTGTAGGGCTGTGAGCACCTCCATTTGTGCCTCCATATGGGATCTGAGATGGGACTAATTGCTGTGTATCCCCTGAAGTGGCCTTTGCCCAAAGGTCTCCCTTGGGCTGGCTATTTCAGGAGGAGCAAGGATACAAGGGTTTATGTCCTGCTTTCCTGTGGAGATATTGATCCTCTTGATACTGTGCATACATCCTTCCCTGACCACAAACTGCCATCTCAGCTCTTACTCCATGAGTGAGTGAGGTATTCAGGTAATGAGGCAGAGACAGAAAGCCCCCAGTAGATGAAAAGTATTACTCCCCCTCCTCTCTTCCCTCTTGGTAGATCTCTCTGGTTTTGGGAGAAGCACCTTCCAGCCCTATCCCCAGTATCTTCAGCAGGCCTGGAGGGCTGTGACCCTGTGTGTGCAGGGATGTCATAGATTCTGCTTTGAGGGGCGAGAAAGGCAGGGCTGGTGCTTGGGCCTTTGGTGTGTTAGGGATGGTCTGATCTCTTTATGTCTGTGGCAGCTGGCTCCTGTGCAGCTTCTGTTGAGTTGACATTGGGTCCCACTCATGGCTTTGTGCCTTTGTCTGTTTTCTCTGTCCCTGCTGTTCCTAACAGCCCCACCTTCGTCCACACCAAGCACTCCAATATCGACAACCACTCCACAACCACCAGAGACTTCCACCACCACCACCACCAGCCCTCCAAGCACAACAACAACGACAACCACCACTGGTACTGGATCACCAACACCCACCTCAACTACTTCAGGCACATCCTCACCAACACCGACATACACCACCACCCTACCAACTCCAGGTACTTCTGAATTTTGTATTCCCATATGTTCTTTGCCTTTGGTGTACTGAGGTTCTCTGAACACCTCTTTTTCTGTCTCCGTAAGGCATCAGAATGGGTTTAACTTTTGGACAGCCCCTGAAACGTTGTTTGTCCATTGCTGGCCCTTCAGCTCTGTTTCAGAAGGAACAAGGACTTAGTAGCTTTTGCTGCTGTTGGACTTTGTCTTTCAGCGGGCCAGGGTGGCATCACTAGACATAAGGAGTGTAATGGAGTGCGGCTTGATTTTGTGACATTTTTATTTCAAGCTGTCTTTAGGCACAGATGTGTAGACTTTTTTAGACAGCTATTACAGATATAGGACGGAAGCATTCCCCTGCCATGCTTTTGGAAACAGTTTCACTTTCCAGACTGATTTTCTGTGAACTGTGGTCTTTGCCTGACAACATTCACTAGTATTCTGGGAACTCATGACATCAGATGACCACATGGCAATTAGCCAGGAACATAGCCTGTGCATTCTTCCTTCCCTGATCACTCTTGCCCTCTGAACTCTTTCCCCAGGATTTAGTCAGGTGTTCTAGATAATGAGGCAGAGATAGAAATCCCCAGCATGATCAAAAGCATTGCTCCTTCTCATCTCTTCCCTATTGGTAGGTCTTTCTGATTTGGTTCAATGCACCTTCAGCACTATGCCCACTCCCGTGCTAGGAGAGGAGGGCCATGACCCTGTGTGTGCACAAATTTCAAGGAGTCTCCTTTCTGGGACCAGAAAGGAAGGGCTGGTGTTGGGACTTTTGCTGTGCTAGGGGTGGGCTGACCTCTCTAGGTCTGTGCCAGCTGCCTCATGCACAGCTTCTGTTGAGTTGACATTGGGTTCCACTGATGCCTTTGTGTCTTTGTCTGTTTTCTCTGTCCCTGTTGTTTCTAACAGCCCCACCTTCGTCCACACTGAGCACACCAAAATCGACAACCACTCCACAACCACCAGAGACTTCCACCACCACCACCACCACCAGCCCTCCAAGCACAACGACAACCACAACCACTGGTACTGGATCACCAACAACCATCTCATCTCCTGGAAGTATGTTGCCAATGCTAGTAATTCCCATAAAAACCCCTCTGCCTCTAACCACAGAACTGACAAAAAAATTCTCTGGTTCTTTTCTCATTTTTGTTCTTGCCATGGGATTAATGAAGGTCTGTGGGTACATCCATTTGTGGCTCTGTGTGGGATCAAGCACGTGTGTAACCTTTGGACATTCCAGGAAATGAGTTGTTCCCAAAGTTCATTTGGGCTGCTTCAAAAGTGATGAGGATGCAGGGGTTGTGGGACAGACAAGAAGGTCTTGTCTTTCTGGATATAAAAGTGCCCTGAGAAGGTATTTCATCTTGCTGCCCAGCTAAGACAGATTCTGAACTGATGGGAAATGTTGCCTTTGCAGCTCTTGGACCATGTCCTTCAGCTGGGCAGAATTTAGTCACAGAACCCATGATGTGCAGTTGGACAGTGACTTTGGTTTTTTGTACTGGCACTTTAGGCACTGTTTTAGGCTCAGCTGTATAGACTTGTTTCCCTCTCTCCTCCCTCTTGGCCATTTCTGTGCTAATGCTTCTCAGTGGTTATAGATGTAGGAAGGAAGGATTCCCCTGCCCTGCTTTTGAGTACATACCACCTCTTGCAGTGAACTGTGGTCTTTGGCTGACAAGATCCACTAGTACTCTGTGATGTCCTTTATCAGGGTGACATTGTGAAAATCACATGACCATCAGGCAGGTACCTACTCCAGTGCATGCTTCATTCCTGGTCCACATACTCCACTCTCAGCTCTTACTGTGAGATTTAGTCAGGGGTTCTAGGTAATGAGGCATAGATAGAAAGCCTTAGCCAGATCGACAGCATTGCTCCCCCTCATCCCCTCATCTCTTACCTATTGGTAGGTTTCTCTGGTGGAGAAGCACCTTCCAGCACCATCCCCAGTATCTTCACCAGGGAAGGAGGGCCATGACCATCTCTGTGCATGGATGTCAAGCAGTCTCCTTTCTGGGACCAGAAAGGAAAGGCTGTTGTTGGGACTTTTGCTGTGCTAAGAGTGGGCTGACCTCTCTAGCTCTGTGGCAGCTGCCTCCTGTGCAGCTTCTGTTGAGTTGACATTGGGTCCCACTGATGCCTTTGTGCCTTTGTCTGTTTTCTCTGTCCCTGCTGTTTCTACCAGGCACACCTCCACCCACACTGAGCACTCCAATATCGACAACCACTCCACAACCACCAGAGACTTCCACCACCACCACCACCAGCAGCCCTCCAAGCACAACGACAACCACCACTGGTACTGGATCACCAACACCCACCTCAACTACTTCAGGCACATCCTCACCAACACCGACATACACCACCACCCTACCAACTCCAGGTAATTCAGTGGAGTGTGAATTCAGTGGAACTCTGATGTGTTCTTTGCTTTGGAGAAATGAAGATGCTGTAGTTCCTCCTTTAGTGTGTCTGCATGGCGTTGCAGACTGGAGGGATTGCTGTTCCTCCCCTGAAGTGCCCTGTGCTTGAAGCTGGCCTTTTGACTGGCCAGTTTAGGAGAACAAGAATTTTGGGGTCCTAGCGTAAAGCTTTTGGCTTTGCTGACTCAAAAGCCTCCTGAGAGAAATTTCATGCTGGTGCCCAACTTAGACAGTTTGTGAACTGATAGAAATTCTTGGTTTTCCTGCTGTTGGACTTTGTCCCTCAGCTGGCCAAAATATAGTCACTGGACCCACACATGGAGGGCAATTGGGTGGGGCTTTAATCTGTGACATTCTGATTCTAGGAACAGCTAGGAAAGCACAGAGTTTCTTTCTGTTCTCCTCCTCCTTTGAGATGTTAGTGCAAGTGGATGTCAGTGCAGTGGTTCTAGATCTTAGAAGCAAGGATTACACTGGGAGACTTTTAGAAACAGTTTTGCACTGACAAATGCAACATAAAAACTGTCGCCTTTTACTGATGACATCTGCTGGAACTCGGGGAAACCTGTCATGAAGCTGACATTCCGCCATAGGGAAATTTCACGATAGTCCAGCTTACTGACTCCTTACTTACTCCTCTCCACTCTCCCATCTCTGACCATGAATTCATTACCCAGCTCTTACACCAGGAATTTGTGAGGTGTTCAGATAATGAGGTACAGATAGAAAGACTCAGCCAAATTAAAAGCATTACTCCTCCTTATCTCTTCCCTACTGATAGGTCTCTATGATTTGGTGAGAAGCACCTTCTGGCAACATCCCCACTCTCATTGCTAGGAAAGGAGGGACATGACCATTCATGTGCATGGATGTCAAGAAGTCTTCTCTCTGGAGCCATAACGTGGGGGCTGGTGCTTGGGAACTTTTCACTGCTAAGGGTGGGCTGACATCTCTAGGAATGCACAGATGCCTCATGCACAGCATCTGATGAGTTCACATGGAGTCCCACTCATTCACTTGTTCCTTTGTCTGTTGTCTCTGTCCCTGCTGTTTCTAACAGGCACACCAAGCACGGCATCCACTACATCAGAATTGCCAACCACTTCCAGGTCACCAGAGACTCCCACCAGCACTCCGACCAGCACTCCTACCAGCACCAGCACCAGCACCAGCACTCCCACCAGCACCAGCACCAGCACCAGCACTAGCACTCCCACCAGCACTCCCACCAGCACCACCACCACCACCACCACCACCACCACCACCACCACCACTACCAGACCTACGACGACAACAACTTTGCCACCGCCAACTGTCACAACTCCTGGATGTACGTTCCAAAGCCAAATAATTTCCACTAAAAGCTCTCTGCATCTGACTACAGCACCAACAAATAATTCTCTGTTTGGGCTGTATGAAGCTTCCATGGCTTTTGCTGGCAGAGTTTGGGGAATGGTTTGAGAGTGCAGATTGCCCCTATTGACAGACACAAGCTCTAGGCAGCACTAGGATTCTACCAGCGCTCCTGTTGGTGCTTGTCTCCAGCAATCTGTGTGCTGCTGGGAAGCAGCTGAGGCTTTGTCAGCAGCGGATGTTGTGTGCCTGCTTTCCCTGGGGTCGGGTGCCTTCCCAGTGGTTGGGTTCTCCATGAGAGAGTGAGGTGGTGTGCATGGCCCAAGAAGCTGAGAGAGTGGCAAGAGTCTGTGCTTAGTCCTACTCTGCCTCCTGTGTGAGTCTTATGTGGGTGTTTTTTGCACACGAGAGTCCATACAAAGCAATGTGACCCAGCTGTGGGGGCACACACATAACTCATCAGTGCCTGTGTCCTGATTTGGGCATGGAGCAGTTTGTAGGGCCAAGAACGGGAGGCCTGGCCACACCACTGAGCTTTCCTGTAGCCAGTGTTGGCTGAATGCAGTAGCAGCCTGATGGGCACTGTTGAGTGCAGGGGATGCCCAGGGCACCACCTGTGTGTGAGCTGGTGCCCTGCATTGTTGTCTCTGTCCTGTGTGTTTCTAACTGTCTGTTTTGTTGTCTCCTCCAGCGTGTGAGTGCATCTGGTCGGACTGGATCGATGTGTCTTACCCAAATTCTTCTGACAGGAACGGTGGTGACTACGAAACCTTTGAGAACATTTGGAAGAACAACTCCTCCTGGGAGTGTGCGAAAGCTGAGAATATTTCATGCCGATCACAGAAATTCCCCAACACTCCCATTGCAGATTTAGGGCAGAAAGTGGTATGTGATGTTAACGTAGGGCTCATCTGTAACAATAAAGATCAGCAGATCGGAGGTATAATACCAATGCCAGTCTGCCTCAACTACGAGATCAGTGTCTGCTGCACCCCCAACAAACCAGAGTGTCTTCCACCTCCAAGCACCACGAGCACCACAGTTTCCACACCTTCATCCACAACGAGCAGTGTGTCCCCTCCAGTATCAACAACCACTCCAACGCCAACAACAGGGGAGACAACAAGGGAGACTCCCAGCAGTGCCACCCCTACCCCCACCACCACCACCACCACGATGCCACCCAGCACCACGACCAGCGGCAGCACCACCTCGCAAAGAACAACTACTCTTCCTGTCTCAACAACACCCATTTCAACTACTTCAAGCACATCCACGCCCACACCAACCTACACCACTACCACATCAACTCCAGGTACTTCTCTGATCTGTGCTCTCACGTGTTTCATTGCTGTGGGGAATTTCAGTTTCATTGCTGTAGGGCTGTGAGCACCTCCATTTGTGCCTCCATATGGGATCTGAGATGGGGCTAATTGCTGTGTATCCCCTGAAGTGGCCTTTGCCCAAAGGTCTCCCTTGGGCTGGCTATTTCAGGAGGAGCAAGGATACAAGGGTTTATGTCCTGCTTTCCTGTGGAGATATTGATCCTCTTGATACTGTGCATACATCCTTCCCTGACCACAAACTGCCATCTCAGCTCTTACTCCATGAGTGAGTGAGGTATTCAGGTAATGAGGCAGAGACAGAAAGCCCCCAGTAGATGAAAAGTATTACTCCCCCTCCTCTCTTCCCTCTTGGTAGATCTCTCTGATTTTGGGAGAAGCACCTTCCAGCCCTATCCCCAGTATCTTCACCAGGCCTGGAGGGCTGTGACCCTGTGTGTGCAGGGATGTCATAGATTCTGCTTTGAGGGGCAAGAAAGGCAGGGCTGGTGCTTGGGCCTTTGGTGTGTTAGGGATGGTCTGATCTCTTTATGTCTGTGGCAGCTGGCTCCTGTGCAGCTTCTGTTGAGTTGACATTGGGTCCCACTCATGGCTTTGTGCCTTTGTCTGTTTTCTCTGTCCCTGCTGTTCCTAACAGCCCCACCTTCGTCCACACCAAGCACTCCAATATCGACAACCACTCCACAACCACCAGAGACTTCCACCACCACCACCACCAGCCCTCCAAGCACAACGACAACCACCACTGGTACTGGATCACCAACACCCACCTCAACTCTAGGAAGTATGTTCCCAGCCATAGTAATTGTCACCAAATTCGTCTGCATATATCTACACGATCAACAAATAATTTTCTGCTTCTGTTTTAATTTCTTACCTTGTACTGGGGATACTGAAGGTGTGAGAGTACCTTTGTTTATGCATCTGGGTGGGATCAGGATTGCGTGCAACTTCTGGGCATCCGAGGAAATGTCTTATACGGAAAGTTGGCATTTTTGTCTGACTCTTTCAGAAGGAACAATTATTTAGGGTCTTGGAGAGAACCTTATGCCTTCCTTGACTCAATAGTGCTTCAAGGATATATTTAATTATGGTGCTTCATATTATACTGATTCTGAACTAATGAGAATCTTGCTTTTTACCACTGTTGGTCCTAATCCTTCAGCTGGCTAGAATGTAGTCACTGGACCCATGCAGTGCAATTAGAGTGGGACTTGGTCTTTTATTTCAGGCTCTTTGTGGGCACAGCTGTGTATAGTTTCACACCTTTCTACTCCTCCTTTACCCTTTTACTGTTAATGATGTTCAGCTACTGTAGACGTTAGAAAGAAGAATTCTTCTGTCAGGCTTTAGGGAAGAGTTTCAATCTGCATACTACCCTTTGCTGTGAACTGTGGTCTTTGGCTCATCAGATTCATTAGTACTCTGGGAAACCCTTTATCAGTCTGACATTGGAAAATCACACGACAAACAGGCAGAAAAATCTTCCTGTGCATGCTTCCTTCCCTTACCTCACATTCCCATCTCAGGTCTTGCTCCAGTGTTTAGTGAGATGTTCAGCTAATGAGGCAGAAACAGAAAGCCCCAGAAAGTTGGAGAGCATTACTGGTCCTCATTTCTTACCAATTGGTAGGTCATTCTGACTTTGTAAGAAGCACCTTCCAGCAGCATTCCCAGTCTCTTAGCTACAAGATGAGGGCCACGACCCTCTCTGTGTGTGGATGTCAAGGATTCTGCTTTCTGGGGCCAGAAAGGAGTGGGTGGTGCTAGGGATATTTGCTACACTAAAGAAGGGCTGACCTATGTCTGTGGCTGCTGCCTCATCACAGCTTCTATTCAGTTCCCGTTGAGTCCCACTGATGATTTTTGCCTTTGTTTTCTCTGTCCCTGCTGTTTCTAACAGCCCCACCTACGAAGACACCAAGCACAGCATCCACTACATCAGAATTACCGACCACTCCCTCGCCATCAGAGACTCCCACCAGCACTGCCAGCACAACGGTGCCCCCCAGTTCCACCACCATGGGCACCCCCAGCACGACAACTGTTACTGGATCACCAACACCCGTTTCAACTACTCCAAGCCCATCCACACCCACACCAACATACACCACCACCACACCAACTCCAGGTACTTCTACATTTTGTGCTCTCACGTGTTCCTCTGCTGTTGGAGTAATGGAGGTCCATAAAGCACCTCTTTTTGACTCTATATGGCATCAGAGATGGATATAATTCTCAGGTATTCCAGGAAATGGCCAGTTCCAAACCTGGTGGTTTGAGGTGGCTGTTTCATAAGGAACAATAATTCAGGGGTCATGAGGAGAAGGCCTTGGCTTCCCTGACTCAGCAGGGCTCCAAGGAGTCATTTCACGCTGGTGCCCAGCTTAGAAAGATGCTGAACTGATGATAAATGTTACTTTTGCTGGTTTTGGACCTCATCTTTCTGCTGGCCAGAATGGAATCACTGGAGCTATGGAGTTCAATTGGAGTGGGGCTTGGTCTAGTGGCAGTACCATATCACGCTCTGTTCGAAGACAGCTGTGCCAAGATTTTTTCCTTTTCACCTTCTCCTTTGTCCTGTCAATGCTAACAGTTGTCAGTTGTAATAGATGTTGGAAGGAAGGACTCCCCTGCCAGGCTTTTAGGAACAATTTCTCTCTGCAGACTGCCTCTTGCTGTGATCTGTGGCCTTTGATGAGATTCACTAGTGCCCAGGGAAGTAATTTATTAGGCCTTCATTGCACCACAGGGATATCACATGACAATCAGGCAGGAATATATTCACAGAATCAGTTAGACTGAAAAAGATCTCTGAGATCATCATGTCCAACCTTTGCCTGAACACCACCATGTCAATGAGATCATGGCACTAAGTGCCACTTCTACTTCTGTCTTAAAAGCCAAGAAACACTGTGGCTCTGCCACCTCCTTGGGCAGTCCATTGCAGTGTCTAATAATATGTTTTCTGGAAAAATTCCTCCTAATATCCAACTTAAACCTCTCCTGGCACAACTTGAGACCATGTCCTCCTCTCCTGTCCTGTTAGTGCTCTCATTCCTGGGCATGCTTCATTCCCTTACCAGAGCTTCTCACCTCAGCTTTTACCCCAAGATTTAGTCAGGGGTTCTAGGTAATGAGGCAGAGATAGAAAACCCTAGCCAGATCAAAAGCATTGCTCTCCCTTATCTCTTACCTACTGGTAGGTTTCTCTGATTTGGTGAGAAGCTCCTTCCAGCACTATCCCCAGTATCTTCACTAGGCAAAGAGGGGCATGGATTTCACAGTCTCCTTTCTGGGACCAGAAAGGAAGGGCTGGTGTTGGGACTTTTGCTGTGCTAGGGGTGGGCTGACCTCTCTAGCTCTGTGCCAGCTGCCTCATGCACAGCTTCTGTCCAGTTGACATTGAGTCCCACTGATGCCTTTGTGTCTTTGTCTGTTTTCTCTGTCCCTGTTGTTTCTAACAGCCCCACCTTCGTCCACACTGAGCACACCAAAATCGACAACCACTCCACCACCACCAGAGACTTCCACCACCACCACCAGCCCTCCAAGCACAACAACAACCACAACCACTGGTACTGGATCACCAACAACCATCTCATCTCCTGGAAGTATGTTCCCAAAAGCAGTAATTCTCACCAAAACCCCTTCTGCCCCCAGGAACAGAACTGACAAAAAATTCTCTGGCTCTCTTGTTATTTCTGGCCTTGCTGTGGGAGTAGCGAAGGTCCATGAACACCTCCATATGTGTCTCTAGATGGGATCAGGGATGGGTGTAACTTCTGGGAATCCCAGGAAAAACTCCTGTGGGCAGATCTGGCCCTTGAGCTGGCTATTTCATAAGAGACAAGGATTTAGGTGTTCTTGGGGGAAGGTCTTGTCCTTCCTGACTCAACAGTGCTCCAAGGAGGTATTTCATACTGGTGCCCAGCTTAGGCAGATACTGAACCAATGGGTAACATTGCTTTTGCAGCTGTTGGACCATGTCCTTCAGCTGGCCAGAATGTACTTGCTGGACACTTGGAGTGCAATTGCAGTGGGACTTGGTCTTGTAGCAGTAGCATTTCAGGCTGTGTTTAGGCTCAGCCCTTTCTTCTCCTCCTATGCCCTCTCAGTGTTTGTGGTTGTCAGCTATTAGACATGAAATAAGGCAGGATTCTCTTGCCAGCCTTTGAGGGAACAGTTTCACCCTGCAGACTGCCCATTGCTGTGAACTTCCCATCTTTGGTTGACATTTCACCTGTTGAGATCCACTAGTGTCCAGGGAAGCCCTGCATCTGGCTGACATTGAAATATAAGGGGAATCACATGCCAATCAGGCAGGAACTCCTGGGTATGCTTTCTTCCCTGACTTTAGCTTCCACTCGTACCTCCTATTCCATGAATTAGTGAGGTGTTCAAGTAATGAGGCAGAGACAGAAAGCTCCAGCTAGATCAAAGCATTGCTCCTCCTCATCACTTACCTATTGGTAGGTTTCTCTGATTTTAGGAGAAGCATCTTCCAGTCTCTTCACTAGGAGAGGAGGGCCATGACCCTCTCTGTGCATGGATGTCAAGCAGTCTTCTTTCTGGGGCCAGAAAGGAAGGGCTGGTTCTGGAGACCTTTGCTGTGCTAAGGGTGGGCTGACCTCTCTAGTTCTGTGGCAGCTGTCTCATGCACAGCTTCCATTGAGTTCTTGCTGGGTCCCAATCATTCATTTTTGCCTTTGTCTGTTTTCTCTGTCCCTGTTGTTTGTAGCAGCCCCACCTACAAAGACGCCAGGCACACCAGAAACACCTAATACTCCCACACCAACAACACCTGGAACTCCCACACCAACAACACCTGGAACTCCCACACCAACAACATCTGGAACTCCCATTATCACTTCCAGCACCACGATGCCCCCCAGCAGCACCACCAGCATTAGCACCCCTAGCACAACGACGACTGTTACTGGCTCATCAACAACCTCCTCAACTTCTTCAAGCCCATCCACACCCAAACCGGAATATACAACCACTCTACCTACTCCAGGTATTTCTGCCTTGTCTGATCTTGTATCCCCTTGCTTTGGGAGTAATGAAGATCTCTGAGCACCTGCATTGTGCCTCGGTATGGAATTGGGAATGGGTGTAACTGCTGTGCATCCCATGAAATATACTTCGCCCAAAGCTGGAACTTGGGTTGACTGTTTCAGAAGTGATGAGAATTCAGGGGTCATTGTGAGAAGCTCTTGGCTTCCATTACTCAACAAGCATCAGAGAAGGTATTTCATGCTGATACTCCTGATGGGCTTAGAGGGATGCTAAACTGATGGAAAGTCTTGTGTTCTTATTGTACCTTGTCCTTAATCTGTTAATAATGCAGTCACTGGACTTAAGATGTGAAATTGCAGTGGGGATTTTTCTTGTGGCACTGTAATTTCAGGTGCTTTCTGGGAAAAATTTTGCAGATTTCCTTCACTGTCTTCTCCTTTGCAATGTCACTGCTAGTGAATGCCAGTATTTACGTGTGTAGGAAGAAAGGATTTCTGTGATAGGCTTTTGAAAACAGTTTCACACTGCAGACTGTCACTTCCTCTGAAGTGCAGTCTTTAGCTGCTGAGATTCACTAATCTGTGAAGCCTGTCAGAGGGCTGACATTGAATCAATGGAACTCTCACGACAATGAGGGGGGAATATAGTCCTGTGTGTGCTTTGTTCTTGAACCTCTCATTCCGCTCTCAGCTCTTGCACACCAAGATTTAGTGAGGTGTTCAGGTAATGATGGGGCAGATAGAAGGCCCCATCCAGATCCAAAGCATTACTGCTTCTCCTCTCTTACTTGGTCTGATTTTGTGAGAAGCATTTTCCAGCACCATCCCCAGCCTCTTCCAAGGAAAGGAGGGACATGATCATTTCTGTGCATGGAATGTCAAGAATTTGGCTTTCTGGGGCCAGAAAGTGGGGGCTAATGCTAGGGACATTTGCTGTGTTCAGGTGGGCTGACCCCTTTAGGTATGAGTCAGCTGCCTCATGCACAGCATCTGTTGGGTTCACATTGAGTCCCACTCATTCACTTGTTCCTTTGTCTGTTGTCTCTGTCCCTGCTGTTTCTAACAGGCACACCAAGCACGGCATCCACTACATCAGAATTGCCAACCACTTCCAGGTCACCAGAGACTCCCACCAGCACTTCTACCAGCACCAGCACCAGCACCAGCACCAGCACTCCCACCAGCACCACCACTCCCACCAGCACCACCACCACCACCACCACCACCACTACCAGACCTACGACGACAACAACTTTGCCACCACCAATCGTCCCAACTCCTGGACGTACGTTCCAAAGCCAAATAATTTCCATTAAAAGCCCTCTGCATCTGACTACAGCACCAACAAATAATTCTCTGTTCGGGCTGTATGGAGCTTCCATGGCTTTTGCTGGCAGAGTTTGGGGAATGGTTTGAGAGTGCAGATTGCCCCTATTGACAGACACAAGCTCTAGGCAGCACTAGGATTCTACCAGCGCTCCTGTTGGTGCTTGTCTCCAGCAATCTGTGTGCTGCTGGGAAGCAGCTGAGGCTTTCTCAGCAGCGGATGTTGTGTTCCTGCTTTCCCTGGGGTCGGGTGCCTTCCCAGTGGTTGGGTTCTCCATGAGAGAGTGAGGTGGTGTGCATGGCCCAAGAAGCTGAGAGAGTGGCAAGAGTCTGTACTTAGTCCTACTCTGCCTCCTGTGTGAGTCTTATGTGGGTGTTTTTTGCACACGAGAGTCCATACAAAGCAATGTGACCCAGCTGTGGGGGCACACACATAACTCATCAGTGCCTGTGTCCTGATTTGGGCATGGAGCAGTTTGTAGGGCCAAGAACGGGAGGCCTGGCCACACCACTGAGCTTTCCTGTAGCCAGTGTTGGCTGAATGCAGTAGCAGCCTGATGGGCACTGTTGAGTGCAGGGGAGGCCCAGGGCACCACCTGTGTGTGAGCTGGTGCCCTGCATTGTTGTCTCTGTCCTGTGTGTTTCTCATTGTCTGTTTTGTTGTCTCCTCCAGCGTGTGAGTGCATCTGGTCGGACTGGATCGATGTGTCTTACCCAAATTCTTCTGACAGGAACGGTGGTGACTACGAAACCTTTGAGAACATTTGGAAGAACAACTCCTCCTGGGAGTGTGCGAAAGCTGAGAATATTTCATGCCGATCACAGAAATTCCCCAACACTCCCATTGCAGATTTAGGGCAGAAAGTGGTATGTGATGTTAACGTAGGGCTCATCTGTAACAATAAAGATCAGCAGATCGGAGGTATAATACCAATGCCAGTCTGCCTCAACTACGAGATCAGTGTCTGCTGCACCCCCAACAAACCAGAGTGTCTTCCACCTCCAAGCACCACGAGCACCACAGTTTCCACACCTTCATCCACAACGAGCAGTGTGTCCCCTCCAGTATCAACAACCACTCCAACGCCAACAACAGGGGAGACAACAAGGGAGACTCCCAGCAGTGCCACCCCTACCCCCACCACCACCACCACCACCACCACGATGCCACCCAGCACCACGACCAGCGGCAGCACCACCTCGCAAAGAACAACTACTCTTCCTGTCTCAACAACACCCATTTCAACTACTTCAAGCACATCCACGCCCACACCAACATACACCACTACCACATCAACTCCAGGTACTTCTCTGATCTGTGCTCTCACGTGTTTCATTGCTGTGGGGAATTTCAGTTTCATTGCTGTAGGGCTGTGAGCACCTCCATTTGTGCCTCCATATGCGATCTGAGATGGGACTAATTGCTGTGTATCCCCTGAAGTGGCCTTTGCCCAAAGGTCTCCCTTGGGCTGGCTATTTCAGGAGGAGCAAGGATACAAGGGTTTATTTCCTGCTTTCCTGTGGAGATATTGATCCTCTTGATACTGTGCATACATCCTTCCCTGACCACAAACTGCCATCTCAGCTCTTACTCCATGAGTGAGTGAGGTATTCAGGTAATGAGGCAGAGACAGAAAGCCCCCAGTAGATGAAAAGTATTACTCCCCCTCCTCTCTTCCCTCTTGGTAGATCTCTCTGGTTTTGGGAGAAGCACCTTCCAGCCCTATCCCCAGTATCTTCACCAGGCCTGGAGGGCTGTGACCCTGTGTGTGCAGGGATGTCATAGATTCTGCTTTGAGGGGCAAGAAAGGCAGGGCTGGTGCTTGGGCCTTTGGTGTGTTAGGGATGGTCTGATCTCTTTATGTCTGTGGCAGCTGGCTCCTGTGCAGCTTCTGTTGAGTTGACATTGGGTCCCACTCATGGCTTTGTGCCTTTGTCTGTTTTCTCTGTCCCTGCTGTTCCTAACAGCCCCACATTCGTCCACACCGAGCACTCCAGTATCGACAACGACTCCACAACCACCAGAGACTTCCACCACCACCACCAGCAGCCCTCCAAGCACAACAACAACCACCACTGGTACTGGATCACCAACACCCACCTCAACTACTTCAGGCACATCCTCACCAACACCGACATACACCACCACCCTACCAACTCCAGGTACTTCTGAATTTTGTATTCCCATATGTTCTTTGCCTTTGGTGTACTGAGGTTCTCTGAACACCTCTTTTTCTGTCTCTGTAAGGCATCAGAATGGGTTTAACTTTTGGACAGCCCCTGAAACGTTGTTTGTCCATTGCTGGCCCTTCAGCTCTGTTTCAGAAGGAACAAGGACTTAGTAGCTTTTGCTGCTGTTGGACTTTGTCTTTCAGCGGGCCAGGGTGGCATCACTAGACATAAGGAGTGTAATGGAGTGCGGCTTGATTTTGTGACATTTTTATTTCAAGCTGTCTTTAGGCACAGATGTGTAGACTTTTTTAGACAGCTATTACAGATATAGGACGGAAGCATTCCCCTGCCATGCTTTTGGAAACAGTTTCACTTTCCAGACTGATTTTCTGTGAACTGTGGTCTTTGCCTGACAACATTCACTAGTATTCTGGGAACTCATGACATCAGATAACCACATGGCAATTAGCCAGGAACATAGCCTGTGCATTCTTCCTTCCCTGATCACTCTTGCCCTCTGAACTCTTTCCCCAGGATTTAGTCAGGTGTTCTAGATAATGAGGCAGAGATAGAAATCCCCAGCATGATCAAAAGCATTGCTCCTTCTCATCTCTTCCCTATTGGTAGGTCTTTCTGATTTGGTGCAAAGCACCTTCCAGCACTATGCCCACTCCCGTGCTAGGAGAGGAGGGCCATGACCCTGTGTGTGCACAAATTTCAAGGAGTCTCCTTTCTGGGACCAGAAAGGAAGGGCTGGTGTTGGGACTTTTGCTGTGCTAGGGGTGGGCTGACCTCTCTAGCTCTGTGCCAGCTGCCTCATGCACAGCTTCTGTTGAGTTGACATTGGGTCCCACTGATGCCTTTGTGCCTTTGTCTGTTTTCTCTGTCCCTGTTGTTTCTAACAGCCCCACCTTCGTCCACACTGAGCACACCAAAATCGACAACCACTCCACAACCACCAGAGACTTCCACCACCACCACCACCAGCAGCCCTCCAAGCACAACGACAACCACAACCACTGGTACTGGATCACCAACAACCATCTCATCTCCTGGAAGTATGTTGCCAATGCTAGTAATTCCCATAAAAACCCCTCTGCCTCTAACCACAGAACTGACAAAAAAATTCTCTGGTTCTTTTCTCATTTTTGTTCTTGCCATGGGATTAATGAAGGTCTGTGGGTACATCCATTTGTGGCTCTGTGTGGGATCAAGCACGTGTGTAACCTTTGGACATTCCAGGAAATGAGTTGTTCCCAAAGTTCATTTGGGCTGCTTCAAAAGTGATGAGGATGCAGGGGTTGTGGGACAGACAAGAAGGTCTTGTCTTTCTGGATATAAAAGTGCCCTGAGAAGGTATTTCATCTTGCTGCCCAGCTAAGACAGATTCTGAACTGATGGGAAATGTTGCTTTTGCAGCTCTTGGACCATGTCCTTCAGCTGGGCAGAATTTAGTCACAGAACCCATGATGTGCAGTTGGACAGTGACTTTGGTTTTTTGTACTGGCACTTTAGGCACTGTTTTAGGCCCAGCTGTATAGACTTGTTTCCCTCTCTCCTCCCTCTTGGCCATTTCTGTGCTAATGCTTCTCAGTGGTTATAGATGTAGGAAGGAAGGATTCCCCTGCCCTGCTTTTGAGTACATACCACCTCTTGCAGTGAACTGTGGTCTTTGGCTGACAAGATCCACTAGTACTCTGTGATGTCCTTTATCAGGGTGACATTGTGAAAATCACATGACCATCAGGCAGGTACCTACTCCAGTGCATGCTTCATTCCTGGTCCACATATTCCACTCTCAGCTCTTACTGTGAGATTTAGTCAGGGGTTCTAGGTAATGAGGCATAGATAGAAAGCCTTAGCCAGATCGACAGCATTGCTCCCCCTCATCCCCTCATCTCTTACCTATTGGTAGGTTTCTCTGGTGGAGAAGCACCTTCCAGCACCATCCCCAGTATCTTCACCAGGGAAGGAGGGCCATGACCATCTCTGTGCGTGGATGTCAAGCAGTCTCCTTTCTGGGACCAGAAAGGAAAGGCTGTTGTTGGGACTTTTGCTGTGCTAAGAGTGGGCTGACCTCTCTAGCTCTGTGGCAGCTGCCTCCTGTGCAGCTTCTGTTGAGTTGACATTGGGTCCCACTCATGGCTTTGTGCCTTTGTCTGTTTTCTCTGTCCCTGCTGTTTCTACCAGGCACACCTCCACCCACACCGAGCACTCCAATATCGACAACCACTCCACAACCACCAGAGACTTCCACCACCACCACCACCAGCAGCCCTCCAAGCACAACGACAACCACAACCACTGGTACTGGATCACCAACACCCACCTCAACTACTTCAGGCACATCCTCACCAACACCGACATACACCACCACCCTACCAACTCCAGGTAATTCTTTGGCCTGCATTGTTGTTTGTTCCCTTCCTGTGGTTACCCTAAAGGCACATGAGCACCTCAAATTCTGCCTCTCAGTGGGATTAGGGATGGATGGAACTGCAGAGGATCCATGGAACAGCCTTTGCTTAAAACTTGCCTTTCATCTGGCTATTTAAGAAAAAACAAGGTTTTGGGGTTCTGGGGGAAACGTCTTGTCTTCCCTCACTCAAAAAGACTTAGGGGAGATTTATATATAGGTTCATGCTGCTGCTCAGCTTTCACAGATCTTGAAATGATGAGAAATCTTGCCTTTTTTGCTGTTGGACCTCATCCCTCAGCTGGTCAGAATATATTCACTGGACATACGTGCAGTTGTGGCATGGCTTTGGTTTTTTGATAGTGGCATTTTAGGTATGGATTGGACATAACTGTGTAGATCTTCTTCCCTCTTTCCCATTCCTTTGCCCTCTCAGTGCTAATGCTTGTTAGCTGTTTTAGATGTAGGAAAGATGGATATGCTTTTGGGAATAATTTCATTCTGCAGACTGTGACTTTCTTTGAACTGTGGTTTTTGGCTGATGAGATCCACCAGCTCTCTTGGAAGCCATTTCTAAGGGTCACATTGGGAAGACCACATGCCAATCAGGCAGAAATATATTCCCACACATTCTTTCTTCCCTTATCACAGCTTCCCATCTCAGCTCTTACTCCAGGATTTAGCAAGGTGTTCTGGATAATGACACAGAGATAGAAAGCCCCAGCAAGATCAAAAGCATTTCTCCTCCTCATCTCTTACCTATTGGTCGGTCTCTCTGATTTAATGAGCAGCACCTTCCAGCACCATCTCTTTGCTCAAAGGGAAGGACCATGACCCTGTGTGTGCATGGATTTCAAATAGTATGCTTTTTGGGGCCAGGAAGGAAGAGCTGGTGCTAAGGTGGGCTGACCTCTCTAGCTCTGTGCCAGCTGCCTCATGCACAGCTTCTGTCCAGTTGACATTGAGTCCCACTGATGCCTTTGTGTCTTTGTCTGTTTTCTCTGTCCCTGTTGTTTCTAACAGCCCCACCTTCATCCACACTGAGCACACCAAAATCGACAACCACTCCACCACCACCAGAGACTTCCACCACCACCACCAGCAGCCCTCCAAGCACAACCACCACCATTCCTGTTGGATACTCGACTACCACCTCAGCTCCTCAAAATATTATGACCAAAACCCCCTCGACTCCATCCAAAGAAGAAATAAGTAATTCCCAGGGTTTCATGTCCTTTGCTGGTTTTAGAAAGCAGGGTTTATTAGCAGCTTAATATGTGTTTTAATTTCTATATTCTGCACTAATGTAGTTGATTATATTTCAAAAACATCCTAGCTAACCCTTCAGCAGCAATGTCATATCTCCTACTGCCCCAGTTCATCTGCCTCTGTTAAAGGGCATGAAGGACATGAAGGTGTTTGCCTGTCCTCACCTAAATGTGAATTAGTTTTCATTGAAGGACTGTCCACAAGTTCTGCCTGGACAGAACCAGTGTATTCCTTTAGCATCATTACTGTACTTATTATGTACACAGTGGTTCTCTCTCTACTATGTGTCATTTATATCATGCTATAGAAGCACAAATAGATGGCTCTGAGGCTGGCCTGTGAGAGTCATGAACACTTTTTAACATCCTAATCAAAAACTATTTTAAAGGAGTCTCCATAAGCAACCATAATGAAAACTGGCCATGTGAAAAAGCAGAAAAGTGTATTTATAAATAGCTTGTGTGTGAGTAGTGTTAAAGGCTTGGGGATTAGAAATGGAACACAGACTACTCCAGCAACTGCTCAGTTTCTGTAGAATCAAATGACTCTTAGTATAATCAATGCTGGTATGAATGTGCCACATGAAAAAGCATAGGGAATAATGGTCTTTCCATAAAATATAGTATAACAACAAAACAGTATTAACCAGAGTTCATTGATCTACTCAGTGGATTCCCCTGGTTCTAGACTGCTGAACTCTTCTCTGCAATATAAAGTTTTAACACTGCAGAAGATGTTCCCTCTGACACTGATTGTTGATAAGGTGCTTATATCAATGTCTCCTATGCAAGATGTAGGAGATTTTATTAATAATCCCTCAGTGGAATGGAAAAATTATTCTGGAAAAACAATTCATAAAACAATTTCTGCTTTATTTTTATCTGAAGATCCTATGCTTAGGCTTAGTAGAAAATGAGATGACATTAGGAAGAAAATGTGATTTCCCTACTTAAAATACTCTGTTCTCTCCCTGTCTTAAAGAGACACCAGAGATTCCGACACAGACAAGCACTCCAGTTACTCCTTCAACTGCCCCACTGCCAACGACAAGAACGACAGAAACAAGCACAGTGTCTACTGCAAGCACCACTAGTCAACAGTCAACATCACCAGTGTCAACAACCCCATTCACTGGATCAGCATCAACCACCAAGATCACCACTTCAGGCCCCACACCCTCAAGATCCACCAGCACCACACCAGTAACAGAAACACCTGTCCATGAGACCACTACCATCAGGACCCCAAGCCCTCCAACAGGACTGCCTACCACCGCTTCTAGCCCTGGCACCACCACAACCTCAGGACCTAGCAGCCCTACAGGAACATCACCACCAATATCAACAACCCCATTCACTGGATCAGCATCAACCACCAAGATCACCACTTCAGGCCCCACACCCTCAAGATCCACCAGCACCACACCAGTAACAGAAACACCTGTCCATGAGACCACTACCATCAGGACCCCAAGCCCTCCAACAGGATTACCTACCACCGCTTCTAGCCCTGGCACCACCACAACCTCAGGACCTAGCAGCCCTACAGGAACATCACCACCAATATCAACAACCCCATTCACTGGATCAGCATCAACCACCAAGATCACCACTTCAGGCCCCACACCCTCAAGATCCACCAGCACCACACCAGTAACAGAAACACCTGTCCATGAGACCACTACCATCAGGACCCCAAGCCCTCCAACAGGATTACCTACCACCGCTTCTAGCCCTGGCACCACCACAACCTCAGGACCTAGCAGCCCTACAGGAACATCACCACCAATATCAACAACCCCATTCAATGGATCAGCATCAACCACCAAGATCACCACTTCAGGCCCCACACCCTCAAGATCCACCAGCACCACACCAGTAACAGAAACACCTGTCCATGAGACCACTACCATCAGGACCCCAAGCCCTCCAACAGGATTACCTACCACTGCTTCTAGCCCTGGCACCACCACAACCTCAGGACCTAGCAGCCCTACAGGAACATCACCACCAATATCAACAACCCCATTCAATGGATCAGCATCAACCACCAAGATCACCACTTCAGGCCCCACACCCTCAGTGTCTACTTCCCCCACCACCACAGCAGGAACAGAAATAAGTACCTCAACCACAACCTCTGCAACTGTTACTACTCCGACAACATCACCTGCATCAACCAGCCCTGTGTCAACCACCACCTCTGGTACTACTCCAACAGAAAGCTTTACCACCACTTCAGGAACCACCCCTAGTAGTTTTATCACAATCAATGCAACCACCACCTCCACCACCTTAGAAACCCTTTCCCCTGGCTCAACTACTACATCTGGGCCTACTACAACATCAACTGCAGTCACCACTACAGGAAGTTCCACACACAGTACAACTCCTCCTGTTAATGGCTCAAGTTCAACTACAAGTCTAACACCAACCACTCCTAAAAAAACTTGTACTATTTTCCCTAATGAATCTTATGAGGTGAGTAGATATCATGCTTTCATTGTGCTTTGGATGGGGACTATACACATAGCTTCAATGTTAATAACACAGAGAGTAGGCATTAATCTGGATAGGAAAGGAAGTATCAGTCTGTTCTATTTCTTTAGTTTTCTTGGGCATCAGCAGGACTTCCAATGATATTTGGATTGATAACTTATATATTGCTTTTAGCTCTTCAAGGATAATTTTTAAAAAGCTTTTTGCAAGGAGCTGGATTGCAGTTCTGTGTTTGTCTTTGTTGTAGGATAGCTCTGATGAAGAGGAAACCAAGAGCTAAGTGGTGCTAAGCTATCTTTTCTATTTCTGCATTTGAATAAGTCCAAAGTGGGTAAAAGTGATTAATGTGTTTACAATGCATCCCAACAAAAATACACAGGGCTGAATTTGTCTGAGTTTGGAATGAGTGATACTTGTTCACAGACTGGTTTCGGAGAGGACTGTGAAACAGACCACTGCATTCAAATGCTTGTGAAATTTGACTCAGAGTTCTTTTTTTTCTGTTTTTTGAACCCTCCACCTCTGACACAGATAAATTAGTGTCTTGTACATTACTAAAGCCTCCTGATAGTTTAGGTACCTACAACTTGCTCAGTAGATCTGCAGGAATAAAAATTATACATGGCTGAAAAACCAGTAGAAGATAGGAAAAAACCTCATGCAATTACAGTCCACATAATCACCTTGGATATTTTTCCCTGAACAGTTGGTGTTCACTGTAGCTTTAGCTATTAATCTGTTCTAGGCATCCATGGAAGGGAAGTGATCATATATTGCCCATTCATATTGATCAGTGTCTTTCACTGTTCTTTAGAGAGGACGTTAAGGTGATGAGATTAGATAAAACGTCTCACTTTTAGATAGCTGAAATTAGAAAAGGTGATTCCCATTTTGGTGTACTGGCTTGACTTTTGTAAGTAATGCTTTTCACTTTGCACCTCCATCCTATTTTCAGATTTCTGGTGGGGAAAACTTGTCAATAAACAATAAAGCTTTTTAGAAACCTGCAGAAGATATTCAGGCATAACTGTTGTGAGTCTCACTGCATCCTAAGATTTGTCTCCATTTCCCTTCTCCCCCTCTCTTTTCAAACACAGCAAGGTGAATCATGGTGGCTCTGTAACTGCACTAAGGTAATATGTATAGAAGACAACATTGTCCAGGTGATTCCAGTAATCTGCAACCCACCTCCAAAACCAACGTGTGCCAATGGACTGTCTCCTGTACCAGTCATTGATGAGGATGGATGCTGTTGGCACTGGGAGTGTGATTGTAAGTGTATATCTTTTTTGAATATTTAATCTCTTGAGGAAACACTACTATTGTCAAGACCAACAATATTAATCAGGGAACAAGTATCATTCAAGGCTGTGACTCAGTCTTCTGGTGTTGCTTAGAGTGCTCTCTTGATTCTTTTTAGGGAATGGAGGGATTTGCTTAAGTTGCCATTAGTTCTACAAAACTATTGTGTTAGTAGAGTAAATTGTTCTCCCAAAGCGTGATTTAAATATCCAGATGCAGACATCTAAAGGCTAGAATCCTATTTTTATGTTACTTGTTCAGACTACTGGTAAAGATAACTATGGTACAGTTAGGCCTATTCTCAGTTTTCTGTCATTAATGTCAGATGAACTGTGCATTGAAAGCGCTTAGTTTTTATTGATGACTTTTAGCTAATGAGCTCATACATTGACATATGTACTTTATTAAAATTAAAAAGCCCAAACTTCACTGAGATATTTCCCACATCTAAAGATTTTGCTTGCAGTCTGATATGATTTTATATGTTGCCATAAGAGCCTGTATGGTTTTTTTTAGGCTACTGCACTGGCTGGGGAGATCCACATTACATGACTTTTGATGGATTGTACTACAGCTATCAAGGGAATTGTACATACGTCCTTGTGGAAGAGATCAATAAGAAAGTTGACAACTTTGGTGTCTACATTGATAACTACCATTGTGATTCACGAGATGTAGTGTCCTGTCCTCGAACTCTCATCGTGAGACACGAGACTCAGGAAGTGAGGCTCAGAACAGCACAGCCAAATACTGTACAAGTGGAGGTACGAAAGAATGCTACCATTGATTTATTGATTCAGATATTAATACTGCATCAACAGAATAATTATATTCACAATGTTTGGGAAAAAAATTCTTCTGTGTTTTAGATTCAGTAACAATTTAGATTATAAAATGGCAGGCACTGCTTCAACGGACTTCTAAGGACTACTTCAAAGCATTTTTTTACTCTGAATCGGGGGGGGGAGAAAAAAATCTACAACTTCTTGTCTTTTTAATCTCAAATCTATGCATATCTCTCCTAAATACACAAGTGTGGACAAATTGCTAAGAGTTAAGGATATAAAATAAGTTAATTTATTATTAACATTAATGGAACAAAGGAAACCAATGTGGAATGAGAGGAGATAACATAAGGTAGACATAACAATAAAGTGCTGGCCTGAAGCATTTTTTAAAAATGCCATTAATAGCCTTGACTTGTGTCATTTTTTTAATTTTTCAGAATCAGGCACTTATATGTTTATTCCATTGATAAATGTTAGGTCAGAGTTTTTTGGCTTCAAAATTAGTGAGAAGTGTTTGGGGCTTTTTGTAACTTTTTACTGTTTGTTTGGTTTATTTTTTGCACATTACTGTGTGAGAATATTGCAAGTTAGGTTGCAACATATTGTTGAAAATTTACAAAATTCAGATCTCTTTTTTTTTTTTTTCTGTAAAACAAAGCAATCTCCAGTTGCTGAGTGAAGGTAGTAATGTTAGTTTCTCAGGTATATAATGGCTATTGTATTTAAATAAATAATACCATTTTAGTTTTATTTTCATTATTTAATTTTCCTATAACCACATTCCCTTTATGGCAAGAAAACTAAAACTTTATACCATATGAATTTAGGAGAATTTTATATTCTACTTTCATGAGGAGTCCTTGATGCCACAGGCTCTCTTAAGTCTGTTGAGTGTTAGGATTTAGCTAGTTTAAACCTTGAATTTATAGCCTCATTTGTCTGAGGTTGATGGGCTTTTGTGGCTCAGAGAAGAAAAGCAACAGTTTGTTTTCAGTAACAAAGGAAAGGCAGGAACATTTGTTGCAAATTAAAAGGATGTTATTTACCTTTACGTTCTCACTGCAAAACAAAGGAACAGTCAATTGTTTTGAAAAATCAATCTAAATTTATGCCTCTTTTCTGTTTTCCTTTATTTATTAGGTGACAGTAAACAACCAGCTCGTGGCTTTGCCTTACAAGAAGTTTGGTGTGAGCATCTATGAGTCAGGCATAAATCGAGTTGTGGAAATTCCTGAGCTGAAGATGAATGTGACCTACAATGGCTTGTCATTTTCTATCAGAATGCCCTACAGCCTGTTTGGCAACAACACCCAGGGACAGTGTGGTAAGGCTTACTCTTCAGTTTTGCACTCTCAGAAAACCACAATGACAGCCAATGACAGTGCTGCAAAGATGAATGGAATTTTCTAACAAATCTGTCAGTGAATTCTTTCTCCCCTTACCACCCTTAGGTACTTGCAATAACAACACGGCAGATGACTGCATGCTGCCAAATGGAAACATTGCAGCAAACTGTGAAACCATGGCAGATCATTGGGTAGTTGTTGATCCTTCCAAACCACAGTGCTCTCCAGGCCTAACTCCTACACGTCCACCTAGCACAACACCAACACAGCCTTGCAAAGAATCTTCCATCTGTGAGCTTCTTTTGGGAAGGTAACATTCCTCTTGGTTTTACAAGTGTTTGGTCTTTGATTTAAATGACATTTTAGAACTAATTTACCAATGGAAAGTGTTTCTAACTATTGCTCCATTTCTTGTATCTTTATGATTTGCTACTACTTCTGGTTGTTATTTTTTGCTGACAGTTTCTTTCAACCCTCTGGCTGGCACATTAACCTTTGTTGATGTTCCCATATTCTTCTACACTCTCTGTCCTCCCCTGTCCCATGTTCTTGCCTTTTGCCAAATATACTTAGCAGAAAACAGAGTCCAACTGAAAACAGAGCTCTTAATTTTTAGAACACCATGTTAGAACTGAAAAAGAAAAAAAAAATCAAAATTGCTTTAAAGACATAGCAAGCACATGGTTGCAACCAATAATACACAGCTCCTGGACCCAAAATGTTGGAGTCTAAGTGTTTTGTGGGAGAGGGAAGAATATTTTAAGATATCTTAGAAGGTTACTATCTGGATAACTGTTCTTAGCACAAATCTCTCATCAATAGTCCACATCCACAGATCCTTAATCTCCCATGTCCACTGTTGCTACATCATAATATGTTAGGCCCATTGAAAAATGTTTGGATCATTCAGTAACTAATAATGATAAATATTTCTATTTCTAGTGTGTTCAAGCCGTGCCATGCATTTGTCCAGCCTGAAAAGTACTATGCAGCCTGTGTTTTTGATAGCTGTGTACTTCCCAACCTAGACCTGGAATGCTCAAGTCTGCAGATCTATGCTGCCACCTGTGCTGATCAAGGCGTGTGCATTGACTGGAGAAAACACACCAATGGCGTATGCAGTAAGTATCTGGCCATTCATCTTGAATTATTAAGGAAGATTATGTGGAACTGTTTCAGCAGTAATGTCATACTGCTCTCAGAGTAATGAAGACACCAATAAATCACAGCAGCTGCTCTCCTTAAGTAATTTTGCAGGTAACATTTTTAACAATGGCAATGATAAATGGGCCTGCAAAAATATACATGTATTGACTTGGCCAGAAACATCCTGTATCAGTACATACTTTTTTGTATGCAGGCATTTGTATGCTTTGCAGGCATCAGCAGATCACTGTTTGGTGATATGTACATTAGTTTTCATCTGTAGTAAGAGCACAAAGGGAAGGATGACACTCCCCTTTGAGAATATGTGCAAAAGAGACTGAAATTATGTGAAAAATTTTTAATCAAGATGTAGACTCTTGGCTTTATCACCTTAGTGTAAAGTACATATATCTCTATGGCTAAATTGCACAAAATTATTCAATGTAGAGATATGAGTCTATCTAGGATTTTTTCCTCTTTGCTTCTCAGGATTGTCACAGATACATAGAAAAATGAGTAAACAGTGTTTAAGTTCTCAGCAGAAGGTCATGGGGCTTTTATACGATATTGTTACTGAGCTGTTCCTTCTTTTTGTTCTTCCATTCCAGCTCATGAATGTCCTTCAGGTAAAGAATACAAAGCATGTGGTCCTATTAAAGAGATGACCTGCAAATCAAGGTAAAAACTTCCTTCACTGTTATTTATAGCTTGTACAACTATTCACTTGTATCTAATGCACATGTGAATGAACAAAATCAGCCTCATCTCATGTCTTAAACTGACTGTCAAATTTATTAGCAGTGTTCTGTTGACCCTATATCTGGGTGCCTGAACTCTTTCTGTTTCTGTTGTTTGGCTACATCAAACACAGACACCAACAATCCCCAATCACAAATGTGCAGATCATTTGCTACTGTATTTTCAGTGAAAGGGTTTTTGGCATAATCCTCCTTATGTGCCTACAACATTAATGGTGTTCCTCTGAACATTTTGTCTCACAGAGGACAGAATGACACATCAACTAAACAAGTGGAAGGCTGCTTCTGTCCTAATGGAACCATGCTGTATGACTCTGGTGTGGATGTCTGCGTGAAAACCTGTGGTAAGTTTCACTGCTTCACTTGGATGCATGTTCGTTTCCTCTTTGTTTCCTTCAGTGTATGCAACATAGATTTGACTGTATGCTGTGCTCATACAATGTACAGTAGAGGTGCCTCCTGTTATATGACTGCTAATGGAAATTTATTTTGGTATTTTCCAGGCTGTGTCGGAGTGGATATGGTACCAAGAGAGGTATGATGCTGTGTGCTTTTGGATTTCAAGTAGAAGTGTGGGTGGGGAGAGGAGAGTGGTCTCCACTGGTGAAATCTTGTTTTATCATATCCAAACTTTGTATTTCTGGTTTTACTTCTGTTCCTTTTAACTGGTTACTGTGCAATCACTCATTTTTATTGTTTTTCAATGACAGTTTGGAGAAGAGTTTACAGTAGACTGTCAGGACTGTATTTGCCTGGAAGGTGAACATGGCATTGTATGTAAGCCTCATATATGTGATCAAAAGAAGGTCACTTGTGATGGAGAAGGCTTCTATGAAGTCACTGAAGTCAATCCTGCAGACTCTTGCTGCCCTCTTTTCACTTGCAGTGAGTTTATACTTTTGTTTCTAGTCTTTCTATATCTCTAGGAAATAGAAAGGAAAAGAGACTGAACTACCTTAGTACCAGAGATCTACAGCAGGGAGTCAAAAAATAGTATCTTGCCTCATGTTTTTTAAAAGCAACTTGCACAGTGCTAGGGAAAATACATTTAAATATTGCAATGATTCAGTGTAACTGAATTTATGGTTATGGGACTCAACATAACTCAAGCTATAGTTCTTGTGTTCAGGGCCACATTTTATTTAAGCAAAATGCAGAGAGATGATGGAATTCTCTGTGCATTTTCATTTTCCAGCAGTTACCTAAACTCCTGGAGAGAGTTGGAGTTGCTCCATACTTCTTTGCATAGAATGTTAATACTTTATTAACACAGGATAATTGCAGAGTAGAAAAAAAACCCCCATAAACTAATACAGTACCCCATATCCAGTGCCTGGATTTACGAAGAAAAAATGTGTTCTCTATTTGCAATTTGTTTCTTTGAAGAGAATCTAGACTGTTTCCTAGCAATAGAAAGTTCATCCTAAGTGCTTTGATAGGTGCTTCTTTTTAGTAGCTGTGATTTAGTGTACTTCCTGGCTTATTCTTTTTTTTTTTTTCCTCCTCAGAATGCAATACAAGCCTGTGCACAGCTAAAGCCCCCAAGTGCTCACTGGGATTTGAAGTTCATTCTTATATTCCCAGTGGTCAGTGCTGTCCTGTATACGAGTGTGGTAAGTCTCTTGGAAATATATTGCAGTAATTAGCCTTACAGTTTTATTTATTACATAATTTAGCATTACACTTAGTAAGACTATATGCAATAGCCTGTTGAAAGAGGTGTTAAACACAGTCAGATTCTACAAATTCATTACTATTAAAATTGGTTATTAGTGCTGTAGTTATGAAACTAGGAAATGACATATAACTCAGATGACTCAAGTTCAATTTCCTGCCTGGAAATACATGTAAGAACAGCTACAGAATTAACTGGGATGATGGTCTTAGCCTAAACTAGCAAAAAGGCCCTAGAAGCATCCCCAGTAGAAGACAGATTTATAGTTCTTAGTAACTGAAACAAGGAAGTACTTGTGTCTGTTAAGTGGACATTCTTGGCTCTTAACTGGACTGGATATTTTGGGACAAATCTTTTACCCTTCTTGCACATGCAGTATTAGAGTTTATACTTTATACATGTCCTATCTGCTATCAGAATTGGGGACTAACCATATGAATTGTGATTTATTGTGGAAGAAATGAGTTTGATTAGAGTGGGGTGAAGATTTTTTTATTATTTTTTTCAAATCTAAATGTGTTACTCCTTGCTTATTAACAGTTGCCAAGGGAGTTTGCGTACATGAGAATGCTGAGTTCTTGGTAAGTTCCTGTTTTAACAGTCTTCTAAAAATGCTTAAAAATCAGTTAGTATATTTGATCAGAAGTGCTATGAAAAAGTTTATCCAGTACAACAAGTATTCTAGAAATTTTCAAATTTCTGTCAGGAGTTTATCAATTTCACAAAGCCTAAATCTTTTCTGAAAAGTTTCCTATGTAGAAAGAAATTGAAGAGCTGCATGTATGTCAGTATCATATAGGAATTTAGGTTAAGTGTGCTGGCAGTTCAAAAAGTCAGTCCACATTTACTGTCAGCACATTACTGCAGTTTTAAGAGTCTGTTTTCAAAAATTAAAAGACATCTAAATAAGTATTATTCTAAACAAATCTAGATTTCTAATAAATTCTCTTGGGTCTAGTTACCTGTTCTTTTAATATCAGAGTTTCTCATTGCTATACAGGACTTTAATAAAGATGCATATTAAATTATATTCAGTATTTAAAATGTTGTCTTCATAACTGGCTAGCCAAATAGCTATCCAGTTGTCTTTATGACTTGTTTCCTTTTCCATTGCTTCATTTACAGATCTTTTAAAAAATTAGTAAGTGTTTGTTAAACATCCAATATGTTATTAATATGTGATATTGTTTTCCTTAAAATGTGTAGCCCAACTCCTCAGTCTTTGTTGACAAGTGCCAGAATTGTGTCTGCACAAATGATGTGAACATCAGCACTCAACTGAATATCATCTCCTGTGAACATGTGCCCTGCAACACATACTGTCAACCAGTAAGTGGCAAACTTAAAGGAACAAAAGATCCCAAAATACTCATATATATGAACACCAGTTTGATCAATGAAAGGTATTAAGCAAAGGACAGGGAAGAAGCCCAGAGACCAGCTACAGCATGGATATCAACTGTTCTTTGAGGAATCTGGTGCCTGAGATTGACTGTGTAACTGTTAGCATTCAGTTCACTGTGGCAGAATTAGCTAGGAAGTTTCTGTAGACCACCTTGCGGAGTGATATTTAATTATTATGCTTATTTATTCTAGTGCTTTAATTAATATTGCATTTACCACCTGGTTCTAATACTTGTTTTCTGTTGGTTTGGAACACAAAAAGGCACGATTCTAGAGTGCACTTCAGAGTGTAATCAATTAATGGATTTGTATGTTTTCATTTATTTCTCAAAAATTCATCTATCATAGTGCTATTGTTTTTAATTAATTTTAATTTTTAGGGATATGAAATTAAACCAGTGAAAGGTGAATGCTGTGGAAAATGTGTGCAGACCAAGTGTATTATACACACAGCAGACAATTCTGAACTCATCTTGAGTGTAAGTATGCTCTATGTCTTAGTTCTCCACCGAATCTGTAAAGTTCCCAGTTCCAGAAAGGGAACTCCTTGCCAGAGACAATGCTTAGCATAAATTCGCACCTGAAAGATCAAAATCTCATCTAAAACAAAACCTAGCTACTATTTTTTGACCTGAAGGTAGATCTCATAATAAAAAATTATCTGTAAGGCCCTTCCCAAAATGAAAAATCCAATACCTTAGGAAGGGGTTTTCTTCCAGTGTCTGGAAGCTCAGGCTTTTTCTATGTTATTTGATATCTCTATGCTGAAAAACACTATTAAAGCCTGCACATGAAATAATTCTATTGCCCTAGTAGGATGAAGGGTTAGGGTTTTTCTTAATTAACATAAAAGTCTAGCTTTCTGAAGGCAAAATCCTTTGGCATGGATGATTTTGTTAAAATACTCTATATACTTCAGAGACATTTTTCTTTCTCAAGGAAAATACTATGTAAAACTGAAATTCTCTCCGTGTATGGCATATTGCAATACATGTCATGATCTGTATCCCAAATGACAGTTAACCTAAGAATAATTGACTTGGAAACAGGATGAAAGTCATTCTCAGAGGATAAGAAAATTTCTGTCTGAGTTCCCTTCAGCATTCCTTATTACATTTTGCATTTCACTTGCAGCCTGGAGACTTTAAAAATGATCCTCACAACAACTGCACCATTTATAGCTGTGTAGATGTCCACAACCAGCTTATCGCTTCCACATCTGAGATTACCTGTCCAGCATTCAATGAGGACAGCTGCAAACCTGTAAGTAAAAATGGAAAATTTACCCTTTGCTCCATACATAGTTCAGTTTAGTTCAGCCATCTAAATAACAACAAAAGTAAAATTTAGTAATCATGGCCTTTTGTCATAATTTCTCAGTCCTAAGGGCAGAAGTTCCAGATGCATCCATGCACAACACTATAGAGTGTATGAAATAAGATACTTGGGTGAGAATTCAATATTTATAACTGGTAACTGTCTCCCAGTAGCCAAAATACTGGTCAGCACCGAGATGCTGAATCTTTACTGACTGCTTTGTTTGGGGCTCTGTCTCAGCAAGAACCAGGTTTCCTTGAATGGTAAAGAAACATGAGCTGTTCAGTCACTAGGCTGCCAGTACCACTGTGCATAGTCCCCATTCAAATGCAGAGGACTCTGAGAAGCCATTTGTTGGAATTGCTTCTGAGAAAAATTGCATGATGTTGACTGTAGACTTCCTTCAAAGAATTGTTTTTATTTTTACAAGCCTTTGTAAATTGATAGATTCCAAGTCAGGAAGAGGCTGTTATCTTTGATTATTTAGATCAATGTTACAGTTTCCACTGGTTATTTCCAGCCACTGAAGAATTGCTTTCCTCAGTTTTTTGCCTTAATGCCTATTTAATATAGAAAAATAATATAATGTACGTTTTTTCTGTTTCTTTCTTCTTTTAGGGAACTATTTCGTTCTTACCTAACGGTTGTTGCAAAACCTGTAAGTATGCCAGTGTATCTGAATCAACAATACAGAGAATGAATTGTCTTCTTAAATCAGCCCGTTCTCCAGATAAATTTGTATTTAGATAGATACTTTTATATATATATTTGTCATTCCAAGCCTTCCCTGTCTGATCTCTTTGGGGAAGTTTAAGCTGAAAGACCACTTAAGGCAATTCTTTGAGCGCACTAGTGAAGCCCAGGGAACGCTGAGGAGCGAGGGATTCCTGGACCTGTTTCACTAGAAGTATGTTCTGCTGTTTCCCTGCAGGTGCCCCTCTGGACAGCCAGACGCCGTGCTCCGTGCGCCACAGGGAGGACTTCATCGTCTACAATGGCTGCCGCTCTGTGGACAGAGTTGACTTGACTGAATGTGAAGGAACGTGTGGAACCTTCTCGCTGTAAGTAAACTCACCAGACAATGAGATTTAAGTCCTGGTAGCACTGGGTTTGTTTGTATAAAAAGAACAATAAATAGTAGACTACACAATGGTAGAAGACCTGGAACTATCTGCTTCTTGAATCATGGACATAAAATCATGGAATCTGTGGCTGACCGGTTGATTTGTCATAGTACAAAGCAGAAAAGTGCATTAAATTGTCTTGGGGTTCAGACAGCTCTGATAAGGCCTATTCATCTATTAAGAGCTGGCTCTGTGTCAGACCACCTAGGCTAGAAATTGTCACAGAAGAACACAGATTATTTCCTGTAATGAGAATGAGCCCAGAGAGCAGCCAGACATGACAACTGGAAGCGGAAAATCTGCTTCTGAATAGTAAACCCCTAAAATGAAATATGCATACATCTTTTAAAGGAAGATTCAAATATGTACGATTTTTCTACACTGAAGAAATGAGAAAATGAATTCTTTAGATGCGGTGTTAGTAGAGTAACTTGACATTTTTCTCTGAAATGAGAGAATATATTAAAAAGTGACTATAAGGAAGTGGTTAGTAGGACACCTGGTAGTGAGCTACTAAAACACTGGGAAAACTCTAACACTCCAAAGAAACTTACTACCTATCGCAGAGTCTGCCACAGTGCACCTTACATGGATGAAAACTGATCTTAATATCACATGGAACTCTGAGAAGCCAGCGAGTTTATTAGTATTTTTAAATTCCTGATCGTCTTAGGGTCTTGCTGTGGTTGCTTCTACCAAATAACAAGTTGGATCTTGTCACAGTCTATGGCCTGATATTGAAAGATTCTTCAGGTTAGGAATGGTGCTTAGGAAGCTGATGAATGCAAGACTGCAAAAAATACTTTGCTGTGAGATGGGAACAGAAAAGAGCTGCTGCTTCCCCTTCATGTTAACATTGCCCTGATTGGGTTATGCATTTTATAATCACTGTTCTGTCAGATGAGCTTAGCACTTCCATTAGCCACAGCTGTGGCTCTTCTCACAGGAGTTCTGTACCTGATTTCACCCTTTCCTGTACACTGGCTTCCGGCACAGAGTAACATTGCCATTCTGCATGTTAACAGATACTCTGCTGAGGCCAATTCTATGGACCACAGCTGCTCCTGCTGCAGAGAAACAGAGACCACTGAGAAGCACGTGGTTCTGAAATGCCCTGGTGGGCACTCAGTGTCACACAAGTACATCTACGTGGAGAGCTGCAGCTGTCAAGACACTGTATGCGGCATTCCACAGTCCAATGAGCTGGAGAACAATGGAGAAAATGACACAGCGACCACTGTGAGCCGGATCAAGAGAGCCATCAACTTAACATCGAAATGAAGGCAAAAGAACCCTGGCATCGTTAACTAAAAGGACTGTGAACCATTCTTAACTTCCTTGACTACTTTTGAACTTTATTTTTCCCAGTAACTGCACCCTGTTTGTTCTCTAATTAATTTGAACAGTGCCTATTTATTTGTGCACAAAATAAGAACACAAATTTGTATTCTTACAAGTGCACACCCTCTTGGGTCCTTTTCAAATCTGCTTATTTTTCTCTGAATGATTAAAAGCACATCTCAAAAAGTATGGCTTTTGTACTTATTCTTATACAGTCTTGATGAGTTTGAAGAGAGAAGAAAAGTTCTTTTTCAAGTTATAGGAAGTCAAGTGGCTTCCTAAATTTTTGGGGTATCTGCTTCTGGCTCCTTAAAAGCTGATCAGATCGTGCTGTTCAGAAGACTTGATCTGTAAGGTGGGAGGGAAGATGATGCTGTCTGTCAGAACAAAGGCAAAGATGAATAATGATCATGAAACTATTCAGATGACTTGGAGAAACTTCTAGTTCAGCACTAGAACTTACTTTAGCAGGGCTCTGTATGTTAGAACTGTCTCAGTTCATTGCAGTTATGTATTTTCACTAAAAAAATAACCCCTCAGCTGTGTGAAGTTCACTCACAGTGCTTTGAGGATGTATGCTTACTACTGTAGTAAGAGCTCTCCCACTTTCAACGTTTGCCCAAAACAGATGCCCATCACTAAGCTAGTAATCCTTGGCTTTCTCTGCAGAAAATGGAAAGCAATACACATTTTTGACATTAATTTGTCTCACGACAAAGGACATATCTAAAGGAGTGGCTGTTTATCTTATTATAAGGGGAGGTGAAGCTGGTAACTGGAAGATGTTAATTTCTCTTGAATCATCTTAGGGTACAATGAGGGTAAATGACACCTCTTGTAGTGAAAAAAAAAAAGCTTCTGGTTTATTTTTTCTCCATTAATTAAATCCTTATTGTCAATAGCAACCTCAATACTGGTATCTTTGCTACCTAAAGAATTGGTGGCACCAATTTTTGCTACTAGTAGCCTATCAAATGTGCTGCAGGTTAAAAGGCAGGTAAGATTTCTGCCTTTTTATAAAACTGATAAGGATGTGCAGAAAATGGAACTCCACTTTTTTTTCAGCATTACAATACTATGATTGGAAAGCAGATTTCTCTGAAGTTGGAGAGGTAGCTGATCTAACAAGAAGGAAGTTTTGTCAGTTTACAGAGCAAGCTGCAGAATTAATGAAGACCAGTTTATGCTTTAGTACAGGTTTCTAGGGATTTCTATCTCTGCATTCATTGTAAGATGTGACTGAGAGTTTTCTCCCAGGGCACTTACAAAGTCACTCTCCTCTGTGGATTCTTTGTTATCCAACAATTTCTGTGCTGACACTGGAACCATACATTTCCTTGAGCTTTTTGCAAAAAAGCTTTTCTCAAAAAAACCAAAACCAACAAAAAACCACAAACAAACAAAAAACCACCACCACCACCACCACCACCAAAAAAACCCAAAAAAAAACCAAACCAAACCAAACCAAAACAAAACAAAACAAAAAAAAACAAAACAAAAAAAAAAAACAAAACAAAAACCTCAAAAGAAAACAGAGATTTTTCTCAAAATCTGTTGACATTTAGCTGTCTGTGAGATTTTAATTTTTGCAGTTAAATTTGGCTGAAGTCAGCAAATAAATTCCAGAGACAGATACAAGGTGTGATCAAATCTGCCTTGTTTCCTATGAAAAAGAGATAGAATATTACTAGTCAGTAGTGGCATTTTGCTGCACACTGTATTTACACTGAAATATAAAATCTTCCTTGCTTCATTTATTTTCCATTTAGTCTGCAGTTGGCACAGGCTTCTTCTGTCCCTTCTGGTGATGGGCAAACTACTTCTTAATGAATTCTAAAGATCCTGATAAAAGTCAGTAAGGCTGCAGATTTTGGCTTCACCACTGCAGGGCAGTCTATGGCTGAGAATATAGTCACTTCCTACCAAAAAAAAGCATGCTGCCTCAAAAGGGAGTTTCTATTTCATCACACTGAGGGTTTTATCTCTTAGAAGAATGAATGTCGATCTCTCCCCCCACACACATTTCTATGCTCTTAGTAAGCACTAAGGAAAAACAATTATTCTGACAGGAATTTACATGCAAGGTGTTGTTTGTCACAGTGCTCTGGGTTATGGCAGCCCTCTCAGTTTTGGTGCTGGGTCAGTGCTGCCCATAAGCAAGTTCACAAGCACACACTGTCAGAGAATTCTTCCTTACAAGTGCTTGGTAGTTCCAGGTCACACTGCACGTGTTAAACCTCCACCCCCTTCTGCACTCACAGTCACCTTAGAACTTTGTGGTTCTGTTTGCACCTGCATTTCCAGTGGAACTGCATGACAGAGTTGAACAGATTAAACTTTCTCCAGTAGAGAAATCCACCAATAGTACTTGGGAGAGAAAGGAAGGAATGAAACCTTAACTGTGTATCCCTACAAAGAGTAGTAGTGGAAGTGCGCAGCACTTTTGATCCCCTCCAGAACCCTCCTGTAAGTAAATTAAGATCTCTAGTATCTGATCCCAGGAAGCATTTTGTTTCTTAAGCAAGAGCTGTTTGGTCTGCAGTCCACAAGAAGAGATTCTTCTAGAAAACCCAAGGAAAAAAGTGAGGAAATGTCTCATCATCCTCTCTGAAAGGGTGATATCAGCATATTAGAGACTCTGGAGATTGTGGAACCTACTGATCCCATTGCCTTTCAGGCAGGACCTACCACAAAGGACCATGGCAGCTTCATAGAATGCATTAGTACTGGCAGAGAGTGGGTTTGACTCTCTCTGTCCTCAAAGAATGACTCCATTCTCCAGGAATTGCCTAGTCTTCTGGAGTCTAGAGAAAAGGGAGCACTAGCAGGAGTTCATGTCTTGTCTCCATGCCTGAGCCCTGTGTTCATCTCCTCCAGACTCTCTATCTAGCCTCCCCCTTTCATTGGCAGTGAGGAGGTTTTCTGTTTTGTTTCTTTTTCTTCCCAGTACTTGTTTCAGTTTTGTCTTGAAAACTGGGAAAGCCTCCTTGGGAGGCAAGTAGGACTTCCAGCCACACAGCCTTTGAAGGCGCTAAAACCCAAGGTCCCAGCTCCTGATGTCCAAGATCACATGGGTTTCATTCTCACTTGTAGTCTTCTCATCCAATACAGCTTGAATCTCAAACAATTTCCTTACAGTTCCCTGGAGATGCACTGGAAACAGTGTTGTTCATAGGACTCTTCAGCAACACAGTGAGAATTTCCATCTGCAGTTAAAAAGCAGTTCACAGAAGATTTGCTGATAAAGAGAGCACGGTTGTTTTATGAAGCATTACTGGATCAGTGTTTGAGAACACCAGAGACAGAAAGGAAGATGCTTGTTAGCAATATTCTATTTGAGGTGAGGCAGATGGGATTCAGAAAGAGAGGAAAAAACACATACAAACCAAGAATTCTTCCCAAAACACTACAAGGTAGGGGCTTCTGATCTAATAATTACCTTGTTTTCTAATTTAACTATGTTCTTTAATAGTATTATTTTGTGCTGTGGGAAGGGTAAGAAAATGTTCAGTGTGTTTACCATTTAAGTGTATTTTGTTAAATCACACTTCATTGAACTAAGCACATGCAACTCGGCACATAAGCCCTAGTGAAAGGACTTTAGCAAAGGCAAAGCCCTAAGTAAATAATCATGCAGTTACTGTGCTTGTTAGACGTTGTTGCACTTGTCTGGAAAAGCAAACTCAGATACTGGGAAAAGATAAAAATAGACTTACAAATTCTGAGATCATCAGAAAGAACATTCTTGTAGTTTTAGGTCTGACAAAAAATGAAATACATTTAAATAACTGCAACATTGATATACAATTTCTGAAATTTCACCTCCCACTGGAAGCTTTGAGGGGTGGAGCACATTTTAAGGCAGAACAAAATCTTAAAGTTGAGCAGCCCTCTTCCAGGGCCAAAATTGTCCAAAATTAGCTCACTCTTTTCAGGCTACCACAAACACCTGTGTTCTGGTAACCTCCCAAACTAAGGTCCAAACAGGTCTAAGCAGGCTACCTAAGCCATATTTCCGTCACTAATACGGAAAATCCTCTAAGTTCTTTTTCAGCATCATGTTTCTAAAATCTGCTCTGTACAAACTGAATTCCCTTTAATGTTCCAGTTTTTCAGCACTCTTACATGAAATGCTTGAATTCTTTTCACAAACTCATCTCTAGAACAGTGAAAAACACCACTGTGATGTTTTCATTACCCCAAGACTCTGAGAAAACTCAAGCAGAGAGAAAGTATGGCAGAGCTGGCACTGAGAAGGAGCACCTGTGCTCCATGGAGCTTGCTTTTAAGCAGTAACAAAGGCAACATGAACAGTGATCAAGGAATGTAGTTTTACACAAGTGCCTGACCTGACGCAGCTGTTAAATTTCAATAGCCTATCCATTTAGACTAGTAGCTGAGCACTTATTGCCCATTTTTTCACAATCTATGGGATCTGTATGATCGTTCTTCCCCTTAAAAGTACAGGGAGTCTAAGCAGAACGTAAGGGCAGGTAGTTCTTGGGCAGCTAATTCTAACTTCCACACAAAAAACTCTAGGCTAAGGTTGCTTATATTCCCACCTTAACTTGTTTTCTGCCTCATCTCTTAGCCTTTCTTTTGGCTTGCAATAAATTTCAGTCATGGTGGACGTGGTTACTGCGTATGTAATTTCATGTAATTTCAAGGTTATAGAGACTTCAGTATTAAGCATGCAATGGCCTCTTCTGAATTATCTTGGCACCCGGAAAATAAGAAACTGCTTTTTAAAAAGGGGTAGAATCTGCTCTAGCCTAAACCCCATAAAAGTTCTAATTATTAAAGCAGAAAATTCATATGCTTCCCTTTGTTCTGCTACCCCATATTTTCCACCAGGAAGGTTGTTTAAAGAAAAGCCTTTCAGTAGAAAATCTTGAGGGCCCAACCTCCTGATGAGATGACTTTCTATGCAGGGAGTCTCTCTTACATGAGGAAGTGCCAATAGGTCAAGGAGACCTGTGTGCACAAACACCAATCAGCCGTGTCATTACTCCTTGTACGTGGGTTTTGAAAGATCTACATCTTCTTAAAGAAAAAGAAAAAAGAGCAGCTGGACTCATTCCTTGCAAACAGGAATAACGAATGTCCTTGATTTGTTCGCAAAAAGTCAAGGAGCCCTATGGCAAAATGAGAGATTAAGGAGCTTTGTGTCCATTCTAAGGCAAAATGTAAGAAAACAGCCAACCACCTCCTACCAAAATTGAAATACTGAAGGCATTCATCATGTATTTTAATGGACAATTAATGACAGATATCCATTCCCTCCTTTCCCACTGCCTGCTACAGATCACCTTATACTTAATGACCTCTGTTTCAAACTGTGTGGTAGACACAAATCTGCTAGATCAAATAAATCTTTAATGTAACTTTCCAAAATTCTATGATATCATGCAAAGGATTAAAAAGGATAATCCATGTTGTTCTTGAATTCTACTAGCAATTTAGAATGTACAAATGACTGTTATAACTACTGGTTATTTAAAATATTTTACCAAAATCACTTTGGATGTTTTTTATCATGTGGATTATTGGCACAACTGCCTGACACCAAATGAAATGTTTTCCTAGCTAGCATTACTTTGTTAACAGAGCACACACAATTTCCCAGGAGTTATTTTCTAGGAAGTGCTTGTAAAACACCATCTTATAGTGGATACTTATAGTGGATTTCAAGAAGCAGTACCAGTTTTGCCTGAAATGAACTGGATTGTTAGAGGATTTCCAAGCTCAACCTCCCAGTGTTGGACTGACTCAGGATGGCCATAACTCTTTACAGCACATACTGAAGGATATGATACAAATGCAACTGCCAGACTTCAGGAGAGTGGCTGGCTATGAAGGGCATTAATCCACCAGATATCTCCTATTTGAGTGTGTCTTTTACCAAGTTTGTAGCAAAAATATATTTTTATGAGTCACTGGTATATTACATTAGCTTCATGATGGCTTATCTTCAGTGAGTCAGTGGTGATAAAGAAGCTGAGTTAATATTTACCTATTGTATTTACTAAAATCACATACCCTTTAATGGCAAATGATCCATGAAATGGGCTGTAAAGGGGCCAAGAGGAATTGTTCTTTTTGCTAATACAGCTGCAGGAGAGGGAAGGCCTCTTATCCTGCAGGGTCCAATAAAGGGAAGAGTTATTAATCCCAGTTTGTCACTGCAGGGGGAATAGTTTTAACTTGTGTCCCAATAGCCATGATTCAGTGGTGAGTGATCAACACAGTCTGTAAGCTCCCTGTCAGTCTGCATTTCCTTCTGAAAAGCTTCCATGTATTTCTCCTGAAAACCTCGGTGTTTCCATGATTGAATATAAAACTTCATTTGAATGCAAATACGCTTCCCTTGTCAGTAGCCCTGAAATCATTGCAGAGGATTGAAGCAACCAGTGATTTCTAAGGAGTGTAGCCTGCAGTATCTGTGGAGAAGCCAGAAGCAGCAGCTCTAGTTAGTCATTGACAGAAACTCTGCTCCCCAAGAAATGGCAAAGGAATGGCACAAATGACAGAGCAGACAAGCAGAGGTAAGAAAATGGCTAGGTACAGAGCAAGAGGACTGGGTTTCCCATTTCTCTGAGTAGAGTTTTGCTCTTGCTTTTCTCAGGGGAGGATCCCAGGTGACTGATACTGCTGTCTCTTCTGCATAGGGAAAAAGTAGATGTTGGTTCAATGTGTTTTATTCTGTCTGTTCCTTGAACAGTTTTAACATGTGCTGTTCATGCTCTTGAGGCATGAACACTCAGGCCCCTGAGTGCTAAGTGTGTCTTACACGGGAAAATTATGCCATAGATCATTCTTCCTGCCCATCCTCGTGTTACCTTGAATCACCTCACATGCAGAACACAAATGGCTGGAAGTTGCAGAGGACAACCTCACTATGTCTTTGTCATCAAAGGACTACTCCAACCTGAAGGGTATCTTTGACAAGTAGTTATTACATGGTTCCTGCTGCTTTTGTGCAGCTCAGTGGGAATTAAGGAGGGTTTTTTTTTTCCAGAGTCAGGAATCATACTCCTACAGTTTGATTTTTCCTTCTACTCTCATACCAAAATGAATTCAATAGGTACTTTGATTTCTTGGGTGGGAATGGGAAAGGAAGAGGACAGTGATTGAAGAAACATGGACATTATCTCAGCAGAGTTCTGCATTTGGGTTTTGACACTAGCAGTGATTTTGGAAAATTAATATATTTCAGTTATCCACCTTTATGCCCAACTAAGCTCTCAGTCTGTATCTGTGGTCTACTGACCCATATGCTTTTCCTCCTGGGCTTCACAGCCATTCCCCACACCTGTCATTAGCCCTGTTCTATGGCATGAACAAGAACTCAGTATGAAAATTACCAGGAAAATCTGTTGAATTTGAATGTTGATATTTCACTGCATTGAATTTCAGATCATCCTCATATTTCCAATGTCATATTCTCATGGTTAAGTTTATTTTCTAGATATTCTCCTAGCTTACTTTTTACCTATTTGGACAGAGATCAGGAGGGAAGAAGCATTTAAACTAAACTACACATTTTCTAGATATTCTCCTAGCTTACTTTGTACCTATTTGGACAGAGATCAGGAGATCACAACATGTGTTGTGATTTAAAGGAAAAGCAGCAGCAATCCATGACTTCCATCACCAGTGCCATAAAGTCTCTTGGTTCTGTATTCCAGCCAAAATGGCAGGGCTTCAAGAACTACCTCCCAGTCATGCCCTGCCTCAGGTGTGACTGACAATGGAATTAATGGGACATGGAGAGTGGCAAAGGGGTAACACGAACTCATGCTTCATGTCCTGCACAATGCTCTTGCACACCGGTGCAGAGTTTTCATTGGAGCGAGGGCAGCAGCAAATCTTCACCTGGCAGATGCTGTCACCTGCAGTTCTGCAGAGCACCTTGTGCCTGTGTAGGGCAACAGCTGGGGGGAGCAGTGGGCCAGCTTTGGGACACCCCACTCTGGCAGTAGCACAAAGCCTGGTAAAGCGGTGAGCAAGACCCTGTTCCCAAAGCCCAGCTTGCTGCCTGCCAGCCAGATAAAAGACATTCATATTCCTATTTCCCAGTGGGTGCATGGGCAGGCTTGACAGGCCTTGCAGGAAGGGGCAAAACTATGTCCCCCTTAAACTGTAGTTCTGCCCACTTAACTACTGGCAATCACTCAGGCTTTACTGTTTAACAAAGGGGATGGAGCAGCTGGAAGTGTGGTAATGCCTGTTATCCGTGTTTGATTTGCTGGGACTAGGTGAGAGCCTTCCTCCCCTGTCAGGAGCAGTCCCCCATGGCACAAATGAGGAAAAGAAATGCAAGGTCAATTTGTGTCAACAAAGTAAGTAAATCTCTAGAAGGGACTCTGAAATTACTGACAGGATGTCCTACAAGGGGCTGTAGAGTTCATAACTGAACTCACTGGATTTTTTTAATGGGTATGTGGTAGGGTATTAAAGTACTTTGAGAGAGCATGAAGGGACCCTTTTGCAGCAGCCTTAGTGAGGTGGTGAAGGAATAAACTGTGGTCTGCATTATGATGGGATTTGGGCACTGCTACATTATGATGTTTGGAGAATCCACCACCTCTGTGTGCATAAAGAATAAATTACATCCCATTTGTGCGGCTGAATTGAGAATTTTGGCACTTTTGGTTTTGTTTCTGGTCTATTGAAGCAATATATCTGACCTCTGTAAAATATTTTGGATACACTTCTTTACATGACAATGCCCTCCTGCCAAAAGATTTTGCTCTTAATAAGCCATACATTATGCCTGGCCTGATAATACTTTTTTCTCTATTTAGAAGTTGCCATTAAAGTTGATAGAGGCAATAAACACGTTTTCTTGTGCTGAGGGACTCTGCTGATGTGCAAGACAGAGAAAAACTCTGAAAGAGGTCAGTGATTGCTTGTAACTAATCAGATGTTATAAAAAATGAAAATTATTGCTCCCAAAGCAATAGCTTCTTAGTAGGAGGAGGGCGAGGAGACTTTTTTCCAAGGAGGAAATTAGAAACAGACAGCTCTCCATCCTCATAAAACACAAAAGAACTGGATACCTGTCCTGTTTGAAAGAGAGGAGGTTTCTGGGTGCTAATAATGAATGACTGAAAGAAAATTTAATGAAGCTCCACCTTTCAGGGACCCTGCCATCAATGCTTTGTTCTCATGCCAAACTCCTGGACTATAAAAATCTGCCTATAAGCCAAGAAAAAACACTTCCCTGAAAGGATTTTCAAGTTACGACTTCATGGCAAGATGGAAATAAAAAATGGGAGATCATTTTGGATCTTCTGCCTAATTTGGAGTTTTTGCAAGGGCAAAGAACCAGTTCAGATAGGTAAGAAAAGAATCTAATTCTTACATACTTGCTTTCATATGGCTCTCCATAGGTGAGAAATAGAGTTGACAAATGAAAATGTGTAACATATTCATGTAAGAGCTGTAGACATGCCAGATACTGTTAAACATTGCACATTTTTATCCTTATTGTCAACCATTTAAGTATTTTACTTTTATTTCTTTCATTACTAGGTAGTGTATCAACTGTTTTATGTCCTAAGTGACTAATCTTGAAGAGGAGACCCTCTTAATGCAGTTTGCACCAAAAAACATAATGAAAAAATGGTGACACCCTTTCCAACACATCTCACAAACATTCTTCATAGAAGAAGTACTTACCATATCACCAGCAAGGATTGATTGACCAGTATGAAATGCTGCATTAGCAGGAATCACATTTTTGTGGTCTGCTGAACTGCTACCTCCTGGTTTGATTTTTAATATCTTAGACTTTTCCCAACTGCTTAATACACAGTTGATGTACCAGTTATTGCTGCCTTAGTAATTCCAGCCATTTCACTTCCAGGATAGCCAAAATTTCTCACTTTCCCTTGCTACTATGTAGAAAAGTGCTAAATTGCTACACTCCACTTCAGTGCTGCAACCACCTATGACAGTAGCAGTCCCTTTAAAAAGCTGTTTCTGCAAGGACTTACTGGGTACTACAGTTTGGGCTGCACATTTATAACATAAGGATCTGAATTTCTCAGTTCTTTCCTGTTGATTTTTAGGCAGGCATACTTAATAATATTTTAGAGTTCACTGAGTAAATGAGTAACTGTTTTTGATTTGATCTGTGGTGGAGGCTGCTATGCTGATATTCCTAAATATTCTACCTGAACAACACAAAGAAATTTGCCCATTTCATTTGTCATTCTTTCAGAAGAAATGTTGAAAGTCTTTTGCAGCAAGCATATATGATTTCATTCAAGGCGATTCATATTTACTTTGTGAAGCTCAGTGGTGTGAAAACTGCTTTCTGAAGTAATGTAATGTATTTTATACACTTAGAGTATGTATCTATACCTTTGACAAAAGTACAACTTAGAGGTCCAAAACATGAGTTTCGGTTGAGAAGGAAAACCAAATATCGGAAAAACAAATATTTCTTCAGCCAAACAGCTGAATCTGGTAGCAGCCTCAACCACTGAGAGCAGCAGCTGCCACTTTGCTGTAAATTCATGCCACCTGTGATATCCCCTGGAAAGCACTCAATACAAAGTCTTGCCTGAGTTAAATGAGATTTAGACATCCAGAATGGGATTCTCCTCACTTCACTTTGGATATCTACAGTGTAAATATGTCTACAGCATAAATATAGACACAGCCTTTCTAGACAGTGGAGAGATGGATGTGGTTTTCAGCATCTTCTTGCTAGGCACATATGTAAGAAGAGAAAGCTGAACCTCTTCTGTTTCTCACTGTTAACTTCAAAGGAGACTGGGCTAATCTGCTCACATTGCAGGTACCTCTGTACTTCAAAAGTCATGAACTTCAAAAGTTCAGTGAGATGAAACTGCTTCCCACAGGCTAGTATCTTCCAGGAGTTATCATTTTTGCCTTTGAAAATCTCCCCTTTAATGTTTTTCAACAAATAAAAGGGCAAGCATCTCATATGGGGTGAATTTCTAAGCTCCCCTGCTATGATTTTTCTTTAGTCCAGGTCTCTACTGTCAGTAAGAGCGAATGTGCCACCTGGGGCAATTTCCACTTCCATACATTTGACCATGTAAAGTTTACTTTTCCTGGAACCTGCACATACGTCTTCGCTTCGCACTGCAATGACAGCTACCAGGACTTCAACATTCAGATCAGGCGCAGTGCCAAGAGCAGCTTCCTGATCTACTTCACTGTCACCATTGATGGAGTGGTCCTGGAGGTGAAGGAGACGGGAATCACAGTGAACGGGAAGAAGTGAGTAAAGGCTGTACTGGTGTTTTGCTCTGCATTTTTTTATCGCTGTGTGTTCGGTGGTCTGGCTGGAAAGCAGTGGCAGTGTATGAGATGTCCATAGCCTTTTGAACAGGGTATTGTGAAGAGTACCCCCCACTGTGGTTGAGAAGGCAAGAAGCATTTAAACTAAACTACACATCCCAGGGACCAACTCCAAGTTAAGCAGAGAGCAATGTGTATGTTAGAAAAACAGAAGATATTTTAAGGCTTCCTTAATGTTGCTTTGATTTGAGAGGGAGGGATGGAGGAAAGGAAAACCCCAGCACTTTATAAATAAAAGGTTTTGGTTTTGTAGAAGGTCAGTGGCATTTCTTTTTCTCAAAATGTTATTTCTGTGGTAGTAACCCTACAGTTTTATGTTGGTGTTGAGAAACAGATGGTTCTTTTAGGAACATTTTTCTGTTTCCAGATAGATTAATCTAAAAAATTGCACTGTTTTGTAGATCACAACTTGCCCAGGGATCTTCTTATAAGAAAATGTAGAATTTTTAGAAGTCAAAATCCACACCTTTAATTCCAATTCAAAAATGAACCACAAAGGAAACGGCAAAGACAGGTGTAAAAAAATCCAGAAGTAAAAATCATACACAACAATAGCTGAAAATCAGGCACAATGTTAAGGTCAATCCTCACGAGAAGTGCAGAGTTCTGCTCCTAACATATAATTATGAAGGGCCTAGGCTTCATAAACCTTTGACTCTGGGAAAACCCCTCACAGTCTTGTTGAAGAGAAAATTGCAAGCATATGGGCTGTCTTGACAGCTTTCTAGAAACAACCAAATATAGAATAGCACCACCCTGTTGTAATTATAGCACCAAAGCCCATATGTGTCTCCTAAATCAAAGGGGCAAGAAATCTCCTATCTTCTAGCCATTTTCTGAACTTCTGAGTTTTTAGGCTGTTGAAAAATGAATGGTAATTGTTTTGGTAAGATGAAAAAGTAATATAGGTCTGAGCTGCGTGAGCACATGAGTAACAGAACAGAGCTATTTGTGACTCCCAAATATCAAGGAGGTCCTGGAAGGGTGATGACAACCTGCAGTGTCCTCACATGGAGTGCCATTTTCCCAATATTGTCATCTTGCTCTTTATAAACTTTTGGGTTAAGTCCTTGAGTTTGGCTGCTTTCTATCCATTGAGTGGCTGATATAGTATTGACACAAGACTAAAATAAATTGTGTTGTGTATTAAGGTTGGTAAAAGGTCACAGTGGACAATGTAATGCATTGTGTGGATGAAGTCTGACATTACAAAGAGTGTTCCCATGTCTTATTCAGTTCCTTTTAACTCTAGTTTTCCTCCCTATGTGTCCATAAGGATTTCATCAGTCTTATTTTTTTTTTTCCTGAAACCTGTTTTGTTCCCTTGAATTTCCAGGATTTCCATGCCTTTCAGCTTGAAGAGCATTCTGATTGAGGACACCTGTACTTACTTCCAAGTCACTTCCAAGCTGGGCCTGACACTCAAGTGGAACTGGGCTGACACTCTCCTAGTATGAACAGTCAGTTGTTTTCCTCCTGGTGAACCTCATCCGTAACAAAAAGCAGGGCTGGATGCAGGCACTGTGTTGATATATGAGATTATGGGAGGAAGGTATCACTCTATCTATAAGCTGATAGAGAAATACTGGGCAATAATTTCACAGGGCAGGGGCATGGAGGCACAATCCCATGGTATTTCCAGCTAATTTTACGTGACAAAAAGGTGAACCCTGGATGTAACATCTCTGTGGTTAGTTCCTTTCTTCATGGGATACTGGCATCAAGACTGCTCTTCAGCTCTGCCTTGCTACTCTGTCTCACACATATCTTGTGTGGGAAACTAATCTGTGTGACCACTTCTGGGCCCCTTTCACTCCAAAGCCATGCTATGTGGGAATTCTCCTCTAAACATCTACCCTGCAATGTCCTCTTCTGCAACAGTGCATTTACATTCTGTGTCAACGCTCATCCTTCACAATCAGGACTGAGGTTAATTTAATGGAAGTAGTGTGTCATGTTTTGCCATTCAGAGAGATAGAGGGTCAAAGGTGAACAGAGAGAAAAAATATCAGGAAGTAATCAAGTGATATTGAAATTCTGATTTATTGAAGTATTTGCTTTCCCTCATGTACCAACTAATACCTAAAGTGTTAAAGGCAGTGTTAATCTGTACATTAGTGCAGAGTAGACACAAGAGGAGGAAAAGCACTGCCTTTTTATGGTAGACCTGAGTAGAACCAGTACTGTTCCCAAGCATGTAGGAATGATAAGGTGCAAAAGTTTTATCCAGCAAGGCAATAGTGTGCTAACCTGGCTGTTTATTTCCACTAAGCATGGGCAAAACAGGTAATGCTGACCCATGCCTAGAAGTGCCAAAAAATTTTCCATCACCCTGTGGACTAGAAAATCCATGATATATGGCTAGAAGTCAACCAGAATCTGCTTCTTTACAGCATCAAGCATTAGAACACAGTTATCTGACCTGCCCAGAGAGGAGCTGTGGTACCCTGCAAGATATACCCCTGTCTCTCTACTGAGAGACACTGGTCCAGGGATTAATCCAGTATTCAACATGTTTCAGTTACCTCTTTAGTGGCTAGGAATGACAATAGCTGGAGGATTCTCTTTCCATTTGAATTCAGTCTGTCTGCAGATAAGTTTTGTGAACGAGTTGTACCAGAAAAGGAGATTGCTACAAACTGGGAATGAACATTTCTGCCACTGCATTTTTCTGTTGTGAATCACTTTGCAACAAGTGATATGGGGAAAAGCCTTTGAACCTTGTGTTTCCTCTTTTGTAGCTGGACCTGGAAGAAACATATAAAGAGAAAATATGTGGTCTGTGTGGGAACTATGATGGCAATGAGAAGAATGATTTGATTTTGGATGGTAGGTCATAAACACAGCATGTTCCATCCAGAATATATCTCCTTATACATGACATGAAACTTGATATCTGTTTCCTCTGAGCAGGCTTTCAGATTTCCTAACAGGAACATGAACATTTCCATATACAGGAGATGTATTTTTAGAGGTTCTGAGATGATTTGGGATTTTCTGCTCTTTTCATATTTGTAAGAGTCTCCAACCTCTTTGACCAAAATTAATTGCTTGGCTATCATGCAGCAACACTGCCAGGTTCCCCACTGACAATAACACACTTTAAGGAAATGCATGAATGCATTCTCTGTTCTTCTATTTTAATCATTCTATGTGTGATTATTTTTGCCTCTATAATGGAATGAAAGTGAAAACAGAGAAAACACAAACTGTCTTTGAAGAAACTGTGGTGCCATCCACTGACACCTTCAGATATTGCAAATAGCTGAGCCTATAATCCTGCAGCAGGTTGCATGGATGGAAAGAAACCTTCATCCTGGAATACCAGCTGCAGGACTGAATCCAAAGTTATAACAACATTTGTATGACTGTTATACATGTGAACAGAAAACTCTGTAAGATCAAACACACCCCAAACAAAGAGAAGTCTTTGGAAATGATCAGAAGTGACCGCAAGTTCAACAGCCTCACATGATTTAAAATGCCTGGGCCTTGATAAAACTGCCAGATTCCTGACTCTAGCCCAACAGAAGGTTATATCAGGCTGTCATCCTCTATAAAATATGGATGCTGGTTAAATTTGAGCATCTCATGAAGTGCATACTGCCTTTGAGCCCAAAGACTAAGTGCATTTTTATAGTCCATTAATTGACATAAAGAATTGCAGGAAGATACTGAAATGCATCTGGGGATTTTTGCAGGGTATAAAATGCATCCGAGACAGTTTGGGAACTTCCACAAAGTAGAGGATCCGTCACAAAAGTGTGCTGATGTGAGCCCAGATGACCACAGTGGAAGACATCCCAGGAGGAAAAACAATAGGTGCAGTACATATGTAAGTGTGTGGGACCAAGAAGTAAAAACCCTCCTGACCTAGAGTGTTGAAGAGATGTTGAAACATATCTTAATTACAGAGCAGGAACTAAAGTGAATTTTTCAGAACTCTAAACATGAATTTGAGCAAAATTATGATCTTATAGCTGAAAGAATATCCTAATACACTGTTAAAGAAATAGATATTGGATGCCTAATTGAATGACAGCTTCCAGTCCAAGGCAAAGGACCTCATGGCAGAAAGTTAGACTGGATAATGTCCTGAGATCCTTTCCGACTTGAATTGTACTATGACCTTGGAATTGCATCATCAAAACTTGGGGTGTATATTCAAAATCCTAAAAGGTGGCAAAATGTCAAGTATTGCTTTTCTTTCCCTTCTTTTCTTTCTTCCTTCTTTCTTCTTTTTTTAAATAGAAAAAAGGATGCAAGAAACTTATGTCCCGTTTTGGAAACTGCCCCAGAGTTGTTGCCTTTGATGACTACGTAGAGACCTGTGCAGAAGATATGTGCCTCTGTGCAGTTAATTCTTCTCACTCTGATTTGGTTTCTAGCTGCATATGCAGCACTTTAAACCAGTACTCCCGAGACTGTGTCCTGAGGAAGGGAGACCCTGGGGAATGGAGGACCAAAGAACTCTGCTGTAAGTAGCTACTGCTCTGGAGATTTATTTCAGGTTAGACATTTACACAAGTACTCTGATCCCATCAGAGCAAAGCTAGCAGCTCTGGTAACTACCTTGAATCAATCTGTGAAAATACTTTGACACAAACATTGTAAATGGAAAAGCTTCTACAAATTTAATTTGATTTTGCTCCTTAAATTAGAACTATGCCTTGATATTGCCTACCTCCTTCTTACAAGCAGGTTTCCTCAAGGTGTTTTTTTGTTTGTTTGTTTGTGGTTTTTTTGTTTTTGTTTTTTTGGGGGGTGTCTTTTATTTTCCTTTTTTTTTTCTTTTTTTTACTATGCACATCTAACTCATAAAAAGCCTTATTTCAACATGGTGACAACTAGACAGAAGTAGTTACTGAGAAGAGCAATATGTATGTACTTATTTTCATGCACAGTAGTCCAGCTATGGAGCAGGAAATCTCTTTAAATCCAGGGGGAAAGCTGCAGGGAGTTCACCCAAACTGCTGGTGTGGATTTGGATAGCAAATTAATGCCAGAAGAACTGATGCTTCAGGCAAAAATAAACTGTTATGACTCCCTAAATGATTCTGGTGTTCTTTGCTTGCTTTGTGAGTTCACCCAACCTTGAGCTACTAAAGCAATGTGAAATAGCTCATATTTCCCAGCAGCACAGTTTTGTCCAAAAGATAAAGTAGAAGTGGCCATAAAACATTCCTTTAAGAGCTTAAACAAATATGACATACCTGGATAGAAGGTCTTGAAAACGAGATATGGAGGAAAGGAGGAAGAAGGGGTTGGGTAATGACACAACAATTTGAGAGATCTTATAAATACATCAGTAACATACTCCATTTTGGTTTGGTCTTGAAGATCAGGAATGCCCAAACAACATGGAGTACATGGAATGTGGAAATTCCTGTGCTGACACATGTGCAGATCCAGAAAGGAGCAAGATTTGTAAAGCCCCATGTACGGACGGCTGTTTCTGTCCTCCCGGTAAGCAGCTCACTTCTGCCAATAATCACACACATCAAGAGACAAAAAGGGAAGTTGTTCCCTTTCTTTACCACTTCACACAACAAATAAACTGCTTCTTCTAAAATAATTTACCAACTTGCCTCTTGGAAGAGCCAGATTTCTAAAGATCTGAGATCCTGACACTGGAGACGGGAGGCAAAGACTTCTGAGAACTAGACACAGAAAAAATTATGAAGACCATATGGAAAAAACCCCCAGGTGTTCTCTAGACAGTAAGAATGCAGGTGAAAATGCCTCATGCGATGCCTCCCTGCTATTACACTAAATCTTGCTGTAGCTTAAGTGACACAAAACATAAAAGCATTTCCAGGTATGTGCATGTGCAAATTTGCACATGAAAAAGTCTAAGATGAGGCTCTGATTTCTGCTAGATTCACTATTAGAAAAGGATGGAAACTGGCTCACACCTTTGCAATCTGGCACTTGATAATCCTGCTCACAGTGAAAAATTTCATAACAGGAAATGTTCTTCGAGTTTAACATTGCTTTCATTTGAGTTCTAGTAAGAAATATTTCCCATTCATTAACATCTGAAAGGGCCTGGTGTGGTGTCTTCCTTTAAAAGTATCCCATTCATTTTAAGAAATGCTGAATACTCCAGAGGTTTTTTTTCTGTACTCTAATCTTCCTTGATGTTGTTTCCCAGACTCACCAAAGGAATATTAACTAGCCATTGTGTCTGAACAGGAACTATCCTTGATGACCTCAGCAGCAAGAAGTGTGTCCCCAGAGACAGCTGCCCCTGTACATTTCAAGGCAAAGTCTACCCATCTGGAGGAACTTACTCCACTCCCTGCCAGAACTGGTACTCTTGTGGTCTTGATTGCACTAACAAGGCAGAAGTGTTTATTTTAAAACATTGACGAGTTGCATTCTGTAGTTTCCTCTTTCTTTCTTTCTTTTTTTTTTTTTTTTTTTTTTTTTTTTTTTAATAAACTTTTCCTGTCATTTGTCTTTAATAATAATTCAAAACCTTGCTCTGAATTTCAACAGTGTAGGAAAACTTAGAGGTATTCCTCAACCACACATAGTTATTGCCCACCCTCACTTGAAACTGCTTGTGAAAACTGAGCTTAACATTATAGAATGTAGAAAAATGAAACTCTTTACTGATTAATTCAGAGGCTTTGGCTACTAGAGTGAGATGAGAAGTCATACCACGTTAATAAGTGGCACTTCTGACAATATCTGGATCTCCACAAAGCCAGATTCAGTTTGAAGGCCAAATCTCAGAAGTCCTGATCTTGAGAATTAATTGATTTAGAAAAAAACCTGGCAGCTTGAACCCATCTCCATTCTGCACTGGTGAAAGGTGATAAAATCTTAGGTAAATTACTCTCAAAACAGTTTTATTTCTTACTCTGTATGTGTTATCTGGGCTTCTGTGACACAACATCATTTTTTGACCATTGATGGAAGTTTCACTACAGGGAGGAATGAAATGTGGTATGGCGGTGGCCAAACATTCTGCAAGCCCCTTTGGATTCATATATCCTGCATTTTCAGAAAATGCTCCTCAAATCCCAAAAATTTTGAGTAATTGAACTTAATGGGCTTTAGGTGGTTCCCATCTTGCCATATCCTCATTTACTCTCAAAGCCCAGGCTCATGTGGCTGGACTGTTTTCCTCTTGTGTGCACAGGTGTGAGAATTGCTCATTATCTCAGGTCCTTCACAATTAGCTGCTAAAGCATCTCATCAGTGACTTGCTGAACAGTTGCATCAGTAGTACAAGATGTTGCAAGATCCTGCTTGAAGGGGTTCTTTCTGTCTTTAAAAAGTCAAGTAAACAATTTAGACCTAGAAAACCTAGTTTCTTGTTTTCCCATCTCAGTGTGTCTCTGAGGGAACCAGCCAAAAGCCCAGTGCAGTTAACTCTCTCACTGAGAGGAATTCAACCCTCACATTTTAAGGGGCTTCCACCCACAGGGTTTTTATAAGAAGTCAAGATAATGAGCTAAAAATATAAAGAGGCCACATCTGTGCAGATTCAAATGGTGTATCACCTTTGCTCCCTTGGAACTATGTTTAATCTAATGGCTGCTTTTTGGTTTTTGCACAGTACTTGCAAAGGAGGCCACTGGAGCTGTATCTCTCTGCCCTGCTCTGGAAGTTGCCACATAGATGGAGGATTCCATATAACAACATTCGATAACAAGAGGTTCAATTTTCATGGCAACTGTCATTATGTCTTAGCTAAGGTATGAGCAATTTCTCTTTTCACTCCTAATTCTCTCGAGTAGCACAAGGCATTAAACTGTGCTGGAGCTTTATATGACTTAATTAAATGGCACCAATCCAGCAAAGCACTTCAAGACATGCTCACTCTTAAACCCCATAAATTTTTGAATTTTCAATGGATTGCAAGTCAGTTGCTGATACTTAGCTTCAAAGTTTTGCAGCTTCAACATGCTTTTGTTTTTTTTTTTTTTAATTGAATAATTTTCTTAATGGATGCATTAGTGTTGATTCAAGCATTTCTTTTGAAGTTTTTTTCATGTGTGACTGTAAGAAGGAAGTGGATGCGCCAAAATTTCTGCAAAAAGATTGAATCGTCTGTGAATGCTTGCAAATGAGATTCATACAGGCTGATAGCAAGGAAAAGGAGTGCAAAGGAATGTTAGTGAAATTATTGATTTTGGCAGTGAAATTATTTGCAGTTAGATATCCAATAGCCCAGTTCGTTCATTACTCCTTCTTAGCCTTTCAGTGGCACCTTTTTCTCTTCAAGCTCCTAGCCTGTAACATTCCTACAATGTCTGCACGTATATCTTTCTCGTGTCTTCTCAGAACACTGATGACACAGTTGTGGTGATTGGGGAGATCATTCAGTGTGGGACATCAAGGACAATGACCTGTCTAAAGAATGTATTGGTCACACTAGGAAGAACTGTGAGTAACTGTCTTTAATTAGAGATACATAGGACGTCACTTCTGTTTTCCTTACATTCTTGTTCAGTGTCTGGACACAAGTTACACTGACCCCAGAGGTGATGAGTTTTGAAGACACTAGTCCTTAACACTTACTGAAGCTTGTCAGGTTGCTCTTGTCTGTCTCATGTCAAATGCATTCACTACTGTGGCCTTTTTTCCTTTTCCCTGCAGACTATAAAAATATGTTCCTGTGGAAATATCTACATGAACAATTTCATTGTGAAGCTGCCTGTAAGAAAAGGTAAATCTCCTTCTTCACTCCTTTTACAGGATAGCCTACATCTATTTGCAGAGGGATTCTTGCTCCGTTCTCTGAAAAGAACATGATCCTACTCACTGTTAGGTGGATACTAGGTCTGGGATTCAGTGGGAATCCCTATGTTTCTGCATGCACTGGCAAATGGAAGTTCCCATTTACTCAGCTTTGTAAAGATTTGCGACAGTTTTTACATATTTACATACAACAATTTTTCTTTTTCTCTTTCTTCTTTAGATGGCATCATCATCTTCAGACAATCTACATTTTTCATCAAAATCTTGAGCTCAGCTGGAGTGCAGATCCGAGTACAAATGAAACCTGTAATGCAGCTCTCCATAACCGTCGATCATTCTTTTCAGAATCGCACGTCTGGTAGGACACATAAGGCTAACCCTTCAATGTGCTGAAGAGAATCTCTGTGATGTTTAGCATGTACAAATCTTTTAGACTCCATCTGTTCAAACAGGCCTTCATCAGAGACTTGTGAAGTGCAGACTAAGTCTTGGTTTTGCCACCAATCTCCTGTTTACACCCTTTATAATTTTTGTGCTTCTGTTTCCTGTTTGTGCAATGGGATAACACCCTGTCCTTCTGACCCATTTTGTTTTATTCATAAGCCTTTGGAGAAGAGGTTCTCTGTCTGCCAGTGTTTACTGAAGCACATTTAAGCAGTTCCGATCCCTGCGCTATCACTAAGTGCAACTGTAATGCAGGAAAATAATAAATACACTCTAAACACAGGGTCCTATCTGATTTGTGGGAACATGAGAAGTCTCTGGAGGAAAATGGGTTTCTCTCAGGCTATGTCCATTACAGAGCTAAGAGTGTTCATCTAGAATCCGTTATTTTTTTCATGCATCTAGTGATTTCTTCTATTATTTTGCCTTTATTTTTTTGCCTCCCACACAAGGTCTTTGTGGCAATTTCAATAACATCCAGACTGATGACTTCAGAACAGTCACTGGAGCTGTGGAAGATTCAGCTTCTGCTTTTGGTAACTCATGGAAAACTAGAGCCAGCTGTTTTGATGTTGAGGACAGCTTTGAAGATCCTTGTTCAAACAGTGTGGATAAAGGTACCAGGCTTTTCATCCCTGGCTTATCAGTGCAAAATCATTTTCACATGATGGATAATCAAAAAAGCTTTAGAAATCTCATAAACATCAAAACCCTCTGCTTCTGAGGCTATTACTAGAGAAAAAAATACTGTGTTTTGAAGGTGTTTAAGAGGACAGCTTTGCTGTCAAAACAAAAAGACAGCACTAATGGACAAAGAGCCAACACATCCACTGATGACTTGAAAAGCACACACAGCATCAATGACAGCAATTAAGGTTTAAGGCAGAGCACAGTTGGTTGCCAATATTTGGGCAAGTTCTTCATCCAGCCTAGGCTGTTACAGCTGTGCTGAAGTCCAGAGGAGGAGGTTATCAACCGTGCTGAGTTAAGCAAGCATTGCACTGTACTAGATGTCCCGTCTGATTTTTCATTCTCACGGGATTTGGATATATATATATATCATTTGGACTGACCTCTCCTAGGTACTGCCATATGTAATTAAAGCTGCAGCTCATAGCCACACAGCTCAATGATTACTACATGCTTAATATTATTGTTCGACTATAAGGAATTACCTGTCTGTAAAGAATTAAGAAAGTTTGATTTAAAACAATGAAAATGGGGAGGTTCTGCATATACTCTGCAAATCCAGCTGCAGTAATAATGTTCATACTTAGAAGATGAAATCTTTCTTTTGGGAAGATGGCTGGTCATCCATCCAACTACGCATATCCCCTTAATTAGTTAATGACCTGTATTTCCACCCAGCATTATCTAAACACTTCAGGACATTCTAGTACAGCATGATACCTGATAAGAATATTGATTTAGACAGGAATAATTTAAGTCATTATGGATAACGATATTTTTTCCCACTTCAGAAAAATTTGCCCAGCACTGGTGTGCTCTTCTGTCCAATACAAGCAGTGTGTTTGCTGCCTGCCATTCTGTTGTAGACCCTTCTGTGTACATCAAGGTAAGACACTGCGCCAAATGGGTGCTTTAATCTCGTCCAGAGTGATCCCACATGAAGGTGGTCTGCCCTAGGGGATTGAAATAGGTTATAGTAGTGACTGGTCACAAAGAATTTCACTGATGATAATTAGAAAAATTATAAAATAAGAATTTTTTTGTAAGAGGGGCCTTTTTGGCAACAGCCCCATGTAATTGTTTGGCATCACTGCCTTCTGTTGCATGACTCAGAAGCAAAATTAAAAAGATCAGTTCAAGATTTCAGAGTTTCAAAGAGTGGAAACTCTTTGACTAACAGAATCAGTGTTTCTGCATGGAATTGAATTGAGAGTTTTACCAGCCCCATGGATTCCCTCTGACTTGGTTCAAAATTCACATCTAGGGAGAGAATACGTATTTACATCATTTATATCTCATTTATTACCTTTGAGTCTTGTTAGTCTCCTTGTGTTTTGAATGCATAAAGCTGCCCACATGTTCTCTTGGTGTAAAGCTCTATAATGCTGCTGAGAAAGCTGTCTGAGCTAGAGAGCTGCTATATTTATGTGGATGGTAAAGAAGTTCCTGCAAAACCACAGAAAGTTCCTGCAGGATGTGTGTGTGTGATACAACTTACTGAGAAAATATTTGAGTCAGAAATTTTGTCTAGAATGTAATATGTCTTCAGGTGCCTTCACAAAAATGGCTTATGTGTTACCTCTCCCAGTGAAAAATATATATACTTAATGTATATACTTTTATATATATATAATTCAAGTAACTATAAATAAAACAGGATTTTGCAATTTTCAGGTAAGAAGTAATAACCTATTTCTTACAGATATGTCTGTTAGTCCTGCTGATCTCATTAAATTTTAAACCATGATTTGTGAAAGCCTTTTCCACAACATCAGTAATGCCAGGATAAGTCACTGTCTATCCAGTATCTATCTGTATTCTTTTTTACAGTCCACACAGTTAAAAGAATTCTAGGTTTAAATTCCAGCTATATTTACAGAAATAGTTCTTAAAATGTCATTACATATGACTGACTCTCTATAAACCATCTTCTGTCATGTACCTGTCATGTCATTGGGTGCATCTCATCTGCTAACTAGATAGGTACACAAAGTGCCAGGCATCACTGTGCAATATTTTCAGATTATATATTTTGATAGGTCCTAGACTGTACATCCTCATGGGAGGCTGGTACAGACATCTCTTAGTGTTTTAATGAACTATAGGTGCCTCTATCTTTTAAAATATTTATCTGTTAATGAGTGTTAGACATAATGTCATTGCAGTTTCTGTAACTGATTTGCTACTTCTCAGGTTTGCACAGTATTTCATTAACATACATTTTCTCTTAGAGATATTAAGATTCATTGGTAATAATACTTTTTAAAAAAGATATTGGTTGACTGCTTTTTAAATTGCTACATGTTTTGCTGTTTCTCCTATGAGCTAGACATAATAATACCCATGTCCTTTTCTTCTGTCCTTTAGAAATGCATGTATGACACCTGTAATGCTGAGAAGAGTGAAGCTGCACTTTGCAGCGTGCTCTCTACTTACTCCAGAGACTGTGCTTCAGCAGGCGTGTCCCTGCAGGGCTGGAGGCAGGGTGTCTGTGGTATGTGAACTGAAATTCCTCAGGCAGGAATATGGGATAGGGGGGAACAGCTTCAGGACAGCCCCATTTGTGGGAGTCAGTGTCTTTTGTCTTTAGCCATTGAGATAGGGAGCCTTTGAAAAACAGAATAAGCATTTATTCTATAAAATTCAGTTTGTGCTTCATGCTCTTACAATGCATGTTCCTTGTGTAAAATCTTAGGTGAATTCAGTACTCTGAGAAGCAAAATAGTACAAGGCATATTATCAAATCAAAACAGAAGTTAGGTTTTTTTTAGCTTAGGTTTAGTTAGAAATTAGGTTACTTTTGAAAACATAGGCTTCCCCATGTATTTTAATTCCTATACCTTTTTTGCACTACATTCAGTCCTCTTGTCCCAGACAATACAAATGACAGCAGTCTCATTAATCACATTTTCCCATGTTACAGTAAAATAGTAGTTTTTAAAAATAAATATATATTGGTGATATCTGAGAACATGAAAATCTTAGAAGGCATTTTCAGCTCAGGATTACCTGAAAAATGAACAAAAGTTTCTTGGACATACACATTGTCACAAAATCCCGAGTTCAGAGTCCACATATGTATGTGTTTTCCTTTGGCACTGCCAGAATGCATTACAAGATGGCATAAGATCTGAGAATAAAACTCACAGTCTTGGATTCTGAATTTTGCTTCAACATTCCCATGTTGTCATTGATGGTTGAATAGTTCAAGTGAGATTTGCCTCTGTCAACATGAAAATAGATGTATGGGTTTCTTGACTAATTGCACATCTGAATAGACAACATTACAATGATTGTGTTTTTGGAGCTTGATGCAGCTATGATCTATTTAATTGCCTGACTTAGGGGCCAGCTGGGACACTTAATAGAGGCAAACAATGTAACTGGTGTGACGCATTGTCAGAGGCATTTAAGATTGCGATAAGAACAATTTCACAAACCTGTGCTGAAATAATTCGAAGGAACACAGTGTAGTCCACAGTAAATTGTCCTAGAATCCTGCAGAGTTATGCACTAGACACAGACACTGTTTATTGAAAGCTTTGTTCCCAACATAGAAATACTGACTTTTTTTATGGCAAATCAAGACTGGTTTGCAGCATGGGTTTGGCTGAAATCTGTGTTCTTAAGGCACAGTAGGTGATATTGACTCAAACAGTACAGTAACCTTGAGAAAAAATGCTAATGGTTTAATCAGAACAATCATTTTAGGCCTTATTTAAGAAGAAATAATCTTTTGGGAACATGGCTGTGATAAGAGTAAGGTTGTTCATGACTCACTGTTCATGAGTGAAAGACTAAATGGGCCACAACCTTCACTCTGTGTTCTGCCCCATTGCGGGGCTTAGAAAAACTGTTCCCCCTCCTGAAGCTGCATCCACTCTGCCAAGCTGCAGGCAGCATCCAAGGCAGCTTGTATCCCGAGCAGATGTCTGCACTGCAGTCAGCAGAGTGTGTGAAACACGCAAGTCCTGCTAGTTACACCCTGTGCATGCCTGTTACACACTCTTTAGCAGAGGCATGAACCATCACTGGAATTGCTGGTTGTCCAGCGGATCACTGGGGTGAGCAGTCTTGGCACTGCTTTTCTAGTGCTCCCTGTGCAAGCTAGCTTGAAGGCATCTTTGGTATGCTCGTGTTCTCTGCACTCATGCCTCTGGTTGTGATTTGTCATCTTAGATGTGTGTCACTCCTGCGGCCATGGGCACTACAAGCACTACTCCTTTCTCTTATTAGTCTCATTTTATCAAATGTGATCTTATTACTCTATGAAAATTTAAAGGGAGGAAGTAAACACATTATTTTATTCTATTAATAGCTAACAATTGAGACAGATGCAACTTCATATTCAACATCTTTATTAATATCTGTCTAAATTTGGCCTATTTTTATGTACAAATACCACTTGCTGTATCTTCGATGAATAAAAAGTAGGAGAATATGGTTTGCCTGACTTACACACGGGATATTGTGTTTGCTTCAGCTAGGACCAGAAAACCAACTGGTTTATGGCAAGAGAGGTGCTGGTTTTGAATATATACACAAGCCTAGCACACTAATTAATCAAAAAAAAGTGGGCCATGGTCATGGACTGGAAAACTATACAGAGCTTTAAGCATGGAACCTATTGCTGATAAGTTTTTAGCATTGCTGCAAAGCTGATGAGCACAGCTGCCCATGATCAACACCCTGTACCTTCTAATCCATCCATGTGTATCTGAAAAACAACTGCAGGGTTAAATCTGCAGAATTAGAAAGAGGCCCAAGACGTCTAGATCCCCAGTTCTCACTGAATTTCAAAGAAATCTGGAGGCCAGACTTTCTTGAAAAATGCAACCTTAATGTGGGTGATGTTTCCTGACAAAATTTAATGTCATCCCCATGGATCAGAACTGCAGATTTCATGGCAGAGCTTTGATGGTGGGGTATACTGTCAGCCTGTGAAAATTAACCCGCTTTTTACTGTCTTACAGAGTTAGTTGAGCTCTTTAGATTTTTTTATGTATTTACCTGTTTGGTTCACTCAGACATCTTAGAAACTGTTGTTTCTCATTTCCCCAGAAGATGACAACAAGACATCTGTGAGAACTGAAACGCCCTTTTCTAGGTAGCATCAATTGATTGGCAGAGTTCCTTGTCACTGCCATTTAATGTCAAAACTTGTCTCTTGCAAAATATGATAATTTCTTAAGTTATTCCCAGCCAAATAAATCATTAGTAAAGGCCAGAAAATAAAATTTTTAACAAGTCAAAAGTTTTTGGTTTCAGTTCTTGGCATAAGATAGGAATTCATGAAAATTACAGAAATATACACCCTGCTGAGTATTTCAGTGTTCAGTGTCAGATTGTTTAGGCCATGCAAGTAGATTCTCCCAGAACCCTGGGAGACAAGGTCTGGTTGTTTGATAAAAGCACGTTTATGGCTACCAGTGTGAAGAAAGGCATGCTGAAATCACGAGAGATGATTGCACAAAGAAGGCCATACATCCCTTTTATTTCTCTTGCAAAGATCCCTCTGAGGAGTGTCCTGAGACTATGGTTTATAACTATAGTGTGAAGTACTGTAACCAGTCCTGCCGCTCGCTGGACGAACCTGACCCGCTGTGCAAGGTCCGCATCGCGCCCATGGAGGGCTGTGCTTGCCCTGAAGGCACCTACCTTAACGACGAGGAGCAATGTGTGCCTCCAGATGACTGCCCCTGCTACTACAAAGGCAAGATTGTGCAGCCTGGCAACTCCTTCCAAGAGGATAAACTCATGTGGTGAGTTGCTCTGATGACGCAGAGGCTGCTCTGTGCCTGGGAACATCAGGGCTCATGGGGGAATTCTCTGCTCCAAACCCATGAATGGCAACATTTTACAGTTAGGAATAATGGCAAATTTTTTCTAGATTGTATCCTCCCCTGGCAGGAAGTGCAGCCACATCAAATGTTAAGATCCCATATTCATGCTAGCAAACAAGAACCTGAAAACATGTTAAGTAGAACAATATTTGTAATCTAGCTCTTGCAGAGTTCATTGTTGTGTAAAAAATATCCACAAACAGTAGGAGCAAGTTTCCTAGAAGACAGAAGGCTTGGAAGAGTTTCAGGCTTTGGAATGAAAAAGCAAAGTGAACACCACATCATCCTGCAGACTATTTAAAAAATAAAAATGGTCCATGGAAAAACTCAGCCAATTCTCAGTTTTTAAACTGATTTTTTTAGAAAAGAGAGAGAGAGAAACTGCTGAAGGGGAGGATACTAAAAATAGTGTAATTAATTTGCATTTGCATTGAAAACAATTATCATTATTCTCATTTTCAACTGCGTTAGGGCAGCAATGGAAACAACTACCAGGGGAAGGCTTTTTTATTATCGTTAGATGTTTATATGTTGTCTCTCTAGCTGTCTTCTAACTGAGGATTCTAGACTATTTTGTAATCACATGTTCATTTAGTAATTTAAGAGATCTCTTATTTAAAAAATCATTAGTCTTATCTCATTGGGTGGAAAATGGGTGCTTAGGAAAAATTTGATTTAGGGAAAACACAACAAACCAGTGGCAGATGAAGGAAGAGTATTTTAAGAGCTGGGTTTTTAATCTTCCTTCTGGGGATGGTAATTCCTGCCTGTGAAACTGATAGCTGTAACAAATATTCGTTTTGATAGGAATTTGTTATTCATGTGACAAGTGAAGCTTTGCAGTGCCTTTCTCCCTAGTGAGGGAGAAAAGTGCAAAGACCTGATGTGTTTTGTTTTATGGAATCTCTTTAGCAAATGCATTCAAGGAAGATTAGACTGCATTGGAGAAACCGTCTTGGTAAAAGGTGAGATTTTGTTAAATAATGGCATTACGGTGTCAGGCAGTATTTATAATGTTTTTCTGTGTTATCTTTCACCTTCTCTAACATTTTAGTATTCTGCACATTTTTTTCATTCTCCCTGAAATGTGTTAGTTATTGATAACATTTGTCTTTGTAAAATGTCACCAGGTTTACTAGACTCTTCAGATGATAGGATATTTCCCAAAGCTTAGAAGTTATCTGCCTTCTTCTCGCTTCACCGTTATTGGGCAGAAGCAAAACTATTAGAAACTTTAAATGATAGACACCTGCTGCCCTCTGAAATCCTCTGGCTGGTTTTGCAATTGCTGATGGAATCCTTATTACTCTCCCTAAATTACCTTCCTGACATGTTTTCTCCTACTGCAGATTGCCCAGCTCCTATGTATTACTTCAACTGCAGCGCTGCAGGTCCCGGAGCAACTGGATCAGAGTGTCAGAAAAGCTGCAAGACGCAGGACATGCACTGTGTAAGGAGTTCACCTCCCTGCAGGGGCACAGCACAGCATGGCTGTGCATGTAAGGGCTGTCCTTATCAAGCACTGATGGGAACAGGCTATGCTGGGCACACACCAACTGCTTCACTGATAACACAGCAGCTGTAGCTAACAATGGACCTGTGATATTTGTACCATGAGTTCCACTAGCTTGCAATTAAGGAGTTTTTTTAAAAATCCAAAACTTTGGCATCCAGAGCTAGCACACCTCTGCTGGTTCCCTGTTCTTTCTGTGTGCTAACAAGTTGTCTTCTGTATCTTCTAATGTGCAGTATGTCACAGAATGTGTTTCTGGCTGCATGTGCCCCGATGGACTGGTATTGGATGGCAGTGGAGGATGTATTCCCAAAGATCAGTGCCCATGTGTTCATGGAGGACACTTCTATAAACCTGGGGAAACCATCAAAGTGGACTGCAACACATGGTATGTTATCCATGCGAGTCTTGTTTTATAGCAAAGTTTGTTGGAATTGTCAGTCCACAGTGCACCCATAGGGCAGGATGTGCTTCAAAGCCTTCCTCTTCGTCATGAGAGCCACTGGGCTGCTAGTGAAAATAAAAGGGGAAGTAATTCTCTGTGTCCTGCTGCAGGAGCCTGCACTTGGGGAATACAAGAACCAATATCTTATGTCAAATGATTTTCATCCTTTTCTGTTTCCCCACCAGCTTCAGAAACACCAGCCTTACCCTGGTTGGTGTGTGGTTGCTCATTCCATAAGAGTAAGAGGCAATTGACACAACTGTGTGTATTTGGCACAGCTGAACCCTAGAAAATGACTGAATTTAGTGAAAGAGGAATTGCAATGGTCCTCCCTTGAGACTTGCAGTGTTTCAGGATGTGTAGTTCTCAAGATAAATTAATACTCTAGTTGCTCAAATTTCTGGTGCCATAAATTTCACTATTATTACTGATCATGGTGGGTAAAATGCTTTGAATCTTCACCCATTACTTAGCAAGGATGAGACTGTATAGTTCTACCAAATGGATGTACAGAAAATAAGAGCTAGAAACACTTTGGTCTAATCACCATTGGTACAGGCAGTCAAATTTAACATGTGAACTCAAAACCTGATAAGCCGTTGTTGCTATCACAGTCATTAAGACGTTTTATTGCAGTGAGGGCTTAGTTTTCTAATGAGAAGAGGACACACATGGGAAAGAAAATGCAGCCTCTTTGTCAGGGCTATAACAACTAAATTTTCTGTCTGCAGTCCTCCTGAACTAGAGGTGAGGTTTGTCTAGGTGTGGTGAGTTGATTTTGTCTGGACATTAGGTGGCCACCTAGCTGCTCTATCACTACCCTCCTCAGCAGGACAGGGCTGGGGGAGAAAATAAGATGGAAAAAACTCATGGGTCAAAATAAAGATGGTTTAATAAAGCAAAAGCAAAGGCTGTGTGCAGAAGAAAAATAAACTAAAATATATATCCCCTACTCCCCATTAGTAGGTGATGTCCAGCCCACTTTCCAAGGAGTAGGCCTTCAGAAAACAAACATCAAAACATACACCACCCCATTCTCCCATTCTGTTAGCTTTTACTGCTGAGCAGACATCACATGGTTTGGAATGCCCCTTTGGCCAGTTCAGGACAGCTGTCCTGTCTCTGTCCCCTCCTGAAACTTTATCCATGCCCCAGCCGACTGGTGAGGGGGAGAATGCTCAGGAGACAGCACTGATGCTGTGGGAGTGCTGCTCAGCAGTAGCCAAAACACTGGGGTGTTACCAACACCTTTGTACCAATGCAAAGCACAGCACTGTGAGGGCTGCTGAGGGAAAAAAATTCTCTCCATCTCAGCCAGACCCAAGGAAAGACAGAGATAATATTTGTTCACACTGCTGTAACTAAATTATCCCTCATTATTCCTGAAATATTCAGTCCTTCACCTTGAATTTGTCTCCTAAAACCCCATTGTCTGCTGCCAGGACTCAATTATTTAAAAAATATTTGAAAGAAATAATAGGATAAATGTGTCTGGGCAGTAAACATGAACTTTCTGATTGATATGGCATTTCATGACATGATCTTAGAACAGTTGAGAGAGTACTGCAAACAACAAATCTTTTAATTATTCTGCCCTTCTTTGGGGTTAAGGAAAGCCCTTTTTTCATCCAAACATTGTTATTCTTTGCATTTTGCCTCCCAGCACCTGCAACAAAAGGCAGTGGAACTGCACGGACAATCCCTGCAAGGGAACCTGCACTGTATATGGAAATGGGCATTACATGAGCTTTGATGGGGAGAAGTTTGATTTCCTGGGAGACTGTGACTATATCCTAGCTCAGGTATCAATTTATTTTCCATTTCCCATCCATATGCTTTTCACAGCCCACATTGTAGGCTTCAGTCTGGGTAATTAAAAGGCATTCCCATGCAAAATAGCCAAACCGATGAGCAGAGCCTACTCCCCTGCTCTTGCACCTAAAGCTTGTAGAGTAAGATTTTCCACATAGAGCAAGTGACTCTCAGAAGTGACACAAGAGGGCACTGTGTGATCCCAAATAATTAACTACTTGGTTGGACTGCCCTTTCCTTACGGCATTCCAGCATTTTCGAGGGAAAGGAATTGGTGTGGTGATGAAAAGTGTTTCCAACATGATTTCTGTTGTGACAGAAGCACGCAGATGTTAATGTGTGAGCCTCATATATAATAACTGCATGTAATGGTACAGCACCCGGTGAGATATTTTGTCATCCCCAAATTACAGTTGGTTTTGCTAATTTAAAGAAAATATATATTAAACTTCTTGGACTGTTGCCATGACAAGTTAATTTCCCCCTTATTTTTTCTTTTTGAAAATCCTGGTCAAATATGCATCTGCCACCAGATCATTTTCCACCAGATTCCTCCAAAATTCTATAGTCTTAATGAATTAAAAAAGTCAGATCAGAGTGTCATTCAGAGATCCTGGAAATGCTTATGACTGGTCTAGTTGCCTGACAATATCTAATAGAATGTTATCTGTTTTTCTAAGGATTTTTGCCCTAATAACATGGATGCTGGCACCTTCCGGATTGTGATTCAGAACAACGCCTGTGGGAAGTCACACTCCATCTGCTCTCTAAAGATCACATTGATTTTTGAGGTTTGTCTAGAACTAGTTATAACCAAGGAGCTGTAGTCTTTATTTTGCAGTAATTACTGTATCATTCTCTTATGTTCTGTCTCAGTTGCTAGTAAAGAGTACCTACGGAAGTCAAACAGCCAGCAAGCTAAGGCAGGGAAGCTGGGAAAGGCTTAGGTACCAGGGATTGAACACTTCTGTGGATGAGGGGAAAGATGCAAGGGGTCGCCAACACTCTGTGTATGTGCATTTGTGACAATAGGCTCTGTGCATCTGTGACTGTGGCTCACCTATCTACCAAGACAGTGTGAAGACGACAGAAAAATAAAGAATGAGAGGCAGAATGCCAGTGCTGTTGCACTAAATCTTCTATCTGATTTCCTTCCACGCATTGTATCTGTTCCTTTGTAGAGCAGTGAAATAAGGCTCCTGGAAGGAAGAATTCAGGAGATAGCCACTGATCCAGGAGCTGAGAAAAATTACAAAGTGGACCTCAGAGGAGGTTATATTGTAATTGAAACAAATCAAGGGATGAACTTCATGTGGGACCAAAAGACTACTGTTGTTGTTCATGTGGCACCATCTTTCCAGGTAAGTAGGGGGTTGACTGGGAGTTATGATTTCAAACTCAGAGTTATGCATCCAGAACTGGAGCCCCAGTTTGAAAAGCAGGGCTTGGAAACAAAGGTTTGTGTTATAGTTCTGGTTTTGCAAAAAATTTGGTTTAGTGGATAAGAAGAAGCAGCAAGCAGGCCATATCTTTTGTTTCATTGCACTGTTCAGTCGGTATAAACACTCCAGAATATTTGGGGCTAGAAGTATTGGTAATGCATCAAGAGTGTTTCTGTCACTTGAAGTCTAACAATTTCTAAGCCATTTTTTGCTGTCTGTTTAGAAACTTGCACCTATTTTGCCTCTAGAGGTTCTATAGTTTATTTCCGTCAAAGAGTGGGCTGCACTTAAAATAACCAAAGCATTTACTGTGCCTACAAAATCACACAGGGAAAAGTCTGTGGTCTTTGTGGGGACTTTGATGGCCGCTCAAGGAATGACTTCACAACCAGAGGGCAGTCCATGGAGATGAGCATCCAGGAGTTTGGGAATAGCTGGAAAATAACAAGCACCTGCTCAAATATAAACATGACAGACCTGTGTGCAGATCAGCCTTTCAAGTCTGCCCTGGGACAGAAGCACTGCAGCATCATTAAGAGTAACATCTTTGAAGCCTGTCACAGCAAGGTAATCTTGTTCTCTCATCCTCAGTAGTTTCACTCGAGATACTTCTTGTCTTTTTGCTGCACTTTTGCAGCATATTTTTAGTATTGAAGCTACTATACAGTAGTACAAGGCTACCTCTCTCAAAACCTCACTTCATAGCTATGCCAGTTAAATCCTGCTGCACAGTATTGAGGAAAGAGCAGTGCCTGTTTTGAGCAACTAAAGATAAAGAGGATAATAGCTGGCCAGCAGAAGTAGAAAGTTAGGTATCTGAAAAATGTAGAGATTAGTTGGTCTAGGACTGTGAGGTGATACTTGGGAAGTTCATTCAAGTTATCTAAAGAGATTAATTATTTGGTTTATTTGAGCCACAAATTGAATTAATTCAAACAGATACAAGGCTACTCTTCTTAATTAGAATGTCTATACAAAGCTTCAGTGCACTTTATTCAACAATTTAAAAAACAAACTTGGTTTAATTTCCTTTGTTAGTTCATGTTGGCAACAGTTAAAAACCAAGAGACATGTGAAGTTTAGTGGAAATAGGATTTCCTTTCATACTCACTTAATCATTGTCTCTCAGTTGAAGAGTGCACACACTGTGTAGTTGTGCTAAGCCAAAACAAGGTATTTCAGTCCCGCAGAAATCACACTGGGAAGCCATTTTAAGTGTAAGTGGCAGCATTACACATATAAGAATAGGAAGATTGAGAGTCCAATTCTACCAGGCAGGTGAAAATAGAAAACCACCTGTTGTAAAATATCATGGCTCCTTCATGAAAATCCCAGTCTGTCAGAAACCATCAGTGCATGACAGAAACTCAGAGCCCTTTCCCTCATTAAAACACAGTGCAGCAGATACAGATGTGGTGACAGCCCTGTCGGTGTTTTGACAGGTGAACCCAATTCCATATTATGAATCTTGTGTGTCTGACTTCTGTGGCTGTGACAGTGTGGGCGACTGTGAGTGCTTTTGTACCTCAGTGGCAGCTTACTCGAGGAGCTGCAGCAGAGCTGGTGTCTGTGTCAACTGGAGAACCCCTGCCATTTGCCGTAAGTACTGCACTGAAACGCACACCGAAAACAGTGCCCCTTGTGCTCAGGCACACAGAACACTTACATTGCTATGCATGTGTGACTGGAAAAGCTCTTTTTATCATGTTTATTTTATTAACATATTTTAAACAGGATTTAAAAATAGTCCCTGCCCAGTGTCTGAGACCTAAATGTTTTTTATTCTTCTGTTCCAGCTGTGTTCTGCGATTATTACAATCCACCTGACAAACATGAGTGGTTCTATAAACCCTGTGGAGCCCCTTGTCTAAGGACCTGCAGGAACCCACAAGGGAAATGTGGGAACTTGCTGTACAGTTTAGAAGGTAATTCTTCCTTGACTTTAATGCAGTTTATGGGAGTTGCAGCTACTAGTCTGGTTTTAAATGTCTGAAGCATCAAGGTGACTGAAAGGTTATCCAATCTGTCCCAGAGGCTCATTGACCATTCCTTGATAATTTCCTGTGTGATGGTGCCATTTAGAGCATCATTTGCCTTCTGCCTTTAAATATATGTAGAGAGAAAACACCATTCGATATAAATTTGCAAAGAATAATTATCTGTTGACAAATGTAAACTAAAACTTCGGGGAGGACTTGGAAAAGCAATTGCTGGTAGAAAGAACACTCATACTGAAATCACATTCATTTGGGGATCAAATCTATATTTGGTAGAGGTATTTAGGTGTTTTCCTATATCTCTATAACTCAGACTAAGAATACTTCGTTTAATTTTCCAGGCTGTTATCCAGAGTGTAGTCCTGACAAGCCATATTTTGATGAAGAGAGCAGAGAGTGTGTCTCCCTCCTCAACTGCACTTCATGGTAGGTCAGTTGATGGTGAGAAAGGTAGAACAGGACTGGAAAGGAAAAACTAGGAGATGTTTTGTTAATGTTTATAGGCAGTGGCAATTACCATTAAATCCAGGAGTGGTTTTTTTGTAAAAGTAGGTACAGTTGCAGACATTGTTATTCCATATACTAATTCATTTCAATAAAACAATTCTTTTTACTCTTTCTCTTCAGTGATCCCAAAGAGAAACTATGTGCTGAAGGCTCCAAAGGTAACTTTTCACCACCCTCACAAAGCATTGAGTGATGGCAGAGCTGAAACAACCCAACATCACATGTTACTGCAAACATACTGGTAATAGGAGGCCAGACAGGTAGTTTAATATGTGGCTACACAGCAGCACAGATATACTTTGATAAGCAAAATGCAGCCTTTGACCTCAAGAACTGTGTAAAGAATAATCATAGGAACAAAGGAGACAGGTGTGACATGTAGGATCCATATTACCCAGGTTAATACCACTTTTCCACTTTTCCACTTCCTTGGTAGTCAGTGAAGAGAGATAGATAGTAATCTGTAGTAGGCCATTCATGATACCCCTTTTAATAAGCACTTCTAGAACAGGGCAAGTCTTGTAGAAGTGCTGTTTCCTAACCATTCATTTAATAAAATAATCTAAGACAGCTAGCTTATTAGGTATGTGTTTGTGTGCCTAAAGGACACATTTGGTTAAAGTGCAGTATCAGTTCATTCCCATATATGGGAGAAATCACATTCCAAAACACAGGGTAACCCAGGAGATAATATATTTGCAGTTTAGCTGATTTTGTTACAGTAACAGATACTCTTCCTTTGGTTCTTACATACACGGTCTCCAAAATCTGGAGAGCTTCTCATATACTTAAATGAAATTGTGTACCACTGCATGCTCATCATTTGTGGATGTGGAAATGGCTGTGCAACACCTCCTGAGCCAGGGTTTTGTCACTCAGAAAGGCAGTAACCCCAGTCACACTGGGAGTACTCCTGTGCTCCATGCTGGGTTAGGCCAGTGCCAGTACTGACACTTTTACCAACCAGTTATTCCTCTATGCAAGCTGACTCTAAGAGACACCAGCAACCAGAAAAATGCAACACACCTTAAATAAATGAGATAGACTCCCAGTGCAGCTTCTCAAGCAGAAATTGACAATTTTTTTCTGCCAGGTAACTCAAGTTTGATGTTGTGATCTTCAGAAGGGTAAATGCAGAATTTGGTTTGCTTTTCACTTCTATTTGTATTGCAAGTGTCCTCTGTTGCCATGGCATTTTTTCTTTTGGTGCCTCAGTTTGTCTTTGCTGCTACAATGGGAAGACCTACACCTTAAATGAAACTGTGTACAGCCATGTGTATGGGACCGAGTGTGGTGAAGCTGTCTGTGGCCCTGATGGACAGATCATTAAAACTGTTACCCCCTGCAGAACTCCATCTACACCAGCACAAGGTACTAGATTGATAAGAGGCTTGGTGGTGATTCTGTAGAAGTCTGTAATGGTAGTAAGAATTATCTATCTTTGAAAAAGGCTCCTTGGAAAAAGCATGTCTAGGATAAGAACAGAATTTAAGACTGCTGAAGTTTCAAAACTGAGGGATGAGAGCTTGTGGGTCTTGTGGTAAGGACCAAAAGTTTAATTTTTATAGATTCCTACTGACCTTGCTGTCAGTGAGGTGAAGAGAGAATAGAAAGATTCAGCGAGTTTTCATTACTACTTTTACAATAAGTTTAAACATATCACAGTTGGCACTCTGATGTTGTCAGTCTCAATATTTCATACTTCTACATCTTGTTCTTCTCCTTCTAATCACCTACAATACTCTACAGTTTTTATTGTACTGAATTCTGCTGCTTCTCCTTCTTATCACCTATAACACTCAACAGTTTTTATTGTACTGTTTCTGCATTGGAATAAATGAGTCTGCAACAGGTCACTGGAATATGAAAATAAAATTTCCTGGCAGTTAACTCCTATTCAAAAGGGATTTTCCAGAGTGAATGGAATGTGAAAAAGCAGAAAATAGGAAGCAAAAAGAAGATAAAGAAAAGTGGGAATTTTGCCACATGATTACTCTAAATAAAAATAAGTGGCTAATAATATATGTATTATCCTGGTAGCAAATTATACAAGGCCAACAAAGAAAATTAAGTTAGCTTCTCTACTCATGTGAGTGGAAGAGCTAAATACTTGATGGTGAGTCTGTGTGCTTGGTATTTACTGAAAATATTAACAAGTGGAATAAGTACAGTGGAGTAATACCTAAAAAAGGAATGATTATTGAAAGCAGACTGTAAATAGCATAGTAAAATATCTGCATGATCTGCCTCTATTTATACCAACAGTTCCTTTGAAAGAAAGCACTAAAAATCCAAACGGAGTGCCACTGAAAATCACCTCTCCAAAGCCAGGTGAAGTACTACAGCACTAAAAACACTGAATTGGAAAGAATAAATGACAGAAGAAGGGGTGTTTATTGTATTCCATATAGGAAAAAATAACTGGAAGTGAGAGGGGGTGTGTGTAGTATTACAGCACCATCCTGTGTAATAGAGAGTATAAATACAGAGGATGGTTTCAGTGTGGACATGTACAGAATGTAGGGGGGTTAAAAAAAAAGGGTGTTTTTTTGTGGTTGTACAGAGTGTAAGAGATGTCTTATGGCTTGAAAGTAGAATAGTAGAGGATTTAAATACTAATTGATTTGATTTCCTGCAGAACCACATAGGCAATATGTAACATCTGCACCTCCCTCATCAGAAGTAGCCACTCCCTGCTTCTGCAATGACAATGGACAATTTCTACAAAGGGGTGAGAAATCATGCAGGTTTTTTTCTGCACCCTTGACATGGAAAAATGTCTTGATAGATAAAAGTGTGTCAGCAAGTGCTTGTTCTGCCTGTCGCAGTTAGACATTACCAGAAGTTGTTACATCTTTGAACTGTAGCTAACACCTTCAGAATTACAACTCTCCCATATCCAAAAAAACTTTGTTCTGGTTTGAATACCCCTGGTGATAGGAAATTTAAAGCAGTTGCTGATGTAAACAGAGCCCTGAATCCCAAACTGCTGAACGCAAGCTTGTAACTCACAGTAATATTCCAAAAGCAGGGAAGGAAAGACTCTTCTTCATCTGTTATCACTGACTTCCTCGTGTTTGTGAAGAACAGATGCACTCAGTGGTGTACTCAGTATTGTCTCTTCTTGTACTCATTTTCAATTCTTTCCAATGTACCTAAGAGCAGAATTTCAGGCTAGGCCTTGTGGCCCTCCCTCAGTCTTTGCCACTTGGATGAACTGCTGTCCAGTTCAGCCATTGAATCCCAGGAAATGCAGACAGACAGTCCCCTGAGCATGACTATTGCGTACAGATGGTTAAATGCAGGGCTGAGAATGCAGCTGCTCTGAGATCAAGCCTCAGGCTAACACTTGGGTTTTGCCCTTGCAGGAGAAAACGTTTCTCTGCCAGTGAATGTATCAGGTCTTTGCGCTTACTCTGTCTGCAATAAATCGTGTCAGATGGAATTAATTTGGGCAGAGTGTAAAACTGGTCATGCTGAGACCCTCAAGGTCTGTGATCCACATTCCGAAACCTGTCCACCAACACCTGCTCCTGGCGTAACAAACCAAGTTCCTGCTCCCACAAAGACTTCTGTGAGTGACTGTCTTGCACTCGTTCCTCCCAGAAAGGTGAGAGACTTTGAATATGTGTTTCATCATTCCACCATTCATGCATTGCCTGCAGCCAAGATTTGGTGTTCCCTTCTGATACTGGTATCCAACTCTACATCTGGACTGTAGGTGTGGCTGAATGAGATGATGTAGAAGTATGCCAGAAACCCCCACTGAAAGAATAAGTTGAAGGTTCTTCTGCTTACCTGAAATACCTAAATGATTTTATGTGAGCAGAACTTCCTAAGATGAACAAAGACTAGGAAGCCACATCTGGCAGTGTCCTACCATCACAAGTGGTCAGGACCCTAATATATATACCTAAAAAAGTAGATATCAAGGCTCTCTTGATTCCTATATGGTTCATATTGCCTGGTTTCCAGAGCCAGAGTAGACACCAAATTTTGCCATGCTAGACAATTAACTGAATGAAAGGCAGTTGTTGTGTGGGATTTTAAAGATTTTGTGACATTACTTTATTATTTGCCTCTCCTCTCTCTTTTTTTTTTCTTTTTCTTTTTTTTTCCCAATTAATCAATAGTTTAATGAAACATGGAATTTTGGAAACTGCCATACTGCCACTTGCCTGGGAGACGGAAACAATGTCAAATTGTCTGTCCTGACTTGCCCACCTCAGCAACTGAAACTCTGTGTCAATGGTTTCCCCTTCACAAAACACTCCGATGAAACCGGTTGCTGTGAAATCTCTGAGTGTCAGTGTAAGTGGCAGGAGAATTCCTCAAATTTATGTTATGTTCAGCTAGACCTCAAAAAAGAAAAGTCTATCTGGTCAACATCTATATTATGTTCATATCAATTCAGGAAGATACAACAGAAATCCCACCTGAAAACTTGGCTGTTGAAAGCAGATGTCCTTGCTAGAGTAATTTTTCTTTATTGAACTGGATATTTCATCTCTGACTGGAAGCAAGTAAAAAAGTTAAAACCAGCTTGTACTTACAGGCAGCTCAGAAGTCAAACTTGAAGTGTGTTGTTCTGTCTTCTAGGTATTTGCAGTGGATGGGGAAATGAGCATTATGTGACTTTTGATGGAGCATATTACCATTTTAAAGAAAACTGCACCTATGTCCTTGTGAAGTCAATTCATCCTGACTCTCACAGCTTCTGGATTCACATAGACAACTACTACTGTGCTGCCACTGGTGGAGCAATTTGTTCAATGTCCCTCATCATTTTTTACTCTAACTCTGTTGTTATTCTGACACAAGCAAGGGAACATGGAAAAGAAACTAACTTGGTAAAGTATTGTGCTTAAATGAATTATCAAAATGATTTTGCTGTAGTTATATTACTGTACTGCCAAATGTCCTGTCATGACAAAGGATTAAGTTTGTAAAATATGTAGTAGGTAAAAAATGCAATACTTTGCTTCTTCTCTCTCTTTTTTGCTTTGTGTCAATAAAATCTGTATATTCTAAAAATCTGGGAAATGATGACATAACTGAAAATTGTGGGGTTTGTCCTGATATATAAACATAGACAACCTATAAAAGGAATTACAACATATTAAAGTATAAATATATATACAAATATAAATCACAACATATTAAAAAGGAATATTAGACAACTGCTTAAATGACTGCCTTTGACAGACACCATTTGGTGCACTTAAGTTGAATTTGTGCTGCTCTCCTTTCCAGTTGCAATAATCATATACCTTACTCAATGAAAGAATGTCTTTTAAAGCCTTTTGTTTCTTTTATTTTAGATTTTGCTTGATGATAAGAAAGTTGTTCCAGACATTTTTAAGAATGGTATCAGGATAACCAGTTCTGGCCTTTATGCCATAATTGAAATACCTGAACTAGAGGTTTACATCTCCTATAGTCGACTTGCATTTTACATAAAACTCCCTTTCAGCAAGTTTTATAACAATACCATGGGACTCTGTGGTGAGTGTCCTCATCAGCTGACAAAAATTAATTCCCTGAATTTCCCTCCTAACTCCTTGTAAAATTCCCTTGTAAAATCTCTAAATGCTTGCAACTCACAAATGCTAATAAATTTACTTAATGGAATGACACTGTCAGGAAATGTAGTTTTAAGTCATATCCTTTCATTCTGTTCACAGTCTGTTGGGGGATGGAGATAGGACTTTTCTGGGCCCTTCCTTTTCATCATATCTACTTCATATAGGAATGTAGGAAATGTGGAGATTCCTGTGCCGTTTCAGTTCACTCTGGCCACCAGGAGAAATATATCAACCAACACATCAATTCTGGTTTTCATGAGTAGCTGGCAAACTGTTTCTTCAAGCCTTCTTTTCCTAGAAACAGTTTGTGTGAATTTATCCAGGGCCCCACATGTTGCTCCCTTCACACAAGGAGAATTATTTTAGTTGGTTGAGGGGTTTGCCGCTTGGGACTTAGAGAGCTATAGTTACTCCAAAAGATGTTTTGCTAGAAATAGCTCTTTGGGGGGGTTAGGGCACTTTTCAGTTGGCAGAGGGGCTTTTCAGTAGGAGGGTAGAGCAGTGATTTTTCAGTTCAGTGATTTCAGTTTAGTGCTTTTAGTTTAGTGATTTCAGCTTATGTCTTTGTGAGTTAGTCTTTTTTTTTTAGTTGGCCATGGTGAGAGAGAGAGAGGTTTCATGTGGAATTTCTGTAGGTGGTACTTTATTGCAAAGGTATTAGCGAAAGGGGTTTAGGGAGGAGGTACCCTTGCTGACCAGAGGCAACTTAGGGGTTTTTATGGGACATTAGGGTGGGAGGAAAAGAGTACAAAACCAATCAATTGTAACAGATTTATATAAAATTCTGAGGGGGTTTGTGGGTTTCTGGATAGGTCGTCGTGACTAGAAAATTTGTTTTTAGCTTTAGGGGCTCTGGGTGAAGTTGGGAAATTCTTTGTTAATTTTTAGCTTGGCCCTCTCCAGGACAAAGCAGTTGGGGCTTCGCCCACTCCCACAGAGAATTTCCCCCCCGATTTTCTCTAAAAGCAGCTTCATCAGCATCAACTCTTCTTGAACTATCATTTTTATATTGCTACCAGGTACCTGTACCAACCAGAAGTCTGATGATGCTATGAAGAGGAATGGTAAGGTTGTCAAGTCCTTCAAGGAAATGGCATTAGATTGGAAAGTCCCATATCCTACCAACAGATACTGTAATCCTGGTGTCACACGACCATCGAAGATTGAGTATCATCAGCATTGTGTGCCTTCTAATCTGTGTAAAATCATCTGGTAAGACAACTCCCAAAAGTATCAGAAAAATAAGTCCACAGGGTAATTTCGTTCTTCACTGAATGGCTTGGGTGAACTGATTCTAGGATATGAAGAAAATACAAAGTCTTGCAGACCTTGTGAAACTGAGCAGTGAACTGTGTATGTTCTTGAGCTTGGCAGATGTTTTTCAACTGCATCAGCAAAATCAATCCTCTCTTAATCGTGTCTGCTGCTTGGCACTCCCTCTGCCTGTCAGATCTGGAGAGGCCAAGTGGGAACTGGCTATAATTCAGTATCTGAGAGCTCTGAATGATATGAAACACAATCAGAATATAGTAAGCAAATATATGTATCTGTTTTTAAAATAATTTTGCAGTTTAAAGCAAGATTTTCAAACATGCTAGCATAAAAACGTCAGCATATCGACTTCTAGCCATGAGCTGCGCAGGAGCCTTTGGAGTAGCAGTCCAATATAAAATTGTTTCCTTTCCAAGCATTGTAAAGAATGGCAGGTAAAGCTCATTCTTTAGTAAGCTGTGGGGGTGTACTGCCCATGAGAACAATTAGTAGTTGTACCTTGAGGCTTTGCCTGGGGCAGGGGGGATGGTTTGGCTCGGAGTCGAATTCTTCCTTGGAAATAGCCCAAGGTTTTTCTCCTTGCTTTGTGAAGGACCCTGACGGAGTGCCACGGCGTGGTCCCCCCGCAGCCCTACTACGAGGCGTGTGTGGCCAGCGGGTGCTCGGAGGAGCACGCCAGCAGCGAGTGCCAGAGCATGCAGACCTACGCGGCGCTGTGCGGGCTCCATGGGGTCTGCGCGGACTGGAGGAGGCTGGCGGGCGGGCAGTGCGGTGAGCCTGGGAATGGGCAGCGAGTCACGCCTGGAAAACACCCCCCGGGGTGAAGCAAGTCTGGTCTGCTCTGTCCTCCCCTGCTGCTCTGGACCTGAGAAAAAGCAGGAACAAACCAAAGAGGTTGTTCCCAGTCCAGACCTGGTGCAAAACTAGGGGGAACCAGGCCCACAGTGCCCCCGGCGTAGCTCAGCCGAGGAGCTCTGTGCGTTCCCCACAGCTTGGGCACTAGATGGCAACACTCCGCTTCTCTCTGCGTGCTTTGCGCTGCTCGGGCCGCCCATGAGCGCTGCTGGTCCTGTCGCCTGCTTTGCTGGAGCTGCAGGGACCCCCTGGCCGGGCTGTGCGGACCCGGGAAGTCGCTGCCTGGGCGCTTGTCCCTTCCCTTCGCGTCCCTGCTCCGGAGGGTACACGAGGGTCTGGGCTTTTTAACTTGTGTGTTGCAATGTTCCACAGAGGCCAGCTGTCCTCAGGATCAGGTGTACAAGCCATGCGGGGAAGCAAAAAGAAACACCTGCTTCAGCAGGTGGGTCATTTCCTATAAGGCGTTTTTCAAGTCCATGATGTGAAAATTGCCGGGGAAGTTTGAAGTTCACATTCCCTTGGGATTTAGATGTTTTGATTGCCCTGGTCCACGTTTTTGCCTCTCGTTCATTCTCATTTATATTCTAATTGTGCAGAGGAGTCGTTATGGACACCCTCCCCTCCCAAAACAGCACATCAGTGTTTGTTGAAGGATGCTACTGTCCTGATGGAAAAATTCTGCTGAATGATCATGATGGCGTTTGTGTGTCTGTTTGTGGTAAGAAATGGTATAAATGGTGCAATGGGAAGGGAGAATAAGAGCTTGACTAGAAGTGCACATTAAGAGGATTGTTTTGGATACAAAGGAGATGGGGGAGACCCTGTTACTGATCCTTTCTGGTGAAGCTGGAAGCATTCCAGATTGAGAGTTTCTGCCTGCTCTTATATGCAGAAGGTGTTACTTTCAAAAGAACAAAGAATAGCATGTTTAAGATGTTTTTGTGTTTACAACCTGTGACTGCACTCTGAATTTCTCTTTCTCTTTGTAGCTGTTCCTCAGATTTCAATAACTTCCTTCTGTTCCTGTTTTTCTGCTTCTGTTGTTTTCCCTGAGTTACCTTTAAAGTAACATCTTATTAATTTTATAGGTTGCACTGCACAAGATGGGTCAGTGAAACAGGTAAGAGAAAGGAAAATACTGTCTTTGAAGTTTATCTGTGTTCTGTGACCTTCTGCAAAAATGACTGCATAAGTTGTTTCTTTTAATTCTAAGCTTAAAAAACAGTGAGCTACAATGACAGTGGGGACAAAACCAGAAGATTTTATTAACTCCAGAACTTCTTGTATCGCTTGAGGTACAGAAACAGAAAGAGAAGTTTGTGGGAATCAGTTTCCTGGTAGAACTACCAGGCTTTCTCTCCTGGAAACGCATAAACCTGCAAATGAAGGTGGCAAATAATGGCATTTTATCTTACTGTTCCCTTCTTCTCCCTCTGGGAGTTGAACTGCAATTTTCCTACACAATAAATTAGGCCAACTCAGTCCTACGCTGGCTTGCAGCAAGCATTCATTGATATGATGCTTCCAGGTTTTGCTCTCTGAACTGCTATCTCTCTTGTTTTTATAGCCTAGAGAGGCTTGGGAACATGACTGTCAGTACTGTACTTGTGATGAAGCAACCTTGAACATCTCTTGCTTCCCCCGCCCTTGTGCTAAATCTCCACCTATCAACTGCACAAAAGTAGGCTTTGTACGCAAAATAAAACCACGTCTGGAAGACCCCTGCTGCACAGAGACAGTCTGTGGTGAGTAGATCCTTCACATGCCATAATATGGCATCATTTGCCTTCGTCAGTAATCCTAAAGTGAGATGTGGTACTCCAAAGGTAGCGGATTTAAATAAGCAACATTGGAGTGGTCCTTTCTTCCATCTACATGTCAGGACCTAGCAGAAAAGAACTCCTTTGGTCCAGCTTGTACTGTAAATTAGTGCCATGACCTGACAGATATTTACACTGGAAAATCCCCTGTGGATCACTGGGACCAGCAGATACTCCATGAGATTCTTTGGCTCTTGTCCTGAGATGAGAGGGTGATCTTTCCACACAGATTCACCCAGTAAGGGAGGATGTGTTCATCTTTCAGGCCTCCCTAAGGCTTCCTGTGGAGGTTCCTGATATATGTTTGCCCTCAGCTTTGCATTTGCACTCTCCCAGTCCCAAATGCCCACCACAGCACAAGAGTAGCCTGCTCCTAAACCAGGCCATTCCGAGTATCTATACCAAGATGCAGGACAGAGGATCCTGGCAATGTTAATAGGATTTTTTTTCAAGCTCTGTCTGCAAGTAACACTGCTGGATGGGATGCTTTGGCTTACTTTGTCTCTGCTGTCTGTTGCAGAATGTGATATAAAGACCTGCATTATCAACAAAACAGCATGTGACTTAGGTTTCCACCCAGTGGTTGCTATATCTGAGGATGGTTGCTGCCCTATCTTCTCATGTAGTAAGTACCTCATTTTTTAAGGTGTTTTATTTATTCCTTGAAGTAATTGATTTTTCAGATGAGTTAACATCATGGCAGGAGCCTCTTCCTTTCCCTCACAGCCTTTAGAGTTGGGCTAATTTTTTTTTCTCCCTTCTTTGAGTTAGAATAACTGGTTCAGGTTCTTTGTAGCCAGTATTCAGGGAGTGTAAGCTATTGACTGTGTACTGAATGACGGTTAAACTGAACCCATCCACAAGCTCTGCTGCCAAATTATATTTCCAGATTCAGACACATAAGCCCATTAGGTTTGTTACCAGCATGGTGGTTAACAATAAAGAAATGGTGAAGTAATTTCAAGTATTGGTAAAAATAATGACATGGCAAATAGATTTAGTCTTATGGAAAATACCAGGGTAGAGAATTATCCCCACTTGATACATAACATCTAATCAGATGCTACATGTGGGCTTCTGAATACCAACTAGTACCACGCACTAGTTGCTTCTTTTCTTCTCTTGTGTGGGCTATTAAGTTCAGCTCTACTATTTGCCTTCTCTAAATCACTCACAATTCAGAGATGAGTACAGTAACTGCATCATCCTAGCACGACCTTTTAATTTTTTTTTTTCTTACAGTACCAAAAGGTGTATGTGTTTCTGAAGGAGTTGAATTTAAGGTAGGTCTTCTTCCAGACACTTCCTTCTACGAGTTAATGTTGTCTGAGTCAGAAGTATCTGAAGCTCTTGTTTTCAACACTCATACAAAAAGCAGGATTAGAGTGGCCTGTAAATCTTCCCTGCCAGTATTCTCCCTCCCAAGCAATCTGTGATTCTGGGATAGGTTACTGAATAGGTTATGCTAGAGACTAGTAACCTGCTTACTAAAAGAGATCTTTCCTATGCTTTAGAGTCAGTGGGTCAGAATAGTGATTGAACACGAATTTTAAATCTCATTGAATGTTGTAAGATTATTGCTTGGTCAAACTGACCGAAAATAGGTGTTTGGAATTTATGAGAACTCATTTATCATCACTGATATACTTGGGAGTGTCAGCCTTGTGTTCATTTTGTGATACCAGTGATGAGGCTTTAGAGATCTGGATGTATATTCATTTCAGGAAATTCTTCCAAAAATGAACCTCATAAGTATTAGGTTTTTTGACAGACATGGGGAAATGTTTATTCCAGAACCTTATGAATTCTTGTCACGGTTTTCTCTGTCCCCTATGTTTCCAGCCAGGGGCAATGGTGCCTAAAAGCTCTTGTGAGAACTGTGTGTGTACAGATGAGCAGGATCCTGTGACACAGACCAACCGCATCCAGTGCCTCCCAGTGCAATGCCAAACCACCTGTCAGCAGGTCAGCACCTCCTTGACCACAATGGCTGTTGAGCTGAAACAGGGACAGTGTAACTGCTTTATCTGTGCAACACAGCAGGATAGACTCTTCTACTACTTGTTTTGTAAAGTCCTTTTTAGGGTGCTGGTTTTTCTGCTCCAGCAAATTTAAGAGGTCACCCTTGAAAAGATGCCCGGAGGAGAAATGATTGCAAACCTGTTAAACTCTGACTGCTGAAAGACGTTTGTGTCACCTGTTGATGTTGTCCATTGTCAGCTCATAAATGAAGAGTGTGAGGAAACTGCACAGTGGTTTATATGTTTCCAGACACTTTCACTTGTGGATGGGGAATACTCAGTTACTTCTCAGTACTTGTGAGAATCAGCACTCAAGCTGTTCAATCCGTTATGGAATACAAGCAGAGTGATTTTCCATTCATGCCCAGATAAGGACAGATGCACCACCAATGTTAAAAATAGACAAAAGCTTTCATTACACTTCTTCCTGAAGCCAGCCACACCCATAGCCATCAGAAGACCAATGGATACCTAAAACACAGGGGAGAAAATCTTCATAATGTCTGATAAGTAATAGTTCTTGTAGATAATTATATCAGACCAAGCAGTGGTGGCAGATGGTGCAAGTAATCATGTACTCAATTAATTTATTTGACCTCTTTTGTGTGTTAGTCTGAAGAGGAGACTAGTCAATGACAGGGTCTTCATGGCAACTGAAGTAGTAAGTAAGGCAGAAAAACTACCAACTTAGATTGCCAGGCTTAATGTGGTTCCAACAGGTTTCAAAAGACAACAAAATTGAAACTGGAAGGTTGGCTCATTTCCCCTGCCATCTTCAGTTGTAGCTTTGATCCAAAGATACTTCAGCAACAAGACATGGGTAAACATGGGTAAATGGAGCCTTTATTCCCACAGGGTTTTCGCTATGTGGAAGAGAAGGGTCAGTGCTGCAGCCAGTGCCAGCAAGTGGCATGTGTGGCAAATTTTCCATTTGGCAATGTGACCATTGAGGTAAGCACTCCTTTGCTTTGCACACAAGGCTGAATTATCAAAAAGACCTCAGCATTTTTTCAAACCAGTGTCATACATTTCAAGGCTGGGAAGACCTCAAGGAGATGTAAAAATGTCTGTGTTTCCAAAGAGAATGTAGATATTTATATAGCTGTTCCCTGCTGTGTGCATCTCACAGGCATGTTGACAATTACATTCTCTGGCGGGAATTGGAAATCATGTTACCTCCACTTCTCTTGACATGAAATAGCAAGAAACAGTTTGGAAAGGATGGTGACATGGTGTAATACTGCTCTTGCAGAGATACACGTGCTGGCTTCACATCACACTGCTCCCATCTGAAGCAGTTTCCTTATCTTGCGGTGGAGACACAGGGATACAGTGTGAGCAAGCTGATATAGCTGTGCTGCCACTGATTCTGAATTTGCTGAGGCAGAAATCAAGTGACACAGCTGCTGTAACTTGGTAACACACACAGATAATACATCATGTCGGCGAATGTTGTGTTGTGTAGGCAGGAGCTGAGCCTTTAAAGGATGGGCTTGATGATCTTGGAGGTCTTTTCCACCCTTAATGATACTAAAATTCCATCATTCTAGCTCTTTGGTTTTATTACAGCCTGCTACTCTTGTGTATGGTTAATGATGCTGTTTCAACCAGTGGCTTGTCTTACATGCTATTGCTTCTCTGACAGCTCTTGTGTTCTACATCTTTTCTGTTTCATCCTTTTATTCCTTGATAATTTATCTTACAAGCTGGATTTTTCTGTTCCAGTATATAGTTTTTATCTCTGCATGAGGAGGCTTTGCAGTTATCCATTAATCTCTATTTGCAAAGACTTTTTTCTTTTTCACTCCTTCCGTCTATTAAAAAAGAAAACTTGAAATCCTTTGAGTTATGTTTCTTTTGTGTGTATTTTAGCCCACAAACATTAACACACCTGCCTTCTGGCATTTCTGTTAATACCTTTATGCTCATTCTGGCATTCTTTCATTCTTTCCCCCTGGGAGGCCACAGAAGTGATTTTGCATAGACTGGTAGTGGGCAAGCTTGATACATCATTAGTAGATGTGAGTTGCAGACATCTCAGCCCTTTCAGAGTGATGTGAGCAACTGAGCAACCTGCTGGCTCATTAACTTTATTACTGTTTCAGTTTTTAAATGTTATTGCTATACTCCATTGGCTTGGTTTTTTGGTGGTTTTTTTTGTTTTGTTTTGTTTTGGGTTTTTTTTGGGTTTTTTTTTTTTTGGTTTTTTTGTGGTGGTTTGGGTTTTTTTTGTTTTCTTTTTTTTTTTTTTTTTTTTTTTTTTTTTTTGGTGGGGGGTGTGGGGGGGGGTTGGTGGGGTTTTTTGGTGTTTTTTAAATTATTTTATTTTATTTTTATTTTTTCCTGTTTTTATCAGGTTGGAAAGAGTTATAAAGATCCTTATGACAACTGTACTCACTACACATGTACTGAATCTGCAGGCCAGTTTTCCTTGACTAGTACAATAAAGGTCTGCCTGCCATTTGAAGAAGCAAACTGTGTGCCAGTAAGTATTTTACAGCCAGAAAAAGACTTCTGTAATGAGCCCTGATGCTGGCCTGGGAGTTATATTTGCTCTTTCGAATTAGTATTTCTTGATCTTTCTTGTATGATCGTCCTTGTTTGAAGGAAATGTGCTTTTCCAGCTCTTTGTCCACTGGAAATAAACCAAAAATATTTGCAAACAAACCCACACAATTTACGTTGTTGTGGGATAAGCACTAGAACTTGAAGGAGGAGGATACTGGAGCAGTAGCAAGGAGGCATTTTTCATCACTTGAGAAGCATCAGTGTTATAAAATGCAATTGAACAAGCGGTAACTCACCATGGATCCTTGGAGGACTGATGAACAAAGTGTCTTCTGATATGTGGTTTACCATGAAGTGAGGAAGTAGAACATGAATGAGCAAGGGTAACATTCATACCCAAGCTTTCAGCTGTTGGTGGTTTCCAGTAACTTTCAGAAGCATTTTGGGACTTCACAGCAGATCAGAGCAGGGCCTAGGACAGCCATGTACTTGAATTAGCTCTGGAGTAGGCTCTGCCCGGGTCAGGCTGTTCAATTCCAGGAGCAGCTGTCATTCTCTGGGGCTAGGGTTTTTATGCCAGCTTCAATAGGACCTAAATAAGATCAGGCATGTATTACAGGGCATGTAACCTGGCTTGTGAGAGGATATATAGTTGTAAGAAAATTCACTGCCTTCCTTGCTCCTTGGATGATTTGTTTTGGTTTGGATTTGTTAAACAGTATATTTGTATGTATGTATATATATATATATATATATATATATATATATATATACAAATAGGTCTGATGAGGAATTTGTGTTGATTAAAGATGAGGGACTCTAACTGAACTCTCATTGCTACTGTCTGCTTAGCACTACATGCATCTGAACTGACTGTTCTGGTTACTTTCAATACAGGGAACAGTTGAGGTGTCTTCAGATGGCTGTTGTAAGACATGTGAGTTCATTAAATCACTGCTTCTCTATTCTAATACTATTTGGTCCTTCCCTGCTTGTAGCCCTGTTTCTGCGTGCTCTGAGAGCCTGCATATTCCACAGACTGAAAGACAGTTTTACAGCAGCAGAACTGTTCTGTACCTCACAGCCAAGACTAATAATCTGCCTCATTCTTCCAATAGGAACACTAAAAATTTTTTATCTCCTTCTCTGTGTTTTTAAGTAACTGAAATACTGTTAGCTTGAACTATACCCCTGATAAGAAAACTTGTAGAAAATATTCTCTGTGTTCTTGCATCTGCAAATTGCATAGAAACAAAGTTTTGGGTTTTTTTTCTGTAGCATCTACTCAGAAATCCTACTATGTTATAGAGCCACAAATGTAATTTATAGCGATTTTAGAAAAACCTAAACCATAATGTCTCCTTTAGGTCTTGATTGAACAGTATCTTTACATGCTAAAGCTAGTTCACAAATGGAAAGCAACACTGACCAGTGGGGAATCATTTTGCTGGATTAATGCCTCTTTGCCCTCACATTTATGGTTTTGGTTGTGCATTTGAACTGTGAGAAATTTTACTAGGATGAACTATCCTTGGTTTACTAGCAGATATCTCTCAAAACATTTGTTCCCCAGTCTGAAGAAGCCTAACAGAAGTGTTCTCCTGCCCAGGTATTGACCTACCGCACAAATGCAAACGCAATGTGAAGGAGCAGTACATAGTGCATGGCAAGTGCAAGTCAGCTGCTCCTGTCCCAGTGCCCTTTTGTGAAGGGATGTGCAGCACCTACTCTGTGTAAGTAGGAAGCCTTTCCCTGTCCTCCTCTGTGGCTTGTCTTCCTGGGTTCTTGTCACCAGTGGGCTGCAGCTGTTTGTCCCCTTGCTGCTGTTTGAAAGCTGGTTGGGAAACTGGGTGTGCAGAAGAGCAGTCATTAGCAATGGCTTCAGTGTGATAGAGTGCCTTATCTTAGTCAAGAAAATAGATCCCTTGGGAAAGATATCAGCTAAATTTATTAAATATGCTCTTAAAACATGTCCATATATTGTTTTTAAACAGCTCTAGGAGGTTTTCCTGCCTTTTGTTCTCTGTATGAATTACTCCTTTCTGACTTGCTAGAATGAGCCTAATGCAAAATCCACTGAAGTTACAGGGATTTTCCCCACTGGTGTCAAAGGATCTGGCCCTGCATGGCCAATAGCATCCTGAGGAAAGGCTGTTATGAATAAGCAGAAAAATAGATAGGAAATTTTGTTCCTTAGTAGTACCTGCATTTGGAGCAGCAAATATGGATGTGTTTGGGAAGACCACAGGCAGCAGACTGATATGAAAAATCTCATTTCTATAGGTATTCTTTTGAGGCCAGTGAAATGGAACACAAATGCACTTGCTGCCATGAAAAAAGAAGTCACAAAGCGAAGGTGGAACTGGTTTGTTCAGACCACAAAAGAGTCCAGTTCACATATGTGTATGTAGATGAATGTGGATGTGTGGAAACAAAATGCCCAAAGAGGATAACATGAGTATAAACTAAAGGAAATACTTCATCTCCCATTTAATCCTTCCCTAGCAAGTGAGTAGTTTAGAAAACAGCTGTGAGTAACCTTCAAATGACCATAGTAGTGCTTTTTCTTTCTGGTATTATATGCAGTTATGGAAATTAGCTAAGATTTTACTCGAGATGTTTGTAGAATAAACTGCATTTCAAAGAGGATTTGTTCTCTTGTTTCAGTGATGCTGCTAGCGGGGCAGAGTGGCTGATGTCTTTAATCCCACACTGATGTATAAAGCAAGGGTATTACAAGACACTCTAGAGACAACTGATGCCTTTCAAAAGTCCTGCCTGAAGGAAGTGCACACTTTTAAACCATAACCAAATGTATCACTTCATTTCCCTTAGAAAGGAAACAACAGTCAGTTCCACAGCTGCAGTTCAGGCAGAGGCAGGACTTGATTCAGGGCCGTATTTCTGTTCTTCTCCCCAGTGATCCCAAATCTACTTTGGCTGTGATTCTGCATCACTGGAAGAAGTCAAGGTGGTTTTACTCCTTCACATTGAGTACTATATCAGGAGTGTAAAAACATGGATCTTATATATGCACTACAAAATGGTTGTATTTGCACCCTTATTGGGAGTCCTTGTCCCACTGTGGGTTTTTATTATTTTCCAACATCAAGCTCTGATCTGTGGGTCAGTTCACTCTCACTACTGGTTACATGACTATGATTTGTGTTACAAATAATTGACTCCCAGCTAGCATGCCCAGTGGTACTGGTGACAGTATTTCATGTGGACAGGGATCAAAATGATCCAACAATACCTTGAGACTACACAGGGAAGGCAGATGGTTCTGTTATTTGAGCAATTTGTCTTTTGTGACCTGAAAGAGAACTGAAGACTGCAACTTTCTTAATGTCCTGCACCCTGCTGTGGAGGCTTTTTGAGAATTGTTTTTGCAGGAAATACTTTTGAACTGACCAAGTAGATGTAATATGCATTATATTTTAGCTTTCCATTTTTAAATGTTGCAGCTCTTGAGCCCCAAGGAATCTTTAATTTGTTTCTTTTTCATAATAAATCCTTTCAGCAGATGTCACTGATTGATGTGTGCTATTTCATCATGGTGTTACTGATCTTAAAATTGTGGGGATCCTTGATATTGCTTGATTATAAATGACAAATAATTCAGTTAACTATCTGTGCAATGCAGCTCTCTTGGAAGGCACAATTGCTTGACTGAGGCTCATGTACAAATTTCACATTAATCCAGAATACTGTTTTTATTGATACAAATCAACCACACAAATGCTTTTGCTATGCAAAGAACTGCACAAAAAAAAAAATTCTATTCCTTTCTTTCCTCCTTGGCTTTCCCTGAGGAGGAAGAGGTCATTCTTGAGTGCTTTTGTCATCAGAATAGTAAGCAGACTCTGTAAGTAGTCACATACACACTCATGCAAATCAACCAGGCAACCAACCCTTCAAATCAATAATTGTCAGCAAGATCACTTAGCAGGAACAGGATCAGAAACCTTTCACATCTCTGCATTATCTTCAGGTGGGAGAAGGGAATAAACCAAATCTAATCATACCAGCTGTTTTTAGATTTGTATTCTCTTGTCTGTTTCTGTGATGATGAGATTTTGTACAGAAGCTGAGAATGGCATTGATTTAAAGGCATGCTTTCTTGCTCATTTTTGGCATGCATTTTGCTTTTCAGGCAAGTGAAATGCTCGAACCAAAAGCATATTTCTATCTCCAGGATGTTTTTGATCATGTGAAATGATCAAATGCTCCTTCTTCATTCCCAGTTACATCTGGGACTCCATTTACTCACTCAGTCCAGCATCTAACTGGCCTATGGGATACTACTCAAAGCCCTGATGGTCAGGTTTTAGAGAGAGCTCTTTGGATCTCTGTTTGGAGGTGCAGTTTTACTTAGCCGATAGCAAGGTAAAGCTTTTTTAATGAGAATTTCAGCTTCTTCAGCTAAAAGACACTCAGTAAATATTAAAGAATCACAAAATATGCTGAGTTGGAAGGGACCCACAAGGATCATCGAATCCAACTCCTGGCCCTTCATAGGACACCCCAAGAGTCACATCATGAGCCTGAGAGCAGTGTCCAAATGCTTCTTGAACTCTGTCAGGCTTGGTGCTGTGACCATTTCCCTAGGAACCCCGTACCAGTGCTCAGCCACTCTCTGGGTGAAGAAACTTTTTCTAATATCCAATGTAAACCTGCCCTGACACAACTTCAGGCCATCCCCTTGGGTTCTGTCACGGGTCAGAGAAGAATTCAGTGCCTGTGCTTCCTCTTCCCCTCAGGAGGAAGTTGTAACTGGAGTGAGGTCTCTACTCAGTCTCCCTCAGGCTGAGCAGACCGAGTGACCTCAGCCCTTCCTCATACAGCTTCACCTCAAGGCCCTCCTTCGGACCCTCTCTAATATTTTATATTGTGGTGACTGAAACGACACACAGTACTCAAATGAACATCCCTCCAACCCACCACAAAACCAAAAATCAGCCTGGAGGCTGTTTAATAAAGATGCTGACAAGCTGACCCTTGTTGCTCAGTGCCTGTGCCTCTGCATGCAGCAGCAGCACTGCTGCTTGTACAGAGCAAGCTGGACAGCAGCAAAAGTCTGTGTGTCCTTTAGGGTGCTGCCACGAGCTCCCCACCAGAATGGGCAAAGTTAAACACAGTGACCTTGCCTGAAAGAGCTTGATTTGACCACGATCCTGCTGCTGCTGCTGCTGCTGTGTGGCTGCTTTTCGCATGTGCAGGGTCCAGCCTTCATCTGTAGCCCAAGGCCATCTCTTCCTGTTACCGACTGGTCTCTGCAAGCCAAATGTTTCCCTGGTGTAGCTCAGCAAAAACCAGTGGCATGACTCCAGGTACTGTTTCTTCCTTTTGCGTGAATTCTTTACACCAGCAGAAACTTCAATAGGGTAACCCCGGGGGAACCAGAGCTCAGCAGAGCCTGCTGGGCCGGGCCTCAGCTGGTTTCAGCCTGTAGCCATTCTTTCCTTATCGTGTGAGGATGGTACTCCCAACTCGCTCAACAGCTCTGAGCCAACACACCAGGAAGTACTGTCACATATTGCTAAAATAAATATTTGTCAGAGATACTGCCTCATGTCAGGTGAACAATTCCTAAGACACTTTATCATTTTACTGGTGTGTTCTGAGTCTGGGTTGCTCTTATAGGATGAACTCTGACTTGCCCATTGGTTTGAGGCCTAGAAAGGTCAGTTCACAACACTACTTCCATGTAGTTTAGCTAACCGTTTTTTCTTCTTCTTCTTTTGTTGCTAGTTATTGGCATTTGCAAGGAGGAGAAGAAAATTCATGTTGTACTCAAAAATCTTTTGAGGGGAGAGGCACTATTCTTTGGCCTAGTTCTCTCCTGAGTGATCCCCTGGCTGTGGAATCCAGCTGTAGTGTTATCTGTGGTGTGCTTTATTGATATCAATCTATTCTGATATCTAGAATCTCGAGCTAAGAACAAAGACTGTGAACTGTAAATGCTCTCTGATACAGGAGGGATTGTTTAAAAGAATGCTGCACCTACTTTGTTTCAGTGTACCAGCTTAACAATTGGAAAGTTGCAAGGTAAACATGAAAAAATTTGTCTAAATATCACTCAGTAAAGTTATCTGATTAGTAATGAACTGGAAAAGAAAAGAATCTGGCAAATTCGATGGATCATCTTTTAGGTAAGGGGGAGAATAAAGATTGAGTGGTCTGAGGGCTGTGCCTGAAGCTTCTGCACATTCGTGTGTTCAAAGATATTTTCTTGGCCTTGTTTATATTTCCCTCCTAACATAAGGACAAAGGTAGGCCGTTGTTTCTTTCATGTGATTGTTTATTTTACATGATTGTAATATTAAGGTTCACAAAGCCTTGGTGCAGTGATATACAACACAGTATTTGCTACTTACCTGGCATCCCAAACATCCTTCAGGAGAAAGAACTGTGACAATTTTCCAGAGACACCAAGACAAAGGTATCAGTTTTGAAAATCTTTCTTGTTTTTACACTTCAAAGGATCTGATTATTCAGTATCTTTAGGGCAACAATAGGGTCTCAGTTTACCTTGTACAAGGCCATTCTCACAGCCATTTAATCCTGTGACAATCGAAATGCCTCTGAGGAAAGCGGCCTGTTGGAGGCCGGCCTGGGTAATTGGCCTGCTGTCAGGAGTGGGGCACACTTTGGTCATGAAACCACAGAAATGTTGTCATTTCTTAAGCGTTTTCCTTTTCTCTGAAACAGGTGAAGGCCTAATTTCCATCAGCAGTCTGTAAAGCAGTTTAATTGATACTCCCTGGCTGTAATTTTGTTGGTTGGTTTGTTTGTTTAAATTCAAATGCAATCTGTCCAGTGGCTTCCTGTAACTGTGGATTGACACTTCTGGTCACAGATATCTCTGTTTCGCTCGAGTTTGATTTCTCCAAAGGCCTGTTTTTAAACTATACTCCTTGTTGGAAAGAAAAATATTTAACTCCAGATTCTCCAGAGCATCCAGTCCAGAAACCAAGAAAACCTGAACAGCTAGGCAATGGTTTATCCCATTTACCTAAAAAAAGTCTGTATAAGTCTGGACTTGAAGCACTGTACTCTTTCTGTTTAGTTACTAAAAATTGCCATGCATCTTACCTCAGCCCTGCACTCCCCTGGAAATGTTCCTACCTCTCCTTTTGATTTCCTAGTCTGAGGTAAATACAGCCCTACCTCATCTAAATCCTTCAAGAAATGTAAAGGATTTGGTTCCAAATACCAATATTATATTTGTGACAGGAAGTACCAAATTTGTATTTGCCACCAATTCTACCAGCCCTATATCCTACTTGGAACATCTCAACCAGCAGCACTTTCAGTGGAGCTTGAGGGAAGACTCTTTCACCCTGATTTTTACTGAGACTAATGCTGAGAACAGTTTCATAGCTTATAATAGTTTCTTTGTAAAGGGCCTACTCTCACTTGCTTTTAACATTTATAGTCATCTTCTGAATTTTCTCTTTAATCTTTTTTTGGTGTTTTAAATGTAGTCCTTAGAAACTGATCTCATTCTCAACCCTGAAAATGAATGAGTCATATTTTGACCTACATTAATGTCCCTTAGCACGACTCCAGTAAATTAAAGGGACTTTAAAATTGGGCTAAATTAGCAGTGAAGTCAGTGCCATCCCTATGTGTTTTATTTATGTTATATTCAGCTTTAATGTATGAAGGTCTCTGAAGAAGCGCATAAACCCTTTCGTGTTCCAGCTCTGAAATGGTTTGTTTCACGTCACCACCTCTCTCTACATTGCTATTCAAAGAGATCTTGAGGCAAGTCCATTGTCACTCCTTTACAGCATCTTGACTTCACTTCTTTACATATCTCGACATTATTCTGCCATAAAATGCCATAAAAACCTGGCTTAAAACATGAGTTTAATCTGACCTGCAGTAAGCATTGTTCTATAAACAAAAGGCTACTATAATGCACTGTAGCCATACCAGCTGCCACTTTATGGCCTTGAATCAGCCTTTCCCCAGGGGCTATTTCTCTCAAGGACCAGTGCACAAACCTTAAATCCCCAAGCACCCCAATTTAGTTCTAGCATGCCTACTTGAACTTTCTGCGTGCTTTTGATGATGCTTTCTGTTATTTCAGTCTTCAGGAAATCTATGGAATAGATTTCCTGGGGGTGTGATATATGCTATAAATCCATCTTCACTGTTGCTCCAGGAAAAATTTTAGGAAGGGCTGTAATTCATCACACTATTCCTAAATGAGTAGTTTGGAAAATCCTTCAAAGAATTTTTATAGCCTTCAGTGCTGGTCTCTATGGGGAAGTTCTTGTCTGGAGTCTGTTTACTGAGAACCAAGATAGCTCTTGTAGCTCCTGTGGGTGTTTGTTCTTCTTCATCACCAAATGAATTGGACTGGATATCCTCCTAAAGATGCCTGTGCCTTTCCAGGAGCAAGTAGTTGATTGTGTGACATTTTTGCGTCCTGTGCTTTGCTGTTCACAGTAAATCATAATAATAACCCTTAGAGCCATTATAGAAGGAAAATCAGTTCCAAACACATTCTCATCCTACATCTACACTTTCTTAATGGAATAATTATTCAATTACCGGTCATGAAAAGGTTTCTGCCAGAAGGAGAAGCTATGCCTATTAATTTACCTTTCCCTCAAGCTCAATGACTTGAAAAACATCTGAAAAATAAACCCCATTGAAGCTGAAAAAAGCAAACAAAGGTTTCCCAGCAGTCTGATATTTTGCTTTCATTGCAATGCTCACAAGTGTGAGCAAATTGTGCTCAAAGCTCGACTTTCCTGACGTTTTTATTAATAACTAATGAATTAAGCTGCTTGCTTTTAATGTTGGTTTTTCACTGCAGAATATGACGCAGTGAAAGGAGCTTCTTTGCAGCCTGGGCATATTGTGGGATGGTATAGCATTTCTGATAACAAAATTGTCTGTTCTATAAAAATGAGTTGTTATTTTATCTGATGAACAGTTCTACCACATGGTATAATATCATCCTTGCTTGTAGATACTGTGAGATTCCATAATACAGTTCCATTTCAATGCTTCTTTATCACTTTGAATTCCCTAGTTTCTACTAGCTTTGGGCCTGATTCTCTTTGACTTTCTATTTTATAAATATGTGATAATTCAGAATTATTTTTTTTTCTAATCAGAACTTTTTATTGCAGCTTTAAAACCGAACTACATTTTTTGGTTTTATTTGCCTTGTAAGGTGGGCTGCCTTGCCTGAGATTCTTCTAACAAAATAATAAATAACAAAGTTTTCATTCTCATCAGCAAAGATAAATTACTCCATACATGGAGCTTGTAAAACACTGCAAGCTCCAGCTATTTGAACAAAGTAGTCTGTTAATAATGCATGCAAGGAATTATTAGTAATTAAGAACTGTTTCTCCTTGTTCCTGCAGTCAAAACAAGGGAGCAAACATTGAAACATGTAATCTTTGTTGATAGTTCAGATTTTCTGTCTGGAATAGCAGATCCTGCTTCATCTGCACAGCTTTCTTTGAAAGAAAACTAAATTAGTTATGTATCCAGTCTGCAGTACAGCTTGAGCCCTGAGATAGGTCAGCACTGTCCTTTAGAGTGGAATATATGCTTACATCAGCAGAATCTAAAAGTGAGAAAAGCTTTCTCTGAAAATCTCAACCTATCATTTGATACAAGAAGACATTGAAAGTGGTGTTATGATGTGACAGAAACGTGGTGTGGCAGGATCCCTAGGCAGCCCGTTCACTGAAGTGGCATGTTTTTAAAGTAAAAAGGCTCTCCTTTAAAAAAAAAAAAAAAAAAAATCCCCACCAGAAATATTCCAACTGGATTACTGGATTTACCAGAGTGCAGAATAATAATCTGCAGTGGGATGACCCTGAGAGGGAGTGCGGAGCTCTGAGGTGAATCTGATTTTAAAAGGTTTGATTAAACAGATCTCCTATCAGCTCTGTCCATGAAGAGTAGGAGCTTTCCCCCAGTTCAGCCCTGGCCAGCACCTCTGATTTGCCAGCTCTCTTCAGGGTCCCTGGGAATCTTCCTTCTGTCCCTCACCTCACAAATCTGGCTTTGGGTCTGCCCTCAGCTGCAGGGAGCCGCTGCTCCTCTCCCAGTCTGCACTCTGCTGCAGGCTCAGCTCCTGTATTTCATACCCTCTCTGTATGCATTTGCCCTCCCAAACCTTCCCCCAAATAAATCTGTGCAGTTACTCTCAGGAAAAGTAGACATCTCCCCGTCCTCCAGGGGGATTACTTCAGGCTGTCGCAAGTACTGGGCAGTTCCTGGTATCTGTGCAATCTGTGTGGTTATTTAATGGTGAGTTATCCCTGCAGAGAAGGACTGAAGGGTACTGGGGGATGTACACTTGGAAATGAGCTGGCAATGGGCCCTTGCAGCCCAGAGAGCCAACTGCATCTTGGGCTGCATCGAAAGAGGTGTGACCAGCAGGGTGAGGGAAATGATTCTCCCCACTACTCCATCCACTCTGGTGAGGGCCCACCTGGAGTGCTGCATCCTGCTCTGGAGTCCCCAGCACAATAAAGACAGAGACCTGTTAGTCTCAGAGGGCTGGAGCACCTCTCCTATGAAGAGAGGCTGACAGGTGAGTTTGTTCAGCCTGGAGAAGGCTCCAGGGAGACCTCACAGAAAGCTTTCAATATATAAAGGAGGCTGATAAGAAAGGTATAGCAAGATTTTTTACCAGGGACTGTAGTGACATGACAAGGGACAGCAGTTTTAAATTGAAAGAGGTTAGATTTAAATTGTAGATAAGAAAGAATTTTATTTTTTTTTTTAACGGTGGTGAGACATTGAAACAAGTTACCTGAGGAAGTTGTGGATGCCCCATCACTGACAGTGTTCATTCAGGTGAGACAGCACATTGAGCAACCTGGGGTAGTGTAAGATGCCCTTACAGGGGTATTGGACTAGATGATGTTTGAAGGTCCCTTCCAACCCAAACCACTCTGTAAATGTATGATTCTGTGTTGTTCTCTCCAGAGACACAGTCTTTATCAGAACATGCAACAGCAGTTGCTTTCACCAAACTGAAGATCTGTAGTAGTTTCTTTGGGTGTTGGTTTGTTGGTTTTGTTTTCTTTTTTTAATAAATGCAAAGACCAGTGAAAAACATGGCAGTGTTTTGCACCCCTTTTCGGCAGAGAAAGCTACTCCAGGATCTCCTGCCACTAACGAAAAGCCCTCTTTGCTTGTTCTCTGGGCTTGTGGCTCTAACGTACTAGTTGTATAAGCTGCAGCTGGTCTCAATGTTTTTGCCATACCCCAGGCTTTTGTGCCACAAAATATTAACAAAGTAACCACAAGTTATAGTAATTTCTGCTGTTATAAAGGTTTGTGCATAATTACACCACTGGACCAGAAACCATTTTGCAAGTCTGTCTTTCCCCCTCAGTGATGTCGTTACTACGTGGTTTACTACAAACGCTGAACGTAGCATCTTTTTTACATAAATCCTGGTTTTCTTTGAGCACAGGTTTACAATATTATGTCAGAAAATAACTTTGGTCTGAAATTTTTGCAGTATTTTTAAATATGACAAATTGGCAAGGTGAAAAAACTCATAAAGTGATTTTTTTGAAAGCTCTTTAACTTAGATAGCTATGCTGCAATTCAAAATATTTTTTGGGCTCTGGCTTTTGAAGAAAACCAGTAGTATAGTACACATTCCAGAAATGAAAGTTTATGAAGTGGCAGTTCATTCACTTTGGTAGATCTCAATCTTTGCTTTACAATGTCTAAAGATCAGAATTATAACAATGAAGCTAATAACAGAACAAATTAGAAGTCAAAAGTCTATGTTACACCTAAAAGCACTGAAATGCTTTCTCATATTTTGATGGAGTATTAGACAAAACTGCATCCACAAAGATTGCATTTTAAGAAAAAAACACCACAGTTTGACCATATGTCAGTCCTAGGTTAACATTTTCTTTACTGGAATTTACTGGAAAATATTTTTGGATTTAAAGGAAACATAGGAAACATTCTTTTTAAAGCCATTTCTGAAAATAATATGATGGTCTTCCATTTCATTAAATATCAGAATATTTAGCATTATGAGAATTTTGTTCATAATAGTTATGAGTATACTTACTATTCTTTAATTGTCTTTTATTTCTGTAGATAGAACTTATGTATCCTAAATGTATTTTGATAACCATTTTCCCCTTTCTGCTTGCACTAGTCTGGTGCCGTCACATTGCTGTGATATTCTGTCAATACATTTACATCATCAGTTATTGAGCATAATAACTTTACATCAATTTTAGCATAACGTATAGATATAGTGAGAAAGTATCACTCATCAAGCACTGCTGATTGTGTTACCCTTTAAGACTATTTGAAACAATCCAGTGTTGTTGCAGGCATTACTGCTTTTACTTAGGCCAATATAAGGCAGAACAAAATTCACTCAGCAGAACTCTAGTGAGACAATTAAGAAGTGGTGGGAAGAGAGAGTTATTCTTTTGTTTGCATTAAAGCTTTAGATTTATAAGTACAACATCCGTTTGATTGTATACCAATCCTGTTATTTCATGTGTTTGTTATTACAGTGCTCCTAATTCCTACTTACAACCATAGTCCTATTATGTGCCTGTAGAAATGAATGTTTGTAGAAAACCAAATAGATCTGATGCTGATAGCTTTCTCAGATGAAAGGTAAAGAGTCCATTTGCATATTTTTATGCACATATCATCTGTATTCAGAAAGTCAATACAAGAAGGGTGGAACAATCAACAGATTTTACACAGCTATTTGCTTTGTATTCCTTAATCTGAAATAAGACTTTTTTTTTTAAGCCATCAGATGTGTAAGGCCCTGTAACAATTTTTCTTAGGAAATGGCAAAGGTGAAAACCCATTTGATTTAAGGTAGAGATCAGTAAATTTGTGAGGGATTACCTGATATGGTTCTTTCTAGATACCAGAAGGGAATCTGGTGATCTCAGAACTCTCTTCCACTTGGAGAGTCATACTATATTTCAAGTGTAAACCAGATGCATGAGTTTTAGTGGCATGAGTCAAGAGGCCACCTTGATACTTTCAGTGCACATTGAAGTCCATATTGCCTGTTTGAACAACATGTTCCTGACCGTTGGTGTATTTCTATCCAGAGAGCCAAATTAAACTTGGTCCTCTTGCATTCAGTACATGATTTGACATAAATCATGACTGCAGTGGCATGTCCAGGACCTTTGCCAGACTGAGCACTTAACATAGTTTATGTCCTGAACTAGTGTTCCTTACTCAGCTCCCACACTGGATTTTTAGCACTAGCTTTACATCTCTGTTTTAATTACAGTAATGTTGCTGAATGTCCCCTTATTGAATCTGTGACTCTTTCTTTGCCATGATTGTGCCAATCTCAAAGCCTGAAGTTAAATCAAGTAACCTGGCTATTTTTGCTGTGCCTGGCAGAGATTTGTGGAGGCTTTTCAAATTCTCTCTGTTTCATGAATTGCATGTTTAAAATTCACTGTCACAAATTCAGACTCTCTTTGGTGTTCATACTGCAGGAAAGTTGGCTGCATCTCCTTTATCCTAGCTCAGTCACATTTTCTTCTCAGGATTACATATCCTGTGGGACCAAGTGTTACTCCAGAGGTATTCTGTCATGTTTCGTGAGGTCCTAAAGGAAAACATCAGAGAAGCAAACTGATGTATGTCACTAGTGGTGATATTGCACTAAAAAATGTTTGCTTTCCAAAATCCATTTTCAATAGAAGTAATAAATCATTTAATTGCTTTCCAGAAGTCTGCTGCAGCACAGCCAACCTCCTGCTTAACTGGCCAGACAGACTTCAGCAAACACTCTGCACAGAAGAGGTGAAAAGGGGCCCTCACATAATGGCAGGAGAAAATTTGTTTCTGTGTTGGCAAAAGCAACTATTTCTCCCTAAATCACATGCCAGAACAATGCAGTCACCCCAAAATGTAGCATATTGTGCTGCTCTTAAGTTGTAGCATGGGAGTCTGAGCCCTCATTGTTCTTTCCCGTATGCCAGTAAGCAGTAGTGTTTACTGTACAATTTCTATGTGTTCAGCTTTTGTGCCTACTTAATTACAAGGAAGCAGCTACAATTTAAAGGCCCTGCATTTCTGAAAGCAGGACAAAACACTACTGGACAAAACTTACATGTTCTGTGACTGAGCAAGTGCTTTTTAGCAGCTTTAAAGGACTAGAATCTTCATTCTTCCTATACATGTCCAGCCCTGAGTCTTTTTCATCACATACCATTGAGTTCCACAACAAAGATGAACAAATGTATGTGTTTGGTAAATTTGCAATGTCAGTGTAAGTGACAGGAGCTACCTGGGGAGCAGCAGATGATCTACAAGGGGTCTGGAGAAGTTCTGCAGCCTGTTGCTTAGAACACATACAGTGGGAGATCACAGGGGCCAGGGCTGGAATAAGGTAGGGGTGCCAAAGGCTTTCAGTGTGTTCATTGAAGATGATAACAAAGCAGTAATGAGACAAACCCAGCTCTACTAGACAAGGACTGTTTTCCTGCAAAAAATGACCCAGAATTAAAGAAGCAACTTAGTTGCAAAGGCAATGGACCAATCTCCTCCTTCTTAAACTGTAACTCAGGTTCACAAACCAGAAATGCTCCTGTGCAATGCACTTTCTAAGAAATAGGCTAAAACTAGCTGCAGTCATGTTTTTTTTCTCCCAGATGTTACTAAAGATTTTTCAGAAGAATTCAGCTTCCTTCGATAACTCACCAAGGGTGAGTTTCTGCAGAGGCAAGAGCTACAGCAGATGCTGCAGGGTTTAGCTCTGAGCATATTAAATGTATTGCACATCACCCAATATCCTGAGTGGTTCAAATATATGATAATTTTGCAATTAAAGAAATGTTGCTGATGTAAACTAGCATGGGAGCAATTCTCACCTTCTACTTTTGACTTAAATTAAATGTAAATCCTGGAAAAATAAGTCGTGAAACCACACCTCCCATTCTGCTTTCTCCTTTTATACTAGTTGATCAGTGAACTTACAGAAAGCTTATCTCCTTATGCAAGTGAATTTGGATTAAGGGTGTGTACATGAATTTAAACTGTGCTGCTTCTCATTGATTGGCTTCCTAGGATATTGTTCTTATCTGGGAAGTGAGGGGTCTGTATACAAAACCAATTCAGAATAAGACACTCTTTACTGCTTCAGAAAGCTTTATTTCCACATTAGCCTTCATCTGCAAAGTACTTGGTTAGACAGGGTGTAACTCCTGGAATAAGCTGTTCAAAAGAGGCAGGAAGGGTTGGAAGACTAAGGCTGTGCTATTGGCCCTACAGAGCATCAATCACAAACCCACATCCTTTCTGATAACCCACAAGAGCTGATAATGGTTGAAACAGTGTTTGCTGCTCTTAGGTCTCTATAGGCCTGTGAGCAATTTGCAATCTTGGACAACATTTAAAATTCTGCCTCATTTGTGGCCATTACGGTATTTATGGTATTTTTCATAGAGCTCGAAATACTAACACCCTGGCATCCTGGGTCTATTCCAGCATGTATACTTCCAGTTTGTTTACCTGTGCTAGCTCTGTAGTTCCATCTCCTGTAGCCAAACCATTTGCTTCTTCTTGTTCTAAACTAGCAAATAAATGCCATGTTGTCAGCCTGTTGACTCACAGGGCAGGGCATTCCTACAGCTTGCACTGTTATTACACCTGTCTTGTAAAGAAAGCTTGTTATATCACACATGCATAAAACATTTTAGCTGTCACCATCTTTCCCTCATTCTTTTAACTATTCAAACATTTACCTAAGGAATGGTCATTTTCCCTTCTTGGCCAACACGAGGTTTGGGTTTGGTTTTGTTTGCTTTTTTTTTACTGGAAAAACAGTTTCCAGAATTTGGGGGGTTTTTTTTAGAAATGCAGTTTTCTTCCTCTGACATTTTTTTCATCCTGGATCACTGACATTCTTCCTCTTTTTCCTGTTTTTTTGTTTTTTACATATGATTAAAGGGGCCATTAGGTATATCTAGCAAATTAACTCTTAAATCAGAAAAAAACCCTACACGAGTAAGAATAGAAATTGATTAAATCTTTACACTGGGCCTGTGAGCAGTGCCAGTATTGACTACTTCTACTATCTACATTGGCTAAACACTATATTATTAATAATGATAATAATAATAGACTCAAAGATCCTAAGAGAGAAAAAGATTAATAATTTTCCAGCATTTTCAGGGTAGTACTGATCATCTGTTCTTATTCCCGTCTCTCAGCAAAACTGAGGCAGTGAAGAGACACACTCTATTTACAATGATTTTAGGCCATACATGGTGGAAAGCATTTCACTGTCCAGTGGCCAACAAATTCCTCCAAAGAACCTGTGTTTGATGCTTCAGCAGAGGGGAGACATTCATATTAATTTTGTATTGATATGAGCCTTGCAAGGCTGACTAGTTTATTGAATCAACAATTAAAAGTTCTTTCATTAGTTTATCTACATGAAGATGTAGGGATTTTATTTTTTTTAAATTGAGATATGTGGCCTAAGTTTCCAGGATGTATAGTCTAATAATATTTGGCAGCAGTGTCTGCTTTTAAGAGTGTTTTTCTCAGGGTTGACCTCACATATGTTTCTTGATGAAAACCAGCATGTACCTTCCTGCTTCACTCAAGACTGGGCAATGAGGCCTTACTTCATATTTTCTGCACACCCAAATTGTCAGCAGTAATAGCTGAATAGAACCACTGAAATACCAATTTTGTTCAGTAAGAACAAAGTCTTTTTGACCACTGTTTTTTCACTTTTTGTCTTGAAAATCAAGGGAAATCAAAATTAACCAGCCTGCCTGCAGCAGTGAAAACAAATAGAGTTCCCCTAGGAAGGTTGCCTAATGCTGCAGATTTCTCACATATTCATTTTGGTGGAAAGCATCTGGAAGAATAAGCAGAGCCATATTTAACAATAAAAAGGCACTGAAAATGCAATTGATTGGTAGGAAAGTTAATCTCCTTATGTTTTGAAGCTTGATTTACAGGCAGAGTTGTGATGTCGGATATATTTTCAGTTAAGATAGTGTACACACAGTACAATTCTTTTGTGTCATAAGAGCATTAGGATTCTTGGTGAAGAAAGGCTCTATTATAAATGCAATACATTATTATAATTATTAATATGTTAACAATTGTAAGAATTATTGCAAAGGAAGTGAGCTATTTGTTCAAACAATATCATTTTATCATCAGTTCCTATCGATGCACAATATAAATGGGATTGAATCCAGTCCACAATGTCAAAGTCCAACTGAATTTCATTTACAGTGCATTAAGCAGGAAAGAAAGATAATTTGGGAAGTGTGGGATGTTTGCACTTGGCTTACTTTGGCAAGACTCATTGCTGCATAATACATTCCTGACTTTCCTATTTTTGAAGTCAACATATGTGGGTCTTCTTCAGTGCCAGGAGATCAGTGTGTTTCTTACAAAACAAGGTTACATAATGCTCCTAGCACATGTGTGCCAAGGGGAAACCCCCTTTATTCCATGTCCTGCAGCCTTTTAAATCAAGTGTTGGCATTTTTTCCATTCTACTGCATGTGGTTAATTTTTTTAACCTGCTGCAAGTAAAAAAAAAAAAAAAAAAAAAAAAAAACCAAAAAAAAAAAAAAACCAGTCCAGAGTTTGCAATGAGTGCACCTGCCAGAGAACTAGGTGGTGCCCAGCCTGATGTATTTTGGCCCTACACTGAGCCCATTTACCTCTAAACTTTCAAGGTAGATTGAGATATTATTGCTAGCTTTATCCTTTGTCCCTCAATTACATGTTCTTGGCACGTCCTCTCTCCCAGAAGGAGTGAAAGAGCTCCACCACTGCTTTTTCATCATCACCCCCAGCATCACCATCTGCTCTGCATGATCTCCAGCCCAGTGGGTGCTCTGGATTTACAGCTATCCCAGTCAGTTTTTGCTAAGACTTGTCAACACATTTCCTCTTTAAATAGCACAAAAATATACATGGTGGGAAGAAGGGGAGGAGAGTGCACCCTGAATGATTTTGCAAAACTTGATCTCCTTTTCCTGACCAGCTGGGAGCACTCTGAGAATGATTCCTGAATTCCAGCTGCCTTGTTTGCATGAGGCTGGAGTGTTTAGTGGAGAGAAAAGGAAGGAAGTGGCAGCTGCAAACTGTTGAATATTTTCTGAGGACTTTCTTCCAGGCCATGATTAATTTCTGGCAATTCCAGGTGTAAACAGTATAAGCACTACCTGAAGTGCTGACCTTCTGGAAGTCCTGTAGGCCATCTCTATCCCTCACCAAATTACATCTGATTGCCGTCTTCACAACATGCATGGAGACTCATCCCCCACCATCTTTGTATTTGGTACTTTGTATGTCCCCTAGGCCAGGTGCCAGTGGATCGAAATTGCCGTGGAACAGCTGCAGATAAGGCATGGACCTGCTGGCTATACACTGGCTCACATCCTGTGGGACTTGTGGCCACCAGAAACTCCACTTGAGGAATTTCTCCTGTCTGGACAGGTGTCTTCTTCCTTGGAGAGGTGTGGATCAGACAACATGAGGAGGCCAGAGTAGGGAGGACAGAGAGGCAGAGACATATTACTCCAGTTTGAGAGGGCACGTGTGTGGTGGGATGCTGTGGGCCTTGTGTGACCAGGTCTAGACAATCCTTCTGGAGTGTCATCAAAGTCCAGCTTCCCGGGGAAATAAAGGCTGTGCCTCTTCCCTGCATCAAGTACAGCATCTATACTGCAGCTGGTCTTTTAATCATTGACACACTGCCCTCCAAATAAATTTTACTTGACATTGATTGAGGCTTCTGAATGGGCAGAATTTACTTGCTCTTGCTCCTCTTGCTATCCTTAGGCATTCAGTATTATAAGACCTCTCACACATATCTGGGGGTTTTTGTTCTGCTTTTGGAAAATTCCACTGCTTCAAACTCTAGCCATTTTCAGGAAAAGGAAAGTAGGTGAAAATTGGTTATCATTAACTTTTAGTCATTGTTTAGCCTGATCGTAGACTGCTTGCTAACTGATAGTTCTTTGTGCTGGTCTCTTTTGAAATGAGACTTGTAGCTGCCCCTCCTTTCCTGCTTAGCAGAAGCAGCAGGAGGTAAGAGGAGGAGGTAGAGAGATTTAAATCCAAACAAGAGCCCTCATGTTGCATTTACAGAGGAATTTCTCCATTTCTTAAAGGGTCACGGCGTGCAGTTCTGTGACTTCAAAACACAGGGTACCAGGAAGCTGATTACGTTTTTGCTGTTACCGTATCAGAACTATTGAGTGTTTAATGGACCATGTCTGACCTAATAATTAAAAAACCCTTTGTCAATGGCTTTATAGATCCTAAAGCCAAGTAAATTTCAGAAAAAAAACCCCAGCATTTTTCCTTTAAAAAGGCAATTACTGAGCTTCTAGCCCATCTCTCTTGATTGAGGTTTGTTCGAGTCATGGAGGGTTGGTCTTAAACAAATATGCCAATGAATTTTTTACGTCAAAGTCGTGTTCACTCTCTTGTGTCTAATGTCAAAGGTATTGAGGAAATTCCATCAACAAAATCATTTTCCAGTCTCCCTGCATTCACTGCCAAGAACAGCATCAGCACAGCTGATAAACAGAGCTGCCATTTTCTGTAACATTGCTTTCAAAGGAAAACCAGAGCAAAACCAGTAGAGTCACTGAAATATAAATGGAGAAAAGAAAACGCTTAAACCACCACTTTTGTAGTTCTCTGTTGAATGAGACTTTACGATATGTTAGTGGAATTTAGGTCTAAACTGAAACAGATGCTAAAATTTGCTTCTTGAATTAAGACCCTGGCGTAGTTGGGGGCTGCTCATCTTTGGTGTAATAAAGGCCATGCAAGGATGTTCAGAACTACACTGTAAGTGAAAGACTCATCAGGGTTCAGTGCCCCTCCTAACTAACTCTATGCATGGTTGTTACCCTCACATGGTGTTAGACACATCCACACCCCCACACCCTACATCCCCCTTCAGATTACTGTTCTCTATTGGCCATTCCTGGTTTTGTTGGTCACTTTATCTTTGCAAAAGAATAAGGATGCTGGAATGAGATAGCTATTGTTTTTTCATATTATCTGGGATTCATCTCTGGGAAAGCGAAGGAGGAGATTTAAAACTCAGTAAGTTCAAAGGGAGAAAAATTAGAATAGCTTTCACTGCACACCATCTTCAGTTACTAGATAAACAGAGGCCTTATGTGCGCACAAGGCCTTATGCCTAAGGCCAGAGCCTGTTCTCTCAAGCAAACCAGAAGGACTTCAGGTGTTTTTCAGCCAGATACTGGAACCAAACCTAACCAAACTTTAAGGTGTTCAAATTCTGCATTCTGATTTTCCATATAGGATGTTTCCCTATTTCACAACTTGTCTAAAAGAGAAAACAGGAGGATGTGGCTTTGCATTGCAGAACCTAAACTCCTTTTAAATCGCCTCTCCCTCTGCTTATCTTCATTCCTCTACTCATTCTTTCCTGTATCATGTGCTTGTGATGCAATTGCAGGAACAACACGTGGGCCCACAGCCCATGCTCACAGCAGAAATATTACAGCCCCAGGATTACCGCATTTATAGAGCTGGAAGAGTTAATGAAGAGTAAATGGCAACAGGCAACTTGAGAGGAGGGAGAGATGTTAAGAATTGAGGCATTGTTTTCTGGATTAATGGTTCGTACACAGAAAAGAAAGTCAAAACCTTTCCTGCTATAGGCAGTTGGGATTGGTAGAACCAGGTCACACCTTTAGAAAAAAATTCTTAGCAATTTACTCCAAACAATTCCAAGCAAACTGAAACTTTACAGGTTACTTAGTATCCCCCGATGTACCATTCAGGGAAGACTTAACACTTGTGATTGGAGTTGCAGTGTTTAACACGCCTGATACTGGAGCTGTAGCAATGGGAAGAGAGAAGTGTTCTGGATGGATGGATACTGTGAGGCTGAATCCTCCTGCTCTGCAAACTCTGGAGGACACTAGGCTGTGACTGACCAAAGCTGAAAAGGGCGAGTGTTAGGAAGGGTAACCAAAGCACCTGGAGTCACATATTGAAAAAGTAATCTTAACAGTGAATCACCAAAAGTGGTTATTCACTGTATCCTCTTAAATACTTCCTCTGACAAAGTTATCCAGTTGGTCAGTGTTAGCAACAATGTTAGTTGCTATGCAGAACTACCTATGAGAAGAACTCAACCTCTAGAAGAAGAGATGAGTTCAGACAGAAGAAATATCACCAGAAGAAGTGTTATGCAGATTTCCCAGTTGGAAACAATACATGACAATGTCTTCACGTACTTGTGGATCAGTAGATTTCATTCTCAGTCTCTTTTCTCTCCTACACTCTGCCTTGTCTTTTCCTGGATGGCTGCTTCTTCCCAAATGTACCTAAGATTATTTCTAAGTGCTTGCATTCTTCTTTAAGGTACTTGGCAGTTCAGTTCTGTAGAAACACTGTTGGAACTTCGTTTATTAAGAAAATACAACCTACTGCTCGGCCTACCTTGTGTAATCATAGGTTGGCATAATACCAACATTGGTCACAAATTTTGTGGGGCCAGATGTGCTTTAACAGATAGACTCTTGCTCCATTTGCTCCTATTTTTATGAGGGCAATGCCTAAGAGGAAGAGCTGGGGCACAGGTTTGCCTGTGGTGTCATCACACTAGATTTTGGTTCCTAGGATCCTCTTTAAGTTTTAGTCCACATAGATGAGGTCACAACCTGAATGCCTCAAATGTCACTTTGGGTTTATACTATCTAATTCCATCCATTTAAGTGTATTCATGAGTTAAGGTCCTTAGTTGCCCACCAAGTCAATACCCCACCAAGGCAGTTCAGCCAATTAGAGACACAAATCCCCTTGCATAATTCTCCACTGACTCAGGTCCTGAATGAAGTATTTCACTTAGGTAACCACATCAAACTGAATGTTATTAAGATCCTCATATTCTTTTGGCAGGTAATCTCTTGACATCAATTAAAATTAAAATTTGCTGTGAATACTCACTTAAATATACTTACCAGGGCTCCAGTCTTTGAGCACAAAGTGTTTCCCTGCCTCCCTACCTGTAACCCATCAAATATCTGTTGGTGGTCTGACATGGAGAGAGATCCCATCAAGAATCTGTCTGATCTTGGGCAAATATGCCCCAGATTTGACCAATCTTTATCCTGCAATTTATTGTCCAGATACTTTGCAAGTCTTTCAGTGTGCTCCTTGGTGAACCTGAATGCTTTGTAAAGCCTCTTGTCCACAAAGCTCACAGTCTAACCTGCAATTTTATTCCACATACACAACAAATCCTGTGACTGGTCAGCTTGAAGATTATAGATTCTGAGAAGTGATTGGAACAACAGCATAAAACTAGTAGTAACTTCATGATCAAGGAAACTTTCCATAAGCTTGGGGAAGCAGAGTTCAGTTGTGCTACTATCAAATGTCAAGTTAAATATTACTTTGATTTCTGAAGGCAGTAATTGGTTCCAACTCTTAGCCCTGCAAAGCTGCCCAGTCCTAGCACCGCCCTTGTCATGTGTGCTCTTGTGATCAGTGGCGTTTCCTGGAAGATGGCTTGAACCAGCAGACATGAGTTTCCAGGAGGGACCATATTTCAGTATCGGGGGGTGGCTTTCAGCATCCTGAGTGAAGCAGCTCATTCAATACAAAGCCTCAGATCTCAAGGGCAGAGGAGTCAAGGGGAAGATCTCACTGACTACAGCTGGATTAGGATCACATCTGTCATCCTCACTGCCTCTGGTGATTTTCTGTATCAGCTGACTTCAGAATAATGTTGTAGTTACATGTGATGCAGGGTGCCAGGAGGGAAGCCCTGTTCATGGGCTGTAGGAAATTAAAGGACCTTCTTCAGCAGAACTGCAAGAATAACTCAGCAACAGAGAGCCACACATTACTCAGTACGATAAAGGCCAAATTCCTCCATGTTTGCACTTAATATCCATAACTGGGGAACAGTGGAAGTGCTTGTAAACACATAGGAACTTCCTATAGCATGACTAAAATGAATGATAGTTTTTTGGTGATTTGTTTTTGTTTTGTTTGTTTGTTTGTTTGTTTTTTCCAAATATCAGGGGTTATCATCAGTTCATCCAGCCTCCTTGTATCCCGTGAAGAATTTTGAATTGTGAATTTCCTTCCCAACTCTCTCTCCATCCCATCCATCACCTTAAGTTTATACTTCCTAGGTTACTTTCTTGGTGTTGCAAGGACATTAATTATCTTCATACTGTATTTCATTCTACTCTATGAAGTACCCCTTAATGAAGGTTAATCCTATTTTAAAATATGATCCACCCACTAAATTCAGCTACTGGATTTTTTTTTTTTCTCTACCTGTTTCCCAGCCTTTCACAAAGCCATTAAGTATAATGAGATCTGGAAAGTGAAACCATTTTTTATGGATCAGATTTTCCTGTCCACTCGGGAAATAATAGTGTAGGGTATTACTAAAGTGTTTGACTTCTAAAGAAGTATTATAACCCACCATCTTTACATGTTAGGGTTTTGTTGATTTTTTCAGCCAGTGCTTCCGAAGAACACTTCTTTCCTTGACTTTGTTTCTTAGATTAAAAACATCCTGGTTAGGAAGAAATTAAGGAAATGGTCGTATAGTTTGATATGTTCCCCAAATTGTTATGCAAAATGAAATGCACACTGGTAAATATAGATCACTTTACTCTGGGGGGAGATGTAATCATAGATAAATAAAAGAGAACAGTCAGATAATAGTTCTACAGTAATGAACAATGGTTGTATGTTTGCTTAGCTGTACTCAGAAAAGAAGATTTCCCTTGCTGAGAAACTGCCACCCATGTAAGACAAATTTGCTCAACTCTGTGCTAAACTGTCTGCTTTGACTGACTGGATGAAACAGATCCAGAGTGATTAGAGATGAGTAAGAATAGGGACAATGGTCAACTGTTATATCAAAATCCATCAGACACGTGTTCCAGAAAAACAGTAGTGGAGGAAATGTGATCTATTGTAGCTTGAGGATCCTGCATTTTCCCCGAGGGAACCTTTCCCCAAAGCCATAGTAGTTAAAATGCACATTTTGTTTTCTTCACAGTGGCTACTTACGTGACAGGTCTCAGGGTTAAAGCACCATAAATCATATTTTTATTTTGTCAGGATGCTTAAAAATCTGATATAAACAGGCTCCTGACAAAAATGTTACACCACTGGAATGGCCAAGAGTCATTGATTTTATGTTTACAGGTTCTCTTCCCCAGATTCAAAACAGTCCAGTTTACAGCCAAATTAGAGTTGTCATGGAAGCAATTTCAGACTTCGAAAGCCACTTCTATCAATGGGTTAACCGGGACAGATGAGCTAGCTAAGGAGAATTGAGATGCTCATTCCTCACAATAATAATGCCCATTTTATTTCAAATTATTTCTCCAAATATTTGTATAAAACCATTAACCTAAAGGCTAAAGTGCCTCTTACTTCAAATCAGTCTCAGTTTGTGCTGGAGTTCTGCCATGGAGCAGAACCAGCAAGCCCACAAAGACAGGGAAGGTAAAACAGCAAAAAACTATGATTACATAGCAACTGAAAACTGTACCCAAAATATCTCTCTTTATCTAACAAGGACGATCCTGTTTTCTACTGAAGTTCATAGAAGGTAGAAGTACGAAAGAAAAGGTGCCCTAAGATCTGCTGTAACAGCTGTTACCCTAAGGATATGTGAAGTGAATGGGTTATGAATGGGCTGAAAGAACGGGTGAAATAAATGTGTGAATGGGTTAATGAACGAGTTGAAATGAATGGGTTAAAACTTCGAGTCCTACAGATGTTAAGGAGTGCATAGAATTGAACAAAATCTGATGAGGTCAAATTTCAGGCTGGTATTGCAGTTTGCAGATTTATTTCCAAACTGTGGAGGGGATGTTGGTTTGGCTGAAGGGCAGTGTAGTTTGCCTGAGGGGTAAGGCCACTCTGCCTCTGTGCACTTTGCACTGGGGGAAAATGGGAGAAACAAAATCTAAGCAATAAATTGATTTTAAAGATCTGGCAAAAAATACGATGACCTTGATCATGTATGAAAAATATCACATCTAGGAAATTACCAAATGTCTGTGCATTCCCATTGGGCCTCTCAGAAACATGGTAACTACGCAAGGTTTTCCTTGAGTTTCTAGAATGAAAACACAGATGGTTTTTATTACAGCAAATAGCAAATTCCTATGAAGCAAATAAAAAAGTTTTAGAATCTATCTCAAACATAACAAGATTACAAGAGGAAAAAGATAAAGCATTTACAGCAGCTTACGTGCCTCAGTGGTGCCTTATCAGGTTATGTGAATACCAATGATCACACAAGTGGCAGTTAAGACAGTAATAAAGTCTGTACAATATTAGGCTTTAGCAATATTGACACTTGCAGGGAAGCAGAAGGTAAGCTGTGTTAAATAAATCTTAATAAATCCCATTAAAGTACGCATTGTTTGCTTGCCATAAAATCAAATCACTAACACAGCTGTCCATGCAGAATATTATCCACATGGTTTCAGATAAAGAAGACTTGTATCTTCATCCTTCAGTTTTCTTTTACAAATGGACAGGGTCCCTCTCAGCAATTTGTCTTTTGTCAACACCTTCTGAACCATGAAAGTTTATTAAGTAACATAGCTGACAAATTTTGCTGCTGGGACACCAATAGAAAAACTAAACCATATATCCAACATCCAGGTAGATTTAAAATGAGTCCTTTGATGTGTTAAAAGGACAAAAAGTAGGGGTTTTTTTCTCAGTCTTCAGTTTATGTGTTATAGTATTATAGTTTCATTTTATTTAAATGCCCTGAAATGCAAGCACACAAACGTACATATATCTCACTCTCATTATTAAGTATAGTTCTTACCTTTTATATATTTCCCCATAACATAAAATATACCCCAAAATTAATACGTTACAGCTATTCAAAGTGTCTCTAGCTTGCATTATTTATAATTGCATTATAACGTTTACGTTAGTTATAACAAAAATGCTTCAGCAAGGTAAAAACACCAACTTAGAGCCACAAAATGTGTGGACATCATCTTTGAACATATCATCCAAAAAATACAAATGTTTTAGTTTAATATTTGTATTGTGCCTTGATTTGTTTTAATTTCCCTAACATGCATACACCTGAATGGATGGAGCTTGTGTGGGGTAACCTGTAGATCTATCCTACACACACTGAAGAAAACTAGACTTGGTAGCTATGGGAATCATATGGATTTCCATGGAAACCAGAGGATAAGTCAGAGAGGATCTATATAAAACACTGAATGTTTTCCTGCAGTGTCTCATCAGAGAGCTAGCTCTCCAGCTGCTGGCTGCAGCAAGACAAGGAAAAGCTCGTCATAAAATAAATCAGATCTAGGTTTCAGTCACTTTGGAAGTGGAAGCTTTTAGTTTCATTTGGCATATTGCACTGACAGGTCCATGAACAACATAAACAGACAAAAACTACCCAGAGTTAAAAATCAGAAATAAACACTCATGGCTATGGTACAGGTTAAGAGAGAAGAAAGAAACTAACAACAAAAAAACACACCCCACCCCAAACAAATCCCCAAGTGCTCTCAGTGCCATTCATGTGAAGACACCCAGCAAAATTCCTGATTTTTAGTCTTGTCCAGAAAGAAAAAATGATGGTTTACCTCATTTAAGTGGTAAGTGTCTTCTCATTGCACATGAAACAAGAAATGTCTTGTCTTGCTGCTCCTCTCTGGACAAAAATTACTGAAGGGAAGTGACAATTCAGATAGTGATTTAGAGTATCATCTAACATTACAAATGTACATAGTCCCTTCTCATACTAAAACATCATGTTCATAGTTTTCTGTTTAGTAAGAGATTGAGACAGTTCCTTGTGCATAATCTCTGTCTGTATGAAGAGAAAACCAAATTTGTGCATAAATCCATGTGTACACATACATAAGTGAATATAAATACAGGTGGCTTGATGTTTTTTCACTGGTCTTTGACTCATCTGCTCTGCTCAATCTTCTTTTTTTCTTCCAATAAAATACATGTATTTTAGCATATCACTTTTTTTTTCTTGAGTCTCTATTACTCAAAAGGAGTAAGGACTGTGAAGTAGTTAATTAAAATAAGTTAAAAGAGGATAACTTATTTTAGCCAAAGATTCAGAGGGTGATAGGACATTTCTTTGTACACAAAGAAAAGATTTGAGTTGGAATTGGGGTGATATGGGTGTGATTCAGGAAAGTTGATGTACACAGAAAGGACTACATCCCATTATTTTCTGTATCCTTTGCTCTGTTCCTCATTATAACACTTCTTTAAAGAGATAGGCCCTGTCTAGGCCAGGATTTTTATGTTTTCCAGATTTATGACCTCCAGGTGAGTTTCCTCTAGGAAAGCAGTATTTCAGATTTGTGCCTTTAATGGGACATCCATTCCAAAGGCAAGATAAATGTTTTCTGGAAAGAAAATACAGTAGGGCACACTGACTTTTGGAATTTATGTCATCTCCCGTATGCAGCAGTAGTGACAAGAAGACATCTGCTCCAACATTTCCACAAGGTCTTCTGCCTACATAGCACACTTTTTTTTAATTGACAGCTCCAAAATTACTTTAGAGCTTTATCCTGCTATCCTGCTATCATTGAATGGAAAGTTGGGATTTTTCATGTGCTATTTCAACATCAGCTGTGTTTGCTTTAAGGCAGGCACCAGAGGACTCTGAAACTTGTCATGAAATAGTGATGCCAAGCCTGACTTTAAGCGTATATTCTCTGACATGAGAAAATTTTATGCAAATGGAACCTATTCCCTGTTTTCTAGACAAATTTCTGATAGGTTTGCTGTGCTCTGATTGATTTATCTTCTTTTTTTAATGTGTGGTAGTTTTACCTGTAGCAAACTGACTAGCCCCTACAAATAATTTTCTATATATTCTTGGAAAGGTATCAAATCCAGAAAGAAAGTTAATTAACCTTTGTGGTCAAGCTGGTAAAGCACAAAACTTATTTGCAGCAGTTACACTGGCTAAATACAGATGGTTAGTCTTGATGAGGACATCACATGTCAGTATGTCCTTTAAGGTTTTACTTCCCTCTAAATAAAATTTTGGCTGTGATATCTCCATTGCTATGAAATTTTAGATAGATGGAAAATCCTGAGAATTTTCTGAGGCATGCAAATTGAATCTCTGCCAAAGAAATGAGAAATTATCTGATGTGCTCCTCTGGCCTAATTTTGCTCTTGGAATGATGATATTACTGGCATACATGAACTGGTGAATTCTCTTAGGAATCCTTTTGGATGAAAGGCATTGTCCAAATGTAAATTTTTACTTTTAGCAGTGTCACTTTGGATTAGGAATTGCATGAGCAGATGTTTGAGTAGCCTGGCTAATTCTCTTTGAAAGGCAGGGCATAAGGTAACAGTGTCACAAGCCTGGTTTGAGTCTAGAGCAATAGGAATTCAGGGAGGCCAGGAGTTAAAAGCAAGGAATACTGGAAAAGACAGGCAAGGTCGGTAAAATGTCCCTACCAGCTCCCTTCTCTTCTTTAGGGAAAAAAAAAAAAAAAAAGAAAAAAAAGAAGGGATATCATGAAAGAATCTCTTTGATGTCTTCTTTCAAAGCCTATCACATTCCCAAGGAGTCTTGAGTCTTCCCTTCATCAGTTTTGTTTATAATTTTAAGTTTTCCATATACCTCCACAACTTTCTTGGTTAGATGGCTTCCAGCAGGCCACATTTCCATCAACTCCAGGAGCTGCTGCTCACCACATTCTCTCATTTTGCACCACTGAGAACAGGATGCTGCTTCCTCTGCCATATTTGAAAAGACCTGATTTTTCCTAGAGCTGGATCTTTTTACTACATTCTTTAAGTATGCATGCACTGATTTATGAACACAAGACTCCAAACAATCTGTGTGCCAGAACTGTTCAGTCCCATTTGGGAGTAGATTAGAACCTGACTTCAATATTCAGCCTTTCTGCAATTGTCAAAGAATGAAGATCACTTAGAAGGCATCTCTGCTGATGTTCAGAGCCGGTTTGTTTTGCGTTCTACCAGACACCCTCCCACCTTTACATCTAGTCCTGTATCCTGTGTTCTGTATCCCATATCTGTCCTGTGTCCTGCACTGAAATGCATGTCCATGCATTTTTAAAGTCAGCACCAAGGATTCCTGCCAAAGGCCAGGTGATGCCAAAGGGGCCTCTCCTTGACATCTCACATCCATTCCCATGGGGAACGTTTCTGCAGACACTTGATTCTCCTCCAGACATCTCTCCACTTCATGTGGAATGTGAGAGATGGTATGCTGAGAGGTCAAGAGCCAGGAACAAGAAATTGAGTAAATCCTGTCCACCAGCTTTCTGTGTTAAGTTGTGCACGTGTGCTGACTCCAATGACACAGACGCTGGCTGGAAAGTCAGCAGCTGACGGGTCAGTCTGGGACCCAGAGGTGACCAGACCTCCCACCATGGTCAGGCTGCACTGCTGTGTGGGGTCAAGTGAAAAAACACAAGGTTGAGATGAAAGGCAGATAGGCCAATATTAAGGGCAGTGTAACTTCAACTACAGCTGCAGCTTTACTGACGTAGCAGAACTATGCAAAACTGTGAGGGTACACGTACACAGATTCCTTGCTGAATGCTTTCAGTGGGTCACCCCAGTATTTGCAGTGATTTAGCTTTAGGCAAAGCCGCAAGGTGCTGTGTTCATCCAGAAAAGTCTTCCCATGTAACCTGTACTGTTGACATAGGAAAAAAAATGGTATTTTTTTACTTCCCTTTATCTTGCTAATATGTGATGTTAGCTAAGGTAAAAATGAACCAGAAAGAGAATGAAAACTACTGAAATAAAAATATCTGCTATCTCACCTGCATTATTCTCTGCATTTCCAGCACAGACACCTCCCCAGTAATAACACTCTCTCACATTCATTCAAGGCCTTTTGTGTGCTGTGACTTCACAAGCTCTGTTCAGAATCTACTGTGGAGAGGTGATTTCCATTTGTAGGCAAGGCAGAGCACAGAGAAACACTGCAGAACAGAGGATAACTGTTGCACTCTATTTAGCTGTAAATTTAAAGCCAGATTTCTAGCCATGAAAATTCCTCCAAGCTGTAAGCAGACCACCATAAGATTAGTGGATCTTCTCCTTTATTGAATTTACCTCTGATGGTCGATCTTTATCCGTACAATTGTTGTTTAAGAAAAAGACCATCTTCTAATTTTATGTATGATGGTTGAGAAACAGTGGCCTAATGCTGGGATAAAAGGTGAATGAGTCACCTACTGAATTGTTTATGTCACACAATAAGGGTCTCTGAAAGGTGCCATTCACAGGCAAAATGACTGAGATGGTGCTACAAGTCTGTATCCAGCAAAAGGAAGTACAGGAAGCACAGATGTTGTAGTCACTGGCATTTCCTAAACATCAAAAATCTTTGCTAAATTCAAGTCTTGCTCTTAAGTCTCTGTACCTGCAGAATCCCTTCATAAACCTTGTGGGTTTAAAGTTATCATAATGGCTCAGGTTTAAAACACAGTAAGGTGGAATGTTTCCACGATTTTATTGACATTTTTATCAAGATGACCATCATGACTAAGATTTTGCTGTATTTTCCATTGGAACACATGAGAAAGTACATGATTTTGTACACACATTGCAGACTTTTCAATGGATGTGAGCCAGTGGTCATTTCTGTCTTTCTCATCTGATTTTTGATAGTTTGAAAGTAAAAACTCCTGGTATTTTTAGCTCCTGCTTTACTAGAAAAAACCAGCCAGCTACGTGGCAAATTATTCAAAGAGTTTGCAGTAATGTTCTAAATTTTTAAAGTACCACTGGCATAGTAAAAGTATACCTAGGAATGTAGAGATAATCTTGAAGATAACATGTATTACCCCACTATATTAAGTAGTTAAACCTTAGAGACCCCGGAAGAAAAAAAGAATTTATTCAATTAGTCAATATATTCAAAACTACCTTCTAAAGACCTTTTCCTGATCTCTGTTACTGGCATTCATTTTGACCAGCACACACTGCCTTATAATCTCTATGAATATTTACTGAGGCTTTGCTGCTGGTTCACTGTTTTTACCTAGACAACAAGATTCATGGAAACATTGACAAATCATAATCTAATCACAGATGAGATACTGTAAACGAGCTTTACGTGACTGTACTGGAGTGGCTCAACAGGTTTTGATACGTGTCTGGTACACTTCTGGGTGCTTTATGGGGACATCCCATTAGATTTTTATCCACAAGCACAATCTTTTATTGGCTTGAGAACTTCTTACAACAACCAGTTCCTACTTCACCTTGCCAAATTGCTCTTATAATTGTTTTATCCATCTATCTATCTATCTATCTATCTATCTATCTATCTATCTATCTATCTATCTATCCATCTATCTATCCATCTATCTATCCATCTATCTATCCATCTATGTGTCTGTCTGTCCGTCTGCCTCAATTTGGAAGATCCTTTATTGTTTGGGGCTTTTTTGTTTGTTTTTATTTCTCAGATAAAAGTAACTGGATGCAACCTCATCTGCAACCATGCTGATCTGCTTTCACAATGAATTTTCAGATGCCTGCTTGTGTTTGGCCAAAGGTTGATACATTTGTATATCCCAGTTCCCCAGACATTTAGCTCCTTGAATGGCACCTTCTTCAAAACCAGTTACTGTGCATTGATTTCAGTGAACAGTTTGTGCCTGGCTCATTTGTTGGCCACACAGCTACTTATTGATCAGTGCCTTTAATATGTTATCAAAACAGAAGGAGACAAGACCTGCTCTATCTACAATTATACACACACTGACATGCTAGCTGTGCATCAGGAAGATGGAAAGAAATTCTAACACAAGGATTTTTTTTTTTTAAGTTAATGAATGCTGCAGTATTATCTGTGTTAGAGGAGCTTCTCTTTTCTGTCAGTCGATTTTAATCAATGTGCCTCAAATCCTAAATGAAATCCAGGTGTCTGAAACAGGTTCAAAGAAGGTGCTGGCCTGGGGAATTTGTTGCTTGAGGAAGCAGAAGTTTAAGCCCCTTTGGAGACAATCTCAAAAGTGTGATAAAGAATTTATTCAGTTAGTCAAAAATAGAAAGAGATATGAATATGTCCACAAACACTGAGGAAGCTTGACCTACCTATTATGAAAAAAAAATTACCTGTTGAGAAAAAAAAAATTACTGTATATGGTTAATCATCAAAAAGGAAATAGAAATAATCAGAAAAAACTAGGTAATTCCATATAGATTATCTCTGTTTAAGTTTATTCCAATTTCTTTGATTATATAGAAACAGGAGAAAAGTCTCATGTATAGTATAATCTTTGTAAAATCTTTAAGAGGGTCTGGCAGTACTAGACTCTGTACAGAACCTCTTTTCCATGAGGACTGAGACCACAATTTCTATGATAAAGTTCATCCAACTTTCCTTTCAGTACAATGCTATGAATCATTTGTGTGAATAATGCTCTGAGAGAGTCTGTTTCTGACCAGGCATTGCGAAAGGAAGCATAGGCATCTGATACAAACACTGCAGATATTAAACAGGGCATAAAATGAATTCCACCTCTTTCCCTTTGTCTAATTAATTACACTCTAGAAATATTAGCCATATCCACAAACTGTTACCATTGTTGCAGATCTTCTGGGAGGTGCTCCTTTACGTCATACCCTTTTGATTCAATATTGTTAACGTAAAAATACGCAACACAATGTGGTGAGCTTCGTTATGGTTACTAAAGATAAAGATCTACACATTCACCCCCTGCCTTTTTTTAAGGCACCTTTGGCCTCATGGTTTTGTTCCTCCATGCATGGGTACAGTGTCTTTTGGTACTAGGGAGCTGAGGGGGTAAACACTGTGCCAAAGGGAAAATAGTCTCTATGCATGGCAAACTTTTAATGTCATGCATGGCCAGAGAAGCGAGGGAGAAGCTGTATTTCCAATCTGCACGTTGAGCTCAGTGGATCACCAGGTCTGAATATGGCTCATCTAGTTTCCAACAGGATAGAGTAACTTTAAAGCTCTGTATAAAATTACTCTGGTACAAAGAATTTTTGACAAATATCCGAATTTTTGACAAATATCCAGAAGTCTATTATGCATATATGGCTTTGTCACACAGAATCTGAAATATGGACTACACTGATGGTGCAGGGATTCAGGATGAATCCAGTGATGGTGGTGGGTTCAGGATTTTCTTGGATTATGTGGAATATGTTCACCCCATATAAAGTAAACAGTAAAGATACAATACAGATAAAAATCCAGTGCCCAGCTCAAGGGTTGTACAGTGAGGAGTAAAGATACACAGATGGTGACTGCCCAAGTGGACTTTATTGCAATATCTAAGTAAGTGGAATTTACATTATTCATAAATATGAAAAATAATTTGCCTATTTTATAAATAATCAGTTTATCTGGCTTGTGGGCCTGTTAATGTGATAAAATACCCACCACTTCAGTTAAAAAACTAGTGGACCATATTGTCCTGTGGCATGGTTTGTCTTTCCTGCATTAGTACAGTCCACAGTGTGATCATGACTGCAGCAGGACAGGGGTACTACATCCTATTGTGAGTGGCTCCCCCCTTATATAAACACCTTTATAAGCACCATGAACACACCACATGTATAACACTCATGTTGTAACCATGCTACATTTTTGGTTCAGGCAGAAGCATGTGACTTCTATGTACAGACAAAGCAAACATGAAGCAAACCCAACCAATCAAACCCAGTTAAAATACATATATTTAAAATTCAGTAAAATAAACAGTGTTATGAGGAAAAAACCAACATGTTGCACAAGCTGTGGAACAAGCTGGCTTCTCTGCTAAATAGCAAGGGTTGAGTTTATAGATCAATATTAGCCTTTCTTTTAATAGCAACAGATTTTCTCTTAATGGAGTTTGCAAGAATCTAGGGCTTCTGGGATCACAGAAAATCACCTGCCAGATTCCATGGAAATTATCCACCAGCTACAGGTATTGTCTGGGAACAGTAGATGAATATGCAGACAGATCCATGGTACATCACTGGATGACCTTAACTGCAACATAAAAACCTGAAGCAATAAGAAAACAAAAGAGTTTATTCAATACAATAAACAGTTGGAAGCAGTGGAGGTGGTTTATACTCACTTAAATGTGCATTTGTCCAGTTTTCTTCTTTTCTGTTCCTCCTTCTGTTCCCAAGCCCAGTATATAAGTGAAATGGAGCACCAAAACCTGGGGTAGGAAAAGACCTTAGGGGGAGAGAAAGGTAGAGGAAGTGCAGCCACAGTACAGCCAAATCTCCAGAAAGGCCCTGTGGCATTCTACGATCTCTATTTTCCAGCAGGTTCTGCAGCAAGGCAGGGGTGACAGCTGCTGAGCAGTGAGGTGTGGTGCTGATGCCCAGTTTTCCAGGAAGCCTGAGGCTCTCATACAGAGCAGCCGGGAAGCAAGATAGCAGTGAAAGGTTTTTGCTTTGCCTGTGAAAAATGCAGCCCCAAGTTTTTCTCCCAGACCAGCTCTTCGTACACTCCTGGGCAGTGAATTTCATTGATCTATACAAGAGTCTTTTTACCTGGAAAATCACCCAGTGAGCTTCCCCATCCCCGTAGGATCAATTGCCTTGTAGTACAAAGGAATGGTGCAAAAACCCTTCCTGGAGATAGAAGGAAGGAGACTCCCTAGCAAAGGATGCCCGCAGTCACCTCTGTGCCATGTGCTTTGTACACCCGGTGGGTGCATCTGTTCCAAACTCTCCTTGTCTCCAGACAGTACCTTGACTCACAGTGACAATGATTAACTGCTGTATCTTGTCTGTAATATGACATCTCCCTCCCAGCATCCACTTCAGCCTCGTGCGACACAGGAGCAAACACAACCCACCAATGAAACACACTTTTCATGTCTTCTTCAACAAATACCTTACATTCCTCACTTTCAGAGATGTAGAAGGCAAAGCACCTTCCATGTGGGAGTTGCAGGCTGATGCTACTTCATGTTCTGCGTCTGGGACTATTTCAGTTGAAAATCAATTAGAAGTATTTAGGTTGTTTAAATAAAAGCTGCAACTTTACTCTGCCAATGATTCATAACTCCCAAGTACAGAAGTAACATTATGTTAAAAGTCTGTTGTTTCCTTGATTTGAGGTTTTGACTTAGAAGAATTGTAGCAGGTCTCAAGGATGCAGCTGTCCAGAGGTGCTGGACTTATTGCCTAAGGACATGTATTGCTGGGGTGTTAGGTTACAATTAATAGAAGAAAGGAAGGAATTAATTTTTCTGGTGAATACCTAACAGACTTTCTAGCAAGATTAAAAAGGTCTTGTGTAATTGCCAAGTGGCTTTTTTTTTCTATGTCTGCATGAAAATTTTGAACATTACAAGTGGTCACTTGGCTAACATTGAGAATGCATCTCACTGGGAACTGGTGGTCACTGCTGACACAGCAATAGGTATTTTCCTAGTACTTCCATCCAGTGACAAATAAAAGGAAGGAAATGACCACAAGGACAGCATGGCTCTATTTCTTAGGTTGTCCAAATCTAAAAGTTATATCAAAAAGGAGGACTGCAGGGAAAGGATCAGCATATAGACTGATTGAATGTGACAGTAGCAGATCTGTATTTTCTTTCAAGTAGGTAGTCTGTGTAATAACTTTGAATAATATGGTCCACAGCTTTGCTCCTGTCTGTCTGTTTTTCAACAAACTTAACTGAGAATATTTGCCTACAGCTGTGACCAGAAATCAAATACTTCAACTTGGTATATACTATATATACCTAGTTACAGATTTAAGACCTGCAAGTACTGCAAGTATGTAATTCCATCAGTCCAGCAACTGTAGTGTAACTATTAATGCTGATGAAGAACAAATGGAAAGTTTTTTACCAAACTGATTTAAAAAAATTTGGAAATGCAAAGAAAATTTTATTTCTCAAGCTAGCTCATGATGTTTTAAAATAGTAGCCTATTCCCATGCAATGCATGTGATGTTATTAACAAGTGAGTGAAAGAGCAATTTTTAATATCAGTATCATGTTTCAATACATACACAATATTTATCACAGTATAATAGGAACTATGTTAGGCAGTTCTAATACTGTAGAATCTTTCAGTATTTTTCCTCTATTTCAGAATCTTTTTCCTCTCATATTCAAAGCTTTTTGCTTAAGAGAAGCAAGAATACCAGGTATTGGAAAGGAAGAATTATTTGGTTAGTTGTCTTGTCGAGGTTTGTATTGGTTCTATATTTTATTGGTTAACATTATAATTATACCATTTATAGTACTAATATCACTAGAAACATAATGTCAAATATTAACTTTGTGACTATCTTGAAAAAATACTGCTGGACTTAAAAGGATATTTGATCCTAAAATATCTTTGCTGTGCAATTTATAAAGATTTCAATCTTACCACATGAATGTACTGCAAGATTGATTTCTTGTATTATTCCTTGAAAGGCAACCATGTGACTTTTCTGATATTAAGGTAAACCACAATATACTTATTTTATTCTCACGTTCAAGGCTCACACCTTCTTTTGTCTGTTCGAGCAACTGTGCAGCTTTTAGCAAGGCCTCCCAAACACTGGTTTCTGTTTGCACAGCTCTGTGGTCATTAGAGTTAGAAGTTTAATACAGTGAATAAATACCTCTCCATGACCAGCTGACTGCCTTCCACATTCATGTACTAGATGCATTAGAGCCTGACACAGTTCTAATTTTGGATGTACAGCATAATTTCAACATTGCAGCAGAATTTATTTTTCTCAGAACTGTGTTAAGATCTTCAGTGAGGATGCCAAAAGAGGCCTTATTGAGCTCATGTCATATGAAAAACAGATTTAGCCCTGATTTGGAAGGATGTGTAAGTGCACAGTAAATGGACAGAAATGCAGGGCAATCACATTGTGGAAGGCTCTTTTTACCTAACTTTGGGGATCTGAAGTTTGAGCACATAAGACTCCACAAATGCCTCACTTCCTCTGTCCAATTCACCCCAAGAGAGGGGTTTTGTTTTCTAGAGCTGCCCATCTTCCTCTCTGAAGTAATGGAGATCTATATGAAACCATAAGGCCAGAGAGCTGTCTTCAGAAGGCTCAGCTTAAGTGAGTCTTCCTAAATGTGACAGCACATATCCTTAGAGATTTTATCTTATGTAAAAAGGAAAATAGATACTTTCATAAATCAGCTGCAGCAGCATGGGCTATTTTAGATGCATTGACACAGGTTTTGTGGTATGTCTGCCCTTTGCTGCTGCTGGAGTGACAGCAAGGTAGACATGCCTTCAGGGAAAGAGATGTCAGTTTATCTGGTGATTCATGCAAGGCGTTGAGAGCCCTGATGTCTTGACAATGAATGTGCTAATTGTAGGCTGGGTACCACTGGGCGTGCACTGTTCAGTCCTACTTCAACGTACTACTTGTTTTCTCATTTATAATGTTCTTTCTAAGTAATAAGAACAACTGAAAATAAAGCCGTGAACAAACTAGGCACTATATAATGAAAATTGTCATGTACATGTCTCCTTCTGAAATTCTCAGATCTTGCATTCAAAAAAAAAAAAAAAAAAAAGCCTCTGGTTTCTGCACATCAGTAATATTTTCTTATATAAGTGATACAGTTAAAAAGGCAGCATAAAATCTTAAAGTCATTGTTTTCCTTCCTTGGGCACTGTGTAGAAAGAATTAGAAACTGTGCCTGTTTATCTGGTGTTTATCTCAAACATGTGTGAACTACCAAAAGTAAAAAGAAGCTATTTGTAGAGAACAAATATCTTTCCTTATCTACTTTTTCTTCAGGCCACTGAATCTTAACTGGCAAACAGAAATGGTTTTGTGGCTCAGTGACTTATCAGTCTTCATCAGAAACATTTATTTACAAGCTGTTTCTCAAAGTTGACTGTATTATACAGTAAATTCAAGTGTTTTATAAGCTAAGAGTCAGCACTTTAGCAAACTGATAAAATGTCATTTACACGAACAGTAGCACATCTGTGCTTTTGACCCAACATGTTTACTTACAGATGAGGTATTAGTCCCAGTCTAGAGGTTTGGTTCACTAGAGTACAGAATTATTTCGGAGGCTGACAAAGCTAGCTCAGTCTAACCACTGGGTAAAATACCAGGGAGCCCCTTGGTTCATTGGGGGTATAAACAGAGGTTTACACAGAGCATGCTGCACCGCCGTCCCTCCTCACTCCTCATCCTGACCTGCCCCAGAATTACCAGCACCTGCTGCAAGCTCGTCACCCGAGTCTCTAGTGCTCATTGGGATTTTTCTTTAAATCCATGTGTTTTCCTCTCTTTGGAAAGTCACTGAAACTCCTTCAAAATAGGTCAGCTGTGTGCCAGCTATATCCACAGTATGGTGAGATACTCCTTTGTGTTGTTTGTTGTGGGGTTTCTTGCACTCTCCTTGGAAGGCACTACTTATCCTGTTAGTGCCAATGACAGTTTACGGGATGATTTGCAAGCTTGGCTGCTGGAATTAGTATGACGCACCTCTTTGTAATTTTGTTCTTAATGTTTTTCTACCATAAATGCTTCACAGCAATTCCCAAAAAAATCACAAAAGGGTTTCCTGGACTGCCAGCACTTGAGAAACCTGTATGTGGAGTCTTCCAACATCACTTCCTCTTATTCCAAGAGGAAAGATTACTTTCTACCCTAGATAAATGAACTGTGTGGAGAGGGAACAAGATCCTGGAAGGTCAGAATATAGGTAGGAGAGACTTCAGTCTGTAGAAGATTCCAGTCTGTAGAAGACTTTGAAGAAGGACATGTCTCTCTGAGATGAGATGAGGACATGAGCTCTGAAGATGACTTTATATTCAGTTTAGGGTTTCTTTCTCCTTGATACACTAGCAGTTTTCTTTTATTCTGAAGAATGTCTAATTTAGAGAGCTAAAGGATAGAAATTATTCCCTTTTATGTATATTGCCTTAAAAATACGCAGATCAAAGACATATAGACGGAAATTAATGTAGCATGCAAACTGACATATGGGATCTTTGTGCATAGAGTTTATTACAAACAAGTCTATCAAGACACTGATATTAAAAAGAAAAAAAAAGAGAAAATGAAAATCCATCTTAAAAAAAGATTCTAACAAAAAAATTCCAGTCCTTGAAATCTTAATTTTTTTTTTTAAATTTGAGTAGGAATGCTTATTTATATTTCTCCCTTTCTCCCTATATTCACCTTAAAGTCCACCTTCATACTGTTTCTTCAGTGATACTTATAACTCTCAAGTTCCAACATAAGTAGTTGGTCTCTTTCTGCTCATCTGGATATAGTCCAGAAGTACTTTAATATGCTTTCCGTTTATCTGCACAGCCTTGTGAGCACATTTGATGGCAGAGGTAGATGGCGAGGTTACTCCCCTTCTTGTCTCAGTGTTACAGACTTTCTCTTTAGTCAAGGCAACTTTTAAGACAGATATAATATTTAGTACATCTTGTATATCTCTTCATCTTATAGCCATGGTTAAAATTTACCTTAATAGTCACACAAACACAAAATTAGAACCAGGAAAGAGGTTGTACTTTCCTGTTACATAGTTTCTCCATCAGCAGCAAACCCTGACAAAACCTCTCAGTGGGGAGTTAAACTTTGACATGGACCATACCTCCATCAAACATTTAGAGTTAGGGAGTTAATGGACGATGTCCTCCATTAGCTAAAAATCATGATAAGCCTAGTGAAGATGAGGGTGTTGATAACATTGCAGATATATCCTGTTCAGGTGCCTCCTTTCAAAACATGCCCATTTTGTCTACCTTTCAGACAGGAATGAGGTAGCAAGGCCATATAGGCTTGGAAGGACCTCAAGGATTCCTATGTACCAAATAACTATTTCACTATGGCAAAAAAAGAGAAAAGTCAGAGGACAACCATGTAAAGGCTATAGTATTGCATCCACATAGACACGCTGGATATTAACTCCTGTTTTATGTATCTTTCTTTCTTTTTACTTCTCTCATGTAATATTTGCAGCTTGCAATTTTCGAACTTATTTTCTGCTTAGTAATTTGCATGTGTTGCTCACTTAGACGAACTTCCAGATAAATAAAAGATTGAAAAGAATAATATAAATAAGGTCATTACTATTTATTAAGTGAGTCACAGTTAGATGAAATACAGAAGCAGGGAGGCATGAGCTATGTATAAGTCAGTAAGGCAAATACAGTCTTGGGCTTCACTACATTAAGAAGATAAATGGCATTAGTCACCTCTTACCAGAAACTCAAAGTAAAACTCATTTCACTATTAGCTTTCCTAATTTTTTGATAAGTAGATAGTTCTTTTTTTGGAAAATGAGACTAACTCTTTTGCTTACCTCCCTCAATCCCTTTTTTAGAAAATAAACCTTTCTCACAAAGGCCATAGCTAATAAAAATCCAAAATAGGGAAAATGGAAGGAAACAGTATCAATTTTAAGAAGCCAAGTGTGTAGAGGGATCTATGACTCATTCTTTGAAACTGTAAACTTCAGAATTTTGAAGCTGCTCTGGGAAGAGAAATATACAATCTGTGTACTACAGGTTTTGTTTTTTCCTTTCTATTCAAATCCATTTTGAAACAGCTTTCTTAATTTTTTGAGCCGCCTCTGAATTTGTCCATTTGTCCTCAATTACCTGTTCCCCAGCATGCTTTGCTCCTTGCCTATTCTCCTAAAGCAGGAAGACCAACAACCCTTGGCCATTCCTACCATTTGCCCTTTCCCCACTCTGAACACCTCAGGCTGTCAGACTACATGCTCCACTACTGTGCTAATGACAAGGGAGCTCTACTTATAAAGGAAAATCAGGACACCAGATCTGGAAATATCTCCTGGAACACTAATAAATTTACTGGATACTGAGAAGAGAACTGAAGGACATAGAACATCACCCATGTTGAAGTTGTAGAGCTGAAACAGTCCCTGAGGTAAATGAAAACAAATAAATTGTATTATTTCACCTTTTGTTGTGAATGAAACACAACTAAAGGCTTTCTTCTTGGCTTGTGAAGGTGAGGGTGTCCTTTACAAATGCACAGCTTTGCAGAACCAGGAAGAGACGTTTGAATCCCCATGTCAGTGCACAGTAAAACTTACACTGCTGGTAGGGCAACCCAACACCTCCTCCCTTGCCACCCCCAGGAGCACTGCACAAAGATCAATAACTCATGTGGTATAATACAACGCGTCACATTACTTGACAAATCTGCCAGAAGAACTGAGTCTTGCGTAGCACTTTGATAAATCATTCATGAACAGATTTCCTTTCACCTTTGCATGTGGATTAAGGAGAGGGGAGTAAAGGGGGAAATGTAGATATCATATCAGGAACAACACAAATGAAAAGAGTATCACATAAAAATCTAAAATTCCCCATCCAACTTTCTCAGTTTTTCAGGGAAATATGTGCGTTTGAGAAGGTGTGTCTGTTTGCTGCCCTTCTGCCTGGTATGTAGACAGAAATGCATCCTGCCCACTCTCCATCAAAAATTTGACTGAGGAAATAGATCCTCTTTGCCTACAGGCATTCAAGCCTAAACTCCAGACAGAGAGTAATATCATTTCCTGTACAGTATGAGGAAGACAGAGAAGTCCCTTTTTCCTGAAAATGTTGGTCAATGCGACTTAACTTTCAGGCAGTAACATGTTAAAGGGGGCTGTTTCTTGTACAAGGCTAAAGACTGACAGGAGATCACCTATGGGATTGGGCTGTGAGCATGTGACAAAGACAAAATACTGTCTGGATGGCTGTGGACAACTCCAGCAAGGAGCGCTGATGCACTGTGTTATGCAGGATTTTGCTTGAATTAATGTCATGGTAGTTATGTTAATGGATTTATCTGAGAAAAGCTGCCTGGAAGATCAGCAGGGAAGATCAGTCCTGTCTCCCCTCTACCACAAATGTCAAGCCTTGACCAAATAACCAAATGACCAAACATCTGTGCAAAGGTCCCAACATTGTGACCCAAAAAGAAAACTGAAGAACTTACTGAATACTGAAGAAACAATATTAAAATTAAGAATTAACAGCAGTTAGCCAAAAAACACCATGAAGTTCAGACTGAATTTACAAAGGAGGAACAGCAGTTCAACAGAATACAGGGAACAAAGACTGAAAGTAGGAAGGTGAGCAAAGCTCTCAAAGTCAGAGAACAAAAACATTGTTCTGGTCATTGTTCTTTTTCTCTGACAAAACAGAGAAAAAGAGCCACTTCAGACAACCAGGATGCTCTCAGGCTCAGAGGTAACAAAGAATGGGGAAGAAAGGGCAGTAGAGCTGAAAATGCCTTCATGACTCACAGCAACTGGAAAGTACATGATTACATAAGAGGAGGAGAGGAAATGGCCTCAAGTTGCGCCAGGGGATGTTTAGATTAGATATTAGGAAAAGTTTCTTCATGGCAAGGATTGTCAAGCATAGGAACAGGCTGCCCAGGGAAGTGGTGGAGTCACCATCTCTGGAAGTGTTAAAAAAACTTGTGAATATGGCACTTGAGGACATAGTTTAATGGTGAACATGGTGGTGCTGGTGGGTTGACAGTTGAACTTGATGATGTTAGAGGTTTTTTTCAACCTTTATAGGTCTATGTTTCTCTAAAAAAGGTACCTATAATTTTACAGCTAAAAAGGGAGTCATTCATCCCTCTCAGACCAGTAATGTGTTATGAGGGATGACCAAAGTGGAGCCATTCAGTTCCAGGGCAAAAAAATTTTTAAACAGTAGTTCCACAACCACTGGATCTAATAAAAACTCATTTCCCAGAAGGTTCTGTCTTCTTGTGCCACTGAAACTTTAACTGAATTACACTAAATAAAATTTTCACTGAACTATGGTAATGTTATTCCTTCAAAACTAAGAGATTACAAATGTGCCAAATTTCAGTCAGTATATTCATCCTATTAGACACCACAGACCCCACCTGCCAGGTCAGATTATTTAGAATGTGAGGGGGAATGAACCTTGTTTCTGACATATAAGCATTTTGATGTTCAGCTCTCATGCTGATTCTCATGCTGTGCAGTTAAGACTAAATTAATATTGAAGCTTTTCCTGAAGTGGAAGGGCTTTAACATAGGTATCCTAATAAAGTTTCTTTCTTTTACCTGGATAACTAATTTCTCAAGCTTTACAGGAACTTACATAAACTTGAGACATCGATTCATCTGCCAGATTTGACTGAAATTGGCCAAAGATCCAGAAAGTATTCTGGCGGATAGACAGATGTTTACTCTAGGGAACACATTATTATTGTGTAACACACATTGTATAAATAAGTGGTATGATATCCATTGAAAGAATGGATCTTTTATACTAACTCCCAATGATAGAGGTTTGAGTGTTTTGACTGACCAGGGATATTTCTTTTCTGGATATGTTCACAAGGCTTTGGCAAGTGCCCTCAGCAAAGAGCATGTCTGTGTGTACTCACTGCTGCTTCTGCTAAACACTCTTTCTTGCAGACAGGGGTTGGCTTGTGTTCAGCAAGGCTTCAGAAAGCAAAATCAATTTTTGAATGTTCACAGGGTCATACATTTGCACAGCTGGCATATTACTTCAGAGGAAGGAATAAAAAAAAAGTGAAAGCATTTGTAGGAGAAAAAAACTGCAGGGTAAGAACAGAGTGTGTATAATTTTGTAGTGATCTCCACAACTTCTGGCCTCCAACCCTCTAGTGTTGATTAGCATTTCCCTACTGCTTAATTCCAGAGCCAATAAAATGGTCTCTGTTCTCTATGATATGCTGCTTTCCTTATAAATGTACATTGACGGTCTTTGCTTGCTAACAAGGTCCTATGCCAACTCTTCCCTGGTATTTACTTTTTGCAAATAGGAAGTCTTTATGTCTGAAATAATTGTAGTTCAGTTTACACTGGAATGTCTCTGGGGTCAGTTTATCATGCACAGCTGATAACAAGTGAAAGGTATGTCCTGGATGGCTCATCTAACTTAATGTGCTTAGCACCCCCTCTGGACATTTTGCCCAGGATAAATCAGATAGTACATCTTCTACCAGTCATGCCTCGAGACTGCATTTCAATGCACTATTAAACAGCTTGTGATTCATGCAGAACCATGATATCCTTGAAGGATTTTCCACCACTACCAGACTCCAAGTTTATCAGTGTAACTTGGGGAAGTCTTCCTCTTTACAGTACTTGTCAGTACATTCCTCCATGCCTTTCCTTGTACATATGTGAATATAATTACATGTGTCTATTAGATATGATATGGTATGATGTGATATGATTAGTATAATCTCCAAGCTGCCTGGTCCTAACTGCATATGATTGTCTCTGCCGTATGTCCTTGCTTCCTGGTACAATTCTGGGCAGGGCGCATCATTATGGCATTTGTCTCCCAGGTCCTATGCATAGACTGGTGTGTAAACAGCTAATAATTTATTTTCTCACTGTCTTTCATGTTCCAGAAAGTTCCTAAACTGCTAATTGTCAGGTATGGCTGAGATATCCCAGAGGAATAAAATATTATAGAATCATAGAATGGGTTTGATTGGAAGGGACCCTAAAGATCATCTAGTCACAGCCATGGGCAGAGATATCACTCACTAGACAGGGTTGCCCGAAGTCCCATCCAGCCTGGTCTTCTTGAACACTTCTGAGGTGGAGCAACCCAACCTCTCTGGGCAACCTGTTCCTGTACTTCACTATGCTCTTAGTAAAAAAATTCCCCCAATATCTAACCTAAACCTGCCCTCTTCTAGTTTAATACCACTGTCCCTTCTTATCCTGACACCATCCGCTTGTATAAGAAGTCCCTCTCCAGCTTTACTGTAGGTCCTATTTAACTGGAGGTGCTCTAAGTTCTTCCCAAAGCCTTCTCTTCTCCAGGCTGAACAGCCCCATCTCTCTCAATCTGTTTTCCTAGGAGAGGTGTTCCAGTCCTGTGATCAGCTTGGTGGCTCTGCTCTGGACTCATTCCAACCAGTCCACATCTTTCTTGAGCTGCGGTCCTCAAACCTGGACACAACACTCCACGTGGGCTCTCATGAGGGCAGAATAGAGGGGGAGAATCACCTAGAGCTAAAGGAGTTGTGAAAGGTTGCTACCAGAGGAAACTGGATCTCAGCTCTTGAAGTAAAACCGTTGTCATCCTAATGGCAAAAGTCAGCTCAGTAACACCTGAGGAACAGGTCTTAAACTGATGGGCTCGAATCTGTAAGAAAACCCCAAACCGCCCAAACAAACAAATTAAAAAAGAATAGCACAGTGCTTTCTGGTTTGTCTGCGTGCTAGACAGGGTGGAGGCAGACTTTATCCTGAGCCCCAGTGCTCCACCAAGGGCTCCCAGCACTGCCTGGAACTCCTGCTGCCACCAGAAAACATTGCTGGTTACCAAGGAGCAAGACCTCACTGCTATCTACACCAGTGCTATCAGACCTTTTTTGTTCGAACTGAAACAGAAGAAAGGGACACCTCTCCTTCCTACCCAGCACTTTGTTAAGGACCTGCTAGTGAAAGATTAGAATCCAAAGGAGAGCAACAAAAGGAGAACCAAACTATGAAGTAAACTACGTGGCATTCTCCCATAGGTGTTTTCACCCTTGGAAAAGGGAACATAACCCCTAACAGTATGCCTCACAATATGTATCAAATTTTCCATAACATTGTAATAGTGATGTGTGACAGCAGTTACAGAGAGAGAAGGAAGGGTTTGACCATGTAGTGGTAATACTGAATGTATGTATTTTATATCTACAGTTACAAGGTTATGTAGACAAGGAAAGCTTTGCCTCCAGCTCTGGATTTGGGGATTTTTCTCAAATTTGATATAAATAAGTGATGTTGCTGATCAGAGAACCTATAAACCATCATATACATCTGTGATCTTGAAACTGAAGTTTCTACATTGCTTTTATTTTCTTTTTTGACTTCTAAAAATGGCAAAAATACAAAAACCCTAAGGACACTCAAATGAAAAATGAACTCTCTCACACCAAGTCTTAAGAGAACAGATACCTACAAGCAGATGGGCCCCACCTTTCAACAAATTGGACAAATAAAGAGTAATCTATCTTTAGGTGCAGTAAGCATCATACAAAAGTTTGCCAAAGGCTGGATAATTCCATAAAGCTGCTTAACAAGAAGTGAGAATTGATTAGAAATGAAAGGTCTCACACCACCACCCTGAGTACTCAGCTCTTAATCGGGTTATCAGGCAGTAGGGCTTTTCTTAATTGATACAGTCTTTTAGCAAATGAGGGTGTTATCTCATTGGTGAGGTCATAAAAAGTGAGTCACCCAGAGTCAATAGGATATCTAGCACACAGGCAGTGGTATGCATTATAGAGGCTAAAGATACTGCAGGTACTGTAGGTGCTGTTTACTTACAGGCAACTACTAAGTGTTGTGTCTCCCTTCAACCTTCAGAAAAAGCTATTGTAACCTCACTTTAAGCTGTGCCTTCTGTTCAGAATAATTCTGCTTATCGTGTTTTGATAATGTTGCCTTAGCAATGCTATGGGACATTTTGCACCCAGGGCCTAATTTCTCATTTTCAGTTGCCCCAGCTGAGACTTTCATTTAGCTAAGTGGAATACATTCTTTGAGCACTGAGTTCTGTGTGGTTAAACTGGCAATGAACTCATATCAAGAAAAGAAAAATGAACACTTTCAATTAAGTGTTTTGCAGTTTTACCGAATTTTTACCTTAAGAATAGCTGCTAGTCAGAACTGGACTTCTTGGAGATCTCTGTGATGATTCCATGATTAATACCTGAATTCTTGTGTGACTTTTGGCAAGCCTTTGGTTTTGATTTTCTTCCACTGTTAGGTACCCACTCTTTGGTGCTGTACTTTTGCATGAAAACCAGTGCCTTCTTAGCTTTTTTTTTCTTTTCTTGTTTTCCTATAAATTAAGAGAAAGTGACTCCATAAACAAATCCAGGGAATTTGGCTATCTCTTAGGAGACTCCTAACAAAGTCCATTCCTAAAAAATCCTTCCATAGTAGTTGCTAATGCTTTAAGTTTCAGAAAACAATGCATTGTGTTAAAAGAGTTGATCATGATCAGCATGTTTCTGAAATGAATTTTTAAACCAGACTAAAAACTTTTAAGTTGATCAAACATTTTATGCATGTATTAGAAATATTTTGTTTCATTTTCAAGTCACTAATAATGCTTTTAATCATAAAATTACTCAAATGTAAAAGGCAGAAAGAAAGGGGGCTTTTTTAAAATAGAATATCTAAAGATGGAAGGGATCCATAGGGATCATAGAGTCCAGCTTATCCGTTGGACTTAATGCACTGGTAGTTAGACACTCATCCTTCAGGCTTGAATTTCAGCCTGGAGGGCAAAACTGCCCAGTTTGTTGTTAAGGTGTGTTGAGTTTCACCCCTGGCACACAGAGCACACAGACACTCAGCTTCACTGTCCTGTTACCAACCATCAGTGGTTGGTTTACCAGGCACACTGAGACTGAGGATTCTCCCACCTTTCTTCTCTCTTAGTTACTTAACACAATACTCTGGTCAGCTGCATCAAGTGCAATGCTTCATCCTATGCCAGAAACGGTATTAAAACATTATGTCCAGTGTCTGATGGAGAAATTAATTCATTCTGAGAGAAACAAAAGAGCAACTGTAGCTGGAAAATGCTTCCAAGCGGTATCGCAAAAAGAATGACCAGAAGAACAAGAAGCATCATCTCACACAGGAAATTGATAAATCTTAAAGATTAAACAAATTATGTCCATCAAAATTTTGCAAGAAAAGAAATCCTTCTATTGTACCCTACAAAAAGGTGAGAAGCTTTAGCTTTAAATAAGGTGAAAAATTGCTAAAGACCATCCCACACCCTGCTAAGGCTAACAGGCTGCAAAGAAAGCATTCACACTTAACACAGATGCCACAGATCTGCAACTGTACTATCAGAGAATCTAAATAGTTCTAGGAGAATGAGAAACCCTAGGCAAAGATCTTCTTGCCACTGGAGTTGAGCACCTTAAGGTAATACTGAACAAATTTTTAGCCTCCTAGACAGAAGAAAATCCCAATTATCACCTTACTGCTGTTAGACCCATTCTGTTCAGGCTGCCCTCAAGAGATCATGTAGTAGAGCATTGATCAAATGAGTATTGACATTATTGATTAAAAAGACTGTGTGCAATAAAAAAAAAGTCTTATTCAGCTAAGATGCTGAAAGTTTAATTTGAATGTTTCTTCTTAGATTTGAAAGCTTCACTGTCTTTACAAAGGCATTTAAGCAGGGCTGGAAATTGATTTTATATTTCATGACGTATCCATATGCATAGGAGTTCAGTGTACCAGAGTAACTGTGCCATACTAAGACCAGTGTAGTAATAAATTTTAAAGAAGATTAGTTTACTTAGTTGGCATATATGAGATAATAATTCAGTGTGTTCTCCAAATGAAAACTGAAATATCTCTGGTTACATGGTTTCATTCTGGTAATAAAAGGCCAATAGTGAATAGCTTAGACAATTAATATTGAAATGTAAAGTCTTATTTCTACCAACACTGAGGCAACTTCAAGCCTTACCTCCACTGACTGCAACTCACCACCTCCTAACTGCTATGGAGTACTGTTCAACCTGTGCTGTAGTTCAGTGGCTTCCTATTAGACAATTGTCATCAAACCGCAACACTGCTTTCCAGAAAGGCTCGTTATAGTCATGTAGAATGACCTAACCTTCAGATTTCCAAGGAGGTGAATGCATCTAAGTTACTCAAGCTATATGCAGAAGACCACACTGGAGAGGTACTCAACCCACAGATTTTTATGATAGCATCTTTAGGCCCACAGGAAAGCAATGGGTGTGTTTTTGGAGAATTTTAGGTAAATTCCAAGCTCATTGCCTGACCAGAAGCCTGGGTTAATAACCCTCGCAGCAGTAAAGCCATTGCTGAAGGCCTCAGCAGTGTTGTGCCTGGCTCAGTTGCACTGTTGTAGCCATCACCAGGTTCTAGGCTTGCTGCTTTCTCCCAGCTGGCCTGCTCTGCATCAGCAGTGAATGTAGGTCACTGGCAAAATTCATCTTCAGGGTTCAGAGCAGACACCTGGGGTGGGGGACCATATTCTCCCTGATGTTAAGGAGAATTAAGCAAGGAATCAAGCTCCTCTTGGGGAATATTTACAGCATCAAACTTGGCATTCTGCCATTCTCCTCTAGGGATACAGCTACAAGAAGACAGGCACATGGTGTACTCTGCAAGTGTCTGGCATTGTCTGTGGAGGCAGAGGTAGAAGGACACAAATTCTCTGTTCATGATGCTCAGGTATCCCAGTATATTTAAAGGGGCACAAGTCTTTTTCATTTGCACTGCATTCAGGCAACTAAATTCTACATCTGGGGTCTAAAGAATGATGTCCAAAATAAGTCTGTGCCTGGGAGTTCCCAGTGCTTCCAGAGGCAAGAAGTGCCAAGGAACATCAGTTCAATGAGACCATGAGTTTGTGACAGGGAGTCATTAATGTCTCATGAGTGAGACATCTGCTCTGTTCATGAAACAGTGAATTCCCATGGATTTTGAAATCCCCTTTGACATGGGCAGGCACATCAATGGCTCACACTTGCTGAGCTTTAATTCTTACCACAAGTACAACCCACACCTTGTATAGTCTGGAAAACACTTTTCTGTAGCCCTTGACAGAACTGCAATGTTATCCATAGCCTTTTATATTTATCCCATGAAAATACAAATAAATTGCATCTACATCAACAAAGCTTATAAAATGAAATTATAAGTATTCACAAAAAGCAAGCTAACAAGCAATAACTTTTCCCTTCTCTTATACCAATAAAATAATAAAAGTCAGTGTTCCAGTCTTTGATAAGTGGCAAATGGAAAAATCAATTAACAAACTCATATATAATTGTTCTAGAATAAGCAGTGGAAAAGGGCTTAAAACCTTTTTATAATGAAATTAAGGTAACTGAAATATTTTCATATTTGGTAGAATATTGGATTACCTCTGTTTTCAAACAAGAACAGCCCTCTTTTATTTTCTTTAATCTGCAGGGCTGCTGCCTAAGAGATTAATATTTTGAGTTTTCATTCACAAACCCCTGCAATATTGGCTGCTGTGGAGATCAGATCCCAGCTATAGGACACCTCCAGCCTGCCCACCAGTTGTGGCAGCCCTTATTTGGGTTGTGGGGTCATGCAGGTGATGTGGATCGACTCCATCACTATCACACCTGCCTTTATCAAGGCTGTGCAGCTCACCCCTTGTTTGTACATAAGGCATTAGGTGCTGTGGCTATCACCTACTTCCTGCACACCTGCTCCTTGTGTCTTCAAGGGAATGGAGCCAGATAGGAACAACCCTGAATGTGGACTGTGCCAACAGGATGCAAGTGGCTATCTTTTTTTTTTTTATTGTTTCCATAGAACTGATGTACAGTCCATGTTACCATTGGGGAATGTTGGTTTGCCACTGGCCACGGGCACAGACGAGCTGATCAAGTGACCCCCTGGGCTCTGAGTGCTGACACTAGCCATGTAAAATTGAATCTTGTGGTCTCCCAAAACATGTCGACCTCCCTGTGAACCTGGAGTGATGGGAGCCTTCTGTTGGTGGGCATGCCCAGGTGGATCACCAATAGAGTCCCTGAAAGTGAGAAGAGAGAGAAGCCTTTACTACTTAGGACTAATAACGATGAGCTCTTACTACTGACACCAAGTCAATACTTGAACAAGCTGAGTCAATGCTTCAGAGAGATGACTTTATGCAGCAGGTTAAAATATATATATATATATATATATAAAACAGAAAACTCAAGAAAACTTTCATCTTCTGTGACCGCAGTTCCTGTTATACATTGTATATGTTGTCAGAAATACACTTTTAAAACCTGAACTGGAAGCTTGATTTGGGGCACAAGGGAAACATCTGTAAAATTCTAACAATTCTGCTCAGTGTGTGGTGGGTTCATCCCCTTCTCTCTCATGTGATCCTGTGAAGGGTACCAGGTAGCTTGTGCCCACTCCCATAATTTACCCAAGCACGTATGATGTGTCTGAGTGCAGACTATCACTGCTGATACTCCCCTACTTGCTATCAGGAAGGGCACACAAAAAGGAGCCTGAGCTGCATTCCTCATTCACCATAGCTCTTGCTTGGTCAGACTATGCTGCAAAAGACACAGGGTGGGTAGTAAAATCATGTAAGTAGCAATGGGAAGTAAAGGGAGGGTTTGAAGGGGGAGAAAATGCAGGCTGTTTTGTTTATTTGTTCATGTAGCCAGGGACACCAAACAAATATAATAACTGACCCAGAGATTTGTTGATTTGGGACATCACCCGGAACTGGATTTCAGCACCAGTACAGGAAAAAGTCAGATTGTCTGACCCAATAAGTTTGAATGGGTTCCAATTTCTCTGGTTATTAACTTGCATCTGAGAGCTGCTAAATCAGTAAATTGTTAGCATTTCTGGATCTGAACTCAACAAGCTTGACTTGCTCATCCAGTTACTGTTGCACATGCTTTGACATCAACTTTAGCAAGGAGGAGGATTTGAACCAGGAACTCCTATAAACAATTTTTCTTTGAAATCAGATTAGCAAGTCAGAAATGCCAAGTGATAAGAGAAGACTTTCCTTCACAAGACTTCCTTTAGCAACCCTGAGTTAATGGCATTGGGAGGACATTAACCTTCATATTCACCCTACACAGGATAGAAAAAATGATTCACTGTCCTCATGTTATAATTTTAACTTTGCTTCAGCGAGCTGTGGAATATAATTAGAGATGTATTAAAACCACACATACCTTCCCTATTTTTAAAAGGAAAAGGAAAAGGTATTATGGAGGAAAAGTTCACCCAAAATCTGAATTTAAAAAAAAGGGAAAATAAAAATCAACCTGCAGTGTCTTTGCTTTCTGATTTTGACATTAAGTTCCTTTGCAGGCCAAAAGTGAGCCTTCCAAGGAGTAGATGGAAAGCTTCTTTTTTTGGTGGGATGAAGACATAGAGATGGAGAGATGTTTCTTTTTTGGAGCTGACTGGTCACTAGAAAGATCTTTTTAGAAAATTTATCCTGGCATAATATTCCTGACTAGTTCTTCTAGTAGCAACCCTTGTATAGATTGGAAAAAACCAAAGGAGGTCCTTGCACTGAGGTGTGCACACCTGCACATTGGCATCACACCTACACAATACACTCTTTGGAGAGTCAGATACACTAAAGCCTGTGGCTCCTCATCAAGCAGGCATGCAGGATTTACTGAGGGAGGAGTACTTGGTGAACATGTAGGAGGGCAGTTTCTCTTCTAAAAATAACAAAACAGTTTCCCTTTCTTCTGTTGAACCATAATGATATGGTCCATCTCAGACTCAACATCTTTTTTGGGGTTAGAACTCTAGAATGAAATGTCAGATTGAAAGCAGGATGATATTATAAGTAATTTACGAACCTGCAAGTATCCAAACTGCTACCAGCAGAAGAATAACCTGTTAAACCTAAGGTTTTTGTACTTATGTCTGTTCTTAAGGTCATTACCCAAAATATTTACATTACAAATATCTTCAGATTGTTGGTATTACAAAAATATTACTGCATCATTTCATATCTAGCATCTACAAAACTGGATGGGTTACTCTTCAAAAAGCAGTTTTCAGGTGGGTATTCACATGCATGCTGGTTTACACTGATTTAACAAAACCTCTCACACCTAGCCTGTAGCATCCTAGCCAAAATGGAATCCAAAGAAGTGAAAACCTCTGTGTGAAATGCACTCACTGTGGTGAAATGGGTGTCTAAAATCCAGCAGTGAGTTTCATGGTCCTCCTCTACTGAGAGTAGAGAGAGCCACCCCCAGAACATCATTCAGCCCACCTAGAATCTGACCGGAACATGTAGCATAACTCCACCTGAGGTTACAGCATTCTGTAGCAAACACCATTAAAAAGCAGCATTCAGAAGTAGCTTCTGACACCCAGCCCAGGAAGATCAATGTAATTCCTTTGTCTTGATCAATTTTAATGCAAAAGAAGAAGACACATTATACTGCAAGAGAAATGGAGCCAAGCTCTGTACATCCAGTGTTTCCATGCACAGGCTCGTGTTAGGGCTGTGATCTGTCACTGTGGTGGGTCATTTCCACAGCTATGAAGTTGCTTCTGTCAATATTTGTTCAAGTCTGCAAATAAATGGATTACCTGAATGTATGTGTCTCTGCAAAGATTTACATGTTAGATTTGTCGTTATCAGATCACAGAGGGCGTAACACAAATTTGACCACAATCATTTCAAAGAGCTAAGCTGCTTTCTCACCCTGGCATTTTACCACATGTTTCAGAGTAATATCATCACCAGGACAGAGACAAGATCAAAAGACATAAAAGAAATGCAGAACAAGCAAAAATTCTGCTTCTCTTACGTCTTTTAGATTCAGTAGGCAATATTACAATGAAAAGATTTCTCATCTGAAACGGTTTTAAAGATAAAAATGGCTTTGTGAGCTAATGTGAATGCACTTTCAAAAAACACATCTCCAAAGGAAACGAAAAGAAAAAACCTCAAGAGAAATTACTTTTTTTTATTATTATTATCATTTTCATAAATGTCTGTCAGGGAGGAGAATGTACTGAAAATGTTAATTTGACACCTCTCACATATCTTCACTACATATCTGGTGGAAAGGTGGTTTTCCACTCACTGTATGAATTTTCTTGCAGCAGTGGTTCCTACTTTAAAGTGAATAAAGAGGAAAGTGTCACAGAGCTGAACAAAAGAGTGCAGATTTTTCTATCATACCTGAAAAATAACCTGTAGCACATACCTTATTAAGCTGTCACGGAAGCCAAGACTGTCGGATCATTACATGAGGAGTTCCAGTCACTGTGAGAGTTTAGGTTCCTTTGAGGTTGGTGGTTCAGTGTTCAGCTCAGACAGAGAATTGTGAGGTTTCCTGACTGAAAAGAAATAAGTATTTGTATTCATATCCTAGTGCAGGAATAGTATGTTACACTGAAACTCTTGTTGAACTTGGCTGAGAATATTCATTCTTTTGAGCCTATAAAGTGGACTTTCAGAGATGCTCTTAGACAAAAAGCTTCTTTCAGCAACATGTGTTCAAACTCAAAAGTAAAGCCAAGGAATTTAGCTCTTACAAGGCACATGAAATGAGCAGCAGGTTGAGAATTTACATTCCAAATGGGTGATAAAGTCTACTTTTAATGTTACACAGTACTAAAGTTAGAGCTACCAGTAGTGGGCATTCATAGCACTGGCATGTACTGGCACTAAATTATAACAGCACTGAATATAAAAAAAGACACAACAAACCTCAAACAGCTGTGTACTTCAAAATTAAACAGGTGAGAGGTTTGGAGGACTGAGGGATTTTCAAAGTCTGTAAAGGAAAAAGAATCATAACTGTAACTATTATCTTTACTCCTTAACATTATTTTATATATTTGCTTTTAGTATTTCTTCACTTCCTGTTAGCATGAAAATAATGTCTTTCACAAACCACCTCCATTAGGTTTGTTCCCAAAGGAATGTATTTCAAATCAAACTCTATTACTGCTCTTTTTACCCTTTTTTCCTTCCTCGGTGTGCATTTTCCTTTAAAAATTATTTTCTCTTTCTAATTTATTTTAAACCAGGCAATTTTCTGCTTAATATTTTCTCAGTTAATGCCAGACAATTTTTTCCTTCTCTTTCTTATAAATCTCCTTTTTAAAGATATTTTTTGATTTCTCCTGATAGATACATACACCTATCTGAAGCCCTTTATTGTAACATTGATGTGTTTCATACATGTGTAGTCTACTTTTTTGATATTGTTTCTATGTTCTTTTTAAAGGGAAGTATTACTCTTAAATTTTCCAAACACTGGTGATATTTTTATTGGCCATATAGAAAATATGTGCTCACACATTAGTGTGTCAGAGGGAAGAGTAAATGACTTTGCTTTTGTTTTCTGAGATGTTAAAAATGATTTATCAGTTTCTGAGAAATAATTGACACTTTTTTCCTCTATATCTCATCTCATTCTAATTATCTGTGAGGTGTCCATGCTGCTCTGGCTTCATATTTCTTCAGGTTTTGATTGTAATTCTAACATAGAAATGACCAAACAATCAATTTATCCCCCAAAATCTGTTGAAACAATATCTGTGAGGCAGCAAAACTTCCATTTTTTAGAGATATTTTAGCACATTAACAAAACCAATGAAGGGCTTACATGCTTCAAGGGTTTTTTTCCTGCTTTCTCCCTTCCCATTACTGGTGACGCAGCTTTCCCTCCTCACTGGATGCACACATAAAATCCAAAGTTTGCCCATATGGGGAGCTGTTATGGGTGAGGTCCACAACCTCCAGGACAGCAGAAACCTGTCACTGGATGCTGTGTCAGGTAATAGGGCTGACATGTTTCTTCTGCTCCTCTGCATAGCAAACACAAAAATACAACACAGCCCTGCATCCTTGGGAAGGTAAAACTGGTTTATCCCATAGCTTTGGGCTTTGGATCTGAGTTGTGAGAGCAGCTGCTGGCTATGAGACTCTAACTCAGAGAAATGCAACTATGAAATCACAGGGACCTTGGACATAATTAAACTGGAGAGTGTTATGTCTGTTAAGGTCTAGCACCTTTTTGTTCCTGGAAGCATTACATGGGGATTCCTGCAGATTCCAAAGGGGCAAACAATCTCAACTTCCTTCCAGAGATCTATGCACAATCCATCACCCATCTGCATACACACAGAAGTGACAGCAAAATAAAGACCCATGTTGACATGGAACAGGGATCCCTGCTTAATCCTTGACCTGATACAATATTTCAGAAAGCCAACAAGCACTTGAACAAGGATCCCATACACTGGGATTAAAGGTGACCTCTGACTGTGTCTTTGTATACAGCGGGAGATGGGTTATTTCTTTACGAGCCATTCTCATAATCAGTCTTTACCATCAAAAGGTATTATCAGAGCTGGCTGGTCCCTGGTGAACATCTCCTTTCCCACCCCAATATAAAACCAGCTAGTTTCCAGCCTTTTTCATTGCTACCATGTTCTTCTCTTCCTTCTCGCTCCTTCCAACCTAGTCACTTCTTCCTTTCCAGTGGTCTGTGTGGCACTGTCAAACCTGCTCTAAAGAGCACTATTGAAAAAATCTAAAAGGGTCATTAACAAGACCATTCTCTGCTCTGAACACTGCTTTCTGTTGCCATGACTGCTGAAGTAGCAATGTGTGATGTCTGTCAGTGTAAGCAGTGACTGAAAGCCTCTGCCATCAGCATCACCACACAGTGGATGCATCTTGAAGGAGGTTCTCATGGACCTCCTCATGCCCTAAAGAGCTGTTTCTACAATTGTCAGGTCTTGTGTAGCACGGGTCTGTCAAAACAGAGATAAAAGAAGGAAAAACATTAGCTGTGGGTGACTGATTGAACACAAATAACTGGAGGGTACAGAGGTTTAAAATGCAGCTCATTTCCCTCCTTGACCTAGTCCCTGCCTTAACTGTAACATCTTGGAGGTAAATGTTCAGAGGGGGCAGACGTTTTTCCTGCAGGGTATTTCCATCTTGCACACGGTTTCATGAATCTCTCCTTTTATGATGGCCTTGTGCAATGCTGTGAGCCCAGCAGAACGGGCTGGGTGTTTCAGCATTTCAGTCTTGCACTTGGTCCTTCCAGTCCGTGGAATGCCTCCAAGAGAACAGGTGTGTAGTGGCTGAACAGATCAGTTGATTTCACATACATATCCACTTCCCTCGACCAGGATGAATATCTGCAGTAATTCGTTGCTAATATTTACTCAAAGAGCTGCACTCTGTGTATGTTGTACTATATCCTGCTTCCACGCTTTCTACTTTTTCCCTATACATTATTACTTGTGCCTCTTTTGCTGTCTGTTGTTTTGTTCTTTTGTTGCAGATCACTGTGGAAATATTATGCCCCATAATTACACACCTAGTAGAGCAGAGGTTTGGTCTGAGACCAAGATATTTGTGCTTACAAATATATATAAGGACAGCAGTTCAGCTTCTCTTTATATGTTCATGACTTCATATCACCTTCCATAGTCACCTTCTCAAGACTGGATTTAGGTCATCCAACACCTTCATTTTTCTTAGGTCATTGTTCCTGTACTGGGCCATCTTCCCTAAATTGCCATTTCCTTTTTATGAGACATAAGATCTGAGCCATGTACTGTAAAATAACAGACCTTTGCCTGCCATAAATGTGGAACAGGCAAAGCCCAGTTTGTAACCAGAGGTAGGAGAAAAGAGTGTGACCCAGAAACAAACTTTCTCAGGCTTTTGGAAGATGTAAATTATGGTTTTGGTGTTAATGTTCAGGTGTACATCTGAGTGACCTCAGTGGAGGGCAGAGAATCCCAGTTCAGCATCTCTTTTCCAGGGAGCACACAGTGGCTGTGTGCTCCTCTCTTACAGCACATCATGAACCCATCTCAATTAAATCAAGAGAGCTACACAGAAGTAAGTAGAAGAGGGCTGGCTCACAGTACCCAAGTATTTACCTCTACTAATTTTTGGTAACAGAACAGAAATTTTCCTCTATACCTCATCTCATTACAATTATCTGTGAGGTGTCCATGCTGCACTGGCTTAATATTTCTTCTGGTTTTGGCTGCAATTTTAACATGAAAAAGGCCAAACAATCAATTTATCCTCCAAACAATGGCTCCCTATGAAATATTTGATACAAATATTTATTTAAATTTATGTCAAATTTTCAGGGCTTTAGGGAGAATTTGTACCAGAACAGTAATAGAAGACTGTAGGATTGTCAAGGGTTTTCAAATAACAGATGCTTATTCTCATTAGCTTAAATTAAATTGTCATGGATAGATAACAAAGAATAAAACACCGAGCTAGAATTCTTGTTTTAACTCAAGTGTTTAGAGAGTTTAAGTGTGAGACTGAAGTGTAGCACAAGCTCTGTTCTGAAACAAGGGGAATTAAGGGACCAACGTGAACCCCTTTGGGGACATCATTTACAAGAAATATGGATCTTTTATAGCTAGATGTTCACATACATTGAATTTGGGATAAAGGATTCCTATCCCACCTAAAGCCTTATATCTGGTTTAAAAATTATCTATATACTGATGTAATGAGCATTCCTCTCTACAGAACGGGCTGAAAGCAAACCTAATGCTATGTACTTATATATCAAAGTCAGTGGGTTTATGCTTATGTATTAAAAATTGAACTGGCTAATAATTACTCCACCAGGTCTAATTCACAAGTTTAACTGACCTCAGATCCTAGTTTCACCTGCTTTTTTTTTTACCCCCCCCTTTAAAGAGACTTTTTCATTCTTCCCAAAGGACTCATGCACAGTATAAATATCTTTATCTTATTTTTAAGTCTTACACTACTACATAATATAAAAAAATATTAAATACTGGCAACAGAATTTCCTCCAAATCACTCTCTGTAAAAATTCAGTAACGGATTCAGGGGCAGCAGCTTTGCAAAGGTTACTGTCTGTTGCCTGCATGGCTGCAGAGCTACTGCAGTGGTCTGATACCTCTGGAAGTCTGGTCATCAAAAGATATATTAAATGAGATCAGCAAATGTCTCAGGAAACAATTTCACAGGGTTTCTGAGGGTCTGACCTGGCAGAAAAAGCCAGTATTAGCTGATCCAGGACATTGCCTTCTTTACTTCATCTATATAATCAAACAGCAGATGAAATCAGAAATCTTTAGGAGTTCTGAAAAAAACTACTTTCATCCCATCATTCATATGAAAAAAATTGCATTTCCATGCAATACCTTTCTATGCTTTCACATGAAAACATTCATCTAAGGTTTACATATTCACTTTGTCTTATTTGAGACCCAGATGGGTTTTTTTTCCCTCTTTCAGCGACAGATCTGCAGGGTCGATGTCCCTTGAGGCAGTTTTCCTAGTTGCCTCACAGTTTGGGTGATTAGGGCTCTCCTTCCAATCCTTTGAACTACTACTTGTTGCTACACAAAAAAAGAGACAGAGGTGAAACACTAAGTACTCCAGCATCCTTGTACTTAATTGAGTGGAGATGTGTAGCACTTTCAGGAAATTCACCTTTTGACATGGAAATCTCTGCTGTGCTCCTCCTCTTCTTTAATTCTGAGCCTGAACTGGCTAATCCTGTTTTCCTCTTAAACAGCATTAAATCTGACTATCTTACATAATCCCCAAATGGCATCATAGTGTGAAAACCATCACTTTCAATCATTTCCCCAATGTAACAATCATGTTAGAAATAGAACATATTTTTTTTCTTACAGTAGGGTGAGTGTTACTTTCTAAACTTAGGAGAAGCCACTTCCCAGCTGGCACCTTGAACAAATATGGAAAAACAAACAAGTAGGTTGGACTCGATGACCTCAGAGGTATTTTCCAATCTAATTGATTCCGTGATTCTGAGAAAAAAAGTAGACTAACATTCTGTAACTCCCAAATATGGCAGATACAAACAAGTTATCTAGAAGCTGGTTGTTGAAACAAATAATTATCAGAATAAGTACCCCTAACCACAACCATCACTCATTAAGTTCATGCAAATGTAGAACTTAATCTTTAACTTGTACTAGCTTGTATTAATTTATATAATAATAATTAATTATGATTAATAATGAGAAAGGTAAAAATCTTCCTCCCTTATTTTCTGACTTAACTAACTCAAAAAATGGCCCTTTCCCCCTCTGTGCACCAAAGGAGCCTTTCATACAAACTGCCTCAGCATCCTCACTCCATTGTCACATTACCTTTGCTCCTTGAATCCCCACTTCACTACTTGGCAGCACAGAAAAGAAGCTAAAGTGGGACTCTGCCTTTCTTTAGCTGCAGTCTTCTTGTCTCCCTGTAGCCCTGCTGCTAGGAGCTATAGTAAGAAGTCATCAGCCAAATCCCTCCCTAACAAGTGGGAAATGGGACTTGGAACCAAGGCTTGATTTGGACTGAATGTTACTGGGACAGCATCTGAGTATTTTCAGAATTTAAATTACTACATTTCTGAGATGTGAAAATGTGTGATCTTGTCAACAGGATGTTGCACATTGCAAGTATCCATGGTCTCAAACAGCCACCAAACAATCACAGACCACTGGAAAAATTGCACAGAAGTTTGATATAACTAATTACAGGGACTATAGGGTCGATATATTTCATTAGTTCAATTGAAGATTCTACTGCAGATAAAGACAGGATATACTTCAGAGACCAGAGGTTTTAACCTGACTAGAGCTGTTTTGTTTAAAATGGAGTTAAATTTCCTGCCTGAAATGTGTTGATCTTAGAGAATAAAATTATGGACAGAACCTGTGACATGCACATGGTTAACACGGATTTCTGAGGACTCTGCTAATTCCCTGCTGTTGCTGCACCACAGTTCTCAACAAGAACATGCCCTTTCAGGTGTTTTGCTCTGTGTTTAGCCAGCCAAGAGTGAAGCTCTTGGTAGTCAGTGTTGTTTCCAAGGCCCTGTGACAGATAGAGTAATATTTGTCTCTTCCATTGTGGAGAAGGTGCTGGCTGACACCCGCAGAAGCCCTGTGTAAACTGGCATGCTCCTCATACGTGCAGGCTGGTGCTCAGCTCAGCATATTTAAGCTCCTCAGTATACAACAACACCCACCAGGAATAAATGACTACTCTATCCACATTAGATGAACCAGGAGACCTCTCTGGGTGAAAGTGCAATTTTATTTTTTACAGTCATTGCGGAAACAAATGGATTTAACCTTGTAAGCCTTCATACAAGACATTTTGGCTGAAAAAGAATTCCAAATTTGGGACCTGTGTGGTTATGGGTGGTATGGTTGCTGTCAAGAAAAAGATTTGAATTAATCTCAGATAAAATAAAGTGAGAGTTCTCTACTTTGTTCTTACTGAACATAAGATATTTTCTTTCAGACACCTATCTGCAGAGCACAGCTTAGTATTAAGCATGCACTTCTGGGTGGAAACCAACTACAAAATTGTATTCTTTGCTGTAGTTCTTGTTCTCTTAGATAATGGTTAAACAAGTTAGTCTTTGTTTTCTACGATGCTTGATTTGAATTGTTCATTTAGTGTTTTGGCACTAAACAGAACAACCTTTTGGCAATCTCTGTGACTGTGTACTTGCTCGATATTTTGTTTAAAAATACTGTCATGATAAAATCTGCTCTTCATTCAAAAAACCCCCCCAAAAAAACAAACCCTGACAACCCTGACATACTCAAACAGCACAGATTTTGCGCTAACACCTAAGAGAATGGGAAATTGCTAAGATAGGAATTCTATAAATTAATAGTTGATTAAATTAATATAGCAAGTTATCATTATATATTATACTGATATTGCTAATCATTCTAGTTCTTTGTATGAACATATAAATCAGTATCTATTCTGGACATAAAGCCATCCAATGTTTCATTCATGGTTTTGATAACACCATTGCTTGATGATATCCACCTTGGATGGGCAACAAGTATTTAGAAATTGCAAAGGGAAATAGACACCAGAAACCAGCCAAGCAAGTGCACACAGTTTGCTATAATATCCAGTTAGCAGGTCTGTAAAATAGCATCCTTTTACTTCCCGTTTAACATGAGGTAGGCCTGCAAGTCTTATGCTTCCAGAGCATTGCTACACATCCTTATGTATGTCAGTAGCCAGGAATTTTTACTGCAGTTTCATCCTGATTAGAGAGATTTTCAAATCAGACTTCAATTTGTAACTACCAGTGGTTCTTATGATGATTACATTTCCTGCTAGCAATATAAAAGACCTAGAGCTATTCCCAAATAATGCAGCTAAGGGTATGCTAGTCAGACTCCAGGTGTTGAGGATGTAAGGACCAATTGGCAATAATCGAGATAGCTGCAAACTCTCTAAATACATTATTCACTGTAGAGGGTGAACCTTCTCTTTAAGCTCTGTGATCTTGCAGATGATGGTAGTGACACATGAAGGAAGCAGTCTGTCCAAAACTTCTCCTGCTCAGCCCAGTCCCTCTCAATTCCATTTCCAGATGGTACTCTTTTAGCTCACCTTAACCGGAGTTGCAATGCCTTCAAGAAACAGTGAGCTGTAAGCAAATCTGGTTTGGGATTTGTGGCCAGAGTTTAAGATGCAGCATCACCACTGTACATATGGTACAGCATAAGATGCAGCATTACCATTGTACATATGTAGGTAGCCTACTACCTACAGTTACCATTCCCTTCACTTTTCCTCCTTAATCTCCCAGCATTCCCAGGAGAGGGGGACAAGAAGATTCTCTGCACACCCACCAGAGCACAGTGTGGTGGCACTTCCATCGTGAGTAGTTTTATTCTTTGTAGTTACTGGAATGAAGAGAAGTAGTAATGCAAGGGAGATCTGTCTGGAGCTGTTTCTCCTGTGCTCTGTATCGCACCGTTTCTTCCTGGCTTTGAATAAGCACATGTCAAGAAGGCTGCCAACAAAAGCATTGTTTCTGACTTTCAGTGTTTCAACAAACGCTGTTTTCACGCTATGAAATGTGGCTCTGAGTTTTAAATGCCTTGTTTTCAGGGAATGACAAAGGCAGGAATGATTGAACTTGTGCACAGACTGTGGGCACTTAAAATCCTCATCAATGCCATAGCCCTGGACTCCACCCTTTCTTAGCACTTAACCTGACAGTGTTATTAAATACTGAGCTTTGTTATACACTGCTCTAGACAGTGGCTAGGCTTGTTGTGTATTTAAGATTTTAATAGGATTTGTCCTGGCTAATCTTACATGTTGTAACTGCATAGTGTAAAACAGTCATTGCTCTTTATGCAGGGAAGGTGTCCTTAAACCCATTTTATTTACCTACTCATGTACAGTTCTGGCTCTGACCTGCTTTTTCAGGCATTTCTACCCTATCCCTTTATTTACCAATGTGGGAACCAGTACAAACCATCATCCCTTCAATTTCTCTGATTTTTAAACTTCTAATCTAGGACGCTAAGACATACTCATTTTTAATTAAAACACACACTCCCCAAAACAAACAAAATACCAACAAACAAGTCTCCCAAAACCTAAACCCCAAGTCTGCTTTACTCAGTTTAGAAGTTAAAACAATGCAAATTCTAAACCCGAGGAATTTTCTCCTAGCTTCTGTAAAAGCAGATTGTCAAAGTACGCTGCTTATCAAGGTGTCAAGGTGGATCACCTCCCTGGACCACTGAAGTTAGTGGATTGCACAACACAGAGATAATAATTTCTTCAATAAGAGTTGAGGGTGTGCTGAGAATAGCCTTTGCTTTGAGAACAGCATAGTAAGTTTTGTGATTATCTGCAAAGGAATCCTTCAGTGGAAAAAGTTTAATTGAATATCAAGATTTTATAGGTCAGATACACTGGAACCTCTTTTTACTACTTAAGAATCTATGATATTATAATGTTACATAAGAGAAAATGTACAAAATTTTTATTATGAACTCTTAGTGATACTTTTCAATTTGTCTTGGAATCACTAGGAGGGAAAATGATTTCACATTATTGATTACAGCATTGCATGTTGTATTTCCTCAGCCTAACTAGTGTAAATGTAATGAATTAATGTGGCCCATGACAAGCTGGTTGAAATGAGGGTCTACCTCGATGGAGCTTCAAGCTGTAATGTGCACCAACTGCCCAGTACTTACAAAGTGCTATACAAACCATAAAAGAAAAAAAATAATTTAAACCTTTTGATACACAGCAAAATTGAAGTACACCACAGATCCTAGAGAGCAGGCTGAAGTGACTCTTGTACAGCTCCAGTGTGGCTACATACAACCCAAACAATTCCTAACACAGTGAAAGGCTTCTCTTGTTTTTCACCTGCAATCAATATTCTTTTTTGATCTGGTCCACCTTCACTTGTGTGGGATAAAACTGGACTGATTTCCCGGGAACTCAAACTAAGTATGAAAAACAAGGCTGTCAAACTGATTTTAACCAAATTTTGACATAAATTTTTCATCAAACCAACTTAGTGTTCAGCTGGGAGATGCTTCAGCTGCTGATGTATGCAGTGTAGGCTTTCTCCCCTTGATTCTTCCCTTAGAAAAGGAAGACTGTCATTTAGCAATGTTGAATATATGACAACAGAAACAGCTTTTCAACAGATGCAGGCAATTCTCTGTCATTGGGAACCTCTGAGCCAAATAAGGGATGTTTGCCTAAATGATTTGTCCTAAATGTAAATTGGCAAGTTACATGAAACAACAACAACAGCAACAAAAACAGGATAAAATGTGTATGAGAGCACAGTCTGGGATATAGAGGAGTCTGACTCAACAGAAGTGATCACCTGATGGTTTACAGTCTTTGAGTCAAGAAATGGAGTCTTTGGAATACCATTAACAAAGCATGGGACTGGCAGGCCTCCTTCTGTGCAGCCCAACTGAGTTATGCTGAACTGCTTTGAAATTCACCAGTGTAAGAGACTTGGGTTTCCTGGAGCCTTGAATTCAATCCAATACCTGCAGGTAAAGAAAGCGCTCCCCACCTGTTTGCAAGAATGATTCAGAGAGAACAAATGAGCATACAAAGGAGTTCCAAAACTGCAGGATCCACACCATAAAAGCAAACTTACTTTTCCTGTTCCTCTTCTTGTTGGACAGAAACACAAAATGGAGATGAACAGCCTTCTGGATCGTGTTTGCTTTAGAAGGCTTAAGAGCCCACTGCCTACTATGAAACATATGTCAAACTTCTGTATTTCTTTCATAGATCATAGAGAGTAATTTATTTGTTTATTCTTTTGAACACAGGAGAAAAGTCTTCTTGTTTCATGGCAGTGTTTTCTCTATCAAAAATGTTATTGCATTGATAAGGCAAATAATGGAAAACAGCCCTTTGTGTCAACATTAATCTGAGATAAATTTCAATAAGAAACCCTACTTGATTTTCAATTTCCAAAAGAGCTAGCTTTTTACAGAAAATTTTTTTGCATCCATTTCCATGATCATGTAATTAGTTCAACAATGGACAAGCTTTCTTCAAATCTCTTCAGCATCCACTGTATAGAGCTTGTAAGATGCTCAGTTCAGATCTGCATTTGATGCATTCATTACTGCCTCTGTTAATTCTATTTTAGTGCAGTGTTTTCCATCTAGAGTATCCAAAATTATTTCCAGAAACTTTAACAACGTTCCTAAATTATTAAGAGCAATATAAAGAAGATATAAATGTGCTTTATTGTGTTGTATAAAAGGAATCATAGCTCTTCTACTCTATATTTGTAAAAAGGCATCAGCCCATACACATATATTAGAACTAACCACACACAGAATGTCACATGTAGCATGACTACAGTGTGCTTACTTTCCTAATCAGCAGCTCACAAAAATCAGTTTCAGATCTGAAATCTACATATGATTCTCTCTGTTCAAATTATTACTGATGATTCAGACTCTACCTTCGTATCATCAGAAATACTGTTAGCACTCAAAGGAGGTGAAGAGTTAGAGATGCACGCTCAAAATTCGACTTTATCTGCAACAATCACTACTGGTAGCTTACAATATCAATCTCCTACTGAGAACTGACAGTCAAACTGCCATGGATAAAATTTGCTTGATGATGGCAACAGAAAAGAACAGAATAATCTTCTCTTCATCCTTAACTCTGCAAGTTATTTCAGGTCATGGTAAGAAAGTTCATTCCACAGGATTCTTACTTTCAAAACATGAACATGCAACACCAGTTTTCAGCCATTTGCATCAAATTACCAAAACAGATAAGGATTTTCATTTTTTTCAGATCAATAAAGCTGAAAACTGTCTATAAAAAGGTCAACAGACAATTCATCCACTGACAAGTTGAATGTTCAATACAGTACAAGTCTAGCTGCTCAGGTTTGACAGCATTCTTGTTTTATATCATACTTCAGCACTGCAAAATGATAAGGAGTCTGACGGCTCAGCTTAGCAAACCATGCAAGACCAATTAGTCACCTCTGTGATGCATATTTAGAGAATATATCTAAAACCCACGGTCTGTGATAACTTACAACAGAGAGCCCACGAGAATTTCTCATGAGTAGTTCTCCTCTCCCCACTCAGACTCCCTGAGGAAGGGTTACTTACGTGAGCAGGGAGCGCAGGCTATCAGAAGTCGCAATGTGCCATCTTTGTGCGTACACAGGATTGCACAACCCCGAGTCTGTGATTGGATCCTGCTGCTCTCCACTCGACTGTGTGCACATCAGACACCTGCTGCAGGCAGCTGAACCCGGATTTGAGGTTCAATGAGGGTTTCGAGGCTCACACTCTGGGCATGATGGTAGTCCACAGTCCTCTCTCACTGGAGAATTTGGCCACTGCAGGGTGAAAATGGCACACAGATGTCACTATGTCGAAATGGATTCAAATTCTCCCCTATTTTGAATAGTTTTGATGCTGTGCATATTCATTTAAACTAGAATTTTCACACTTGATGATTTTTTTTCTTCTAGATTCTGTGCTGGACACTTCAACATCTCAGCTGCAGAACTGTAGGACCGTCACAGTTCTGTCTGAAGATGACATACTAAACATGCGACTACCAAAAAAAGTCCAGTTCAAAATATTATTGAAAATTAATCCTAGGGATTTTAGACCGTATGCCCCACAAAATTACTATGTCTTATGTAGCAATATGTAAAACAAAGATAATACATCCCGTGTACTTAAAATGTATTTTCAAAATACACTACAATTAATGAACTTCTCAGGGACTCCAGTGATGGGCACCACAGAAAAGCAACTGAGGAAATTGCTGACTGTATTCAGTGAGGATTGAATAACACACAGTAATAAAGTGTTAGGACACAGAGGTAAAAATAATTGATTCGTCTTACCATCAATACCTCCTAGTGCTTTGACATTGCAAATTTAATAATACTTTATAAAAGTAAATAAAAGCTCTCCTTAAAATTTACTAAAATAAAAATAAAATGATAAAAACTATGAACACAATAAATTCTCACATTAATAACTACATAAGTGAACATCAGGTTTGTCTCCCAAGTGATTGTGATTCTTATCCCTGCTACTGGAGTAAGGTCTTAAAGAAATGATAGCAGTCCTTTGATGCTTATAAACCGTAGCCAAATTTCCAAATGAAATGAATTTGTGGCAAATTTGTACCTTGCTGCTTTTTGTTCAACAGCTTCCATTATTTTAAGTCTTTATGCTGTACCATTTTTGGCTTGTGAACCAAAGTTTGTGAACTGAAATGCTGGATATAGAAAAGGACTTTTAAAAGTAACTTTAAAAAGTTACTTTACAATAGAGATTGAACACACATACACAGATACTCACATGCAATATTTTCTCCCTTCAAGGAGGATGACATAACAGAAGCTTAAATTATTCATATGAATGAAAATATTTGGACTGAAATACTAAAGAGGTCTCTGCTAACTCTTATACCACTTCTATGAATTTAGTTAATTTCTCTGAGTCTTGAATAATACATGGACCAAAGGAGTTTGGGTTTTTTTCCATGTTTGGCCTGCTTGTATGCATTTAATTATATCCTCCATGCTTTTTTTCTTTTTTTTTTTTTTTTTTTTTTTTTTTTCTTTTTTTTTTTTTTTTTGAATAAGAAAGTCTGCTACTGATTTAAGTTAAGGGCATATACTCAAGGATCCACTAATAATAGAACTTCTGACAAAACTTCTTAGTGGTAATAATATATATACATATCTACCTCCACTTATACACAGTCTGTAGTTTATATTGAAACAAACAAACAAAGTGCCCTTCAGCAGAATTGTGTCCACCAGATTATATTAACGCAGATATTTTTGGGCTTGTGCATCACCAACAGGTTCCTTTGAGAGTTTATAGATACTGCTCAGCAAAGCCCTCCATTTCATCCACTTTTTGACTAGTTGTACCATTTATTTCTCTGAGCCTGCAAACACCAATTGCTTCTAAAGACTGATTTTTGATTTGGGTCACTAAGGCACTGCCTAACAGACCCCATGTTTCAGCTGGCTTTACACAGTGCTGCAATGGCCCTATGGCATTGCACAGCTCTAGGCAGAGGGCCGATCCCAAACACAGTGCTGCAGTGTCAGTGCCTCAGAGAAAAGCAAATTCTCTCAGGTGCAACTTCATGTCGATGCAGCGACACTATTTCCTATTATGGATTTACCTTGGCGGCTGTTAGCAGAGGGATCTCTGCAACATGCACCACTGCACAATGTAAATATGCCTTCCAGTATGTGTGTGTACATCAATGTTTTAGTCTATAACAACAATTGCAAATATTGGCATGCACAGTTGTGGTGTCTGTGTTTACGAACTGTAAAGAGGCTTAAGTGTTTATCCCTTTTTACACACAGAGATATCCTGGACGTGTTCAGACAACATGCAAACCCTACTCTGGCCCCCATGTCCGCACTTCTCATGGTACAGGGTGCATGTTGTTTTTCCTTTACTAACTCTGCACAGGATCTCTACTGACTTTCCATGGGAGGAATGTCTTAATATAGTACTCTTAGTTGTTCTCTGAAGGATTTGCTTCCCAGAGGATAACTGTTAAATGAGAGATATTATACTCAATATCTTTTACTTCCTAGTCATATTGGTGTTTACCAATGTTACATTGCAGCAAGTCAGTCTCCAGTTCCTGATTTAAAATGTCATGCCTTGCTTGGGTTCTTCTAAATGACACTTCAAACTTTGAAATGAACAGACCAGAAACAGATCCTAATCTAGTTACATATTACCTGTTTTGCAGTAAAACATAGAGATTGCAATGGAGTTTAAAGCATTATGTATTGCTCCTTTACAATGCACACACTAGAAGACAGAAGGAGAACTAGTCATGTTAATGAAATACCTTAAAATCTCAGTTATAATGTGATTTGATTTTCAATTAATGAGCTTTATCTAGGCGTTTGGAAGTAAAGGAATGGATCAATGGCTCTGTATTTGACTAAGATCTAGTAAAGAACATAAAAGGAGTTGTATCCCTATTCTTGTTTTTAACCATGACTTTACTTTAGATAGACTATATTGTATCATACTATTAAATACTTATTGTACTGTTTGAAATGCGGTTCATGTTCACGTAAGAAAGAGATCACCTACAATGTTAATGAACAACTTTTAAGATGAAATTGATCTGCTACCTCACTTTTCCACAGAAGCAGAAGCTTTCAGATACAAATCATGCATTTGAATTTGCACGGGTCAAAATTCAGGGACAATCAGAATGGTACTTCAGCTGAATTCATTGCCAAGTGTCCCAGCATCACTCTGGAGCTTAAACATGGCTTCAGAAGTGGCCAAATGACCAGCCAAAGTCCAGCAGGCAGCTCCTTGTGAACATACATTTTAGCACTCAGAGGAAGTGCTGTAATTCCTGTCAATTACACTTGTTTTCCTCCTTCCCTTGAAATGAATACTCCCTAGTCCAGTACGGCACCAGGTGGACTAGACAATGTTTTGCATGTCTCCATGAGTTCATCATTCTTTCTTTTTTAACTACAAATGGAGATACTGGTTTCAGTCATTATTGCACCCAAAAGTTAACCAAGTTTGCTACCACATTTTATTTGCATTCTACAGTGGGTATCTTGAAGATAAGATATGATGGTCTCATTCTATTTTATGAAAAAGGAGATTCAGAAATCATGAATAAGATGCGTAAATAACCTCACCACCTTGCAGCATTTGATCACATAGGGTTAAAAAGAATGGATCTGAAAATGCTAATAAATCCTTTTACTGAAATATTTCATTCAATTTAATATTGCAGATGCAGAGAGTAGGAACATGATCCTGTCAAAAAGGAAGAGAAACTATAGAAAGTAATGTCAGGGTTTTCAGATCAAATGCAACGGTGAAATCTTCTGTCTTTTCTGTTAAAAAACTAAAAATAGGCACATCAATAAATACTTCTAACATCTGAATATTCCCATTTATGCAGTCAATTGTATGGATTTGATCATAAAGAGGTACAAAAATCACACATGTTACTCCCAACTAATTTTTAAAATATACTTCCCCGTGTCACTGTTTATGCCTTTTGAGTGAATGGAGGTGAAACACAATTCGAAGAGGAATAATTTCTTTGAATAATTAATAATGCTACTAAATCAATTTATCATAAATATTTGAGATTATCTTTGTAGGTTTCATACATTTTACCACATTTTATAATAATTTCTGAGAAGAAATAGCACAAGATAAGAAATTTAATCTTTCAAGATTAAATGTCATAGTCAAGAATGACAGAGGCAAGAGTCATAGTCAGTGAATTAACCACTTAGTAATGTCAGGATAGTTGATTCACGACATATTTGAGATTTGAAAATTTCAGTCAAAAATACAGATATATGGAATCACTTCTGATGGTGCCTTAAAGCTCAGTTAAAGGGATTAAATGGAACTGTAAACCAGTTTCAGCCCAATTTGTGATGACCATACTGAGATGTCTCAGAGATCACAGTGCTTCCCTGACCATGCAGGAAATGTATATGGAACCACAGCATAGCAACTGTTGATATGAATTGACTTTTAGTAGTAAGTAATACAATGACTCACAGAGTATATTTTTCTTCTCACCAATATAATCGCTTAATAAGCTTATGTGTCTTACCCACCTGAGTTTACCATGCTATTTTATCATTACTTTAATTACATATCATTTTAATCCATTAAATATTTTTCTAGCTCTTCATCCTGGAAGCTTGAAAATAACCATTAGAGACAATGATACTTCCTTAAATTTTCACTGCACGTATTTCTGTACATACAAATACCTTGCAAATATCTTCCTTTCCTTGTTAAATAATGCTAAGGTAAAATCTATAGACTTACACATCTGTGAAGTTGCCAAGAGTATAACTTATAACTGAAACGGAACAATTTTTTCTTCAAAACTTCCAATTCAATTTTGTTACGTCACCTTTATTTAAACAGTTGTAGTCTTAAAATGTTCAGGACAACCAGCATATTTTCTTCCTTTGTTTGCTGCTTAGGTAAAAATTGTACTTTTTATTTCCCTCTTAGTGTTGAAGTTACTTCCTCAAATCTAACAGAGAGTAGATTTTTATTAGATATTAGGAAGAAATTCCTTTCTGTGAGGTGAGTGAAACACTGGAACAGGTTGCCCAGAGAAGTTGTGGATGCTCCTGTCCCTGGCAGTGTTCAACACCAGGTTTGACGGGGCTCTGAGCAACCTGGTCTAGTGGAAGGTGTCCCTGTCCATGGCAGGGGGTTGGAACTGGATGGTCTTGAAGGTCCCTTCCAACACAAACCATTGTAGGATTCTATGATTTCATGATAATTTTTCATAAAGCATAACAGAAAATCATATTTTGGAGAATTTCAAATGGACATTTAGTTTATTCCCTTGCCCCAGAGCACTACCAACAGCACTTAGACCATTCTCGTGTAGGTGTTTTATTAACCTAGTGATGGAAATTGGACAGTATTCCATGGCAACCTAAATGAGTATTTCAATACCTTTTCAATGCTCCTCCAATGTCCCTCCCTCATGGCTAAACTTCATTCCCTTTTAAACATAAGTTATGACTCCAAAGAATATGAAGACAATCTCAGTACCTTCTTCCTTGCAGGAACTGTTTGAACCCATGTGGGATTATGGGATCTGCTCTCTTAGTGAAAGACTGTGTTTCAGGGAAAAACACTATAAAAGGTTAATTTCCCAAAGTAATATAGCTGAAAACATACTCTAAAAGCATTCTTCATTCTCTCATTGCTCCTAAAATAAGGAATATTCCAAAAAATATTCTTATGTATCTATCCCTTATCGTCTCTATGGTTAGAAATCATGTGGATTTTTTTAATCATAGGTAGAATCCAACTAATTTTTAATGCTGAAATCATGTTTACTCAGAAGGGAAACAGCTGGAATAACCCTAAAATTGCCCATGTGAGAAGAAGAGTCCCTTAAGGAAAGGGCCATATTGCTGACTTGCCAACACAGAAGGATTTTCATTGTGTACACCTGTGTTGTGCCTGGCCAGTGGGATAACTGCTGACTTTAAATGGCATTTGATTTCTTCTTTTTCACAAGGCACACAGGCAGGTGCAAACTCATTTAAAAAAATTTGTATCAGGTGGAACTTCTTTGGGGTTTTTTTTGAGAAGTTAATTATCATCACTTGCCTTAAGGAGAAAAATAAAAAAAAAAAAAGTGAAGTAATTCACTCAAGCTTCCTGCTCAGAAGTCACCCAGAAGTCTCTTAAATTGTGTTTATCCCACAATAAACAAAAGTTTGGGAAGAGTAAGCCTAAGCAAAAATTCTTCTTGCTCACTTCTTGATATTTCATCAAAAAGACCTATGGAAAGAAGACTCCTCCTAGAGTGTAAATAGCTGAGGGAAAGTCAGAGCATCCTCTGTTTACCTCTGCACCTGCAAAGGGAAACGAAAATGTCTGAAGCCCCACCTTTTAGAGCCTTGTGAAACAGTCTGGGAACCGAGCCAGATTCTACTCTCTCACTATATAAGACTTGGGAACAGAGAGGTATTTCCTCAGAGGCAGGTAGTTCGGTAGTTTCTACCGGACTTCCAGAAGATGGGTAAAGGTGGTGGGACACGAATACCACTATGGATATCAATACTAGCCCTGGTCTTCATACAGCTCAAAGGTAGGAAGATTCACTTGCTTGGAATTTTTACTGTTTTAAAGAATTTATAACTTGCTTTGGAGTTTGAAGCTTTTTTTTTTTTTTTTTCTTGGCTTTGTGAAGTTAATGAACATGTTACCTTCATGCAAGATTTTATTTTCTGCTTAAAATACCTTCCTTCCTGTGAAGAGAAGATTAACTCTTTTGAAACTGGTGTCCTTTTATTCTCCAGTGGAAATCTGGAACAGTTCCACTGCATTGCGTGGAACTCCCTCAGAACTTGCATTTCAACAAAATTGCCTGAATATTCAGGATGGGATAGCATTTCTAAATGTAAAACAAAAAGTTGTAAAGGTACCTCTAGAAAGGAACAAATCAGTTGAAGATAATGGCTACATAAATTATTAAAGACTCTGTTTATCAACTGATGATAGACTATGGAAAAAAAGGGAGGATTTCTTTTGAAAATCATCAGGCAATAGATTTAAAAACTCATTTACTCTTGCTTATGAGTTTGCATAAAAGCTTAGCACACAGAGTTGGTTTGCAATGGGCTGAAAACAAATGGAACTGCTATAAATATTCTGAGGGCACTTAAGAGTCATGGATGAATTTTTTTTTTTAATTTTCTTTTTTCACCTGATAATTTCCCTTTAAGTTTAAAGTAACAACAGTGTTAGTTTTAAATGCATTTTGATCTCAAGTGCAGATCCTATTGTATGATTTCCTATTTTTTCCTACTCCTAGGTAGTTCCATAGTAACTTATGTTAAGAAGTGGTAGTGTCAAAGAATAGCCCATGACAGGAGCACGTAGCTGTAGCATTATCACAACCTGCAATGGCAGCAGGGATCTGCAGTGCATGTGGCACGAGACAGAGCAGAGCCGCACAGTGTGTGGAGAGAGAAGCAAAAAGCTCTCTGAGGCACTGAGGGAGCCCAGAGGCACTGAATGGTGGGCTCACATCCTCTAATCCCAGCTGCAGACCCCCAGCTTTCCCCAGGAGGGACCCTCCAGGCTCCCTACAGCGCTGCTTTCAGCCTTAGCCCCTCCAGTGGTCCTATCCACAGCCTGCCCTTGTGAGATGCAGCAGGGGCTGAACCGGCCCTTACAGTTTTCTCTGGCCAGAATAGTCTTCACCTCAACCTGCCCTCTGATGAACTCTCAGTAAACAGTGCATTGAAAGCCCCTCTGGCCCCTGTGCATAATGTGTGTATTCCTATTCTGATGCTGCAGTGGAACGGAATGAAAAATGGTTTCTTTGCTTTGGGACAAAATCAGCAAGCACAAATGTATCTACTGGAAAGACCTATTTCCTTCTGTGTGGTGTGGCTTATGCATTTATTTTCCTTCTGTGGCTTATAATAAGGAGGGCTCAAACTATAAAATACAGAGTAACTTCGGCTTTGACAAAGATCAGTACTCTAACCCTAAAGTGAATTCTTCCTGTACAAGAGGGACTTATTTTAAAGCCATCTAGCTAGAAAGAAAAGGTTTTACTGATGCTTAAAGCACAGAGTGATCATAAAACCTAAGAAATTTAGGTCCCTTATCTGAAAAGCTCACAAGGGAATCCAGGGGTATGCTGTGACAGAATAAGGACGTGCTCAAATCACCACAGGCATGTTTTTGATGGCTTCCCTACAGTAATTTATTACCCAAAAAAATTAAAAACAAAAAAAGGAAAAGACTAAAGGAGTGGTGGAGGTCATCACGGCTGCATGTAGCATGGGTCCGATGCATTTCTGACCTCCTGTCCATAAACACATCTTTGGTGATTTTTGATATATTGAGTGTTGCATGTTTAAAGAGATATAATTGACACATTATAAGGGAACTCAAGAAAATTAGGCATTCACATTTCCTTTACTACTCTTCTTGATGCAGTTGAAGCCCAGGGTGGTGAACAACCAACAGAGTATGTTTCTCCATCTCTCCTGCAGCGACAAAAATGTAGGTATTTTTATGCTGATCTCTTTCTAAGGTTTTGTTCCAAGTAAAGGTGATAAATAGTAAGATTACTAGAATATTTTGATTCCTAGCTAAAATATTCCACACACGTTAAAAGAGTAGCTCTCTGTACAATATATCCAGTTTTCAGCCCTTCTCTGACTGCTCTAAGCTTGAGAACTTCCTCTGAGATCTGGCCCAGGGGATCTGCTCTACTGATATGATACAGTTATCTAATCTTTAACTTCACGAAAGGTACATAACTTATATCTAAAAGTGTATTTTCAGAAGAGGTGTGTGTTTACATACATATCACCAAGGCACTTGATAGTAGGTAATAAAAGGTACATTTTTTTACACTGTGTCAAGATGACTGCATCACTCACAAGAGAGTAAGAAAACTGTAACTACCTTAAACATCAGAGTAATTAAGTACTACAAGATCACAAATGACCCATAACTAGACAAAATAAGTGGGAGGATCTGAAGCTGACTGGTGTATTAGTGATGAATGGCTTAAATAATTGATCATTAAGCCTGCCCTGCAAAATATGTGCCACAGATTATTTAAAAATAGCTGTTGTAATCACTATTACAATACAGTGCTCTGAGGATCATATTGCTGGGTTTGAGTTCAGAGTATCAGGGCCAGCATCAGATGGGAGTCTTGAACAAATGATGGAAGAAAGTACTACAGTCTGTGCAATTTAGCTGTTAGTGAAATTTATAGAAAGACAGGACACAAAGCATTGTGTAAAAACCACCAATAAAACCTTGTGGAAACTTTCCCCTAGAGCATAAATAGTTGTAGGAAATATTAATCACTAAAATGACTAGGTGATCTCTACCCATGTTTTAGGATTTCAAAAGAGATTAAAGATGATTTTTTTCTCCTTTCTATTTTCTACCAGCCTTGAAATCCCAAGGAGTGACAATCATTCCACCTTTTCAAAATGCACTGAAAGTAAAGGGTAAGTTAAGCAAATGTCATGGCTCAGATATTTGTGCTTTTGTTAATGACAAAGAGCATGGAGTGACTGAAAAAAATCAAGAAATTGTTTAAGGTCCTTTAGCATCATAAAAAAATTAGCATAAAATTAATTCATCAGGTAATGTGAATAATCTAACTGTGAATCCACTGCTTTGCCTCATTGTTTTATGATGCAGCAGTAAAAAAATCCATATATACATGCATAGATATCGTACACGTTTTTCCCTAGTATTATATATATTTCCAGTGAAGAGAGGAAAATACTAGTGTGCTGAAAACTGTCAAGACACCTTATCTGGGGAATAGGGTACAATTCAAGCAGGCTGAGTGTAAATGTGGAAAGGGACTGTGAAGATAATCACGGATAACGGAGAGTATGCTTGCAAGGAAAGGAAGACGGAAAAGAAAGAAGAGATTTCTATAATGGATAGGAGGAGAAGCAGAGAGGTAGAACTCCATCAAGGTGAAGTGTAATTTTGGCAGAAGAACAACCAGGCATACATGGGATGGGCATATGTTTCAGAAGATGCTGACTAGAGTCTTTGGCCAATCAGAGGTTGTGGGTATGAGTGGCCTTCCCAAGTAGGTGTACCAGCTAGTTTTAAACTAGCTTTAAAATGGTTTTATGGTAAAACTTTAGGCCTCCATACATCTAGAGAAGGATTTACAGGATAGGGAAGTCATCAGAACTAGAGCACTGGATCTGGTGATGCAGAAGGTTTCTTTTGATCCTAGGCCCTATATCCTTATGCAAAACTAATTAAACACAAAAAGCAACTTAAGTAAATAAATAAATTGTGGCAAACAAATAGCTTGGCAAAAAAATCAACAAAAAAAGAGGACCTTTTTGGACAGAGGCTGGTGAGAGAAGCAGGAGGGATAAAGCAGAAAGGATATTACAAAAAAATTACAGAAAATTCTTAGTGTTTATTTTGAATCCACAGCTGGCAACCCCTCTCACAATGGCCGTGTGTGCAGCACATGGGGTAACTTCCACTTCAAGACCTTTGACGGGGACATCTTTTACTTCCCTGGGGTCTGCAATTACATCTTTGCATCCAACTGCAAGTCTTCCTACGAGGACTTCAACATCCAGATTAGGCGTGCAATGGTGGAAAATGCTACTGTGATCACTCACGTCATCATGAAGCTGGAAGGAATAGTGATCGAACTGACCCCCAGCTCTGTCCTGCTCGACGACAAATTGTATGTTCCTACCTTGTTCCCAGTGGGCTCTTTGAGCCAGTACCCCTTTCCCTCATCTGATCTCACTTTGCTCCCAAGCAGTGGGAAGGCTCAGGTCTCTCCTGAAGTAGTAACAAAAACAAGGATGGCTTGACAGCAAGCTAAGTGTCACTTCTGCAGATTATCCCTGTGGCAGTTTTGTTCAGATGAGCTATATTCCATATACTACAATAGTGTATGTTAAGTGCAATTAAGTCTCTCAGTTGCATTCTTTACACCCTTGAAGTTAATACTTTCCATTAATTTTACTACAGCAGAATCCTGAGAGGAATTTTTGACAACTTTTGTCCTTGCACTGAACAGTGTGTGGTAAAGCAGTGACCACTCTTCAGCTTGTACCTGAATTAATTTAAAATTATCTGTTCTGGAATCTATGTAGCAATTGTAGCACTGACTTTGGCATAGGGTGTAAAAACTACCCAAAAGGCCAGGTAAATATTTGTCCAGCTATCCCACAGTGAGTTGTCTGTTATGGCAGCTATGTAGAGTGAACTAGTTTAAAGGTTATCTCGGGTACAGCTTCCTGAATGGCATTCATGTCACAGAAAGCCTGGAGTCTATCCTTTTATTATCAAGTGCTTCAAGGAGTAAATACCAATATCCTGAAGCACATTGGCCGCAAAACAGAGCCTCCTGGCACATTTTCGAACAATACAATCACACATATGTGCTAACATTTTACCCAGCAAAACACCCTTAACGGAGAAAGCCAAAAGGGACACAGGAAAAGCAAGGCTGATCCATTTGCACAATAGGAAATGGACAACATATTACAAACCTCTCTTGTCTATAGTAGTTATTGCTCTAATTTCCTCACAGATACACATTGAAAATTCTCAAAGAGAATGAGAAAGGATATAATTGTGGACATTCAATGGATATTCTGTCCCTACCCCTGCTGACTTTTGATGATCTTTTCCCAGGGTCCAGATGCCCTACAGCCATATGGGAGTCTTGATAGAGAGAAGTAACAACTATTTGAAAGTTTCTGCCAAGTTGGGACTGACGTTCCTTTGGAATGGACAAGATGCTCTCCTGGTAAGAAAACATCCAAAACACAGCAGAAAGTCTGTATTTGGAAAATGGTCTGTTTACACCTTTGCAGTATTACAGCCAAGCAGGCATTAGTTACTTTTGGGTTTGTGTCTATTTCTAGTGTATTGTTTTGTCTTCCTGTCTCCTCTCAATTTCCCCTTTTATTTTCCCCACCAAGCTCAGCTCAGAATCCACAGATGCTGAATTGTAATGTTCCTACCTCACAGTGAAGTACTCCTCAGATTCCAGACCTGGCAAAATATTGATGTTCACAACCCAGAGCTAGGATAAGAGTGAGCTTTTCTTGGTCGTCCAATGGTGCCTCCCTTGTTATCACACAGCACAGTCTCCACAACAAACATATCTCAAATTTCGAGTACATGAGCAATACTGGTATAGGCTGTGCTGCTAACCGTCAAGACTGCCATTTCTTTAACCTCCCCCCTCCTTTTTTTTTTTTAGGTGGAACTAGATAAAAAATATGCCAATCAAACTTGCGGACTTTGTGGGGACTTCAATGGAATTCCAGTCAGCAATGAATTTATTTCAGGGAGTAAGTAATGAAAAGCATTATTGTTTTTCTTCTTTACAATATACTTTAATATAGGTTGTGAGTTGTATTAACTGAAAAACTGGGGATACTTCTTCATGTATTCCTGTGATGTCAGTTGTGCAAAGTCAGGACTTTGAGATGTATTAGACTGTTTTGATCACTGTTAGATATTTTAAGACTTGCCATATAAAAATTTCTACTTGTTTTCAATAGTCAGGATCCAGTTCTTTTTATATCCTACTCATCTTTTCCCTTTCATATTATAATGATATTATTTGGTAATCATTGTTCACATTGTAGCAGGTAGTGTCACAAAAGAAAACTCCAAGCAAAATTCAGTAAGCATTACTCTAATATTTGAATTGTTTTTTACAGACGCAAAAATGACCGCCATACAGTTTGGTAACAGGCAGAAGATGGATGGACCCACAGAGCAGTGTGATGATCCTATTCCTCCTACTTCTCCGATGAACTGTTCAAGAGAATTTGTAAGAACCTCTCTTTCAAAATTTGTTTTCTCAGTGTCAGTACATTCTCTTTTTGGAGAAACTTTTTAGAAGCGAATGAATAGTCATGAATACGACTCAACTGTAGGTCCCCCCAAAAAAAAATTCTAAATTTCATGTTATATTCTTTGCTAAAGTGAATGCCAAAAATTTGCATTCCTCTTCTACAAGAAAACTGCATATTTTCCTGAAAGAGAATTACTGAGGATGTCTTAATACGAAGAAATATTATAATGCTTGGGAAGTGACCTGAAGTGACAGTAACTAAGGATATGGAAGCTACTAGAGTTATTCAAAGGAGTTCCACGTAGTTTTGCCCTATTATTAAATTTTTCTTTAAATATCAGCTTTTGGCTACTGTTGGATGGGTTTCTGGACCAGCTCAATCTTTGGTTTGTTCTGCTCCGTGCCTTAAATAATCAGTTTCATATTTTCTTAACATTTTGTTTACTTTCTCCCTTTTCCTTCCTAGGCTTCTATCTGTGAGACAGTATTAACCAGCAAAGCATTTACGAGTTGTAACATGCTCGTGAATGTCCAGGACTACATTGAAACTTGCATACAAGACCTGTGCCACTGTGACAGCTCTATGGCTGACTTCTGCATGTGCAACACCTTTGCTGAGTACTCCCGGCAGTGTGCTCACGCAGGTGGACAGCCCCTGAACTGGAGAACCTCAGACTTGTGCCGTGAGTATCTCAGGAAGGGACCTCCCTTAAGTGTGTGCTTGCTACACACATCTAGCAAACTTCAAATATGTGAGGTTTTTTCCTGAAGAAGACAGTAATTTAAAAGTGCATACAATTAACACAAGACTTTGAGAATGTGGAAGTTATAAGGATTTTGCCTAGGAGATTTTCATTATAAATCAGAAAATCTAAAGTGTTTCAGCTTCCGCTTGGATCAGGATACCCTGTCATGCCTTGACACAAACCAACCTAAATTGCAAATACTGTTTTCTCAAACATTCAAACAAAAAGTCCCACTTATAATACTCTTTCTACTTTTAGCGAAATCATGTCCATTCAACATGCAATACCATGAGTGTGGCTCTCCCTGCTCTGACACCTGCAGCAACCCGGAACGATCTGCACTTTGTGAAGACCACTGTACAGATGGCTGCGTCTGTCCTCCAGGCAAGCTCATATCCTGCCTTTTTCTCATAGCCAAACTATAGCCCTAGAATGCTCACCTGTAGGCATTTAACAACTTTCATACTCTGGATCTTCCCCATCACATCATTAGTGTTATTATCATTGAAGAAATGGCTACATTTCTCCCCGGGATGCACTATTTCTATTTAAATTACTAAATATTCCCTTTTTAAACAAGAAATGTCCTTTATATATATATTTATTATATATATAAAATAACTGAACTGACAGTAAGATAATTTGCTCCTAGAAAAAACAGTCTTCTACTCTCAGCATTGAAATTCAGTTCAGAGAATGTATGAAGTGTTTAAGCAGATTCTGCAAGCAATTATAACTCCTGCTTTTAGCAAAGCTGCATCTGGTTCCACAAATGACCAAATCTTTCTTGTCAGGTGTTGTGTGTCTAAACAACAAGGAGCTGACAGAGCACTAGGCAGTGTATTAGATCTGGTGCTTCAGAGAATTCCACACAAGAATTGTGTCTCAGTACAAGATGTATTCTCCTTCTGCATACTTCTGGGTCTAAATTTTTGTTGCTGTTGTGACTGTGTATCACAGGAGCTTTACCCCTTGCAGCTGTTCTGCCCATCACCATCATGTCTCACAGAATTCACGATCACTTCTCTAAGGCAATCCTCTGTCCCTGGGCATAGAAATATTTACTGTACAGATATGTCCCTGGGCAGTCTTACAAATGGTTCATCTATTCCAGCTTATTACCTAATAGTTTTAATCCTGATTCTATTCTAATGAGGCCCATCACAGGAAAGTGTTTTCCTAGAGGTCCCTTTTGATCATGCTAAGATTTTTAGATAGATTTCAATGTAACATAGCCCTTCAATCTCTACATAGCTTGCATCCTTTTATTTTAAAGCACAGAAGAAATGGACATAGTCTCAGACATCTGCTAGCTATGTGTTCAAAGGCAGGTTCTGCAGTGCACAGAATAAGTAATAGACCCTTTCTTCTCCTAGGAATGGTATTTGATGACGTTAATGGTGCTGGCTGCATTCCCCGCCGAGAATGCCACTGTACCTATGAAGGTGAAACTTATGCTCCTGGTGCCTCCTTCTCATCTAAATGCAGATCATGGTAACATATTTTCTCACTTTTTGGTTTGGGTTATTTTTGTGCATTAGCTGAATATTTACTGATACCCCCTTAAAAAACAAATGAGCACCTACTTACCAATTGAAGTTCCATAATTACACTAATTCAGTGGTTACTCTTATGTCTGTTTTCCCTTCACACTTGGAACAAAAATTTGAGTTTTTGAACAGGAGCTTCAATTTCAGTAAATACCAATGAAGGAAGATAATCAAAGTCAAATACCAGAGGTGTTTAAAAATGTGAATTAGTGTTACATCTTTGCAGCACTACAGTGTAAAGCTAAGATGCTCATATAAATACTATGGAGTGGGAGATCACATTTGAGAGGTGTGTTTGATAAATATATATATATATATATATTACTGATGTGTTACTGCATAACTATATGCAACTGTACCTATCTATTTATTTTCCAAGAAATACTTAATATATTTGACACAGATTACAAGTTCACCAGGACTGAATTCTATCCAAAGACTGGAAATTAACAACAATGTATATAGAAAATTATCACCTAAATATAAATGTGCCTGCCCCATATTTGTCTGACATTTCAAAGCAATACTGGCTTCTTTGGCAATATGATCAGTGTTTCAAGAGGAAAATTAAGGCATCATCTGCCCTTATTGTCTTTTTTTTTCATTTACACTTGTATTATCTGATGTTACTGAATGCCTCCTTCATTTCAGTACCTGTGTTGGAGGTGAATGGTCCTGTGTCACTCAGTCGTGCCCTGGGACTTGCAGTATTGAAGGAGGTTCCCACATTTCAACATTTGATGAGAAATACTATTCCTTCTTTGGAGACTGTAGTTATGTCCTAACCAAGGTAAAAATGGGTCACAAACCTTGCTAAAGAAAAATGTTTTTATTATATATAAGGTTGTTTGATGAAAGCTACTGGCAATCACATCAGTTTCCTGAATCTCAGAGGGTTAATATGGATTGAAGGTTAATGGTTAGAGGGATAGCATCCCTAAATGGATTTCAGGGGCTTTTCTGTTAGGGTTATACTAAATTAGATTGTGGTATTTTTGTGTTCTTTGATCATTGTTTAGTATTTGCACTGAGTTTTTGTGTTAGATTTCATAACCCTAAGTGTATTCATTGTTTATTTTTACTGGATTACTAAAGTAAAATACTTTCATAAGGACTTCATATTGTATAAAATCTGTTCTTGACATGATCAGTCTGAATGTTACCAAGAAAAAGAATCATGAAATCTAAGAAATGAGGTAGAATGAGGTGATTCAGAAGTGGATTAGCCTAAATGAATGAAATTTTGGATAAGATTCACAAGCACTGCCTTGATGCACAATGGCAGCATAGGTCAGACTTAGACATTAAACTCCTCAGTTTGGCACCAACATGTAAAATTAGATTTTCAGGGTCTCTGTAGGCAGAGGAAAACCCCTAAATTTTGTACACAAAAGTTTAAAAAAAGCCCCAGAATTTAATATTGAAATTATAGATAGCTATAATTCTGCATCTCAGCTGTCCTCAATTTAGTCTTCAATATGCCAAAAAGTGATAAGACACATTCAAAATTACAGCCTTGTCTGAGTCATTCCCTGTTGTTTTGGCCATTAGGAACACTTTGAAGATGGCTCACAGAACACAATCCTATGAAAATCAGAACTGAGTTAAAATCTGAACCTTTATACAGTAACTTCTTGAATAATAATTTTAGTTTCATTTTCTCCTATGAGAGGATATTTAAATCCATATTTCCTACCTGTTAAATGAATGTCCAAATCACCAGGGTCTTGAATAATCTATTCAGGGCAGAAGACATTTTAAACAATCTTTCCTCTCCCTGGTAAACTTCATAACCTGTGGGCAAGAAAGGCACACCTCCTTCTGCTTTAGCATATTAAAGAAGTATTGCCTACACATTAGGAACTAGTCCTACTAATGCATGAGAAAGTTTTCATGTTCAGATTCACGTGTCTAACTCGCCTCTGAATGCGAGAAGCAATGTACAGCTTCCAGTGTGCAGGCTGCATGGATGCCAACTTATATGGTCACTCTAGACATATATATTAGACCATATGAGCAAGAGGAAATTAAATAAACAATATATTAAAAGACTCACTTTACTAAGAATTCCATTTGGTGTGAACCTTTTTGAGATAACGATATTTCAATATAGCAAATCCTTCTCTGTCGTTTTCTTTTTCAAGCTCTGTGACAGCAATGAATTCACAGTGTTGGGGGACATCTACAAGTGTGGCCTGACTGACACTGAGACATGCCTCAAGGGTGTAGCCATCAGCCTAAACGGAGGACAAACGGTGAGTAGAAAATGTACACACCTGACATTCTGCAGGGATGTTCCTTAAGATTAACAGACAAGGCAAATGACACATAAGAGCACAGACAAGAAATTTGCACTGCCTTTTTGTTGTATCTCATTTGAACATTATTGAAAGAAAAATTAAGAGTAAAGTGAGCATATTAGTAGAGAAGCTCTTAGTAGCTTTCTGTTATTTAGATAATTTCCTGGTTTTGTTTTCTTAGTCACTGGAACACAGTAATAAAGATTAAATAAATAATATAGAACATCATCATAGTCTCTCTCCATTTTTTTTTCCTTTTACCTTGAATAGCATTGGATAGGAAACATTTGGAAATTATTTAACTTATCTGCTTGATAATATTTGTCTTTTTTTGTGGACAGAACATTGTGATCCAGCCTTCTGGGAGTGTATTTGTGAATATGATCTACACACAGTTACCATTCTCAGCAGGTAAGTTCCTTTGAAAAACTTCTATTTCTCATTTTTACTTTAAAATGATATTGCATGAGTTAAACTAAAGCCAAATTCTTCCTCTGGTTATACTGCAGCAAACCCAGAGCACTGCTATAGAGCATTGTCTCCCATTTTTATGTAATATGATTTGCCTATTCAACACTAATAATTTTAGCAAAATCATGGTTTAAATTTAGCAACATTTAATTAGTTCAAGCAAATAGTGTTATTGCACACTTCCAAACATTGTCATAAGAGAGGAAAGAAAAATTCTGATGTATAACTGGACTCCAATTTCTGAAGTCATTTAGTACCCTGTGTTCCCTCTCGTCCTTGTTCTCAAAGCATGTTCATCACTGAAGTTTCTCCCATGCCAGTTCATCTCAAACACTATTGCAGCTGAACACAAAGCAACCCATGAAAAGACAGAATAGGTCCAGGCTGGAGTCTTCAATTAATTAGTGCTATATAATTTTCATGAAACAAAGACAACTTTTAAATAACAACAGAAGTGTCTGTTCTTTCCTCATGTCAAAACACCTGACAGAAAGTGGAGGTTTTGTGTACATTTATTGCTTAAGTGTTTAGGTTAGACTGTTTTGGTGCTGGATTTGAAATCCTATAAGGATCATTTTCCTGCCAGTTTTTCAGAAATTAGGATCATATCAAACACAGCTGTAGAATTCCTTTACTACTTCTCTACTATATTGTTCCTATAGTGAACAATTAATTTAAATGTCCATCTTGAACAAAATTATAACGATTTTGTTCTTGTATCCCTAGCAAACGTCACCATCTTCAGGCCTTCGTCTTTCTTCGTAATACTGCAAACAACTTTTGGTCTTCAGCTGCAGGTTCAACTTGTGCCTTCAATGCAAGTTTTTATAGACCTAGACCCGTCATATAAAGGGCAGACCTGTGGTGAGTGACCTTGTCCTAATAACTGCCTTTACCAGTACCTGTCATCCTGTAGGAGACTTGCACAGACCATCTGCTTCCTTCTAGGTCTCTGTGGGAACTTCAATGATGTACAGACAGATGATTTCAAAACCACCAGTGGTGTGATAGAGGGCACTTCAGCTGCCTTTGGCAATACTTGGAAAACTCGGGCTGATTGTCCAGATGCCAAAAATACCTTTGAGGACCCCTGTACTGTCAGCATACAAAATGGTAAGCTCAGCAACCTCTTCTATTCTCCTTTAAGGTGTAAAGAAGGAATAAGCTGACCAACCACCAAGCATTTAGCCAAACTAGCAGAACTGTTTGCCCACACACACACAATTTTCCTCAGCTGACACTAGAAGTCTTCAATTAATAAATAATAACTAACAAAATACTTTGGATCTTCAGATATTTTCCTTTGGATCAAGACAGCAACTCAACTTAAGGAAAACTGGAACCATACAGCATATTAGGGATCCATCCCTGGAAAGGATTGATTGTCACATATGAAAAAAAGCTGTGCCTAGCCCCTCTGAAGGCTGTGACCCTTCCACTATTAAACTAAGAACTAGACTTACAGTTCAGAGATTGAAAGCATCCAAGCTCCATTTCAGCCAACAAAATATATAATTCTTGAGTATTCACAAGCTACTCTTGTGTTTTCTAAGATGAACTAGCATCGTTTTAATTTACAGTGTGAACCTTCCTTTTTAAAATTCAGCCAGGGGTATCTTTAGTTTTATTCCATGGCAATTATCATGAGTTAGAGAACATTCAGTTTATGAAGAGTTCATATTTCTGCCTAGAGGAAGTAAAAGACTGTGTGCTTCAGCAAATGCAGAGCTTAATTATATTGTTAAGCTTCTGCAATTTCCCTGGAGGAGGTCTAGTTACACTGTTACACAAGGGTTTTGCAAATGAAGTGCCACGGAAATCCTTACTATATTTTCAATTCACAGACCAGTACGCTCAGCACTGGTGTGGACTGCTCTCTGATACCACGGGACCTTTTGCTGAATGTCACTCAACAGTGAATCCAGAAGTTTACCAGAAGGTATTTGGCTCTAACTCCATTCAATATAGGAGAAAATGTCTTAGATTTAGGATAGTAACACCTGAGAGAATAACTTACCACTTGTGAGGAGATGCATTCATGATAGCTTCACAAAAGAGAAAATTTCTTATTGTGTACATAAGAATGGTTCCTTGGCTGATAAAGAACTATCTTTCTTTCCATTCCCTGGAGGGTAAACTTGCAGGTGTATTCCTCCTGGACTTATTTTTAGGTGCAAACTTTAAGACTAAGTTAGGAATTTGGATTCCCTGTCAAAGGATAAAATACGTCCCTTCTGAGAGATATAATGAAAGCTTTAGCCAGAATCTTAAGTGGCACTTTAATTCCTCTGAACTGCTCTCAGAAGGCTTTTGCATATATGCAAGGCAAGAAATGTGCATAAAAAGCAGCAATGAGAATTAGACAAGATGTGAATGAAAATGTTCCAGGAATTCATGGTGATGAAACCCTGTAGCAGAATCCCTAGGTACTTTAGAAAACCTTCTTGTTATTGGAAATTTGTGAGATTACATTCAATAAACATAATCTGGAATTAACAATATTATATTATCCCTGCCCAGAATAGAAACACGTCAAATAACTTCTTGTATTCTTTATTCCTCTGCTGAAGAGAGCCCAGGCTCTTAAGCATAAGAGTTAAAAGCTGAGTGGCATCAAATAATTCCATTTATTCTAAATATATATGGCACAGTGGCAACAAATTTGAAGTAATTAGAAAACTGCCAACACATGAGAAAATAAAAAAATTCAAAATAGTGGACCTCTAATTACTCCTTTTTCACATAAACAATGTCTTTTGAAAGAGCTCAATGAAAATCAGGCATATATTTACTAATACACGTGGATTACACTCACTTGAACCGCTAATGAACATAACACTCTTAAAAAAAACTGCAGAGTGCCATGGCTTTGATATGACCTTCTGATGATCATGTATCATCCTCTGTTCCTAGATCTGTATGTTTGACACGTGTAACTGTGAGAAGAGTGAGGACTGCATGTGTGCTGCCCTTTCCAGCTATGTCAGAGCCTGTGCTGCTAAGGGAGTTCTTCTCACTGGATGGCGGAACAAAGCCTGCAGTAAGTTTTACATCACTTTGCCTTCTGAAAATGGTCACCCAGACGGCCCCACACAGCAACTCTCAGGGACTCCACAGTAAATTGTGTTAAACTGGGGTTTAAGTCGAGCATTGATTTTCATGAAGCTGAGGAGGAAAGGAATGCCATAAAAGACAAACAAGGAAAAATATTAAAAAGAGGCTTTGTTAGACTACTTGCTCAGGACCATAAGAGAAAACCTGAAGAACAATACTCTTGCAATTGGAAAAAAATAAGTAGGGTGTTTCTTAACTTACTTTGACAAAAAGTATATACATAGCATAGAGGAAGAAATGCTGTGCCTTCAAATAATTGAATTTTGCTCTTTTTTAACTTGGGTAAAACATCTGACGTATTTATAAAGGAAAATTTTGCTCTAGTATTACAAAAAATTACACTGCTAGGGATATCAGTGAAGCATGTGTACATACAATGCCACGTTTATCAGATATATTTTATCTCAAATACTTTATACTTGATTCTTGAATGAACAATGAATGTAACTCACCTTCTTTCTCCCAAGCAAAATACACCACCTTGTGTCCGAAGTCCTTGCAGTACACCTACAATGTCGATTCCTGTCAACCCACCTGCCGCTCTCTGAGTGAGCCTGACGTCACATGCAACATCAAGTTTGTCCCAGTTGATGGCTGTACCTGCATAAATGGAACCTACATGGATGACAGTGGCAAATGTGTGCCTGCTTCTAGCTGTCCTTGTTACTACAAAGGAATGCCTCTGTCTTCTGGAGAAGTTGTTCATGATAATGGTGTTGTCTGGTAAGAGATTTTAAAAAATAAAGAGATTGCCTAAAACCAATCATGAAACCATATAAATGTTATGAAAACAAATAAAATTAATTTCTGTACCTAAAATTTTCAACGAAAAAAATCACAGCTTCTTAAAAAATTCTTAGAGCTACCCACTCCCAATGTTTGGGAGATTGTACATAAACAACTACAGGAATTCAGCCAACAATCCTAATGCTGCATCAGCCTTTGCTAACAGCCCAATTCCCACCCTGTCCTTTTCTCTCTGCCTCTCTTCCTCCCCTGCCTCCACACATACTTTTCTTATCCATGACTGTAAAAGGCTTGTTCCATGGTGAAAGATGCCTGACATTCTCATTACAGATTATTCCCATTATGATGGGAATCTGAACTGTTCTGAAGGACGGTTTTAAACCAGGCATATAGACAGAGCAAACATTTATATATATAGAATCTACTTGTATTTTGTTCTACTCTAATATAGAATATTAATTTTTTGAAATGTGCAAATTATTTGATAAAGCTCTCATTTATTAGTTTTATCACACAGCAATTTTTCATTATTTCAATTTCATTGGGAAATAGGCTGAAACTTGACAAGAAAAAGTTTAAAAACATCCATTCCCTTGTTTTTATAGCACTTGTGCCTATGGAAAGCTGAGCTGCATTGGAGAGAAGCCAGAACCAGGTAACGTATCACTTAATTTTAATTCTCCTTTCCCTCTTCACTCTTTTAATTTCTTCTCTTGTCATAATGATGCAAGTTGTTCAAGTCTGAAATCAATCAAGAAAATGAATTGAGGACTTCTGTAACATAGAGGACATTGTCAAACTATAAAGAAATAGTGTCTTACTGTTCAGGTGGCTGAAACAAGTTAGAACCCCTTGGGTTACCCAGGGTAAAAGGATATGTGGTCACCTAAGTCAATGCGAGAGGAAAATTATTCACATTTTAATTAAAATGTAAAAGCAGAAACCCCAAAAGCAACCAACCCCCCCCCCACCACCCCTCTCCCAAAATAAACCCCAAAACCAAAACAAAAAACCCCAACCAAATAACAAAAACAACACATCAAAAACAAAAGAAAACAAAAAAGAACACCCCCCCAAACCAAAAAAAAAAAAAAAAAAAAAAAAAAAAAACCCCAAACAAGTAAACCAGGATATTTGTTATCCTGTTTTATTCTGTTTTTCTGGAAGGAAGTGTTTCATGAAGCTAATTGAAATTTAATTTTATTGAGTAGTCCAAGCATAATCACAAAAAAAAGGTGGATATGAGATCAAAACACTATTTGGTTTCTCTTTCTTGCTATACACATCACATTAAGGTACACATCATTCACCAAGGAATATTTCCATTTTTTTTTCTCGGAAACACAAAGATACAAATGCATGGTTGGTCTCACATTTCTTGTGACTTTTCTCTCTTTCAGTCTGTGTGCCTCCCATGGTTTATGTTGACTGTGGCAATGTCACTGCAAATGTGGTAGGAGCAGGATGCCAGAAGAGCTGTCAAACTCTAGATATGGAATGTGTAAGTAAAGACTATAACTAGTTGAAAGCATACTAATTAAGGTCTCTTTTATAATTACCAGCTACAGCTGGACTCTTCCAGCAGGGAAATGTTTCAAGACACATTTTCTTTATGGTTCTTACAGTACAAAACTCACTGTGTCTCTGGCTGCATATGCCCTGATGATCAAGTGTTGGATGGCAAAGGTGGCTGTATAGCTCCAGAAGACTGTCCATGTATTCACAACGGGAATTCCTACAGTCCAGGAGAATCAATCAGAGTTGGCTGTAACAACTGGTGAGAGCATATTGACAAATAATATTTTGGAAATAAAAAAAATAGAACAGCTTAAGCTCTAAGCAAATAATGGCATTGCACTCTAGCAGTGTCAAGATTTCTAGGAATGAATACTGCATAAAACAATCCACTTAGTACCTAAAAAGCAAATTCTGTCTATTTTTCTCAATGGCACAGCCCAGAAATTGCAAGTGGTCAGAAAAACACCATGGTTTTGATGTTGTCATATTCATTCAAGTAAAAAAAAAATCTTTTTTCTTCCAAGGAAATCCTTCCATTTCAATAGATCAAACAAGATCTGGAAATGTGAAAGAATTGGTGCTTTCTAATGCAGAGGATTCAGCACATTATTAAGTAGCACAGCCTTTGGATAAATTCCATTAGCTCTTAAGCTGTACTGCATTTTTAAGAATAAGCAAATCTTATTTTTTTCATTAGAATCTTAACACATTTTAAAACACAGGAATGTACCTGTGTTTATATTGTGTTTTTCTATTATTTTACATTTGGAGTGCTTTTTGTCCTGTGTAGCACATGTAGAAACAGAAAATGGCAATGCTCTGAGGAACCCTGCCTGGAAACATGTTCTGTTTATGGAGATGGGCATTATACCACTTTTGATGGCAAACGCTTTGATTTTGAAGGAGACTGTGAATACGTTCTGGCCCAGGTAAGGGAGTCATATTTTTGCTCTAAGTATCTTGCTTAGAGCCTTGAACATGTAACATAGTTAACAGTGAATGTAATTCTCCTGTTTCAGAACTACTGTGGCCAGCAGGCCATGAATCAGGGAACCTTCAGAGTCATCACTGAGAACATTCCATGTGGCACTACAGGAACTACCTGCTCGAAGTCTATTAAAGTTTTCCTGGATGTAAGTATTTTCTTTAAGTTTTGCCAGAAGGATAGAACAAGCTGTCCCAGATAGACAGCATAGGAGAAGTGGCCTCCAAGATAATGAAAAATGTCACTACCATTTTTGCTCTCTGCTCTAGAGAGCAAAAGAGGGAAATCTACAGAGAAAATTCCTAACTTGAGGTTGTTGAATAGGATCCTTTTGATGATAATATTATTATTTCAAGAAGTTGCTATCAATATATAAAGCAACAAAATAGGCAACTTAAAATTGGTCTCTAACTTTTTCTTCTCCTCTCTAAGAACTATGAGCTGGTACTCAGTGATGGACACTCTGATGTCATCCAGAGGACACCTGGAGGAAAAATGCCATTCCAAATCCGTTCCATGGGCATCTACATGGTGGTTGACACTACCGTTGGTCTGATACTCATGTGGGACAAGAAAACCAGTATATTCATCAAACTTAGTCCCAGCTTTCAGGTATACTTTAAAAGTGAATACATGAATAAAATGAATTCTCTAACATACTCATATTTGTATGTTTCTCAAAAAAGAGGTTGGAAATTTAGGCTATAAACCAGAAGACTGTAACCAAAAGAACAGAAGTCACATCTTATTATCCTTGTTGTGTTGACTTCAATTGTGTGCTATGCGTTATCTCTTAAATTACATTATTTAGCAATGGCATAACAGCAATTTTATTGGTAGCTTTTTTCATGAAAAACCCTCACTGAAGAGACATATTTAGGATCAGCTAAAACTAAATAGCTCATTACTCTATAGGCATTAACAATCTTAAATAAGATGGTTACATAAGAGTCATCCTGAGGTCTGTTACTGAGAGATACTAAGAAATTGTACCTTACTGATCCTTGTCACTTTGTTTGTTCATCCTGATGCAGGGCCATGTCTGTGGACTTTGTGGAAACTATGATGGCAATGGAAATAATGACTTCACTACTCGCAGTCAGTCTGTGGTAGGAAATGTGCTGGAGTTTGCCAATAGCTGGAAAGTGTCTTCTAGCTGCCCAAATGCCAATCGCACGCAGGATCCATGCACTGCAAACCCATACAGGAAAGCCTGGGCACAGAAGCAATGCAGCATCATTACCAGTGAAGTCTTTGCAAAGTGTCACTCACAGGTATGACAAAATATTTAGTCTTAAATTCTGGACAAAATTATTGCATCCATTTTTATGTGAGATAGATTTAAAAATACTCTAAAATACATGTTGTCATGCTTGACAAGGTGAATGTAGATCAAGTTTCTGCATAGAGAGACTGCATAGAAACCTTTTCACTCTTTTCAGCTTTTGTGTTGAGCAAGAACGCTAAAGAAATTGTTTGTTTCGGTTGGTTTGTTTGTTTTTCATAGAAGGAACAACAATAGACAAATCGCAAGATATGTTTATTTTCTAATGGCATTATTTTCTACTAATAGAAATATCAGCTATCTGATATGTATCAGTCTGTGCTAGCTTGTAGTAATTACCAGTATTTGTAACTGTATTCAACATCAAGCCGTCCTTAATATTGCAGCTTACTAGCAGTAGCTTTATCAAGAGAAAATTCTACATTTTCCTCTTGGTTTTTCAAAGCATTTTCATGATCTATTTCATTTCTTAGCTTTCTCACATACGGAGATGTGAGTTTCAGATATCTTATTCAGCTATTTTAGGACAGTGCAAAGAGGACAAGGGCATGAAAACTTGAATGTTTTCTCCATCAGGTTGAACCAAATGAATATTACCAAGCGTGTGTGGATGACGCTTGTGCCTGTGACACTGGAGGAGACTGTGAATGTTTCTGCACAGCAGTAGCTGCCTACGCTCAAGCATGTAATGAGCTGGACATCTGTATATCATGGAGAACCCCATCCATTTGTCGTGAGTTTCAACTCACTACTTTTTTAAGAGGTTCAGAGGGAAAGAACAGAAGGAGGAAAAAAGGAAACAAAGAAGAACAAGAAAGGAAGGATAAAATTGTATTTCTAAGAGGCATAGCTGTAGTCTTAAAAAACAAACCCCTGAAAAACACCTAAAAAACCCAACAAAGCAGTTGGGTAATTCAATAGAAGACAATCTATCTTAGTAAAATGAAACCACAGGTAATAATTTTACAAGCAGTGTGATTAGTGTCAAGTTAATTAGACAATCATGATACACTACTGGTGAAATATGATATTTTATTATACTGCCACCTGTCTACATCAGGCTCCACGTAAATAAACATTAGTGCATGCTAGTTAAGGTCAGTGTTTCAGTCAACTGATTTTTCATGTTTGATGTGTAACTCTGTTCTATGATGTATATATTTATTTGTGTTAAAAGGTTTTAGAAACATAACAATTGTAGTGTGTTAGCAATAAGACAATATATTTTCAGCACCTATGCGATTATGCTGATCCCAGTGGATTTTTACCTAGAAAAACTGAAACAGTATAGAGCTAAAACATGAAAGATATTTTTCTGACATTTCTTCTTCTAGCTCTGTTCTGTGATTACTATAATCCACAAGGGGAATGTGAATGGCACTACAAGCCATGTGGAGCACCTTGTATGAAGACCTGCAATAATCCAAGTGGAAAATGCCTTCATGAGATGAGGGGTTTGGAAGGTAAACATGATTGTGTATCTCATTCTACTTGAAAGGTTAAAATGCAGTATGGTGAGCAAAATTGGTAATGTTCAGTATATGACATGTTTGGATTAGAAACCGTAAGAAGAGATTTTTCTAATTAGTATTGTATTCCCTAATGGTTATGTACTTGTTTGGAGTGGAGGAGGACAAAATAGTCCAAAGCATAGCGTGCAAGCAAAGGAATAGCAGTAAGAGGGCCTGAAAATCCACTTACCATGTGGGACAGTTTGGGAAAAGCGGATATGAGTGTAGAGTTACTTAGACTTATGAAAAGCCTAGTATCAACTTGACTCTCTTTTCATTGCAGGCTGCTATCCACAATGTCCAATGAATAAGCCCTATTTTGATGAGGAAACTATGACCTGTGTTTCTAATTGTGGTTGTTATGAAGATGGAAAAAATTACAAACCAGGAATGGAGATGCCTTCAAAGCAGAATTGTGAATCATGGTAGGACTAGAAAGCAAATTTTAAAATAGAGTTTAAAATTGTGGAATATAATTCACCACACATTAAATTTGTTATTTACTAATAGAACTAGGCCAGTCAGAGGCTAAACAATGTCTAATTTTCTCCCCTTCCCAGGAAATTAAATGATAACCTAGTGAAACATCTTATCATCAAGAGATTTATTAAAGTCTTTTAAAGTTATTATCATAATTATTAAATGAAGTAAAAAGAAGCTAAAATAATTTTAGTTGGGGAAGAATTTGAGAGTTTTAAAAACTATATACCTAAACTCATAATGTGAAATTCATTAGAAGTTAGCAGCTAACTCATCTACATTGTTTAGTGCTTGTTTCTGTTATTGCACTGGTACCTGCAAAGTTGGAAGAGTCAGCACATACTCTCCAGCATTACTGGTGACAAGTGTTGCTAAGCCTTTTGTAAGGCTTAAGTACAGAGTAAGCAAAACCAGTTGTGAAGCAATTGTGTTAAAATACTTTAAAGTAGCTACTCTTAAATATGGTAAGCAGTGCAATCTGAATTGCAAAAATCTTAAACCAAAGCCCCTTGGAGCTAAACAAACTTCCTTGGCAGGTTTTGCACTTGATAGATGCCTTTGCCTGTATCATCTAGGCCATTACAGCACTAAAGCTAACTCACTAAATACATTTCTAAATTTCAGTTTATCCAGTGTATAGATGTCTTTAGTCCCTGTAAACAAATATATCAGGATTCAGCTCTTAACAGATAAATTACCCTTAAAACCAGAATTCTTTTTGCATATTTTGGAAGCCTTACAGAAATTCACTGTGTATACTACCTCAACGTCCATGGTAGTGATACTTCGTATATACCCTTTTAAATGTAAATTATATATTTACTGTGCTTTTCCCTTCCAACAAATAAATAGACCTATAGGGGAGATAACAATATTTCAAATCATCCATCTCACATCTTATTTTCCAAGAGCACTGGTAGGGATGCTGCATGTTTTATATGCTGGCTCAAAGAAGAGCTACCTTTCTTGCCAGAAAGCTTGTGAAAATACCTAGCCTGAATTTGTACAGCAGAACTGACTATGTAACTCAGAGATGATAAGGTCATTTCACATTTAAACACACAATGAATAACAAAAGATTGATAGAAGAAAAATTAAAACAAAAAAATTATGTCACAAGCCAGTATGTTCATGTGCATAATCTGTTCTTTTCTTTTTCAGTGAATGCACAATTCATGGCAAAAAATGCAAATATGATGAACATGGTAAGTTGATTAAGTAGTTTCCATATTAATATGACACATTTACAGTAGTCTGTGTTTCAGATAGCAAGGACTAACATCCTCGTTTGATCCACAGAATGTGTCTGCATTTATGACGGACAGAAATACAACTACAAGGATGTGGTCTACAATACTACGGATGGCACAGGATGGTGCATTGTTGGAATCTGTGGTCCCAATGGAACGCTTCAAAGGTTAATCCATGAATGTCAAATCTCAACATCACCCACAACAGCAACTACATTTCACTTCAAATCTACACCACCTACCACTACGTCCACAGGTAGATCCTTTGTAGCCCATAAGAGTGTATTCTCCTGTTCAGTGTGAAAAATTTATTTTACAGTACTAAGTGGATTGCTCAAATATTGGCATTGAGATAATGAAACCTTGGTTTTTAGAATTCCAGTACAGCATTCCTCAGGTTGGGAATCTAGAGTTACTCTAGGCATATGTTGTTTTATGAAATCAGTATCCAGTGTAAAATATATGTTTTGAAATAACGGAAAATATCATCAAAATATCCAGCATTGCTGGAATTCAGCAGCTAATTTCCATCTATTTCATAATGGGAGTTGATCTGCAAAAGCTCTCCAACCACTAAACGGTTTCTTAAGATCAGAGCTAAAATAGGAAGTGTAGGGATGCTTGAAATGGAGGGGCAAAGACAATGCAGTGAGGAGTCAAATGATCTAGAGGAAAGAAGTAGCTATGGATCTCGATGCATATACTAAACCTTACTATTTCCACTGATTTTAATACATTTCAGAGAGACTGCTATATAGTGAAGCAAGATACAACAAGGAAATACAATCAACTAAATGCAAACCAAGTGAGACTTGGCTTTTTTCCAGAGTGTATAAATTAGACCTGAGCCTTATGTCAGCCCCCGGTAACACATATTTAGTATTTTCTTGGGAAGTGACAGTTCCAAGCATGTCACTACATGAAATTGCTGGAAAATGGATTCTCTGTTCTACAACATAGTAAATTATATGTATCATAAACTGATGCAGTAGAGGATGCTAATGCAAGAAAAAATGACATTAGGAAAATTGTCAGCCTATTTAAAATAATAAAATGGAAGATATTATCTACAGGAATTCATTCTTAATTTCATTGTCTCTTACTATTTTAGTGTCACCAACTACATCAGTATGTGTTCATGAAGTCTGTGAGTGGTCAGAATGGTATGATGGGAGTTTACAAACCCCTGGCTACGATGGAGGAGATTTTGAAACTTTTGATGAGTTACGAGCGAAAGGTTATGCAGTCTGTAAAGCCCCAAAAGCTGTTGAATGCAGAGCAGAAAAGTTCCCTGATATACCACTGAAAGACCTTGGCCAAAAAGTAGAATGCAGTACAACAAAAGGGCTTATATGTTACAACAAGGATCAAATTTCAACAATGTGCAACAACTATGAAATCAGAGTCTTCTGCTGTGTTTTTGTACCATGCTCTTCCACGACACCTAGCAGCACATCAACCCCGGTCACAACTACAACTCCAGAAGAAACATCTACAGAAACAACGTCTTCAGTTACTACAACACCTGAAAGTACAACATGGACACCTTCAACTGCTGAAGAAACAACAACCACAACTAAAATGACACCACCAGTCACCACATGGCCGTCAACAATTCCTCTTTGTTTCAAAGAAAAGTGTGACTGGACAAGATGGTATGATGTCAGTTATCCGGGCTCAGGATACAATGATGGAGATTTTGATACGATTCAGAACATTAAAAAAAAAGGATACAAAGTCTGTGAAAATAGGAAGGATGTGGAATGTAGAGCAGTGCGGTTTCCTGACACCCCATACCCTCTCCTAGAGCAACACATTACGTGTAACAAAGAAGAAGGGTTGAAATGCTACAATAAAGATCAACTACCACCGATCTGCTACAATTATGAAGTAAGATTTAAATGCTGCATAAATATACCAGTAGAGTGTGAAACTACTCCTGAGATTATTAGTGCAACAACAGAGCCAACGACATATTTCTCACCTACCCAAAAAACAACATCAACAACACTGAATTTACAAACTAAACACAAGACAACAACTAAACATACAGTTCATCCACAAACAGAATACATTCTCACAGGAACAACAACAAAACCAACACCACACACTCAAACAGAAAGAATACCTACAACACTCATAAGCAGTACAACGGAAGAACCTACAACATATACAAGAGCCACCACCCCCTGTGAACCCGAAGTGTGCGCCTGGAGCGAATGGTTTGACGTGGACTTCCCCTCCTCGGGGCCCAACCAGGGAGACTTTGAAACCTACCAGCACATCCGCGCCGCCGGCAAGCGAGTCTGCCGGCAGCCAAAGCAGATCGAGTGCCGGGCGGAGGACTACCCCGACGTAGCCATCCAGCAGCTGGGACAGGTGGTGCAGTGCGACGTCCACTTTGGACTGGTGTGCAAGAACGAGGACCAGACGGGCAAATTCAAGATGTGCCTCAACTACAAGATCCGCGTGCTCTGCTGCACCCCCAACTACAACTGCTCAATCCCCATCCCCACCACCAGCCCCACCACCAGCACGCCGAGCACACCGATCCCGTCCTCCAGCCCTGTCACCACCTCCACCTCCACGCCCTACATCTACACCGGCACCAGTCCCACCTCCGCCGAATTCCACATTTCCACCAGCACCAGCACCCCCACGCCGACGACGTCTACCACGTGGCCCTCCACCGTGTCCACCACCCCCTGTGAACCCGAAGTGTGCGCCTGGAGCGAATGGTTTGACGTGGACTTCCCCTCCTCGGGGCCCAACCAGGGAGACTTTGAAACCTACCAGCACATCCGCGCCGCCGGCAAGCGAGTCTGCCGGCAGCCAAAGCAGATCGAGTGCCGGGCCGAGGACTACCCCGACGTAGCCATCCAGCAGCTGGGACAGGTGGTGCAGTGCGACGTCCACTTTGGACTGGTGTGCAAGAACGAGGACCAGACGGGCAAATTCAAGATGTGCCTCAACTACAAGATCCGCGTGCTCTGCTGCACCCCCAACTACAACTGCTCAATCCCCATCCCCACCACCAGCCCCACCACCAGCACGCCGAGCACACCGATCCCGTCCTCCAGCCCTGTCACCACCTCCACCTCCACGCCCTACATCTACACCGGCACCAGTCCCACCTCCGCCGAATTCCACATTTCCACCAGCACCAGCACCCCCACGCCGACGACGTCTACCACGTGGCCCTCCACCGTGTCCACCACCCCCTGTGAACCCGAAGTGTGCGCCTGGAGCGAATGGTTTGACGTGGACTTCCCCTCCTCGGGGCCCAACCAGGGAGACTTTGAAACCTACCAGCACATCCGCGCCGCCGGCAAGCGAGTCTGCCGGCAGCCAAAGCAGATCGAGTGCCGGGCGGAGGACTACCCCGACGTAGCCATCCAGCAGCTGGGACAGGTGGTGCAGTGCGACGTCCACTTTGGACTGGTGTGCAAGAACGAGGACCAGACGGGCAAATTCAAGATGTGCCTCAACTACAAGATCCGCGTGCTCTGCTGCACCCCCAACTACAACTGCTCAATCCCCATCCCCACCACCAGCCCCACCACCAGCACGCCGAGCACACCGATCCCGTCCTCCAGCCCTGTCACCACCTCCACCTCCACGCCCTACATCTACACCGGCACCAGTCCCACCTCCGCCGAATTCCACATTTCCACCAGCACCAGCACCCCCACGCCGACGACGTCTACCACGTGGCCCTCCACCGTGTCCACCACCCCCTGTGAACCCGAAGTGTGCGCCTGGAGCGAATGGTTTGACGTGGACTTCCCCTCCTCGGGGCCCAACCAGGGAGACTTTGAAACCTACCAGCACATCCGCGCCGCCGGCAAGCGAGTCTGCCGGCAGCCAAAGCAGATCGAGTGCCGGGCGGAGGACTACCCCGACGTAGCCATCCAGCAGCTGGGACAGGTGGTGCAGTGCGACGTCCACTTTGGACTGGTGTGCAAGAACGAGGACCAGACGGGCAAATTCAAGATGTGCCTCAACTACAAGATCCGCGTGCTCTGCTGCACCCCCAACTACAACTGCTCAATCCCCATCCCCACCACCAGCCCCACCACCAGCACGCCGAGCACACCGATCCCGTCCTCCAGCCCTGTCACCACCTCCACCTCCACGCCCTACATCTACACCGGCACCAGTCCCACCTCCGCCGAATTCCACATTTCCACCAGCACCAGCACCCCCACGCCGACGACGTCTACCACGTGGCCCTCCACCGTGTCCACCACCCCCTGTGAACCCGAAGTGTGCGCCTGGAGCCAATGGTTTGACGTGGACTTCCCCTCCTCGGGGCCCAACCAGGGAGACTTTGAAACCTACCAGCACATCCGCGCCGCCGGCAAGCGAGTCTGCCGGCAGCCAAAGCAGATCGAGTGCCGGGCGGAGGACTACCCCGACGTAGCCATCCAGCAGCTGGGACAGGTGGTGCAGTGCGACGTCCACTTTGGACTGGTGTGCAAGAACGAGGACCAGACGGGCAAATTCAAGATGTGCCTCAACTACAAGATCCGCGTGCTCTGCTGCACCCCCAACTACAACTGCTCAATCCCCATCGCACCACCAGCCCCACCACCAGCACGCCGAGCACACCGATCCCGTCCTCCAGCCCTGTCACCACCTCCACCTCCACGCCCTACATCTACACCGGCACCAGTCCCACCTCCGCCGAATTCCACATTTCCACCAGCACCAGCACCCCCACGCCGACGACGTCTACCACGTGGCCCTCCACCGTGTCCACCACCCCTGTGAACCCGAAGTGTGCGCCTGGAGCGAATGGTTTGACGTGGACTTCCCCTCCTCGGGGCCCAACCAGGGAGACTTTGAAACCTACCAGCACATCCGCGCCGCCGGCAAGCGAGTCTGCCGGCAGCCAAAGCAGATCGAGTGCCGGGCGGAGGACTACCCCGACGTAGCCATCCAGCAGCTGGGACAGGTGGTGCAGTGCGACGTCCACTTTGGACTGGTGTGCAAGAACGAGGACCAGACGGGCAAATTCAAGATGTGCCTCAACTACAAGATCCGCGTGCTCTGCTGCACCCCCAACTACAACTGCTCAATCCCCATCCCCACCACCAGCCCCACCACCAGCACGCCGAGCACACCGATCCCGTCCTCCAGCCCTGTCACCACCTCCACCTCCACGCCCTACATCTACACCGGCACCAGTCCCACCTCCGCCGAATTCCACATTTCCACCAGCACCAGCACCCCCACGCCGACGACGTCTACCACGTGGCCCTCCACCGTGTCCACCACCCCCTGTGAACCCGAAGTGTGCGCCTGGAGCGAATGGTTTGACGTGGACTTCCCCTCCTCGGGGCCCAACCAGGGAGACTTTGAAACCTACCAGCACATCCGCGCCGCCGGCAAGCGAGTCTGCCGGCAGCCAAAGCAGATCGAGTGCCGGGCGAGGACTACCCCGACGTAGCCATCCAGCAGCTGGGACAGGTGGTGCAGTGCGACGTCCACTTTGGACTGGTGTGCAAGAACGAGGACCAGACGGGCAAATTCAAGATGTGCCTCAACTACAAGATCCGCGTGCTCTGCTGCACCCCCAACTACAACTGCTCAATCCCCATCCCCACCACCAGCCCCACCACCAGCACGCCGAGCACACCGATCCCGTCCTCCAGCCCTGTCACCACCTCCACCTCCACGCCCTACATCTACACCGGCACCAGTCCCACCTCCGCCGAATTCCACATTTCCACCAGCACCAGCACCCCCACGCCGACGACGTCTACCACGTGGCCCTCCACCGTGTCCACCACCCCCTGTGAACCCGAAGTGTGCGCCTGGAGCGAATGGTTTGACGTGGACTTCCCCTCCTCGGGGCCCAACCAGGGAGACTTTGAAACCTACCAGCACATCCGCGCCGCCGGCAAGCGAGTCTGCCGGCAGCCAAAGCAGATCGAGTGCCGGGCGGAGGACTACCCCGACGTAGCCATCCAGCAGCTGGGACAGGTGGTGCAGTGCGACGTCCACTTTGGACTGGTGTGCAAGAACGAGGACCAGACGGGCAAATTCAAGATGTGCCTCAACTACAAGATCCGCGTGCTCTGCTGCACCCCCAACTACAACTGCTCAATCCCCATCCCCACCACCAGCCCCACCACCAGCACGCCGAGCACACCGATCCCGTCCTCCAGCCCTGTCACCACCTCCACCTCCACGCCCTACATCTACACCGGCACCAGTCCCACCTCCGCCGAATTCCACATTTCCACCAGCACCAGCACCCCCACGCCGACGACGTCTACCACGTGGCCCTCCACCGTGTCCACCACCCCCTGTGAACCCGAAGTGTGCGCCTGGAGCGAATGGTTTGACGTGGACTTCCCCTCCTCGGGGCCCAACCAGGGAGACTTTGAAACCTACCAGCACATCCGCGCCGCCGGCAAGCGAGTCTGCCGGCAGCCAAAGCAGATCGAGTGCCGGGCGGAGGACTACCCCGACGTAGCCATCCAGCAGCTGGGACAGGTGGTGCAGTGCGACGTCCACTTTGGACTGGTGTGCAAGAACGAGGACCAGACGGCAAATTCAAGATGTGCCTCAACTACAAGATCCGCGTGCTCTGCTGCACCCCCAACTACAACTGCTCAATCCCCATCCCCACCACCAGCCCCACCACCAGCACGCCGAGCACACCGATCCCGTCCTCCAGCCCTGTCACCACCTCCACCTCCACGCCCTACATCTACACCGGCACCAGTCCCACCTCCGCCGAATTCCACATTTCCACCAGCACCAGCACCCCCACGCCGACGACGTCTACCACGTGGCCCTCCACCGTGTCCACCACCCCCTGTGAACCCGAAGTGTGCGCCTGGAGCGAATGGTTTGACGTGGACTTCCCCTCCTCGGGGCCCAACCAGGGAGACTTTGAAACCTACCAGCACATCCGCGCCGCCGGCAAGCGAGTCTGCCGGCAGCCAAAGCAGATCGAGTGCCGGGCGGAGGACTACCCCGACGTAGCCATCCAGCAGCTGGGACAGGTGGTGCAGTGCGACGTCCACTTTGGACTGGTGTGCAAGAACGAGGACCAGACGGCAAATTCAAGATGTGCCTCAACTACAAGATCCGCGTGCTCTGCTGCACCCCCAACTACAACTGCTCAATCCCCATCCCCACCACCAGCCCCACCACCAGCACGCCGAGCACACCGATCCCGTCCTCCAGCCCTGTCACCACCTCCACCTCCACGCCCTACATCTACACCGGCACCAGTCCCACCTCCGCCGAATTCCACATTTCCACCAGCACCAGCACCCCCACGCCGACGACGTCTACCACGTGGCCCTCCACCGTGTCCACCACCCCCTGTGAACCCGAAGTGTGCGCCTGGAGCGAATGGTTTGACGTGGACTTCCCCTCCTCGGGGCCCAACCAGGGAGACTTTGAAACCTACCAGCACATCCGCGCCGCCGGCAAGCGAGTCTGCCGGCAGCCAAAGCAGATCGAGTGCCGGGCGGAGGACTACCCCGACGTAGCCATCCAGCAGCTGGGACAGGTGGTGCAGTGCGACGTCCACTTTGGACTGGTGTGCAAGAACGAGGACCAGACGGGCAAATTCAAGATGTGCCTCAACTACAAGATCCGCGTGCTCTGCTGCACCCCCAACTACAACTGCTCAATCCCCATCCCCACCACCAGCCCCACCACCAGCACGCCGAGCACACCGATCCCGTCCTCCAGCCCTGTCACCACCTCCACCTCCACGCCCTACATCTACACCGGCACCAGTCCCACCTCCGCCGAATTCCACATTTCCACCAGCACCAGCACCCCCACGCCGACGACGTCTACCACGTGGCCCTCCACCGTGTCCACCACCCCCTGTGAACCCGAAGTGTGCGCCTGGAGCGAATGGTTTGACGTGGACTTCCCCTCCTCGGGGCCCAACCAGGGAGACTTTGAAACCTACCAGCACATCCGCGCCGCCGGCAAGCGAGTCTGCCGGCAGCCAAAGCAGATCGAGTGCCGGGCGGAGGACTACCCCGACGTAGCCATCCAGCAGCTGGGACAGGTGGTGCAGTGCGACGTCCACTTTGGACTGGTGTGCAAGAACGAGGACCAGACGGGCAAATTCAAGATGTGCCTCAACTACAAGATCCGCGTGCTCTGCTGCACCCCCAACTACAACTGCTCAATCCCCATCCCCACCACCAGCCCCACCACCAGCACGCCGAGCACACCGATCCCGTCCTCCAGCCCTGTCACCACCTCCACCTCCACGCCCTACATCTACACCGGCACCAGTCCCACCTCCGCCGAATTCCACATTTCCACCAGCACCAGCACCCCCACGCCGACGACGTCTACCACGTGGCCCTCCACCGTGTCCACCACCCCCTGTGAACCCGAAGTGTGCGCCTGGAGCGAATGGTTTGACGTGGACTTCCCCTCCTCGGGGCCCAACCAGGGAGACTTTGAAACCTACCAGCACATCCGCGCCGCCGGCAAGCGAGTCTGCCGGCAGCCAAAGCAGATCGAGTGCCGGGCGGAGGACTACCCCGACGTAGCCATCCAGCAGCTGGGACAGGTGGTGCAGTGCGACGTCCACTTTGGACTGGTGTGCAAGAACGAGGACCAGACGGGCAAATTCAAGATGTGCCTCAACTACAAGATTCCGCGTGCTCTGCTGCACCCCCAACTACAACTGCTCAATCCCCATCCCCACCACCAGCCCCACCACCAGCACGCCGAGCACACCGATCCCGTCCTCCAGCCCTGTCACCACCTCCACCTCCACGCCCTACATCTACACCGGCACCAGTCCCACCTCCGCCGAATTCCACATTTCCACCAGCACCAGCACCCCCACGCCGACGACGTCTACCACGTGGCCCTCCACCGTGTCCACCACCCCCTGTGAACCCGAAGTGTGCGCCTGGAGCGAATGGTTTGACGTGGACTTCCCCTCCTCGGGGCCCAACCAGGGAGACTTTGAAACCTACCAGCACATCCGCGCCGCCGGCAAGCGAGTCTGCCGGCAGCCAAAGCAGATCGAGTGCCGGGCGGAGGACTACCCCGACGTAGCCATCCAGCAGCTGGGACAGGTGGTGCAGTGCGACGTCCACTTTGGACTGGTGTGCAAGAACGAGGACCAGACGGGCAAATTCAAGATGTGCCTCAACTACAAGATCCGCGTGCTCTGCTGCACCCCCAACTACAACTGCTCAATCCCCATCCCCACCACCAGCCCCACCACCAGCACGCCGAGCACACCGATCCCGTCCTCCAGCCCTGTCACCACCTCCACCTCCACGCCCTACATCTACACCGGCACCAGTCCCACCTCCGCCGAATTCCACATTTCCACCAGCACCAGCACCCCCACGCCGACGACGTCTACCACGTGGCCCTCCACCGTGTCCACCACCCCCTGTGAACCCGAAGTGTGCGCCTGGAGCGAATGGTTTGACGTGGACTTCCCCTCCTCGGGGCCCAACCAGGGAGACTTTGAAACCTACCAGCACATCCGCGCCGCCGGCAAGCGAGTCTGCCGGCAGCCAAAGCAGATCGAGTGCCGGGCGGAGGACTACCCCGACGTAGCCATCCAGCAGCTGGGACAGGTGGTGCAGTGCGACGTCCACTTTGGACTGGTGTGCAAGAACGAGGACCAGACGGGCAAATTCAAGATGTGCCTCAACTACAAGATCCGCGTGCTCTGCTGCACCCCCAACTACAACTGCTCAATCCCCATCCCCACCACCAGCCCCACCACCAGCACGCCGAGCACACCGATCCCGTCCTCCAGCCCTGTCACCACCTCCACCTCCACGCCCTACATCTACACCGGCACCAGTCCCACCTCCGCCGAATTCCACATTTCCACCAGCACCAGCACCCCCACGCCGACGACGTCTACCACGTGGCCCTCCACCGTGTCCACCACCCCCTGTGAACCCGAAGTGTGCGCCTGGAGCGAATGGTTTGACGTGGACTTCCCCTCCTCGGGGCCCAACCAGGGAGACTTTGAAACCTACCAGCACATCCGCGCCGCGGCAAGCGAGTCTGCCGGCAGCCAAAGCAGATCGAGTGCCGGGCGGAGGACTACCCCGACGTAGCCATCCAGCAGCTGGGACAGGTGGTGCAGTGCGACGTCCACTTTGGACTGGTGTGCAAGAACGAGGACCAGACGGGCAAATTCAAGATGTGCCTCAACTACAAGATCCGCGTGCTCTGCTGCACCCCCAACTACAACTGCTCAATCCCCATCCCCACCACCAGCCCCACCACCAGCACGCCGAGCACACCGATCCCGTCCTCCAGCCCTGTCACCACCTCCACCTCCACGCCCTACATCTACACCGGCACCAGTCCCACCTCCGCCGAATTCCACATTTCCACCAGCACCAGCACCCCCACGCCGACGACGTCTACCACGTGGCCCTCCACCGTGTCCACCACCCCCTGTGAACCCGAAGTGTGCGCCTGGAGCGAATGGTTTGACGTGGACTTCCCCTCCTCGGGGCCCAACCAGGGAGACTTTGAAACCTACCAGCACATCCGCGCCGCCGGCAAGCGAGTCTGCCGGCAGCCAAAGCAGATCGAGTGCCGGGCGGAGGACTACCCCGACGTAGCCATCCAGCAGCTGGGACAGGTGGTGCAGTGCGACGTCCACTTTGGACTGGTGTGCAAGAACGAGGACCAGACGGGCAAATTCAAGATGTGCCTCAACTACAAGATCCGCGTGCTCTGCTGCACCCCCAACTACAACTGCTCAATCCCCATCCCCACCACCAGCCCCACCACCAGCACGCCGAGCACACCGATCCCGTCCTCCAGCCCTGTCACCACCTCCACCTCCACGCCCTACATCTACACCGGCACCAGTCCCACCTCCGCCGAATTCCACATTTCCACCAGCACCAGCACCCCCACGCCGACGACGTCTACCACGTGGCCCTCCACCGTGTCCACCACCCCCTGTGAACCCGAAGTGTGCGCCTGGAGCGAATGGTTTGACGTGGACTTCCCCTCCTCGGGGCCCAACCAGGGAGACTTTGAAACCTACCAGCACATCCGCGCCGCCGGCAAGCGAGTCTGCCGGCAGCCAAAGCAGATCGAGTGCCGGGCGGAGGACTACCCCGACGTAGCCATCCAGCAGCTGGGACAGGTGGTGCAGTGCGACGTCCACTTTGGACTGGTGTGCAAGAACGAGGACCAGACGGGCAAATTCAAGATGTGCCTCAACTACAAGATCCGCGTGCTCTGCTGCACCCCCAACTACAACTGCTCAATCCCCATCCCCACCACCAGCCCCACCACCAGCACGCCGAGCACACCGATCCCGTCCTCCAGCCCTGTCACCACCTCCACCTCCACGCCCTACATCTACACCGGCACCAGTCCCACCTCCGCCGAATTCCACATTTCCACCAGCACCAGCACCCCCACGCCGACGACGTCTACCACGTGGCCCTCCACCGTGTCCACCACCCCCTGTGAACCCGAAGTGTGCGCCTGGAGCGAATGGTTTGACGTGGACTTCCCCTCCTCGGGGCCCAACCAGGGAGACTTTGAAACCTACCAGCACATCCGCGCCGCCGGCAAGCGAGTCTGCCGGCAGCCAAAGCAGATCGAGTGCCGGGCGGAGGACTACCCCGACGTAGCCATCCAGCAGCTGGGACAGGTGGTGCAGTGCGACGTCCACTTTGGACTGGTGTGCAAGAACGAGGACCAGACGGGCAAATTCAAGATGTGCCTCAACTACAAGATCCGCGTGCTCTGCTGCACCCCCAACTACAACTGCTCAATCCCCATCCCCGCCACCAGCCCCACCACCAGCACGCCGAGCACACCGATCCCGTCCTCCAGCCCTGTCACCACCTCCACCTCCACGCCCTACATCTACACCGGCACCAGTCCCACCTCCGCCGAATTCCACATTTCCACCAGCACCAGCACCCCCACGCCGACGACGTCTACCACGTGGCCCTCCACCGTGTCCACCACCCCCTGTGAACCCGAAGTGTGCGCCTGGAGCGAATGGTTTGACGTGGACTTCCCCTCCTCGGGGCCCAACCAGGGAGACTTTGAAACCTACCAGCACATCCGCGCCGCCGGCAAGCGAGTCTGCCGGCAGCCAAAGCAGATCGAGTGCCGGGCGGAGGACTACCCCGACGTAGCCATCCAGCAGCTGGGACAGGTGGTGCAGTGCGACGTCCACTTTGGACTGGTGTGCAAGAACGAGGACCAGACGGGCAAATTCAAGATGTGCCTCAACTACAAGATCCGCGTGCTCTGCTGCACCCCCAACTACAACTGCTCAATCCCCATCCCCACCACCAGCCCCACCACCAGCACGCCGAGCACACCGATCCCGTCCTCCAGCCCTGTCACCACCTCCACCTCCACGCCCTACATCTACACCAGCACCAGTCCCACCTCCGCCGAATTCCACATTTCCACCAGCACCAGCACCCCCACGCCGACGACGTCTACCACGTGGCCCTCCACCGTGTCCACCACCCCCTGTGAACCCGAAGTGTGCGCCTGGAGCGAATGGTTTGACGTGGACTTCCCCTCCTCGGGGCCCAACCAGGGAGACTTTGAAACCTACCAGCACATCCGCGCCGCCGGCAAGCGAGTCTGCCGGCAGCCAAAGCAGATCGAGTGCCGGGCGGAGGACTACCCCGACGTAGCCATCCAGCAGCTGGGACAGGTGGTGCAGTGCGACGTCCACTTTGGACTGGTGTGCAAGAACGAGGACCAGACGGGCAAATTCAAGATGTGCCTCAACTACAAGATCCGCGTGCTCTGCTGCACCCCCAACTACAACTGCTCAATCCCCATCCCCGCCACCAGCCCCACCACCAGCACGCCGAGCACACCGATCCCGTCCTCCAGCCCTGTCACCACCTCCACCTCCACGCCCTACATCTACACCGGCACCAGTCCCACCTCCGCCGAATTCCACATTTCCACCAGCACCAGCACCCCCACGCCGACGACGTCTACCACGTGGCCCTCCACCGTGTCCACCACCCCTGTGAACCCGAAGTGTGCGCCTGGAGCGAATGGTTTGACGTGGACTTCCCCTCCTCGGGGCCCAACCAGGGAGACTTTGAAACCTACAGCACATCCGCGCCGCCGGCAAGCGAGTCTGCCGGCAGCCAAAGCAGATCGAGTGCCGGGCGGAGGACTACCCCGACGTAGCCATCCAGCAGCTGGGACAGGTGGTGCAGTGCGACGTCCACTTTGGACTGGTGTGCAAGAACGAGGACCAGACGGGCAAATTCAAGATGTGCCTCAACTACAAGATCCGCGTGCTCTGCTGCACCCCCAACTACAACTGCTCAATCCCCATCCCCACCACCAGCCCCACCACCAGCACGCCGAGCACACCGATCCCGTCCTCCAGCCCTGTCACCACCTCCACCTCCACGCCCTACATCTACACCGGCACCAGTCCCACCTCCGCCGAATTCCACATTTCCACCAGCACCAGCACCCCCACGCCGACGACGTCTACCACGTGGCCCTCCACCGTGTCCACCACCCCCTGTGAACCCGAAGTGTGCGCCTGGAGCGAATGGTTTGACGTGGACTTCCCCTCCTCGGGGCCCAACCAGGGAGACTTTGAAACCTACCAGCACATCCGCGCCGCCGGCAAGCGAGTCTGCCGGCAGCCAAAGCAGATCGAGTGCCGGGCGGAGGACTACCCCGACGTAGCCATCCAGCAGCTGGGACAGGTGGTGCAGTGCGACGTCCACTTTGGACTGGTGTGCAAGAACGAGGACCAGACGGGCAAATTCAAGATGTGCCTCAACTACAAGATCCGCGTGCTCTGCTGCACCCCCAACTACAACTGCTCAATCCCCATCCCCACCACCAGCCCCACCAACCAGCACGCCGAGCACACCGATCCCGTCCTCCAGCCCTGTCACCACCTCCACCTCCACGCCCTACATCTACACCGGCACCAGTCCCACCTCCGCCGAATTCCACATTTCCACCAGCACCAGCACCCCCACGCCGACGACGTCTACCACGTGGCCCTCCACCGTGTCCACCACCCCCTGTGAACCCGAAGTGTGCGCCTGGAGCGAATGGTTTGACGTGGACTTCCCCTCCTCGGGGCCCAACCAGGGAGACTTTGAAACCTACCAGCACATCCGCGCCGCCGGCAAGCGAGTCTGCCGGCAGCCAAAGCAGATCGAGTGCGGGCCGAGGACTACCCCGACGTAGCCATCCAGCAGCTGGGACAGGTGGTGCAGTGCGACGTCCACTTTGGACTGGTGGCAAGAACGAGGACCAGACGGGCAAATTCAAGATGTGCCTCAACTACAAGATCCGCGTGCTCTGCTGCACCCCCAACTACAACTGCTCAATCCCCATCCCCACCACCAGCCCCACCACCAGCACGCCGAGCACACCGATCCCGTCCTCCAGCCCTGTCACCACCTCCACCTCCACGCCCTACATCTACACCGGCACCAGTCCCACCTCCGCCGAATTCCACATTTCCACCAGCACCAGCACCCCCCACGCCGACGACGTCTACCACGTGGCCCTCCACCGTGTCCACCACCCCCCTGTGAACCCGAAGTGTGCGCCTGGAGCGAATGGTTTGACGTGGACTTCCCCTCCTCGGGGCCCAACCAGGGAGACTTTGAAACCTACCAGCACATCCGCGCCGCCGGCAAGCGAGTCTGCCGGCAGCCAAAGCAGATCGAGTGCCGGGCGGAGGACTACCCCGACGTAGCCATCCAGCAGCTGGGACAGGTGGTGCAGTGCGACGTCCACTTTGGACTGGTGTGCAAGAACGAGGACCAGACGGGCAAATTCAAGATGTGCCTCAACTACAAGATCCGCGTGCTCTGCTGCACCCCCAACTACAACTGCTCAATCCCCATCCCCACCACCAGCCCCACCACCAGCACGCCGAGCACACCGATCCCGTCCTCCAGCCCTGTCACCACCTCCACCTCCACGCCCTACATCTACACCGGCACCAGTCCCACCTCCGCCGAATTCCACATTTCCACCAGCACCAGCACCCCCACGCCGACGACGTCTACCACGTGGCCCTCCACCGTGTCCACCACCCCCTGTGAACCCGAAGTGTGCGCCTGGAGCGAATGGTTTGACGTGGACTTCCCCTCCTCGGGGCCCAACCAGGGAGACTTTGAAACCTACCAGCACATCCGCGCCGCCGGCAAGCGAGTCTGCCGGCAGCCAAAGCAGATCGAGTGCCGGGCGGAGGACTACCCCGACGTAGCCATCCAGCAGCTGGGACAGGTGGTGCAGTGCGACGTCCACTTTGGACTGGTGTGCAAGAACGAGGACCAGACGGGCAAATTCAAGATGTGCCTCAACTACAAGATCCGCGTGCTCTGCTGCACCCCCAACTACAACTGCTCCGTCCCCATCACTACGACTATCACTAGCACTTTCCCTGTTATTACCGATACTGAACCTTTCTTTAGCACTTCTCCAACTCCTATTTCAACTACACCGTGTTTCTGCAAAATTGGCGATTCTATTTTTTCACCTGGTTAGTTTGCCTGATTTCATAGGCTTTTAATTTCATTTTGGTTTTTCCTTTGTGGTTTTTTTTTTTTTTCATCTTGTTGCTTTTTTCTATAAACTTTTTGTTGTTTCTTTGCTTTTTTATATTTTCAGTTTTTTGTGTTTTTTGGTTATTTTTCAATTTTTTTCTTGTTTCTTTTTAAGGTGACTTGATTTACAACAGAATGGATAGTGAAGGATGTAGATTTTATGCTATCTGTAGTCCAACATGTGATATTGAACGACACATTGAGGATTGTAACGTCACTACTTTACCAGCCCCTACTTCCTCAGAATGGTCTACAGTAACACCATCAGTTCCTGTGCCTCCTACCTCTTCAAGTGTTGCTATTCATGGCTGCGTTTCCCCTCTGTATCCTCCGTTAAATGTGCGTAGTTTGTGTTATTCTTTGACTGTTGAAATATCATATTTTTGGGTGTTACCTAATTGGGACAATTTGTTGTCTTTAAACCTTACCTGTGTTGATTGTCCTAATTATTTTGCTACTGATTCGCCAAATATATGGCATAATATTTGCATTTTCATATTTCTGAATTTCAGTCTTTTATGCTGCTAAGGCAGGTTATAATATTCTTTTTTTGTTTTTGCTTTAGTAAAACTTAGGTGTATTGCATATGTAACCTATCTTCTCACATAATAGACAGGAGTTTTCTAGTAGATCCTATTTTTTCACTAAAGGGGATTATTTAAGATGCGGTGAAGACTTGCATCTGTTTCTCTTCTCCTGCCCTTTTATCTGTGGTTCTTTAAACTTTTTTTTATTTTTACATTCTCTCTTGACCTTGAAGTACTCTATACATACAAGAGGAAATCAGTTCCTGGAACCCAGTATGTGTCCCCCAAGCCCCAGATGAGCTCCTCATGCAGAACAGACAAGTGTAGTTAAGATTCCCACCTCTTTTTAGCTTTAAAAGAAATATATCCTGTAGAATATTGTCAACTTTTTATTATCAGTGAAGATTTTCATTTTAGTCTTTGTTCTTGATTTAGAGAAGTAAGGATTTTCTATCCCCCATATCATGGTCAGAATTTTGAATACCTCTAGTTCCCATTAAAAATCACTAATTCTGCAGTAACGTACTAATTTCCTTTCCAACACCACCATTACTGGAAACATAGCATAAATCTAAAAAGAGGGGTAAAGGTTTTACTTGTTTACAGAGTTTTGTTATGAAAACCTTTTCTTTATTTTGCAGCCCGGAGAAAGATTCAAATTATCCAACTGTACAGAAGTCATCTGTAACGGAGACAATGATATAGACGTTGTACCAACATACTGCCCACCTGTAAAGGAAATTACCTGTGCAAACAAATATCCCCCATTGCTGGTACCTGATGAAAATGGATGCTGTTACCGATATGAGTGTCAATGTAAGCATCAATAGATTCAGGAATAACATTTTTGGGAAAAAAAATCCAATCTTTGCACAGATTATATGGGCGTTTTCATTTCATTTTGTAAGCTTGCTCTCTACATTGCAATCTGTTCAGTTTTTAAGTTTTCTTCTACATAAATTCTCATCTTAATTTTCCACATATTTTCTCTGTGCCAGGTGTGTGTAGTGGATGGGGTGATCCTCATTACATCACTTTTGATGGAACCTATTATACGTTCCTTGAAAACTGCACTTACGTCCTGGTGAAACAGATTGTCCCTAGATACGACAACTTCCGTGTTTACATTGACAATTATTACTGCGATGCAAAAGATGGACTCTCCTGCCCTAAATCCATTATTATTTTCTACAAATCTGCAGAAGTGGTGCTGACTCGTCAGCTCATGAATGGTGTGATGACCAACGTGGTAAATTTTTTTTTTCTGTTTTTGCAAAAAAGAAATAGTTTCCATAGGGCTTACTGATGCTATTCTGAGGTAGAGTCTGTTTGAATATCTCATCATGGTGATCAGGGCAGAGGTTATCACTAGGGGGGAAAAAAAAGGATTGCACTTGATGCTGAGAACATCCAGGACTGCACTGGATGCAAACAACATTTGAAGTACTAAATTCATATTTCGTGAAAATTGGTACATTTGCCATACACTTATGTAAACAAACACATTTTGAAGAAGCACAAACGCAAACTGGAAGCAGGAGTCTTCCCTCGGGGGGAAGATGAATATGTGTCTCTTATCTGCTGGATGACTGGCGACTGCTTTCATGGAACTTCAGGCACCAAACAGCCCTGACATGATTTTTCCTTCAGTTTCCTACTGTGAAGAAAGGTATAGCTGAAGGGGTGCCTTAGACCATCACCTCACCTTCATGTTCCAAAGTAGTGTTGGCAAACCAGTGAAAATGAAAAATCAGTCCTACTCTTACACTGGAGAATCTATTAGTTCATTAGAGAATCTACAGAGAGGGAGAAAAGTTTGTTTGAATAGGCACTCTCACCTTAGAGTGCCCTGCTGAACTCTCAGTCAGAAACACATGTTGGTTCCCGTGATTTCCTGTGAAAGAAAACAGTAACTGAGAATTTTAACTCATGCTTTAGCCCAATTTAGTGAGAAGAGAGTTGCAGAATAACTTCTGACAAAAAACTATTAGGAAAATATGTTTACCTTTATTAGCTCATATAAGATACTGGCTACAAATTGAAAATTTTAATAAATAAATATCCTCACTACTACATAAAACTGGCACTAAGGGCATCTGACTTCATTTTGAATTCAGACAACTCTTCCAATGTCAATTACTATGTAATATAGAGATGGTGTGATTATCTGGCAAAGTTATTACATATTAATGGCAGGGATATTTCTGTAGCTAAAGAAAACTATCACTCATTTTCATATGAGAAATGTTTCCAATACATATAATCATGAGGGATACAAAGAAAATACTTGGATTTATGTGTATAGAATACTGTGTATTAGCATACAATCAGCACAAACACAGTACGTAGAGGACACTTAGATTATTATCACATTTTAGCAACATAGCAGTACAAGCCAAGATATCAATGCAAATATATTCTGTTATTAGGATGTCAACGGGCACTGGATGTGATGAACAACAATATCAAGTCATGCATAATTATGAAAATTAGAAAATATATTATTTAAAACAATCAGGCAGAAGCAGTCCTTATTCTGACTTGGTGTTTTGTTTTGTTTTCTTAACCCTGCATTCAGATGTACTTCAACAAAAAGATTGTCGAACCCGGCTTCAAAAAAGATGGCATTTCTTTCTCCACTCTTGGCATCAATATGATTGTTGAAATAGAAGAGATTGGTGCTGTCATCACCTTTAGTGGTCTGATTTTCTCTGTGAAGCTCCCATACAGCAAATTTGGCAACAACACTGAAGGACAATGTGGTAAGAAGGATGCACAGATTGGAGGCAATCCTCTTTCCCCACCCCTACCTTGGCTATGGCTCACCCACTCCGGCTGTGCAGACTTACAATTGACAGAAATTTTTAAACAGCGGTAAATGGAAATTGCTACAGTTCTGCTCCTCAACTTCTGTAAGATGTCAAAAGCTCAGTATTTCTTTGGGGCTGGGGTGTTACATCTGTTTGTTTTCCCATAACTGAAAGCTCATATAACTGGAGAAAGCGCTCTCTATGAAGCAGGGCAAAATATGCATTTCATGAGCACATCACACCTAAACTCATCAGCCCAGGAACGTATCGTCTATCTCTGATGTGGCTGATGGGACTTACCAAGCTTGTATCTTCCAGGAACATGTACAAACAACAAAGAAGATGAATGCCGCTTACCAAGTGGCAAGATAATTTCCTCCTGCCCCCAAATGGCTCACCACTGGATTGTTGACGACAACAAGTCGTGCCATGGAGTACCAATACCACCAGCTATAACCACACCTCCACCAAAGCCACAGTGTCAAACACCTCCACTCTGCAAGCTTATCTTGAGCGAGTAAGAAAATAAATTCAATTTTTCTAGACAAAACTGTCTCAGTATCTTACAAGAAGAATAACAGCTATAGCTTTAGCATGTGATAATAGTTGAAAATGTCAGCTTAATTACAGAATATATATAGGAACAGGCCTTTGCAAAAGAAACTGGACTGCCTTAATGACTTGCACGCTAAATATAACTTAATATTAAGTCAGAAAATCAGGGATGCAGCAAGCACTAAAATCAGTACTCCTTGGATGCAGTACTTCCAAAGTATGCTCGTTAAATATTAAGCAAAGGCCGAACTCTAAATTTCTAGTAAGTCTTCAGTACAAATCATAGAGAACTCAGTTACCAAACAGGTGAAGAGCGCAGATGCAAACAGCTGAGAAAAGTCCTTCATTCTTTGTACATTTTACCTAAAACATGGAGTTCCAAAAAAGGCTTGTTTCCTGAAGTATTTCCTATACCTGTGTAGGCTGACAAAATATTTTTACAGATGAGTAACTTATAAAGGCCCTCTTATACATGCCTTCTCTAGTATCTAGTAAGTTTGGAGCTATTTTATATGTGAATTTTCTATTGCTACATTTTTTAAATTCTTTTTTTCTCAATCTGGTGCAGTTGCCTTTGACACCAAATTTCTGATGTCAAACTGCTAAAAGGTTGTGTACACAAATAGAAATACTATGACTATTAACGTCTTTAGAAAAAAAGGCACTTCAGATTTCTTAATCTTTCTGACTCTATCTCCCAGCTTATTTGCCATTGCTAGGGTTTTTTTTTTTTTTCCTAATAATACCTTCCTTTCTGAAACTGAGTCACAGGCTATTAATTGGAAAGTGTTGTCTGACAAGAACAGACTTTGTCTAATGGCTCATTAACATAGAAGGGGGTTGCTTTCTTTGCTGCCTGCAGGGTTTTTGCAGAATGTCACACCGTGATACCACCAGAGCCATTTTTCAAAGGCTGTGTTTTTGATGGATGCCGCATAGACGATGAATTCATGCAGTGTTCCAGTCTGGAGATATATGCTACAGAGTGTGCTGCTAGAGGTGTCTGCATTGACTGGAGAGGAATGACCAACAATACATGCCGTAAGTATTGTAGGACTTAAAATGTGTGTGATAAATGGTAAAATTTAGTGGTTTATTCACTAAACGTGTCTTCTATCTGACACTTGGTTACTGTCTACAAAAATCCAGTGGGGTCCTTTCTCACAGAAGCTGCCAATGAAGAAGGCAAAACTGTAGTAATTTTTTCTGGAAAAATGCATCTACTGTCAATTTTTAATTTTTTAAAAAATCTTTTTTCCATACAGCATTCAGCTGTCCATCAAGCTTGGTATACAAGCCATGCGGGCCCATTAATCAAGTTACTTGTGACCAAAGGTATGGAAAAACAAAAAACCACAGACTGAAACACCTGCTTATATTTCCCTTGTCTATTTTCCTCAGAAATCTGAGTTATTTCATAATGAAATATGTTGCAAATTTCACTAATTCATTCAAGATTTATAAATACCAATCAACTCAAGGAACATGTGCTTCCTGGTGCCCTTCAGAAAGTGTATATTTTTTTGTCTCTCTTGTATCTGACATGATACACTGCTCTTCCCCCTCCCTCACCACAGAAGTGTTGTACTCAAGCACATATATTCTTCCCATTCCAGCTATGAGCGTCCTGGCTATGGAGTAACTGAAGGCTGTTTCTGTCCTGAAGGAATGACACTCTTGCGTGCAGAGAGCAACATCTGTGTCTCTGAATGTCGTAAGTCATTTGTAGCTAGTTTGGGGAATAAATAGAGATCAGGATTGTTAGTCAGGAGGCTTGAGTTCTATAGTGATCTTCTACATGGTCAGACCATTGCCAATCAGCCTCCCTAAGTGTCTCCAATTGCAAATTGAATAATAGTCAATATTACCTTTTTTCCCATACTCCTTCCCTACGTGAGACCCACCAAGATGGTAGAACTCCACAGTTAGTCTGCATATTCATTTTCTTGTTAGCTTTATCTTCACAGTAGTTTTATTTGAAACCGCACATATGTACTCCTTTGACAGTTTTCAGTGGTATAAATATCCATTCGTTTGTTTGTTTTTCTCTTTTTCTTTCCAGTCTGCAGAGAACCGAATGGAATGTCCAGATGGGTAAGTATCACAATGAGTGTGGCTTAATGAGCACAGACAAGTAAAACAAGATGATATTTAGTGTTCCACTAAACCAAAGCTTTGTTACAAATGTTTGTTCACTTTTAGCCTTAAAAGTAATGAGTGCTAGAGCACCTCTAAGAAATTTAACAGTAAGTGATAAAATATTCTTTCAATAACCTCACACACACACAAAAAAAAAAAAACAACAAAAAAACCAGCTTAGAGAGATGATAGTAGTGGAAGTCAGGCATATCTGATTATTTTATTTCCACAATTTTATCTCATTAAAATTACTAGAAATGAAGGGAGAGATGGAAAACAAAGTTTACCTGTTGCTTACTATGTTCATAGCCTGCATTCTGAGCTCCTCAGCTGCATAGAAATTAGCAACCCAATGTGAAAATGAGTATGTCATATGATTAGTTCTTTTTCAAAAATGCAAGTGAGGCTCAATCACTTCTCCTTTAGATCTCCTGTAATACTCATACTAACACTATTAACAAATAGAATGTAATAGCTTTGTGAACTCAGAACTTTTAGTGGCCTCCAATATCTTCCCCTAATAAGCAGTTTGAGGGTCTCCTATAGAATCTAAAATATGAAAAAGCTGATATAACCAGTTATCACTATATGCATGAATATGTCAACTAGAAGCAAATAAAATTATTTTGGTTTATTTTTATATTTAATTTTTTTTCTTTCCTTTGTCTGTGTTTTTCTTTTTATATTTAGCCAGGAGAAGAATGGACAAAAGATTGCCAAGAATGTGTCTGTGACAGAAACACTCTTAAGGTGAAATGTACAAAACACCAGTGTTCTCTGACACAGCCAGTATTTTGTGAAGAACCAGGTTACATGCCTGTTCAGATACAGATACCAGAAGATCCATGCTGTACTAGAACTGAGTGCTGTAAGTACTGTCTTAGTCCTTTATCGTGGGGAATATGCTATATTAATTTTAGGAAACTACAGCAATCATTTCTCATTTTTTGATACTTTGCATTGATATCATAAGGCTGTTCTCCCTCATCCCACTTTTTAGAGCCTTCTTGCAGAGCATACAGTAAATGCTGGAAGATAACAAATTTAAAGATTAAAAGATTTTATATAGTTAGATGTAGAAAAGTAACAAAATCTTCTATAATTTAACACTGAAATCCTTTAACACTGCCACTATCTGAAGTAATATTCAAAAACCATTCAAAACATTTTCTATTCCAAAGACCAGTATCAGGAAAATTAACTTAAAAAAACAGTCCCAGCTATTTAAAAATTGCTGAAGAAAGTTCCAGAACCGGTTATCAGAGCAGTCATCACATTTCTCCATTGGTACAAATTTCTCTTTGAAATTATCTCTTTCCAGCAATTACCACTCTATTCTTCTCAGTGTTTTGTTTTACAAAGGTTATGGGAAAGCCCAATCACATTGAAAACACCTTGGCACATAGACTGAATTAGTTATTAAACTATCTTCTGTAAACACCGTATCTACCCAATAGGAAAGCTTCTGAAGTTCCTGTAAAACAAAACTGCTTTAATTCAAAAACTCTGAGCTTATTATTTTCTACATTCTCTTCCACGAAACAGACTGCAACACAAGCCTCTGCCCTGACATCACACCCCAGTGCTTAGAAGGACAGGAAATAATCACAGTAATGCCACCTGGAAACTGCTGTCCTATCCTTGAATGCAGTAAGTATTGAGCACCCTTTCCATGTGCTATTTACTGCTGTATTTTTCTAAGTCACAAAAACCTTATAAGAGAGATGCAAGTTACCTGTGTTATCATTATTGAGCCTTGTTGTGAATGAGGTTTGTAAGGCTGCTGCCACAGGCCTATGAAACAAGCCTACAAAGCTACAAATCAGAAGTTTTTTTCATGGATTTCTGCCTCTTAAAACTTACACCTCCTTCTTCCTTCTTTACAGGACAGGGCTGTGTAGTCAACGAAACCTATTATGCAGTAAGTACACAGAGTTACTCACTATAAAAATACACCTTCAATGGTTCACAGTGCAGTGTTTTTGAGACATTTATCAGGTCCATATTTTGTTGGAGGGCCTGAGATAAAACATTATTCATTATTTCACTGAGGTTAACACCCTCAATGAAAAAGTATTTTCTGCTCTCCTTTCTATATTAGCAGAATTTGATTCCAAAACTGGTATTACCAAACCAGAAACTCTGCTTAATGCGATTTTGGTTGTTTTATTTTATGGATAGCTCAGCCTATACATACGTCATCTTTGTATTTTCTCTGATGTGTATATACAGAGTATCTTGTTTTAACTGACTAATAATGGGCTTTTCCAACTTCCCCTAGCCTGGAGCTGCCATTCCATCAGGCCCCTGTGAGGAATGTACCTGCTCTGAATCCTCTAGACCGCACCACCCTAGTGTGACGTGCCAGCCTGTTATCTGTGACACATACTGCCCGCTGGTGAGTGCTCTTCTTTCTGCTGTCAGAAATTCCTACCCCACTCAGCTCAAATAACCACCAGCTGAGGTCAGTGACCTGACCTAATGCCATTGTTTCTCTCCTTCTTTCAAAACAGGGCTACAAATACACAGTGGAACCTGGACAGTGCTGTGGCACATGCAAGGCAGCGGCTTGTGTAGTGACTCTGGGAGACAACATTACACACGTGCTCCATGTAATTACCACTGGTTTAGTTCACTTTTGGAGAACTCTGCTAGTCATTCCATTCTTTTCCTCTCCTTCTATTTGTTACATTTATTTCCTCCATCTTTTCTCACATTAGACAAATGCTTACTCAGGCAGGGACTGGACAGTCTCCACACAGCTTGAACAATACCTTACACCACAGTATACCAGTTCTAAGACTTGTGGAAGCAACTGTGATATGATACTGAACAATGGCTTTCAGGAATCAATATAGGAAAATATACTGGTGAAAGCAATGGCCTTTTGTTTGCCTCCAGTTCTGAAACTGTAGCACCTATTTCGCTCAAAGGATAATTTTCTCTCTGGAGGCATTTGACACATCCATAAGTTGTAATGACAAAACCACTGAAATGCAAATTATTCTTTCCAAATGAGTCCATGGACTTACCCTATTCACGCAAAAAAGCACATCTACATCCAGATAAAAATAGAGCCTCTTCACTTGGTTGATGAGAAACACTTAATAGCAGTATGATAATATGGCAAATAATTATCAGCTGAAATTCAAGGAAGTTGTTTGGAATAATCAAACTACTATACACAGCAACAATAAGACCTTGGGGGGGGGGGGCTTTTGTTTTATTTTTATATAAGAAAATTTTAATTTGCTTTCATTTTGACTACTTTCAGGAAGGAGAATACTGGAATCCACCTGGTGATAACTGTACTGTTTACACATGTGAAAGACATGTTGACCAGTTCATTCAAGTCATCAAAGAGGCAAGCTGTCCTGCCTTTAATCCAGATGAGTGTAATCCAGTAAGTACTGTTCTACCTGTTCTCACTTTCGGAAAGGTTGCAGTGCCTAACACCACTGACAGAAGGAACATGGTGTCTAAGGAAAATAACTAGCAGAAGCATCATGCAGGAAGCAATTCTCCTTTTATCCTCTCTGAACCTGCTCCCAGTCAAATTTTATCTCAGAAAAGCAACTCAAAATTAAACTGAGTGATACATCAATCCTCTCTGAGGATCGGATATTACTGAAAAGGATACAACATAGTATTTTGGATTCCTAAAAGTGTCAAGTGACCTAGAAGCAAAAATCAGCCTCTGGCAAGTTAGCTATTTCACATTCATTGTGCTACCCTGTCTGTTATAATCTTTCACCACTACTGACTTTGGTCACAGTATTTTGACTTACATGTGCTATGAGCTTTATTGCTTGCTGAAATTATACTACTTAACTGAGACTTTCCCTCCATTTCAACTTTCAAATAACTCTTATTAATATTAGAGTAATGACATGCCCTTAATATTTAGCCTTGCTTGAAGTTAGATTCCATGTCAATACAAAAATATACACATTGTCTGATGCCAGAGAAAATTAGGAAGCAGGGCAAGTCTGCTTTAGTATGCAGATATGAAACCTGAGTTATTTTTTTGTTTTCTCATTTAAGGATGATGTCAGGTTATCTGACGATGGCTGCTGTCTGGTGTGCCAAAGAATACCGAAACGTAAGTAATAATAGTTTTGTTAAAAGTATTGATTACATGTGCCTTATTAGGTATTTTAGCTCATTTTGCACAATGGGTGCCTTGACCCATTGAAGAGGTGAACTGACCAGGTTTGGGTCCACTGCCTCACTGAGGTGAGAAAGGGAAAAGAAAGGAAGAGGACATTTCCCCTATACATTTTAGGTCCTTGTGAAACAGATGAATTTTCCCATCCCCCACTGTTAAATGGGAGAGTGAGGACTGTGATTATTCCCCAGTTTCCGTGGATATACATTCTCTTTAAGGTGGAAAGTGAAGCCAGTTCTGAGAGATGGGGGTGCATCCAGCAGTTGCCACAGTGCTGCTCTTAATTTCTGCAACTTGCACCAAGCTGCATAAGAAAAAGGGGAAGATTCATCCACTGATTACACAAACAGCCAGTCTTCATTTGACCTTCAGCGATTAAAGGAAAAAATGCACTGTGACTTAGTTTCCTATTTCAGCTCTATCCACCTTAGTTTTCAGTTACAAGCTATCATATCATACACAGCTATCTATTTATATGCACACACATTTTAACCTATTTTCCTTTGCTTTGTGATGACCTCAGTTTGTATGAAGCACAATATGACCACTGTCATCAACTATAATGGCTGTGTCTCTCCTGCACCTGTTGAGATAACATACTGTGAAGGCAGCTGTGATGCTTATTCACGGTAAGTGGCATAAAAGATAATCGTGGCCTTTTGTCTTCTACTCTGTACAACAGCTACATCCAGCAAATCACAAGTGTTTTGCTGATGTGTCCAACATCCACCCATTCATCAGCTGTTTCCATTGTGCTAATTAACATGGCATTGTACTAGCTTGATTACCTCGAGATTCAGTGTTTAACAGCCTGTTCAGTGTCATAGTGAATAGACCCGAATTTTGATATTGCCCATTTAGAACTGAGGTTATTTGTTTCTCATTATTCTCTCACTGGACTGGCTCACTATGTGATCTGGAATAATTCTTTACTTTTTCTGTGCCTTACTGAAGACTTAGAATCATCAATTTTTACAATGAGGAGCAATTTACCTATATTTCATCACAATACTGTAATGATGACAATATTGAGCAATAATCCCACATGCAACTAGTAAAGCAGAATGCAGAATTCTCAATGCAGAAGTTGTGTTGCAAGCACACAAACTCTGGTTATGTTTTGCAATGGGTGGGAGGGGCAGTGTTATTTCTCACATAAATTCTGAATCTCTCCCTTTCATTGGTTTTTCAATCAGATATTCTCAAACGACAAACACAATGGTGCACAAATGCTCGTGTTGTCAGGAAATCAAGACCAGCAAAAGAAAGGTGACACTGACGTGCAGTGATGGAACATTCCTTGATCACTCCTACACCTACGTGGAGAAATGCAGCTGTGTGGGTGCCGAGTGCATTACCCAAGACAACACCCAACAGCAGACACAGCAGATAAAGACCTCTCAGGAGCAAGCGAATGTCAAAAATTAGAACTAGAGAGAAGTCCTCTAACAAGGGCTGAGCATAAGACTAAATAAAGAAACTTCAAAAAATACTAAAGTGTCAAGAGCAGCTAAATTTTGGATGAGCAGATGATGTTTTCCGCATAAACCCCCAGTATGTCTGTCTACAGAATTTCAGTTTTCATTATCAATGTATCTCCCATTATTTATGCCTTGTCTTTTACACCTTGAGAGGTACAGCACAAGTTCATCTTGACATTTTCTGTTCATTTGTCTTCTGAGAAGTGCTGGACTTCTAATAACATTTTCATTCCAGTTCACCAAGGAAAATCAAAAGACAAATCCAGAAAACAAACAAAACTCAAGGAAAACTGTACCCCTCTGCTTCTATCTGTTTCTTTTTTTGGCGAGGAAAACTTAGAATGCAGAAAGCCATATCTTCTCTAAACTTATAAATTTCAATATTTTGAACAATTTATAATGGACATATTTCCCTACATGTTTTTGTGAGGAAAAGGAAAAAATCCTATGGTGAGAAGCTGCTGCACACTACTTTTTGTTTACACAACACCATCAGCATAGTAGCTGTATGAAAATATGGATTTTTTTTATTTTGTTTTGTTATGTGGTTAACTGTTTACAGAAGAAATATATATATTTGCCAACAGAGGCATATGAAGGATTTTTTTTATAAACAAAAGTATAATAATAATAATAATAATAATAATTGTAAATTCTTTCCTAGGAAGCTTAAAAAGCTGAACCACTGCTATTTATTATTATTTTTTTGAAAACTGATTTATTGAGTCATTTCTTTCAGAATGAATGTTATTTCATTTCTTACTCTCAGTCATGTTGTCTGGGTATGGTATGTTTTCTTTTGTTTTTGAATATTATTTTATTTTTGTTCCGTAAGGCACGAAAAAGAAATTATGATTAATAAATTTTGAGCATTTTACAGCATGTCTGCTTTGACTTTTCAGTGAATCCCTCGTGTGAGAGCTGCTGGCTCCATAAAACATAGTTCTCGGTCAAAAGTCAATGTAAATTGTGGTACCTAATCCCCTGCAGAGCTTTGATACTGCTTTGAATGAAAAGCACTCAAAACCAAACACATCACTTCAGATGTTCTCGATTAGTGAACTCTCAGAAAGCAAGCACCTGTCTGTGCCCGCAGGTTTTGTAGCCCTGAAAGTTTTTTACCTGGCTGGCATGAACTATCCAAACTATTTCAAACAAGTCGGTCTCATGTTTTAGAGCCCGCTGCAACATCCATAAATCTCTGAAACTGCCCTGTTGTGAATCTGTGCGGTTACTACTGAGAGGGAAGCTCCTGTGTTTACTAACCCTTAGCTGGGCGAAGGTGTGGGTGTTGACGCCTTTCAAACGGGTCGCAGTGTCCCCTCTGCCTTTGGGCAGCGGCTTTGTCCCGGAGCAGGGACAGCTCGGCTCTCCACAGACACGGCTCCGCACAGCCCGGCTCCCGGAGCGCTGGGGTACAACAGCAGGGCCAGGGGAATGTGGGGTGGGCAGTTCGGGAAGGCTGCACCCTCCTGGTCCCTCGGCCAGTGCGGAAAGGAACGGGGAAACGCGGGGCCGGGAGTTCAGGATAAAAGGAGGGTGCCCCCTCTGGAGCCCTGAGAGAGAAAACACGCAGGTGTGCTCTGGTGGACTCCCTCGCTTTATTGGAATAAAGATGCGGGACTCCTCTGTCTCCTCTTTGGACACAAACATCTGGTGTTTGTGGTTTTTCCTGATATTACTCGGCTTTAGTAACAGGGTACTTTGAACCAGCCCCCACAGCTCTGACTGTACATTGTATAGGGTTAAGGAACATCTTACCAATAACTGCTCTAGGATTTGTAAGGGGAACAGTAAAAAGCTGAAGTTTTTTTTCTAAACCCTTCTCCTACCCTCCCTGTTTGGCCGGCACAACACAGGAGGTAACAGGATAACAACAGAGGCTCCCCGCGGGTGCCCTGCAGCAGCTTAGGCTGCTCTCTCACCTGTTTTTCCTTCACAGAACAATCACCACCCCTATACTTCCCCTTCAGAGGCGAGCCCTGAGTTTTCCATGAGAGTCACTAACACCGCCATACTTCCTGCTGGCACAAACCCCGACCTCCCCCCTAGCTTCCTGCTGGCAAATTGCTCGTTTTTTCCATGCCTTGGGCTCTGTTGGTGCCCAGTGAAGCCCGCAGGTGTCACACTGCTCTGTTCCTCCCTTCCCAGCCACCCCAGCCGGCTTCCCCAGGCGGCACTGCTGTACTTCATGGCCGGTTCATGCTATAATTCATGGCCACTTCAGCGTGTCGCAGATTTTCTGGACTTACCGGGCAGGTTAGGAAATTATTATTCTCCTATTCATTCTGCAGAAGAAAAGAATGTCTGTAATACAAAATCAATTATTATGTGCTTTGTTGGGCCACAGCAGCTCCTTGCCCACCATTAACCTACTGAAATGGCAGATTTCAATGATTTCAAGATCATTGGTTGTTTCCCCATACAAAGCCTGTATTTCAGCATCCCTGAAGATCCCTGAAGATGTTCTCCTTCCTGCAGTAATAATAATAATAATATTGTAATAGCAATAATAATTCTCCTCCCTGTGTGTAATAATTCTGTACTACCGGCCACTTCATATACTGAAGGAGAAGAAGCTAACACAATGAGGAAGAAGAGGAGGGGAGACATGGCACATGGGAAGACTGAGAGGTGATAATGGCAGGGACAGCAGAGTTTGGTGGCATAAGAAGAAAAGAAATAGAAGCAAGGGCACTGACAGGCTTCAGTCCTGGCATGGGGAGACAGAAAGCAAGGGACACATAAGCCAAGGTAAATCATGGAGGTACAGCAAACCTGTGGCTGAGGAAGTACTGGAGACCCTGCCTTGGAGAAGGAAGGGTCTCTATCACAGATGCAGTCCCAGTGGTGGGAAAGAACAAATGGGAACCCTCAGCTCAAAAGGAGGACAGGGAACAACATGCTTTGAGCATGAAAGATGCATTAAAGATGAAATGGAAGATCTTGAAAAAAGACATTAAATAAATGTAAACCAGAGCACTGCAATGGATGTACTGAAGCAAACTTACATTCTTCCTAAATTTTCCTTTACACAAGACCTATCTTTGCTCTGAGTTGTTGCTGACACAGATTGGGTAATAAGTCTAAAGTAAATCTTCCTTAAAAACTGGGATAAATGATACCACTTATCTTTGTAAAAACATAACAAAAACAAAAACAAAAAACCAACCCACAACATTTTTTTAAACCATATAAAAATAATAGAGTCAATAAATGATTGGGTGGGAGAAAGTTATTGGCTTGGCAGGTCTTTCATGACAGAATTCCTGCAGGTCACCCTGAACTGTGCTGGTGTAGGTGTTTAATGTTTGTTACACCGATGGCAACACCAGAGGGCTCTGGGCTCACAGTTTACACACCTGGATGAAAAGGTCTGCTGTCAAAAGGGTTTCTTTCCAGGCACTTCAAAGTTAGCCACACAATTATTCCTTACTTTCAGATCCTCAGGATGAACTTCCCTTTTACTTACTCCTGAACCTACAAGCATCCATTTGTAACAAGATTTGTTTATACATCACTTAGTTGTTTGCTTTCTTCTCCGATCATCGTTGGAATGTAAATAAGTTCAAGCAGAGAAACCATTCACTTAGAAGTTATTCCAGCTGAAAAAACGCACCAGCATTCAAAGTTTTAGTGTCTAATTTCAATATTAATTCAATATTGAATTAATGGGCATTCATACCTTTGCTCTCAACTCAGGCCTCTTGTTGCATAGCTCATTTTTTTATGACCAGCTTACTTTTATTCCTTCTTCACACAACATATTAAAACTCTGCACTGTAAATAACAAATGACTAATAATCACTTTTCAATTTTGCTTTGTAATTATCAGCAACATATAAACTATAACCTGAAATTAGATGTCTATTCAGCTTCCAGCTTTGAATCCACTTCCAGTAATTAATTTACCTCTTAAAGCAAGACAGTGTTTAAACCACATCATGTTCTGAAAACAGCTATGGAAGGACTTAGCGTTGTTTGTGGCACAGCTCAGGAGCCGGGCTGATTACAGAGAACTCAAGAATGGAAGCCACACTTTATAAGAATAAAAAACCAACTCAAACAAGGAAGCTTTTTACCTCTTCAGTGGGTTTTGTTCTAACCATTGCAAAACAAAAGCCACTCTCAGGCAACAAGCCAGAGATTAGGACAGTTTTATAATACAGAAGGAGACTAGTTCTATTGCACATTGTTAATGTAATAATAAAGCAATTACAAATGCACAGGAAGTACATTTTTGCAGAGGATGCAGTGGTCATGACTGTCAAAATTTCCTTTTCTCCTTACAGCTTCAAAAATTATCTTCCTTCTTGAGCCTCAGATTTCTTTTGGCATTTGTTATAACTCCTATTTATAACTACAATTGGATAATGAGTAACCAGCAAATGTTTCCACTATTAAAATAATTTGGTTTGGAGTTTCTTAAATAGACAGAATCTTATTCTGCCTGCCTCTACTCTCCTCCTGTTACAACCATGCATACAAATAAAATCCCACTTTTGCCTCCTTCTGTTTTAAGAAAGCAAAGGCTGTCCAGGCAGTCAAAAATGGAATTCTTAAATGGAATAATTGTGGATATGTCACAGAGTCTCACAAAATAAAAATGTATAAAGTCTTAATTGCCAGTCCTGAAATGAAACCATTGCTTCTGCATTTGCACCAGTCTAGGTACAAGGATTCACTGGGATTCACAAACTAGAAAAAAAAAAAAAAAGGAAAAAAAAAAGAAAGAAAAAAAAAAAAGACAGAAATATTTGAGAGGATCATGATTCCAGAGCAAATTTGAAACTGGCTTTTGTTTCAGAGAATATCAGACGTAGACTCAGCAGCTGTTCTTTCACTCAGTGAGGGGTCAGTCAAAAACTCTCATTGCAGTTTAACTCTATGCAGGTGTGGGGCCAAAACTGAGTTTTCTCTCCTTACTCAGTGTCACAGCTGCTGAAGCACACGGCTACTGAAACACAGCCACAACATGAAAATCTGCTGAAAAGGCATAATAAACACCTCCTGCCACAACAGAACTGAATTTCTTATTCACATCAATTGCTGGTTGCTCTGTATTCTGGAGATTATTCTACCTGATGTATTTATCTACCTAATGTTTTATCATTTGCTCTACTATCAATGCTTTTGTGCTTTATGGCCTCATTCTAATGGTAATTAAGGTCCATTATTCAGATATCTGCTCTTTTACAGGAAATTAGCATTGCAATTGCAGTAAATTTGGTCAAATAAAGATAATGCAAAACATTACCTAACATACTTCATGGCAAGGAGTAGTTTTACAGCATTCATAATGAAGAAGTTGTCACAGTACACTTGATCTAACTTTTACATTACATAGCAAGGAATCTGTGGAAACAATTTTCCCATCCCTCAGCAATACTGTACAGGATTTTACTGAAGAGAATTTCAATAAACAGTATTTCAATCCCAGATGAGATTCCATCATAAGTAAATTTTCAATCTAAACAATTTTTAGATTTCCAGTATTATCTAGGCTTTTCCAAAATAAAATTAAGTTTGTTAGTCACTCTGTGCTGGTTTTGGCTGGGATAGAGTTGATTTTTTTCATAGTAACCAGTATGAGCTATATTCTCCTGTGACACAACTGCACTAAAAAATTGATTTAAATCATCAGTCACTTATGTGGCTACAAGAAAGGCTTCAGCTGATTAAAAGATTGTGTGATCTACTCTCCTCTGCCACTTCTTAGCTCTCCAGGCTCAGAGTAAACTGCAGAGAAAGGGCAAAGAACAGTTCGAGTCCACTCAACTCCTGCAAACTTCACAGAGCTCACGAGCTCTTCTGCCTCAGTACCAAAGAAGTACCTTCCAGAACCAAAGGAGCACTCCTGAGGCAGAATTTCACATGAAACAGCAACCCTGAGCCACAAGGCCATCAACGCCAGCCTGCACCCCAAGACATATGGAAAAACTTGTCAGCATTACACTGATGTAACTACAGTGGGCATGATACGAGCAAGGTCTCAATTTACCTCGCAGGAGAATACAAATATGCACTGTCACTAATCTCTGAGACTTTCAGGAAACTACAAAAATGGCTTAGAGGCTCTTTTTTAGAGTTCATCCACCCAACTGAAGTTTTTATGCTTTTTATACACAAAGCATAAAAATCACAATCTCTCTTGCATTTATGACAGTGAATATAAAAAAGGAGGCATTTTTCTGAAGTCATGTTTATTTCTCTTAGTTGTCAATTCTTTTTGGGCTGAGATTAATGTGACCTGTTGATGTGGCCAAGCTAAGGATTCAGAAATAATATGCCCATAATAAAGTCGCCAGTAGCAAATGACTTCAATCCTGGCAACTCTGTTTTTTTAAAAGTTTATATCAAAGACATAGTAATGTAATACACTGCAAATAATCTCTCATGCACAATTCAGTCACAAGCACCATGAAATAATAATTAATTTAACTATATTGTGCCCCACACAGCTCTTTGAAAGCTCCTTTTTCAAAGACTCAGAGTAATCAGTATGGGATGAAACAAATTTATCTGCATGTGCCACAACCAGTTCATCCATGCTGTCAGAGCTTTTTGGGAGGGAAGAAAGAGAACAACCACTCTTGTGAGAGCTTTTCACACTCAAAGCACCCCCATGGCTATCACAAACTATTGAGGATGCTGCAAAACATTGGCAGTACAAGAGCTGTGAGAGGCCAGGAAGAAGGAGGTTGTGACCTTTCCAGGGCTAACCCAAAACTGACTGAGCAGCAGGACTGTCCTCCCAAGAAATGCTGAGAAATGCATAAGGAGGAGGACCCCCTTCAGCAAGGGACCTTCAGGTGCAGCCTGTTAACCCCACACGGCCCTGCTGGATATGGGCACCAGCAGCAGGAAAAGCCTTGCTCCTGGAAAAGGCCCTAAGGATAATGTCCCATCCTGCTGTGAGGTGTTGTCTGAGTCCCAGGGAAAGGGGCTGCCAAATGATTTTCTGTCAGTGCACCCCGTGCAGAGGGGGACTGTCCCCACTCTGTGCCACACAGGCAGGGCACCTGCTGCTCCAGGGATGGTAATTCTCCACTTCTCCAGGGGAAAGACAGCAAGGCATGCACCTGCAGCATGGCACTCCTGCCTCTTTGGGAAACCCCTTCTGAGAGGACTTGACAGCTCTGCTGCATTTTTGCTGCTGGGAGAGCAACCAGCATTGCGCCTGAAAGGGCTGGGACTTTGTTTTCACCTTTCTTTTAATAATTTTTTTTAATAGTTGTTGGGTGGTTTTTTTTTTGTTTTGTTTTTTCGGTTCTTTGTGGTTTTTTCCCTTTCTCTTTCTCTTTTTCTTTTTTTTTTTTCTTTCCAGACAGGAGTTTGGATCAGAACAAGCCCATCCCCTACTGCAAACAGGCACTGCAAATGAAATCACAAGTTTTCCACCTCAAAATAACTTAGTTATTAGCACGGGTTATTCTGCCTCAGTGAGATAACCTGTTGACTCGTGCCCAAGAATACATGTAAAGTGTTGAAAAGTGCTGCTGGCAGACTGGTCCCCAACACCCCCGAGGCCTCAGGAGGGGTGCCCTGGCCCTGGGGTCAGCCCCTCTCAGCCCCTGCAGACAGGCAGGGCAATGCCCTTTTCCATCCCATATCCCCTGTGGCAAAGCACACACCATGCAGTATTTATACAGCTGGTATACACATGGTATTTATAGACAGCTGAACAAAGCAAACTGCTCCACCATTCTCCATAAAGTCAAGTCTCTAACGTCACTGGGATTTTGGGGTTAACTTATTAAAAGGTTAAAAGAGAAGAAAGAGAAAAATACATCCAACTGGTTTTTGAAAGTGTGTTCTTTCCCCAACCCCTTTGTTTTTATCAGCAAGTTTTGCTGGTGTACCTTGGTTGCCTGGTTGCATTGGTACTGCATTTTACAGACACTTGTGTCCTAGCAGATACTGTCCTGGTGTCTGCTGGGAGCACATCCCTGCTCTGCTCACAGGATCTTCAGGCAAACCTGAGGATTCTGTTCAGATGATGGGCTGGGTCAGGACAAGACAGGGAAAGCTTAAAGCTGTACATATTCCTCTCCACAGAGTGTGCCAAACTGTTCTGGCACTGGTGAGAATCTGATGTCTCATACCAATGAACTCAGGTATCCTGACTGCAAAAAAAACGACTGTCAAGATCAAACATGTCGCTTACAAGGAAACAACAAAACATACACAGGCAGTTTTCCGCCTTACTGAAACAATCCCATGCCTGCTTGTATTCCTTGAGGCTATGTCTGTCTTGTTATTTATTCTTTGTTTCATTCTTAATGTCCATTGTATCATGTATCTTAATGCATATTTGTACTTATGATTATATTGTCTTGCTTCTGTTACATGATACAGGCTATTGACTTTAATTCTGATTACTGACATACAACTTTTTAAGTTGGGAAATACATATTTTAAACTTCTATTTTTAAAATCAGAGTGTGTGTTTATATTTTAAATTAAATTCATAAGCTATCACTTTTCTGAAGAAATTTCATTATTAGTCTCCAGGATATACAAAGAGCTGCTTTCAGAATCACATAGACAGTTTCATAGCTGTGCATTTGATTTATTCCCTGATCAGCAGTTGCATAGAAGATCGTCTATCTTGTCAGCCTTAAGCTTCCATAAAACGAAGTAGCAAACAGAGTGTTTTGCTTGAGGCAAGAGGTTATTTTGTTCTTTTCTCCCAAAAGATTCTGTGTCATCTAGGATGTGACTCAGATACTTCAGCTGTGTTAGGCAATCTGCGTTGATATGTATATAAACTCTCACACTGAGAGTACTTTCTGCGGTTTGTACCCAAGGGTCCCCAAAGGGAAAGGATCTACAGGGAAAGTGCAGATTTGTTGTCTACTGTTGTTTTTATTTCAAACAGGTTTTTTTCTCTTATTATCGCTGGAGCGACTTGTACCCCTACTCCTCTGAAGTCTGTCTAGCTCTCCCTCTTCCAATCAAAGTCATAATGTAATATAAGGTTTACAGGAAGTGGCAAGGTTTTATTGGCTCAGCTGACATAATTAGAAAAATTAGGCAAACTTTTTGGCAGAGCAGACCTCCAGTCAGCTTAGGGAGTTATTTCTTAGGTACATCCACCTGAGGAAATGGTTTAATCCAGCCAAATCCTACTCTCCTAGCTTGTTCAACTGAAGCCAGAACACTGGATTTGCACAGCCAGGAAAAATTTGGACCACAGTCATCTCTAGAAAAAAACATTAGCATCACTGAGACTTGAAGAAAAATCCTGCATTATTTTAGAAATACCTTCAAAGCCTAGCTTTCTCCCTGGACTTCTGCTCCACTATAAACACTCCAGACAATCAGTATCACTACTGTGATATATATATATGTTGCTATCTTTTTGCTTCCTGTAGTGTTATGTGTACATTTCACTACACTGCGTATAAGGCTCATATGCCAACAATCACATAAAACTCTGAACAAGCAGTCAGCATTTCCCCTGTGAACAGCAAGGGGCCTGGGTCTTGAGGAGCTGTTCCCAGCAGAAAAGATTGGTCCCTCTGCTGTTAACACTGGTGTGTTTGGGGCTGTGGTGGTTGCTTTTTTTACTGAATCAAGTTTCATGGCAGGAGTTTTCAGGGTCCTCCACTTCTATCCAAGCATGTAATGTCATTAGCTGCTGGTAGGGGACAAAGTTCTTCTAACTGGAAAAACTGCTTTGCCCTTGAGTTCTGCAAAGGTTGAGAGTAGTTGTCATTTTATCTCAGATAATAAATCTCCTATTCATTTTGACAAAGGCTTGGGTATTTAGCAGCGTCACACAAACTGAATCCATACAGAGCAAACAGTCAGACAGAGACTGCCATTGTGGATGAGTTGTATTACCTTCAGCCTGGTGCCTAAAAACGTCCTTGAAGCATGGTCTTGACGCTACCCCAACACAATGCACATGCTGACAGATCAGAGCCTTGTAAAATAATTGTTGGTAGATAAAGTAAATCCTCATCAAAAGTGTACTCTCTGATGAAAAGATCAATAGAAGTAATCAAGACAGTCTGTTTGGGAGCCATGCAAAGGCTATAGAAACAGAACAAGGATTGGGAGTTTTAGCTGAAGTATTTCTGCAAAAATCATGTGGCAGCATAAGTAACATTTCTTTAGAGAAAGAAATGAGTAACAAGGAAAAGGCAACCCTGATCTGTCTACTCTCCCTCCTTCTTTGTTTTTCTTCTTTTCTCCCTCCCTTTTCTGGTGTATTTTTTTGTAGTTTTCTAATTGCATTTCATTAAGAACATTTCTGTTTCATGGCTGTGGGGTACTGGTTCTTAGGTGTCAACTCAGCAACATTCTTGAGAATTTATAGAACTCTAAACTCATGAATAGCTGTATTGGAGCAACTGGGATTACTGATGTCTGTAAAGTCAGAATCTATTTAAAACCCAATTCCATTCCACATACTGGTTCAGAAAGGTAAATGAAGAACATAGGCTTTTCAGAATAAACTAACTGCATGCTTTGGCATTAGCTTTACCCTAACAGCTAAGACCTCCACTCACACGGACAGGATTTTCCTGTGCTAGGCACCATAATATCCTATGCTCTGAATTAATTCTTTGAAATATGCACCTGCATGCTTTGCCAAACTAGATTAGAGTTTAATTTTGTTTACATATCTCTGCATTGTCCTATTTTTGTTTATTCAGATATTTATTAAGCCATGTGGTGCTTGTAGAAGAAGAGCATAGAATTACTCTCTGCTGTACTGTACAAACAAGAAACGTGAGAATTCTTAGAGATAAAAGGTAACTTAAAGACACGGAAGAGAGAAGAGAGGGAACAGTAATAAGCATCTAATGTTACCTGTGCTGTTTATGAAGCTTAAAGGAAACAGACAACTTCTTGAAACAACGATTTTGCTAGTTACTTCTGGACTCTGTTCCTTGCCCTGCTAGTTTTCAGACAGTAGTCACAATTTTCATGGAGTGAACAGTAGTCATCAAACAGAGGGAGGGATCACAGCTGACTAGTGGCAGAAACTTTTCTTAAACTCCAGCAAGCAATGTCGTCTAAAGGAGACTCTGAGACACAAGGATGTCCGTGCACCACCTCCAAGACAAATAAAATTCAGAAGCATGACGTCCTTTTCATGGCTTGCTCAGAACAGCACAGAAAGGAATTCTTTATACCAAGTTGTTTAACTCTTTTTGTCACATGGGCCAGCCAATCTTTGATTGTGTTTGGTTCACTTTGTCTCCAGGATCTGCAGGTCCAAATAGTGATATATCTCATTCATTTTTTAATTTGCTACGTCACACACTGTCTCATTTTTCTCTCCTGTCCATGTGAACCCACTTCTCTCTGACACCTGTCTGCATTCTGCCTCCTCACTCATTCATTGCAGCTATTCTCCCTGTATGATCCCCAAGGCCCACATTCCTCTTCTCCCCTCTCTCCCAGGCAGTGCTGCACTTTCCACCTGCCCTTTGCTTCTCTAAGAAGGAGCTGACACACTCACAATCCAGCAAGACAAAGGCCAAAACAAAAAGGTGCAGTGAAAACTCATGTGCTAGCAACACCTGGGCTGCAGGAGAAAGTCATGAAGAGCATGAAATTGGTCAGTCTTAAAGAACTTCTAAAGCAAGTGAAAGATCTTCTAAGTTCCATTTTGTTTGCTTCTTCTCTACTGACTGCAGCTATGATCCACATGCCCTTTATAACAACAAATGACACAATAACAACAACAACAAAACCAACAACAAGAAATCCATAGATATAGTGGTCTCTAAGGAATCGCATCAAGCTCTTCTGAGCCACATGTTTGAGCAGCATTCAAGGGTATTCATCAGAATTATCACTTTGTGCCTGCTCAGCTCTTTCCTTGACATTCTGTTGGCCACGGCCACAGATGTCTACTTTTGTTGTTTGTTGTATACTGTTGTTCTTATTTCAACAGTTTTTTTCCCTCTTATTACCAGTGAAGCCACTTACACCCCTACTGCTCTGAAGTCTATCCAGCCCTTCCTCTTCAAATTAAAGTCTGATGTAATATAAGATTTATAGGAAGTGGCAAGGTTTTATTGGCTCAGCTGGCATGATTAGAAAAATCAGGCAAACCTTTTGGCATGACAGGCCTCCAGTCAGTTTAGAGAGTTATTTCTTAGGTACATCTACCTGAGGAAATGGTTTAATCCAGCCAAATCCTACTCTCCTACCTTGTTCAGCTGAAGTCAGAAGACTGGATTTGCACAGCTGGGACAAAATTTGGCCCACAGATGGGGTATCGGTTTGGATGGACATTTTCTCTCCTGTATTTGTGGACATGCTTATACTAAATTATCAGGGTGGAAGAAGTTCTCATCTGGTTAAAATTAACATCAACTTACTTTCTGTTCTTGTAACAGTAGTGTTACAGTAGTAACACAGTAGTGTTGGCATAAAAAAAACCCAACACTTTCAAACTTATTAGCAAAGCAAACATGTTTATCAGAAGCATTTGATTCTGTTTCCCAGTGTCTAGTTTACTTTCCTACTGAATTACAGAAAGGTTAAGAGTTTGATTTGGCATCCATTGAATGCTTTTCTACACAATAGAAATACCAGGATCTCTCTGAGCTAAATGTAACACCCTAGGGTGGCATCAGCAGTCTTATGAACAATTTGATTTCTGGTCAGTTCTAATGGAAAAGAGTTTTTCAAGTGTAGTTGACAAGGCATGATTTTCAAACATAAGCAAGTCCCCACAAAATTCCATGATGATGCAATATGTTGATTTGTTAAATGATATATCAAGCAATTTATACTCTTTCTACATTCTCACCGAAGTATTTCCATCTCGTCCTTCATAAAAGACTTGGCGGAAGTGGATCAAAAGTATATAAAGTGACAACTTAAGAAATTAAGTTTTTAAAAAGAAATGTTAAGAAATTAAAATTTTGACAAAGTCATCGCGGTTGGAAAGGTTGGTTAGAAAGAGGTTGGAAAGAATGGAAAAAGTTGTGTAATCTCATCTGACAGTGCTATGAAGTAAAGATATAAGAAACACTCAGGAGCAAATGAAAAATGGAGTCAGTTTTGTTCAAGCCAATGTATAACTGCTTGTTCAAGGTATTAACTCATGGCAGTAGATATGCAGTCATTCAGCTGCTGTGATTATACATTGCATTATGCATTGCCTTGGGATAGGAAGCACTTGGCTCACTTAGTAAAGCAGCATGGGAAAGGATACAATCATTATCAAAGTATGCATTATTAAAGGATTAATAAAATTTGTCTGAGCTTCCACAGAAGTCTCATCACTGATTTCTGTGGGAGGTGAATAATGTTCTACATATATTAAATTCTTACCCAGCTCAGAAAAATAGAGAATAGAAGAGTGCCAGCAGGTTAATCACTAAAATACAACTTCAAATTCTTATGTTTGAGAAAATTAGCGTAATTTAAGAAAAATATAGATTTTCGCATAGAACTTTGAAAATGCCCCAAAACAGTTCTTCTCCCAAGGCATTCTTTATTAAAACAATACAGATAATCTTCCTGCCAGTAAGCATATAGGAATAACTTCCCCACATTAACTTTTGAGGGCTTTTGAATAAAAAATGATCTGAGGAAAATTATTTTTAAAATAAATTTTGATGTAGAACTGACTAATTCACATGCATAAATATGTTCCTTTCACTTTGTGAGCAAATATTAGCCAGAGTAGTGACTAATTAGTGGGTACGCCCAAAAGAACAACCATGAGAGTTTCTTGACATTCTATTCAATTCTCCTTGGTTTCAAAATATAACATGCCAAAGGTTTTGCACCATTCAGAACTTTCATATGGATTTGATCTACAAATACCCTAGTAAATAATTCTAGAGCCAGATATCTTTTTGGGTACAGCTAATGTCTCTTATGTACAGAATGACCTCATTCAGTTCTTTCATGACTGGTCAAACTGGAAATTCTTTCCCAAAGTCTTACTTGTCTTTGATCTTTGATATGTGCAAGATTTTGTTAGGAAATAAGTAGTACTAAATGGAAAAACACATTTAATTGTCCAGGTGTGTATACAGCAAGGTCTGTGAGACCACCTTACCCTTCACAGTTAAGGTGGGTAGATTATTTTAATCCAATTGGTGGATTATTGGCGGATTATTTTAATCCAACAATATGTTCTATTACATAAAAGAGTCCCAAGAGGTCAAACACAAGATGTAAAACACTTCTCATGAGTGAAACAAGAGAGAATTAGTTACTTTGCTCAGATTGGGACAACATCAAAGGGACTTTAATTTGCTCATAGTGGCAAGGTATAACGAAGTCATTGTAGGCAGAAGAGCCCATTCCTACCCTCAGCACACCAGAATATGGGGAAAAGGGTTTGCATTTAAAATTATCAATTTTCAGTAATTAGGGTTTTTTACTCTAGGAGCAACCAGCATTGATTTCCTGTCAGAATAGAATGTAAATGTAGAATTTTTTAGTTTCTTCTCAAGACATTTATAATAAAAAATATTTAGGGATAGAGATAGAAACCAGACACACAGATTTTGCACATTGGCATTCTACATCATGAAGCTGATAGCAAATCCAAGGACTTCTGACTCTCAGCAGTCTGCCATATCCACCTCTGTGAAAGACAGAAGTTCTAACAGATTCCTGCTAGAGATCACACCATTACTTTGGTTCTGAATTAGAGCAAATTTATTTTTATACTTTTTATGTTAACATTTCTTGCATTATATATCAAAATTCTTACTGTAAATTGTGTCCTATCCACATCCAGACTCAGATTTAAACAAAAATGCCCAGGTTTCTTTCATAAGTGTTTCAAATGTGTTGCAAGTGGTTTGAAACAGTTCAACTGCTTTACCTACCCCATCAAGAGACGAATTGTAGAAGATGACAAGTTGCTTAAATCACTTCATCTTAGTGCGAGGCACAGGGTATATGAATTTAAGTATTTTGCTCTGCATAGACAGTGAGCTAACTGTCTCATTGCAGCTATGGGTAGTATGCAGTAGGGGTATGAGATACACTAAGAAAAATGTAATGAAAAGATTTGCACTCTCCTTTTTCCATTATGATAGAAATTTCAAGCAATTCTATCTGCAATGCAATTTAATAAGCTACCTTGATATTACTCATTATTTCAATGCTCAAAAGAATAGGGGGTTAACGGGTTTAAATACTTATTTCAGCTACAATAAACTGTCTGCCTGAGATCCATCAACATTCTGCTTTGACTGGCCCCTAAATACCGTATGCAGAATGGCAATTAATTTAAATCAAGTGTGAGTTGTTTTCTGTGTTCTTTCTGTTTGTAAAGAACAATACTTAAAATTGCAATTCACCTCAGCAGTAAAATAATAACAGCAATCAGTACAGGTCTATTGCTCTGTAAACCTCTTGTTGCAACTAAAATTAGTCAAGCAGTTCAGTCAAAGAAACACCGAGATTCTTACTTTGAATTGTGTCCTGCTCATGTTCATACACAAACATAGGCAGAAATAACCAGATTTTGTTTACTGAGTACTTTAAATGAGTTGTAAGTGGTTTGAAAATCAGTTCAACTGCTTTATTTACTCCAGCAGTGGCAGGCAGCAGTTTACTGCCCTGTAAGTCTTGCTTGGTCTTAAAATAAAGGGTGATGCCATGAAAGCAGAAGCCTGTCTACCCCTATTCCTGCTTTGCTCCTTTTACTCTGTTTGCTGACTGCAGAACACCCTCAAAGAGGGTGGTGGTGCACCTGGCCAGGCTCTCTGCTCAATGTCTGAGAGTTACTGGTGTTCTGACAGATAAAATAAGGAGAGCTTTTTAACAGAGCAGTACAGTCACAGCCACAAGGGCCACAGTCCCTCTCCTTAATCAAAGTGGCGGCTCTTGTGATGTCTTATGTACATGACAATATGCCTAGGGATTTGGAAAATCCTACTTTTAGGAAGCATTTGATGAAAGGTGACTATATATAAGAAAAGTAATTAAACTAGAACACGGATTGCCTGTTCCTGGACAGGCAGAAGCATTTAACAATCTCATTGTGATTTTTAACAGCTAAAGAGGATCTCTGAAATTTAAGTAGGAATGAGTTAGGAGAACAAAGATAGAAACAGAAGTAGCCATGAAAGGCTGGTACTGCAGCATTTAGATGTGTTACAAGATGAGTACTTGTATGAAGACCAAAAAGCTCCCTCCAAAAATTTTCAAGCCATAAATATGTCATCTGTAAAATGTATGATTTCAGTTCAAGTAGCCAAGAATTTGGAGGAACAATAAATCATAAATCACATATGATGTTTTTGCAAAACTATAGAAAATAATTAAACTCACACTGGATGATCTTGCACAAAAGGGCAATGAAATTTTGGAGCCAGGACATTCACCTACAAGGAGATACAGGATGATAAACTTGGCTCCTCAGACAGAAGTTCAACTGAGCCTCTAAATTCAGTCAGCACTGCAGATAAGAATTAAATTTAGAGCCTGAACCTCCCATGCACTCTTCAGACTAAATTAAAAGTTAGCTGTCAATATGGGCACAATCTTCTTGGTCTGTCCAGCTTTGAGGATATGTGCAGCACTAATGAACATGCTAAAACCTGAACAGTTTTACAAAGAACATGTGCAGAAGTGACTCATGAGGTGTCACTACGAAAGCCTCACAAGGAAAAGTGTACCACAATGTGTTCAACAGCAGATTCTGAAATTGGCAAAGAAATGCAGATAAAAACTCAAGATTGGTTTGGGAAAATAAAATGTCATTAAAATGGGGGAATACATGGAATTATTGGGACAGAAGAGATAATTATGGCAAGCTTGTGGAGAAGAAAAACAAAACAAAAAAATGAACTGTATTTGCCTCACACCAAGGATTCAAAAGGTCAGATTTGGCTCATGTATATTATTAGCACACAACAGAATAAGCATTTTATGAAATAAAGAAAAGACGCACAGGCTTGGCAAACCCACAACAGTGCCAAACTGATAACAAAGCACTGGTGGTGCTATGAGTCCAGAAGGGTGTACTCAGCACTATGCAGAGGAGGAAAACAAAGCTGAAATCCACCCAGATGAACCAAATGAGAGCTATAAATGTCATCCTAACACTGTGAGAACCAAGCAAATACTGAAGGTGAAAAACACAGCAGCTTTCATGCAATGTACACAATATACAATGGAAGTTATGCTTTCGGCTGAATTGAGTGCCCTGCTGTGTTGGGTTGACTGTGGCTGCATGCCACGTGCCCATCTCTCCCCCAGTGTGGGCTCCTCTCTAGGTGCTTCCACACGTCCTCCAGCACAGGTTTCCCACAGGGCCACAGCCTTCTTTGGACATCCACCTGCTTTGGTGTGGGGTCCTCCATGGGCTGCAGTTGGATCTCTGCTCCTCCATGGATGTCCATGGGCTACAGGGGCACACTCTGGGCTGCACCATGGCCTGCAGGGGAATCTCTGCTCTGGCACCTGGAGCACTTTCTCCCCCTCCTTCTGCACTCACCTTGGTGCCTTGCAGGCACCATATTCTCACATATTCTCACTCCTCTGGCTGCAATGCTTCTGTGGAGTCATTTATTTCCACTTCCTAAGTACATTGTCCAAGGGTCATTGCCACCATCTGATGGCCAGCAGTAGATCGCTCTTGGAACTGGCTGGTGTTGGCTCTGTGGAATGTGGGGGAAGTCAACCCAATTGTCCTCCTGCTATAAAAACCTTGTCACACAAAAACAACACAACAATGAATTTAAGGACATTCAACAGGGTAAAAGTGACTCACCACGTCTCTGGGCAGAGAATGCATCAAGAGTAGCCTGGAGGAAAAGGAGTTGGGGTGTTGGCAGATGAGAAGCTTGACATTCCAGATGTCAAACCAGTGGCAGCCTGGGCTGTGTCAAAAGCAGTGTGGCCTGCAGGTCGAGGAAGGGGATTCACCTGGAGCACTGGATCCAGCCCTGGAGCATAAGAACATGGACCTGTTGGAATGAGTCAAGAGAAGGGCTACAAAGATGATCAGGGAGCTGAAGCACCTCTCCTGTCAGGAAAGAATGAGATGGTTGTTCAGCCTGGAAAAGAGAAGGCTCTGGAGAGACCTTGCAGAAGCCTTTCAGTCCCTCAGATGGGCCTACAAGAAAGCTGATGGGGCCTCTAGGGCAGGAAGAGATAGGAGAAGGGGGAATAGCTTCAAATTGAAAGAGGAAAGTTTTGATTAGATATAAAGAAGAAATTCTTTACCATGAGGGTAGTGAAACAATGGATCTGGTTGCTGAGAGAATCTTTACAGGGATGTGCCATCCCTGTAAATGTTCAGACAAATTGTATGGGGCTTTGAGCAACCTGGCCTAGTGGAAGGTGTCCCACAGCAGGGGAGTTGGAACTAGACAGTCTTTACTATAACCACACACTTAAGGTGTCACTCTGTAATACGGGAACATTGACTAATACTGCTGACAAATGAGGCAAGTTACATCATTACTTTTAACTTTCACTGCTTTTAGCTCTTACTTTTTTTTTTTTTTTTTTTTTTTTTTTTTCTTGTTTAGACAATCTAATCTTCATAGGAAGTTTTCTTCCACATTCCATGGAACCTTGCATAACCAGTTCTAAAATTACTGAAACAAAATAAAAAAGTATAAACCAGTATATAACACAGAGCTCATCTGCCATTCATTGTTAGAGTTTAACTCTCTTTCCACGTATTTTCAACCCTGTTTTCTCTGGAGAAATCTCTGTGAGATTTCTCAGGTGAGGTATTATACTAAAAAAACTCAGACTGTATAATTTTTTCTAAGAACTAGGGAAAGGAGCCCATGGCCAGAGAGCATCCACCATTTTCTTCCAAAGTGGCAGTGCACATGTTTATTGTGGGGAAGTTAAGAGGCCATTGAAAGAAAGGGTGGAGAGTGAATCCCTGGGTAGGGCTGGAAAGTAAAACCCTGGGGAGTAACCTGTAGACTGATGGAAGGAAAGAGTGACTGGGGCTATCAGAGACAGGTGAGAAAAGCTTGAGCAGGACAAGCTGAAGAGAGCACTAAACCTCTGCAGAGCTTGGGGAAAGGGTGTGCCGGATCCTCTGCTTAAGTTAATACCAACTGCGTTGACGTTAATTGCAGGCTGTCATTACGTTACATTGCTTTCCACACCACAATAGCCTCTTCTCTGACCAGTCCTGTTCTTTCATTTTGCCAGTTGACATGGCAAGCAGTGCCTTCACAGATCTGAGGCACAATGCTTGGGCACAAACCCAAACCGGGCACAAATCCCGGGTCCCAGCTGTCTCTGATTTATCACACTTGTGAGGAGGTACAAGTTCTTAACTCTACAGGAGCTGTAATTTGAACACAGAAGGCTCATGATTTTGGATTTTACTAAGAGCCTTACTACTAGCACTACCTAATTTCTGAATGCTTACCTTTGCCACCCTCGTATTATATGATAGGAAATCAGGTTGTAATTATGGTATTTATACCATATTGACATTTTACCTGGTGTTTGAAATTTTGAATTAAACCAGTATAATCAATGTCTCAAGTTTTGCTCCTACTTCTATGCAAGAAATCAAGAAAAAACAGTAAAACTGGAGATATTTTATCTGTCCTCAGAATTATTTGATTTGCTGTTTAGTGATCAACCCATTGGTACAGATTTTTGATACAAGATCAAAATGAGAGAAAAATATTTGTCAGCCATGTCCTTGGCTGTTGCAGTTAACTTGCAATGACTTCCAATAGCTTTCTGGTAACTGATGTCCGTCATCTCTACAGAAATATCCTGAATTAATAGCCATGGGAATTAATACTGAGATGTCAAGAGAAGTTTCTGGTTTTTACACACATTGAAACTGAAAAAACCAGACAAAAATGCAATAAATAAATAAATAATGACTTCGACATTTTCCTGCAAATGTCCTCTTGGAAATGAAAGTGCTTTGGTTTAGTGCCAGCCAATACCAAAAACTGCAGTTCCTTGGCAAATTCCTGATACAAATTAAATGTAAAAACAGCTGCTTAGTTTTTGTTATTAAAACACTTCAGAATTTGCTTCTGGGGTTTCTTTCCCCTCATACAACTGTAGGTGAGAGCTTGCTTCTCCCTACTTGTTTAAGCTCTTTTCACTGTATTATCTGGGAAACTGAAAAGTCCTTGAACTACTTATTTTAATCTACGTGAACCACTTGAAGCAATTCTTTTGACCAATGAACATGTTTGCTTAAACCCTTGTATTTTTTATGATACTTTCATCTACAGACATGATTGCCCCAGCAATCAGTAAAAAAACAACAAAAAAAGACCCAATAGCTTTCAAAATTCCATAAGCCACCTAACAGAGTGACCTGAATTTCTTCTGCACCTGTTAATGTTATTAACAATTTCATCCACTCCTTGGGGTGCACAGGGAGGAAGAGAGAGGCTGTAAGGTTGAATAAGCTGAGTACTGGAACATGTCTGACCATCCCTAGAAATCAAAATCTTGGTCTGAGCAGTAGCAATCATAACAACTCCAGAACAGGAAAAGGTTTGAGCAAAATTCCTGGGCAATATCTTTTGAAGAAAACCTTTGAGTACAATTGGGACAGCATTCTGAAGAATCACTGTGCACTGCTAAATGCCTAGTGGAATAACATATTCAAGTCTGATATGCATTGCTTTGGTCAAAAAGAGTTATGAGAGTGAAAATTATAAACTATCTTAGAAGAAAAAGGAAGTGTTTGATATTAGCACTCTGCTTAGCAACAATTCCAGTAAAAGAGACAGGACAAAGGAGAAAGCAGCCTTGACCCCTAATCATCATAGGGATGGACACCTTCATCACCTTCACTAGGTGAGTATGAAAAGCATTGATTGTCCCTTCGGAAAACTCATCCCTCTATCAATGTTTACTTGCTGTTATACACCCAGTGGAAAACAAGAAACTCTCTCAGACTGTTTCAAAGCAGCACAATATCCTGACTTTCTGTTATGCCCCTCATGCAGAGGTGGGTGTAACTGAGAAGGGAGGCAAGCTCTGCTCCATCTAACCATCACAAACAACCTATTGCTAAAGGCATATGCACGTTGGTTGCTGAAAGCCAAATCTGTTGGGTGGCTTGTCTAATTGTTTAAGTGAGACTAGAGTATATTTGTTTAATACAGCTAACTGGTCACGTAAACAAGAAATCATTTGCCTTCTCTATGTACAGATGAATTTATATTCATTATGAGTGCTGGCACAGAATAAAACAATGTTCTATGGGCAGGAAATGCAGTATTTTCTTTTCTCCTCGTTTGCTGAAGCATAAAGATACAGATTTAGAGTGTGTAAACAGCTTACTACTGATTAGGAAGATGTAACTTCATTAAACATCCTGGACATTTTGACAGAGAACATGTTTCATGCTATAGGAGGCCAAAATGTTGACTTAAGTACCCCAACATTGCCAGAGCAAGCTTCCACCGATTTCAGTCCAGAAATCAAATCCAGATAGCAATCCATAATGAAACTATTTTAAATTTATTTTATAGTACTAAATATGTGAGGCTCTGATCTCTTTAGAGCTAAACAGAAGTGGGAGTAGGGGCTGAACTGGAAAAAATTGAAGAAAATGACACCATTCAATTCAGTAACACCTGAATGGAATATTGTATTATACTCTCCTATTCTTTTACGGAAATATTTCAAAATGCATAATTGCAGGGTAGTATTTTGGTAAGAACCCAAGGGAGTTAGGTTATGGCTGTGATCCCATTTTACAATTAGAACACCTTCTTGAATTTGTGTCTTTGCCCTGCTTCAGCAGAAATGATAAACACAAGCAGAGACTGCTGATCTGAATCTTACAGATGTGTAGAAGGTGAAATTGTCCCATTTTACCCAAAGAGAGTCCTTTCTGCCTGTCTACAGATCCTTGTTTTTCTGGGGGTGTTGCCCCTTACTCCTGAGGCTCCCCCCTCCCCAGATTATATGCCCCAGGTCCCTCTGGCTAAATCCCCCACTGAGTAGCAGCCTTCATTCCATTCTTTGATGGACATTTTTTTAATCCATCAGCTACCGGCACTCTGGTAAGCTGTGAGGAAGTTAAAGCTGAGGGTGAACTGAGGGAAAATGATGTATATACCAAGTGCTGGACCAGAAATTGTTTTTGCCAAATATAGCAGTTTTAAAAGAATTGTTTCACTAACTTTGAATAGTTTTGTCCATCTTTTACTGTATTAAAGTAAGATCTATTGACCTAGGAAATTGATAGAAATCTGCCCAGAGCAACTCATCCTACCTTCAATGTCAAGCTAAGAAAGATAAAGTGACAAGAAGTAGAAGTACTGTCTGTGCTTATTGTAGTATGCATTTGTTCCTACTTTTGAAATGATCACCCAGTAAAAAAGTCAATGTTCAGGGAAAAAAGGTCTGTTAAACCTTTACTGGCAAGCCTTATACTCTTGATTCATTGCCTGTTTCTCTATTTTGTAGTTCTCGTAACTCTGTGGATGCGAACAGAATTAAACAAGAATGATTCTGAAACAATGTCATAATGATCACAGACTATAATCAATCTTTTTAGTCCAAGAAAGTTGGTACAAGACTGGCTGGATGAAATCACTCTTGATATTTTCTATGAGAAGGCAAAATGAGAGAATTGAAAAGTAGATTTGAAGGTTTGAGGCCATCTCTAACAAATGCAGGATAAGTGTAGGTGAAGCAGGCTGCATCTATCTCAGTGCCTGTCAGTGCCACACAGAGGGGTTTCCATGCCATGCCCTCCGAGTGGCGACGTGAGACTGCAGGACCCTTCAAGGTTATTATTCTGTTCTTTTTACAAGGAGATTAGCTGCCCCAGATAAGCATGGAGGGATTTCTTAATGCTGGATCCCCACATATGAAATATTACACAAACTTCAGAAATCAGTGGGGTTTTTTTGCCAAGGAGTTGCCTGGCATCAGTTATGGTACTGAAAAGCTTAGAACAGTTACTTGCTATCCATATACATAACTGTAAAGCAACACCAAATTAAATTTGTTCCAGGACCTGTTATTTGTGGAGGAGGAGTTGCATTTTATTTGCAATCATGTTACGTTTCTTTACTAGACTGAACCTAAAAATGTACGTACGTAAATGTATTTACTCCTCCCAAAATGCAAATACCATTGGCCAGTTTCTGAGGAAGGAAGAGCATCCTCTGTTTACCTGTTCATTAACTAAAATCCCCCAAACCTCACCTTTCTACACTCTCTGAATCAATCTGGGACTGAAGCCAAAGTCACCTACTATATAAGAGCGACAAAGCACAGATGAACTACGGTCCTGATCAAGTTTAGACCCAACATCCTTGTGCCAAACTCCACTCAAGATGGGGTTTGGCAGGGGGATATTGCTACCAGAATGGGCTTTCCTGTTAGCAGTTTGCTGTATCCATCAAATAGGTAAGAAATTATCTTTTTTTACTGGGAAAAGAAAAAATACTCTGTTTAGACCTAGTAATATATTGTAAACAACTATGCTAATTGATTAATATAAGAGGTGGCTGATGATATTTCTTTATATATTTTCATTGGATATTAAATGCAGTCTCTTAACTGGACTGATTTAATTTAATATTGCCTCAAACTTCTGTATATAACTACATATGGAAGTAGCCTTGAAGATCAAATCCAAAAAAACTCTTATTTGTGTTATAAAATGTCAGATTTTTCAATATCCCTTATGCCTTACAAAAGCATCTTATTCCTGTTGCATTTTGTATTAGAATTCATTATAAAAGTTATGGTTCTTATGAAATCTAAACCACTAAATTTTCCAGTTGCTAGATCAGACCACTGGTCAGTCTTTTACAGTATTTTTTCACCTACCAGGGGCTAATACCAGATTTCTCAACATTCTGTGCAACTTCTTTTGCAAAAGAAACCAGGAGGGAATATTCATATGGCAAGGGTTTCCAGTAACTAATTGTGCAGTAACTAATTTATAATACCTTGTGCAAAATATTTATGTAAATTACAGATATTGAGTATAAGCAGGACAGGGAGATTCATGTGACACCACAATCCATTATTTTGGATGGGTTTTTTTCACTTGTCAATATTATATCCATCAGAGCTGCTCTTGGCAGTTTTTATTAATATGAGTAACCCTGTTAAGTTGATGGAACCAATCAATTGGAACTACTTGCAGGAGTACAAGCTTGATAAGTCAGTTCTGTTCATGTACAGTAATTTCAGGCCTATCAGCTGACATTTTAAAATCTGCAGATTGCCTAGGTAAATTTATCTTGCATATCATTTTCAAAGCATTGAGAAATGCAAATATAATTTAAGGCAGCTTTATAGTTTGTGAAGTAAAGACTAAAGCACTGGCCAGTTGGTCTATATTGTACTTGAAAACACAACAGTCTCATAGAATATAAACTTCTGTTTGGAGTTACGCAGTGTCGGTCTGAAGTGTTTTCAGCCACTCATGGAACAAGAAAGTTGCTTCTTCTGTGCAGTGCTAATCTGATAAACTGCTTTGAAAAATGAGTGGCGATTAGACAGTGTCCAGGCAACATCTCTTTACTTGAATCACGCCCTGTGGAAAATATTTTCCAATATCCGGACTAAAGAGTAATGGTTCTAGCTCATGCCATCTCCACAAACATTGTGTGCCTGCCTTTATATTTCGTGTCAAATATTAACTTTCATAAACTGATGACAACAATAATTTCTAGCTGGATATAGACTTTTCAGGATCCACCCAAATATAATTCTTAATAGTTAGATTCATTTCCAAATTATCAAATAGTAAATTTCTTACTACCAAGAGACACTTATTTTTATAATAGTAAACAACGTGGCATTGTGTAATTGCTAAACAAACCAATGCAGGTAGAATTTCCTTGGGAATTATGTATTTGCTAAGTAAACAAAAGCTCCTGCTGTTTCCTTGAGAAAAATTAACAGAACAAAATACATGTATAGATCTATTTTGCTCTGTTACAAAGGTTCCCACACCAGAATAAACAAACCTCCTATGATTCTATGCCTGCTGAGATTCCTATGGATGTGTAATGTGAAAGCAAACTTCAGCCTATTATATATAGTTAAAGAGGTATTTCTTTTACCTGGTCTGTATCAATTTTTTTCACTGATTATATTTTCATCAATTATAATCAGTACAAATTATAGTGATGGGAATACATTTACTTAATGTTATTATCTATGATACTCAAGGATGAGCAGGAGATAGAAGATGGTTAAACTCTGTCCCATGTTACTTCTTTGCACATTAGTAGCAGTCAAGCACAAAGTTAAATGAGAAAATAATTAAAAGCTCAGAGCTGAAAGAATCTGCAGATACTGCAGCAACTTCTAGCTATGGTGGGGCTGCCCAGAACCCTCTGCTCCAAAGCCAGTATTCTCTTGGGGTTCTCTTTGGGATAGGGACTTAAATTCCTTCAGACAGTCTTTAGCTCTGGGATCAAGTAATAGATCTGCTTACATGGTGCACAGCCAGAAGTTATATTTAAAAAATGTTCTTTTAAAGAAAGGTGCTCCCAATCTCATTATTTTAATTTATTTTAAGGAGGTACGTGCACTGAGGTTCTTCAGTGGAGAAAAGGCTCAGCAGGGAGTGTAAGTGCCAAAGGGCACTGGGCCTTCTGGCACACCCCTGACTTCAGCATTTCCCCCTCTTCCACCAGAACGGCTCTCAATTCAGTGAGCTGGGTCTTACGGATCCAGTTCTGACTCAATGAACTCTTCTCACCTTTCGTATGAGGAAAAAGGGAGCCTGACTTAGGATGAACTCCATAGGCAGTTCTGCTTTGACTGAGAAATGCTTTAAGCGCCTACAGTGCTCATTCACATAATCCAGATAAGGATTCAGATATTAGTAGTTTCATCACTTAAATCCTGTGAGGATTTAGATTTACCAGTTAAAGGTACCTATTAGTCACTATGTTACAAGCACAGTTTTCATGTCCTGACTGCATTCACTCCTTCACAAAATAAAGTGGTGGCCCTTCGACTTTTACAGGAAATGCCTGATATATTTACTTATAAAATCCAAGACCTCATAACGTCAACCCAGGAGGTCAGGGTCAGTCTTTTTCTAGGAATGAAAGCATTCAGGAGAGTATCTGTCATCTCTCAAAAGTCTTTGCTTCAGGTGTTGTAGCAAGAACCCTTGGTCAAATAGCTTTACAGCATGATGCTTAAGGTTTTCTGCAGAGATGATGTGAGTTTGAACAATCTTTAAGATAGGTAGAACAAGAAACCCGGTTCGTCAGGTTACTTCTGGGCTACTGCTCAGGCTATGGCCCTTGTATTGCCCCTCAGAGATACCTTCTTGTATCCAGCTGTAAAGTAAATCTAGATCCCTGACTGAGGCTTCCCACCTCCTCCCTGAGAAAAGGCCCTGTGCTTAGACACTAAAGAAACTGTCATAAATATCTGCAGCCATTATTCAAGCAAGCTTGAAGTCCCTTGATTCTTTTTAACCACTTCCATGCCTTTTCTTATAACCTAGCTTCTACACAAGGATTTTAATAAATTACTCACCTGCATTTTGTGTATTCCTCCTGTATTGTTTCACATATTACTGAGCTCTAGTGCAGCAGTGAAATAAGGGCTGTAACCCGGTCCTTAGAATCTCTTTCGGTGAGTTTTGAAGGAAACAAAGAAAGCAGATATACATATGTTATTTGGATTACAAGCTCTCTGTATTTGTGATAGAACATTTCTTTCTATAATTACATTTTCACTTTCTTGAGGAGCCTGTTTCATTTTCTCTGATGTGATAAGTGAGACTCACCCCTTTGTTTTACAGAGTTGTATCTGGGTCCTTTGATCCTAGCTAAATGCTTTGCTTTATAAGTTCAAGTACAGGATATTATTCTTAATATGCTTTTCACTTTTTTTTCACAGGAGGTCAAATTGGAATCCAAATAGGAAGTCAGTTCTCTGGGGGTCTTCTACGGAAACAAAATGGTACATTTATTCATACTGTATATTTGTATTTATTTGCTACATCCATACTGAATAATAAAAATGCCTTAAAGAAATCCTCCCTAGCATATTGCCAGTAGTGCCAGATGAAAAGAAATATGTATTAACATTTCTCTCTCTCTCTCTCTAAGAATAGTAATATATTTACTAGACACCAGTTACTAAGTACACACACACATTACACAGTATGGTTGTATTTGTATAATAATAGTTAACAAAGAAAACAGATGTGTTTGTAGAGGCTGTATGCGTATCTGCATGAACATGTACATAAAAAATCAAAGTGATGTTTGGTTCCTTTTAAAAAGAGGAAGTGAGACCACTTTGGCCTGATGTGAAATCAGTGGCTGATATTGGGAAATGAAAATAACAATCCATCCTCACTGACTTTTACCATGTAATGATTTGTGTCTGTCCTGTACAACCAATGCATGGCCATTTTGAAGGATTTTCAGCCTCTTAATAGAAAAGTATAAAACAGAGAAAAGATGATAATTAAGGTTTTTAGTCTCTCTTTAGAAAGATACGGTGCAATGAGAAGGCAACTATGCTTTTGTAGCAGTAAGAGGCTATTTTAGTACAGCTTAGCCCTTTGTGCTGTTCAGTGTCTCTGAAGAATTCCAATATTCTAATGCAGCACAATTTCATTAAAGGGTCAAAGTTAAAATGTGAAAAATGCAGATCATCACAGCTGGAAGCAATTTCTTATCACTTAAGTATCCTTTGTTCAAATTTTAGTATGCACTTTTAACCCATGTAAAACAAAACAGACTTAATATTGTTCCCTTGGGTCTGGCATATTAACTCTCTAGTCCTTCTTGGGTCTATCCTTACATGCAAATTTAGGTATTGTTATACAGGCTTTTGATTTCTTTTTTTTTTTTTTTTCCCTAGCTTCTATCAGAATTTCAGCTAACTTGAACTTCATCCCATCACTGCTGACAAATCTAGCAGTAACACGTAAGTAAAGGAAACAAAATGTATTCACTAAGTGTTCAGTTTTAGGGGGCATAGACAGAAAACTAATATAAATGGGAACAGGTACTGATAAAGGAAGTAATGGATAATTCAGAGGAGAAACATGGTGATTAGAAATAATCTTAAAGCATGGTCTTAACTGAAATGGAGGTGACTAATTAAGCTCTAGCTGAACATGACTATAATAATTTATAAGGGTATATGAGTAACACATATAGCATGAGTGATGAATGAAAACACAGTTGTATAGTGGTTAGACAGAAAACAACAAATGGAGGTAGGTAGGCAGGCAAAAAACATTTAGTGAGAAAATGAAGCTTTGGACAAGTTGATTTTCCCCATGTGAATGCTGGGGGTTTTAAGCCATTCTTTAACAGCCAGTTTTAATTCACAGCTGCTAATCCTGCTCACAATGGCCGTGTGTGCAGCACATGGGGCAACTTCCACTTCAAGACCTTTGACGGGGACATATTCACCTTCCCTGGGCTCTGTAATTATATTTTTGCCTCACATTGCAACGCTCCCTATGAGGACTTCAACATCCAGATGAGGCGTGAAGTGGTGGCCAACACTCCAACAATCAACCGCATCACCATGAAACTCGAAGGTGTGGTTGCTGAATTAACAAAAGGTGCTGTCATGGTTGATGGCAACAGGTAAGTTCATTCACAACACGTCTTGGATATCCACAGGCTTTTTTTTTTTTTTTTCCTTTCCTTCCTGTCTTGCCAAGTACTGTGGTGTGCTTGAGGGGAAACAATTATGTGTTCTTCAACAGATCTGACAATTTTACAACACAAACACTGAATGAAATGCTAATAATTCCTGTCAGAGAAAACAAATCCTTCCCTTAAGGATTTCCTCAAAAATGAAATTTGGATGAAATGCTCTGAGAAGCTGGATCCAAATTTAGATCCATATTTGAAAACGTTGGACCATCTTATTTTGTAATTGCTTTTCTTTCCCCAAAACCCACTATTTTAGAATCCCTACAGATGCCAGATACCATAAGACTTTCCCTTCTTCTTATCAAACATTTGGATCAGAAGTTAACTAGCATTCTTTCTGCCTTTTCCCAGAGTTCAACTGCCATATAGTCAATCTGGTATTACGATAGAGAAGAGCAGCATTTATATGAAAGTTGTCAGCAAAATCGGTGTTGTGTTACTGTGGAATGAAAAGGACAGCATTCTGGTAAGAACTGCTCCTGGACCTGTCTACTGCTTCAGAGAACAGAGCTGATCTTTGATTAGGCCTGTCCCTACCTGTTCAGGGGGTTGCTACTGTCCTCTCATACTGTTGAGCAATTTTTTCTTAGTAAAGATAGGCTTGTATCCAGGTAATAATAACAAGTAAATAGCATTACATGGATTTATACCTAGTGGATAGCAGGCATCTGTTTAAAACAGGATGAAAAATCACTTTCATTATATCCTTACCTACTGGTATTATTAGAGGGCCTAATTACCCCTTCAAATATATATTTTTAGCAGAATCTCACTCTCCTATGCCTTCACTGTTTTCTGTAGATTTGATTTTCTTCCTGAAGAATCAATAAAAAGTGGCCGAGAACAGTATAGATAGTACAGTGAAATCTGAAGTCTGTGTCAATAGTATCAATAGCTTGGACTCTGCAATCAAATCTAAGCTCTTTAGTCTACCCTTCACGTTTGAATTAAATGGCTCAATAAAATTCCACAGATCTAACAGGAAATACTGAGACAGCCGATGCATTTTCTCTGGTCTTGAATATACTTTAGAATATTTATACTAACTTCTATCAACTTTCTATTCATTTTAGATGGAGTTGAATGAGAAATATGCCAATCAGACTTGTGGACTTTGTGGTGACTTCAATGGCTTTCCCATATACAATGAGTTTGTTTCAAACAGTAAGTGTTTTAAATTAAAAAAAATTGGTTTGTGGGATCTCCAACAGGCTCTTACATCACCAGTATTCCTCTTTCCCATCCTGTTAAGTGGTTTGCCCATAAAATATGATTCAATCTCTATTTAGAAATACGTACTAGAGAGATCAGATTATATAAGTTAATACTTTGAGTGTACGTATTGTTTACTGGTGGTAACAACTGATTGCATATCTCTTGCATGCTGCTGTTGTACACCATGCTGGTAAAACTAATTGGGTAACTCCATAAAAATGAGCAGATTTTCATTAATAAGATAAATAAATATAGAGATATGTTCAATAAAACAAAAGGCAATTATATTTTCTAGACAGTACATCTCTTGTTTCTTTTTGTCTCAAAATCAATTTATCCACATTTCCCTGCTGATTTGCATAAACTTTGTATGATCTTATCTTTTTAACTACTCCCAGCTTGAGCAATTCCTAAACCTTGTTTTACAACAGTCTCCATTGTCCAAAATCCTGTTTAAATCTTTTTTTTTTTTCCTCTGCCCTGTATTGGCTCAGTAGAATCTGAAAAGAGTTTGTTATATTTTGGGAAAAATCTTAGTGTGCATCTAAATGTAATAAGCTGAGAATTGTTTTCCAATGTTTACTTTTTCCAGGGTGCTGTACAAAGTAAATTGAAGTAGTGGTTGTAGTGCTTCCTTTGGAAGGAGTGATGATCACATTTAAGGGCTTAAGGGAGCTAACTGCCTTGGCCAGTCTTGACCCAAATTCTTGAGAGAAAAAAAAAAGATAACAGGCATTTGCTTTGAACAAAAACCTCTGATCTTTGTTATTAAACTTCTTTTCTACAGATGCTAAGATGACAGCCTTGCAATTTGGGAACTTGCAGAAAATGGATGGGCCAACAGAACACTGTGAAGACTCCACTTCTATCCCAACATATGACTGCCCTGATAATCTCGTAAGGATCTTTTGACTATACTTTTTATGTTTCTTTCAAATTTATCTGTTCTCTTCTACAACTTCATACAGGTCAATAGGAAAGGCCCCCACACAACAACAATTTAAAGAGGACCATAAGATTCCATTACATAATAATTACACAAAACAACAATACCAAAACCTTCACACCCCACTCCTACTTCTTTCTATTTACTGAGACTTGTCTATTTTTTTTTCCTCCAAAGGATGACATATGCGAGAAAACATTGACCAGCACTGCATTTGCAGAATGTAGTGACCTAGTTGATGTTAAAGATTACATTAAGGCTTGCCAAGATGACTTGTGCCGCTCTGCAGACTCTACAAACAGCTCCTGCATCTGTGACACCTTTGCTGAGTACTCCCGGCAGTGTGCTCATGCTGGTGGGCAGCCCCTGGACTGGAGAACTTCGAAACTGTGCCGTGAGTACCACTGGAGACAGCCTTACTTCATGCTCAGTATCTAACAAACAACAAGCTCTCAAATAATGCTGAGGATGCAGGAGGAGTTACAGGCTGTTCAAGATTGAATTCTTTAGAAAATTCTGATATATAAGTTCCAGCTTGAAGACTTCAGCGAAAGAGCTAAGGATTTTAATGCAAACTGAATTAAACACTACCAAAACACTAACATGGATACTCTAATGTGAGTGAAAGTGTAGTTTAATGAACTGGGACAGTGAAGGAAGTAAATAAAGGAGAAACAGTAAAGAAAAATGAGGCATACTTGCTTACTTGCTTGCTTGTATTCCTGTCTCCTTTCCTCATTGTGGCTGACACATTTGTGGTTCTCAATTAACTGACCGGATCTTCACAAGTGTATAGCTGGCTAATCACCTATTTCTCTCCTCTTGCTTGGTAGCAATGAGTTTGTATTGATTTAAACATATACTTGATTATGGTGGGTAGCTGTTGATACTGTCACCAGCATTTGCTCCAAAACAAAACCCCATAAGGTGCTATTTGTCTGGATGGTATCTCAAAATGCAAATATACTAAAGCTTAAGGGATTTAAGTCTCACATTTCACTAGCAGTACAGGTGTTCATAGAGAAGGGAGCCTTCAGTAGAAACAGACCTTGCTGGCTTCCTGAGGTAACCTTGCTGTCCCTAGAAATCCAGTCATTGAGCCAGTTCAGCACCAGAGTCGTGGAATGCACATCTCAACTGTAAAATAGGGATCTAGGTGCTTAAACTTGCAATTTTGAGAGCTAGTGGTCAATTTGCTGTTTGGTGTGGGTTTTTGTAATCCAGCAGAAAAATTTTAATGGATATAAATATTTGCATGTATATTGAACTAGAAATAATTTTGACTGAAAAATAAAATCTCTTCCTTTAAATTTCAGCCAAGAAGTGTCCTTACAACATGCAGTACCAGGAGTGCAACTCCCCCTGTGCTGATACATGCATGAATCCTGAACGATCCCTGTTTTGTGAAGAACACTGTATTGATGGCTGTTTCTGCCCCCCAGGCAAGTTGTTAAGTACTCAGTTCTCTGATCTCAAAGAATAAGGGCTTATCTGTAGGATTTGGGTAGGTTCCATGGGATTTAAGCTTCATATAGTTGTATTTTTCACAGCTGCAAGTGACACATTTGTCATGTGTCAGCTGAGAAAAGATGTCTGAATTAATTGCCAATACATGTGCAATATTCAGAAAGCAGGAAAAAAGAACAGCAAACAGATGAAGACCAATCTTTCAACCAGCCACCTGTGCTACAAGTCCCTCTTTCAGAGCAGGTGGAATTTAAGAATACAAAGGTTGAATCCTTCACTAAGCAAACTGACACAGTCCTGTGGTCCTCAACACTGGTGTGTCCACTCACAACAACTGCAGGTCTTGTGCTAAGAAAATATTTAGGATTTGTAACAAATAAAGTGGTGCATAGGAAATGCCTCTTTAATTGATCAAGGTGTTGTCTCTCTCTCTCTTTTTTTTTTTTTAATCTAGGGACTGTATTTGATGACATCAACAATTCTGGCTGCATTCCCCAGCAGGAGTGCTCCTGTATTTACAATGGCAAAACCTATGCTACAGGAACTTCTTTTTCAGAGCCATGCCAGACCTGGTAACCTTTGTTACTTTTCTAACTCACTATTTCCTCTCATATGTTTAATGGGTTTAATATTTTATTATATGCAATTGCATCATTGGTAATTGATATGTGTATTTAACTGACCACTACATTTCCAAAGCACCCTTAAAGAACATTATTTGTTTTATTTAGCAACAGCCATAGCTAGCTTTGCACTCTATTTCATGGTGATCGAGGCAAGGATTTACAATGTTTAGATTTCTCACCAGTCAATTAAAATGCTTCCTTTTTGTTTATTTTGCTCAAACATTTGGAATATTCTAAGAGGAATGAAGTTGTAGTCATTAACGTATTTGCAAATATTAATTTTCTCTGGAAGAAAACAAGAGATCACACAATACAAACTCGATTTCACAGTTATTAATCCTGTACCTGTGCTCTACTACATCAGCTTTGAAAATAGACACAGTCTGCATCAGGAACATATGTGGAGTTACCTTTTCTTATTCATTAGTTTATGATACATTTGGATTACAACCACCCCCCCCCTTCAGAAGATATTTTAACTTGTCATTGTGCTTTATGTTACTTGAAAAAACCCACACAGTTATTTATGCAAAACCTGTTTTGGAGAGTTCACCTGTCCAAAGAAGGAAAACAATTAGATAAGCAAGGAGAATGGTTACCAGAGTCATGGATTTTAACATGTTGCATCACAAGTTCACCGCACTTTGGGAACTCTTAAACCTGTGTGTCAAACCACAGCTTGAAGGGAAAAGCAACAGCAAAGCAGCTGCACCTAACAGCGCTAAATGTCCTTTTATTCTGGACCACTGTTACTGATCTCACCTAACTTTATTCTTCCAGTACCTGCAATGGAGGCCAGTGGAGCTGCCAAGACAAGTCATGCCCAGGAACATGCTCTGTAGTGGGAGGTTCCCACATTTCCACCTATGATAAGAAGCACTATGATCACCACGGAGACTGCACCTATGTCCTCTCTAAGGTGGGACTCAGAGGATGCTTCTAGGTGATAAAACATTATAGATTTACCGAAGGAAAACCTGATATCAATTAACACTTGTAAAACTTAGCACTTCTGACATACAGACATTAAATTCCCTGCCACTTAGCCAGATGCTTGCTACGCTGCCATTTCAATGACAATCATCAGTTAATTGTTAGGATGTCATGCAACCGTGTGTGGTGCTCACTGGAAAATTTCCAGTTCTGTGAGAGAGTAAATGAAGAGCACTGTCTTTTTTAAGAATTTGCTTAGTGTGCAATCTTGCCATGTTACTCTAATATATGGTGTTTGGCCAAGTGGTACAACTCTAAAAATTATAGTAACTGTTCTTAAGGGAAAAAAAAGAGATTATAAAACTGACTTTTTTTTCATTTCTGTGGAACTTAAATACAGAAAATCACTTAAAGTTAATTAAAACATTTCACTTAACTTGTGTTTTTAAGCATTTAAAAAAACCTCAAAAAATTAGAAAAATTATACTTAAAGGAAATTAATTGTAATTAAAATATTTAATTACAGACATGTGTAAGTAAAATATTTTGATCTTTGATGGGCTTTTTCTGTTTTTTGGTTGCTTTCCTTTTTCCCCATCTGAACAATTCAGTAAAAGGAAATAAAGTGTATGTTACTCTTTATCTGAAGCAGGTTTTATCTGAATTTTTTGTCTAGCATTGATACCAGTTACAGAAAGATGAGAGTTACAGTAGGACTGAATCAAACATTAGAAGCTGTCATGAATAAAACCACCAAATATGAATATGGAACTCCATCTTGATATCCATATAGATAAAATCAATAAAATCCAGATTCTACATTTCTTGTTCCTACTGATTCAAAGAGAGCAAAATTGAATTTTCACCCAAATAAGCTATGGAATTCACAGAGTCTGTATCGTCTCCAGAAAAATAAATACTTTTTCAGAATTGAGAGAAAAAAATTATAGGGAAAACAACTGTAGTTAATCTGTGAAATAACTTGACTTTTTTTTTTTTTTTTTTCAGGACTGTAAAGATGAAAAATTTACCATCCTGGCAGAACTACGCAAGTGTGGCCTAACAGACACTGAGACCTGCTTAAAGTCAGTGACCCTCAACATGAATAAAGGACAAACTGTAAGAATGCAAAATAAGCAAAATAAAAATATGGGGAGGAAAGAAACTAGGGCTTAATGAGTCAAGGAGCTGCATTTCTTTGTCAGGTTTTCAGCATATGTGATGAGTAGATGATATGTTTAATCAAATGAAAAAAAGTGGATTTTGTTATTAAAATCAGATCAGCCATAAATTTGGCTTTGAGAAATTTCATTAAGAAACACATTGTACTAGCAAAGCAGAAAAAAGCTATTTTCTCTGCCAATTAGATGGGAAAAAAATATGAGCTTCAAGGTTGGTAATTATGATTACAACAGTTAAGGATGCAATTAATCACTTAGATGTGTTCAAAGAAAATAAGATGATGTAATCCCCTAAAAAGCCAAGAAACTCTCTTTAAAAGTAATTCTTTTCTAGAAGGGAAAATTAGTAAAGTATACAAAATAGAAATGAGGGGGAGGTGAAATCACAAAGATCTTGGTATAATTAATATCTTGGTATAATTAATATCACTGTAGTCTTCCTCATTATTAGCCTTTGGACTATAATTATTGTTCACACATGGTTGGCATCCCCGAAGGCCAGCCTGGGCTACATCCAAAGCAGTGTGGCAAGCAGGGAGGGGATTCTTCCCCTCTACTCAAGGAAGATGCCCCTGGAGTGGTGCATCCAACTCTGGGGTCCCCGGCATAAGAACATGGACCTGTGGGGACAGGTCCAGAGGAGGCCACAAAGATGAACACAGGGCTGTAGCACCTGTCAACCTGTCAGGAAAGACTGAGAGTTGGGGTTGTTCAGCTTGGAGAATGGAAAACTCTGGAGAGACTTTAGAGAAGCCTTTCAGTCCCTGAAATGGGCCTCCAAGAAAGCTGGAGAGGTGTGTTTTACTAGGGCAGAAACTGAAAGAAGGCAGGTTTAGAGTAGATATTATTAAAAAATTCTTTACTGTAAGGGTACTGAGGCACTGGAACAGGTTGCCCAGAGAAGTTGTGGATGCCCCATCCCTGGATGTGTTCAGGGTCAGACTGGATGGGGCCCTAAGCAGCCTGGTATAGTGAAAGATATCCCTGCCCATAGCAGGGGGATTGGAACTGAACGACCTTTAGAAGTCCCTCCCAAGCCAAACCATTCTATGATTCACAGCCTTTTGCTCCTTTTCCTTATCAGATCGTCGAGGTCAAACCTGACGGTGGTGTGTTTGTGAACTCCATCTACACCCAGCTGCCCATGTCAGCAGGTAGTTTTTTTCTCTAACTGTGAATGACACGAGTGCTTTTGAAATAGTGAGTGTCATAGAGAAATGCAGGACAAGCACAGGCAAGGGTTCAAACAGCAGCAAACAGAATTTACAGTCTCCTGACTTGATTACTCTCAGATTTACTTCCTTATCACAGCACAAAAGTGAAGGCAGAAGACATCTCTTTACCTGTTTTACCTCTTTTCCTGTTACTACTCCTATGCTCACACTTGCTTAGAAAGAAATTTTATTTTTGTTCTCTGTTTCAATAACTAAGGATTCCATGTGATATCTCTGACCTCCAGATTTTTATTTCACTTCTGAATTTGTAAAAACTGCAATAGAAATGCAAAAAGAACAGTAGTATGTTTTCAGCATTTGGCCTTGTGCAGAAAGTGACAATTTTGTTTCTCATGTGTAGCTAATGTCACCATGTTCAGACCTTCCTCGTTCTTCATGATCATGGACACAAGCTTTGGTGTCCAGGTTGAAATGCAGTTCACACCCGTGATGCAAGTGTTTGTGCGTCTGGATGCTTCTTTCAAAAACCAGACTTGTGGTGAGTGAATGAAATGTAAGGACACCTTGATCATTGTCATCTTTTTGTAGTCAGAGCAGTATAAATTTTTCACTGCTTTTCAACAGGTCTCTGTGGAAATTTCAATAACATCCAGACTGATGACTTCAAGGTCATAAGTGGACTAATTGAAGGAACTGCATCAGCATTTGCTAATACATGGAAAACTCAGGCTTCATGTCCTAATATCCAGCAGAATTTTGAGAATCCTTGTGCACTCAGCATTGATAATGGTGAGTGCTTCTTAGAACTTCGGTATTTGTTGTCTTTCTTTTTGCTCATGTCTAAGGAAAACACACCTATTGTAAAGCAAAGATAAAAGAATAAAGACTTACATATTTGGTAAAAACATACATCTGAAATCAGAAACAAATTTTCATTCAAAATGAAAGCACTGAAGTAACAATGTAAATAAAGAGTGACAGAAGCACAAGTGAAGCAAACTGCAAGGACACTGAAAATATAGTAGATATCCAAGCTGGCAACTTGGTGTCAGAGAAGTGGATTACAGGAGCATCTTTGGAAACCTTTAATTCATCCCCTTCAGCAAGTCCTCTTCTTTGGTTTTGGGGACCTTGATCCATAAGATGAGTGAAAAAAAACCAAAAAAACCAAAAAACCAAAAAACACACACACACACAAAAAACCCACACACCCACACACACCCACAAAAAAAAAAAAAAAAAAAAAAAAAAAAAAAGAAACCCCCCCCAAAAAAAACAACCCAAAAAAGGACAGCAGAAGAAAATATTTGACGGAATGTCAGAACTGTATGCATAGGCCAGGGCAGCATGAGTTTGTGACTAATGAAGTACAAAGAATAATGTGCATTTTTATTGTTTTTCTTTTCACAGAAAAATATGCTCAGCATTGGTGTGGACTGCTCACTGACAGCACAGGACCATTTGCTGCTTGTCACTATGCAGTGAATCCCGCTGTTTACCACACGGTACTTTGTCAGACTGCTTTTCCCTTTGCAAACAATAGAAATAGGAGTTGTTCCAGACACGTCTTATGCAATGTCTGTATCCCCACTGCTGTAATGCAGTACTTCCTTCTTTCAACATGTGTTTCTCTTTGTGTTGTAACATTACTTCATTTCAATCGTCATTCTTGACTTCAAGATCCTGACTTATTTGCCGATGAAAAGGCAGCTATTTACTCCCGGATGGTTTTACACGTAAGGCAGATAGTGTATTTAAAGGCACGTCAAATGCCTGTTTGAGTATCAGTCAATTGTCATCTTATCAGCCTGGCATCTCATTAATTACCACGTGGAACCCATTACCTAATTACCATCACTCTGCTATCAACGTGTTGCAAATCAGTCTTCTCACTAGGAGTCACCCGGGTATTGACACCGGTGAAACTATGTGTCTGGACTACACATTGTGAATAGAACGTTGCAGCATATCCACTAATAAGGTTCAGAGGACCAAGAAGCCACAACATGTGTAACAGCCTTTAAGACCACTATTTCCTAATTATAACTAATTGACTGAATTTTCACCACCTGTGTTTTCCTGTGCCAGGAACCTTGAATAAGGACTAGAAAGAGATAAAGCTGTTACTGTTGTCTGTGAGTCACCATATCTGAAGAAGGATTAAGGAATAAGACTAGAAAGACAATGTTCACTGGGTTTTTAAGACTGTCAATATTACCAATGCTGAGAGCTTATTTTTCTCTCCATTCTTAGAACTGCATGTTTGACACATGTAATTGTGAAAATAGTGAGGACTGTCTGTGCGCAGCCCTGTCTGCCTATGTGAGAGCTTGTGCTGCAAAAGGAATCCAGCTGCAGGGATGGAGGACCGATGTCTGCTGTAAGTACTCTCCACTACCCCATTTCCTAAGAACACACATCAATAAAAATTGCTGATCAGAGATTCTTTGCTACTAATTTCTAGATAAATCAGTAAGTGATGAGGAAAGGATTTTGTTAAGTGCACTCCTGGAAGTAATTCTCTGCTGTCCTCTTAGAATCAATCCATTGCTGGCAAGAGTGAATATGAATAGACAGGAGATGTGGCTTGATTAGGAAAGAGAGTGTTGTTCTGAAAGTGCCTCCATCTGTTTCTGTGCATCTTAGAGTTTCACTACAGCTTTATAAGTATTACAAGTTATTGCAGAGGTAATGTGTTGTATTAGAATAACAGTACTAGTAATACCGATCAGAACACCTGCAAATTAAATGCTTTTGTAGTTGCATGCTGGATTCTGCTCACCCAGTATGTCTGTTTTCAGCATACCAGATGACATTCAGGGAGACACCTTGTCTCATTCCTCAAGAAGTTTAGGCATCTTGGCAATGAATGGCAGCACCAAATGGAGGTTTCCTTCTGAACTTCCATTTGAAAAAAATCTTTTCTTCTTTGCATGCATCATTTACTCCACATGTACAGTAGCTTTTCAGATCAAACTCTGAAATTATTCAGAAATACATTTACATGAAAGATGCAACATAAGCAGAGGTGTACAGTATTGTTTACATGTTATTTCTACTGCCTCTGATTTCTTTTTTTCACATGAGAATTTACCCTCTGGAATTAACAATCTATTTTATTTTCCTCTCTCAAGCAAAATACACCACCTCATGTCCCAAATCCCTGAGCTACAGCTATACCATCTCTTCCTGTCAACCCACCTGCCGCTCTCTGAGTGAACCTGATGTCACATGCAACATCAAGTTTGTCCCAGTTGACGGCTGCACCTGTGTAAATGGAACCTACATGGATGACAGTGGCAAATGTGTGCCTGCTAATAAATGCCCCTGCTACTACAGAGGCTCTCCTATACCATTTGGAGAAGTGGTCCATGAAAATGGGCGTGTATGGTAAGTGAATCATTTTTAAAACATTCAAACATGTATTTTCTCATTAAAGTCTGGTGTGTGTAAGACAGTTTCACCCTGAATTTCAAAAGAATGCTCTCTCTTCAAGTTCTTCAACTTTAGGTTCTTTTAACTTTATTTTCACCTTTTACAAATGGTACATATTCCCCTGATCTGCAGGATGGGGGCAGAGAGCAGAATGAAGCCACTACAATGAAAAGTGAAATGGTTAATCACCTTTTACAGCATTTAAATACACACAATTCTATGGGCCCAGATGGGGTCCTTCCAAGGGCACTGAGGGAGCTGGTGAAAGTGTTCACAGAGGCACTTTCAGTCATTTGTCAGCAGTCTGGTTAAACATGGAGAGAAAAAAAATAGATTGTTTTTTCCTCTCTCACAGCACTTGTGTCCAGGGAATACTGAATTGCATTGGAGCACCAAATCCAACTCCAGGTAAAAATAATCTTCCACTTACTTTTTTCTCTTTACCGTGTCTTGCACAGAATAGTTCATAGAATTGATTCTTCTCAATGGATTTTTAATAGAAGCATTTCTCTCTTAGTCATAGTGCTACAGTTATCGTAGAAGGCAGAAGTGAATTAGATTAATCATCAAACCTCTTTTTACATAATGACTTTTTTTCTGAAATATTTCGTGGGGTTCTTTTTGGGAATCCAGTGCTCTGAAGTGAATCTAATCAGCAGATTGAACAGGGACAACAATCTCTACTAACTGAAATAGGGAATTTCCAAAGAACTTATAGATGGTTTAAATGGCTACAGCTTTTGAATAAATCTTGTGCCACTTCTTTCCTTCCTCTAGTCTGTGAAAATCCTCTGGTGTACTTTGACTGTAAAAACAACACAGCAGGAACAACTGGAGCAGAATGTCAAAAAAGTTGCCAGACTCTGGATATGCAGTGTGTAAGTATGCCATGGCCCAATGATGGTGATTCCAGGTTTTGTCTGTGCTTTTGCTGCCAAAGTAATTGATCTACTGGATCTACTCCAAATCTTACAGCACAGATACATTATTCTTGTATCAAAAGCCTGGAAATGATGTTATGAAGCATTAACAATGGAACCCTTGGATCAAAATATAATAAGTAATATCCAAATTTATTATTATGATTAGTGTCTACCTTTCTTCAGCTACTTCAAGTAACAGCTAGTGAAATATCTAGGGCTCTACCACTTATTTGACTTCTGTAGGAAAGGCTAAAAATTGGCTAGAGATGATTCTTTCTCATACCATGCTGCAGTTATGAACTTCTTGCACATCTAGTTATGTTATTGCATTTTGAAGTCCTTGGTAGCCACATGCCATCTCATGTGTAAGTACCATATGAGATAAACAGATTTCAATGTAACTCAGCCAAACTGAAAAAAAAATTGTTACTTGTCCTTCTTTTAAAAGTCCATTCAATCACAAATCATCCACTACAAAGTGCAAGATCCGATGTGTTTTAAATTTCACAGGTTCCAGCAGAACAATCAGGATTGGTGTACATAAAACATTTTTCTTTAACAGATTTATATTCTATTAATCTATGGCTAAAAACTTCTTTTCTGTTCCGTTATCCTTTAATTATTTCCTAGTTCTCTCCTATTTAAGCTGGGCAGCAATAAGACGATATAAGGCACCTTTTATGAGAATTTAATCTTCTTTTTTCTACTGTGGTAATTTCACTCTAAAATTATGGTTTTATCTTATCTTTTCCAGTATAGCTCACAATGTACATCTGGCTGCGTGTGCCCAGATGGGCTTGTGTTAGATGGGAATGGTGGTTGTATTCCTGAAGAGCAATGTCCATGTATTCACAATGAAGCCATGTATCAGCCTGGGGAAAAGATCAACTTTGACTGTAACACCTGGTAAGTATATCTGCAGAAGTAGCATTCCTGGTTCCATCATTTGCCTTTCTAAAGACCTTATATAGTACAAGAACAAGGAAATATTGGGATTGCAAATTTAATCAGTTGATGGATTTTAGATCTTTTAGTTTCGGATTACACAGTATGAGGAAGTTGCCTTCTGATATCTGTCAGATGGCCAAGCACAGAATGGGGGGAAACCTTTAGGACTACAGGGTTAATTAAGTATCTTGTTTTGCAGTTGAGATATTCAGGTGGCAGAACAGAACTTTTCTTTAGTTCTTTACTTTAAGAATGTAAAAAGACTATTTTATTGCCAGAATCAATATAGCATTTGGCAGGGACGGGTTGGCAAACAAATACTGAGTGTTCAGATATGTCTACAAAAAGAGTGAGTTGTTTTATTATTAAAATGTTTCATTCTTTTTTTCTAGTGTATGCAAGAATAGGAAGTGGGAATGTACAAAAGATCAATGCCTGGGCACTTGTGCTGTTTATGGAGATGGTCATTATAACACCTTTGACGACAAAAGGTTCAGCTTCAATGGAAACTGTGAATATACACTAGTCCAGGTACTGATAGTTAGCAGTAGCAAGTGAGAAGTAACCTTGATCATATCTGTAAAAATAATATATTTTTAAATGTTACTCTCTGCCCAGGACCACTGTGGGAAAAGTGGCACAGTCAATGGGACCTTCAGGGTTGTCACTGAAAATATTCCCTGTGGCAACACTGGGACAACTTGCTCAAAATCTATCAAAGTTTTCTTAGAGGTAAGAAGATTTTGCATATAGATCAGTTTTGTTTCATTTTGCCTTCTGCTAAGGCTTAGGAGAAGCCTAGATTTCTATTGCTTCAAAGAATTTGGAAAATATTTTAAAAAGCAATTCAACATTAAATTAGGTTTACATCAGATTCAAGTGGAATATTTGGTAGACCTTCCTACCTTTCTGTGTTTTCCACTTCACACACTGTCTTACATCATCCCTGGGAAAAGTAGAGGTCTAAAGGCAGAAACTTAGTCTACTATTATATCAGAAAATTATTTTATTGTATGCAGTGTAGTTCCTCCATGAGAGTCAAAAGACACTTTTTTGACCTACACCATTTAAAGTATCTGGTACCACACTTCAGGAACCTGAGATCTGAACTATATTGCTCTGATTTATTGCACTTTGGTAATTTGTTTTCATGATTTAAACTATTCATAGTGCTCTTAAAAGCAGAAGAACATGTTTGAGAGCACACAGCTCATTTCTCCTTACCTTTCCCTCCTGTTTCAGAGCTATGAACTGATCCTTGGTGAAGAGCATGTCAGTGTTGTAAAGCGAGGACAGAATGACGAAGTGCCATACACAGTCCGCTATATGGGAATGTACTTGGTGGTTGAGACCAAAAGTGGACTGATCCTCATGTGGGACAAGAAAACCAGCATGTTCATCAAGCTCAGCCCTGGTTTCAAGGTGCGGAACTAGGAGTTCAGTGGCAGTTTACTCTCCAGATTTGACTGGATGTGAATCTTGTTAGGACCCTGCCAGGATCCCAAGTAGAGATATCTCTAGCATTCCTGCAGTTCATCCCATGTTGCTTTCCACTCCTCTGGTACCTCAGGAAGCCGTGTCATAATCCTGCTGCCCTTTTGAGCTTGGAAGGCAGCTTCCAGTGCCTATTTGGCCTGACAGAACTTGAGTTGGCAAAACACTATTTTGGACTTGACTTTGTTGAAATTACGAACTGAACCTTGTTAAAGGTTATCAAACTTACTAAAATTACATAACTACATGTGTATAAATCAACTGAATAGGCTTGATCTTGAAAATAATCCATTGTTTCCAGTTCTCATTGACACACAAATTATCACACTTCAAAAACAAGGAAGTGTATTATGAGTGAATATTATGGGTGAAAGCCTCCTCTTATATGCCACCAAGTATTTGTCAAGCATATAACTACATAGACGATAAGGAAAATTAATTCCTATTTTCATACTCCTTCTCTTAGCCTATTATATATAAGCACTAAAAACTGCAGTAAAACTGCTATCTGATTGCATACCATAATGATATTTAAATTAGGTATTTAAACTAAGCCTAATTTAGAACTAGATATACCAACTTCTTTCAGTGCCATAGATTCTTTTCCTGCCTCACTCACTGGCATTTTATAAAAATAGCAGTAATACGAAAAGTATGTTTATGAAACCTTAGTTTCATAGAGAAAGCATGTATTGCAGTCTCTCACAGTTGTACATATCCATGCATTCAGAATGATGGATATTTTTAGATGCATAAGAAAAACGTAATTTCTTCATATACCTGTGAGCAGACTTAATGGTAAAGATTCAATGAATAGAGCAGGTGGCTGAACTAGTAATACTTAATAGTATTACCAGTTAATATTAATATTAACTTAATAGTTAGAAGGTTGGGGTTTTTTGTATGTATAGATATTGTATAAAAGAAGGCTTAAATGAAAAGTTTTATCAGCTGTGAGTCCTCATTTCCTTGTTAAAAATATACCTCAAAGATGGAAGGTTATGATGACAAAGATGGTTTTATTTTCATATCTAAAAGAAAAAGGTTAACAGTATCCTTCTAGCCTAAGTGGTCATATTCTGTTCCTTTATTCCAGAGTATGAAGATGTTCAGAACTGATAGAATAGAATGCCACCATTTTAAGAGCTGAATTAAAAGTATTATTTCAGTCTCAGATTTTGTTTCAAGTTTTCTCGCACCCATTACTCTTTTGTTTACTTCCTTTTGCAGGGCCAGGTCTGTGGTCTCTGTGGAAATTATGATGGCAACAGCATCAATGACTTTACTACAAGGAGTCAATCTGTAGTAGAGAATGTCCTAGAGTTTGGAAACAGCTGGAAAGTATCCTCTACATGCCCTGATGCTGTCAGTGTCAAGGATCCGTGTTCTACCAACCCTTATCGGAAGTCCTGGTCAGAGAAGCAGTGTAGCATCATCAACAGCAAAGTCTTTGCTGCCTGTCACTCTCAGGTATTACCAGGGCAGAAGTTTACTTTGCGAAAACTAAGCCTGTGGGTTGTTGAAGGTGCTGTTCTCACAGGTTTTAACATGCATGCCTCCTTTCTTAACATGTTTCACTTCAAATTGTGCCAGGAAAACTCCAGTCTGAATTGCCTTTAACGGCACAGATTTATAGTCCCTACTTGTAAGAAATAAAAAGACATTTACAAAAGAAAAATAATTACAAAAGAATAATAATTTCATAATTGCTATGAATTTTCTTGCAGCCTGACTTGAATAAAAATTCCCATATACCAGGTAGAGAAGACAAGCTCAATGAAATAACATAGGAATGAAGTATCAGCATAGCTTTTACCTGACACTAAGTGCATAATGAATGTTTTCAGGTAACTGTGCAGTTACCTAATATTTTTTTTTTTAATTAATCTAATCTTACACCAGAATACAAGTCTGGGTTTCTAAAAATCTGGCAATACATGATTTGGATGTATCATTTGGCATCAGCTCAAGTGTCTTACAGTGTCTTACAAAAGAAAAACAAATTATCAATGTAGGCCTTTCCTCTGGGATACTACAGTTGTAAGAAAACTACTCTAGCAAAAGTAAGAAATCATTTAGATGGCAGGATGCATAATATTATATTTGTTTAATAACAGGTTGAACCAGCAAAATATTACCAAGCATGTGTAACAGATGCTTGTGCCTGTGATACTGGAGGAGACTGTGATTGCTTTTGTACAGCAGTGGCTGCCTATGCTCAAGCATGTAGTGAAGTTGGTGTATGCATAGCCTGGAGAAGCCCAACAATTTGTCGTAAGTTTATGTCATAAACAATTCTGAAATGTAGCTAAATGTACAGTACCTTACATATGTTAATGTAACATCTCACTGTGTAAATTTACATCTCACTGTGTAAATTTTTCCTGCCTTTTTTTTTTTTTTTTCCCCTGAACATGTTCAACATTCTGTTTCTCCTCAGCACTGTTCTGTGATTACTATAATCAGCAAGGAGAATGTGAATGGCACTATAAGCCTTGTGGTGCTTCCTGTATGAAGACCTGTAAGAACCCAAGTGGGAAATGCCTCAATGACCTGCCAGGTTTAGAAGGTAAAAATAGGTTCAAGTACCTCCTAGTAGCTACATATTATTATATTTTAAATTATCTTTAATGAAGTGTATTTCCTCCTCCATCAGCTGCATTTTCACAATTCAATTTCTCTAACATCAATGGAGGCAGAGTATGGAAACTGGAGTAAGAAGATCTCTAGGACTAAGTTCTTATGGAGGGGTTCTGCTAATGCTACTAGCTCTGCATTACTTCCTAGAGCTATTGCAAAACAAAGTAAAAACATTATGACTATTAAAAACAAGACCTGCAAATGCATTTGGCACAAATAAAACTTCTGCTGACTGTATCTCATTCTTACCTTTTCCACCTTTAGGCTGCTACCCTAACTGCCCACCAGACAAGCCATATTTCCATGAGGATCAGATGAAGTGTGTTAGTCTCTGTGACTGTTATGATGATGAAGATGGAAAGATATATAAACGGGATGAATGTAATATATGGTAAGACTAAACATACCAACATTATCACATACAAGGGAAAAAGGATCAGAACTCCAGGGGGAAGTTGTATGTTCCTGCCACGTGCAGGATCAGTTCATGCTACCTGTGAAAAAATAATCTTACAATTTAATACCAGGTTTCGTACTACATTAATAAGGTTTTATGTGATTTTATGTTCTATTGAATTTGTTCTTCATTATATTGTAAATCCTCAGCATAAAGATACATCAAGAACAAGAAGTCCTTTATAACTAGGCTATCTTTATTTCACATGTCTGTGGCAGGAAAAATCTTGTGCCATGAGTAAAAATATTCATTAGTGTCCTGCTTCCAGGGATTTTATTACATACTTGTATCATTTGAGCATTTAGACTCACTCTTTATGCCTTCTATTTACTACAAAAAACATTGCAAATGCAAGGAAAGTGATAGGAAAGAAAGAGGGAAAGTCTTCCTTAAGACCTCTACCTGTAACTTTGCATAATAGTTAACTTCACTTCTATTTATAAGCTCAGGTTTAATATAAAGGAAGATTTTGGAACATAATGGCCAAAAAGGAGCCAAAACTAACATTCTAAAGGAGCCAGAACAGAACACTCCAGTAACAAACAGAAAGTGCCTTGCCTTTTGATGCCAGTATCTATCAGAAAGATTACTAATAAAATTACATCACAATTACAAAATATACGGGGTTTTATGCTTTCTGTTTCAGTGAGTGCACATCAGAAGGTTTACAGTGCAAGTTCGATGATAAAGGTAAGACAACTATGAAAAATTATTTAAAAAAAGAAATATTGGATACTGTATTTTCATAGATGCCTGAACTGAAAATAAACTTCTTCTGAATTACAGCCTGCAACTGCATTTATGAAGGGAATAGCTATAAATATGGTGAACTCATCTACAACACCACAGATGGAACTGGATGGTGTTTCAGTGCAACATGCGATGTCAATGGAACAATAAGCAGAAACATCTTTAAATGTGGTATTTTTACAACAACCCCATTTACATTTTCCACAAGTCAGCCCACAACTACTGCTTCAGGTATGCATGAATAATCTTTAAAATAACTCAAAAGTCTCTGTAAGTGAATAAAAGGCAGGTTTTCCTCTGAAAAACAGGACCTTTTTATCTCAGGTATATAATTTTACTTGAAACTGTTGACTTCTACTGCAGCCACCAATTCACCTGGCAGCTTTAGCTGAAAAAGCAGACTGTAGTTAAGGATGTACAAATGAATATGGCATTTCTTACAAACTCAGTCTCCTCTGTTTCACCATGGTGTTCCCAGGGGAAAAATTAATAGCATTTATTAATCATTGCATTCTGGAGAATCTTCTCATTTTCTTGCAAAATAACCCAGCACTTCTAAACCAGCTTCTGAGAACACGAAAGACAGTTTCTGCCACTTTTAAAATTACTGAGCATGTAAGCAGAAACTGAAGATAAGAAATTTTGTTTGAGGGAATGTTGAAACTATTTATAACCATTCTTTGGAACCTTTCCTAATTGTGTTTTATATGCAAAACAGCAGTTCCCTTCTACTCCTGGAGTACACTGCTATATTATTCCTTCAGTTAATTAATTATACTGGCCAAATTCTAAGTAATTGTGAGAAATATATCCACAAAATTCTACTATAGCAAGAACTAAGTATTCAAATTTAAGTCTTCTCTTAAGTAACATTGATATTGAGAAAGTCGTATCTATTCCACATGGTTATTTTCATAATGCCAGGAATTTGAGGTCTTATTAAAATACATAGAAAATACCTATTAGCTTATATACTTCATATACAGTATATGTGTATTCTCTATTATAAGGTACTATATACAAAATACATATATGTTAAGAATATATTTTGTATTTATAAATATGTTACATGTGTTAATATTGAACTAAGTAGAAAAGTCATAAACTAGTAAAAACATTTTAAAATTCACATGGTTATACAGTTAAGAGTAAATAAATGTAGATATAATTCCAAGGAGAATAAAACGTCTCCAAGGTTCTTCTTTATTTTTTTTATTTTCTTTTAAATACCAAGGAGAATAATACTCATACCATAGCACTTGTGAGTTCTATTATCTAAGCAGTGACATACTGTGCAAAGGATATCAGATTACCTATATTTAGCTACAAATTTTTAATAAATACCGAAGGAAGTACCTCTACAATAATAATACAGGCAAAAGGTCAAAACCTACTTTAGAAATTAAATTTGAGACTGCCAAAGCAGGTTCATTAAAATTAAAATACTACATAATATTAAAAAAATTATCTACAACCAAAAAAAAAGGTACGGAAGATGAACGATTTCTTCCTAGCACTGTCGTTAGTAAGAATAGAGAAGACTTATGTTTTCTCCTTTAAATTACAGAAATTACAACTTCAACACCAGTGACAACTGTATGTGTAAAAAATGTCTGTGTGTGGTCAGAATGGTATGATTCTACTCAGCCTGAAAACAAAGATGACAGTGGAGATTATGAAACATTTGAAAATCTCAAGAATAAAGGATACAGTGTGTGTACAAACCCAAGCAATGTTCAATGCAGAGCCAAAGAATATCCAGATACTGAAATTACCAACCTTAACCAAACAATAGAGTGTAGTCCAACCAGAGGATTAATATGCAATAACCAGGACCAAGAATCTACACAATGCTATAATTATGAAATCAGAATATCATGCTGCAGATACATACCATGTTCAGAAATACAAACTACACTACCACCGACAACAGAATTCACAACTACTGCTGTAGAATCAACACCAGTTACAATACAAACAACAATAATACCAACAACACTAAAACAAGAAAGTGAAGTCACTACAACATCACCAAGAGACAGAGAAGGAACGACTCCACTGGCTGAAACATCCGTAACATCAACGACATCACAAGTCTCAACAACAGGATACCAAAGCACAATTACTACAGCCAAAACCTCCACGCTGGTAACCCAAGCTCCATCATCACCCAATACTTTCTCCACTCTCCCACAATCAACAGTAGAAACCACACCTGGAAAAACAATAATCTCCAGTACTACTGCCCTGCCAACACAAGGTACAAGTACCACTACACCCAGAACAAGAGTGCCTACCCAAGCTACGACCATTATCAGCACCGCCACAACAACCATAGAAAGCACTACATCTAGAGAAGAAACTCTTCCAACAGTATTATCCACTGTTGCTATTCAAACAACATCACCAATTACTGCCTCCACCGCTGAAATAAAAATAAAAACTACCAGTGACACCACAGCTGTCCCCAGCACCACAACCACACCCAGTGAAGGCACAACCATCATTACTACTACGACCAGCACCTCTCCCCCTCAGACTGAAGGCACAACCACCATCACTACACCCACAACCACAGAGCCCACGCCAGCCACCACCACTATCCGCACCTCCAATACCACAGACAACTGCGTGGTAGGGCGCTGTGCCTGGACACAGTGGTTTAACGTTGATTCCCCTACTCCAGGCAGCGAAAATGGAGATTCAGAGACGTTTGAAAACATCCGAGCCGCCGGGTATGAGTTGTGTGAAAAGCCACAAGACATCAAGTGCCGAGCTAAAGACTACCCTGACCGAATTGTGAAAATAATGGGACAGAAATATGAGTGCAGCCTTGAGAGAGGGCTTGTGTGCAGAAATAAGGATCAAACGGTCAAGTACCCCACGTGCTTCGACTATGAGGTTTCAGTGCTGTGCTGTGACCAAAAACACTGCCAGACAACAGTAGCACCCACAGGAACTACAGTAAGCACCTCAACAACAAACTCCCCAGCAGAAACAAAACCAGTAGCAACTCAGCCTGCAGCAACACAAACCCCTGTACACACAATTCCACAGAAAGGAACAACAACCACTATAGGAACAACAGAAGGATCCAGCACCATCACCAAGAGATACACACTGCCCACGCCAGCCACCAGCACTGCCAGCACCTCCAGGACCACTGAGAGAAGCACCACTACAGCCTCAGCCACCTCATCTCCAGGACAAACCTCCACTGCAGGAACCCAGGCTCCAACATCTCCCACGACAGCCTCGGAAATCAAAATAAGAACCACTGTTGGAACAACAGCTGTCCCCACCACCACAACCTCAGAGGGCACAACCGTCATCGCTACCACCACCAGCACCTCTCCACCTCAGACTGAAGGCACAACCATCATCATCCCAACATCAACATCAGTGCCCACGCCAGCCACCAGCACTGCCAGCACCTCCAGGACCACTGAGAGAAGCACCACTACAGCCTCAGCCACCTCATCTCCAGGACAAACCTCCACTGCAGGAACCCAGGCTCCAACATCTCCCACGACAGCCTCGGAAATCAAAATAAGAACCACTGTTGGAACAACAGCTGTCCCCACCACCACCACCACCACCACCTCGGAGGGCACAACCGTCATCGCTACCACCACCAGCACCTCTCCCCCTCAGACTGAAGGCACAACCATCATCATCCCAACATCAACATCAGTGCCCACGCCAGCCACCAGCACTGCCAGCACCTCCAGGACCACTGAGAGAAGCACCACTACAGCCTCAGCCACCTCATCTCCAGGACAAACCTCCACTGCAGGAACCCAGGCTCCAACATCTCCCACGACAGCCTCGGAAATCAAAATAAGAACCACTGTTGGAACAACAGCTGTCCCCACCACCACCACCACCACCACCACCTCAGAGGGCACAACCGTCATCGCTACCACCACTAGCACCTCTCCCCCTCAGACTGAAGGCACAACCATCATCATCCCAACATCAACATCAGTGCCCACGCCAGCCACCAGCACTGCCAGCACCTCCAGGACCACTGAGAGAAGCACCACCACTACAGCCTCAGCCACCTCATCTCCAGGACAAACCTCCACTGCAGGAACCCAGGCTCCAACATCTCCCACGACAGCCTCGGAAATCAAAATAAGAACCACTGTTGGAACAACAGCTGTCCCCACCACCACAACCTCAGAGGGCACAACCGTCATCGCTACCACCACCAGCACCTCTCCCCCTCAGACTGAAGGCACAACCATCATCATCCCAACATCAACATCAGTGCCCACGCCAGCCACCAGCACTGCCAGCACCTCCAGGACCACTGAGAGAAGCACCACTACAGCCTCAGCCACCTCATCTCCAGGACAAACCTCCACTGCAGGAACCCAGGCTCCAACATCTCCCACGACAGCCTCGGAAATCAAAATAAGAACCACTGTTGGAACAACAGCTGTCCCTACCACCACCACCACCACAACCTCAGAGGGCACAACCGTCATCGCTACCACCACCAGCACCACTCCCCCTCAGACTGAAGGCACAACCATCATCATCCCAACATCAACATCAGTGCCCACGCCAGCCACCAGCACTGCCAGCACCTCCAGGACCACTGAGAGAAGCACCACTACAGCCTCAGCCACCTCATCTCCAGGACAAACCTCCACTGCAGGAACCCAGGCTCCAACACCTCCCACGACAGCCTCGGAAATCAAAATAAGAACCACTGTTGGAACAACAGCTGTCCCCACCACCACAACCTCAGAGGGCACAACTGTCATCGCTACCACCACCAGCACCTCTCCACCTCAGACTGAAGGCACAACCATCATCATCCCAACATCAACATCAGTGCCCACGCCAGCCACCAGCACTGCCAGCACCTCCAGGACCACTGAGAGAAGCACCACTACAGCCTCAGCCACCTCATCTCCAGGACAAACCTCCACTGCAGGAACCCAGGCTCCAACATCTCCCACGACAGCCTCGGAAATCAAAATAAGAACCACTGTTGGAACAACAGCTGTCCCCACCACCACCACCACCACAACCTCAGAGGGCACAACCGTCATCGCTACCACCACCAGCACCTCTCCCCCTCAGACTGAAGGCACAACCATCATCATCCCAACATCAACATCAGTGCCCACGCCAGCCACCAGCACTGCCAGCACCTCCAGGACCACTGAGAGAAGCACCACTACAGCCTCAGCCACCTCATCTCCAGGACAAACCTCCACTGCAGGAACCCAGGCTCCAACATCTCCCACGACAGCCTCGGAAATCAAAATAAGAACCACTGTTGGAACAACAGCTGTCCCCACCACCACCACCACCACCACAACCTCAGAGGGCACAACCGTCATCGCTACCACCACCAGCACCTCTCCCCCTCAGACTGAAGGCACAACCATCATCATCCCAACATCAACATCAGTGCCCACGCCAGCCACCAGCACTGCCAGCACCTCCAGGACCACTGAGAGAAGCACCACTACAGCCTCAGCCACCTCATCTCCAGGACAAACCTCCACTGCAGGAACCCAGGCTCCAACATCTCCCACGACAGCCTCAGAAATCAAAATAAGAACCACTGTTGGAACAACAGCTGTCCCCACCACCACCACCACCACAACCTCAGAGGGCACAACCGTCATCGCTACCACCACCAGCACCTCTCCACCTCAGACTGAAGGCACAACCATCATCATCCCAACATCAACATCAGTGCCCACGCCAGCCACCAGCACTGCCAGCACCTCCAGGACCACTGAGAGAAGCACCACTACAGCCTCAGCCACCTCATCTCCAGGACAAACCTCCACTGCAGGAACCCAGGCTCCAACATCTCCCACGACAGCCTCGGAAATCAAAATAAGAACCACTGTTGGAACAACAGCTGTCCCCACCACCACAACCTCAGAGGGCACAACCGTCATCGCTACCACCACCAGCACCTCTCCCCCTCAGACTGAAGGCACAACCATCATCATCCCAACATCAACATCAGTGCCCACGCCAGCCACCAGCACTGCCAGCACCTCCAGGACCACTGAGAGAAGCACCACTACAGCCTCAGCCACCTCATCTCCAGGACAAACCTCCACTGCAGGAACCCAGGCTCCAACATCTCCCACGACAGCCTCGGAAATCAAAATAAGAACCACTGTTGGAACAACAGCTGTCCCCACCACCACCACCACCACAACCTCAGAGGGCACAACCGTCATCGCTACCACCACCAGCACCTCTCCACCTCAGACTGAAGGCACAACCATCATCATCCCAACATCAACATCAGTGCCCACGCCAGCCACCAGCACTGCCAGCACCTCCAGGACCACTGAGAGAAGCACCACTACAGCCTCAGCCACCTCATCTCCAGGAAAAACCTCCACTGCAGGAACCCAGGCTCCAACATCTCCCACGACAGCCTCGGAAATCAAAATCAGAACCACTGTTGGAACAACAGCTGTCCCCACCACCACAACCTCAGAGGGCACAACCGTCATCGCTACCACCACCAGCACCTCTCCACCTCAGACTGAAGGCACAACCATCATCATCCCAACATCAACATCAGTGCCCACGCCAGCCACCAGCACTGCCAGCACCTCCAGGACCACTGAGAGAAGCACCACTACAGCCTCAGCCACCTCATCTCCAGGACAAACCTCCACTGCAGGAACCCAGGCTCCAACATCTCCCACGACAGCCTCGGAAATCAAAATAAGAACCACTGTTGGAACAACAGCTGTCCCCACCACCACCACCACCACAACCTCAGAGGGCACAACCGTCATCGCTACCACCACCAGCACCTCTCCACCCTCAGACTGAAGGCACAACCATCATCATCCCAACATCAACATCAGTGCCCACGCCAGCCACCAGCACTGCCAGCACCTCCAGGACCACTGAGAGAAGCACCACTACAGCCTCAGCCACCTCATCTCCAGGACAAACCTCCACTGCAGGAACCCAGGCTCCAACATCTCCCACGACAGCCTCGGAAATCAAAATAAGAACCACTGTTGGAACAACAGCTGTCCCCACCACCACCACCACCACCACAACCTCAGAGGGCACAACCGTCATCGCTACCACCACCAGCACCTCTCCACCTCAGACTGAAGGCACAACGATCATCATCCCAACATCAACATCAGTGCCCACGCCAGCCACCAGCACTGCCACCACCTCCAGGACTACTGAGAGAAGCACCACTACAGCCTCAGCCACCTCATCTCCAGGAGGAACCTCCACTGCAGGAACCCAGGCTCCAACATCTCCCACGACAGCCTCGGAAATCAAAATAAGAACCACTGTTGGAACAACAGCTGTCCCCACCACCACCACCACCACAACCTCGGAGGGCACAACCGTCATCGCTACCACCACTAGCACCTCTCCCCCTCAGACTGAAGGCACAACCATCATCATCCCAACATCAACATCAGTGCCCACGCCAGCCACCAGCACTGCCAGCACCTCCAGGACCACTGAGAGAAGCACCACTACAGCCTCAGCCACCTCATCTCCAGGAGAAACCTCCACTGCAGGAACCCAGGCTCCAACATCTCCCACGACAGCCTCAGAAATCAAAATAAGAACCACTGTTGGAACAACAGCTGTCCCCACCACCACCACCACCACAACCTCAGAGGGCACAACCGTCATCGCTACCACCACCAGCACCTCTCCACCTCAGACTGAAGGCACAACCAACATCATCCCAACATCAACATCAGTGCCCACGCCAGCCACCAGCACTGCCAGCACCTCCAGGACCACTGAGAGAAGCACCACTACAGCCTCAGCCACCTCATCTCCAGGACAAACCTCCACTGCAGGAACCCAGGCTCCAACATCTCCCACGACAGCCTCGGAAATCAAAATAAGAACCACTGTTGGAACAACAGCTGTCCCCACCACCACAACCTCAGAGGGCACAACCGTCATCGCTACCACCACCAGCACCTCTCCCCCTCAGACTGAAGGCACAACCATCATCATCCCAACATCAACATCAGTGCCCACGCCAGCCACCAGCACTGCCAGCACCTCCAGGACCACTGAGAGAAGCACCACTACAGCCTCAGCCACCTCATCTCCAGGACAAACCTCCACTGCAGGAACCCAGGCTCCAACATCTCCCACGACAGCCTCGGAAATCAAAATAAGAACCACTGTTGGAACAACAGCTGTCCCCACCACCACCACCACCACCACAACCTCAGAGGGCACAACCGTCATCGCTACCACCACCAGCACCTCTCCACCTCAGACTGAAGGCACAACGATCATCATCCCAACATCAACATCAGTGCCCACGCCAGCCACCAGCACTGCCACCACCTCCAGGACTACTGAGAGAAGCACCACTACAGCCTCAGCCACCTCATCTCCAGGAGGAACCTCCACTGCAGGAACCCAGGCTCCAACATCTCCCACGACAGCCTCGGAAATCAAAATAAGAACCACTGTTGGAACAACAGCTGTCCCCACCACCACCACCACCACAACCTCGGAGGGCACAACCGTCATCGCTACCACCACTAGCACCTCTCCCCCTCAGACTGAAGGCACAACCATCATCATCCCAACATCAACATCAGTGCCCACGCCAGCCACCAGCACTGCCAGCACCTCCAGGACCACTGAGAGAAGCACCACTACAGCCTCAGCCACCTCATCTCCAGGACAAACCTCCACTGCAGGAACCCAGGCTCCAACATCTCCCACGACAGCCTCAGAAATCAAAATAAGAACCACTGTTGGAACAACAGCTGTCCCCACCACCACCACCACCACAACCTCAGAGGGCACAACCGTCATCGCTACCACCACCAGCACCTCTCCACCTCAGACTGAAGGCACAACCATCATCATCCCAACATCAACATCAGTGCCCACGCCAGCCACCAGCACTGCCAGCACCTCCAGGACCACTGAGAGAAGCACCACTACAGCCTCAGCCACCTCATCTCCAGGACAAACCTCCACTGCAGGAACCCAGGCTCCAACATCTCCCACGACAGCCTCGGAAATCAAAATAAGAACCACTGTTGGAACAACAGCTGTCCCCACCACCACAACCTCAGAGGGCACAACCGTCATCGCTACCACCACCAGCACCTCTCCCCCTCAGACTGAAGGCACAACCATCATCATCCCAACATCAACATCAGTGCCCACGCCAGCCACCAGCACTGCCAGCACCTCCAGGACCACTGAGAGAAGCACCACTACAGCCTCAGCCACCTCATCTCCAGGACAAACCTCCACTGCAGGAACCCAGGCTCCAACATCTCCCACGACAGCCTCGGAAATCAAAATAAGAACCACTGTTGGAACAACAGCTGTCCCCACCACCACCACCACCACAACCTCAGAGGGCACAACCGTCATCGCTACCACCACCAGCACCTCTCCACCTCAGACTGAAGGCACAACCATCATCATCCCAACATCAACATCAGTGCCCACGCCAGCCACCAGCACTGCCAGCACCTCCAGGACCACTGAGAGAAGCACCACTACAGCCTCAGCCACCTCATCTCCAGGAAAAACCTCCACTGCAGGAACCCAGGCTCCAACATCTCCCACGACAGCCTCGGAAATCAAAATCAGAACCACTGTTGGAACAACAGCTGTCCCCACCACCACCACCACCACAACCTCAGAGGGCACAACCGTCATCGCTACCACCACCAGCACCTCTCCCCCTCAGACTGAAGGCACAACCATCATCATCCCAACATCAGTGCCCACGCCAGCCACCAGCACTGCCAGCACCTCCAGGACCACTGAGAGAAGCACCACTACAGCCTCAGCCACCTCATCTCCAGGACAAACCTCCACTGCAGGAACCCAGGCTCCAACATCTCCCACGACAGCCTCGGAAATCAAAATAAGAACCACTGTTGGAACAACAGCTGTCCCCACCACCACCACCACCACAACCTCGGAGGGCACAACCGTCATTGCTACCACCACCAGCACCTCTCCCCCTCAGACTGAAGGCACAACCATCATCATCCCAACATCAACATCAGTGCCCACGCCAGCCACCAGCACTGCCAGCACCTCCAGGACCACTGAGAGAAGCACCACTACAGCCTCAGCCACCTCATCTCCAGGACAAACCTCCACTGCAGGAACCCAGGCTCCAACATCTCCCACGACAGCCTCGGAAATCAAAATCAGAACCACTGTTGGAACAACAGCTGTCCCCACCACCACAACCTCAGAGGGCACAACCGTCATCGCTACCACCACCAGCACCTCTCCACCTCAGACTGAAGGCACAACCATCATCATCCCAACATCAACATCAGTGCCCACGCCAGCCACCAGCACTGCCAGCACCTCCAGGACCACTGAGAGAAGCACCACTACAGCCTCAGCCACCTCATCTCCAGGACAAACCTCCACTGCAGGAACCCAGGCTCCAACATCTCCCACGACAGCCTCGGAAATCAAAATAAGAACCACTGTTGGAACAACAGCTGTCCCCACCACCACCACCACCACAACCTCAGAGGGCACAACCGTCATCGCTACCACCACTAGCACCTCTCCCCCTCAGACTGAAGGCACAACCATCATCATCCCAACATCAACATCAGTGCCCACGCCAGCCACCAGCACTGCCAGCACCTCCAGGACCACTGAGAGAAGCACCACTACAGCCTCAGCCACCTCATCTCCAGGACGAACCTCCACTGAAGGAACCCAGGCTCCAACATCTCCCACGACAGCCTCGGAAATCAAAATAAGAACCACTGTTGGAACAACAGCTGTCCCCACCACCACCACAACCTCGGAGGGCACAACCGTCATCGCTACCACCACCAGCACCTCTCCCCCTCAGACTGAAGGCACAACCATCATCATCCCAACATCAACATCAGTGCCCACGCCAGCCACCAGCACTGCCAGCACCTCCAGGACCACTGAGAGAAGCACCACTACAGCCTCAGCCACCTCATCTCCAGGACAAACCTCCACTGCAGGAACCCAGGCTCCAACATCTCCCACGACAGCCTCGGAAATCAAAATAAGAACCACTGTTGGAACAACAGCTGTCCCCACCACCACCACCACCACCACCTCAGAGGGCACAACCGTCATCGCTACCACCACCAGCACCTCTCCACCTCAGACTGAAGGCACAACCATCATCATCCCAACATCAACATCAGTGCCCACGCCAGCCACCAGCACTGCCAGCACCTCCAGGACCACTGAGAGAAGCACCACTACAGCCTCAGCCACCTCATCTCCAGGACAAACCTCCACTGCAGGAACCCAGGCTCCAACATCTCCCACGACAGCCTCGGAAATCAAAATAAGAACCACTGTTGGAACAACAGCTGTCCCCACCACCACCACCACCACAACCTCAGAGGGCACAACCGTCATTGCTACCACCACTAGCACCTCTCCCCCTCAGACTGAAGGCACAACCATCATCATCCCAACATCAACATCAGTGCCCACGCCAGCCACCAGCACTGCCAGCACCTCCAGGACCACTGAGAGAAGCACCACTACAGCCTCAGCCACCTCATCTCCAGGACAAACCTCCACTGCAGGAACCCAGGCTCCAACATCTCCCACGACAGCCTCGGAAATCAAAATAAGAACCACTGTTGGAACAACAGCTGTCCCCACCACCACCACCACCACAACCTCAGAGGGCACAACCGTCATCGCTACCACCACCAGCACCTCTCCCCCTCAGACTGAAGGCACAACCATCATCATCCCAACATCAACATCAGTGCCCACGCCAGCCACCACCACTATCCGCACCTCCAATACCACAGACAACTGCGTGGTAGGGCGCTGTGCCTGGACACAGTGGTTTAATGTCGATTCCCCTACTCCAGGCAGCGAAAATGGAGATTCAGAGACGTTTGAAAACATCCGAGCCGCCGGGTATGAGTTGTGTGACAAGCCACAAGACATCAAGTGCCGAGCTAAAGACTACCCTGACCGAATTGTGAAAATAATGGGACAGAAATTTGAGTGCAGCCTTGAGAGAGGGCTTGTGTGCAGAAATAAGGATCAAACGGTCAAGTACCCCACGTGCTTCGACTATGAGGTTTCAGTGCTGTGCTGTGACCAAAAACACTGCCAGACAACAGTAGCACCCACAGGAACCACAGTAAGCACCTCAACAACAAACTCCCCAGCGGAAACAACAACAATAGCAACTCAGCCTGCAGCAACACAAACTCCTGTGCGCACGCTTCCACAAAAAGGAATAACAACCACTATAGCAACAACAGAAGGATCCAGCACCGTCACCCCAAGATACACAGTGCCAACGCCAGCCACCAGCACTGCCAGCACCTCCAGGACCACTGAGAGAAGCACCACTACAGCCTCAGCCACCTCATCTCCAGGACAAACCTCCACTGCAGGAACCCAGGCTCCAACATCTCTCACGACAGCGTCGGAAATCAAAATAAGAACCACTGTTGGAACAACAGCTGTCCCTAGCACTACGGCCACAGCCAGAGAAAGCACAACCATCATCTCTACCACCCCCAGCACTGCCTCTACTTCACCTGAAATAAAATTCAGAACCACTCATGGCCCCACAGCCGTGCTCACTACCACTCTTTCTCAGTCTGGAGGTACCACAGGTGTTACTGAAACTCTAACAACATTCTTTTCTCCTACTGTGGAAAGTATTGCTACAACAGTTTTCTCCGGCAGCACTGTCAGCCCAGGTATGTCATTGTTTCTTTCTTAAAATTTTACAACCAGCTTTTTCTTTATACCAACATTCCTATCTTTGTGTTCTGTGGCTTCTTCCCCTTAACCAGATTCTCATTGTATGAATCTATGACCATTTATATTCCTTCAAAACACAGAAACCAATTTTTAACCAATCTGCCCTTTATTTACTAGTATCTACATTTGACAGCTGGGTTAACTTCATCGTATGAATTCTTACTTTAATGGAGAAAGTTGAAACTTTTGAAAAGTTCAGACGTAAATTTCATAAGATTTGCCAAAGTCCAGATGTTAATCAATGAAATCAATGAAAGAATTTCCACAATCTCCACTTGTGAATAGGGCAAATATTTGAATGCAACAAAAATTCGCTTGGTTTGCCTGAATATTGAATAGACCTCTTGAATATGTTAAAGTTATTAGATCAAAATTCTGTACCTGCAAACTAAATTATTACTTGTGCTCAACAGTAACTTCACCTGGTACATCACAATCAAGTCATGTTACAACAAGCACTCCTTCAACCTTCAGTTCTTCCACCAGCACATCCGTTACATCCACCCAAATAACTCCATGCTTTTGTCATGTGTTTGAAACGTTATTTTCTCCTGGTAAGTGTCTTATTTTATGATAATAAATAAATTCATAAGCAATATAAACCCTTAAGACTATTCAATTAAAGATAACCACTCAAAATCACCTGAAAGTAGAACTTTTAAAAGATGAATACATTTTATATTTTCACAGTATTTTCCTGCTTTTTCCCCGTATGTATTTTCATTCTTGTAATTTCTCCTTCAATTTTCATCTACAGGGGAAGTGGTATACAACAGAACAGATAGAGCTGGCTGTAATTATTATGCACTTTGCAGCAAGGAATGTGAGATTGAGCCCTACTACGGGCCGTGTCCTCTGACAACTCCTGTTCCTTCAGTCGCCTCCTCAACTACATCACAAGCTGCTTCACCAACCACAGCAACAACCCTCACAACTTCAGCAGGAAGAAACTGTACTGATGTCAGTCCTGCACGAAAGGTGCTTCCCATCCCTACTTTCTAATATACCACTGTTGCAAAACTGGACCAATTTCTGTCCTTTAACAGCCAATTCAAATCAAACTCCATGTGTCTCAATAACAAAGTTGGTCATGTAACAAATGACCTGATAGCACACAATTATTTAACCTGGCATTATCAGACTTTTAAGTAATGTCTAGGTGGGAAAGCTCACTAAGACCATGGCAGAGAGTTTTTGTTTTAATAAAAGTAATTTAAAATTCACAGATATAAGTGGACTAGCTATGAAATGTAAAATACCATTCTTTTTATGCAGAATAAAATTCTGTAGTTCTGGGCATACTTGCTCTTAAATGATGTGCCAGGACAACTCCAGTCAGAATTTCCTACTGATTTTGAGAGTATATCTCAAGTTAAAACTGAACAACTAAGATGAAGAAGCATTTAAGAATAAATGATTTACATATTTTCAGCCTGGAGAGGAGTGGATAAATGAATGCCAGAAGTGTGTCTGTGACTCCCTCACTGCTACTGTGCAATGCCAGCCACTCCCATGCCAAACAGCTCAGCAAACAATTTGTGACCTAGGATTTGTTTCCATGGCTGTACTACCACAAAAAGACCCATGTTGTCCTGAATTTGAATGCCGTAAGTATTAAAAATACATTTATTAATACCACACTGTATGCTCCAGTAAACTACATTTGCACTCCCATTAACATCCAAGGAAGTTCTTAATGTATCACAGTAACAGCAAAATCTTTCTTAAATTGTTCTGTCTCAGTGAACACACAATGATTTTTGGCTAAATATGCATTAAAGCTTTGTTTTTAAAAAGTAATATTATTTTCATTTAACTTTGATGAGAGAATGGGTAGGAGAGCAGAATAATATTTTGAACATTCACTGGTCTATGTAGCTCAAATATCTCTGTGATTATCTGTAATTATAAATGTTATCAGTGCATCTTTTTCATGTTGTTAATGGAACATTGGAGTACATTAACATTAATCTAAATGCAACTAAACTAAGATGCATAAACATAAGGATAAGTCACTAAACACTTAACAGTTAACTACAAGACAAAGTAACAGGAAGCAGTAGAAAAAAGTGAATTGTATCAGTAACTGAATTGACAGTGTATGAAAAGTAATATACTTACACTCTAGCCAGATGCACATGAAAATAAAAAATCCTAGTTAGTTTATAAATATTTATAAAGATACATTTTCTATACATATATTTTATGTACGTATACTTGTCAAGAAAAAAAAAAAAAAGAAGAAAAAGTAGCCATAAATTAAGCCTGAGAAAGCAAAGTCAAAACAAAGAAACAGGCAAGCAGTTGAAGCAGTTCTGTGAAAGACATAGATAATTTCTGTCATGTTGTCAGATTTACATTACCACAGCAGGAATACCTTTTTCTACAGAGTCAATCGTCTGTACAAGCCATGTTCTGAAAGGCCATAAAGAATCAATAACTGAAGCATCTTTGTATATCACTGGACTCCCAGGTTTCAAAGAGGAAACAACTAATTTAATTTGAATTGAACCAGATATTGAAAGGCCAAAAAAGGGATTTTTCAGGCATAGTTCGAGTTTGAAGCCATTCCTCTCCAACTCTTCCAGCTAATTTTAATGATGAAACTTTACTTAAATATTCAGTTACACTACATATGAAGTCTAAGCATAGAGTACAGTACATATTTCATATACAGTACTTATTTCTGTACTCTCTGTGTTACTAACAAAACCTGATAGCATCTCTACTTCTCAAGAAGTCTCACAACTTGAATTATTCCGGAATTCAATTTTTGTTTTGTTTTTTAGAACCAATACCTGATGTCTGTGTGATTAATGGAACATTGTACACGGTAAGAATGATGTAGCAGTATACTGCTGGAAGTGAAAAGTACATCCTTTCTGCCAAAATAATTCTTTGGGAAAGTTCTTTTCCCAGTACATGTTTTTGGGGGTTTTTCTCTCTAGCCTTTAATTGGAAGTTTTTTGGGTAAAGTCAAAATCAAATTTGTCACAGAATGAGTAGTATAAAAGAAGAATGTACCATTTTTAGCAATGTACTGTCTTTTCAAGCTTCCTCTCACATCTGTACTTAATGACTTTGCCAGACAATCGGATGAATAGCCCAAATTCAACTGCTCTTTGAAATAAACCCAGAGAACCTTAAGAAAACCTCCAACCCTAAGGTTTTTGATTTAATTGATACCTAAACCCTTTTGCTAAAATTGGTTCTTAGGTCAGTAATTCCTAATTTAAATACTAGCACTGGAGTCTTTGGGGATACATTTCAGAAAAACTAAAATCCATATGTAAATTTAAATCTCTGCTTATGTAGCTGAATATGTAAAGGCTTATTTTAATCCCTGTTTTTAAATTATAATTGTTTTACAACCACTGAGTATAACTTACAGAGAAAAAATATTCTTAAATGGATCATTGAAAAGCTGGTAAAATAATCAGACAGTACAAACTAGTCTTAATTTAATTTCATTAATTTACTGCTTTTACATTGCTTCATTTAATTTCCTCTTAATATGAGCTTTCCTGCAAGGCATGAAGCCAAAAAGCTCTATGTTCAAAGAGAATTTGAGAACTGTTGTACTTGCATTTCAGCAACCTTAATGGTGCTCAGCAATGCTTTCAACTCTGCCTTTATATTTTATAGAAACGGTTGGCATTTGAACGTTTGGGTTTTTTTACTGTCTTGCAGGTTGGAAAGTCAGTAGTAATCGATTCATGTAAGAAGTGTACCTGCAGTTCAGAGAAAGATCCAGAGACTAATGCAAACATTATGCATTGTGAAACAGTCCAGTGTGAGACATCTTGCCCACTGGTGAGTTCAGGTTCTCTAGGCTGCCCACCAGCTACAGCAAGACTAGAATTCTCCATCACCAATTCAACATACTTCTCCTTCATCTCTTTCCGAGTAGGGTTACCAATACATGATTGAGGAAGGAGAGTGCTGTGGGAAGTGTATTGAAGTAGCTTGCAAAGTCAAACTCAGAAACAACACTGTTCATGTGCTCAATGTAAGTATTTCTTCCATTTTCAGCTATCTCTGTTAGCCCATACAAGTTAGAACAGCTAAGAGTCAACTCATGTCTCTTACTGATAAAAATAAAATACTGAAATTACTCTGAAAAACAATGTATCAGCTTTCAGAGTTGAATATTAATTGGAATCAAATTCTTGGGTTTTGTGACTAATGGAGCAACGGTTTTTAATTTATGGTCTAAGTGTTCAGAGTCAGGATTTGAGCTTTCAAGCTAGCTACAGTATGCAGAATTTCATTTTTGCCACTTGAAAGAAGTTCAGAAGCATCTGAGAATCTTTGAGGAGTGAGAACTTAATTAGGTCAGACATACTTGATCACAATGAAAAAAAATAACTTTTGCTTTTCTTATAACATTTTAGGTTAATGAGATCCTGCCACTTGACCAATGCAGCCATTACAAATGTGAAAAAATTGAAGATCAGTTTGTTGCAGTCCAATCTAAAAGAGTATGCCCTGAGTATGAACCCGATGAGTGCGATCCTGTAAGTTTAAATCAATTTCTCATTGACTGAATTCAGTTTAAATGAACAAGGAGAGATAATGAAGAATACAACAAATCACTTCCACTGAAGTTGCAGGAAGGTCTTAAGAATGAAACCAGGCTTGTTCTATGGTTAATAATAAGAAAACCACAATATTTTCTTATGAAGCTACAAGTATTCAAGACTCCTATGGTGAGGACACTAAGTCATCCATTGTTCAGGGTTCATCACAGAGAAGCTTTCTGCCCAGTATCAGTAGTGCTAATTCATGTTCTTATTCATGATTGTCATCTGCACTAACACAAATCTTCCTTCTTTTACAAAGGATGAAGCAGAGATTACATCTGATGGCTGCTGCAAAATATGTAAACGTAAGTAATGCTGTGTTTAAGTGTTCTGCCTGAAGAGCGCCCTATTCAATTTGTAACTATCTTTGAGTGAATGGAAGGATTCTTCACTCCATCCTGTTTTCACATAGTCTATTTATAGCCCTGTGTTTCACTGGTTATTCAAAAGAAAAATGCAATTTTTTTCCCCTGATACTGAATACCATAAATGAAAACAGCAATGCTCAGGCCTCTGCATTATCTTTCAAATGCTCTTTACAGCTGAAATCAAAAAATAATCTGACAACTCTGTATACATTACACAGTATCCACCCCATCACATACATGCAGATTCTCACAAGACATCAAGCACTTTGAAACTGTTTAGTAATTCCTTTAGTTCAGAAATAGAGAACTGAAGTATATTTTCTCTCCTCCTCATTTTTTATGAAGCTAAAACCTGCAGGCCTCACACAAAGGAAACTGTGATCCGCCATGCTGACTGTGAATCTTCTGAACCTGTTGAGCTGTCATATTGTGAAGGAACTTGTCCTAGCTCCTCAATGTAAGTTCTAAAAATTAATTTAACATCTCTATGGCTTCCTTTATACTGGTCTGTCAAGTTCATTTATCACCCAAGGGTACTGAGGGAGCTGGATAAAGTGCTCACAAAGCCACTTTCAACCATTTGTCAGCAGTCTTGTTAACCATGGAGGTCCCAGTTGACTGCAAGTCAGCAAATGAGATCCTCATCTACAATAAAGTTTGGAGAGAGGATACAAGGAATTACAGGCCTGTCAGCCTGATCTTGGCACCAGGGAAGGACATGGAGCAGATTATCCTAGGTGTGATCAAAGAGTACATACAGGGTGAACAGGGGATCAGGCCCAGCCAGGATGGGTTTGAGAAAGGCAGCTGCTGCTTGACCAACCTGACTCCTATGACAGGGTGACCCACTTAGGGGATGAGGAAAAGGCTGTGGCTATTGTCTACCCAGATTTTTGTAAAGCTTTTGACAGCATTTCCCATGGCATTCTCCTGGAGAAGCTGGGAGCTCTTAGCTTGAACATATGAACTGTTCACTGCATAAAAAACTGGCTGGATGGCCAAACCCAGAGAGTGGTGCTGAGTGGAATTACATCCAGCTGGGGGATGGTCACCAGTGGTGTGCCCTGGAGCTCAGTGTTACAGCCATTCCTGTTTTATATCTTTATCAATAATTGTGTGAGGTTCAATAAGGCTCAGTGCTGCATCCTGCCCTTAGGTCACAACAACCCCAGACAGTGCTACAGGCTGAGGCAGAGGGCCTGGGAAGCTGCCCAGTGGAAAAGGACTTGGGGATGCTGGTGACAGCAGCTGAACATGAGCCAGCATGTGCCCAAGTGGGCAAGAAGGCCAAGAACATCCTGGCGTGGGTCAGCAATAGTATGGCCAGCAGGACCAGGACAATGTACTCGGCTGTAGTGAGGCCAAACCCTGAGTCCTGTGTCCAGTTCTGTGCCTCTCACTGAAAGAAAGACACTGGAGTATGTCCAGAGAAGGGCAACAGAGCTGGGGAAGGGCCTGGAGCACAAGTCTTCAAGTGCAGCTGAGAGAGTTGGGAGTGTTTAACCTGGAGAAAAGGAGGCTCAGGAGAGAGGTTCACACTCTACAACTGCCTGAAAGGAAGTGTAGTGAGGTGGGGGTTGGTCTCTTCTCCCAGGTAACAAGTGAAAGGATGAGAGCAAAAGGCTTCAAGCTGCACCAGGAGGGGTTTAGATTGGACATTAGGAAATATTTCTTCACTGAAATGGTTGTCCAGCACTGGAACAGGCTGCCCAGGGAAGCCACTGTGTCATCATCTCTGCAAGTATTTAAGAGACATGCAGGTGTGGCACTTAGAGACTTGGTTTACTGGTGAACTGGATAGTACTGGGTTAATGCTCAGACTCAATGATCTGAAAGGTCTGTTCCAATCTACCCAATTCTACGATCACAGAATAGCAAAAAATGTGTTTATAAGAGTCCACGGAATTGAATAGGATTCAATGGAATCAAGAACAGTTTCACTATTCAAGATAAAGGTAACGAGAATCACATTCATAAGTGTGTGTGAGAAGGAAGAATATAAAAAAAAAACCCAAAACCAAACCAAGCCCTCCCAAAACAAAAATCACTGAGGGGGTTTTCTGTGTCTTTTTAACGAGATGCATTTTTTCCCCCTTGGCGGAACACAGGTACTCTCTTGAAGCAAACCAGATGGAACATGCATGTGGTTGCTGCCAGGAACGCAGCACCCAAACAAAAGAGGTGACCCTGACTTGCCGAAATGGAACCACCATAAATTATAACTATGTCTATGTGGAAAACTGCCAGTGTGTGAATGCTTGCTCTTCACAAACCACTGCAGCACGTGATTCCCAATTCCAACAATCTGCAAAATACAGCTCCCAGTTGCAACAGGCTGTATCACTTGGTTCCCAATTGCAACTCAGCTGAGAATATGATCATTGGAAAAAGAAAGCAGACACCCTAAGGAAGCTGGAATGATGTCTTCCCCAGAAAAACTTGTGCTTCTTAACATTCTTTTTTCATGTCTTGTAAAAATAATAAAAAAAAGGTCAATTAAATTGCAGTGTTTGGATTTTTTTTAAAAAGTTACAGTATTGAAGAGTAAAAACAGATGACTGCAAAATACCTCATGTAACTTACAGAAATATGCAAACACATATTTGATCACAAAACCTGTATTTGGGGTAAAAAAGAATTAAGGAGTCTCTAAAATATAAAGCAAGAAAGCATTGCAGCTACATTGCACTTCTTAATCTTAGTGAAAGCATTATTGCATATCTTTTTTATAGATGTAATGGTCCTAACACATCTCAAAAATAGTGACAAAGGTGTTTTATTTGATCAGTAAAACTTTCAGTACTTTCCAATTACAGTGACTGTCCAATAGCCATCTTCATTATCTAAATGACAGATAGTCCAATGAATGGTATCAGGAAGTTTTCTGACTTGGAGGGGTATATTGTCTAGCAGTCTTTGGGAATACAGCCCTTTTCCTAGACTAGGTAAAATTCCCTCACCCATGTCCAAACAGCTCTTCTCACTGGCATAAAAGGTATAAAGATGAAAAAACTGCTCCTACTTGCTCACTTCCAGCTCCTTTAGCTTGTTCCTCATGCTGTGTGTACTGTATGTATTTCAAATGTGCTCCAGCATACTCACACATCATGGAGCAGTGGGAAGGATCTTGCTACCACTCCATCTGTCCAACACCCCTGTGTGGCCACCAGGCTTAGGTCCAGCAAGCCTTGGTTTAGCCCTTTTCCCCTTCAATCCAGTTTAATGCCCCTTCAATGAGCACTGCACCCTTGTGCAAAGATCCTTTTCTCTGTTTGAGACAAGTGTACCCCAGCTGTTACCACTAAGTATCCATCTGTTGGTTCTTGTTTCTTCCCTCACCATTCCCTGCAATTGGAAGGATAGAGAACACTATTCATACTTCTGATCCCATAGTAACCAGGTGTCCCCAAGGCCCCGAAATCCCTTTTGATTTCATCCTTGGCCTTAATACTGTAAACTTCATCATTGCCTACATGAGAAAGCAATAATGGGTAATAATTCAAGGGCTGTGCCAGAGCTGAAAGTTTCCCCATCACATCTCTAACAGGGAAGCAGATGACTCCCCTAAGAAGTGGAGCTTGCCAGGAAATTGGACCTTCTGTTCTCCCCAATGCAAGGTCTCCTATGACAATACCTCAAATTTCTTTCTTTGTGGAGGCAGCTTCAACACAGTACATACGGGAACTTCACTTTGGTGATTCTTCCAGCATAGATGAACCATCGTCCAGTTTCCACGTGCAGAGTGTTGTACCTATTAAACAAGGACACCTGGGAAGGTGGGGTAGTCACAAAGTGTCCTGGCTGTACCAGGCAGGAATTTGTAACCATTCCCCTATGTGTGTACTCTTTTATAGCTAGTTTAAGAATAATTTTAAAAATAGCTGTAAGCATTTAATATCAACTTGAATACTCCATATTAAACTGATGACTATTACAGATAAAGCAGAAAAACATTGTTCTGTGAGTGTTAAGTTCCTGAAAATCCATAAACAAACATGGACAGCAGAGACATGGAAAGTGTACTTTTTCATTCACTGGGCTTATTTTATAATTGGAGATAATTTTAAAATAAATTGAAACATCCTTCATTCTCTTTCAATGGTAACTACATTAAACTTATAAAAGTTAACCATTTTTGTACCCTGAAATGTTTTAAAAACATGTTCTAAGTGGACTCTGAATACTTTAAACAGTGGTACTTCCATAGTTCTCTCATCCATGGAAACACAGATGTAGCTAAGATAATTTTCAATCTACTGGCTTTCCGTAAGTTCACTTTTCTCGTCTATATGCAAATTTTCCTTCAAAAGTTATGGTATATCCCATGTATAGTCTATTTGTTCTTACAAAATTAATTATGCTTTTTGGTAAAACAGTAAAGAAAATACTTCTGAAACATACTGCTGTATGAAAATAGATTAACTTGGGTTTCTGACTAAGCTTCCTGAGGATCTAGAAGAGAAAGCTCATGTCTTCAGCAGGATACAACTCAAAACTGCAGAGAAGATTGCTAATACAGGTTTTAATTTTTCCTTCTAAGAAAACACATATTTGCATTTCTCCTAGAGGCCTTGCTCATATTGATGTTGTGATATGTTTTAATAATTCAAAATACATTGATCTTTCTTTATACCTCCACACATCATCACTGATTAACACTGAAATGAAAAAGCTAATAAAAATACAAAATGCTAAGAGATGCTTCAGCAGCCACAAGAACACCAACATTTGTTTAAAATTAAATAATTTTTGCTCTTCCTATCCCTCACAGCAAAATAGAGAAATATGAAAGCAAACTGTAACCTTTGACGATAAACTGGGATAGAAACTGATACTCAAGGGCTAGAAAAAAAAGCACAATTTGAACAGTTTTATTTCATAGTATGTACTCAGTAAATAAAAGAAATAAATCAAAGAAAAATCAGCTGTGAAAGATTCATCTTAGCTATCATTTGTTAAAACAAAAACTCCTCTTGATTAGGAAAAAAGCACACTATGAATGGACAGTAAATCCCAAAATGTTAGTTTGATAACACAGTAATACTTCAGACTAGCATTTGGTTAATAATCACATTCATCACTGAGCATGGTGATACTGCTAAGTGAGAAAGAACGCCCCAGATACCTTTGCCATCACAGTACTAGAAAGAGATATATGCAACCCAAATCCTTCAAATTAATTTATCATCTATTAGCAGATAAAGCCAGCTCTTTTTGTGGCTGGAATATCACATGTGGTCCATTTCATAACTCTTCACTTGGACACCACTCTCATCCAGAGTCCCCAGTCCTCCACACTGCAGCATTCCCTCCATACCCACAGGCTGTTTTTTCCCCTCCTCCCTTACCCTCCAATGATGTCCTTCAAACAATGCAACCTCACTACTGCCTTCTTCTGTCCTCCAGACCTCCAACAGCAGAATATTTCCTTGAGAAAGTAGCTATAGAAGAGTCAGAAAGAGGCACCTACTTAGCTCAAAGTACTTTTGAGCATTTTACTGTTACTGTTCCCACCAGATGGCCACATTGAGAACCAGTGTAATTTGCCAACCAATGTTCAACACTGAATAAAAGACAGTAACCAAAACTTGAATTTTAGATCAGTCTATAGACAAAAGACTCACACTGTGGTGGTCTCCAATGGAGACATAAAACACTTTCATTCAGATGAAACATTTATTAAATTAGAATGAAAAAGTTAATGTACTTTAGAGTGCAAGAAACAGATTTGGACACTGGACCTCAATACAGAGAAACAATGTCTTCAGAATTATTACAGCAAAAAACATCTTCTGTACGGTATTACATATCAACCAAACAGGCAACAACGTTTATAAGGGGAGAAAAAACCCATTCAGTACCATCAGTAGATGCAAAGAGCAGTAGAGAAGTTGCAAGGATCTAGCTAGACAAAAAATCTTCCTACCTTTAGCAAGTTGAGGCTCTTGGCAGGACTCAAACTATACTGAGAGCACTAACTTTTAGCAGATGCCTGTCTTATACAGCTGGTTTTGGCTCCAAGCTGCTGGAAGCTGTTGAGCAGAGGAGCATCATCAAACACAGTATTTTCCCATTAGCATTTTCTCAAAAGCTACAATCATGACTGACGATTTGTTTGTTTTAAATAAAAACCCCAGACTTTCAGTTCCAATACCTTAATTTCACAGACCCTAAAATAAGTAAACATTCCCTGCCTTTTTTCATCTCTCTCCAATTCAAACCTAGCAACAAACAGCTTAACTAGAAGGATATGTATGCTGAAAAGCTGAGTAGGCTGATGATTTTGTTCTTTTTAACAAGAGAAAGTAGCATATCTTGATGTAAGAGTTTCATCTCTAATGCTTAATGACATAAAGACAATAAAATTCACAGAACAATATTTAAGTATAGTGTAAGATAATGAAATCCATCTACTGGCCATACTGCTCCTACATATCCTATTTTCAACTCATACCTGTACCCTGTTTTGCATAACATCTGCCTAGGGAAAAAATACATATAAGAACAGGAGTCTCCCTCAGAGGGCCAGAGCCCAGTTTATGAATAAAGCTAGCTAGCTTAATTTTTACACTTACCCCTTCTGGCAGTTAGGACTGAAAGATGGTTTTGTTCTGTGCTTGAAATGGAGCTGTAATGGGATGCAGTACAATTTACCAGCCATTAAATTGAACCATGACCACTTGCTTTTATGAAAAGCTGTATTATGAATACTGCTGTTTTAATATAAAAATTTACGTATGTACATTTTCCCTGAATTTTCCCATCCCTAGCAATTCATGCTACCTGTGTAAAAGCTAGAGCACAGGACTCTTCCTGGAGGTATCTAAGCATTAAATCCTTACCAACATTCATCCTTTTGGGTCATGATGTCATAGAACACTGTGCTATAAAGACCAAATGCCTCTACACCTACTCAATCACAAAATTTACTATGATTGTAGGGAAGCAGCAAGACTAGTTTCTTGAAGAATACCCATTTAACTTTAGAAAACAAAAGTGTGGCAATTTTACAACTACAGCACATAGAACTATAGCCTTGAATTTCATTATTCAAATTCCAGTTGGAAGATGTTTAAAGACACTTATGCTTTCAATAGGAAATTTAAGATGTTAAGGGATTCATAACAAAACTTAATACTGTATATTATGAGAAGACAGAAACTGGGATGATTTTTGGTGCTGTATTTTAAAAGCTTCAGTATTACTTTTAATGATAAAAAAATAAATATTCATGCTCTACTGCCAGTGCTACCTAAAGGCTACTTGAATGTGGGTTGCAGGGGGGATAAAATCAGCTTTCCATCAGACAATGAAGAAAATATTTTAAGCATAGGACATGAAATAAAGTATGGGGAAGAAGAGAATATGGGTCATCATTCCCTATTCAAAACCTGGCTTTAATGTTCTCATGAATCACTCAAGAGCCTAGATTTCAAGTGTACATTCATTTCAATTCTTGAAAATATAAAGGTCTATGGCTATTATAGAAAGTATTTGAAATCAAACATTAAAGAGACAAAACAGCAACATTGCACATCACTGGAAAAATAAATTGGTGCATACTATTTAAAGTGCATTACTTTACAAAAACAGACACCGCAGAAATTCATCCAACAGGTGTAACTGGTGCATAACTGTATGGTTCTGCAGCTCCAAAATCAACTCTTATTTGAAAAAATTACACTAACAATAAATACAAACACCTCCTCCGAGGATCAGACTGTAACTCAGATATGTTAAACTGTCTCTCACAAAGAATTTTATTTCCATCTGTATCAAATAATAATAAACTGACTACAGCAACTGTAGTCTAACAAGTCACTGAGCAATTCATAATGCCATTCTAAGACCCTGAAGCTACTTTTCATGCTTATTTCTAATTACAGGAAAAATACTATCATTTTCCCACTAATGTAAAGCAATATCTTTGCTGAAACATAGGTATAAAGAAAGAAGCCTTATAATCAGATCATAGATATCTGCTTTTTGAACGTAAGACAACATCTTAAATATTTCTTTACGGCTTCAATCATTTTCCAGGTGTAAGCATCTTTCCTCCTGCACTTATCCTTTGAAATAGTCATGGGAATGCAGAAGTAGTAGTTAAGTGCAATTAACTGTGGGAGTACACTAGGGCTTAGTCCTGTTCTCTGCTACAGCAATACATACTGTATGAGTTAAAAGTTACCTCCTAAGATTTTACAGGTACATAACAGTACTATGTGGGAGGATAAAGCCCGAAAAGCACACCAGAAAATATATTGCTTTGGTGCCCAATGACTAGATTGAATAGAAGATGCCCAACAACACAACCTAGAAATTTAGCTTATTAAATTAAAAATCTTCCACCTAAAAGGTGTGAATATATCAGAGTAATAACTAAACACCACAGAATAAGAAAGGGTTTCTCCTTTAACTTTCAGCAAAAACGCATTGCTTGCTGAAACCTAAATACTTTTAACTAATCAGTTGTGTTTAAACAGCAAACCTTCCATGGAAACATTTTTTTCCCCAATCTAACAAACACTAGTAAATCTTGTACTGCATAGAGTTACTTTGTAAGTTTATGAAAAGGAGGAGAGAAAGAAACAAAGCAGCATTATTCTCCATCCCATCAGAATATAGCCACACAGGGCACAGCTGATAGTAAAGATGTTTCACTGCTCTATTGTAGGACATAAGCTAAACTGAGTATGTACAGACTGAGAAAGAAAGAGAAGAAGATCCAACTGTCCAAGGAGAAAAGGGGTTTAATCTGTCACACACGATGCACTAACAGAAAGCAGTTGGGAAATTCTTCCTCTAGCTAAATCCCTGTCTTGGCAAGTAAAAATAAGTGGCATGGAGGACGGGGACTATGCAGGAAGTGAGCATCTATGATTCTTCAGCCATCTGAAGTAAGGAGTTGATAGCTGCATCCTTGTTCCCCCTCTGAGCTTCTAGCACTGAGCGGATTACTTCCCTGTCCATGTTGGGAAACATGTCCTGGATAGATTTCAGGTCCTCTTCATTATACAGGTGCTGAGGGTTGACTGCAGGAGGTGGTATTGCCACTGGTACCATGCCTGGATTACAGACTGCAGGCATCCCTACAGGTTAAAAACAGAAGAAAGAATGCCACAAAACATACATTAGTAGAGTGGAAAAAAAAGACAAACCAACAAACCCACAACAAGAACCCCAACCCACCAACTTCAGCATTTATCTATTTTAACGTGCACTCCAGAGGAAGATGATTGCAGAGATTATATCTACACTGTTTCAACTGGAAAATAATTTTCGGGAACAGGTTCTCTCCCCAAGGTTATATTCCAGAAGTTATAAACAACAGTATGGCAATAGGTACTGTTCAAAATTAGGTAAAACTTGCATTGAACAGGTTCATACATAATTCACTAACCAAACACTAAGCTCATCAGAAAAAGGTGTGGTTGGTTTTCCTCACCTCATATTTCAGTTTTCAGTGTATTTATGTTGTGATGAAAAAAATGGTTTTACATCAGCAATTTACATAACTTATATTTAGAAAGACAACTAATGCAATCTCCAGTGTATTCAAAGGACAGCAAAGTACTTTGGTCCACTAGGAGACTGGATCACACAAATAAGCAATTTTTAGCAGATGTTTTTCCTGGCTTAAGTTCCATCCAGCCTGCAAAGTCATTATGTGGCAAAAGCGCAATGCCTCTAAGGAGACACACTGCTTTGCTCATCTCTCTTCTAAAGGACAAGATTCAACTGACCTGTCATTTTTTGCTAACTTCTTGTATATTCATGTAAAATAAAGCACCGGCAGTTTACAGAGTTTTAGAAAATGAGTTTTCCTATTCCTGTTAGAAGAAATTACTAGACAAAATCCCTTTATTTTTCACATAAGAACTTTTACCATTAAGCATAAAACCATTGCTGAAAACACTACATTTTCTTCAGTATAAAACTGAAAACAGATAATAGTATGTATCGACAGTCTTTTGTTATCACTTCTGAAAATTGTATATTTCACTTCTTCAGATTCTTGATTATCTTAGTCCCACTCCTTTATGTGTCAGCTTCTGTAGTTATCCTGTAGAATTTCTAAGGTAGGGCAAGGAGAACTACCTGCAGCTAGACAGAAACAAGTTCTAGTATTGGCTGTCTATTTGTTTTCAAGCATTTTATGCACTGTTTCAAAGACTATTCACCTGATATTTTTATAGAGTAATCTACAATAACTCAAAGACCTTCATGTATAGTAATGATCAAACTGAGAAACTGTCACCAAATAAATATTAGTTAAGATTATCCTTTACACATACTTTAACACTAGACTTAATATATAATTTTACTTCCCTTTTATTACAATGAGATCCTTCTGCAACCTATGGCAGTCAGAGAGGCATAGAAAACTGTTAAAAGAGTTTTTATTTTGACAAATTGTCTTAGTCCCTTCACTTACTTTTTAAAGAAATCTTATGCACCTCACCAAAACAGGTACATCAGATTCAACTCCTCTTTCATTAGATGCGTAATCACCTATTTTCATTTGTTCATCAGCTTTTTTAAATAGGTATTAAAGCACAAGTTTACTTTTATTGTATCAGAATATCATACGATAGAAAGAATGCTTAGGAAATAGCATTTTCCAAATGCAGCTGGGAAGGTGATATACACAGACCACAATGTTCCTTATGTACTCAAATACTTATGAATTTTAACATACAATCTTTTCCTACACAACCATGTCACTTCCTCCTAAAGTTTACCTAATTATATGTTTGGTTTAAATATTCTAGTCTTCCTGGGTTTTAATCATTCTATACAATATGGCTACTTCAAAAATGTTTTCAATAGAAACTTCACTTAGCTATCCCGTCCAGTCTTCTGAAAGCAAGACTTCCTTCATCTGTTATGGTCTCACATTCCAAGTAGGTTTTCCTGAACTACCTTACATACTTATATCTTTATTATTATTTAATGACATACATGATTCCTGCTTCTTTAAAATAAGTAATTTCTGCTTCTTTTACACAATTGATCTTCAGAAGCCTTGTTACTCAACCTCATAACCAGTTTAGATTTAACATATAATTTAACACTTTCACATCCCCATATATGGGAGATCTACCAGTTTTTGTCAGAAACATACTTTACTGCTTTACTTCATGCTTCTTGGGATTCTCTGAGTGCTGGTTTTGTAGATTTTTCTTTAATTTGGCACACATTTTCTTTGAACATCTAATTTCTTTTACACAGTTTTTAGTTCGCCTGTTTGCTTTGTATCTATGACCTTAATTATTTCTCTGTTGAGTTAAACAAAGGATGAACTATTTGCATCATCACCATTACACATCTTCAAAATAAGATCTCTTTTTGAGAACCAGCTTTCATAGATTACTCAGGAGTAGATCAGAAGCTGCTTCTCTTCTACTGAATTCTAACTGCTCAAAAATCATAACAACGAAGCATATGTATAAGCAGTATAATTTTCAAGAGTGCCTCTTTGCAGCCTCATCTCTCTTAACATAATGATTTAAGTACCTGTGTGATTGAAAATATTGCAATTATATTTTACTACTTCTACTCAGACCTAACATCTAAAAAAAAGAGCAAAGAGCAGTTTCAATACTTACTTTCTCTCGTCAGTATTTTCTTCACTCTAACTATTTAGTCAGAAACATCTATACTTACAAATGTACGTTGTACAGATGTACATACTTATCTGTACAAATGTTTTAGCATCCCAGTGACTTGTTTTTTCTGTCAGCGTAAAAATGCTGTATTATAACTCACATTCAAAGTTGGATGAGCTAAACATCAACTCTGGCTGACCAGGTACTCTAAGTGAATATAGTTTGACTGTGAGCACTGCACCCAGCATTTCACCTGATATGTATACTCTTTTCTATTTCTTTCCTCAACTTAGACTCCTTTTCTGAAGGAATTCATTACTGATTTGTAAACACCTCCCTATTTATCTATGTTCTCCAACTTTGATTTCTAAAATTCCCCTTTCAATCATCTTAAGTTTTATCATGAAGAAAAAAAAAAAAAAAAAGAAAAAAGAACCCAGAAGCTTTAACACACAGGCTGCATCTACTCAAAAAGGTTCATACTGAGTCATAAGCATAAATTTGTTACCTGCACACTGGAGCCGTATTTCTGCCCACCCACTTGCATCACACCTCTACCCTTTCCTTCACCCCCCTAAACCTTGGCTCCACAGCTTTTTATGGCCTTTGGACCATGGTGCCTGGAATTCTGTCTGGCACTTTGTGTTTGAACACACTGCCCATCAGTCACCCTGGAGGCAAACCACTGTGCAGTCCTCACCAACACTGCAAATATACTTCACCCAACTACCCAGCAGCATTTTGCAGAGCCTCTTCTAGAGTGTCAACAAACCTCAACTCATTCCTCATAGCTGCCTACAAACAATGTAGGCATTTAAAAGGGACATTAGAAGATGTGCAGCCTGAAAAAACCAAAGATTCGAAGTACCTGAAGGAATGGAGCAATAAAAGTTATGTTTTACTTCTAACATAAACTTCCCAATAGTTTTTATTAAGTCATCAGCACCCTGAGATTATCCAACAATCCACCTAAACAGCGAACTGTCCATATAGGAGCTCAGTTTTTAAAGTATTAATCCAAATTAAACATGAGGCTCTTTTGTCAAACACCACAGCATCCTACAGCTTACCAATACTGTTTCAGTGTCTTATCAGTGCCAAAATAAAATTGAGATTAGAACACAGTTTTCCTTACTGCTTTCATCAAAACAGGTAATTATGAAGCCATACATCTGGACAAGCAGCACTCAAAGAGCATTCCTATATAAATAATCAGTTAAAGACACAAGAAACTTCTTAACTGTATTGTTTCTCAACAAGGATTTTTAAAACCCATTTTCTCAGCTCTTACAGTTTTAGCTTATGCTGTCTACAACTAGACTGCACACAAATGGAGGTAATATCACAGATTTTTAATAATACCTCCATGATAAATGCTTACTTTTCTTGAAACTCAACATCCAAGCTATACAAATACCGGCTTAAGAGTACTTTGGGCCTTTCCACACTCAGGCTAAAAGCATCTATAATTTCTGATTTACAAAACAGTAAGTAAGACTTAACCATAAACTTGAAGAACTATGCACTGAAATTTAGCAAACAGACACACATGCAGTCATTAGACAAAGTTATAATAAGCTTCCAAATTATCAATATTCAGTAAAAAGCTGCTTTAAGTTAAAAAACCTCGTATCTCTGAGAGGTGAAAACTGGAACTAGACAATGTAAGAATCCACTATCAGTGGAATTGTGGATTCCTGTGTTACTGTCAAATATTAGGTACATGTTATAAATCAGAAGAATGGAGCACTGTTTTCCAATTCAGTGATATGGCAATGGCAAACATGCTGGCATAAGCAGTGACATTCCAAAACATGAAACAGTAGCAAGTCAATTGCTATAAGCAGCAATAAAAGCATTGAAGCAGAATTAACAGGGTAAACTTTTTCCAGCTGCATACAAGGCATTACACACTTGTAATTTTATTTTTTTTTCAGTCAAGTGCTCTGTGTTTAATTTCTTAACTCATTATCATTCTGTCCCGTGCACTGACTCTTTCAGAGTCAACTCAGGAACCTTCGCAGCATGAATTCTTTCATTTAAATGAAGAAACTGGTAACCCTTTTTAGAAAAGTCTTAACGACATTTGCTCCAGGAAAAAAATCACTACTAAAATATGCATGCCATCTCATTTATTTAAATGTTGCTTCTTTGCAAACTACTAGAAAAATTAAGTGCATGAAACAACAGAAAAATGCTAAAATTCCACTGCTCTGAATAAACCAAGTATGTTGTGACCACCACAACAATTTTATCTACAGCACCTTTCTGAAATTTGGGGCATTAAGAAATGACATCATATCTCAAAAGGAGCCATTCTAAAATTTCTGAATGCATTTGATTGAAGACAAATGATTTTATCAAAGATAGCTGTGTCACAGCATCTTTGCACAATTGAAAGTGTCACAGTAAAGGAAGTCTAAAATGAAGGAAAATTGATTTCCTGTAACATGATTTGCCTTTAAAATTCTAGTCAGGTACTTAACTTGGCATGGATCTAAAACAGAAGTGCATGAAAAATATACACTGATGAAAAAAGTGTCATTTTTAAAAAGAAAGCTTATTTGAAGATTAAATAAGGAAATTAAGACTAATGCAATCAGCAGGTTGCCTTCTCAGTGTCATTGCAGAATTCAGTTTTTCGCTTTCAACTTTACCAAAAGTCGTGACATTACCTGCTTCTTCATTAATCTTGCAGTAGCCAAACAACTGCAAGAATGATGTTTCTCTTCTAGAAAACCAATACTATCACCTAGTGTAGCTCACTGACATACAACAGCTTCAGAAGAATATCATAACATCACATTAGATCCATCAACACTGTTATCAGCAATGAGTTTAACCACGGTAGCTCGAAGTTGAGCAGATGCCTTTAAAGACTTTCCAACAGGTTAGAGAGGCTTTAATAATTTGCAGAAGATGCATTAAATTGTTCTACTGTGAAAACCAAGTGGCAATACCTTGTTATACAGTCTGCTGTAACGAACAAAGCTGTTTAGTTGAGTTCATGCAAAGACTCGAGTCAATGAGGATGGGAGTGAGGAAAGAGCTTGGAAACTTACCCAGAGCAAAGTACTCAAGCCCTAAAGACAGGTGAAAATGAAGGGACAAGGGGAAAGGAATAAGACATGGGAAAGAAATATTAATCTATTTTTAAAAGGATATTAATTATTTACCTTCCAAAGATGAAAGTTGGATAAAATGACGCAGTTGAGCAAAACCTAAACTATTCTAATACTAAAAAACTGAATGCTGCTAGGATCCAGTCTCTCAACTAAATTGCTTCAGCGCCCGGAACAAATTTCCTAAATATGTTGTTTATGCAGAAGTAACAATCAGGGGATACAACATAGTTGCCAAAATAAGTAAGCCACCAGGTGTTTGCAGCAAGGATTATATTTTACAGACCACAAAGGACAACATACATCCATGGATTTCTGAACAGATACCAGTAACATCACAAACTAACCCATGATTCTCAAAAAGGACACCTAAAGGAACAATGTATATAGACACACAACCCTGCCTCAATGAAAAGTGTTATTCTTGACTCTGACAGGACCCAGAAACACACAGGTTTTTAACATAGGAGTTTATAAAATAAGTAAAAGCAAGCTTCCTATTTATCCCATGAATATTTAGCTTATAAGAAATATAACTTGCTTACTGAACTAATACTTTTTAGCTCACTGTCTCTGGTACTGTTCAATACAAGAAGATATTGCAAGCACCAGTGTATCAAAATATTCTACAGTTTAAGTAATCTGTAGAAAAAGAAGCAGGAAGAGGTGGTAGATAAACTCAACCTCTCTAACAACAAAAACAGGGTTCACAAGTTCTAATTTTTGCATACCCAATCCATAGATACATCAACTATGGCAGCTATAGCTTGCAAGCAGCAGCTAGAGCTGTGGTCAGAAGTTTTCAATTTTAAAAATTTTGCAATTAATTACCATGGTGCAAGAATATACTATGGCCACTTCTGTTCTTAACACAGCTCCATCTACCACCAAATGTGAGGAAATGAGCATTCCTCCTGTTCATCTGCTTACCACAGCAACTACCTGCTTGTTTCTACTGTTTACCTCAGCTTGTATGACAGAGCATGAGAGTAATTAGATGCTTCAGCATTAATTAGAAGGCCAGGTAATTAGAAAGTTAGTTTTGAGAAGAAGTTTTCTTTTCCAGAAAAACAGCTTGGCCTTTGTGACACACCTAAATTTGACTTAACCATTGCTCTTTAAAGCACAGTTATTTTGGACAGTTAACAAGTAACTGCTAAAACTGTCTGGGTAAGCATTTTAGTCCACCCACTATATTTCCATCCTAGATTAGCCTTGGATTCTGACAGTCTCCTACAGCAGAATCCCCTTTGTTTCAAATACAATAAACTATTCAATGATGCTCTTCCACTCTTCAGAATGAAAAGCAGAACTTGTTTACTGACTACATTAATTTAGCTGCAGAGGTAAAAACCTGAACTAAAAATATGCAAAGCAGGAGCATACTGATGTCCATTACCCTTCCTGAAGCAGCCTCAAAAGGAAGAGAGCAAACACTGTACAGTGTTACAAAGGAAATGTGCAAACAGAGTGGAACCAGAAGACACAAACAGTTCAGCTGTGCAAGGAAGGCCAGCATCTTGCATGCACCTTTCTGAAAGAGTTTACAGAGTTCAGAAGGAGCATCTAGTTCATCATTCAGAAGGAGCATCTAGTATACAGAAAGTATTTCAAAAAACTCCGTGATGTCTTCTAAGATGCACTATTATTTCCTTTTAAATTTGAAATTGCTTTTATTAGGCCATTAAATGTCTGAAACAGCAAAAGTATTCTGCAGCCAAGTCACTTTGCAACCCCAAACCTAAACATCCATCTAATTATTATGAGTGTGTCATTGATTAGTGAGTAAGTCAAAGCTTTAGAACTCACAGTGCTTTGGGAAATTTTGATGATGTCCACAGAAATTCTAGAATAGCAAACACAAAGCACAGTAATATTTAAAAAGAGTAAAAAAATACCAAATGTAGGTCAAAGGTGGCTTTTGTGAAGTCAAGAAAGTAAAATCAAGCTTTCCCAGAACAAAAGAAGAGTTCAAATCCAGAGTGGAATTTTGCAATGCTTTAAAATTACAAGTCACAGATGCAGGAAGAATTCTGAATACAGAATAGTATTACAGTAACACTTAAAGCTAACATGCTGGATCTTGGTACAAGGGCAATGATCCACCATATAGACCCCAAATTCTTAGCTGCTAAAATATCAGACATTATTATCACTTGCAAATTATTAGTTATTTCTTCACTTGTCCAAATAGCAAATATTCTCAAGATAAATAATTCACAGAACATCATGATTTGAAGGTCCAGTACTTGAATAGCAAGTTTGAAGGTCTTCTATCCGTTTTATCTGTTCAGTTCTATGTCTAATTTCAATTATACATGAAACTAGTCTCTGCTTCATTTCTTCTGTTCATACTCTGGCACAGAAATTTTGTAATACGAATATTCTCATTCTGATCTATTCAAAAAATTTTCTAGCACTCTCTATCAGATTTTTTACACTATAAACAAGATGACTGTGTTTGAAGTTCACTGCAGAAGGTCTGGTTTACCACAAGAGAATGACCTACTGGAACATACACTCCGGTCCAAAGAACTTCACTGGCAAGACTTAAAATCTGACGATTAAGCTACGGAGATTAAAAAAACACTTAAAATTAAGCAAACTGCATGTTTTCATCAGGGAATAAAGCATGCAGCCCAACTCTTCTGTATTTTGCTCTAACTTAACTCTGTAAAAATGAAACAGGAGGTATGATTCCTAACTTACATATCCAGCCTTCTGTTGATGAAATTTGTTTTTACAGTGAATGGAATTTTAAATGCAATCATCTCCTAGTCATTTTAAATTCAATTATCTCCTAGTCTTACAAAAGAAAAATAAAATATATGTATCTGTTGTGTCATCTCTTAGCACTTCAATTATGTCCCACACACACTATCATTCATTCATAAATTTGCATGCAAAGAAGTTGAAAATATGTGAATTTATCTCTTACTTTCCCTGAAAAAAAGCATATTACTGAACAGACAGCCATAGAATAAACCGGGGGTTTTAACAGCTGTAAGTGAAACACAAACTCAACTGCATGTTCCCTAAGTAGGACAAATTCCAACTTACTTACATACTCTAAACTTTTCATCTTTGACAGAAAAATTACAAAACATAATTTAACACATCTTTCTCTACAAATCCAAAACTCTCTTTGAACCAACCAAAAGCACTGACAATACTTGCTGTAGTTATGTAAATACATCAAAAAGAGCTGTCTCAGATCTCCCTAACATTTTTCATTCACTAAGCTATGAATACTTCACATGCTGTGTAGCAAGTTTCTTTCCAACAAAGCATCTTGAAAGACCACAGAAAAATTAATCCTGTTGTGGACCTCAGAAGCTGCAGTTCCAACAGCACAATTGATTTGGGGCACTTTCTCGAGTGCAAACAGCTTCGGACATGGCTTGCCAATCCCTTAAGTAAGCACAACTTAAGAGTGCAGCCTGCTAGACAGCTATTCAGTGACTTGACTGAAGTATAAAATAATACTCAAAAACAGAAGCCTTCACAACCTGATAGACTTTTAATCCATTTAATCAAACTCATGCAGCTCTATTAAATAAGGTACAAGACTGAAGGCAGACCTGTACTAAATTTGTTCCCTCTTCTCAGAAAAATGTATCATGGGATAAGCAGTTAAGGAAAAATAGTTTATAGTTTCCTCTATGCTCTGAAAAAACAGGAGTAGTTTTGTACTTATTTCCGCAACATCCTTCATCTGGATGGTTCATAGTCTTTAAGGAGAGAAAACTTACCTGCTATAGGCACATATCCAACTCCTTGCTGATATACAGTGGGCATCAGGACCACTGGCTGGGGCTGCATCATCATGGCAGCTGGCAAAGACTTGAGAGAAAAGGCACAGGTAAGAACAGATTAGAACAACTCAGGAAATAGCAAAAAAATGTCAGCAATTAAAAGTGTTTGCAAGCAAGTTATCACATTGCAAATCCACGTTCAACAGTACAATATAGCTATGCTAAGTGCTAATCTATATTAAGCAAAATCTCTGGCAAACGAACTGAACTGCCATCTTTCAAACGGCAATTAATTTGCCTGTGAATCAATAAAAACACATCACGTCAAACTCACCTTTCACAAGAGTGATGAAATGTTGTTATCAAAATGCATTATTTTAAAATACAGGTTTAGTCAGCTTTCATGCCTTAGTCTTGTGAAATGAATATACAACACCGTCATCAAAAATTAATTGTTTGACAAAATCTGATTTTTATTCTTATTTTTTATTTTTAAAAGGAGCACAATGCTCCTTGAAACAATTTTTTGTTTAAATCAATTATTTTTGAAGTAAAACAGTGATTTAAACAAATTATCAAATTAACTCCATTCCCTTTTATCACCACAATAACTTCAGTTATATTTCAATTCAGTTTGATCCTTGAGAATATTGAATATTATGAACAGTACCTTCACAGGGAGACAGTTTTCAAGGTTAATTATAAACTCCGTTCTCCCTGGAGTAATGAAACAACTGTTCAGATCTGGGGCAGAATGTAGATTTCTAACAGCAGGGGAATATCTCTGCCCAGCTGTGCACTCAACAGCAGCTTGGAACTTCTGATGATACACAAGTGCAGTAGGAAGCATTCAGGGCTGCAAGTGCTACACTGTTATCCAACAGCTACTTGAAACAAAGGTGACAGATGAGAACACTCCAGGAGCTGCTAAACAAAGCATTGCAGGTTCATGACCAGCAGCATCAAATGAACAAAAGGAAGTGAAAAATAATGTCATCTGAAAGAGCATTCAAACTACCCAAGAAACCTAAGTCATAATAGTTTCCATTATTCTGCTTTTAAACTGACATGATTTTTTTAAGATTTGGGGTGTGGGGGAAGTTACTGTTAGATTCCAAAAAGCTTTTTTAAAAAAATATTATTATTACATTAGAAATGGCAATGGACCATTTAGCTGAGGATTTCTTTTTTATACATATTAATAGCACAGTGTTAAGGAAATTTTCCTGTCTGACCATCCAGGAGCCACTTTGGCAACCCACTCCAGTCTGCAACTGCTGAGACCAAGGCCCCTTTGCAGTGGGTGGCTCCAGTGACCCCAGGGGTGCCCCTCTTGGCTCCCTGCACACCCCACACTCACAGTCAGACAGCGTTTCCTCACCAGCTCAGTCCTGGGTTTCCCAACACAGTGTCTCAGACATCCTTAAAGCAATTTCATCGTGGTGCAGTAACACAGAAACAGCTCAAGCCGGTGCCTCTGGGGAGGGACTCTCAACAAAGGAATCCCTGGGCTTTTACACCCTCACAGTCTGTGTACCCAGACAGTCCGGGGTCTTCCTGCCCACTCATCAGCTCCTGCTGTGTCCCGGTGTCCAGTCCCTGGCCTGTGCCACAGGTCCCTGTGCCCTCTGTGGTGCAAAGGGCCAGCACCAGGTCATGGTCCCTTTCCTGGGGCCCTCACCATGACCCCCAGCCAGGGCAAAAGCTGCAGCTCTCACTGCAGCCGCACACCCAGCTACCTGCTCTCAGTGTACTCCTCAACAGCAGAAATAAAAGGAATTTTGGTAACTGGAAAGCAAGATAAATACCCATCTGCCACCTCACCACAAAGTATTTATTGTATTTACAAGTATTTTTGACTGCTAGTCCCAGAGTTAGGTATAATTATTTTAAATGCCAACACACAAACACCTAGTATGGCACAACAGAACTACTTCAGTCTAAAATATCTCCCTACCACTACTTAAGAAGCTTCTCCCCCTTCCCAGCCCAAACTTGGCTTACCGTGTATGACATAACCAGATTAATCATTCCTTCCTTGTCATCACCTTGCCTTCCACTCAAGCTATACCATTCATCCTCCACATTTCCTTGTTTCAGAGACTCAGGAATTGTAATGTGTGTCCAAGCAATGCGGTCATCCATTGAAAAGGCTCTCTGAAAAATAATTTGAAAAATATCACCAAATCAATTGTCCTGAAAGAACCCCCAAATTTAAAATTTTCCTTGACTAACACTTCAGTTTTATGCTATTAACTTTGTTACTTTTACTCCCTTTGAAACTACTGGAGTGTCAATAAGTATTTTGGCCATCTCCCTTCCAACAAGGATGAAGGACACTTTAAGTGGGATTACAGCTTGATTGCAGATATTTAATAGCTAGAAATAGAAAACCTGGAGCAGAACACTTTGGAAATACAGATCCTGTATTTCATCCATCATCATAGGCTGTGTCAATCTCATGACATCAGAGGCCATTACATGAACATGAACAGCTTCTGTTTACTACGATAGACTGTGAACTCCAGCAGACAGAAGTACTGACCTGCTCTATTGCAGCAATTAGACACTTTGAACCAATTAGCTAAGCCCTCAAAGCAGCATCCAAAAGCCTCACTTGTGTAATGATGACACAGCTGCTGCATGGTTGTGCTTTACTACACACAGCAAGAGAGGCAGCAAAAAAAAGGCAAACCATGACTTTAACCTCAGCTGTGTAGCCTTTTAGTTTCTTGTAATAAATCCTAGTGACTACACACAGTCTGTATTTAACAGTTTTATTCTCAGGAATTCCAAGCTTGGGAAAATTTCCAAGCTCTTCCTAGGTTAGAATAGCACCAAAGAATTTTCAAGTAAAACAGCATTGTATCACAGGCTCTTTTTAATAGGGACAATGAAGGACATAAAGCTGCAGGTCATTTTGATAGCCAAGAGGAGCTTAAATAGTACTCAGACATCTTTTCCTTCTCTTCCTTTGCAGGCAAGCCTGCTAACGCCCTTTTATCAGGTACCAAAGAAAAGTAACAGCTCTCACATTTTTTGGGAATTGCTGCTTTTGGAAGTTTGAAAACTTTTTGACATCTCCCAGAGAACATGGCTAAGGAACTGTATGTACTAACTCATTTCTTTTTTGCAAGGTTTAACCCAAACCTCAGTCCAAACTGGAGATGGGGAGGGGTAGAAAAAACATGTAGCAGTTCTGACCTCATCAAATATCTCTAGATAAAAGGAGTCCACACCCGGGGGAACAGTGCACTGAATAACTTTGTTCCAGCGGGGGTTCTTGGCTCCATTATGTGCTGTTGGAGTTTCATACACAGCGTATCCAAGCCGTATTCGACAATACGGATCCATGCGCGTCATCCCGTAATTCTTTGCCAGTTTGGCCTGAAATAAAAGAATCCCAGGAAGTGTATTTACTTGAGGAGTTAATTACTACTAGTTCACAGTAAGAACCAAATATTGAACAAAGGACTAGATTAAATTCTGTGATAGAGAAAAGAGTTAAAAAAAAAAAACACAACAGAAAAACGGCATTCAGATTAAAATGTAAATCAGTAACACCATTAAGTGTCTGGGAGACCTTGAAAAGGAAACATCTTTTTAACGTATTTATTGTGGAAAATACACATCTTCACTGCAGCTAAAATAAATTACTTCATACCAAAGCACAAAATATATGATTACAAGGATATTCTAACAAGTTCAATTTTTCCCTGGGTATCTGCTCTCCAACATACAATCACAAGTGTGATGTCATAGGTAGCCTTGTCCTCTTTCACTTAAGTTCTTTTAAAGGATGAAATACAGAAATCCAATATGTTCAAGAATATCACAGAATCCAAAAGCACACCCTGCAAAAGCAGTTCAACTGAAGTAAACTAGTCATAGTAGATCATATGTTTCAAAGTGATTAAACACTTATTTCAGCGTGTACATTTCACAGTAGTTAATTCCGTGGACAACTCAAGGCCTAACATTACTATAAAACAGATGCTGTGTAGAATCAGAAGAGACCCAACATACTTTTGCTTTAACATCAGAAGACTAGAACAAAACAAGGTGATGACAGTCCTGAACGCAGCACTGCTCCTGCACAGCTGTGCTCAAGCAGAAGTTGGGTTTTTTGGATGTGCTGTTTCTTTGACTTGAACTGAGCAGCCTGTGGCTCTTTTTATAGTATGACAAGAGACAAACCATGGTGCCCCAGGGCATCTCCCACCTACAGGATGTTTACAGAACTCACAACAGTTAAGGCAATGCACTGAATTAACATTTATCACAAAGGCTGCACCTCAGGCTTGGAAAGCCCTTTTCTCCTTCAGGGAACATGCTGGTTCCTCAATTCATACATTAGAGCTGGTAAGAAAGGCCTCAAATTGCTCCTTGTAAATGTGGACTTAAAAATAAAAGTAAGGAATCGGCATCCAAACTAAGCACTATCTATACTCTTGATTTGTGGGATTAGACAGTTTATCAAACCTTGAAAAAAGGCAATAATCAGCTGTGCTTAGACAAACTCACTACCATCCCTGTATATCTGCAAGAAAAACACCCAACAAATTACCTCCACAGAAACTTTTTCTGATCTTCCATCAGTTTATACTTCCATCACTAACAGAATTAAGGCATGCTGTTTGATATACTTTATCAGCACTTATTTAAATACAGTACACTTCAACCAGATTTTCATCCTCTGTGGATTAGCTGTACCATGGCAAGTCGTCTCAATATGCAGCCAAGACACCATAGCATTCCTGCATCAATTCCTAGACAAAGAAGAGTATCTCTTGTCTGTTGTACTGTCATTCAGAAGGACCCTGACAGGCTAAGAGAAGTGTACAACAAAGGAAAAAGAGTATATATGACAGTAAGACTTTGGGCCAACTGGCTGGAGAACAGCTTTGAGAAGAAGGATGTGGAACAATACCTAAAGGAACTATTCCCTACTTTATTCTCAAAATTACTAATGTCTGTACTAGTATTAAGTAGAGGAACTATAGGAAGCCTCTGAACAGAAGTTTTCAGAGAAATCTGTTCACTGCAAAAACCCCCATGAGTTTATATGATAATGTGTTATAACAGCAAGGTTTACAGGAAATCGCTGCACCAGGCAACAATGAAACATGAAACTGGACAAAATGCTGATATATACAGAAAAATGAAGCTACAAAACCTTTAAGAATTACAACCCATTTACAAGTAATTTAGTAACTCAAATTCCAACACAAAATCTTCTTGCATGCACCATTAAAAATTGCGTTAATTATTTAAAATTACTTAATTGTACAAAGATGGCATAACTTATACCTGTACTACAGTAATACTGAGTCTTCCTACTGTACCCATTGCTCCTCCATACTGTAGCTGCTGAGCTGCCTGGGCATCCAGCTGGATTTGCTGTTGCTGCTGGGTTGGGGTAATGCGAAGAAAATCCTGAGGAAGCTCACCAACAAATACCTTAAAAAACAAAGAGAGGAAAAAAAGAAGACTTTAAACTTTTATAATGGGAAAGAGATGAACATAAATCAAAGTGTAGCAAATTAAGGAAAATTTAGTCTTGTTTTGACAGCATGAACAAAGAACTAATTAAACGACAAAACTGCCAACTCGTGTAGCAAATGTTCTCCTTTTCAGAAACAGTAATTTCCAACATAAGCTTCTGAAAAAAAGTAGGACTGAGAGCCAAAGCTGCTCTCTGCAACTAAACATTGAAGTAGTCGACACAAAAGTCAGAACCATGAAGTTTTACAACACATTTATATATGATATCTGATGGCAACCAGCTCTTTCACTTATTCATCACAATTTGTTGTGTCTAATTGTTCCTGTGCCAAGACACAGCACAGTGCTTTCATCTGAAAGGTCACTTCCACAGTCACATTCAAGACAGACTGTAGAACAGGATTTCCTATGGACCAAATCCTGCGACACAATAAAGATGTCCTAATGCTTTTCCAGTATTAAACACAGCCAGCCTGCAACTAAGCTTGGTGACAAAATTCCACCACAATCAAAACAGCAATGTGGGAATTAAAAATCTGGTCTATCACAAGAATGAGCCAGGACAAAAAGTAGTAATAGAGAACTTCTGTCACATGAGCCAATATGAATCAGCACTCTCCACAGATTTTCTGTTACCTTTACAGTACAAAGGGAAAGTTTCTACCCATTACTTGCCAATTCAAGAACTCGGGTTGTTTCTAGGTTTTAAACACAGTGAACATTATCAATTCAAATACATTTCACCATTTTAAAATAACAAAGATCTATAATAAAAATTTTAAAGGCAAAAAAACTGTCACAGAAAATTGATAATGAAGTTGCATTCATTTCTGCTGTTTATAGAGTGGATTACATATTTAATACAGAACTGCCTACCTCATCAAGACAAAGGACAACCCAATTTCTCATGCTGCAATCCCAAGCAAGATTACTCAATCATGTATCTGGCAGATGCATGCTTACAGAATATAATTTAAGAAGCTAACAGGCCTTGAGGACATAGCTTTTCAAGATTACACAGCATGTGCATGTCAACACTGCATCTTGGAGACAGAAATTGCAGCTCTTGCCAAATCACATGTATGACTATTTTGTATGATTATCTGAGAGCCTCGGGATCCTGGCAACAGTAGATGTCACATGCCAAAAAGGAAGTTTATCTGAAAAGTTCAAGAGGAAGCACTGAATGCCTGCTGCTGGGCCATTGGGAAGCAGAGTAAAAAGGGAATCAGTTTTACTAACAAGCACCTTAAAATTTTACAGTTAAAAATCTAAGCAGCTGAGGTTTTAAGAAGTAAAAAGAAAATAAAACGGGCAGAGAGGGAGAAAACTAAGCTAGGAGTTAATAATTAAAGAAAGTTTATGTAAGTTTGGCTGGCAATGAGATATAGTGTTATAACAGCCTTCCCACTGGAATACATATAATTTTAAAATAAAACATAATCCATTTAGGCAAGATCTGAAACGGCTCCAGAATTAGCAAGGAAAGGACATTTACAACACAGCAGGTCCCCCTCCACCCCTGGTCCTCCAGGAAGTTTCAAATCTGGTATGATCAGCACCTCTAGGAATAGACATCATAAACATTTCCCATAGTCAGAAGTGATGGCTGCACCCCTGAAACCCCATTTCTGTATTTTGCAAGCTCCCTCTGTCAAACTCCCAGCAAACAGGATAGCCTCTTTCCACCTTCACGTGGATATTGGAAAGCTGAAGTAATTCACAACAGAAGTCTAATAATAGCTTTCGCATTTGAAATTTTATTTCATAAAAGTTTGTCAATATCTGCTCCAAAATCAAATAAACGAACTTGTCTCTGTACTGAAAGTCAAAGGGGAAAACGTCCATAAGGAAACTGAAGTTTTCTTACAGCAGCTAAACTGATTCTAGGTTATTTAGTTACCTCACACAAAACCACACTCTTATCCTAGAACTGCACAGCTGACGTTCATAGAAACTAAAATCATACAAGGTCAACTAAGTTCTCAAAAGATCTAAGTGGTAAACCCCTCTAAAAGGGAGGAGTGGGAATAGGAGATGCACACACTCATATGTTCAGTTCTGACTAAGATTTGGTTCACATGTCCTGGTGATATAGCCTGTACAGTATCTAGGAGAAATGCTTATTGAATGAAATAATGCTCATTATACTACTAAATGTCAGAATATACTAACAGAATGTTCTTATACTAATTATCAGAACTTTCTTATACTAATTATCAGCTGATTCCATATTGATGGAGCCAAATTGGTATCATGCATTCTTTTTATCTGCAAAGAAAACAGATCAATTTACATCGTCCTCAAAGCATTTAAAAACAGGCACATAACTGCCACCTTTCAACCTGAATTAGAAATACAATGTTAAGTGACCAGAATTCAACCCCAGTTTTTATTTTAAAAGCAAGGAAAACATAAGCGACAAGGTCGTGTCACTTATCCTACTCCACAACTGCTTTGAAACAAACATACTTCCCTCTACTATAAGGGCACTTCAGAAAGAATGTGAAATTCAAGAGTGTTGTCACTAGCTGCAGAACAAAACATTAATTCCACTTAGCAAAAGGACAGCGATGGGACTACAATTCAGAAGAGAAATTAAAAATAAGCCTGCCTTATAATCACTTTCTAATAAACTTTACTGACAGCATTGCACCTCAAAAACATGGATTATCTAGAAATAGAATAACATTGCCCCTCCCATCTTCTACAACCACCCAAGAGCTAGTTTTGTGGATCTTCAGAGCAGAATGCTGCAGGCATAAAAACTGCATCTCAACTTCTTCAAACTGAACATGGTGTTATATTCTACAGCTATTTGACGTAACTGAGGATGGGGCTGTCTCAGTCTCACCTTTCTGTTTCTTATGCAACATGAAATGGCGCCAGAGTTGTAAAGTGGGTCAGTGTAAAGGCCTGACCAGAAGAAACAAGGGTTGGAGGCAAAGGGAATGGGAGGGAAGTTATCAAAACCTTCAACTCAGTGATTCTGCAAGCACTGGCACCTGTGTGTGGGAGGGAACGGGACAGAGCCAAACACAGCCACAAATAATCCCAGTCACAGGAACATTTGCCCCGACACAACACACTCAGGGAACCCTAACTAAGCTTCCACACTAGAGCAACTACCAAGGAAGTCCAACACGAAACTTCTTCAAAACATCAAAACATTAAACACCTAACTACTCAAAAATTTCTGTCCATTCTCCTTAAAATGGTTTTACTGTTTTTAAGGAAGAAAAAGTGAATGACAGAATTTTGAACTATTATTCTATGCTTTACACACTGAAGAAAAAATTGGTACCAGATAAGAAGCATCCAGAGGTCCTGAAAGAGCTGGTATTTGTTCAAGGCTGCTCTTTAACATCTTTGAAAGGTCAGGGAGATTAGAGAACTCCCATATACCTGGAGAAAGACAAATCTCACACCCAGCATTCCAAAAGGGCAAGAAGGATGACCTGAGGAATCACAGGTAGGTCAGCTTCACTTCAGTAACTAAGAAATTCATGGAGTAAGTGCTTCTGGAAGACATTCCTTGATAGATGAAGGAAAAAGAGCCAAACAGGGATTAGGAATAGACACGTTTTACTGAGGTTTTCAAAGAATAAAAAGCTGATGAGCCATCTGCCTGCTCAAAAATAAGAATATATGACTAAGGAAAGTGAAAGAGGTATCAAACTGGAACATTACAATCTGAAGGGGTGGATGACTGGATGGATGAAAAGCTGACTAAGGCATTAAGCTCAGAAGCTGAAGTTCAGTGGTTAATGACACAGGAGGTTGGTTAAAAGTGAAGCTGCTCAGAGGTCTGTATGGAAACAAACTTACGTGTCTAGTATTTTTCCTCAGTAATAAAAGGTGAAGACAAAAGGCATCCTTATCAGTTTTGAGGACGACACTGAATTTTGGGAGAAATGACTGGTATATCTGACAGGACCATCTAGTGAGATGGAAGAATTCACTGGCAGGAATCTCATTAAATTCAACAAGGGCAAAGACCTGTACTTTGGCCAGAAAAACACCTGGCACCGGTACAGACTGGAGAACAACTGGCAGGACTGCCTGTACCTCTACAGAGGTGGAGAGCAAGCTAAACATGGATGAGCAGAGGAGTCTTGAGCAATGAATCCTAATAGAAAACTGCACAGGACCAACAAGAATCCAGCTAGCGGGCTGAGAAAAGGAAACAATTGCTGGACCACATCTGGAACACTGCAATGGTTTGGGGCCCAGCAGTTACATGAAAAACGAACTTTAGAGAGCCCAGCAAAGATCCACCGAGTAGGCCCATGAAAAGGGCTGGAGCACTTGTGAGGCCAGGCTGAGGACTTGTTTAGAAATGAAGAAAGTAAAAATACACCTTGCAGTGGCTTTCTGGTATCTGCAAGGAAATCACTGACAAAACAGACCCAGGTTCTCTTCCGAGATGCAACACAAAGAAAAAAAAGATCTCGATTAACCTGAAATGGAGCCAATTTCACATGAAAAAAGGAGAGGGTAAAAACGTGCAAAGTATGGCAGGAACTATGGTATACAACCATGAGTTAAAAATTCAAGACAGAATTAGTGTCCCATGGCATCTGTGTCTATGCCTGGAGAAGTGAAAGCTCTGGGGAGACCACAGAGCACCTTCCAGTCCCTGAAGGAGCTTGCAAGAAAGCTGGAAAGGGACTTTTGACACTACTCTGATGAGTAGTGACTATTAGGGAAATTAAGAGCAGAAATCTATGCAGTCCTAGGTTGGTACTTAATCTAATTTTGAAGGACCTGATGTATTTGCCAGCATGGTGATGATCAAGAGTCATTTTGGGTACAAATGGCTAGATAAGGAATCACAAAGTTTTGGTGGCTCAGTCTTAATCTAAAGCCTGGTCAAACTGTTTATTGGATTATTAATTATTAATTAATTAATACTCTCACTTCTAAAAGGTATCACTTAGCAGTCCTTACATACTCAGCCATAGCTCAGACTTAGAAAGCTGTTTTGTTCCAAAAAGATCACAAATGTGAAAATATGCTATTTTCCATCCTGAAAAGGGCCAGAGATATCCATCTATATTCTAGTAGAGTATTTACAGTAACAGACAAGATGAGTTCTGTTTCATCTGAAAAACTTAGCAGCAATAAGAATTTTTAATTGCAGAGCAAGTTAGCAGCGCCACAAATTACAAAGTGCAGGTATAAGACTGGCAACAGCCCACTTCAGTTTCTTACCCACATGAAACTACCTTGAATATTTTCTTGCTCGTTCAAACAGAAAGACTAAACTGTTTTCATCAGCAGTAAAGAAAAATGTGGTTCCCAATCCTTTAGCACCATTTAGTGGCTATTCATTTGTAATGCAGTTGCATATATAGAAACTAGTAGGATTTTATCTTCCTCTCTAAAGAGAATTAAGAAAGGCTGGAATGTACCATATAAACACCCCCAGCTCTAAATGCCTGCTTAAGATTGCATAATTTATTCACTCATTTGAAAACATTCAAATCTCTAAAGTGGGTAAGGAAGAAAAGCACGTACAACGTTAGTAACACATTTTAAAAAAACCCAAAACCTGAAGTCCAGAAAGCCAAAGATGCATGAGATAAATCATCACACGCCTTTTGTCAGGCTTCAGTCAAGTTTAGGAAGCAAAAGACTGCCAATAGATCATACAGCAGTACCTGGGAAATTCTAGAACAAGACATCTGCAAGAGTAACATTCAAGAAAGATCAAGCAGTTATGATAAATGAAACAAATAAGCCACTCCAAGGAATAAAACTGACGAGCACATTACTGTCATAAGAAAATGACAGCAATGCAGTTTTTCAAGATTAGCAGTAATTCACCTCACTGTTCTTTCTAAAAGGCTGCATTTAAAAAAACCCAAAACCCCAGCTGTTTCTACGTAATAAAACACAGCAGTGTAAATTCATTGTTTCTTAAAAAAAGCCTCATTTCACTGTAAACAATATCATATTGTCAATGACTACCAGATCCCTTCAGACAGGAGGAACAGACAGGAACAGCACAACTGTCGAAAGCTGATGTTGTAACACCTCACACGTAGAACATCCCGGTGTGAAGGTATGATTATCCCTGGGCAAAACCGGACAGTAACATATTCCCAGTAAACTGTCAGCACCACTTCCCAGAAGGCTGGTAAATTAGCTTTACGACGGCTCAGCTCCCGTCCAACACGCACACTACATCCTACACTGGATGCGCCCTTCCAGCTCTCAGGCGGCAGCTCCAGGGACAGCGGCCCGGCCGTGCCCCGCCGAGCCGCGAGCACAGGGAGCTTCTAAGGGAAAGCGGTTTAGCTTCGGTTCCTTGTAAACACCTCCCTCCTCAGAAAGGCCTTTGGGCAAAGAACGGGCAGAACGGCCGCCTCAAGGACTCCGCACAGTTAGGAGGGCCTTTCCCCTCCCCTTTCCAAAAGCCTCTTGGCAGGCGAGGAACCGGGAGACAAGGCAGACTTTCCTCCCCCGCATCCCAGCAGCCTGGGGAAGATGAGAGGGCTTTCCCTCTCTCCCCTCCGGCGCGGCCGGAGGTGGGACACGGTGAGAGACACGGAGCCTCCCTCCCACAGCGGCGCTGGCAGAGGCCGGACGGGCCCATCAGGGTCTCCAAGCCGGGCCTCGCCCGCCCACCGCGGCGAGCGGTAACGGGAGATATTCCTGAGCAGGCCCCGCGGCGGCGCCGCGCCCGCAGCACTCACCGGGCCCCGCTGGGTGGTGACGGTGGTGGCCATGGCGCCTCGCCGGGGCCGCGGCCGAGACCCTTCTTCCCCGTCCTCCTCCTCCTCCTCCGGCCCCGCCAGGCCGCCGACGCCGCTCCCAGCCGCGATCCCGGCCCCGCCGCCCGTCACTCAGCGCGAGCCCTGCGTCACCTGACCCGCCCGGCCCCGCCCCCGGGGCAGCGCAGCGGCGCCCTCTTGCGCATGCGCCCGCGCGCGCACGAGGAGGGGCGGGGAGCCGTTCGGCGCGTGCGCTGTCCCGCGCTGCGGCCGCCGCAGCGGAGCGCGGCGCTGCGGAGGCACCGCGGCCGGTAGGGGGCGCCGCAGCGCTGCGGCGGAGGCGGGGCGGGCGCGGCGCCTCAGGCCGCCATCTTGTGCCCAGGGCGCCGCTGCCGCACGCCCGGGGCGTTCCGCGGACAGTGTGGGGTGTGTGGGGCCGCGGGGCGCTCCCCGGCCCCCTCTGCCAGCCGTGGGCGCCGTGCGGGAAAGGGAACGACTCGCTGCCTGGCCCGGCCCCAGTGGTTTCCCAGAGCTTGCTGATCAAGCGCAGCCCTTTCCGGGAGAACAAAAGCAGCTTTAATATTCATCTTGAGTGGTGCTTCGGGAGATAAAATCTGATTATTTCAAAGCCTATTCAAATAACATAACTGTTTCCCGTTGTTAGGGCTGTTTCCTGTTGTCAGGATGTGCTGCACAATTTTAGCCCTTAATTAAAATTCTAGTGCGGATTTCGGCAGCTGGAAATAGAACAGTGCAATTAGGAACGCTCCAAATATAGCACCAGCGCTTTTTTTTCCCTTTTTGCCTCCACTTTCCGCTAACATCTTTTTGCAGTGGGAACAGCCTCATCTTCTTTACTTCGTAGAATCGTAGAATGTTGCAGGGTTGAAAAGAGCCTTAAAGATAATCCAGTTCTAACCCCCATGCGTGGCAGGATACCTCCCACTAGACAAAGGGGTTCAGAGCTCCATCCAGCCTGGCTTTGAACACTGCCAGAAATGGGGCACCCACAGCTTCTCTGAGCAACCTGTTCCAGTGCCTCACCATCCCTACAGTAAAAAATTTCTGTGATATCTACAGTAAATTTTCACTCTTCCAATTTGTACCTATTACTTCTTGTCCTGTCACTATAGCTCGTTACGAGTCCCTCTCCAGCTTCCCTGTAGGTCCGCTTCAGACAGCAGAACCTTGCTGTTAGGTCTCCTCACAACATTCTCTTCCTCAGGCTGAACAGCCCCCACTTTCTCGACTTGTCTTTGTAGAGCAGGTGATTCAGTCCCCTTCTTAATTTCATGACCCTTCTCTTGACTTCCTCCAGCAGTTCCATGTCCTCCTTATGCTGGCGACACCAGAGGGGTGTGCAGTACTCCAGGTGGGGTCTCCCAAGAGTGGAGTAAAGGGTGAGAATCCATTCCTCGCCCTGCTGGCCACATTCCTTTTGATGCGGCCCAGGACACAGTTGGCTTTGCACAAACTGCTGGCTCATGTTCACCTTGTCATCAAACATCACCCCCAAGCCTTTCTCTGCAGGTAGAAAGTCTTGACATTATTACGACATTACAGTCTTGACATCATGAGGGCGGGATGGAAGAAAAAGAGTGGTAACAAGCTTCATTGGTATTCTTACACCTATAACCACACAAGCTACAAAATTAGTTTTGGGTGAGTCATGAGCCGTTACAGTTTTACTCACCACGGATTTTATTCCAAGACCTAGTCTGGTCGCAATAATTTCAATGAGATCAGACAGAAGACATTATTGCCTCTATGAAGTTTGTATCAACGCAAAAAAATAGCAATATTAACTCAGAAATTCTTGAGATTTGTTTTCTCCATACAGAGATGCACAGTGACTAAAGCTAGCATTGTCCCTTCCTGACGGTGCTGCCACTTTCTAACTTCACTTTTTATTTTCCTGTTTTAATATTGTTCTCAGCAAAGCCGCATAGAATCTAACAACTTGCCTTTATTCACCATTTTAAGCCATTCTAAGCATTTTTTCAAGGATTTGTTGTTAAACAGGCTTCCCCCGGTCCTTGAACCGGTGCCCGGAGGAGGCCGGGAAGCGGCACGGCAGTGGCGGCACCGCCACCTGGCGCACGTCTCCGGAACGACAGGCGGCCTCCGGCCGGGGCCGAGCCGGGGGGATTCCCCCGGGACCGCCGCAGACAGGCGGGCAAACGCAGTCGGCAGCGCGTCTGGTGTCAACGCAGTAATTAAAGCGGGAATGTAAGCCGTGGGAAAGGTGAGAGAACAAAAGTCATAAAACCCTCTTATTTGCAACATATGGGCATCGTTAAGAAAAGGTTGAAAGGTAATCAAAGAAGCTATAATGACAATAAATTGCGTTTATCTTGCAATAAACATTTAGACATCAGTTTCTCCTGTATCTTTCTTTCATTCTCATTTCAAGTCTCTTCTGCGTTGTTCCCAGTTCTTCATCTACCCTTCATATTTGTGATAGGCCCGTTTGCCTCTTTTTATGAATTTTTAAGAGCTTAATATCTCCAAAGACATTAGGAAAAAATTGATTAAAACCAGACAGCTGGTTGTTGATGTGTAGAGACAAACAAATACGCATCCTAGTGTGATTGCTTGAAAGTTTTCAAACAGACATTTCTCCCTAGGCTGGCTCCAGAATGTGAAAGTGTAGATAGCACCTAAGCTTTTCTTCATAAAATCAGAAACCAGTGTTTCTAGGTGGCAGAGGAGAAGAGTAAAGCACATGATGCTACCCTCACTAAGAAACAGTTGTAGCAGAATTCCTGCCAGAATAATTCGATGTTTGTTAAGAAACCCAGAAGGGACCCTTCAAAGGCTGAGGAGAGTCTGATGCTATGGGGAAAGTGAGGGAACACAAAGATCAGGTGGATAATGTCTGACTTTCTTCAGATATGTGTTTAGCACTCAGCATCAGGGTCTGACTTGAAAACTGAAACCTGTCACGTGGCACTTTAAATATGTAAGTAGCAGCAATTAGTGTGGTGAGAGAACTACGTTTGTACCTCTGTGAAAATAGCACGCTCTTAAGAAGGTCAGGCCTCCCAGTTTTTTAGGTAAAGTACCTATTAGAATCCTTCAGTTGGGAAGTAAACTTCAAACTCTTTGTTACCTCATTTCTTCTCCAGGGAAAGCTCACAAGTGAGTTGAGTGGTTACATTTTGTGCCATTTTGGGTATCTCTCTTGGTACTGGCCTAGTTTCCACAGTCATTTAACCCCGCTGGTTTATTGTGGCTTACAAAAGCCATGAACTCACAAAAAGGTTTTAAAATGTACTCATAGTTGTCTAAAAGCTGGTGCATAAAAGCAGAGTAGTAAATTACAGTTGGGATTTGTCTGTTTCAAAGATATTTACCTGGCCCTGCTGAGGATCTCACAGTGAACTGGCAAAGCAGGTTTTGGGTTAAATTTTGTGGGTATTATGAGCATACAAGAGTATTATGGGATGACTCTACATCACTTCCAGTACTGGCTTGGATGTCAGGCAATATCAGCCCTTTTTTGCCATGTCCTCGTAGGGCTTTAGATGCCACACAAAGGAACAATTCTGTTGTGTCAGAAAAAAACCAGCTTTTGTGAAATGCAGAGCCCAATGCCGTCATCGTTTCTTACTCAGTCTTGCCAAGCTGGCTTGAAGTGTGTTGCAGGTGAGGGTGACAGGGGAGAAGGCCAAAGGGCTCCACTGCTTTGCAGATCCAACTCATACCAGAGCTCAAGCGCAGAAAAAGGAAAGGCATGTCTCAGGCTTACAGCTATAGAAGAGCCCTTGGAGTCCAGGTGTGCTTGTTGGGTTATATGCAGACTTACATGGGGGCTGGACACTGTACCAAACACCAAAGAAGAGACTGCTATGCTAATTTTTTGTTCATGGTGTCAGATCAAGCTTAGTAATGTACAACTGAGCTGAAACAGGAACATGGAAATCTCAGATGGTGCTTGGACTGGCTGTAACAAACAATAATTTCCACTTCAATGGCATACAAGGTACTCAAAGTGCATTGCAAGCTTTAATCCTCACAGTCCAGTTAGGATGCAGAAGAATTAAATCCGCCATCATGGAGGAAAGATAGCTCCAGCATGAAACATGGCAACCCTGGAGCCGGGCACAGCAACATTACCCAGGCATTTCAGTCAGGATGGATCCTGCACTGAGACTAGAAGAGAATAAATTGAAGACAGAAACAATTAAATACAGACTGAAGATCAAAATCAGTGCTGCCTCCCTCCTGACGCTGCACAATGAAGCAGAGCTGTTAAACAGCAGGCAGCTCACCACCCTCACAAGCACTGCAGAATTTCATACTCCAGTGTTAGGGCTGCTGATTGAGCCAGATGACTATTGGCAAAAGCGTCGTTGGAGCAGTTGTGGGGGATTCTACCAGCAAAGCCGAGAGCACTGCCGAGCGGCTAATAAGTGGCTATTCTTCAGTCACACTGCACTCAAAATAGCTTTCCAGCAGAGGAAAAGCAAATTCTATTGGCTTCAACACCTGGTTGAGCAACTTAATAAAGACAAAATTGAAAGTTAGAGCTGAATCATTATTTATTTTATAACTACATCTTCATCACACAGTTCACTCCAAAATGGGAGTTATTTCATTTCAAATCAGGTTTGTGCAAGCTTTTTCCATAGGTTCATTCAGCAGAGAGGTGAGGAGAAGGTTCTTTGAAAACAATTTCAGACACCAGCTGCTTCAGAGTAGGAGAGCAATCTACAATGATTAGAAGACTATATCCTTTTTCTCCAGTTCTGCCATACTTTTCCCAAATTGTATTTTTAAGTGTATTTTTCATGCACCAGGGAAATTGTAGCAGTGCAAAACTGTATTTAGTGTTATTTTGGTAACATGTCCATTTCCATACAGCATTTCAAAAGAGATGAGCAAATACTTAGAAGAGCAAAATGTCTCTGTCCTGTGCACAGCAGACACAGAAAACCTTGTTCCTCTTATTGAAATTACATTTTATATGTTTGAAAGCTGCTATTGTTTTACCTCTTAGATTTCATCTCACTGAAGTTCAGCTATTCAGAAGAAAGTCAGAGGAATGTCAGATTAAACTTATCCTAATTCCTTCAGCCTTTTCTAACAAGTATGCCTTTCTGAAGCCTGATAATTATTGTTGTATTCCTCTGCTTTTTTTCCCAGTAGGGCCATACCTTCCTTGAAGTGTCCAAAATTGGCTGCGTCCCATCCCAGCTCAGATGTCCATCTCTTTGCAGACAGCTTCAAGGAGAGCTGAAGAATTGCTAAATGTTTTGTAGATGGTAACATGGGCTATAAATTGCGGTAAGGGATTGTCTTTTTTACAGCAAAATAACATTGTAAACATCCAAATCTTTTTCTGACATGCAATTTTTTTACTTGTGCATCCTCATCTTATGTCTCTGCAATTAATTAGTCTTGTCTAGGTGTGATGACCTATTTGTTTTTATTGAGTTGCATCCTCTCAGCTCCTCTTGGTGTTGTTATACAGTGCATACCTGTTATGTTTGATTGGCAAAAACACCTACTCTCAGTAACTGTGAATAAATCGATGTGTTTGTTGGTTTGTTTAAAACCAAGCTGCTCTCTTATCCAGAGGTAAGTCTAGCATATGAAATTTTCACATATTTTTTATTTAATCAGATTATCCTTTTAAAATTAAGATTATTTTTGAAACAGGAGGATTCCCTGCTGCCTCATGTAAAAAAATACAGACATTAGAAGTAATTATTTGAAAAAAAAAAAGACTAAAGCAATGTAGATTGTGGCATTCTCAGCTCACTATAGGATGACTTGCAGCATTCTCAATTATAATATCCTTATTTGTACCTAGTGCCATGCCAGGCTGTGAATAGATGTCATAGGCATCCTGTTCATGTGCTGTAAAAATTTCCATGTATTTATTTCACTTATTTTGTTCTCCTCTCAGAAAATAAAATAAATAGAGAGAAAAATTCTTGAATTTTTGAAGAAGGGATTGTTTTTGTCTGCTCACCAAATTTCTCCTCACCAAAATATAAATAAAGACATAGAAGGGAAGAAACAATGAAAGATAAGAGGGAAATAAATTATAGAGGAAGAAGTGACAACTTCCTTCAAAATGGTTGTTGTTTTAGAGTAATTCTAACAAGCCATTTTTTTTTTCAAATGTCTTCCAAATCATAGTAAATTTGTTCATATATCTCCCATTTGATCTAATATTTTGTGTAGGCTCAAGTAGTACAGATTTCTTCATTCTTAAGTAGTGAATTCCTGGGCAGGAATTCTTTCATTCCCACTTCATCCCCAGGCAAGCAAACATTGCTCTTCTGCTTACACGAGTTCATTATAGAAATCTTTACTCATATTTCCAGCAAAGAATAGTTTTTCACCTTTGTAATTTAACTGCTTTGTTGATTCTCCATGATCACGTTGTATACATGCAGATCAATGTGCTTTCTCCTCTTTCCAACTGCTGTTTTTTTCAGAAGAAGCACCAATTTTCTGTGTGTAAAAGGATTTCCACATGTTAAATGGCATACTTTCTCCTACTGGCTATTTCAGTGTTACAGATATTAGTTTTTATAATTAACAGGGAATATTATGAGGACTCTACAGTAACAGTGGCTTTCAGTTGTGATATTTAGTAGGTTTTTTCCCTGCTTGGCTCTTCCCCTAGGTCTTTATATTTGGTGTCTAACTGCCTGCAAGGAAATCATTATTTTCTGTTAGATGTTTAATCACAAACCTTGCAAGGAAATCTGCTGTTTTCCAAACAGTGCAGAACTAACTTCATTACCACATTGACACGCTAGATACACTTCCCAGCCCTGAAGTCCCATCTTCTTAAAAGTCTGCAGCCTATATTCCCTATGGAAAAGATTATTTTCAAATAATTCAATAGCCTGATTTGCTATTTCCATCTTTCCTCTAGAGCATTTCTTGCTGGATGTGACAGCAAGAACCTGTGTGACAGGTTGTGGGGGACAGGGAAAATTGCACAGAAATACACTTGGTGCCTGCAGTGAGATTTTTATACTTATTGGCTCTGGTTTCTGTGTGGTCATATCCTCAGCCTCCTCTGAAGTCAGCATGGATGTACAAAGAGGGCCTGGAGCTGTCCAGCAAGGAGCAGCAGTTTTGCTTCTCTGCAGAACTGCCTTGGCTCAGCCTCAGGGAATTCAATAGGAGCTGCAGGAGTGCAGCACCTCTGAAGATGCAGCACACTCAGCAGCTTTTTACCTTGCTTCTTTCCAACAGCTTCAAAGTTTTTACGGTACTAGAGGAAGTGCGGAGGTAAAGCCAGTAGGTACTGAGTCAGCTTGAGCATTCTCAGACATCCGGACCGGACAAGTTGACATCTGTAGCTAAATATTTCAAGCATTTCCCAACTCCTTCTTCTGTTCACTGATTATTAGATGTCACCATATAAAGTGTCACCTTAGTGTTCAGTCATATTAGTATGTGACTGAAGAGGAAATTAATTTTTCCCTGCAAGGGAGACTTCTAATGAGGTATTTGTCTTGTGTTTATGGCTAATTGATTTAAACACAAGAGAAACAGACATCTTCTTGGACTTACTGAGGATCTAAGTTCAGTTTCTGTAGGCTCTGTGATCTCAGTAAGTGGTTTGATCTCTCCACACTACCTCTCCACTCCCAAACAAGTAACATTAATGCACTTGTTGAGTGTTACAATTCTGCATGCTCAAGGGCAGAGTCATCTGTGACAATGGAAAATGTTGAAGACAAAAGGTCCTTTTGCTCAAGGTCTTCAGCATTTACTGCAACATGTAATATACATACTGTATGTGCAATGAATTACTGCTCTAAGTATGGCTTTAACCAAAGTTCTAATAAACTATAAGGAAAGCAGAAGTTTGTAAGACACACAGATATTACAGATCTGTATGACACATATGCTCATGTACCTGTTTCAAGTCACTTTTTTCTTGGCTTCCCTTCTGCTGCTTATAGCATCATGTAGCACTTCCTGGCACATATTGGTGCCTTCAACATGAAGGTGGTGTCACCTGACTGTAGTTATAGAGACTTCCCCTGTAAGAATCCAGCCCTACAGCTATATTCAGAACACAAAAAATGTGTGAATTAAAAATACAACTCTGCTTTTTTTTTTTTTTTTTTTTTTTTTTTTTTTTTTTTTGTGATAACCAAGCACATAATTTTCTTTCCTTTAGTTTTTTTCCTAAAATAAAGATGGAGAAGACAGAAACATCATAGGATAATCTAAGCCTTTATACATCATTCATGAAGACTACTAGTTGTAGAAAGAATTGCATATGTAGAAAGTGCTGCATAGAAAGTTATTTTTCTTCATTCTTGTCCTTTATCCATGGTTTACCAGAAAAAGCCTTATTTTAGCATGACCTGTAAATACTGCTATTGAAATAGTTTATCAAAATCAGAGAAAGATTTGTTTTCTCTTTCTGCAGAATTCACCAAACATTTACTTGTCATGTGAAATAAAATTTTATGCTTTATAATACATTTGCAAGCCCTAATACTTCTCTTGGCTCCTACAGAAGCCTCTGAAGTTTTATGTAAGCCACCCTGAGGTTTCATGTTTATTATGGACACAGGACAGCTGATGAAGCTAGTTGGGAAGATCTGTTAAAAAATGAGGGTGATGAAGCTATCCACCTCACTGCAGAGTAATCTTCTGTGACTCTTCTCAGGGTGTATTTCTGGAACCATTTCTTTGTGACCATTTTTCCTTTTTAAGTTTGACCTTACTGAGCCTTTATTTTTCTTGTAGCTTTCCCTGTGGCACCAGGCAACAAGAATTAGGCACCATGAGTCTGGTGTTGCACAGGTGCAATTGTCAATGAATATCAGGTAGTACAGTTCAGACTACCTTGGCACAAATGCCTCTGTACAGGCAGTTCACATCTCAGTATTTGTATTATCTGATAAAGGTCTCTATTTAGGTTTTAAAGGTCTCTATTTAGATTTGGTTCTAATTGCACAGGCATTTTCTCTGATTAAACCATTTTTATGTGTACATAAGCTGTTATAACAGATGTTATTGATCCAGAGTAAGAGATTTCTACCCTCAGCCTTTGTCACAACTCCTTTTTGCTCCCTTCATTTTGTTCTTTCAACATTTACCTTATCATTCCCTCCTTCAGTTCTGTAAAATTTTTCTAGTTTAACACAAACAAACAAATGCTCTCAAGTATGGAAATAAACACACCATTTAATATTACTGCCTCATTATTCAGTTGGGGAACCAAGATATGGGGAGATTAAGTGACTTGCCAGAGGAAAAGGAGGAAAGATGCAAGAAGAAAATTTAGCTCCTCTGAGTCACAGTTCAGCATCTTAAACTCTTTGTTCTGACTTCCTCTTACCTCTGAGTGTTGCCCAATCTCTTTATGCTCAAACTTCCCTCATCTAAACTGTATCTCTTCTGATTTCAAAGGGTGGCTTGTCACACAGGACAGGCACGGAAGAGATTAAGGGGTTGTTCTAGGCTTTTCATCTCCGGAATTTTTCTCCACAGCCACTGCTACAAGCTACAGTGAAATTGATGTGCTGGAATCACAACTTTCCCTTCACCATCTCAGAATTTTTTTCCTCTCTCATGTTTGTTCTGTGAACTGTTTGTTTGCCAGCTTCTGCCTGGCAAGCACTGTCTACCTGCTCTGTGCATAAATGTAAGGGATAACTTGAAGGTTCAGCATGATTACCAGTTGGCCAGCTGCCATGTTGGTCTTTAGGATTTAGCTATTCATCCACAAAAATGACATGTTTTTATTTCTTTGTATTTAAAAAGTTCCACTGGCTGTTGTCCCTAGATGCTCAAACAAAAGCTTTTAGCCAGATGTAAATATGTACTGCCTGAATTAATGTCCACTAATGAAAGCTCTTCTTGACCAGCCTAAACTAACATACACTCCCACATCTTTAAGTTCCTCCATGCTTTTTCTTAAAGTCTGGAGAAAATATATATTCTGCAATCTGCAGTATGATCTGTAAGTGAAAAAACTTATAAGCTGACAATCTAGTAGGAGAGTGGATTCCAGGATTCTGGATGAAGCACTGTACATTGCCCACTTTCAGTCAGATTGGCACAAACTGTGGTTTTTTTGCCTTCTTTGCCTGAAGCAGTGAGTTCTCTGTTGAGTTTTTACTACGTGCAGCTATCTACTATAAAATATATTCACACTTAACAATCTAGTTGAAAAAAAAACCCCAAACTTCTGCTCAGAACCTAAAGCTAACTTGATTTCCAAAACCAGCCTACATGAACTCATGTATTAATGCACAGAAGGGATGGCATTGTTTCGCTTTGTAGGCAGCTGAACAACACACAGCTGCTTGTTCTTTTCTGCCCCAGCAATGGCAGAATCAGAAGGGTAGAAGTAGGAAAACTTGTACCTTGAGATAAATGGCATTTATTTTTTTTTTAAAGGGGATGGGGGGAAGAAGTACAAACAACAAAGTCAGGGGAAAAAAGACTCGCAATAAATGAAACTAAGTGAAAAAAGTGATCCAGAAGAAAACACTTGCTCACCACTGACTGATGCCCTGAGAAACGGCAGCTCATGCCAGCCTCCATCCCTCACTCCCAGTTTTATTGCTGAGCATGGCCTCATGAGGTGTGAGATATCCCTTGCATCAGTTAGGGTCAGCTGTCCCAGCTATGTCCCTTCCAAATTTCTTGTGCACCCCTAGCCTCATCGCTGGTGAGGGAGTGTGAGAAGCAGAAAAGGCCTTGACACTGTGTAAGCACTGCTGAGTGATAATGGAAACACCCCTGTTAATTGAAAATTTAAAATGTAACATCACACAAGCTATTGTGAAGAAATTTAACTCTATCATAGTCAGAACCTGTGCAAGGGAAAATTACTAAAAGTGGATAGCAGAAGCTTTATTCCTAAAAGGATAATAGTCCATTTTTAAAGCTGAAGTATGGATAAGGATTTGCACCAGTATATCAAATATACTGCCACTAAACACAGTAGCCTATTGTTACTGATAAAATAGTAACAGAAAAGTCCAAAGCAAACTGTTACTATCAGCAAAATCTTTGAGATATTCCAAATGTAACAGAAGACATGTTGTGTTTTAAGCAAAGAGAGAAAGTCTCTGGAAGCTTGGCAAATGCCCAGGATCTGTTCTTATCACTACTGCCAAAAGTGCATCTGTCTCAGCTAATTCTTATAGTTGTTCTTTCACTTGCAGAATCCAATTCCTCTGAACTTCCCTGAATTTATAAAGTTCTTCTAATATGTTCCTTAACTTGTGGGCTCTGAGTTTTTCTTGCTCATACACTTTCTCTTTCAATCCCAGTGTGATTTGCAAGCATTCCAAATGTCTCAAATTTTCAAACCTATTTCGTGCTTCTAATATATTAATCTTTTGCTACCTTTTATTATCTTAGTATGGAAAAATATGGCAGGACATTTCCATGATCTCTGCCTTCAGCTGTTCATTGATTTAATCCAAATTTTTACTCTGCAGTTCTAATTGTTTGATTTGTTGTGTTTTTTTCCATTGTGTCCCTGGCACCATGCACTTTTCTGTGTAGGTCTTCTACTGATGTCCTCAAACAGCTTGCATTGGCTTGCAGTTGCCTGAACTCATCCTTCAAATCTTCACTTTCTTTCAGTAAATTTCAGTTTCTGATATCCAGCTCTGCTACTGTTTCTCTGATATGCCATCTTTTGTTTTGTTAAGTTTTCATTTTTGAAAGACAATTTAATAACTAGAGAGGTTTTTATGTTAGGGGAAGAAAGCATTGTAAAGGTGGCAGAACAGTGCTGTGCTCTCACAGCCTCCAGCCTGTCCAAGTGTGACATAGTATGGATGTCACTATTCAATGGTTCCAAATTGGCTGTTCTTATTGGATGGCCCTTGCTTGCAAGATGTTGTGAAAAAAGTATCAAAAGGTGTTTTAAGAAAATTAAGAGCTTCAGGGTAAAATTAGTTCATCAGAAATCAGTTGAGAGTTTAATAGGGCACAGAAGTATAGCATTTTTCAAAACAGGGAAGCGTTTAATAGAGTAGTGAAAGGCACTAGGTAGGACTGATGCTTTTGGTTTATTTACTGAATGAATATTCGAAGAGCTGTTATGAACAGTGAAGTGACCCCATTTTTAGATGACATAGCATTCTGCATCTTAGAGCAATTCCAGCTGAATTGTACATGAGATTCTTAGATAACAGTAGCCATTTAGGAGACAAACGTGGAAATCATGGTGCATAGATCGATAAAACAGCAATCCCCATAACATTAGCAGCAGCAAGGAGAATTCATACTGCATTTAAAAAAATGATAGAGTGAACAAAGTCCTAGTGGAGTGTCCTTGCGGCAGAGCTCCTCTAGCCCTCTCTCCTTGACTCTCCCATCCTTCTCCTGCTTCTATCCATGGCAATTCTCATCCATGGTTTCTCTCCAGCCTGAGCCCGTGGTTGTGTACCCTGGGTTGGCAGTATATTTTTTTCCATGCCTCTGCTGTGGGCATTTCCAAGATAAGAAGCAGCCTAGAATTCTACCATGTTGCCTTTAGTCACTCTGTGTTAATTCTAACCTCTTTTGAAAGTGATATATTTCTGTGCACTGTTTAACTCTCAGCTAATTTCTAATGAAGTAATGTAACCCTAAAGTGTATAATAGCTGTACACTGCACTTACTGTCATTGCTATTCTCACATTATCCCCATCCTCACATACTACCATACTAGAACAAGCAAAGCAAGCCATGTAGGGCTGCCTACCATATTCTCCTGTGGAGGTCTGTGGCACCTTTAAAGCATTCATGTGTTAGAATAATTAATGAGGTTTCCAAGTCCAGCTCATCAATCTTCAAAGTTTCTTCAGAGTGTCTGTCAGCAATTCCTTTGCTTTGCTAAAGAGTGTCCTTTCTGGGGCAGAGTCCACATCTTCCATTAGCTTCCAAATCCTTACTGTGGTATGACATGGCTCTCCCAGCCCTCAAATTCCTGCTTCAGTTTGATGTGACTTGTAACAGGCTGAGCATATCCCACACCAAATGTCTCACTCCCCATTCTCAATGTCTGGAATACATACCTTGTCCATAGAAGCAAAGACAGACATTCATTAAATGGAGCCTGGGTAGTAGAGGAGGATTTTATTCAGTTGCAATATATACCTTTTTGTCTGAATGAATTTTGGTGAGCTGTATTAAAACCTAGCTTTTTTTTCCCCTCTCTTCTCTTCCACTTTTTGGAAGTGTGTCTCCCAAAACATAATTTTGAAACCAATTATCAGGTGTATGGCACTGCAGAACCAGCAACTTTCCAAAGGATCTTCCCTGTCTCTGCTGATTCTCCTTCACTACTGTTACATAATCCTCTCCTTCTGGATGAGTTATTCTTCCATTTTCTGCTGTTCTAGCATGAAATTACAAAGCCCCATACTGCAAATTAGATTTCAGTAGGGATATCAGGTGTATCAAGAATGGCAATTCCAAATGGCCTCAAAAAATGCCCTTTTTAAATGTCTCATGAATGGAAGCACCCACTAATATTGCAGGAAAAACAGAGAAAAGGCAACAGGAGCAAGAAAGGTTGTGATATATTTTGCATTGCAAAACTGTAGCTTGTTAGCCTAATTTTAAGTGTGCAAGGTCCTTTTTGTTTCAATAAGACTGGCACATGCTGTAGCTCTGTGTGTTGAGTGACTCACTTCTAGTAAAATATCTCTGAACAATGTCCCTTTAAACTACCCTTCTCTAAGAAGCAAAAAGGGTGGGGGAAGAAGGAAGGAGATTCATAAATGTGCCGTGAATTTCTAGAGAAGGGAAACCTTGTCAGGAGACACGAGATTATGTTGCAGCTTTTAACCCATCCAGGGTTCGTTCATTATAGCTGACCTTCACTGCAGCAGCAGTCCACCAGCTGCACAAAACCCAAGAGAGACTAAGGAGAGTCATAATCACTGGAAAACCCTGCTGATAGTTTCTCAGTGGCTTCAGGCTGCCTCCTGAGGACTCCATGTGGCAGTTCCAGAAGTGCAGCCTCCCTGCCTGTGAGGCTATATATTGATGGAGGAGAGAAAGACACACTCCTGGAGACAATAGTGGGGGAAAAACTGAACCTTCAAAACTAAAAGAAGCTGCTCATTGGACCACTGTGGTTTGTCATTAAACTGGAGAAGAAACATTTATATTCAATATCATTTAATCTATTGGTATTACTAGAAAGTAAGTCAAAAATTCTAACTTTGTATTTGAAAGGAAGTTAGAAAGCCAGACAGTTATACCACAGCTAAACTGGACCTGCTGTATTTAGGGAAGTATTCAGGAGGTTTGGAGAGGGGATAAGTAAAAGGCAGCAAAGAAAAATGCCATGTTGAATAACATGGAAATACTCCATAACAACAGAAATCAGAAAGTTACCATGTATTTCAAACTCCTTCCTTATTCAACAGAATGATTGTTTATAGCAAAAGGAAGCTGTCAAAGGAAGGAAATGAAAATTTGGCCCTAACTTAATTTCATGCTCTCCTTGCTTTGGACTGATAAGAACCAAATTAACTTTGTGTTAATCAAGAGGTTACAAAACATTATAGAGATGGATGATTTCTGCTGATTACAGAAAAAAAAATATTTGTCTGCACATTTAGACAATACAGCAGTGCATTTCTCCTAAAATAATTAATTTTATGGTATTTAAAACTTTTCATGTACAAAAGTGGAAAGCCTTAAGAAGCCTTTTTTTCTCCTCTCTCTTCAGACCCTTGTCTTCCCTATACCCCTCTTCAGTGCTTTTCCACTTGCTTTCATAAAACAGCAGGAGAGAGAATCAAACAGAAAATCATGTTGTTCTGCTTTCCCTTTTATCATATTCCATACTTGACCCAAGAAATCAGGAAATAGTTAAAAGCTTCTGTTTCAGCTGCCCACCCTGTTCAAATTCTTCCTCTCATTTTGTTTGCCCGAAACTTTGCTTTTTTTAAAAGCTTGCCATTGTGCTTGAATGTATGTGTGTACTTACATTTCTGTGCCCTTGTTCTTTCATTCAAGTGATATTACAAAATGTCTTTTCATTTCTAACAGGGTTCAATCATTTCTGTAATAAACATGTCCTTCAACACAATTCTCAACCTTAATGCTTCTCAAATGTCTCTAACGATTTCTAATTTACTGACATTTTCCCCAAGCCCCTCATCAATTTAACTATTCAAATTGCTAACACTGTTAATAATTCCTCAGTCTCCAGCAGACCCACTGCAGACCTTGAAATCCCTCTGCTGCCTCTGCAGACAAGAACACATCTGGATGTGCATCCATACCATGTGGATCAGAGTATTTATTAGCCTGGCAGCAGAGTCTCATCACCATGCAGTATAATGATTAACAGCTTCATTCTCACCATTGCTATCCAGAAGGGCCTCTCATGGGGTCATTTCCTGCCCTTGCTTCTGTCTTACAGTAGGGTAATTTCACTTACTTCAGCACACATGGAACAGCAGAAGCACAAGGGTGTCTGTACTGCTAAGGGTTCGTGGGGAAGATTTTGAGAAGCATTTGGAGTTGCATGCCAAATTGCCTTCCGATTTTCTTTGAAAAAGTCCAGATGTCTGTACTTTGGGGAAGATTTGAAGGGGAAGCAGATGCAGGCTGACCTGTCTTCAGATAAGAGCCCAAATTTTCACAATGGCCCAGCATCTGCTGTACTGAGACATTTGGGCTGAAGGTACTGAAACAAGCTCTGCATGATCCTGCTGCAGAGCAGCTGAACTGCTCTTACCCTGTGCTACATAAAAAGCATTTGGAAATGGCTCGTCTGTAGGAGGCAGTTCAGGCCTTGGAGTGTTTTGAATTCCAGCTTTCTAGAAAAAGCTCCCATGCAATGGCAGCTTGTTAAGTGGCTCACCTCAAAATTTCCTGTCCAGAAGTGCTCCTGTCTGTGGTGGTACACATGCAGCTAGCAAAGTCACATGTGACAGTCCCTGAAAAGAGACCTTCCTGCTTGCACATGCAGAACAAAGAGATGAACTGCCTGTGCTGACACTGCCACAGTCAATGAAAATAACCAAATTTGGACAGGAGGTGGATGGTCTGCAGACAATAGCCAGGAGAGCAGCTGTAAAGTAACAGTGCTTCAAGGGGGAATCCCTGCAGAAGCACAGTTCACTAATTAGAGCATGGTAATTAGAGCACAAATCTTTACCTGGTAAAGATTTCTAGAGCCAATGTCTTTAACCACAAATTCCTTGGTAACCAAGCTACTTAAACCTTCTGGGTCTTGGTTTTCATGTTTGTAAATTTAGGGTTGAGATAACCATCCCTGGGGGGTGTAATTAGCTTGTGTTTACAAAATGCTTTGTGATACTGTGAGGGATGTTACTGGCTGCATGCAGGGAGTGATTTTTCCACAGGACAGCGTATGTGTGTTTTTCACTCTGACTTGACAACTGTGTTCCATGACACTGGGGTATTAAAAATTTCTGAGCCGCTTGAGTGATGGTCTCAATGCCTTTGGAATTGCGGATAACTGTGAAAAGTTGTCCACTGAAAGCAGAAGTCTGCCTCTCTGAATAGTATTTGCTTCTTGAAAAACAATTTTGCTTCCATGAGAAACAAGGTTAGAAACAAATCTAGGAAAATAATGGCGGAATGAAATGTCAGTTCTTCACTCAAGTAGCATCTTGAGGAAAATAAAAAATATTATTTTATAGCTTTGATGACTTCCTATGAGGACTACAAAGTTCATAGAATAATAGAATCATAGAATATGCTGAGTTGGAAGGGATCAGGATCATAGAGTCCAACTCCTGGCCCTGCTTAGGGCACTTCAAGAGTCACAGTACATGCCTGAAAGCATTGTCCATACTGTTCTTGAATTCTGTCAGGCTGGTGCTGTGACCATTTCACTGGTGAGCCTGTTCCAGTGTGTCAACACCCTCTGGGTGAAAAACAATGTAAGGAAGCAGTCAGTTTAAGAGATGAGCATGCATTAGAAAATATGAGATCTTCTAATGTTGCTATTGCTTTAGCACAAAACCTTTATTTGTAACCCTTACTCTGCCAAAAGAAAGGAGAAAAGAAAAGGTCACATTCCCTGCAACTCCATGTTGACCACAATCATATTGTTTCTCAAAGACATGAAGGAACAAAATGATAGAATCATTTGGGTTGGAAAAGACGCTTGAAATCATCAAGTTCACAGGTAATCCTAACATTGCCAATGACACTAAACCATGTCCCTACACTCCATATGTACACATCCTTTATATACCTCCAGGGATGGTGAGTCCACCACTTTGCTGGGCAGCCTGTTCCAATGCCTGATCATCCTTCCAGTGAAGAAATTTTTCCTATGTCCAATGTGAACCTTCCCTGGCACAACCTGAGGACAGTTTCTCTTGTCCTATCACTTGCTACTCATTGCTTCCTATCACTTGGGACCAACCTCACTACAATCCCCTTTCAGGCACTTTTAGAGAGTGATAAGGTCCTCCCTGTACCTCCTTTTCTCCAGGTTTAACAACCTCAGCTCCTTCAGCCTCTCACAGGACTTGTGCTCCAGACCCTGTGTCCTTGTGCTTGTTTATCCTTCTCCAGACATACTCCATCACCTCAACGACTTTCTTCTAGTGAGGAGCCCAGCAGGTCCTGAGGTGCCACCTCAGCAATGCCCAGTACAGGGGGACAATCACTGACCTTCCCTGTCACCAAGGTTAGGCTGACAGGCCTGTAGCTCTGTGGATCCTTCTTTTGTCCACTTTTGTAGATGGGCATTACATATGCTAACCTTCAGTCAACTAGGACCTTCTGAGTTAGCCAAGACAGCTGACAAATTATTGAAAGTGGATTGGTGAGCACATCCACCATCTCCACAACAGATCTGTGTGTGTCTAAGTGGTATAGCAAGTCACTGACCATTTATACTTGGATTATTGTGTCTTCATTCTGTTCCCTGTCTTTCAGTTCAGGGGGCTAGGTACTCCAAGAACAACTGGTGTTTTTATTAAAAACTGAGGCAAAGGTGGCATTAAGTACTTAGGCCTTTTCCTTATCCTTTGTTGGTGTGTTTCCCCGTGTATTCATTAAAGGATGGAGATTCTTCTTAGCCACCCTTTTGTTGTTAATGTATTTATAGAAACATTTTTGTTGTCATTTACTGCACTTCTCAAATTAAGTTCTCATTGGGCTCTGGGCCTTCTAATTTTTTCCCTGTATTACCTCACAGTATCCTTGTTGATACTGTGATACTCAGTCCTCCTGAGTTGCCCACCACTTCCTACAAAGTCGATATACCTTTTTTTTCCTGTGTTCCAGTTTAGCTCATCCTTGGGCACATGGGGACAGCCTGCTCCTATGTATTTAGAATTTTCTTCTGGAAGAATGTTCAGTCCTCCTTACTCCTTTGGCCTTCAGCTTCCCAAGGGACTCTCTCAAGTAGGCTCCTAAACAGGCCAAAGTCTGCCCTCAGTCTGCCCTCCAGAAGCCCAAAGTTGCAGTTCTGCTGACCCTGCTCCTTACTTCTCTGGCAATCACAAATTCCCTCATTTTGTGATCACTATGCCCAAGACAGCCTCAAACAATCACACCACCCACCAGCCCTTCTCTGTTCATAAACAGTATGGGGCACTATAGTATGTAAGCGACTCCATGAAAGGGGCAGAGCATCTTACTTTTCTAAGAAACAAGGAGGAGATTGTCTGGTGTTTAGAAATTAGGCCATGATGAATAAAGAAATTTAGCTGATTGAGTTGAGTGGGTTGCACAAATGAATCTTAGTGTATGTATATGTAGCTATAGATAGACGGATAGATCAATAGATCCACATGCATAACTGAGGAAGGTGGGATTTTTAGAATTACGAAGAGAAGGAAAGAGGAGATCTTATGACTACCTGCAACTCTATTCTAAAACCAGGGGACAAACCACCCAGTCAAATGGTAGTAAAATGAAATGGGAACATTAGGTTACTGACTCCCAGTCACTTAAGGTGTATTGGAAAGGAGATTGGACCTCTGCCTTCCTTTTTCTGACAGCTATTCCTTGCAAGTGCAGGGAAAGTACTCATTAATCTTCCTCTGTTTGATTTCTGTATTTCTGATGAATTTTAAATAGACAAGTGGGGCCAGTTCACTTTCCCTTGAAAGGTATTTTCTCAATTGCTTTTTACCTTTGAGACCTTGTGCACTCAAGTTCTTTGCAATGTGTGCTTTAGAGCTCAAATCCTGACTCAGGAGCCCACATCTTAAAGCACAGTCTTCAATATTATGACGGGAAGCAGGAATTACCTATGACTTTTTAATTCTGTCTCTGGTCTATCCACGAAGCAGCTTAGTTTCTTGTTCTTATTCTCTTAATATCCCTTAAAATAACCTTGTTTTTTCTGCCTATAAAAGGACTACTAAGAACAACTTTAAAAAGTAGACTCTGCCTTAACATTAATAATTAGAAGGGACCTTGTAACGATGAAGCATCCTGAGCTATAAACATGCTATCTGCATGTGCCAGAAAAATAACTAAAAAATACAGTATAAGATTCTGTAGAATCTCTGCGCCTTAGAAACCACTTTGATGATGTGAAACATTCTTGTGTAAACTTCAATGGAAAGAGAAAGAGAGCACCAGCTCCACTGCAAATGACAGAGGGGACAATGACAACTTGAAGTTTAAAAAGCCCAGTCTACATAGGAAACTGAAGTAATTCTAAATTAACATAAATAATTAGCAGCCTGAGATAACTTAATTGCTATGCAGAAGTTCCCAGTTTTAGTTAGCATTCTCTATTAACTACTATGTAATTATTAAGGTACCATACTCAGCACCAGCAACTTCATTATCATTAGTATTGCTCCAGTCTCAAGCTTGAATGCCAGTGATTGATAAAACACAATTATTTACATTGTAATTGTGGTATTTTAATTAAACTGAAAATGCACTTCGTTTGTTTTTTGTCAGAGTGTTAATTTTTTAAATTAAGGTCAAGTCTTTTTGTCAAGCCTTTTTTTAAATCCCTAATTGCAAGTTAGATAGACTGATTTTTTGTCATCTTAAGAAAACATTGTGACTGTTGATAACAAATGAGTCTGAGTAATAAAACAGCCTCATTGCTCTGGAGTTATGTAATCCCAGTGCTAATAAACAGTACCTTGATATGTGTTTTCCATTATTTTTAAGTATCTTCAGTGTATGGAATTCCCACTTAATTTTCTTTTAGAATTGGTCTTTGTAAGGGTCAATTTGTTATATTATGACCGTATTTTGAAGGTCCTGTTAAAACCAAAGAATTTACAGATGTACAAGGCCAAGGGTGAGAAAGGAATGTTGGCTTACAAAAGTGAAATGATCTGCTCATTGTCACCTAATATGTTACTGTCAGAGCCAGGAATAGAGTCAAGGCCTCCCCACTCTTGTTTCTTGTTAGATCACATTGCTCCTCCTGTTAGCAAGTTTAGAAATGTCAATTTTGTGGAGAGGAAGAGGCTTAGTTCTCATTTTCACTACAGTGCTCCTGGCCTTAATAATAATTAAAGAATTTTTAATGCATTTTTGTAACTCTTCTGATTTCAAGGAGTTTCTTTCTGATTTACATTAGTGTTAGATGGGTCAGGCCCAGAATTAATAGCTTTCCTCAGAATGTCTAAACACAGTCAGATTTGCTTTTACAGAGAAAGAGTGATTTCCCCGCCATTACCCAAAGAAATTTACTTTTTATTGCAGCAAGTTCTGCCCCAGTTTTTGCCCTCTGAGAGACTCTCAGCATTAGCCATTAGAAACTTTATAGGTACGCTTCAGTTTCTTTTTATATAGCCAGAATTTAACTTAACTCAAAATGTCAATGTGTTTGCCTTGGGGGAGAATAGGAAGGAGAATTACCCAGTCTATTTCAGAGATTAGTCTTACTTGTGCTTGCTTTATTGCTGTATCTTCCAAGTTACAGGACTGGAAGCCCAGAGGTGAAATGGCTGAACGTTGGATCAAAAGCCAAGGTTTTGGGAGCAGAGTGAGAGAGGATTTTTCAGGCAGACTGACTGAAAGCCATGATAGACAGAAAATGAAGACTGGAAAAGATCCAGAGGGGGAAAAAGTACCTGTCCATTTAGAAAAGAAACAGGTTATGGAAAGGAGGATGGTTTTAGTTGGGCCGCTTAAAACAGAGGGAAGAAAATAGCAGAAAATAAAACAGTCTGGAAGCTGAAGACAATACAAGAAGCAAGCCTGGAAGGTGAGAAGGGGAAGAGAAGGAAACATTATAATTGCAGTGCCATTTAAATGTGATCTAATCTCTGGCCTGTGCAAATCCAAGATCTCTGTACCTGCTCAGTTCAGCACAACAATGAAATTAGTGACTGCCAAGAAAGGAGAAACCTTTCTGTCTGTCTGTCTACAGTGATAATACAGATTGGAGCTGTGCATTAAGCACTTAATGAAACTTACACAGGTAAAGACACTCTCAGTCTATAGGGAGGAAAAGTCCATGTCTGCTATGCAGATTTGTAAGTATGTGCCCATCATTTCTAGTTATTAGAGATGTCAAGTAAAAGGCCCCACCACAAAAAATCTTTTCCCCTTATGGGATAAGAATAGGGAACTAAGTTATAAAAAAAATAACCACACAAAAACTGGTGCAAAAGCAGATCAACAGCTAACATGAGGAAGCCTTTTTTGAGAAAACTCATGCAAGCCTTCCCATTCACTTCAAATTTCCCTTTTACATTGGAAAATCCTCATTTTTAAAGATGTAATTAGCAATAATTGTAGGGCTTTGTGCTCTTGTCATTTGATTTTTCTGCTGCCGTAGCTTCTGTGAAGCTGCTATGGTCTTGTATAAGCAAAAGATACAAAGCTCCTACTCTAGGGATCACTTGCTTATTGTTTTTGCTGCAGATCTCTTAATATCTGGAGATTATTTTTCAGTTACTTAAGCAATTCTATCTGAATTTCAAGACATTGAAATAATGAACAGGGTGATGACCAGGGATTTCTATGCATTAAGAGGAGTACCTTCATTTCATCCTGAAGCAGAGATATAAAGTTAGGGATGGCAGCTTGATTCCTGAAGCTATTGGAGGCTTTGGGAATGACAGTACTTGCCAATTCAGCGAGGAGATAATTGAGCTGATTTACTACAGCTAAAGACTGGGCTCCATTCTCCGGTGCTGTACAGCCATCATGGAAGTGTCCTCTGTGATGACCTCCTTAGCTTGGAAAATCTCAGCTAAATGCTGATGTTTAAATAAAACAGAAGGATGCAAAAGCTTTGCTCAGTTAGATTTATTATCAACATTCTCATCTGTATCTGGTGAGACAAGCGACTTCTCTTCCAGAGGTAATCCCTGCCAGAGTAATCCCTACTCCTATCACTTCAAGATTACTTGGCTGCATTGCACTTTATCTCAATGCCCCTGGGAAACTCAAGCTGAGGAACAATTCTATGACCAATTTTCAAAGTGGCGTCATGACAAAATTATTATTACAACAATATTTCTGGGTCTGTAGCAGCTGCTACTAGGTTTCTAAATGGAGTTTAAAATGCTAGGATCAACCTGTAAATCCCTAAATTTATGGGATATAGTTACCATAGGGAGTGCCTCTTGATTCCTTTGAAACTGTCCTGGCTGACATTTCTGGAAACACTTCAGTGGGAATTCTCTGACTACAAATCAAAAGGGTCACAAGTCAGAATGCTTTTCACAGAGATGGGTTAAGGGCAGGAGATACTTGGGATGAAAAATGTATTTGGTAAAAGTGAAAGGAATAGGTTTGAGCAATTTTACTATGAATTTCATGTATTTGCAGTTCAGAGAGTAGGAATGAAGAACAGGATATGAGTCTCCTCTGCACAGGGACTTTTATGAACTTATATCCATTTAATTACTCCTCTGTACTTAGTGCATTTGGGGCAAGAGACTAATGATCTGATGCAAAGCACTGTCACCTGAAAAATTCCTATTTAGATTCAATGGCTCTAGAGACCTATTAAAAGGAACAGCCATAGCAAAAGCACTAACAAGGAATCCAGGCTAGTTAAATGCTAACTTCTGTATGGAATAAAAATATTTTCATAAAGCAAAGTCATAGAAGTATGATCTCCATGCAACAAATTAGATAAATCTTGAATGCTTTGTATGGTTTTCCAAGATTTTCTATCAATTTCATTTAAAGAGCCTGTTGTTATGACTACTTGCACCTCCAAATGTTGTCTTTCATATGATGTTTGGCATGTAATATACTTCTGATTTTTAAAAAGAAAAAAACTTAAAGCCAAAAGTAAATTGTCCAGTACATGGTTGAATTGTCACTTCAAAGAGTTTTGTCGGAAGATGGAGCACTGCAAAGATCTCAAAATCTATATTACATTAAACACATAAATACAAAGACAGTCATACTAAAATAGTAAGAAAAATCCTACTTGAATATACACAACATTTGATTTTGATTTAAACCGTGATCATTCAGAGAAATATACACAGTCCCATGTTTTTTATGCCCAGTTGTTTTTGCCACAGTCTCTTTCTTCATCAATTCTTTTTTTGGTGAATTCACAGGGAAAGTAGAAATCGAACAGTGCCTGCCCCTCCACTGTTAAAGTATTTGCTTGTGGGTTTTTTAAAATTAGGTTAAGTTTATGTTTGTTTTAGTTAGATCTTTCTAGACAGACCTAGATAGATTTTCTTTTAGATGGTATATGAGGTAATTGGGGACTTAAGGAGTCTGTCTGTTTTTAAAACTTTAATAAGTAATCCCTCTGGGCCTTTTACAGCTAAACACCAATTTTCCTATTCTCTTTGTATATGCCAGCTTGAATTTCATGTCTGTTTTTTAGTTCCACATGATGTTTCCTCAATCATTGCCCAGGCTGATAGGTGAGTAGTAAAGAGAGCTGTGGAAGCTTAGAGCAGTACAGGATAGGCTCATGCTTAAGGTAATCATTGATATGCTGGGAAACTGTATTTGTTCTTTGCCGCTGTGGCAGTCATCAGAATACATGCTGCAAGAGAAGAAGCCACATATTTTACATGCATTCATTAATTGCTTCCTACGCCTTAAGTATCTGATCAGACAAGCTAAGAATTTGCAGCTAAAATTATCATCAGTGAGAACTATTTCATTTATAATGCCCAGCACAAAGTGAGGAAACAATTTGCACTCAATCACTCTGTCTCAATTTCCATCTGGAAAATGTGAACAAAAAAAATTAAATTAACAAGACTGTTGTGGGGAAAAAAGTGTGAAGTACTGGCATACTACAGTGATGACTGCCATGGGAAAACTCACAGGGAAATTAACAATCTCTTTTTTTAAGGATTTGATCCATATTTAGCAAATAAGTAAGATCTGCTAAGTAAAGAGCAATGATGCTGAAATTATTTTTATTGCTGGCTAATATTCATCTCTCTTTCACTGAAAGCAGTGTGGTCACCTAAAAAAAATCCTGGCATGAGATTGTATTGCATTACAGCAGCTTAAACTCAGAAACTTCTCAACTTTATAGCTGCCTGGCCTTTTAACTTTAGTGATGAAGCTAGACTTATTCATGTAATAAATGGCAAACCCATGGCTAATTACAATTCCAAAAAATTCATTTTTACATAAACAAATTAAGGACACAGCCTCTGTGTAGTATGTAAAGGCTCCATGGATCATCCCAAAAATTACAGCATATGAGCTGTGAGTGAATTTTCTGATAACTTACAAGTAAATCCATTAAGCAGATTAGGTTAAATTAATTAAAAACAGTGTCCTACCAGAGATCTGTCATCTGTGACACATTTGATTTGGACACGAATGACCTTCCTGACAAATAACATGGATACAGCCAACTTTTCAGATAGCAAAAAACTGCCATAAATCCCTTCTTTGAAGACATTCAATGGAGGTTAGCAATTGTTATAATTATTTAGGTTAGCGACAAGCTTGAGTCAAGTTACCATGTGTCAGCATTTGTGGAGATCAAGCAGAGAAAAATTAAATAGGGGTCTGAATGTCTTAGTCTGATCAGGGGAAAGCAACTCTAAAACTGTTAGCTGGCATGAAGACTCAGGAGAGTAATGAACTGGCAGTTTAAATTATTATTAAGCTGAATAGTGTCTGCCAGGAGGACACAAAAGCTCTGTCACTAGGGAAGAAAACCAAAACCACAGCCTAAGAGACTGACAGTTCCTCATCCCAATATCCTCATATTCTTTTTTCTATATCCCCAGAAGACTTGGGAGCAATGCAAGCTTCCTCGGAGCACAGCGAAGCGGGAAAAACCTAAGTTACATACTGTGTCTGAATTGAATGTCCCAAGAGGGACAATAAATAGTGTTCATGTCTGGAAATTGTTCTAGGTAAGCACTCTAACTACTTAATCCTAAGCTTACACTTACATGTGTGACTGATTTTGTGCCTGTGATACCCTGGATCCTGAGCACTTTCTCATTCTGAAAAATTTTGTTTAACTTTGCCCTTCTTAGGTGATTACTCCTTAAGGTGCCTTTAGACAAAACCACAGGGAAGATTACATTCTTACTAGGAAGACCAAGGGGCTCTAGATTGATCTATATATTCTGTGCTTTGTCTTTTCTCTATCCATGGTGCATCCTCCAGGTGTAAATCTTTGGAAAGCTCATGCCTTTATGCCTAAGCTGCTGTGTGAAGCAGAGAGATGGACAGCACCTCAGTGGCCACTGCAGGGAGACATGAGCCCATTGCCAAATCTCAGATGCTGTAGAAAAAGTGTTTTGTTCACATGCTGGGAGTCCCAAATAACCATTTTCATTATTTGGGGGTTTGGAGAGGTTGTTTTGCATAACATGAACTCATGTATGGTTAATTATTGGCAGCTTGTTATGGTTTAACCCCAGCCAGCAACCAAGCCCCAAGCAGCCATTCACTCCCCCACCAGCAGGACTGGGGACAAAATTGGAAGGTTAAAAGCTGCAAAATTTGTGGGTTGAGATAAAGGCAGTGTGATGGGGAAAGAAAAAGCACCACACACAAGCAAAGAAAAGCAAGAAATTAATTCACTGCTACCCACGCTCAGGGAGGTGCTCAGCCATCTCCAGGAGAGCAGGACCTCATCATGTGTAGCCATTACTGTGGAAGGCAAACACCTTAACTCCAGAAGTCCACCCTTCTTCCTTTTCCCACCCCTTTATATGCTGAGCATGATATCATATGGTGTGGAATATTCCTTTCACCAGCTGGGGTCAGCTATCCTGGCTGCATCTCCTCCCAAACTTCCCATGGATGCCCAGCTGCCTTGCCAGTGTGGTAGTATGAGAAGCAGAAAAGGTCTTGGCTCTGTGCAACCCTGCTCAGAAACAACAAAAACTTCTCTACATAATCCTCACGGGTTTCAGCACAAAGCCAAAACACAGCCCCTCTGAAGAAAATTAACTTTACAAACCACTCTGAAGAAAATTAACTTTACCCCAGCCAAAAGCATCACAGAGCTGCTGGGAAGTGGGGCTATTCCTTCAGCCATCACTGATTTGTTGGCCACAGGTCTGTCCACAAGGGATGGTGGAATATGAGAGCTTTGCTACAGGTACCTGCCAGCAGCTACATTGAAGAGGATTACAATACCACTGCGTGTCTATCAGTTTGACTCTCCCTAAGGAAGTCACTTTGGTACCAGTTTACAGACTGGAGCTGAAAGTATCATTTTTTCATGCAGGAAGAACAGAGGCCTTGGGGAAGACAGAGTGGGAAGTGGGAAGACAGAGCTGTAACTCAGAACAACTTATAAATGAAATGAGACAGATGCTTTTACAGAAAAGTTCTAATCTACAATGTAAGTCAAAATTCCTATAAATGGAAACAGTGGATGCATTGGTTCATAGAGGTGTACAGATTATTTCCCCAGTTTGTGTACAAACATTTAATCAATGGGATTCCTGTGAATGCAAATCTTACTCAAGTTGGTTATTTCTATTGGACGTTAGAGTCTGCCTGTCTGCCTTGTGCAAGACAAATTGCACAAATGTTTACTTAAACCAAACCCAAGGCTACTGTGAAATGTACTTAGAAATCTTATGTAACACAGACGTGAAGAGTGAGTTTACATAGAAAAAAGACAAAATGACAAAAATACTTGTCAGTAAGCACTGTATTGATAAAGATAACCTCTCTCATTATTTTTCTGGCATCTGTGTACTTCTGCTTGCATTACTATTCTAGCTCTGTTCCTAAATCATGGCGAAATGTAAGACTTCTATGCTTATTCATATTTCTATAAACTGTTGTGTGAGCAACTGAGGATGAAGGAAAGTTGATTACTATCAGGCAAATGAAGGCAACAGATTTGTTAGCTACCCCAGTTTACCTCTACTTGTGTCCTTTCAAGCTGTCCATCCTCACTGAACTTAAACTCCCATAAGGCAACATCACCACCTACAGCTCAAACATCAAACTCTTCACCATATGCTAATTGCACCTCTCTCTGTCCTGAGCTAAAAGCTTTATCAGATCTAAGAGTAGCAGATTACTTCTTCCGTAAATATACAGGATCACTTTAATTCTTATTATCCAAAACAGAGTTTGATTTGGAAAAAAAAAAAAAAGAAAAGAAACAAACACGTGAATGCAACTCCTCAATGCACCTTGTTTAAAAGAAAGATCCTTCTCTATGTCTTCATCCTGCATTTTGACTTCTGTATTCCAGGAATCACCATGAAATGTCTTTCTGCCTTGTAAGCAGAACATTTTAGTTCCAGAGGAATCCAAGTTCCTCAGAAAAAGGTGCTTCTGTATTTCTGTGAAAAAAAAACCCACCTTTGTCAGCAATGGGAATCATTAGGTGTATGCTACAGAGACATCTTTTTCTACTACTAAAAATGGATACCTCAGTATAAAAATAATTTTCCACCAATCATTTTTCAGTACTTGTTTCTTACTTTGGTTTTTTGTCCCATGCTGCCAAACATGTCTTGGGCAGGCTGAAAGGGATACTTCCCCGTCAGTTTCACAAAGGTGGGTGCAAGGCTGCATTGTGTAGTTGAGAGAACCATGGTCTCCGTGGTGACAGTGACAGAGAAAGCTAAAATCTTGTTACTTGCAGATAATAGAAGTTGAAGGGAAGTAAGAGAGCCTACAGATGATATTCTGTCCCATGGTCTTTATCTATTCCTCCACAAAGTAGTAAAACCAATTTGTAAGTGGCTTTTTGACTGCTTGTCTGCCCTAGAAAGCTGTGTTAGTGGTTTTTGTACTAGCACAGTCTGGGTCTTAGAGAAAACCACAAAAGCTTCAACACAGAAAAGGGCAGTGATTACCTGAATTTATTTTGTGTAACCCTGCCTGTCCCTGTTTCTGCACCATGTTTTCTATTGTCACCAGATGTACAGTTATGCAGAAGAATGCATACAAATTGTTCTTAAGATGCAATCCTAAGCCACTCACGTGGCTGTTTATAGCTTTCAGCACCAAGATATTGGTTTATAGCTTTAGCATTAGTCCAGTCAAGAAGGCTCTGTTCAAGTCTTTTGTACTGTTTTCATATTACTAACCAATCCATGTTCAAAGGAGGCTTAAATATGTTGTTTAAATATTTTGGGGAACTGTGGGTAACAGTCATCAAAATTTAAAAAAATAAGAAATGAATATGCATCAATTACTGGCAGCTTTGTTTAAATAGAAAGCCAAAAGTTCATTGGAGAGGCAAATTTCTTTAAGGGAAAAGGCACAGAAAGTTTAATAAGATTTCACTTCAAATTTCGCAATTCATGAGGTCCATGGTACTGATACTGATTTACACTAGCTGAAGTTCTGAGCTTTTCTTTTTCTATTTCCAGACCCTTACAGTTTTCATGACATGCTATATATTATATTAATACTTACAGGAGTTAGAACTGATAGTAGAAAATGACTGCTGCCAATGCTGAAAAGTGATTTATGGTGATTTATCATTAGATACATCCATAGGGATATGCTATGTGAACACCTAAGCAGCCAACAGAGAAGACCCAGAAGAATTTTGAAGATGCCATTCACAAGTGCTCCATTCCCTGAGGAACCACAGATGTAAGCAAAGTGCATCATCTGTGGCCTGGTTTAGCATTAGAGCTATAACATGTAACTCCATCGTACCCAACCCACCCCTGCCGGCTAGGGGAACCCACATGATTATACTGGATCTGTTCCTATGCTTACAGGATTCAGTTCTGTCAGGAAAATGCATTTTGGGGGTGGATTTCGACAGTATTAGCTGCGACACCTGTCTGCAGCCTGACCTGAGGATCCCCTGCCCCAGGGGGGCTCTCACGGAGGGACTTTGCCAGGCCGCCCACGAGAGGGCACTAATGCCCATTTGCACTCGGTGCCTTCGGGATGGGAGGCCGGGAAAGGGGCGCACAGGACGGGAATCTCCTGTACTGGAAGGAGGTGACAGACCTCGCCAATGGGGGTGCGTTGTGCCCTCTATACAGCTGGCACAGACAATCAGTCACTCCTGTGAAGCGGTCAGATCAAGGATTATTGACCAGCTAGGAGACCTATCTATCAAATCCCATGTTTGACGTCAGTCACGTGCATATTTGTTTTGCCTTGGACAATAGAAAACACAAAGGTAACATGCTACATTTTCTGCCACAGTTGTATGGGTTGCTGGGAATAGCCTAAATGCATTGTAGTGTCACTAATGCTGGCAGAACTACCAGCATGACTTCTGCCTGAGAGGGCAAGACAGTTTTGACTTGTAATTATCCAAATCATTACAGATGAGGTTGAAATTTTTTAGAGTGATCTTGGTACTCAAACATCTGACTAAGGCTGACACAGAGCTGACTTACTGTGAAAAAACTAGCCAGAGGTCTGCCACTTATAAACAAGTACATTATGCAGAAGGACCTCTCGAACAGTAGGATTCAGTATAATTTGTCCGTAAACGTAAATCTTCTTCTGTCTTTATATATCTTATTCTCATCTATCTTACTCTGAATGTCTCTGTTGCTGTTATTCCACCTTGAACTCTATCCAGGGCACCTAGGAGTAACAAGCATCTTCAACTTGTGTCACTAATAGCACAATTTTTGCTATAGCTGGGGGTATCTTGACTCTTTTGGTTTTCAACTCTTCGTGATTCTATTTTTCAGGTAAAACTCTTTTCTACTTGTCTCCTTTAAGATAGCTTGATTTCACATCATCAGTAATCAGATGGATCTCATGACACATATTAAATAGCTAAACTTTAGAATAAAGTTAGGTTGAGAGTTTTGGGGTTTTTTTATTTTTGAGTGTCCAAAGATTCCATGGCTTTTGGCAAAAAATAGAGGGGAAAAAAAAATCTGTATAGTGGCTGCTGAGTTGGGATTCCAAAATTTGTTTCTGTTAACTGTTTTGAACCCTGTTAAAGTGTTGACCTCTCAAATGATGCCGAGTAAGTTATTTTATCTCTCTGTACCACATCTGTCTTGGTTACCTGGGGCGAGTCATCACTGGGACAGCAATTGTCACAGTCTTATGTATGACAAATACTTTGTAAGAGACAGATTTCCCCCAGTTTGGACTGCCACATGAAATTGCAACATGAAATCTAATAATCTGTAAATGCTGACATGAACAACATATGTGCAGCATATTCCCCTTCAAAAAACTGTGTTCTCTCTTGTAAAATTGTTTACCAGAATGGAAACAGCATTAAGGCTAGGTTTTGATTTCACTACCACTCATGTTGGTTTATTTGGTACATTTTAACAAAATCTATTTATACTTGCTCAGGGTGTGTTCTTTGGACTTTTGAGAGACATATGACACTGTTCCCATCTAAATTCATTACATGTATTTTGCCTACTTCTACTATTCCAGGTCAGGCCTGTTTCACAAGTATGTCTTTCCATGTGAGTTGTGTGTTCTTCATTTTAGGTATATTTTGTTTTTCCTAATAGCAAGTAAGATCGATTGAAAACACAACAAAGTATCTCTTCCATGGCCTTTCTTATCCTGGGCCTTGCAAGTTCTGGGATTGCTAATGTCAGTTTCTGTGATTTATCTCTTGGGGTGAAGTTGTTCTGACCTGCAGTAACAAAGTACATCATTGTTGGCTTGCATGTTATAAAAATGATGCACAATACTCACATCTAAAAGTCAGAATAAACCTTTTACGCAGCTCTTTGTCAGCTCTACAAACGGCTGTAGTTAATCGATGCCATAAAACTTTCCTTCAGGCACTGGTATTCAGCATTCACACTGGGAAATGCAGTTTGAGTCTGACATTTTAAATACTGGTGGTATTATCTAATGAAATAACTCAAGGTTTGAAAATTCACATCAGTAAAAAAGCACAAAACTGCTGCTGAACATTTTAAAATATTTTTTAGAGCATTGGGGGGAAAGACATTGTACAGACACTATTGTTTTTGCTGCTCTTTTCCTGCAGACACTTTTAACTTGACCAGAGGTCTGGCTCATCAAGTGCATCCGTGTAATCGTCATCAACATTAATGGCTCATGAGGGCATACATTGAAGTCAAAATTCTTTTTGTTTTATCAACCTGTGTCATGCAAGTCCTGTCATGAGAGAAGCCCTGAAGAGCTTTTTTCTGCCTTGCTATAACAAACACTGTAGATCTAGCAAGCAAGATTTCAGGATTTCTCCACAATATAATTTTTCATTTTGAATTGTTCTGATTTGTCATTCCTTGGAAAAAAAGGAAAGTTGCTGAGATGATGACAAACTGTGGAAATTCCATAGGCTTTTATCTGATATTTTAATAATGAATCACATTTTCTTACATTAAGGTGTATAAAGAGTAAAGATGGTTTTTGGAATTTTGCTCTTGTAAGGCCCTCAAAGAATCATGAGGCCATTTTCTTAGAATTTCCTCAAACTTTGGACACACAGAAAAAGGATGACATAGAGGAAAGATGTAAAAATATCATGGTGGAAGAGGCAGAGGAAAAAAAGAAAAGCCTTCTGTGACTTTTCTCTTATAGAACATGCTGTACTGTATTCCAGGCAACCCCATGCCTAGAGGCCACAATCTATCCTTAAGTGTATGTGACCTACTAACCACAGTGGAAAAAAAAAAAAAAAAAAGAGCAGGTGATCTGATTAACCACTTTTCTCAGAGAATAACTTTTGCCTTGGTTGGGGAAAATTGAAGAAGTTACTCATGCTAATGTGTGCTGCTCCCATGGGGTTCACAGACCATTCCTCAGAGCAGTTGTGTCCTACCTTTTCAGTATAACTGGTGAAAAGGTCAGTACAAACATTCATTCACACATCCAAAAAAGGGAAATCCTTCAGTCTTGTTGTTGGAGTATTTGTTTTTCTCATTTCTAGGCAGGTGAAAAAACCACTAATGTGCAAAGAATACGTTTCTGATACAATTTTTCAGCAATCTCAGACATTTCAAGAAACCTCCTCAAGGACTGCAAGGTGTATCATAAAGAGCAGATGAGGTGGAAATATTTTCTGAAGAGGATTGAAACAAAGAAAAGGAAGATCATGGCAATAATGGGATCTTAGACACCTCAACTTTGGGCTGCCTGCTTTTAGCTAATCTTAGTAGGACCTATGTTTAGGGGGTGAGAATTTGCCCTTTTTTGTAACTGGGCCTTTGCCAGTGAAGTGGCAAATATTTGTGACACAAAAACTCACCAGCTGGTTTGGCAGCTCTTGGTCAGAGTGATTTCCCCAGTTCATGCAGTACATCAAAAGCAAAACCCAAATACCAGGACAGCACCCTATTTTCCAAATTTGTTTATTCAACCAGTTTGTAACACTTCCTCCCTGTTCCAGCTGAATAATTTCATCATTACAGTGCTAGAATTTCTTTCAGCTTTTTCCACTGCCAGCAGGAGGAAATTTAAAAAGCACTTTGCTGCTCACCTTTTGGTCATCCTCATAACTTTCATCTGCATATTGTTTTATTTTGCTAGAGGCTTTCCCAACAGACAAGCATTTTCTCTGAAAAGCTTCATCACCTATGGAGTTAGAACTGTGACCTTCTGGTGCTTGAATGGTTCTATGAAAACTTCAGAATATCCTTTACTTTTTCTTTAAAAAGAAGGGTCATTAAAATACAGGTTTCAGAGAGTCTGAAATACTCTCCTACAATTCTTTGCTCTTTGGGGAGGCAGGGAAAGTGCTTCAGCCTCTACTATTCTGGATTGCCCTGTTAAATAACTCATGGACTTTGGAGTTGTTTTATTCAGTTTTTGAATGAATAGGAATTGCACTTTTATCTTAGCAGCATTAGCACAGCTCAATTGTCTAAATATTATTCTAGTATCTAGTAATATTTTCTAATATCTTATAACTGTTGCATACAGTATCCAGTGCTCACACTCTGAATGTGTTTTGGTCTCTGCGAAAGGCTCTGAAAAAAATCAGGGAGGTGTTACTATTTCAGTGTATGGCTTTTGTTACTTTTGTTGGGGTTTGGGGTGGGGCTTTTCTGGTGGTTTTTTTTGGGGGGAGGTGTTTGGGTTTTATTAAATTAACAAATTATTGGTGCAGTTAAGAAATACATTTTAAGGGAAGACATATTGGTTTTCCTTTGTGATATAAATGCACTATTTTTCCCGGTAAAAGCAACCATTTTCAGCAGTTTGGCGTGCAAATCTTCAGAACAGCCTCTCCATTCTTGCTTGTGCCACTGGCAGAGGAAAAAATCCTGCAGCTCCTTTTCCTTTGATGAACAATGTCCTTTGACCCCTTAAATTGTTCTTCAGTTCTTCACTTTGTTTCATCAGATAAAACCTTTCCAGTGCTTTATCCTTGATTCTGCTGTCAGGAATGTTGGCTGTTGCAAACCTACACCTGCCTTGCAGCCTTCATTCCAGCTCCTGTCCTAAGTTAGCAACAACCTCATGTGATCTATCTTCCTTAAAAGCTTATCTTTTGCACTTGCCACTGTTATATGTAGCAATTTGATGAATAGATCATTTCTGTTCACTGGTGCATAGTGGCCTCAGGTTCTTGGCTCCTTTGTTCTATTTGCCTACTGCTTATCTTGGCACTCTTTTTGATTGTTTTCAAGTAATGCCTTTTGTTTTCTGTGAGACTGATGTGAATGCAAAGAACAAAGTCCTACTTTTTCACCTCATCAATCTCTTTGCTCATCTTTTACCAAATAAGCTGGGATGGTGTCTTTTTTTGGAGTGAGGGATCTTTTGCCATTTCCATCATTGCTGGTTTGCCTTTAACTTTTCCTTACAGTCTTTTGTGAGAACTTAGGGCTGGATGTCCTCCTCTTGAATTCACAGTGGGGGCTAAATCACTACAAATCTGTGAACTTCGTTATTTCCCACTGTGTGTCAAATGCCAGGTATGCCTTATCTTCCAAGGGACACAGCACAACTCCAGATGACCATTCCTGTCTGGGGGTCATATTTATAATTCTCCCTGCAGAAGGAATGGCAGGCTTTTACAACCAGGAAACTAAGTGCCTCATGTAGTTAGGAGACAAGTTATCCAACAGCACAACATATAAAATAATCATGTGACAAAATCTCATGAAGGTGATCAGAGAGACAATAGAGGAGTGAGATGCCTGAATAAGATCCTGCTGACCTATTCCCAGGCCAGGGGCCATCAGCACATCTGGATGAGCACAGGGGCACAAGGGCTGGCAGAACACAAAACAAGCACTCTCCAGTCAGCTTTTGCACTTAGGGGCTGAGGAGTGGGACCTGTTATGGGATGAAAGGGAAAAGCAGTTCCAGATTGCACAGGACTAATTTTGGGATGTTTACAGGTGGAGCCAAATGTTGCCAAAGGGGGTAGTTTAAGTGACTTGGGGTGGACAAGAGTGAGAAAATAGAGGGATAAGCAAATAATGAGGTGAGTTACCACACTTGGCTAGTCATAATACCTGTCTGGTTATGGTCTGTGCCTGATCAGTGCAGTCTGACCCGTGTTCTTATTAAACTATTTTCTAATTCTTTGCTGGGTGAGGGGTGTCTCTGTGTTGGAAAAATATCTGGTCTGTTTGCAAGGCCATAATTTGAAACTTGTTTCCAAATTTACAATTTCTCTGTCAACGTCTTCTCTATTCCATGGCCTTTCTAAGTCAGCACACCTTATCTCATAGTTTGCATACAGATATACAAGACTATGTGAGCTTTCAGTCAGGCTTTGAGAATCCTCTACAAATCCATTTCTCACATCTGTGAACACATGTTTTATGGGGGTGTGAACCCAGCGGCTGGAGGCAGACCACAGGCTGGAGGGCCTGTGTATCTGTGGTGCAGTGACTGATCAAGTGTGGGTGTATGAGTGGGTGTGATCCCTAGCACAGATCAAGCCAAACCAGATGGTGAGTAGGGAAGTGATCTGGGAGCAAGAGGGGTGAGGGGATCTCTAAGGGCCAGCCCCAGGTGAGAGCACCCCTGAATGTCTACCAACAAGAGTGCAGGGGAGTGAGTGGGGAGGGAGTGTGTTGGACTCACTGGTCTGTGTGAGCAAGTGCCAGCAACTGAGAGGTTTGGGACCCAGGTGGCAGCTACTGGGCAGACTGACTCTGTGGTCTAGACAATTAATATTTTTCCTTGTTCATCCTGATCAATACTTTTTAGCTACTTGAAATCACAGCAGAGAATTGCAAGGATATTCTAGGATGTTAACTGAATGTTTCACTGAATCACCTGTGTTAAAATGTAGAAAATTTGCTTTATTCAGTGTATTTGACATCAAACAGCTTCTATGGATATTGTTAAAGTGCCCATAAAACATCCATGATAGCTGTTAATATGTACCTTGCAGTCACTTCTATATGATATCATCATAAAAATCATTAGTCACTGATCAGGGTGCACACACATTTTGTGGCAAAAAATTGAATGGATGGAATTGTTCTAAAACAGAAAAAAACACAGTCAGAAATTGTGTTTCAGTTTCCACATACCTATTTTCAACATCTCAAACACCAACAGCTCTGAACTCTCAGCTCTACTGTTTCTACGCTTCCTGAGCAGTCACCTTGCAGCTGGAATTGCTCCGTACAGCTGCAGGATTTCAAGAATGGTGCCTCACACATAATTTTCTCTCTTTCTTTTTTGGGGTTCTTGAGCATTGATCAATGGATGCTACTTGTCTCAAGGATTCACTGTCTTCTGAGAAGCATGCACATAATCTGAAGAGATATCTGGCCATCTGTCATGGTGTCAAGCTTTTAAGGGAAGACAAAAACAAGCTCATGGAAAAAAAAAAAAAAAAAAAACTCCGTTGAGAAGTACAGTACACACAGAAACAACATCTGGCTCAGAAATTCCCTGAGCTGAAAACAATTGGATCCTGAGAGAGTATTGCAGGCAAGAATCACATACACTTGCCATGGACTTATTCCTCCTTAAGTTGGTACTTACAGGTACCACTAGAGATACAGTATTAGGGTAGGTGGAGACTTGATCTGACAACTGAAGACAGAAATTCTTTTGGTCTCCTGTACCTCAAAGACAGGTCAGTTACCATAGACCCATCCTCATGCTAAAGTGTCTGATTGTTTGCAAGTTTGATTTCTGTCAAGACCCAGTCACAGCTCCACTTAGTGAAGTAAGTGAATGTGCCTGCATATTCATATAATTAGGAAACACAAAGCTCAGTGTATGAAAAAAAAAACCCACTTCATACAGAGGTTTTCATGTTGCTATATTAAGCTGGAAATTGCTTTTTGTTTCTTAATAGTTTAAAAATTCTGTGAAGCACAGGTAACGACAGCAGCAGGCTTGAGAAAATGACACTAATATTTCCAAAGAAATAAAGAGAATCCACGGTCCAGAGGAAATGATACTGTGAAAGCAGTTATCTATTTTGTTACTAAACATTTTACAAGCCTTTGCCTCAATTCAGCTTGAAACAAAGATGAGATGTAGATAATAAGCTGAGTTATCTTTTTTTTCGGTGGGTATTAAAAATGATGTACTAGCAATGTAGAATGCCAAGAATCCTGATAATGATAGCTAAATTATTATTAACAATAGTAATAATGGCAACAATAGCAAAATCTCCAGAGTCTGCCTAACTACTGTCATGGTATGGCTTTGCTGAGCAATATAGACCAGTTTTAGGAGCTGCCACAGTGGGAGTCTGTGTGGAAGTACTGCCTTCCAGCAACTGATATTAACTAATTAAGTTCCTCAGCACTTGCTATAGGAAGAAAAGTGTCTGAACTCTGCGTGTGTTCTGAGAATTCAGAACAGCACCCACTTACTGAAATCCAATCCTTTCTTTTCTTGCAGTCTTCCTTGGCTTCTTATAAAGACAGTAGATACCCAAGAGGAAAATGCAAAGGGGAAAATTTTTCAATTTTAGACTGTTAACATCTGTTAGGAGACATTACAGATTGATACAATTATCCTCAATAAAATTACTCTCAGTTTGTCAACAGTATTGATGACTAAATGTCCCTCAAACCCCTGGGTCAGTTTCCTATGAATTACCTATACAATGAAGTTAATTCTCAAAATATCTAAGTCTCTACACCATTTATCAAAGGAGTGTCATGTGTCCATACATATATGGATGGAATACGCAATTCAGGATGTGATAATGGATCCTGACATTGCAAATACCGAATATTTTTGTCTGTTTAAACTTTAGTATCATAACCATTAGCTTCTAGGTTATTCTAATTGGAGACAAAGTCCTAGCTTATCTGAATTCTTATTATAGAAGACTATTTATTTATTGTTCCATGCTAATTACACAACAATTATTGGTGACTTTTCTTGGAAACCTTTTTTTCAGTACTAACTTCACACATATATTCAACTGAACAAAGTCAAACAAAATTTCCTCATGGACCTGTTTTTTTCATCATGTCATGATCCATCTTGACCCCTAAGATTTTCATTGGAATAAGAGGAAAGGCAATGACAAGCATCTAAAAAAACTAATGATCATGAAGACTTTCATTAGGTGCAAGCTAGTGTCAATGGCAGTCGGTAAAAAATGAAAAAAAATCACACAAAACCTTTGCTTTGCTTTTTTTTTTTTTTTTCAGAAGTATGATAAAACTTTGCAAAATTCTAAATAATTTCTATTTTGTTCACTTCATACTCAGGCAAAATTTTTGCTGGGGTCAGTGTTGAGCCCTTCCTGAGAGAAATTTAGTCCTTAAATTAGAATAATAAAAGAAAAATAATGGAGAAAATGGTACAAGAACCAAAGATTATGCCAGTATGCCAACTATACACTTAAGTTTACACTGCTTGTTCATTTAAGCACAAGATTATACAGAATAAGGTCAGGGGAAATCATCCCATATGCATCCCCAAAGATATCTGATATATCCAATGACAGCAGAGTCCTGTTTATTCAAAATACTTTTGGAACATCAAAACATTTGGATAAACAGGGCTTCAAATAATTGAGGGAGTTATTGTATAAGTAATTCACACCAGGGGGACATAACCTAGATTCAAAGGACTGAGTTTCAGATCAAAGGGGTACAGATAAATGGGATTTGGCTCCATATGAGCAAATAAATAAAATTAAAAAAAAAAAACCCAAACCCGAACAAAACCCAACAACAACAAAAAAATCCCCAAACATTTGATTATTCAGTAATCAAGAAATGTCCAAGCATTTTTTCAAGAAGAGTTTAGGACAAAAGGTTGAAATTGTTGCAATAGGCTATACAGAAGGACATTCCAACTGAATCAAAAAACATAACTAAATGAGACCAAAAAGATATGGGAGTTTTTTGGGCGGGGGGGGTGGGAGGGGGCAGTGGGGGGGGGGGGGCGGTGTGCATGCACGTGTGTGTTTGCTTGTGATGTTTTGTTTTATCTTCTAGTCTGGATCATATCAACTTCACTAAGTTTCTGACCTTATTCCAGCCATGACACTGACACATATTTTGTGGCAGAAGGTGGGTATTTGTAACATCCATGTCTCTTAACCCACTTCCCTCAATGCCCAATAGAAAAAAATGTGAAATACACAAGTTTGGACTTGGATGGACAATATTGTCTGATTTCTCATCTTTCTATTAATAACATGACCCACATATGGTTCATCTACATACAGACATCATCATCTCATATTAAATACCTTTTAAGATATTTAAGGAATTAAAAAGGTTTTGCATTAAATCTTTTGAATTAAGGAATTAAAAAAGATTTTGATGTATGCTGATATTCACCCCCTGAAATATTAATATGGTGTTGTGGATACTTTGCTAATTCATACAAATGAACAATATTTTCCTTTTTCTGAAAGCTACGCACACATTGCCATAATTCACCATTGTCACTTACTGTATGGGGACTTTTTGACAGTGTGGGGGGGCAGACATTGAGAGTGGAGTGAAGCCGTGACACATTTCGATTACCCCCAAATTTGTTTTCTGTAGCCAAGAGCCAGGGAGAGTGCTTCTCCCACCACGGGGCCTCACCTAGAACAGTCCCATCAAGGCTTGTAAACCACAGGGAAAGGAGATAGAGTTTTGGGGATAGAGTTTTGGAGTTTGCTTACAGGTTGCTGCACTGACACAAGCTGGACGTGAGTAAAGGTGAACCATAATGGGCAAAGCAGGGTTGTTTTTTTTCCAAAGCAAGTGTTAGGTTTTGTTTTCTGAAGAAATCCTGGAGTTGTTTAAGATTTCAGTCCACTGGCCTGATTTCCTCCCACCTCCTCACCTTACTAGCTCCCCTGCAACCTGTTGGACAGTCATGTTGTCTGTGGTACAGGCAGACAGCCAATTTCAAATTTTATTCCAATTTACAAGAGCATCTCTTGTTTCTGGATATAGATACTAAAAAAGGGTAAATTTCCCTCTTCAAAATAAACCCCAAATAAACAAACTTGAAACAGCCTTCTTTCAATGAACAACAGATAATGATAAGGCTTGTAAAAGTTTTGCCCTCTCTTTACTCTCTCTTTACAGGTTGTCAAGGCTACCTTCCCTGACTTGAGAATTCTTGCTCTGTCTGTATCTCAGTTGGAATTTGAATGGTAATATCTTGACCGGCTTTCTGTCTGAAGTAGGGAGGAGAAGGTAAAAATGAAACCTGTGTGTGGGAACAGCTTCAGCTTGATATCTCTGGAGACTGGCTGAAACGGCTGTACGATCCTGAATCCAGAAAGTACATAGACTTCTGCTGAACTTGAAGTATCTTTGCAGAATCCCTTCTTTTGTCCAGCTCCCTAATCTCTGAAGGTTAAACACAGCCTTACTTGGACAAAAACAGTGAAAGTTTCCCTGCATTGCTAGTATGGTGCCTGTGGATCAGGCAATCTGTTCCTATTAACATCTAATCCCCGGATTTTCAGTTGCAATTTTAATTAAGAGAGTGGCCATTCAGTTTTTGATCTGTTCATCTAAGGACCCGAAGTTTTTTTGTTCCCATCAAATTTAAAAGCAGGTCTGTCACTGAGTTCAGTGGTTACAGGATTGTTTCTGTTATTTTTCTCTTCTCTCCCGCAGCCCCCCTCTTTTCCCAAGGTTTTCTTTAAGGGTTAAAACCCTCAATTAAACAGAATCAAACAAAATCAAATAATTTCCCAAGATAATTTTCAAAAGTAGCTTCCCCTCCTCCTTTCCTATTTCCTGCCACAATCTTGCCTTTTCTTTAATAAGCTGGAACTGCATCTACATAGTGGAGTAAAATTCAGAGGTTAAAAAAAAAAAAAAAAAAGTGTATGTGTGGGTCTTAAATTAATATACACATTAAATTATATTTAATTGTGCCTTATCAATAGGCTGATGAACTTAGGTGTTTGCTGCTGCCATTGGTCAGGATGCTCTGTAGCAGGCAGAGGCAGCAACTGCTGCTGATGGAAAAGAAAAGGTAGTGGAAGGAGGAGGGGAGAAGAAGGTGGGAGCCGAGGGGATTGGCTGCTTTTAATGCCATTCACAGCTGCGGGCCCCGGCTCTTCCGCTGCTCCAGCTCTGGCTCTCCCTTGAACAGCTCCTAGAGAGAACAAGGCGTGCGGAGCTCGGATCACCAGCATCATGCTCCTCGGGCTTGGATCGTAGATCCCCCCCTTTGAACACTAAAATAACTCCTTCGTCTTTCAGCGTCCCCAAGCAGACCCAGCGAGAAAACAAGCACGTGAGAGAGAGAGGAAAGAAAGAGGAGGAAGACGAAAATCTGCAACCAAGGGGACTAAAGCAAAGAAAAAAGAGTGCTTTGCTTGCACAGCTGCAAAGTGGGAATTTAAAGAGCTGCAGAGAGAGAAATTCCAGCTCATCAGCACATACACATTGCAGAATTACAGATCCAGGTAGAAATGACATCAACAGGGAAAGAAGGCAGCGGAGCTCAACATGCACAATATGTTGGACCCTATCGTTTGGAGAAAACCCTAGGAAAAGGACAGACAGGTTGGTTCTTTTGCAGCAGCACCGATGCTAGAGGGAAGGTGCTGTAGCAGCCAGTGAGGTATTGGGGATGGGGTGTTCGAGGGTTCAGGTTTTCCCATTTGCTCTTTCACTGAAGATAATATTCATAGGGGATTTTGGCCTTTCTTTATTTTTAGTTTCCATTTTAATTCCTTCTTTTCTTCCTTTTTTTTTCTTTTCTCCTTTTTTCTTAAAAAAAAGAAAATAAAAAGAAAAAAGCCCAGGATGCTTTATGTTCATTACTCCTGCTAATGGGTGTTGTTCTGATGACAGCCAGAGTGCATGCAGAGGAAAAAATAGATGATCTGCTGGTGGTGAATTTTCACATCCGTTTCTTCACTGCCCTACTTAGGAGCATTTTTCTTTTTAATCAAATTATATTGAAATTAAAGGTTCACAGCCTCTAGTACCGAGGAGGTGGTGATGGTGGTAGTGGGGGAGTCACCAGCAGTATTTCATGACATCATGATTGAAAAGGGTGTAGTCCTTAAGGTGCAGTTGGGGGGGGGGGTTGGAAATATGTACAGTATGTCTCTGGCACTGACTGCTGTGGGTGTTTAGCAAATATGGATGGATGGGCTGGTGGTTTTTGTGGGTAGGGTCTGAAATAAAAGAAAAATAGAGGATCCGTGGCAGAATTCATTCTGGTTATGCTGTGTTTTTGTAGGAGGGGTTGGGAGGGGGGAAGGGAGGTTATTTAATTATTTTGCTAAAAGCTTGTTTATGAAACTCACCCCCAGCAGATTTTCCTGAATGGAACAATGGTAAGAAATATTAAAAAGAGGAAAGCGAGTGGAGGGAATTAGCAGAGAGCAGGTGCTTCTGCCCTACATGACATAATTAGATCCCCTAAATGCGTTCAAGATCTGGACTTACTGTTGCTTGCTTGGGTAGCATATTCACTTCAAGGGCAGGGGAGTATTAATTGGAAGAAAACCCCTTAAAAAGAAGCCCAAATGCCTTCCTTCATACATTTTTTTATTATTTTTAGTAACAGGTGCAATAAGCAATGACATCTGGCAAATTCATTGGGTTGGGATCCCCCCAAAAGTGGATTGAGACTTGAGGTTATAATGTAGGGAGGGGGTAAGATCCGCCATAGGGGGGGCTTCTTTGGGCATGTGGGTGTTAAGTGTTGTTCATTATGGTGGGACAATAAAACATGATGCATTGTGGTGTATTTTTTTTTTATAACCCAGCCGAGCTTTGCCCATCTGTTGTCTAAAGGATTTAATAGGCGTTTCCATCCCCAGCTGCTGCCTCTGCTCTGCCTGCTTCCTCACTGCCCTGCGTGGCAGCAGCTCTGCAGTCCGCAATTTTCTTGGGGACACAGTCAAAATCCAGATCTTTCTCTGTAAGAAGCAATGCTCTTCTGAGATGATTGATTATAACCTCCCCCCCATCCTTCCCCTCCTCTTCACAACCCCATAGCAACCGTTCAGAGACATGGATGAAGATGACATTATCTTCTAGTGGAAGTGACTTTTATTTGTATTTCTTTTTTTCTTTTTTTTTCAAATCTCTTCAGTGTATCAGCTGTTAAAGGTAGTTCTCTGTGTCACTGTTTTGGTTACCACCTTTATCCTTTGCATAGCTCAGTGAGTCTTCTGCAGCTGTGTTCTTACTAAAATCTGTTCTGATGATGGTAATGAAAATACCCTACAAGAAAAAATTTTGGTGTATTGTTAATAAAGCTGCCCTATTTCTGCTGATAATCCTTTCCTGAATACTCCAAGTGATCAAAGAGCTAGCTGTAGATGACAAATTCATTTTTGTCTTCATCACCATTTCCTTTTTTCTCTCTCTCTCACCTTCTCAGTACCCCTCCCTCCCCTTTAAATGCAATTGTGCCTGAGATTCCTGAAAATACGGGTGCATTAACCTTTTGCTCCATGTTCTTATAGCCTGATGTTGTGGTCCTAAAGGGTTATCTGCAGCTTTGGTTATGTTTTTTTTTCCTCTCTGCTAATCTTCCTATCTTCCTCCTAAGTGATTAGAGATGTGGGGGTGGAGAGAGAAGAACAGGATGTATTTAGAGGCTTGCTGCTGTTGGCCTCTGCAGTTATTCAACCAGCTGGACAAGGGGGAAAGTTTCCTTTTCCAGTTTTACCATATAACTGATCTTTATAGATAAGTCTCTGCTGTTTGCACGCATGAATGCACATGAAATGCACAATACATGGTGTCATAGAAGCTGGAGGTGGGGGAAGGAGGAAGAGAGATCTTGAAAGTAGCTGATGTCAGTCTGTGTCTCTCTTGTTATACCCGCCCTTGATTAATGGAATAATGCACTGAGGTGAAATTTAACTCAGTATTAAACATACATGGCTAAATATGGAAAGATGCCTTCTGGTCTTCTCGCATTTTCTGTGCTAATCACATTTGGGGGTATGCAGAATGGCATAACCAGTGTGTGGCATGTAGCTCATCCTTATCTTGCTTGTGGAGGGTAAGCAGGCAACCTGCAGCATTTTAGGGAGAGGATAAACAGTGCAGTAAGAGGGCCTGATTCTCCATAATATATTGTGGATTGTGGCATCTTGGTTGCAGTGGCTTACAGATGAAGGAAGTTGTGATTGCAATAATTTGTTTAGAGCTTGACTTTCAAGCTTGCGAGGTTAGGAGGTAATGTCTTGGGATTTTTTTTTTTTTTCAAGAGGAAGAATGAGAAAAAAGCTGGCAAAATGAAACGATGAATAGAAAGAAAGTGTAAGTTGTGTTGCAAAGTCCTGTCCATTTTGCAGTGATCTTCATATCCACCACTTTTATTTGGAATAAAAATTATTGACTCTGTAATGTTATATCAGATAGGTAGGTCAAGCTTTGCTCCCAGATACATTTGAGTTATACAAACGTGTTAACGCTGTTACCTGCTTTTACTGACATCAGAAGAAGGGGTTTTGGGGAGGAGTGAGGGTTCATTCATAGTTCAGAGCAGACTTAGAGAGGGTGCCATGGAGAGAGAACTTAAGGGTAGGTAGAACTCTCTTTGGCTTTCTCTCTGTGAAGTTCATGCTGATTGCCACCTTAAAAGCTGAAAAAAAGTGTTTGCCAGCAGGAACCTACTGGTCCCTGCAGAGAGGTCTGGTTGTGGTATCTGGGACATTAGTGGCACCTGGTGACATCTGGCTGTGGGTGGGCAAAACTGACAGGGAAAAGCCTTCTGTTCAGATTGGTGGGTAACAACTGAAAGTATTGATTGGTCAGATATGCAGAATTTGTCCTGAGCAGCCTTCTGGGCTGGTGCGTCACGCTTGCCGAGGGTGACCGATGACACAGAGAGAGGATTAGGGCCTGTCAGGCAGAGAAGTTAGAAGGGGGATACATGGGGCAGTGCTGAGAAATGGTTGGGCTCGGATCTTTGCTGCTAGTGGGAATGGCAGAAGGACAAAGATTATTTTTAGTAATGCAACATATGAATTTAATGTATCATTTGAGTACCGTACCAAGATGGTTTGCTTTTGTAATAGGTTGAATTTAGAGCACCTTTTCTTGACGTCATCTGGTGGAATATCTTATGGAATCTCTGTGTAAATGATCTCAATTCAAAAGAATAGAAGTAACATCACGATCTTGATGGGTGCACTCAAAAAATTATTTTATAGAACTACCAGTGTAAAAAAATCACTGCTGTGTATATGTATGGATGTGTGGGGCAAGGTTGGTTTATCTCAGTTTGATTGGTACATTCTTTTACAGTTAATTATAGGAGGTTTTCATTGTAATTAACAGTAGTCAGTAAAAGGATGTGTGTCCTATTACAGTAACACACATGGAAACAGTGTGCCTTGAGAAGCCCCAGTCACACTCGATCACGAAGCAGTGTTATAGATTTAGGAATAGATTTTCTTCATGTGGCACTGTTTTACATGAAACCACTTTCTTGTGTATTCCTTACTCTATTTCTTTTTTTTTAGAATTCCACTGTTATCTCTGTTCTTGTGTTTCTTTTGGCCTCACTAACCCCTGTTTCACCCTTGAAACTCTTTAACAGTAATTCATACTGACTGTAGTGAATATTTATTAATGAGTGCAAAGATGAGGAACTGATCTATTTCTTGTGAAGGCCTTCAGCATTTTGGAGGGTTTTCTTGTATTTTCATTTGACAGTCACTGTATAGGCTTTGGTGTCATTGTTTGCTGTAGCACCAATTCAATGCCTAGTTGAAATTTCTAAAATGCTGATTTGTCTACAAGCAGTAAGGCATTGATTCTACGTGGGAGTTACTCTATTCACATTGAGATAAACTTCATGGGAAGTTTAGTGTTGCATATCCATTTTGTTATGTTCCTTTTATTCTGCTTTAAGTCCTATACAAAAAGTCATGTTTGAAACTCACAGCACTTTGACCTTCACAAAAAGTGTACAGGTTCCCTTTTCTGCATTGCATCCCATATAGCTTACAGCTATTTTGGTGTATAACATGTTAATTATATATGAGCCATGAGCCAGGTGTTCAACAGTGTGCTGTTGGGTTATGTAAGACCAGAAATCACTAAATTTGGGTCTTAGTGAGTTTAATAGCCTTTTATTCAGTGAGAGCTTAAACAGGACGTTTCTTTACAGCCTTAACCATCTGTTTCCATGACATTGGCACAAACAGAAATTTGTTAGTTTTTTTCATTTGTCTCTGTCAAATTTGGTTGAAAACTCCAGCTCTATTCAGGGAATGCTGGGTAGTCAATGTGGTCTCAGAAGCCTGGTTTTCTTAGGTAAGTAGGCTAAACAAAATATATCTTCTTCATTCATACTGCTATATTTTTTTTTCCTAACCCAGCATATTGGATCTAGAGAGAATCTAAGGAGTACAGCTTTCTTCCATTTAGCTGTCTAGATGAATATATCAGTGTAAGAGGTGCAAATCATTGCAGTTTTCCTCATGAGCTTTTTAAGCACAAACAAAGAACAAACCAGTATATATCCTAATAATATTTTCATACATATACTTTGCTTTCCTTACGAAAGTTTCTTTCGAAGCAATATGAACCCATACTCTTCCTCATGATAGTCTGTGAAGACTTAAATGTTGGATTTGTAATCATAGAAGAAAGTACTGCAAACAAGTACTTACTTGTACAATTCTTAAGAATGAAATTTTAAGAATTAAATTTTCCCAAGAAGGGTTATGTCATAGTGACAGACATTTAATGGATTATCAAGTAATGGTTGCGAGTTTCGAGAGATTTGGTCTTTCTTAATTTATATACCTTTGACTTTTCAAAAGTACTGTTTGCCTGCTTTACTGACTGAAGTAAATTGGTATTAATTATCCTGCTGCTTGTGTGAACTGGTAAGTTCAGCTATCCCTTTTATGACTTCCACTCTTATTTGGATTGTTTTGTTTACTGTTTCAATTAGCGAATTCCTGTTTGCTAAATGCAGTGAAAATTATTTTTAATTTCCATCCTTCTGAAAACTTTGTAGAGGCATGCCATTAGTCTTTTACTTCATTGTAAATAGCACAATTATTATGAACTTGTGGAAACAGCAGCAGGCTCTGAATTACTGTTTTTCTTTGTAAAGCACAGTAAGCTTTCTCACCCAAGGGTTGTTAAAATTCAGATACTGTCAAATGATTGGGCTCTATGACTATATACTTACATTTCAGATACCAGCAGGAACTATGGAAGGACTGACTTCACAAATAGGGTTCTTGCACTGTTCAAGTGCTTTTCTACTTTTTGTCACTGTTCTAATGTCATTTTGTTCTGCCACAGTGAGAAGGACTGCATTAGGGTGAGGAGAGAGGTTGAAGAAAGGAAAAAAGCTTCTTGTTAAAATTCATCTCTTGAGAGGAATTCTTTTAATCTCTAGAAAATCTGTGATTCTATGAGAAGACCAAGTGTAGTGTTTTAGGTGAGTTCTTACAATTCCTTTTGTAAACTGAGTGGAGCAGCCAGTGTGTATGTTTTGGATTCTCCAGCATTGCAATGTTTTTCAGTATACCATAAGTTTACTCCAGACATTACATTTTGGGAAGTCTTTAATGTTGTGTGCTTTAGAGAGTTAAACCCTAATTGTGATGACAATAATAAATGTGATACACACCTAAAAATTAGCAGATAGGTACTATAGAACAAATGTAGATGGTGGAAGAATTCCAGCTTTCAGAAGAAAATTGAAAGGAAATGAGAAGTTTGGAAGTGATACCTTCTGAAGTAAAGACATTTCATGAGGGCTGCACTGTGCACATAGGAGAGTAGTCATAATAAGATAAGGTGGAAGCCTAGATGTAGATTTCCATGAAGGTACAGTAAAAGCAGAGACATGATGAATGCTCATGTAGTGAACCTCTTAAGATGCTAAGATACTGTAATTTGCCCTTATGAAGTCAGTCCATATTTTAAGTTGAGCTGACTTCAGTAGAAGGATCATCAAGTCTGGGATAAATAAATGAGGGTGGATTTTTTTGGTTGTTGTGGATTGTCCCATTAAGAAATATCCCAGAGAAATTTTCTGGTTTTTTTAAAGCAAGCTCAAGATGTTTTGCAATCCTAGTCAATAATGCTGTTCATTCTGCTTATGGAATATGAGGAGATTGTTTCATTTCCAGTTCATGCATAAACATTATGTTTTTCTACAAAACAGCCATAATGATCTGTAGAATAACATGAATAATTTGTTGTAAATAGTGTTCTTAATGAACTTCAACTGTCTTCATCTGCAGTGTCTGTAAATGCAGAGTGATTTCCTTTAAATCCTTAATTGTTTCAGATTTTCTGGCAAACAGCTATTTATATCTCCTTTCCCCCAACTGTCTTTACCTCACTTATGGATTGGTTGCACTTATGCAGGATTCAAAGATTTGAATTATACTCTTGAATGTAGTCTGTTTGGTATATTGCATAAGAGCATTGCGTTCTGCTTGGATCATTGTGCAAGCACTTCCAACACAGATGTTTACAAGTTCAAACCAGAAATTCAGTTTTCCTGGACAGTTTGGACATGATTCCAGTGAGCGTCCTAGCTTGGTAGATATAAGTTTTCCGGAAAGTCTTTTTAAAAGGTATACAAGTGTGACCAAATCAAACTTGATTTAAAATGCCTACTTCTAGAGCATATTAATATTGTTCATCCAGTTTAATTTTACTTATTATGCATTTAACTTGAAATAGGAATATAATTTTTAATGAATTAATTACGTTTACAGACTAGAAACATTACTAATAAAAATATGTTTAAAGCCACACTAAAAAAATTACCCAGAAGATTTTTTTTCCATTACTTCATAGCTTTCAAAAGCTGGGTTTGAGTGGAATTTAGGTGGAACAGCAGAATTTGTTTTGATTCCTTTCTTAGAAGTGCATTACTGGCTATTGATGTAGCTGCAAGCACTTTGTTCTTGGATGTGTCATTTGTGGCAGAGATGCCTATCAGGGTGCTGTTGTCCTGTGGACTGCATAAACAGGAATGCACTCTTTCTTTTGCCATAACCTTGGGATAAACTTTTTAAAGGCAATTAAACGCAAGTGTGTCATGAGACTAAGGACAGAAAGCAGTATGGACAAAGAAGGTAAATGATGGTGTGTGTTAAAGCAAATCCAGGTACATTCTCTTGCAAGTGGTGCTGTTGCCTTCCTAGAGGGCAGAGTAACCTTCAGGCTGGTGCAGGTGGCTGATGCATGCTCTATGCTGGAGTTGGTAGAATAGAACACTTGCCTTGAATTTTTAGTGCTCTTTGTTTTATTTTGAGGAAATTATTTTATTATTTCCTGAAGGCCACAGAGACATATCAGGCCCTCTGATATAAAGTAGCCCTACAACTGCCCTAAATAACTCCTTCATGGAGCACTAATGTCCAAGCTTACTGTTTTGCACCCCATGGCTGTGCCAAGCAGTTTCTGGCTTTTAGACTTTTGTTGGACCTACTTTGGCTTCCTTGATAAAGGTTATTGCCTGCTTAGAAGGACAAGGAATACTTTTTAATTTTTTTTTAGATAAGCAATTTTAATTTGGGATGGGGTAAGGTTAGACTAGAAGGGACCATTTGCTCACCACAGATAACAGGCTGCTTTTCAGTTTTTTAGCTAATAATCCACCCAGTGATTTGATAATCAGTGATTTGATAATTAAGGAGTTTGGAAGAAAGTCAGTAACTTGCCAGCTGCTGACAAAAGGAGATTATTGCTGGTGAAAACTTTGCACTGAGATTTGTGAATCAACTTACAGCAGATGGGTTAATGCAGGGTGCAGGGGAATATTCAGGAGAGAAATCATCATCAGGTGGCTTGGGGTAGGGTGCAAGTACTATCTATTTTTCTTTCTCGTTTAATGTTCCAACACTATGTGGGAATTATATAATATTTCCATAACATGGTAACATTTCCGGTGAAGTACTTACATTTAATTTTTCTATTTTTTTGAAGGAAAACTGTTTTCAGGCATCCATTTAGTAAGTGCTTTTCTGGCTCTCTGCTTCTACTTACAAAACAACATGCTGTCTTTATATCCTGAGGCTTTGCAATTTTGATTTGCTGTCTTTTGCACTATATGCTTAATGTGGGAGAAGACAAATCAGTGTGGTAATGTATATATTTTTTAATGTCTACATTATATTTTTTAATGTCTACAGAATGTGTATTAACACATTCTGTTTTTGCAGTGTCATTCCTCTGTGTGCTCAGCTTTAAATGCTATAAACTGACTCCTCTTGTATTTTACCTATTGACTGCAGCAGAAGCAATGGAGGAGATGGTTTCTAGAAGAAGCAAACTGGACTGGACCAAAAATATGTTAATTTTCTATTGTTTGTCTAAAACCTACTCTTGGAACTATTAAGTGTTAGTATGCCAAAATGAACAGCAGCTGCAAATGACAATGTTGCAGGTCTTCATACTGACCCAGCAGGAAATGATGATGAAATTTCTTGGCTCTTTACCTTCTTTCATTTTTTTTTCTTAATTATTTTATGTGTGGCTAGCAGCGTAGACACTAGGTTTCTACACAGATATTCCTATTGGAAAAGTGATTGATTTGTTGCTTTGGTCCAGGATGAGGCACACCAAACCCCAGGTTCATCATGTTGGCTCATCTGCCCTACAGGAATATAATTTATAAGGAAGAGAGACCTTCAAGAACATATTTGCAGCTCAACAGGAGCTGGAGATGTACAGTTTCCCTTTAAAAAATTCTGTTAAAAAGAAATGTCCTGCTCTGGTGAAGCCCGGGCTCATCTAGTGTAAGGTTTTGCTGAGACTAATGTTTTGTTGCATTTGCATTAAAACACAAGTTTAAGTGGGAAAATAGGACTTCATATCCCAAATCTTTGTTGCATTAAATATTCTGTGTGGGATGCTAAAAATTTTCTGATGTCTTTTGCTGATTGTTTGCCAGAGGATTAGGTTACTTATCATGCCAGCCATTTGCCCTGGGTGAGTTTCATTCAGTGATTGTGTGAATTCCTTTTAATAAGTGTGACCTGTCCCTAAGATTAAGGAATGGATTTGACTGTGTAAGATTTTTACCACAGTGGACGCTATTAATCTCTCCCAGTATTTTATTACAAACCTCTCATCATATTTTCAGATTCTGAATGATGGGTAGCTTGGCTGTCATGTTGAGAAAACGTGCTGGCAGCAGGTACAGGTTTGGTCTATGTTTTTCTTTTTGAAGTCCTCATCATCTGTTTTTTTTTGGTTTGCAATTTTGTGGTTGCATTTTTCTTTTGGTTGGTTGATTTTTCTTTTGGTTGCTTTTGGGATTTTGTTTGTTTATCTTTGTTTTAAACTTTGGCTCTTCAAAATGGAAACTGATCCAAGGATTGTCATCCTAATTTATAGGCTACTAGACATATTTGGTTCTTTCTACAACTGCAATTTCTTAGAAAAAATTAATTAATACTCTAAGAAGGTATTTTCAGAAAACTTTTAAGGATGTTACAGTTCCAAGGCTGAGACCCTTAATTGTTTAGGCTTTATTTAAATAGGTTCATGTTTACTGCTAGAAGAGCTGACAGAAATACTCAAGGATGTAGCCCATATCTAAATAAGCGTATTTTCAGATTTTTTTTTCCTTAAGTGTATAGTTATGATCGACTGAAAAACAAGGTAGTTTTATGGCTGTCTCCTACTTAGAAGATGCTTTGTCTTTGGGAAATTATTACTGATGTCCTTGGAGAATTATTTTCTTATAGGTGTATTTTTTTCTTCCACATTCCACATATCTTGCCTAGTTTGTGAGCTGAGGGGAAAGATAATTTGTGTTCCATTATCTACATGTAATCCTTTTCATGCCAAGGCACTAATCCTAGTCAGGCCTTTGTGTATGAACAGGAAGTTCCGTTTAAATATAGGAAGAAGCTCCTCCACTGTGAGAGTGGGTTGCACCTGGCACTGGTTGCCTAGAGATGTTGGGAAGTCTCCTTCCTTGTATTTATTCAAATCCAGACTAGACAAAGCCTTGAGCAGCCACTCCAGTTGACTGTGGTTTAACCAAGGGTGTTGATCTAGATGATCTCCAGAAATCACTTCCAGCCTCAACTCTTCTGCTATTCTGTGTTGTCCTGTGCAGCTAAACTGTAGCTTGCTCAGTGAACTGTTAAACTAAGAAACTCTGTATTCTCCAGTTTTGTACTCAATATTTCCCTGCTGCTCCTGCTCTTTCTCTGTCTCTTGTCCCTTGGACTAGGTGAGGACAATGTTTCTGACTCATTTGGAGCTGTCTGTGCTGCTTGTCCATCTTTTTCCTTTCTCTCCAAATACATTAAGGATTGAATCACAAGTGAGCTTTCCATAGTGGGAGAGATAGTTTGAATCTCTTAAGGTTTTTTCCCCAGACATTCAGCAAAATCTGTAGAATCTTAGAGACTTCCTTTACCCTTTCATACTTGGTTGGAACTTGATAATGGGTTCTGATGTTATGAGGGAATTGCAGACAGACAGCCTGAACGTTTAAATTTTATTTCCTTTAAAAATCAGGTTAACAGAAAGCTGTCCTAAACAGCACAACTTCTCTAATCTTCACTTTGTTTTGAGGGCCATGAGGTCCAGCTATGGCAGATCGCAATTGCCATAGCAGCTATCTTGGCATCTTGGCTAAGACTCTTACACCAAAGTTAGAATGAAAAGGTGGTGCTAAAAGAACATTATGATTCCCTAATGCAGGGGGAATCCCTATACAGCTTGGCAGGCTGGATTCCTGCCTACTTGCTGCTGATAGAGCAGTGCAAAGCAGGGGTGATGGAGACTTGAACTTGGTCATTTCTGTTTGCAGGCTGAGCTCAGTGCTCGGGGACTGTGGGAAGAAGGGAGCCCTCTCTGTATTTCCTCCATGTATCCATTTTGGTACAGTGGCAGTATTTGAAGTAGTCCTTTCCTGCAGAAAGCTGAGAGGAAGACTGAGAGCTGTTTGTGTGTTTGCAATGCCTGTCTGTACAGAATCGTCACCAAGGACAAAGCCAAGTATTATATTAGAACTTGGCAATGGCACAGGCACTATCGCCCTATTAAACGCATGCATTTGTTTTTTTGTAAAGACACGGCTATGAGTGGCACAGCTTTTAAGATTCCTTACACTTTGTGAGCACCAGCCTTCAAGTTTGTCATTAGCCTTCGAAGCTAATTAAATCTACCCTATTCCCCCCAAACTTCCCACTCCTGTAAATCAGCAAAGCTTGATTAAAATCAGTAATCATCGACAATAAAGAATGATCTGTCCTAGAGTTTCTAGGTTTTGTCCCATGCTGCTTTTCTTCTGGGCCTGTGGTATATTTCATTGCTCGTATTTATGAAATTGCATCTCTTTTACTTCTGGTTGTTTCCTGATTGCCATGAAGACATTACTTAGGCAAATTCCCCACTCAGTTACATCTGTGCAGTCTCAGTAACTTCAAGGCTTTCCTCACATTTATCTGAGAGGGAAGTTTGACTCATGAGCAAGCTTCTCATTGATGGCAGCAGAGGCAGACCTCTGGCAGTGTTCTAGTTAAGAGCAGCCTAGGAATCTCTGCAGTGAATATTCAAGCAAATTAGAGCACTAAGTGGAATGATACTGTAAGCAAATTCAATTCAAACTGAAAATACAGGGCCAGCATTTTACAAATTACTGTATTTCATCCTTAAAGCAGAAGTCTGTCTGCTCAGCTAACACACAAATTAAGGCAAGCAAATGTTTTATACTTTTAGTAGTAATTCTTCTCTAGTATTCATACATACCTGTACTGAAATTACCCAACCAGCCTGCTTTAAGTTTCAGGATGGAGAAAATGTCCTTACATTTGTCATTACTGCATCTTTGCTGGGGAAAAGAGCAACCAGACTACTGGCATGACTGGGACAGTTGCCGTCTTCATTACCAGGTGCTTTGTCCTGCTCAGAGAAAATGCTGCAAAAATAGGCAGGGTTTCTGTATCCGTGTCCTTAATGCTGTCAGCACTATTTCTCTTATCACCACTGAATTAGATGAGTTATGGCTGCACAGCCTCTCTAGCTCCACCAGTTCTTACTTATCCTGAGTGCTTTGGTGCCTCTGACTCTGTGGAACCAGGTGGACTGTGGGCTGCTTCACAAGAATTCAGAGCAACCTTGATTAGAATAGCAAAATTAACATCATATTTACTGTTCAGGTAAACAGCATATTTACTGCTCTACTGCAAATTTCTGATGAGTTCATCAGAGTGGAGAAACTCGTGTGCTCTAGGTCTTTTTTTTCTCATTGCAATGGTGGGGATTGAACACATGGCAAGGCCAAGGATACACATCAAAGGGTATGTGTAACTTGCAGTTGCGGGTGGAATTCTAGCTCTGGTGGGTAGTGCTGTTCTCTTCTGGCACAAAGAGCAAAGAACAGAGGGCAGTGAAGGTTGGAGAAGCGAACCAGAGCACCTAAGAACATTGTCCTGTCTTCCCCATCTTCTACCTTATTATTTACTTGTAGCAGTTGTGCCTTTGTTTTGGTCTCTTGATAAACTCTGCATAAGCTACAGATCAATATGGTGTGTCAGATGTGGATAAGCTGAGAATTTTTATACATAATGCATTGTACGTTTTGTGTATGGGAGACTTCATTTCAGGGTTGGTTTGGGTTTTGTGTGTGTGTGTGTACACAAAATACCAACTTTCTGCTTGATCTTGTGGAGTTCTAATTCTCTTGTGCAAGATTATTCTGTACTCTCAAGGCTCTTTGGATTAATGGTACTGAACTTTTCAAAGGGTTGGGTCACTGTTTGTACTCTTGTGATCTCTAAAATGCTACAGAGTCCTTGCTGGGACATTTCTTGGCTTTGAGAGTAGTAGAGATGTGTACAATACAGGGTCTGTTCATGTCATTGTGCAGTTGTAAGGCAGATTATTCAGAAACAATAACTATGTAGTCTTCACTGGCCTTAACAGGCTCAGTCACTGACTTTGGGTGGAGCCTTTGACTAGTAAAAAATTATATATATATATATATATATATGATGCCCTGCTGTGATGCCCTGCTGTAAAACTAAGATAATTCTTGACTTCCCTTTTGAGACTGACAGAGTTAGCTAGCTAGCATAGATAACTTTTTCAGAAATAAAAAGCATCATGAAAAGGCCTGAATAGACCCTACTGTTTTGGTCTAGTGGTTTCTCTTTTTCCTTTTTATGTTTTTTGTTTTGTTTAACCTCCTGAGAATAGGCTGGACCATACAGCCTGGTCTGTTCAGGTGATGATATCTGCTTAGATTACATTTGTCTTCCATAGCTTCTCTCCTTTTATTTACTGAAATACTGATACATAAATGCTGAAATTTCTGTGTCTGCATTTAAAACTAAAGTTGTTCTAACTATCTAATAAAATGGAAAAATTGCTTTGATATTCCCATTTTGACAATATGTGGCTATGCTGACTTTTGTTGCTTCTTTCCTGAGGGGAATTTGTCCCTGATCTCTCAAACAAAATGTCACTGAGTAAAACTATGTATGATGCTGTGTGTTCTAGTTACAAAAGATTTATAACTTGGTCACTTTTATTTATGCCTCCGTGGAGCTGGTGGAATTCTACTGCAGTGTTAAAATGCAGCAGTTTCATTTTCCTGCAGGCAGCAGCCCTCTGGTGGTGTGCGGGTTTTTTTCTCCCCTTTTTTTTTTTTTTTTTTTTTCATTTTAAGTAATTTTTGGAGATTCAGATAATTTGAGGTACTTTCAAAGGCTTCTCTATCAGTCTAAGCTGCCACATGGTCCCACATCTCCTCTTTTCTAGTCCTCACCTCATCACTACCCCCACCTAAATTCGCAAGTGGGATGTAAAAGACAAAGAAAGGTTACAAAATTAATCCCGTGGGTAATACCAGCAGTCTTATTTGGCAAACTGATATTTACCAAATACTGTATCTGTAAGTTTCAGCTCCCAGAACTACTGCCTGGAAAGGCTATAGGTCGGTGTGAAGTGGGTGGCTCAGCTCCGGGGTTATTCTGAAGACTAGACTGTTAGGAATGCAGGCATTTCTGAGGAGGCTGCTGATGAACTTGAAAATTGAAATATCAAAGAATTTTTCTAAGGGGTGACCTTAGGAGTCTGTTACATGGGCGTTGAAGATAGTCATGTTGTAAGTTACTGTCTGGAAAAATTACTTTGGCTAATGGGGAAGGAGAATCTTCTCATCCGTGCCTTAGGAGTGAAATTTACCCTTTTGCTAGTATGAGATTTAGCTATAACTTGAGTCCCACTTAAGACCTATTTTGAAGTACTAAGTGGTGTTCCGGGATGTGAAAATGGGAGTTCAGAAAACAGATAAAATACTGCTCCTTACTGTTTTTGAGATAATAAGCCAGAGTTCTGTGCAAGTCAATTTTGAAATTACTAAAGCTGTGCCAGGGATGCATTTGGCTTGTTTCCTTTCCAGGACTACAGTAAATGTCAAAATCATGCTGTATCTGTGACTGTGCTACTGCGTAAATACCCTGTAGGAAGACATGCAGTTTCATTAACAATTGAATGCTGAAAGGTTTAGGGCAAATAATTCCAGTTAAGGTTAGTTGTTTTAAAATATACTTGGTTTTGACTGTGGTGTTTGAAACCTACTGTGTGTCTGTACAGTAAACCGAAGTTACTACTTAGGTTTCTGTGGGTGTGGTTTTTTGTTTGTTTGTTTGTTTGTTTTTTTTTTTTTTTTTTTTTTTTTTTTTTTTAAAAGAAGAATGGGATTGGTAAATCACTAATATACAGAATAACTTCTGTTATTTTTAGTGATGGACAGTGGTTGTGTTGTATGAGCCCTTGACAATATTTGGTTGAACTTGATACTGTGGACAGCAGATTATACAAATTTGAGGCCTTACTTGATAATACTTTAGGTCCCTTGTGGTGTAATTGCTGGAAATTATCAAGAGACATTTGTGCCAGCTAAGATATATGATGCAGAAGTGTTATTTCACCCGTGATGCTTTTGGGCATGTAAATCTTGGCTCTTTTTGCTGGGTTTGCCTCGGTCAGGAGGCAAAGGTCCAGCCTAGTGCGCAGTTTGAGGGCAGAGTCTGACCCATGCAAAGAGCTCTCGGTGCATGTGGCTTAAATATTAGAGGGGCAGTGACAATTTATGACCTTTAATGCTTGCAGTTAACATGGGAGAATAGGAGAGGTTAAGGCATCACTCGTTCTTGCCTAACCCACAATCTCCAAAATAATGATTTTATTTTATGCTTATTTAAATCCCTGTTTGTGATTTAAAACATTGCACTGTAACACATGGTGCAGTAGGTTACTGGTCATTTTTTGGAGGCAGAATAAAAATTGATTATCGCCTACTCAAGCATGTTTAAAAAGAAGAAAAGGAAAAAAAAGACCTTGGGCCCTTAATTTTTTCTTTTCTTCAGCATGCTTGTCAATTTGGCAGTGAGAGGACTAAGTGAACAGCTTTCTGCCATCCAGTGGAGAAGGTTACAAATTTTTAAACTAAATCCACAAAAGAATAACAATGCAAAAGCTTCAGTAAGGAAATGAACTTCTTAAAAAATTGAATTTTCCCTGTTTTGCCACAAATTTATGGTAGTTCAAAGGTTTAAATTTTAAGAAAATCAAAAATTGAATTACTAGGCTGTGGGTGAGGTGAAAGCGAGTCATATTTCAATTCAAAAAGGAAAGTTGTCCTCCTCCACCCCCACTGATTATTCCAAATACTTTTTTCCTAATGAAAATCTCAAAATATGTTTGTTTCCAGTCTAAAAATGAATCCAGGTGGTTTATGGCCATTGCTCCAGGTAGGGTGTTGAACTTGATAAGACTTTTGTGTTGGTCCTAACACAGCTGTACCTGCATCCTAGGAGAAATTTAAATCACCAAGACTTTATTCCCTAACCTTAACACAAAAGCGGGTGATTACAGTGTCAGTAGCCTGGCTCTAATGTGCAATTTCTTTGGTTTCTTATTGTCTCTTGACTTGCAAAAATACTGAGATTTGAAAGGAAATGGTTTAAATCTCATTTGTTTTCTTACTGGTTCTGGTTTTGTGGCTGGGTACACTGTGACCTTTGCAATGCAGTTCTTGCCATTCAGTGTTTGTCTTGCTGTGAACTTGCATAGATGTGCTGTTTCTCCACATTTTGGAAGTTGTGTAAGGCAAGGGAATCCATATGCAAAAGAGTATTTAAATATCAACTTAAACCCACATTATCTTGCAATTTTGGGTTATGACTGGCTGTTTTACTTGGTAGTCTAAAATTCTCCCTGGTCATCAGGTTTGTACCATTTGTATTTTGTACCATTTGTTTTTTGTTCAAAGAGATTGTGTTTTACATGAAAACTCTCACACAATGATGGGGGAGATTTATGTTCCTGCTACACTTTTTTTGTTTCTTGTTGCAATTCTGGTCCTTCACTGACGTTTCTTTGGATTTACAGCAATTTGACACAGCAGAGCAGTACAGTATCCTACTATGGACCTTGTTGCCTTCCGTGTGTCCTTACAGGAGTCACCATACTGAAGTCAGCAAATGGGTGCTACTGGCAAGCTGTTTTAAGTGAGGATATTTTGTAGCTGCTCTCCTAAAACAACCTCAGCAAAGACTAGGCCATAAGCAGTAAAAGGTATAGATAGAAATATTAGTCAAATACGATTTGATTTTAAGCTATACCAGAGAACCCCACCCCTTGATGCTTTCTCTTGTCAACTGTGAAGCTTATTTAAAATGGCATATACTGCTGAAGAGAAGCACTTAGGAATTGAAATGTAAGTGGGTGACAAAGAAACAATACATATGCAGCAGCTTTTTTTTTCCCTTCAGTTTTGTTTTTGCATCTCAGTCATAGTAGCAACTATTGACAGTACTGAAAGTAACTTTTTTGGCTTTCTTATTTCTCTGGTGCTATATTAAACCTTTATTCTTTGGCATTCAGAAAGTCAGTGGTATAGGATCATCTTACTGCTCACTCTTTGATTTTTCACTCTTTCCCTGTGGCAACTTTCCCTGCTGGATGCATGTGGATTTAGCTTGATTCCCAGCCTTGCCAGCAGCATTGTAAAATTGAACTGTAGCATTTGAAAATACTGCTCTATTGAAAAACAAGCTGGAGCAATCCAGACTTGGATTTGAAAGGGAATGGAAAGATCTTGATCCATGCTGCTTTGCAAGCTCAGCACCACAGAGTGTGATTGACTGTAAGCTCACTCATATTATGAAACACTGAAGGGAATTTAATGTAATAACAGGCTGGAAAAGTGGGATATGTGAGATCATGAAGAAGCCCAGAGTATGTCTCTCTCCACAGGCAAATTGGTGCTTTGCTTATGCTGTTGTTAAAATGGCTTGATAGCTCTGAGGTTATTGAGTCTTTGGATTTCCATTGCTTCACAGTTTCATCATGGGTTACTCCAGGAACAGCCTGAGTTTGTATCCCATAATCTCAGTTGGGATTGATTTATTTTGTGAGTGTAACTGAAAGATCAAATTTGGTGACTATGGGCTAGATCCTCAACTGGTGCTGTTGGGTTAAGAGCCTTGGAGTCCATGCTGCTGGACTAACTCTAGTTATGGATTTGACCTTCTATATAAGGGCAGAGACTAAAATTTTTAAATTGGGAAAGTGTCTAGATGCTGGATTTTCTTATTTCAAACATTGGTACTTGAGAAAAGTACAAAACTGCATGCATTATGAAAGGTTTTGGTGTCTGAAATTTTAGATACTGCACCTTTTCTGCAAAGAGGTGCACGTTTGTTTCAGTTTTTGAAAAGACCTTTCTGTAACCTTGATTTTTTTTTTCTTAACTTTACGTAAGTGATCTCTGAATTTATAGTAGCTGTATTCCTATGTTGATACAAGAGCCACAGCTCGAATATTGCCTCTGTTCTGAGCTATCCACAAAGGCCCACAATTCTTAGACAATTGACCTTTGGGCCTAGAATTCTTACACTTGACCTCTAATCCAGAAATTACTTCTTTTTGTCTCAAGAGAGCTCAATAAAAATCTGTATGATGAGGTTTATTTTATCTGGCTGTCGTCAGCAGGAGGTGGTAAGGAAGGGGAAGTCAGTAGTTCAATTCCTTGCTGGAATTAAATCCTTGAGAAAATAAGAACAGTGCTTTATTTGAAGTTTACTTGGTACCTTCCCACTATTAGCTTTCTGCACATCAGACTTCCTGATTTTTGTACTTCGTTTTCATTAGAAGGCCTATCAGAATTCTCAAAATTGTTAATTTTGCATTAATACTCATTAATGAGGAGTCATATGGTGAAACACACACAGTTAAACAGAGGTACTTTTGTCTGCAGGTAATATTTTGAGGCTTAACCATCTTTGAATTTCAAGAGAGTAAGTATAGAAAAGTGTTTATTTTGTTCCAGAACTGTACATAACCACATACTTACTTCTGTAAAAGGGCATGTCTTTTAGATCTGTCTTGGACATTGTCCAAAATTTCATGCTATTTTATACCATCAGCTTAGTTCTACTTGTGCATGTCTATGCTGCAGTTTCTAACCAGGCAAGAAAGCCCCAGACTGCTGTGGTGGGTCAGGATGACACTTGGATTTACTAATTTTAAAGGGTCTTAGTTATCTGTGTTCTGCCCTGCTGTCAATTTTAGATGGTCTAGTTCTTAATGAGCACAACAGGAATGCTGTGACAAAAAACAAGGTTTTTTGTGTCAGACCAGTGTTCTCTCCTGTTACAGTATGGTGTAGTAGATTTGTCCAGTGGTCAGTTTTAGAAATGCTGCAGCAGCTGACTTCTGAATCACCAGTAATAGGATTTTTTTTTTTTTTTCCCCTGGTAATCACGTTCTATCTGCCTGTGTTAAAGATTACTGGTTGATTTTTATTCTAACATAGGGTATGAATCTGTTCCCAATATCTGTCTGTACTTCGGATGGATGTGATTCTATGTTGCGTCAAATGAATGAAAAGAAGCATTAAAATCCTTTATTCCTTTTCCTTCCTTCTGTGTTTAAAACTCTACTCCCTTTTGTTTAGTAGAGAGAACACACATCCTGGTGTTAAGGGGGCATTCTTAATGTATCATCTCTATGTTTCATCATCCTGTATTTCTCTAACATTATGTAGTATGTCTCCTTTAAGTGTGATCATCAAAACTGACAATTTGGATATTTTGATTCTATCCTGGTATGTTCCTCACGCACTCAGTGTTTTTGCTGCTGATCACTTAATGTTACCTATTTCTACTGTGCCTTTTTGAGGTCAGTGTTCCAGTCGGGAATGTATCATTGATTTATACATTGGCATTATCTCATTCTAAAGTACAATTTTAGATTTGATTGTTCAACATTTTGTTGTCAGTTTTGATTACCTCTTCACATTGAGTTGATATTTTGATTATGCTGTCTGAAGTAATGGTAAGTCTTTTCTTGAATGACTCCGGTTAACTTGAGAGTCACAAATGTATATCACTACTTCACATTAGTCTTTCTGTTATGCATTTATTGACACTGAATTTCATCTACAGTTATGCTTTCTTTCCACCAAGTTTTGATATTTTGTTGTTTTAAGTGCTTAAGTGAGACTTAAGTATTGGTCTAGTGCTATCCTACTGTGCAGGGGTAAATTTCACCCTTTATGAACTGATGCATCCTGTCACATTAATCAGGGATGTACTGTGGATTTCCTAGGGCAATATGAAGGATCAAATTTCCCAATTAACCCCTTCAGAACTGAATTAAATGCTGATGCCACAGAATGTGGCATAGAATGTGTACCACAAACTTAATGTGTCATGATCTGTGCTTTTGGTGATCTATTTTAGTGTGACCATAGAGGAAACTTCAGCAGTAGCAATCTACAGGATACTTGAAATATCCCAAGGTTGAAAAGATCACAACTGGTGTATCCATGTGTTAGAAATTTGTAGAATTTTCTTTTGTTGCTTCCTCTATTTGTAAAAAAGGTTTTTGTCAATCCATAAAGGTTCCTCCAAGCTAAAACAATAAGTTTGAAGGGACTCATTTATGCCTACCTATCCTTTTCCTTTTATTAAAAGGAAGATCCATTTCTTCTTTGCTGTTTCATGGAAGAGTTTCTAAGTAGGTGAGATGGACGTGAGCAGGTTTGATTTCTTTCATTATCTCTGATTTTGAGAGTAATTTCTTGACACTTCTGTTTTGTCACCTGTAATGTTGATAATGGGCCTTACACAAACTTCTTTGAAAGTTGAAGACTCAGTGTACAATAGAAGCTAAGGATCTTTTTTTTTTTTTTAAATATAGTGTTTTGTAATGTATAATGGGGTCTGCTGATGTCTGATTTGCTTTTTGTTGTTCACTGAAAATACCAAGAAACTGACAGAACAAATAAAGCACTTCTCTTCCATATACCCTAAATAAGGGTGAAAATGCTCTAAAGATGATTCTTGCTGCTTCCCCAAAATACCCAAACAAAGTAAAATTGCAGTATAAAGGGTATAAAAATGTGAATAGATGGAAGAATGATTTTCATCCCTTCAAGATTATCATTATTATTATTATTATTATTATTATTATTATTATTATTTTGGTGTTTCTGCTTTGGGAAGAGGACTTGTTGTGTTCAGTGATCACTGATTGCTGTAAAATTGGAAAACTGTCCAGCTGTTCAGTGGATGCTTGTCTGATCATGGAAATCCTGCTTATGAAGTAGAGCAAGGGGAAAAGGCAAAACATGCTGGTATCTTAGTGGATTTAGTTTTACACAGTAGCATCTGCTAAACATGCAGTGACTCTTTTACTTAGCAATTTAGACTAAACCCCATAATTATTTAATGAGCAACGTGCCTCTTTCTCTCCCTTTTGTTTTGATCCCTAACCCCCAGAAATGCTGGCTACAGGATCTCTGTAAAGCATGGCTTACGATGTGTGCCTGCTGCCCACCCTGGGTATTGTGTATGTTGTTTTGATTTATTTATTAGCCTTTATTTTTTTAATCTGTGAAAATTTTGTAGGCAAGGAAGGAAGAAACAGGATCTTTAAATGACAACCCACAGCTTCTCTTAACTAGTGACAGATGCCTTCTGACGTGACATTTTAGGGACTCTGAGACTCCTGATAATAATATTTGTGGTTCAGGAATGACCTTGCATATCAGAAGGTCTCTGTCTATCCTGCATGTCATAATGAGTTAAACATCGTGGTGAAACAGCACAAAACCAAAGCGCTGTGTCTGGCCTCCTGCAGCCTCTTTATCCCCTTGTTACCTTTAGGAAGAAAATGGATGCATCTTTCTAGAGAATAAGGAAAAATGTTGCTGAAAGCAAATAGCTGTTGTGTGTGCTGCTTATAACAGTCCACAGGCTATGCTGACAGAACTACAAGGAAGCTGTTAGGAAGCCTGTTCAAAACCTTGCAAAAAAACTTCTGGACACAATAAATCACTTGTGTCTTAAGCGATTCTAATTAAAAACTAAAAATTACTTATAATTGCCTTTTAATATTAACTTTTATTTATGGTAGTATATGGAAAGCCAAATGAAAGTTGGATTTTCGTTTCTAGAAGCAACTTCTCCAACTTACTTAAAACAGGTCATGCTCATTTGTGTCAACATTGCCATCAGTTGCTCTCAGAGAATGGTTATGCCATCAGACCTGAGAATCATGATTTAGATTCAGCAGTAGAGAAGAGCAACATCTGAATTACATGTAACTGCTCAGGAATGCTATTTTTTAATTAGAGATTTAAGGTTATAAAAATAAGATCTAACTGGCGAGGTGTACCAAATGATGCATTTGCTTTTAATGAGATTCCAATACAACTTTTTGAGTTATTCCCCAATGTTGCAGTGTGAAGCTTTGCTCTGATAATGCTTCAGCTTTGAAATGAGTTCCCACCAGTGTGAACTCCTTATCTGAGGCATGAGGCTAGGCCACTCTCTTGCAGTCACTGCATTGGCTGAAATTTCCATGGAAACACAAGGTCAATGGGAGTGCTGCATATAGCAAATGATCTCAGGAAAAGAAGTAGGAAGGGAACACCCCAAACTGATTTTATTAAAATATTTTTCTTTTCACCTTATCTGAAGTGAAACCTTTCCTGCATATCATGTTGGACCTACAGGTTCTGCCTCTGGGACTTGCTGAAGTCATAAATCAGGAAGACTCTCAGAGTTTTGTCACTTTCTTTTCTTCTTTAGTAAGGATAAGTGAGGGGTCTAAAGCATCCTTCTCTGCTGAGTTTGGTGTGAAGGAATATGTTTTCAGTTCTTGTTGGTAAACAGGAAAATTACCTGTGGTAGTGAGGAGCCTGTGCTTCCAGAGGTGATGTCTCCCTGTAGGTGGCTCCTGAGCAGGCCTTGCTATTTGCATTGGCCTGGTATTACATGCTGTAGAATAAAAAAGTGTGCTTGAAACCGAGCTCTACCCTGCCAGTCATTCACTAATTCACGGCCTCTGAGATATTCAGTGACATATGTGAGAACAATTCCTACTCTGGGCTGTATTAGCCCAGCAAGAGACTTGTAGCTGACCTCTCCCTGTGGTTTGTTTTCCTCTCTGAGTAAAGGTAATCCACAACAGGAAGTTGGTCTTCAGAACAGACACTTCTGTAGTTTCAGTGATGATGATGATGATGATCTTCTGTTTTTCCAGGAAGTCTGTGCTGACTCCTTGTCTAGTATGGAAAGTTAACTGAATCATTAATTTAATTCAAGAATTGTTTTCTCTTGAAAACAATTTGTTTATGATGATGCAAAATGGGAAATACTTTTTTTCTAGAATCTTCTCTTCTGTTCTCTTCTGTACTGAGTCATGTGTTGGGAAATTATTCACTTCCCCCCTCCTGAAGTCAGAAGGAAAGTGAGGATTTAGTTTCACAAAAAGGTCAAACTGGTAGGGAAACCATAAGCTATAGGTTTATCTGATGTAAGTGCAGTGTGTCTCTCTTGAGGTTAGGATTGGCTTCCGTCAGTACAGGATTCACTTAGTGCTGGGATGGATGCGCCTTTCACAGAGGAGAGTTAATACAGAAAGAACTTTCTGAGAAAGATTGTTCTGTTCTCCGGTTTTGTTACCCCAGTTTTTAAAGTCTTATAGCTGCTAAATAACTTAGGGTCTTCAGTTCATCTAAATATTTTTTTCTTGATGTTTTATAATACAATAGGAACTTAATTTACTCTTTCTAGTAAATTCTCATTTTATTGCATAAGTACTACTCAGATTCCTGTAGTCTTCTTTCCTACTTTATGGAATTATGAATCTAATGGAGACTCATTAATGTGAGTCAGAATGCCCCTTCCAATCTGACACTTAAGTCTCTGTGGGTGATCATTGGTGTGCCTTCTTTCTTTAGGTATGCTGTAGAACAAAACACAGGCTTGCTCCTCATGTTGGCTGCATTTTCTGGACTGCATTGGAGCAACTGCTAAACTTGTAATTACATCTAGTTCTTGAATTAGGACCTTCATCACCTCCCTCAGTGGTAGCTTTTATGTGTTGTCATGTCTTGACTGTTGTGGTTGAGTTTCTTTTTTGCTTCAATTTAAGTGATGAAGGAAGTCTATGAAGGTCCCTAAAAATCAAGTCATGCTCCCCTCCAGTTTTGGATAGTTAGGGGCAAGATGCTGCTTCTCTCCCTACGTCATGGATCGGGGCAATAGCTGCCTTGAAAACAAAGCAGATAGGTGGAGAAAAATGATGATGGGCCAGGAACTATGGTAGGTGCGAACTTTCTTATATTTTTGCCATTCTGGGCAACTTCATCTTTGCATCTCTGTAGACAGGAGCAATTCATGTTGAAACGATAAGAGTGAAGTGTATCCCAGCTCTGGAGCCCATTCTGTTCACTGAATACATACAAGCCTTTCTGAAGTGGGAGTTATTTGGTATTCTGGAAATACCAGAAATGAAACATTTGGATATCTGTTTTTAACATGGCTAGAGTACAGCTCTGTAAAGTGATTATAGAAAGCAACCTCTAGAAAGGTCATAGCAAATCATACTGTAACATGGATACCTGTTTTTGTTGTAAAGAATGGTCTCTGCCACAGGCTGATAGTGTAAGTCATCACTTCTTCATTCATCATTCTTGAACACTTCTTATTTTCTCAACTATTCAAGCAGCAGAGATCTAGAATCAATTCATTAAGCTGAGATAAACATCTGATGATTATTGTTACTGTTTTCCTATTATATAAATACCTTGGGAGCCATCCTCTTAGGGAGCTTCATGCTGGCTGAGCAGTTGCTACTCAGAGAAACCCACATTCTGAATATTAAACTTCATGGATATTAAGTACTGCCAGAAGCAAAAGAAAAAAAAAAAGTAATTTAGAAAGAAATTTATTTATTATTCTTGAAAAACATGTATTTATTAAAAAACTAACACCTCTGCATATTGAGCCCTCTTCTACTAAATATTTCCATAACACAAATAACTAGCAAGTTTAAACTTTCTTCACTGTCTCGCCTCACATATTTTGAAACAGGGGTGTCGGTACTCTGAGAAATGTGTTAAAGTTCCATGTGTAGGCTAAATCCTTTTTTGTGCCTTTGTCAATCTACAGATATCATCATAAGACTTTGATTGTGAGGTGTTATTCAGTAGTAATTGTTTTTGAAATGGCAACAGCTATTCTGAGTGCCCAGCAGAACACAAAAGTTTTTCACCATTTTTCACAGGTGATGTATGCTTCTCTTTGTTGGTCCATGTTCAATACATGGAGAGCATTAATACCAATTGTATACTCGTGTTTGTTTAAAACTGATCTGAAGGTGCACTGTACAATTGTAAGTGTATGTGGGTGGCACTATACATAAAATTTATGATTCTTAACATAGTGATAGGTTGCACTGCATGTTCCCGCTCACAGTTCTCTGCTGATGTTCTTGATCCTGAGGAATTTACCCCATCTGTGTAATTTTTTTCTTCAAGAAACCTGTTTCACAGAGGCAAGTCATTGTTTCTGGCAAACCGAAGGAACTGTCCAGCATTTTCAAAGCTGAATGTGTTAAAACATTGATAAACTTGAAGTGACTTTGAGTGTTGTTGTTCCATGTTTCAAAAGCCTTTCATCTGTGCATTATTTTTTTTTGGTACATTGGATGTGTGTGGTTATGCATCTGTATATCTCTCTGACTTGAGAGAGCTGTGGCTAATCACAAAGTACTGTTTGTAGCCTGATAGTAGCACTTGCTATTCAAAAGTTAGAAGCTTTAAATATTAAACTACTGCTAAACTACTAAAAGGCAGAAGCTTTAACTACTAAATTTCTTTATGAAACCTCCACAAACTTCTAAATTTTTGAAATAAAAATGGAACAAAATTGTTTTTAACAGCAGTGGTAAACTATGATGCCTTTAAGTATTCAGACCAGTTGATAAAGAGCAAATGATAAAGAACTGTGTCTAAATTATGACACAGCTGAGAATATCAGTAGAGATGAAAACAAAGAAGAAGCAGGGCAGAATACTCAGATTATTGATTTGCTTGATATTAAAAACATCTTTAAAATTTCAAAATTAATGAGACATAAAATCTCCCTCCTTTGCAGCTGATTCTCTTCAGTTAGTTATACAAGAGCTATCACGGGAGAATGGAGCATACCATTAGCTGTTATCTCAGAATGACTCTGCAAAATAGTCCCTCAAGCTCTACTGACTTCTTTCTGACAGTCTCGTAAAGATCTCAGAGCTGCCCATAGCTGCAGTGTATCAGGCCGTCCTCAAACCTGGATCTGAGTTGTATGGCAGAGATGTCCTCACCTTGCAATTTGTTTTAAAGCAGCAGGGTCTGAATAATATAACTTGGGCAGATAGGCCTCCACATGGGTTAGCTGAGCTTTGTGTTGACTTGTGTAGCAGTGAGGGTGATAAGTTTATCACCAACAAAGTCATGGTTACTGCCGACAGCCTTTATGATTTGATCTCTACATTTAATGTCATTTTGTTTGCTAAAAATGGATACAGATGTCCCCATTGTGAAACAGTACTTTCTGGCAAATCTACTTTGTGACTTTGGGTATGCAGGCAGTAATGTAGTATATCGCTCCTGGAAAACTTGTTCTTACTTGAAAATATCTCTCAACATTATCTGACTTTTAGTGTTCCAAACTGCCCCACTGTCTTCCAGCATGCAGATGTTAATCACTGTGATACCTAATTTTTCACTAGTGCCATTTTTTAATAGCTGCTGTAGAGAATAAGGGATGAAAGAAAGGGGATTTAAAAGACTGGAGTCGTACTGCAGTGAAGTTAGGTATTGTAATTACTGTGTGCTACATGCAAATTGTGTTCACTTTCAGTAAGTTACAGCTGGGTGAGAAAAAGGTCTTTTGAGTGCTCAACAGCATGTGATGAGTTGTCATTTCAAATGCTTTAAAACAGTTTTGGAAACAAATCCTCTTCCCCTTCCCACTTACCTTGTCTGAGCCAGGTGTCATGCAGCCAGCTGGAAAAGCAGTTTCCATTAGTGCTTTGCCAAATGCACCACATTCTCTGAAGCATGATGGGCTTCATTTTTTTGTGTCTCATATTTTTAGGACTGACAAGTATCTTGGTTTACACATTTGGATTCTTGATATGTTTTAGATCAGCCTTCCAGTGATTCTGAATTACATTTGTTGCTTTGATAATAAGTTTTCATTGTAAGAGTTCCATTGGAAATAAGTGTGTTTTCTACCCTCTGCAGTAAAATTATAGCACCACAGAATGGTTTGAGTTGGAGGGGACCTTAAAGGTCATCTAGTTCCAAGCCCCTGCGGTGGGCAGGGATACCTTTCACTAGACCAGGTTGCTCAAAGCCCTATTCAGCCTGGCCTTGAACACTTTCAGGGATGGAGAATCCACAACTTCTCTGGGAAAACTATTCCAGTGCCTCATCACCTCAGTACAGAATTACATATAGAATCTAAACCTGCCCTGTTTCAGCTTAAAGCCATTCTCTCTTGTCCTGTCACCATATGTCCTTGTCAAAAATCCCTCCGCAGCTTTCTTATGGGCCCCTTTTAGGAGCTGGAAGGCTCCAGCCGCTCCACCCATGTTCTCCATGTGCTGGGGGCTGGGGAGCTGGATGCAGTACTGCACGTGGAGTCTCATCAAGGTGGAGTAGAATCACCTTCCTCACCCTGCTGGCCACACCTTATGGTGCAGCTCAGAGGACCTTTGGCTTTCAGGGCTGCAGGGACACGCTGATGGGTCATATTGGGTTTCTTGTCTGCCAACACTCCCAAGACTTTGTCTGCAGCACTGCTTTCAATCCATTCCCTGCTCATCCTGTATTTTTGCCAGGGATTGCTCCAGTCCTTGTCCAGGACATTGTAGTTGGCCTTGTTGAGCTTCAGGGGCTTTTTGTGGGCTTGTCTTCAGCCTTTCAAGGCCCCTCTGGATGCCGTTGCTACCTTTCTGCACATTTGACTGCACCTGACAGCTTGCTGTCACCTCCAGATGTGCTGAGGGTGCCCTCAATCCCACTGTCTGTGTTACTGATGAAGGTGCTAAAGAGCACTGGGACCAGAAGGAACACCAGTCATCACTGGTCTCCTCTCGAACATTGAGCCAATTCTTTATCCACTGAATGGTCCATGTCTTTCCAGTTTGGAGATGAGGATGTTGTGTGGGACAGTGTGACATACTTTGCACAAGTCCAGATAGATAACATCAGTCACTCTTCTCTTATCCACCACAATGTAACCCTCTCATGGAAGGCAGCCAGATTTGTCAGGCATAATTTGCCCTTTAGTTAAACTGTGCTAGCTGTCTCAAATCACCTCCTTATTTTCCATGTGCCTTTGCATAGTATCCTGGAAGATCTGCTCCTTGATTTTTTTGGGCCCAGAGGCAAGACTGACCAGCCTGTATTTTGCCAAGTCTACCACTTTTAACCTAAATGGTTAAAAATGGGATTTGTAACAAGAAATATTTATTTATAACAAAGCAGTCTGTGAGGCACATTAGCTGCTCTATTTAAGGAAAAATAAGACTCCTCAGAGAACTTAATGAAGAGTTGAGAACCTAAATATCATGAGTAGTATGAGTAAAGTCAGTGAGGGAAGCCAGCTGCATTACTGCTGTCACCCACAAATGAGTCCAGTAGCCAGAATGACTGAGGTTTTTTTATTCTGTGTTGCCCTTTGGTACCACTGATAAAGTGGGGAATCACAAAAGGCAGAGGGCATTGCTACTCACGTGTATAATTTTGAGTCCCAACAGTTTTTGATAGTTCTTACAGAATGTTTCCTTAGTAAATGACAAGAGGCAGGGGGAGGGAGAAAGAAAAAGGTGACTGGAATGGTGGTGACATTTGAAAGGGGAACAGCCTTGTCAGAGCCTTGACTTTGTACAGATAAGAAATATGTTTTCTGATTTTATGGAAGGTTGGGAGAAACTGCTGCACTGGGCAGATAAGAAGTGGGGTTACATGGTGGTTTATCTGTAAGGAGATGTAGCGTTCCTCTCAGACTTGTGGCGTATTTAATTTAGATCAGAAAATCCTAGGGGATTTATAGCTAATCATAAACCAGCATAGATTAAGAAAAACCCTCTGAAAAATATTAGTGAGCTATAATACGTTGTATATAAATGGATGCAAGCAAATATACATAAACATATATTTTATGTGAATTAAAGGTCATTCTGCTATACTAGTGAAGGGCATTGTAGGTGTTTATTGTAGGAAATCAAATGTAGGTGTGCTAGGTAGTCTTGCTGAATATGGAGCAGGGCATGCCCTGTGGCTGTAGAGCTGGCCCCTGCATGGGCAACATGTTTGATGGCAGGACTTCTTTTAGTGCCAGGCTGGTCTGTGGTAAGAACTCTCCAGAACTCTGGGTTGCTCTAAATTACACCAGACCTCAGGTAGCCCTGGGCAGTATTTGGAATTCAGAAGATAAATATTTTTTCTCTGCATGTTGTATCTTGCACTTCGTGAAGGAAATAATAGTGGTTGATAGGGTTTTAAATTTTCATGTTTTAACTCATAGTGGTTGTGACAGTTGTTCAGTGAATTCACCCGTGTTCTAAAACAGGTACCATATGGGCAGTAGCAGTATAATTGCTTTGTCTGCTGCCCTTCTAATATATTGGAGCAATAAAAAAAAAAACCACCCAAACAAAAAACACCCCCCTCAAAAAAAACCCAAAACAATTTTTAAACTTGTTTCCTTACACAGGGTCTCCATGGCCTTTCCATTCCTGCAAACTTTAGTGCTTTTTCTGCAATGTACAGTACACCTGCCATGCCATAGGAGCTATGGCTGCAATCTGTAGGCATCTTTAAATTGACTTCCATCTGACTAGGTCAGCAACCTATAGAATGAAGCAAGATCCTGAGAGGTCTGGGCTGAATAAACTTGCCCAGAACTGTAAGTACTTGGACCAAAAAACATCCAGCCAGTGCTGAGGTCTGTGCCGCTCTTGACTGTCTGCACTTGTGATTGTGCTCAGGGAGGCAGATATCTGCCACAGTATATATGCAAAATGCAAGTCTGATGGTGTAACTTGCTAAAAGTTGAACTTTGACTGTGTTTTGAACCCTGAAAGCTGACAAAGAGCTAGTTGTGATGATACCTTCGGTTGTGTAGTCATAGATATGAGAGCCCAAATGGTACTGCCTCATTGGAGGGAGACCTGTTATGCCATCCAGCTGCTGTTCTGGCAGAGCTTCGTGCTGTTTTTCTCTCTGTGTGCTACGTGGAGGAAAATGGATTGGTTTATGTGAATATAATTTCAAATTATGTTTTGTTTTATTTCTCTATTTGCGTATGTTTTGTGATAAAATACTTTTTCACGTACTCACAGATAAAGATTTCACTATATAGCTGTTGCCAGACTAATGAACATGGATGTGTGGAACTGTTGGAGCACAAGATGCATTCCTGATTGAATAAAACATCACAAGGTGAATAATTTTAGTAGTATCGTGGGAGAATAGCAACTCTGTTTACATAAAACCTGAATTTTGAAAAGTATCTGATTCAGAAACAGACTTTATAAAGCTTTCATAGCATTGTTCCAAATGAGTTACAGCAAAGCAAAGCAGTTTTTCAAACTTACTACTAAGCCGCTGAAGTGAGTTTTTAAAGATGTGCTTCTGAGTTATGCCTTCTTCCCAGTCCAAGCATACAGATACATTTTGTGCAACCGTGTTGCAGTACTTGATTGCTGGCTTCTGAGCCCTCTGCAGAATTATCATGGAGGGATTCAGATGTTTGTTGAGAGTTTTACTTACTCCATTTTGGCAGGAGAGGGTGTGCAAGCTGGTCATGTTGCTGAGACTTTGGTGCATCTGTATTCCATAATGCTGTTGACTGGTTCAGAGTCAGCTGCTTCCACTGTGTTTCAAGCACACAGGGTGATGAACCAACTTCGATTCTTTGTGCTTATAAAAAAAGCAGCATTTTAATTTTATCCTTGCCATACTTCATAGAGTTGTAATGCTGTTATAGCCTAGAAATAATATTAACAATTTGCCTTTTTAAGAAATTTATAAGTTGTCACCACAATTTTTATTTTTCTGCCTTTTTTTATTTTTATTTTTATTTTTATTTTTATTTTTATTTTTATTTTTATTTTATTTTTAATCTTTTCCCCACCTGTTCTACCAATTAGTACAAACTTCGAGTTATCTTTTAAAATACTCTATCTTTGTTAGATAGATTCTCCTGGATTAAGGGTTTAGATATTTGCCTTTGGCTTTTGTGGGAGCTTGATTTTTATTTTTTGTTTGTAAAAAGGTAAAAGGTTGAGGAGTAAGCAGGACAGGATGTTCTTGTGATGGTGATGAAAGCAGAAAATGTGTCTTGGAAGTTAAGTCACTATGTAAATATATTAATTTGCTGAGTTGCAGAGTAGCCCGGGGTGGCTGACAGGATCCCCATCACATAAGCAAAGGTAAAAGGATTGTGCCTTCCTATTGCATTTCACAAACACCCTTTCACTTTCTAATTATGTGGGTTGCTTTTTGGTTTAAGGAAGAGAGAAAAGGGCATCCTGATTCCCTGCAATCTGCACTGTTGCTTGTTCCTTGGGACCCCACTAGTCAAAACAACGGGATTCATATGTTGACGGCAGCTGAGAGACCAGAGTATGACCAGATGGCAAGGGGGAGCTGAGCTGTCTGTTTCTGCAAGCGATAGGCACATTATGGTTATTCTCTTCTGGGGACAAGGGGGTGGAAAGGAGGGGGAGGGGGAGAGAGAGAAAGAGGGAGATATTAGATAAACAGACTGTAGCCTGAATACATATGACATGTGGGAGGAAAGCTTTGTTAAGCAAGAACTGAAAGCCTCTCGCAGAGCATTAAGCAGCACCGCCTGTGCATTGGACTGAGCCAAACCAGAGGAAGCAGGAGCACAAGCCTGTAACTGCTGTAAGGCCAGTGAGGTTCACCAGGCTCCTGCACAGGTGCTTGAAACAGTGAAGGACTAGAAGGCTTTGCTGTTCCCTTAGCTCTGCTTACTTTTTTTGGTGGGAAGGGTCATTTAGCGGCACATCTGCCAGCAGTGTGGTTTTCCTTTTGTTTTGCTATACTTTTTCATCAGCTTCATGTATCAGGTATGGCTTTACTGGGTTCTGGCTGTTTGCTGCGTGCACCGAAGTCACTGCAAGTTCAGTCTAGCCAGTGATTTGGAGGAGTGCTCAGCATGCTGTGTAGTTAGGGAACACATCCTTGATTACCTCACCCTGAGCCTTATCTGGAGCCTGCTGAATTCTGTAAAAAATTTCCCACTTAACTGTATTAGGGTCTGTGTTTGTCTTAGCAATGAAACGGAAATGTATTTCTATCAGTTATTGATAACAGAGCTATCAAATCTTTCCCTGCTGTTCTCTCTGGCTCAGCAGTGTAAGTTGCAATGTTTGTCCCATTTTCTTCTATTTTTCTTCCTTTTGTTCTTTTGGCATGTCAGTAAATGAGTAACTGGAACAATTGATACTTGCATTGCATAAAAAGGAAGAGGGAATTTTCAGTATTTTGCTCATATGTTTCTTTTAGACAATGTCTGTCTAAAAAACTGATAAGAGGTGTAGCAATTATTTGAGAAGGGTTTGATACTCTTTCCCCTATGCCAGTAACTTTATTTTCTTTTTTTCCCCTATTTTCTTTTGACATTTGCCTACGTGATTTGCTGACCTTCATTGAGTAGTTCTATTTGAAGCAAGGTGATACAAAAGCAGCCTCATCCTGTTGTTTTTGTGGTGAACCACTCTGAAGCAGCCTGGTTTACGTAGGGAGGAACATAACAGATTTGTTGGACTGCAGCACCTAACGCCACAGCTCAATAACCTATTGGAGTGTTTGAGCACGGTCACCAGCTTGGCTTCCCTGCTGCTCCCTAGATAGCTGCTTGTGACATTGATCTGTGAGGGGTGGAGGGGGAAATCTGATGTATACATGTAGCCTATTGCCTGGAGGAGTGGGTTAGCTGAGATTGCATTCTGCCTGGTTTTGGTCATGACAATACAGAGACTTTAAGGGGGTGCAGCTAGAAAATTTAAAATTTTGATATTCATACATACGTAATGAAAGCCTTAAAAGAATTAAAGAAGCTAAGCAACCCAAAACCCTCCATAAAAACAAACAGAAAACACCCCCACCTATAAAACTCCAACAAATAATTTTTAAAAAATCGCCTCACCAAAACCCCCACCAAGCAAACAAAATAAAAACTAAAGAAAAATCAAAATGAAGAAAACTTCCAAAAATGTTTAAACTATCTATCTATCTGGAAAGATGCTGAATGTGGTAATGCCAGTTTTCTGTTCACTGCTTGGAAAACCTTTTGCAGTTCCATATGGGACTCCATCTTTTAGAACTGTTATTTTAATTAGTGAACCAAAAAAAGCATTTTGCTAATTACTGTTGCTTCTCTGGCTTTGCAGAAGCTGTTCTACTGTTTGATGGTAGTAGAACACCTGTAACTGCAGGGTATTGAAGACTGACTTTGTGATTTTTATGCTGATTACAATGGCTGAACCAGAAAAGCAAGTAAGTTTTGTGGTCAGCCTCTCAGGTCAGATAATTTATGACCCTGTTTTTCTACAAAACTTCTACCCCATTGTCAGGGCTCATAAAAACTTGGGGAAAACTCCATTTTGATTAGATGCAGATTTTCAATACATGATCATAAAAGTTACCTCCAAATAAAGGGAAAAATAAAATATTAAATTGTTTCAGGTTTTCTTCTGAGATTACCACAGTGGCATTGGGAATTTTTTAAAATTGTAAATATGAAACCCATGTCAAAAACTGTTTCATTTCTAATTTAAATGCTGTAGTTATTACATAAACAGATAAAACTGAGGTGTGAGGTGGTTCAGTAGTAGCTATATAATAAATACCATTAGGATGGAGAGGTATCATATTTACATAATGTAAAGGGACACAGATACCAGGGAGAAGGCTGGAGATTTCCATGTATATGTAATAATAGTAGCTAGCTCTTCCACTTGGTGTAGCACCTTGGGCTCTCAAATCCATATTTAGCCATGAAAATTGAAGCAGAAGCCTATTTATCAAAATATTCTAATTGTCAATGTGAACCTGTCACTTCTGAGATCTAGCGTTGCCAGGTCATTTTGGAAGTCCAATGAGTTTGATTTTTTTGAAACAAAGTATCTATGTCTAAGGAGTATTAAAATATACAATTTTGGAATTGGAAGAAAAGAGACTGATTTTAAGCCAGGAACGGTTCGCCAAAAATATCTAAGCCAATATGATGAACAGAAATTGTGTCATTATTTGGTAATTTTCTATTCTTCTGGAATTAAGTGGCATCTTTTGTTGCTGGCTTTGTTAAGAGCAGAGCTGTGTCCATTCTAATTTTTCTCTTTTGGGTGATCTATTACTAGTTTGGTATGGATAGTTCTTCATTGTGACATGCTTTATTTGAGCTGATAGGGAGAAACCATAATACAAAGCTGCATTTAACCAGTTACGTTTGTTGTCTGTTTAGCCATTCCAGTGTTCACAATCTAGTTGGTACTTCAGCCTCCTAGTCAAGGAAGCAGTGAAGATAAGAACTGGAATTAAGATTCTGAAGGTTAAACTCAGGGTTTTAGTCTTCTCTCTGGTCTTAAGTTACTTCAGTGTTCTAAAAACTTCAGACACAGAAGCTCATATCATATCCCATTAACATTCAATTTGATTGTCTTTGAAGTACTTGTACATAGAATTAAATAAATGAAAATAATAGACCTTGAAAATGGTGCCTAATGTGTCTCAGTATCAATTTTCTGTATGTATGAGAAAGTTGTACTCATCTATTTTACTCATATGTTGGATTGCGTAAGTTGGGATTGGAAAATGCTCTGTAGTCATCAGAACAGAGCTGCCCAGTACTTATAAAAATGACAGATTACACTTTTAATCTTGTCTTTGTTTTTCCTCTTTGCTTCTCTTGCTCTTTGAGTTCGCTGCCAAATACATTTGAATGTCACTGTATCCATGCTGTTATAATCTGAGACTTTTCATCCTGTGGATAGACTGGCAGCTATTAGTGGCAATGGAGATGTTTTTATTTTCAGCTCTTCAGCACAGCACAAAGAGTCCTGAGCATTGACGACTGCATTCTTGGGTTCATCCATGTACTGAAATGAGAGAAGTAACCCTGTTTTACAGTGATCAGTTTTCTGTACAGAAGTGTCAACCATGATTGGAACTTAAAACAGTTCTTAGTGATGGCCACTTTGATTAAAAAGGAATGGAGTGAGATGTAGTAAGTGTCTGCCAGGGCTTTTTTGAGCAAAAGGCAGGTTACTAGAGCTTTAATGTTCTGCATGTAACCTAAGTGCAGTAGTGTACTGTATTGAGTTTACTGTTATAGACTCACAGTTTAATGTACCACTTTAATGGTACATGGACTACATACTTACATGAAGACAAGTGTATGTGAGATTAATTTCTTTCTAAATTGTTCCTGAGTTCAGATAAAGATTTCCTGCTTTGTGCATGCATGCTTAGTCATTGCATTTTCACTTTCTTAATCAAAATTAAAAAAATCCCAGGTATGTTTCTACAGCAGGAATCTCAAATTTGGACAGATTGAGTTATTGAAAGGCATACAGAAATTGATGGAATTAAAGGCATTATTTGGAGATATGATGTAAAGCCTAGTGAAAATATTTGGATTGTGTCACTGATTACTGGTTCTTCTGCAGTGTTGCAGCTACAAACCTGAGCATCCTTCAGTGATCAGCCCATCTTGAATAAAAATTCAGCTTTCCCAAAAGGTTTCTGTTCTACCCAATCTTTCGACTGCCTACGGGTTTTCTGAAACAGTCATGTTTCATGGTTACAGCTTTTTATGTTTGAAAAGTCACTTGATGTTGGAGAATACCCTTATGGGAAAGGAAAGAGGACAGGTAATCATCTGAACATTTCATGTATTTGTTCCAGCTGTGCAGACAAACCAAGCCCATTCTCAGAAAGCAGCTGCATTGCTTAGAGCAGGTGCCCTTTGTGCAATCTCATCGATTGAGATCTCAGTTACGCTTGTACAGGAAGTGGTAGGAAATGGAGGCATCTTGTTGCTTTTTTTTTCTTCCCCTAATGCACTTACTTCTCTCTACCATTTTATTTGAACTTTATTTGCAATTAAAGCTATCTTCAACATTGCACTTAAGAAAATTATGGTTCTGTCTGAACTGCAGTCGCTCAGCTTTGCAGAAGCAGAGATAGATTGGGACAGGAAAAAGGTCTCTGTTTTCAATCCCTGTTCATGAAGGACTGAATTCTCCATTTTCTGAACTGGTATGGGTTTAGTTTGTGCTCCTTACTTGTTCCCTGCATCTCCCTAGAACTGCCTGATAACCTAAAAATAACCATATGAAACAAAATAAGTCTTTTAACTTTTTAGCTGAATGCAATATCAATGGCAACCAAAGAAATAATTGCTTTCTAGTGTGCAGGTGGTGTCTGTGGCCTATCTGACAAAAGCATTTCTTGCTTTTTCAAAATTCTTTCTCCTGCCCACTGCAAAATGAGGTGGGAAAGACTGCATTTCTTTTCATTCTCTCAGGAGATCTGATTTCTGCAGTCAGATTTCCACGAGCTGTGTTTGCCTGGGCTTGTCATTCATTCTCTGTCTTAGCTTCCACTCTGTAAAATGAAAGTAGATTAAGCTTCCTTTCTCTTGCTTTTGTGTTTTCTTAGTGACTAGAGGAAAGAAAACTTGATCTTGACTAAAGCTTTTATAATGTAATACAAATATTAATGAAATGGATGGAGGAAAATGAAGCCTTTCTGGCTTTTAGTTTGCACCTTGCACTAGTCATGATGCAAGTCACACCTTTGACTGAGCAGTGCCCTGCTGCCTTTGTCTGCAGGAAGAAAGCAGGGTTTTTTTCAAAGTTGGCTCCTTCAGAAGATTTCTCTATGTGTCAAAAGCTTATTTCCTCTGTTCTTGAAGATAGTTTACTGAGAGCCAGAGGAATGGAGGGCAGAATTCTGCAGTTAATTTTTGTGGCAGTTAGTGCAAATGTTACTTCAGAGTTCCCAGAACTGCCCAACCATAGGAGTTTTTATTTCAGCTCCTGGCAGAGTGTATGGAGATCAGTAAAAAAGCCAAGAACACAAAACACCAAACCCAATCCCCATCTATTTTTAGGTCTATAAGTATATCTGGAGAAACAGAAGCCAATAGGATGACGCTTGAATATTTGACAGAGTGTGGAGAACTTGAGTTGGCCCTTAGTAGCTGCCTATCCATTGGATGTCAAATGGGGCCAGGCTGTATTTTACAGAGCCACTGCTTTCTTAGATATTTAAGAAGATCAGGGCTGTTAGCCAGTTTCATGTTTTTACAGAGCAGGAGGATTACTTTGAATTGTCATTAACAAATGGAGAAGGTCGGTATTGGAAAGGAGCTTGGAAAAGAGCAGTCCAGGAATACTTTCAGTGTTAGTGCACTTGAGCTCTGCTTAATTACACAGCCCATTTAGTACTGCTCTGTTGATAGCACAGCATTCAATTTATGTTGTTCACTCTGTGGACTGGTATTTGAGAGACTCTATCTGTCAATGTAAAATTTTGGCATGTCAGTGCTGAAGATTTGCACCTCACTGTAAGGGCATGGGTGTTACTTGTTGTTGAATGGAATAGCTGCATATTATTGCTGTCACCTTAGCTGAGCTGTGTTACAGTGTGGGATCAAATTAATCTCTTGGGCTGCTGAAACAAGGTGATTGTGCCTCTAATAAAAATTTATTTGTTGTCTCCTAGTGGCATGTAAGCAAAAACTTGTAATGATATTGACACCTGGGAAACGTGTATTGCTACCTAGTATAAATCGCACTTCAGCTGCTTTTTCCTAGTAAAATTTTGTGGGCTGCTAAATTTCCCTTCCTGTCATCTTGTTCCTATCATTTGCAATCTGTTTGCTACCTAGTGTAGCTGGAGCACTTGGTCCGGGATCAGTACTTGGTCCAGAATATCTGTGACATACGTGAAATACTTTCCTGTGAATCAGTATAAGAAATACAGATTTCTGCTTGCCTCTAAGTTATAAATATCTTGGCTACATGCACAAAGGACAGAAAGGTATTAGTGTCAAAAATTCTGAATTTCTAAAAGCTTGTTGAAAACAGACTCTTAGTGAAAGGAAAGAAACCAGGTTAGTGCTCCATTTTCCACATCTAAGAAAAATACTCTAGTGGAAGCGCAGCTTTTTCTAGGTACCAGAGAATCAATACAAGAGAGATGCTTCACATGACTGAACTACAGAAAAGTCTGATGTGAGCTTGCCCCTTTCAGAATCCAAAGAATCCAGTGTGAACTGAATACCTGTGGGAGAACAGGTTTATTTAGTTGTGCTGCCCATGTAACTACACAAACAGCAGGAAGATGCTGCTGGTTTCATGTGATCCAGCATAACATCTGATCCATCTCAGCCAACATTCAGGCAGGTTTTCTAAGGTAGTAACTGAATAGTTTATCTGATTGTGTCATGTTGAATCTAAGAAGAATGAAGTCCTTAAAACAGACGTTGGTTATTTAGTAATGCCCACTATTTGTAGCACATCAAGAAATGGTGTATACAATCTCCATTCTGCTTATCAAAGATTGGGAGTTATGCCTGTTGGACAGCACTCAAATGTAATTTATGATTTTTGATGAAGGAAGGTCAGCAATTGTTCTTGGCTGTGACACTTACTGTGTTCAAACACGTAGTTAACCTCTGGACACTCCCAAGGAACTACAGGGATAGCTTGCCTAGTTGGAGATAAGTGTGGTGAGTTTGCAAAAATTGTCTCCCCACTTAAATATTACTGACTTATCCTTTGAGGCTCAGTGGTTGCAATTCTGTGCTTGGCTGGCTGCAGAAAATAATGATTTTTAAAAACCCCACTGTAGTTCCTTAAATTAATTAAGAAGAAGATCTTCTAGATATCAATTTTTACTACTATAACTGTGGGCTTGTAGGAGTGTCACACTGATGCTGGGTTTTGGTGGGCAGGTTTGCAAGAACTGTGACAAGGAGCTTGGCTTCCTGTTGAGCTTTTATATGGGAAGTAGCAATCAAACTTTGAAAGGCCAAAGAAAACAGATCTTTGCAGTTCCAAGTCAGCTGTGGAAGGCATAGTATGCAAATATACTTTGGCAGGAAATATGTGGAATATGAAATGTATTTCCTGGCATCTTCACTGCTCCCTGTGGTGATTTGGCTTGTTCATCTTATAAAAAACCCCCCAAAACCAAAAACTAAAGCAGAAGAAAAAGAGCTGAACAAAATGAAAAAGCCCTACCAAACCAGTTACCCCTTCCCTTAGTACGGAATACTGACAGCATAATGCAGTATGGCCAAGGGATGTTTGTGATCACAGGGGTGGAAGTTTGCACTGCAATCAGGCAAAGCAGTCAACTTCTGTGACATTTGTGATGGTGGGGTGGGGAATTGCCTTCAAGCTGAAAGCTTGCTTTCCACCCAAGAAACGTCCTCATTTGTTAGAAGCTTCTTGTCTTTCAGTCTCAGGAGTTTCTGTGTTTGAGGACAGTGAATTTTATTTAAATTCCTGCTGACATAAAGCAATGTTGTCTCTCCCCACAACGTGGGCTACAGAGATGTTTTCCAGTGCTCCACTGTGTTTACCCTAGATCTTTACCCTACCCCAGCAATTAACAGGACAGGTAGGACAGATCTGTGTTGCTTTGTTACAGGGTAAGATTTACAGAGCAGCCTGTATCTATTCTCTGGCAAATTGCGGTTGCCAAAAGACAGGATAAAACACTAAAGAATTTTTTTTCAGCTGCTTATGTGGCTGTGTACAGATTCATAGAGGAGGTTATACAAATCTGATGTTAAAATTCTTAGGAAGTTTTGCAAAAGCTTTCTACTTGACTAAAACTACTGACACAATGTTCACACTATCACTTAGTGCTCTGTCCTGTTCAGTGAAATACTCATACATCCCTTTCATGTGTCGCATCCTTGAAGTCTCCAAGGGATTTATGTTCCTAGCATGTACAGAAGAGATGGAATGTGTTCAAATGCAGAAATGCTGGGTGATAAGACAGTCATATACAGGAGGATGGAGAATGGTAAAGTGTATTCTTGTTTCTAGCTCCTTGTTCTGATTGGTAGACTGACTGTTCTCAGACTCTACCACTGGCTGAATTTAGTATTATTTATAATGTCCCCAAAGACACCTAGGTGCTACATGGTTTCTGCAGCCATAAAGTTATTTTACTCTCTACTCTCTTCAGCTGCATCTTAAAACAACTGCAGAAAAAAAAAAAAAATCAGCACTATGTGTATGAGTAGCCCACCAAACCTCTGTCCCTTTGCTCCTCATTTACAAAATAAACCTGTGAAATTTCTTGAATTTGCCCATGACTGCTCTGTGAAATTTGGCATCACATTTATCAGTTTCGTGAAAGCTCACAGTTCTAAGATCAGCTTCTGGCACTTAAAGTTTGCCTGGCATGGAGATTTTGTTTGGGAGTAATTTGTTTGGATCTATGTATATGCAGAGGATACGAAAGCTTTTTCATACTGAAGCTTTCTCTGAAGTAGAAAGCAAACCAACCTTTTGATGTAGTTCTTGTATATAAATGGTCTGAACACATACATGTTGATTTTTCTGAGGGTTTACATGTTTAAAAGGTCATGATCTTACTGCAGATGTTCACATTTCTTCCTACTCACCACTTAACTGTCACTGGGAGATAGAACAATGTTAAATCTAACCATGCATGTGCAACCGCAGGACTAATTAGTATTTTTTGTTCAGTTATATCAAGATACTCAGGCATAAATGAGGTATTACTTAGGACCATTTTACTACTCTTAATAGGGTCTTAGAGGGTCTGAACCAGCTTCTGATCCTGTAGAGAGCTGCTAACTATTTCTGGATTGGTGACAGTTGTTTTTGGGTACTGACCTACAGTGAAATAATTTTACTTTATTATGAAATAAAATTACTTAATTGTCTATATAGTGTGGACTTCAGGGGCTTCACATTAACTACTACAGCACGGTGATCTGTTCCTGTTGCACCAGTTTAACTGCAAATATAAGTCTAGCTCATTCTGACCCACATCACACAGAGTAACTGTAAATAAAGCCTCCACTGCCTGAATCTGTGTCTTGTTCTGATCTGTGCATTCCTTCAGAAAAATGTGAATATTTGGAATCCTGGCTGTGTCTTTGTGTTCATATGCTAAGAAAGATTTCTCTCAGTCACACGGACTTCAGTGACTAAATTGAAAACTGATGCATTTATCCAGTACAACTGGTTTCATGTGAGTTTCTGGTAATTGCATTTCACACAAATAAAGCTGACTTTCCTGAGAGCAAGTACTGCTCTGGAGAATTAGGCCATGGTTTTCACTTTTGTTCAGGTTCTTATTTCTCTTTAGCAAAGACTTGCCATAAAAACTAAATGTGCAGGAGTTAGCTATTCTCTGTAACATACCTTCGTCACTAGAATAATTCCCTGAAAGGTGGGATTAGGAAGTATAATATAATCTGCAGTGTCATGTTTAGGAGATTGCAGGAGGATTATTTTGATGTTCTATTTATACAGAGATTTTTTAAAATTGTTATTATTTATTGAAAATGGAGGAAAACTTTTGATTTTTCTAGAGAAGGATTTAGAAGTTGCAGCCCTAGGTGTAAAAGTTTGCCTACAGCAGTTACAGGTGACTGTGGAAAGCCATTGAGACACTGAGGTCTGTAATGTATGCCATAGGGATTTTGATGTCTTACCAGGAGAAATGAGATTTATCAGTGTTTATTAAATGATTCCCAGTAAATACCGAGTTCTTTAAAAGCAATCTATGAAACAATACTTGAGAATAACCACAGTAGTTTTATTTCCCTCTCTTTAAAATATCCCCACTTTTAAATTCTAAGTATTCAAAACAAATACAGACTATTAAAATCATTATTTTGAAAAGTATCCCTAGAGCTGTTTATCCAAACAGCAGGGAAGTATTTATGGTATTTAGGTAAGAATAATCTGCTGTATTATTTCAGATAACTCTTGCTGTATGTAATTTTGGGAATATTTTAATCCTCCTAAAAGTTCTTTATCCTGTTGTGGTATATGTCACCACCGTAACTGTAATCTGTTAAAGGTACATTATCTAATCTGTCTGTTAGAAATCTCAGTATCTACATGAAGCATCCATTTATTTCAAATATGCCTTCTTTCCTCTCTCCTTCAGAAAGAAATAGTACTGCAGTGTTACCGGAAGGCAGGTCAGCTGTTGTAACATGCTGCTTTTCTCTAAAATGAGTTAAGGTAGCATATCAGATTTGAATATTTCCCAGTTTTCAGAGGTATTATGTGATGGCTGGGTGCCAGGTGCCCACCAAAGCTGCTCTCTCTGCCTTTCCTCAGCTGGTCAGTGGATAGAAAATACAATGAAAGGCTTATGGGTTGAGATAAGGACAGGGAGAGATCATTTACCCATTACTGTCACGGGCAAAATAGTTGACTTGGCGAAAATTAATTTACTGTCAATCAAATCAGAGTAAGGTAATTGAAAATAAGTGCAGACCTTAACAACACCTTTTCCCCACTGTTCCCTTCTCCCTGGCCTTCTCTTTTGAATTACCTTCCTCCTCCCCTCCAGTAGCTCAGCAGGACAGGGAATAGGAGCTGGGATCAGTTCATCACAGGTTATTTCTGTTGCTCCTTCCTCCTCGGTGGGAGCGCTCCTCACACTCTCCCCTTGCTCCAGCATGAAGTCCCACCCATAGCCAGCAGTCCTCCTTGCCTCAAGTCCTCCAAACTTGCACAACTTGAGTGTTTCCTGTGGACTGCAGTTCTTCATGAACTGCTCCAACGCAGGCCAGAGTTACCAGAGAGCAGCTCCCACCATTGCTGATGGGATCACCCTTGGCCAGTGGTGAATTTGCCCTGGAGCCAGCTGGCATTGGCTCTGTGGGACATGGGGGAAGCTTCTTGCAAGTTTTCACAAAAGCCACACCTGTTGTCCCCTCACTACCAAAGCCTGGCTGCACAAACCCAATCCAGTGGAGTAAGAACATACCAACCCTCCCAGAAGGAGAGGGGACAAAGGCATAACCTGCAAGTGACCTACAGAAATACACACAAGGGCGACTACAAACTAGTAATTGTTCAGGAAATGCTACCAAGATGAGATGGTTGTCTCAATTAAAAATTATTTGAATGGGTTTGTGGGTTAATGGTGGCTGGTGTGGAAGCTGTGGGACATAAATACTGCATAATAAAGGATGATATGAGGTTTTATATCTTACTTGCCTCAAAAGGTTTTGAATTTAGGATCTTATTGGATAATGTGAAGAGGCACACACTGCAGTCGGTACAATTTATTGGGATTGTTCTAATGTGTGTTTTGCTGCATTCCTGATTTTTGTAATATCTTGGAGTAGTTTGGGGTTTTTGTGCTTCAGCCTCCTTCCCTTGCCCCAAATACTTCATCTGTCAATAAACACTGACAACTTTTATTTTTAATTGGCCATATATAGTAGCAGTATGTTTTTCCTATTTTGGTTTTTTCTTTGTAAGTAAGGAACGTAGTAAGTAGTAAGGAAGGGGACATGCCTTGAATAAAAATACATCATATCTAATCTTTCAGTTCCTGGTGGTGGGAAAACAAAGAAATTATTTATGTATGAAATTTCGGAATATGTAAAGACGCAAAGGCTTGGAAATCCGATGTTGTCTTGTTGTCTTGCTATGCTAGTGAATCAATTTTAAATTTTCACACCTTTCACAGATGGCTTAACACCCTGCATTATACAGTCTTTGAAAGGCCTGGTAAATACTTTCTATTATAAAGTAGAGAGGGCTTTCAGCGAAATTTTTTATATTATTAGTGGTATATTTATAGAGGTTTGGTTTGCTTTTTCTGTATTTAAGAAGAAAACAAAGATTGAGAGAGAGAATATTGGAAATATTTGCAAAAAAGGCAGAATTAAAGTGAACAGAACTTAAGAAATTAGTACAGATATTGGAATGTGATTAATTACAGGTCAACTAGTGCAGAATCCAGCAATGTTGATCCTGGATTTCCTCTTTTTGGTAGCTGCGGAGGTTATGTCAAGTAGGAGTGATCTTGCTTCAGGAATGAGATCATCCTTTGTAGTGCTGTTTTGCAGCACTGCATGAAGGCTGTTTGACAAGGGAGCAGTTTCCTGGTGGATGCAAATCTGCAGGACAATTTATTTTTTAAGTTTTCTTTTTGTCATGACCGAAGTTGACCTGTTCATGGTTCTGGCATAGCTTCACAAATAGCTTCAGTCTGTTTGTAGCAAATTTTTTCCCCATACAATTGATCAGGTCTTTCTTCTCTTTGCTTTCCTATTGCTGGTAATAATAATTGATAATCAATAATGGCAGCAATTGAGAGAGGCTATTTACAAGTGCGTATAGTCCTAGGACAAGAGGGAATGGCTTTGAACTCAAAGGGGCAGGTTTAGATTAGATATAAGGAAGAAATTCTTTACTGTCAGGGTGGTGAGGCACTGGAACAGATAGCCTGGAGGAGCTGTGGATGCCCCAACCCCTGGAAGTGTTTAAGGTCACACTGAATGGGACTCTGAGCAATCTGGCCTAGTGGAATGTGTCCCTGCCTATGGCAGGGGGGTTGGAACTGGATGATCTTTAAGGTCCCATTCCAGCCTGGGCCATTCTGTGATTCTACTGGGATAATGCTGTGCATGGAGTTGTTTCACTTTACTTTGTAGTGGAGAGAAAGGATAGAGGTGTAGGAATAATAGTTCGTGTTCAGGTAATCTCTGCTCCTACACATCCAGTCAATGGATGGCTTGAATCCATCCAAGCTGTGGATGGTTGTGTATCTGTCAAATTTGTGGATTTTTTCTGTTGGAGGAGGCAAACACGGTAATTTGTGCTGGAACTATTACAAAAAATACAAGAGCTTGTGATAGCCATCTTCAGGCTGAGTGGCATTCTCATTGGCTCTTTTGGAAAGCCTTCTGTTTATAAGTTTATATATTAACAGGACATTCAGATTGGTTCTCAGGGCTCAGAAACTGTGCAAATTTGTTCAGTGAATTGCATTTATATCAGGGAAAACAAATTATTTGTCCCCCAGATCTGTCATCCTTACATAAGAGGTAAAAAGATCCATGTGTCCATTGGGTTACTCTGTGCAGTCTCTGTTTTCTGCAGACCTGCTTGCTTCTCAAATGCTGGAAAGATATGGTATTAAAACAATACTTGCTGTTAGTTATATTAAGTGTTGGCAAGGGAGATGCCCAATCTGCATCTTTTTTGCCTGTGATGTTTTTGTTTATTAAGTGCTCTTTTCTGTCACAACAGGAAGATCTGAGGCTGTTTGTACATTCTTCTGGCACAAACTGAACAAAGCGTTTTGGCTTTCAGGTTCTGCTGTTGGCAATTGTGCTCTGTATTGGAACTGTTGCCTTACCTCCCACCACCCAACTCAGTGTCAGAATGATGTTTCCTCTCAGCTTGGAAATGCTGGGTCGCTTAGGGAAGCCTGAAGGGCATCTCTCTGGTCTTGCTAATTGATCATTCTTCTTTCCATCAGTCCCATATTTTGATCATCTTGTCTGAGAGGAAATACAGGTAGCTTTGTACAGCATTTTGTTGGGGGGAGTGGGTAAAAAGCAGATTGTCTTGATGGAGCCATGCGTATGCAAGACTGTGACCTTCCTCTAGGCTTAATATTTACAGGCCATTATCTCCAAGTACTCCTACTATGTAAAATAAAGCTTCAGGCTGCTTTATGGGTATACACAAATGTTTTTTTTTTGATTGGTGACAAAACCACTTGAAAACCAGAATCTTCTGTAAGGGAAAGATTTTAAAAGGAGGCACTGTGTAGACGATTGAAATGCTTTTGAACTTTGTGTCCATGGGCAATAGGTAAGTTGGGACCCAGATTCCAGGGATAAAGATTACAGTTAAGAAAAGTAAGTATTTGCACCTGCTTTTGAATGTTTTGGTTACCATTGCTTGGAATTCTAATTGCATCTATATTTAGGTTTGAATTTATAAATTTTTTTAGAAAATGACAATTATATTCCCTTGGGGTTCACCTAATCTACTTCTAACTGTTCGTTTCTTGCCATCAGTAGGGATGTTGCTTTCCCAGAAGCAAGCTTTGCATTGATGCAAGAAAATGAAAGAGGTCTTATCAATTGCTCCCTGTCTCTTTTGTTTAACTACTTCTGTTTAGGATTTCTGACCTTAAAAGTAAGATACTATGATACACACACACTCAAAATCATAGAACATGCAGCTTTAAGGCATATTCTTTGCTTTTATAAGACTTCTTTTTGTGAAATACAGCATTTCTGTATTCCAAAAGCATTATGCAGCAGTGTATGTTATTATTGTGGCATTTTTTCAAGGGTTTTCATTTGTTCTATGTATACCTTCTTAATCTTGGCTTATACAGGTATCTGTTTTTTCATCTATGCTTCCATCTTTCCCTGTGTTCGTGTTAGTATTTTTAATCTTTTGAGAGCTTTCTTGGTTTTGAGTGTTATTCATGGCTGCGACTCTGTATGTGAATTCAGTCTTGCTACCTGAGGGACCCCAATGCCACCAAACCTCACACCAACAATGGAGAAACCAATAGAAGACCTGATTTTATTTTGTATTTTGTTGGGGGTTTTGTTTTGGTTTGTTGGTTTTGTTGTTGGGGTTTTTTGTTGTTGTTGTTGTTGTTGTGTCTTTTTGGTTTGGTTTGGTTTGGGTTTTTTTTTTTTTGTTTTGTTTGGGTTGTTTGTTGTTGGTTGTTTTTTTGATGGAGGAGCTATTTGTTCTGGATCATTTGCTTTCCTATATGCTATACATATTGTTGTCCTTTTGAATTCTTCTCCTAACAGATTTTTTTGAAGTGGCAGGAGGTTTGGAAGGTTCAGAAGTTAATGATGGATATGTGTCTATTGTTGACAATGCCTATATTTTTAAGTAATTTTTTTTAATTATTGGGGTGAACTATGTTAATTCATTGCAATCAAAAACCTGAGCATGGAGAAGAGGGGAGATATTGTTGACATAAGTAATTTCTTAAACTTGCCTGTACTTGACAACATTTATAAAAAGAACCATGGAGAGCGACTGCTGATTCAAGAGGTGTGTAAAGGAGGGCTGTTGATATCAGTAGCAAAACTCCTCAGCAAACACAAGTTCTAAGAAGAAGATAATCCCATGTTTTGGACACTGGATGACATAATAGGGTCACATGCTCTTTGGAATGTGTGTCAGAGTGCCTGTGAAGGTCATAAACCAGGTATTAAAAGTTAAGATGCTGACAGTTAGTGTTTAGGAAATACTCTTTTCTCTAAGTTTTGCCATTGCTTTGAAATTTTCCTATGGAGTTCTGTGACCAGATGTTACTGAGAAAAGTGAAGTGAAAAGTGGGAACATCTGTGCTGTGCTGCCTGCTGGTGAAGTTTTTCTGGTCAAGTGAAACAGATAAGACCTTTAGGGTTTAGTTCTTTACTTGCAGATTCCCTTCATCCCCATAAATTCTTTCAGTACTGAAGAGATCTTTGAAATTTACTGACTGAAGTACTGGGAATTAGAGTGGACATTACTATCTGGGAGAAGAGAGACCCAGTCCAGAATCCTAATTTGCGAGGAAAACATCCCTTGAATAGTAACTCATGCACAAAGGCAGGTTCAGTCTTTAAATTTTAGTGATTTTTGTCTTACCTAAGCTTGTGAGATTAGGTTAAATTCCAGAAGCCTTTTCCAGATATTATTAAATTCAGTGGAGGGAATGGAGATCCAAAATGGTTTGGATTAAGCCTCTCCCATGATGAGAAAATCTGAATAGTATGTATTGTTCCAGAGAGGAGGTTTCTTTATTTATTCCTCAGCAAGAGAAGTTGAATATGGAGTTGTAGATAGCTGACAATAAAGAGAACTCTAACAGGGTTTTGGATTTTCTAGTGGTAAGGTATATTTGCCTCTATTTAAATATATCCTTTACATTTCCCACTTCTGTTCTCACTGATTCCTTCACCTTTACAATATTATGTATTAATGGCATCAACGATGTCCTCCTTACTCTTAGAAAAACTTGAAAAGAGAGCCCAGAGTCTCAGTAAGTCAAGCCTTTGAAACTTACGGGTGCGGGGAATGTGAGTAGGGCTTTATCACACAGGCTTACTAAAGCAAATGAATAACCTTGTTCCTCTGTGAGTCCCCCCTTCTTCCCCCTTCTCCAGATAACAATGCTTAAACTTTACATAAATAGCTGGAACACTGTGCAGGACCTGATAAGCGGATTTCTTCATCCATGCTGAGTCTCCCTTGTATCATATATCCGTTCCATTATCTTGTGGAAATGCTTATTGCAATTTCTTCCATTTAGCCCTCTATATATGTTATCTATAATGCATAATGGAGTGTGTGTATGAATGAAGGACAATATCCTATAAAGCAAGAAAATTACTTGTAAGTTGCAAGCAGTGGAGCCTTAATGGTATGATCTCATTATGTTAGAAAAAAAAATTCTTAGCATCACCCTTTATACTACAGAGCTTGATTTATTTTTCTTTCTTTTTTAATCTTCCAGATATTTAATCAAGCTATGCTATAAAAGAAATAATGATGTTGAACTAAGCTATTTGGTATATACCATGAATTTTTTTTGTAAATTCCCATTTAAAGGAACATTATAAATTTCCAGCATGTTTCTGATGTGAGAAGCATCAAATTAGGAACTTTGAAGTAGTGTAATAGTGGTAAGAATACATTTTTCCTCTTCAGGAGTTGTGTTCTAAACTTTGAAATATGCAGCGTAAGTGTATTTGAATTTCTGAGTGCTCTAGTTTACTGTGTGTAGATATTTTAAGTTCTGAGGTTATTCAACAGCATTATTTTAAGAGGGATTAACCTAAGGTCTTAGCAAATACTGGTGTTCAGTTGCATTTGTGTAGTCTGCAATGCGCTTATTTTCAATCAAATTGTAAGCAGCAAATAGGTGTTAGACAAGCTGCATTGGTTATCCAGACAGCCCTCTGTCACTGGAGGGTTCTTGTGTTCTGTACAGAATGGAGACATTTCTTCTCATCATTTAAACATTTTATTTGCCTACATTTGCTTTGAAGAATTTTGAATATTGAACTTCATTCTTTTCCTCTGGAGACTGTTTTGCAGTTCCTGTTTGTTTCCTAGATGTTATAGTTGTCTGCATCGCCACATTTTTCTTTTCCATAGCTGTCATTCATACTCGCATTTGCCACAGTAAATAATACCTTTTGGCAATTGCTGCGTGTGTTTTCTTGTATTTCTAATTTATTTGTTCTTCAGTCTTCATTTATTATTCTTTCTTTCTTCGTTCACTATTAGGCAAGCTGTAAACATCCAGTCTTTTTGGTTTTGCTTAATTTTAAACATCCACAGAACAGTCCTTCCAGGCAGGTAGTATTTTCCATAATTGAGAATCTTCCGGTTGTACCAGTATCTCTTTTAGGAACGGAGCGAGTGGAATCAGATGGGAGACTCAAGGATCAAACATAGCCCAGCTGTGTTGGCAGTCTCCGCGTGGGACCCGCAGCCGCGGGATGTGGCTCTGTAGGTAGCAGCAGGACCATGGCTGTGCTCGTCCCGTCAGTCGCAGCCTGGCTGTGGCCTGAGGGAGCAGCTCGGGAGCGCCCAGGCAGGGACAGCAGCCGGGACCAGCAGCTGCAGAGGCGGCGCAGCACGGGCTGGGGCCTCGCCGGGAGCAGCCGGCGCTGCTGCCCTGCCCTCTGCGCCCATGTGCTCAGCTTGGCTTGGCTCAGCTTCTCCTCCTTGCTCCTCCCCACGTCGCCTTCATCCAGGCTCCTCCTTGCCCTCAGCTTTGTGGTTAGGCGTCCTCTTTGAAGTAAACACGCGACACCCCCCTGCCCTGTGTTGCTCGAAGTGTCCGGATGATTTCACGCCCTTGCCGTGCTCGCTGTGTGCATCTTCAGCCTTTCCCCTGTCGTGGTAACTGTATTCTGTTAGACTTGAGAGCAATCCCAGCTATGTTTCAGTACTCGCAGAATGCCTAGCACTTTAAGCAGATATTGTAACAATTTTTTTAGTTTGCCTTTAGGAACTCCAAGCATAAATACAGTTGTTATTACTCCTATTAGTTACATCGGTGACCTGTGTCTGTCTTATGTTTAGCTGGCTCCTATAGATTTAGCAGTGTGGCGCATAAATGTCTCCCTTAGGTGAGTATTGGAGTTTCCAATACCTTTTCAATACCTATCTGATTTTCCTTTCTCTGTTCCTTCTTCTAAATTATTTCTTATTTGGCAGTTTTTGATGTATTGTTTCACCTTGACAGCCCTGTTTATGGGTGTCAGTGGACAAAAGCCTTCAATGGATTTTTTTTACTCAAAACCCTTAGCTTTGGTTTTATAGTTATGACCAAATATCTGTCAAATCTGTCCTTAAACAAACAAAGCAAAATGTGTTGTTGTATCCTGTCAAATGTTATTAAATAGTTGTCAGGTACTACTTCATATACAACAACATTTCTGTCCTGGGTGACAATCGAAATGCTTATTGCATATGCAACATTGAATTTTGAAAGAGCTTTTAGGTATTGGTGAAGTGCTAGCTATTTTTTATTTCCACTGGAATGTAAGTGTCTTCTGCTCTGCCAAGTAGCATTGAAGGGGTATTATATTTTGAATCATTGCGAAGTTCTGTTCCGTAGTCTTTCTTTCTAAGGTTTTTTTGTTTCTTAAAATAGCTGTAGTAAATTTAATGTTTCCAAGGAGTATTATTAGCTTATTGAACCTGGATCATAAGCTTCTGGAGACATGGGAATTATAAAATCTCTTTGTAAATCATTAATGGCACTGCAGGTAAAATACCCTTGTGTAAAGGAAAGCTAAGTTTTGTGGTGTGTATTTTTAGTCATCTCCCCCACACCTCCTACTTCCAAGTACGCAACTTCTCCTAAAATTAATCTGAATTATGTGGTCCCCTCTGGTTGTGGGAGGACCCTGTGGTTATGTCCAGAGCCCCATTCAGGTTGCTGGATTTCTGTGTTCTTATAAGACCACAGCAAGAAGTGCACTGCAGGGCTTGCCTTCAATGAAATTGTTATGCCTACATTGCTTTAAATGCTATGTTTGCTCACTAAAATATTCAGAAATTATTCTGGAGATCTGCAGCAACGGCTGATTGGGATTGCATATTTTTACCTGCCTGTATACTTTCTTTGCATACAAAAAGATCTTTTTCCATGCTGTGGTTGCTTCTTTTGAAACACTTGAGACTGTAATTAGGTGTGAAAAAAGGAAGTTGCTACCTTTGTGTATCCTTCTGTGGCTGATTCTGGGACCCTTGGTGTATATGGTGCCTAAGCATGAGTTCTTCAAGATTTTGCATATAATGAATATTGAACATGGATAAAATTTGTAGGAGTTGATTCTCACAGGTGTTCTGGGAACTCTCAAATAAAACATAAAATTTAGAGGGATCTGTAATACTGTGCAGCAGTGACTCTCCTGTTTTTCTACATCAGTGTAACTGCAATACTGTATGTTGACACTGCCTGACATCTTCGTGCCTGCAGAAATGTTTGAGTGACTGCATGGGATAAAATGAGTGTATTAGTAAGCATTGAAACAGAGAGATTCTGGGAAGTGGATGTGGCATAATTTGGAAGGAGGTTAGGAGTTTTGAGATTAAGCCAGCCAGCATCTATGAAATGGAATTAGTGCTGCATGCTTGGAGTGAGAAATACAACTCTTTTTCCTCAATTCACCTTCCTAGCCAGTGTTTTTCCTGCTGTTCATGTTCATGTTCATGTTCATGTTCATATTCATGTTCTTGTTCCCTTGCATTTGTGGTATTTGTGGTAGGACAAGCCAAAAGCACTTCATGTACTTTTCTGGACATAGTCCTTTTTGCATTGTCCCTCCTTCTTTTTGGTGCAAAAATAAAAGGAGCAGAGTGGTGGCAGGGGAGCTAAAACTGTTCCTGGAAGTGAAATCTTTCCTGTTAACTAGACTTTGCCTTAAGATTTGTTCAAATACTTTGGTTGCTAACAGTAATAAAAAGATTATAATGTGGCTGCCCATTTTGCTGAATAATTTCTTGGCTAAGGGAGAGAGAAAGCAGGAAGAAATGGATGTTCTTGTTCTTCTCTGTACCTGTGTCACTTCTGGCCAGGAATGTTCTCTTAATTTCTTTCCTTGTCGGCATGGGCTATCAAACTCTTAGCTCCATTCTGTTTTCCTTCACTATCCCCACTTTCACTGCAGTTATCTTACCCTGTGTGGGTGTAGACTTTAAAAACACAGAGACAGGAGAAAGCCACAGCCAGTGACTGGTGTCAGTGTAAGCTGCTGTGAGAGGAAGAAAGTCTACTTTTGCTCCACAGTAATCGATTGCCTCCTCACCCGAATTTAGAAAATAACCTCGGGGTTTGAGGGAGGCACTTGATAAGCCAGTCTGACGACTCTCCTGTATGGAGGGAATTGAGGGTGTTCCTGTGTGAATAAATCCACTTCAAGAGACTTAATCTACTGAGAGCCAAGTGAAGTGTGAAGCTTCCTAGAAGGTAATAATTACTTTTGTGTAAAACAAGGTATGAAAATAAACATCATTACAAAAACATAGAGCAGATAAATTATAAAATGTCACCTCTCTGGCTGCTTACAGCCTGTGAGAAGTTTTTGAAGTGGGAAGCAGAGACTGGTAGTGATATATCTTCTTATGGAAATATGAAGGTTAGGAATAGTCATGGTTGTCCTTATCCATAAAAGCATAAAAATGTACCCTCATATTTGACTAGAAGGGGGCTTTTATGCTTTGTTATGTTTGAATCAGAGCAGTATTGTCTTTCTTACTATTAAAATGGGTCATTAGTTAAAAATGGATTCAAAGATGTGTTTTAACACATTACATACAGCTCCAGAGTTTTGGCTGCAAAGCTCATCTCAAGTGTGTGGGTTCTCACTTGCTGTTTTGGTCCTGTGTTGGTGACAGGATTAAAAACCACCACAAAAGACTCCTGCTGAGCCATTGAATGAGGAGAACCAGGAAAGGCTCTTTTGGTTTTAATTCCAAAGCAGAATCCTTCAGTCAGACTGACCTGCTGTGGACACCTTTCAAATAAAATGAAGGATAAGAATCCCCCAGAGGCTGATGGGGATTTATGTATCACCTCCAACAAGAAGCAAAAGCTTTTTTTGGGTTGGGAACCTGGGAGAAAATGGCTTTCTTCTGGTCACAGTTCTTTTCTGCATCTTCTCTGTTATTCAGGCATGAACTTTGCACTGATATACATCCTAGCCGTTTTTTAGGAGATCAGTTTTCATTGCATTTGGACCTGGTGCTGGAAATGCGTAAGAAGGAAATAGGTAGTCTTCATCCATGTGCCTCTTTCCCCATTTCTCTCTCTTTTGTGCAGATAAGAGCAGAATAAGTATATGTGTACATATTTGTACATTTAAATGCACACACAGACACAAAATCCAGGTATGTAAAAACACATACACCTAAATAAAAATCTGAAATATTTTTGTTTATTTATTAATGGAGAAAGAATTTGGGGCTCCTGAAAAGGAAGAACTACTCTACTTAAACAAAACTGAACTGTGAAAAATAGCATTAGGCAAATGGAACACCTTGGTTTTTTTCTTTTCTAAAGTTGTCTTCTGTTCCTAAGTGGTTTTAATTAAATACTGTTTTGAGGCATGTGACTTACAAACAATATTCAAAATCTGAGCAAAAACCAGGAGTAATTTGCTGTATTTACAGGCTTTCAATTTATTTTGTAAATAATATTAAAATAATAAAAAATACGCTGTTTTGTTCTCATAAAGTTCTTAATGAGTGGTGCATTTAAGAATACTAAATCTGTATTGAGAGATCTTTCAAAGCCACTATGTAATTAAAGTTTCTCTTCATGAGTTTGGAGTACCTTTTTCTTAATTGGATATTGGAATGACACTTTTGTGTTGTTAGTAAGCAGGGAAGTACTGCTGCGTCCTACAATTAGGTGCTGGAGGAAGGAGGCAAATGATCCATTTTCCTATCCTTTGAGAGTATTATAACTAATATGGTTCTGTTGAGAAAAGTAGAGAATGAATAATGGCATATTCAGGAGCAAGCATTGGCAGAGCAGACACTCAGGAACTGTTTTGAGGGCAAACTAAATCATCATAATGTGCTCTTCTTATTGGGGAGATGAGAATTGTGAGAGTGGGACTAATAGCATCTGCTGGTTTGCTTCTTGGAGAACAGAGGTCTCAAATGAGCTGTGAGTATGTGTGGTTCAGATCCTGGGAGATCCTCACAGAGATGCCAGGCTTTGTGGGTTTCTCTAAACTTCTTTTGTTAATTCATTATATGTCATCGCCCCTCTTTAAGGGACAGAAGCCAGGCCATCTTCCTGGATGTACTAGTGAATCCTCTGGAATTCTGCCCTGAATCCGAAGAATCAGTGGGTTTTGTTCTTTATCTTTAAATATCCTTATCAAAGTTTAAGTTATGTTTCTGTGATGTTAAACTGTTTCACAAGCTTGTGCTTTGTGAGGACCTGTGCCCAAATGTCAGGATCTTGCCGAGAAATTGGAACTATTCCATTGTTGTTTTCACAGTAGAAGGGAACTATTGTGTCAAATGTGTGCTATAATACCTGTAATGCAAGTTTATACCCTACTCTCTGTTTTTACAAGTATATGTTATATCTGCTGTCTGCACTAGGTTTAAACACTTGACACTGAATTACAGAAGAAATTTAATGCACTGTATTAGAAACTCATATGACTGCTCTGGTCTCAAAAAAGGTTGCTCCCTTGACATGGTGAGCTTCAGAAATTGATTCAGGTGCACTGAGAATTGATTTGAGGACTCTCTCTGGCCTTATGGGACTGCAGTGTAAAGAAAGCTCAATAAAAGGATGTTGTAAAAGCAATCTGGAGTACGAGGCAGTACCCAAGATCAAGGAAATTGCAATAGGTGAAATTTCAAGGGGCACTCTCACTTTGAATTTGTGTTTTAACTGATTAGGAAAACAATATGATAGTAAAGGACCGTTTAACGGTACAACTTAAATTATTTATTCTTTATTTTTTACTCTTCACATTTTCTTCTCTTTTAAGCTAGGTCTTTTAGAAGTATACTTAAGCCACAGTACTGAGGCAATTCTCAGGCCTACTCTTTCTTCTTTATTTCTTGCTGAAAAGTCTTATGTCAGTTACAGTATTTTTCACTAAATGATTTTTTGATGACTAGGAAAGGACACATGCCAAAGAAAAGGGTGTAGTTGGCTACACATTAAAGAAGCTGCTAAATGTGCCAAATGAACTGGAGAAGACAGGAAAAATAATTTTAAAATAACAAACAAAAAGATAAATCTTTTTTACTCTCTCCTAATCAATAGTCTTTGTAATTACAGGAATAGGGGTACTGCTACTTAAAAATTGATGCTGTTGTTTTCAATATCTTGGCTTGCATACTGGAGGTCAGTAGACGCTTATTCTGGAGTAGGTTGTAGGTAACCTCTTGAGACAGATCCTGAGCTAGAATACTACATTTTAACATGCTGAAATACTAAATATAAAAAGCATATGTTCAAGTAACAGAAGTTCTTTTGATTGAAACAGTTAATAAATTAGTAGATTTGGTAAATGGAAATTCCTGTTGTACAAGACAATGAATAAATTAAATGCATATGGCTCTTTGGAAGAAAGAAGTTTCCTAAGGTTTTAGAGTAATGGATAGAAACATTAGCCTGTTTAGTCCACTATATTGATGTTGAATTCTTATAGCTATCCCCTTGATCTCTGGATATATCATTCAGTTTTGTCCCCTCCTTAGACACCTTTTTTGTTTTTTAGTTCTCTCCTGAGATTGTTTTATGGAGTGATTTTCTCTACTGAGCATGCAAGCACACTTGTTAGGATTTGATATATGTAAGCCACATATTTTATTATGGTGGATGTGTTCTTATAGGATTCTTATTGATTTTCTTGTGTTCTAGTCGATGATGAAGTGAAGCGATAATAAAGCATGGATGTGCTGGGTTTGTTTTCTTTACCTCTGCTGTGACTTAGACAGGACATTGTAATTTTTTAGATATGCCAAGTGCAGTGGAGAATTAATCTTTCTCTCAAGTGAAACAATGTAGGATTACAGCAGTAATCTGCTGCATTTATCCTTTGTAACTAGCTCTTTTTTTCTTTTGCTGAGAATCCTCATCACTTTGGTTTTTCCTTTTACACCATACAAAGGTTGTTTTGGGTCTTTGTTTACTTATTGCTGTTTCTGGCGAAGCCAGTGCCAGAATCTGTATTGGTCAAAGAGAAGGTCAGACACAACTGTATAAAATAAATGCAGTTTGAGCATAAAATTATGTCAGAATACCTTAGTTTTGCATGTGTGACAAACTGTTTACCTACTTACCGATATTTCTGAAGGAGTCTTGTTACAGTGCTACTAAAAGGATAGCACCTTGACAATAATTTGCTTGTCATTGGAAGCTTGTAGAGGGTCATTGAGCTTTCATTTCCTGCTCTACTGATGACTGGGTGTTTCCAAATAAATTCCCTTTTTTGCTGGAACACATCACTTTAAAATATCCTTAAAATTAGAAAATAAGGTTAGAAATTTACCTGTTCTGTAAGTTAAAAGTAAATCTTAGAGGGACTGGTGAAGTTTCACAGGTTGAATGTGGATATAAACAGGCTGGAGGTATAACAGCTGCTGGCACCAAAGACCACAAAGAGAAGTGGAGAGGAGGGCAAAATCACGTGATTAATTACTATTTACTTGCGGACTCTGAGAGGATGCCTTACCTAGTATTAATTGAAACATTTCTGCTGATTACCTAAAAATATTTTAGATCTATCTAAAGAAAAAAAATCTGCCTAACTCTGGAAGAATAAATATTTAATTTGACCAATGAAAGGTCATATATTGTCAGGTAAAAAACAGAACACATGAGGACAATGCAAGAATATTAATATATTATTGCCTTCTTGGGGTTTGGGTCAGTGTCCTGAAATACTGGCAATGCAGTTCTGCTTCAGATGAGTCAGAACTAGCTCCATCAAGCAACTTTATACAATGTTCTCCTCTAGTTGGTCAAAGCTGGACTTTGAATTTTCCACCTTTCTTGAACCTAGCTCCTTTTTTTTTTTTTTTTTTTTTTCATTTTCTTTTCTTTTACTTCTTTGTTTCATCTGTAAAAATTTTTAAAAAAATGAACAAGTCTTTATTTCCTAGTGAATAGAGATTGCATCTCTCCTCCCAGGGCTTGCTCAGGGTTAGTAACAACTTCTGTGAGAATGATTTATTGACTTTCCTGCTCTGACCAGAATTAAAACTGTCACCAAAGGGCCTGTAGTCCCCAGACACCAGCTTGGCCTTCTCAGTCAATCTGCCAGAAAGAGAGCTTTAGTTACATAGTAATTAAAAGACTTATTTCATGGTGAGTAACTAAAGGAAAGTGGAGGTCAGAGAGAGAAAGGTTAACGTGCTGAGACAGAAATAGTGTAAAGCACTAATTCTGTACTTGTAATAGAAGTCTCCCCCGTCATCTCTCACTGTTTTTTATTTTCCACTTGTACTTTGAAGATTTCTGTTTATTTATTGAACCAGCTTCAGGAACATTGGAATCTTTATGAGACGGTTTAATATTGCTGGGCTTTAAGTGCTACTTCGTGATATCTTTCTAGATTCATGAGGGATTAAGGCTTATGTGATCAGGAACAATTTGACCATCCTTGTTTGTCTTCCATATTTTTCCATTCCAACTGTGGATCTGTTGGCCAGTTTAATCCAAATTTGATCAGAAAAGTAACAGCCTTCACAGTGCATTAGAGGGGGTTCAGAAATGCTCTGTTGAGAAAAGAGCATCACGGGTATAACCTTTATTAGGCACTAGAGCTACAAGTGTAAAAGCTCTGTTGGCACAAGTGTGGCTTAAAGAAAAATTTAAATTCAAGTTTGCACCTCACTGGAATCCAACTGTCACACAAACCCGCTGGAAAACTGACTTCATAATTTCCTTTTCTTATGGTCCTGCTTGTTTTGCCATCAGCCTAGTGTGTAACATTCCTAGAAAAGAGCTGTCTCTGTGGAAATTAGTGTAATGTCCATGTAAATATCAAAGGCATTTCATTAATACAACTCTTGTCATTGGAACCAAGCTCACAGATAATCAAAGTACGAGGATTCTCTTTGCTTTACCTTTGTGGCAGTTTTGGAGAACTGACATCTTCTTAGGTACTGTGATATGCCAGGGAAGAAACAATGGATGCATTTTGGATAATTGCTTGAAATGACCCTGTACTGCCAAGTCCACCATTAAACCATGTCCCTGGTGCTTTTCTTACTGCTGTTGGTTTGTGGCTCTGTCACTTGGTGCCTGGTGTACTCTGTGACAGACCTGGGGCCTTCAGGTCTTAAAGAACTTCCATTTTAGCAGCACTCAGTGAATTACACCAGGCCTGTGGATCTGGCACTGGGAATTTTACCTTGTCAATAGGATTTTATCAGGGAATTGTTCAGCAGCGCTGAGTATATCCCTTTCTTACTGATAGGGCAGCCAGTTTTTAATTGGATTTGTAGAAAGACACTTGCAGGCGTATTTTTTAACCACTGCTTCCTTTGCCAGCTGGCTTCCCCTGGTGAGGAATTGGTGTCAGAACTCAATACTACAGTCGCACTGTGGGGAATGAAATGTGATTCAAACCCTATTTTGCTAGATTCAGTAAGTGCATGATGGGTATTATAAAGAAAACAATAAACTTCATTGAATATGTTGATCACAAAGGGCTTAAATAGCATCTCAGACTTGCTGAGGAATTCTGTGACACAGCTGTGAGTTGAAAACCAGATTTTTTCATCTCAGTGCGGTGTTTTAATGGCCAGATCCTACAACTGTTTCACCAGGGAAATGTTCATCACTACAGCATCTGTATTCCAGATTGGCTTTAGTATTATGGATTAGAATGTAGACTTTTTTTTTTTTTTTTTTTTTTTTTTTTTTTTTTTTTTACTAAATCCTCTTTACCAGATAAAATTTTGCTGGAACTTAATGCTCAGAGGTATTTTTGAGATTTATAGCAGATAGTGAACTCAGTATGAGTTCCTCCACCTTAGTCTACCAAAGCATTTTAGTGTGTTCATTGCTGAAGCAAATAGGTCTTATGTCAGTGTTGAAGACTATTTTACCTGTCTGAGAGAATTTCATGTGAGGTGGGCAAAGGCCCTTAGAGCCAGTTAAAGAGAACCTATTTAATTCAGTGTGCATACTAATAAGTATGTGAAATATCTGCCATAAGATTTTTTTTTGATTGGTTGATTTTTTAAGTGCACAACTTGAGACACCTACAGGGTTCTTAGGGGAATGTCCATTTACTTGCCATTGATCAAAAGCAATAAAAAGCTCATGGCAAAGTAGAAAGTTAGTGGCAGTGTAAATAGAAGCCTTAGATAAAAATGTTTTCAAATTTTGACTTCCAGTGTTGTCACTGAACCCCAATTTGACATTCTTCATTTTCAGGTTTGGACTAAAATCTTGGTAGCTAAGCTTACTGAAGATGAGGTAGAAATGGTGATGTCAAAACAGCCTGTGGGATGATGCAGATAGTGGTTCTTATTCCAATTCACAAATAGCTGGATTTGCTGGGATGATATAGAAGACAGTAGTACTCCCCAAATTAAGCAGATTGTAGTTTTTATTAATGCTTGTTTATTCATTTTCACAAAAGGTGGGTATGGGCCCTCAAACACAGATCTTCTCTAGACCTTCTTTTACAAACAGAGAAGAAAACAGAGGACTGAGGGAGAAGATTTAGGAGGGAATTAAAAGATTGATTTTGATCAAACCAGACCTAAAACCAAAACCAGAAGAGCTCTGCTTTGAACCTGTTTAAAGTACTATTTCCCTTGTTAGCACTTTTCTAGTTTCTATAGACATAAATCTACCCAGCATGTGATTTCTTTGTAGCTGCTGTTGTTGCAGCTTCATCCTTGGGTAAGATAAAAGGCAAAGTCTCTCAAAGGAACCATACAATTTACTAGTAAAGCTGATCATACCATAAACTTATTTTTAAAATAAAGACCTTTCAAATTAGTCCTTGAAGTGGGTTATGATCTTAAGTGATATCTTAATGAAATATGTTTCCTATTATAGTTTTAGGGTTTCATCCATACTCATCAGATATTAATTCATTGGAAATACAGTTTTGACTTCTTTGGACAGTGGATGTGACCTTTAGTGAATTCCGTGCTTTTATGAAACTCATGGCCCTCTGAATTAATGATGACATAAGAAAGCCCGGTCTTTAATTTGTTATAAATTTTACTCTGAAATTATGTCTGTCAGTGATAATCCTACAATGTAAAGGAGTGTTGGCAGCAAATGATAAGAAATGTCAAGAAAAGGGCAGAAATGGGGAAGGGATTTTTACATACTGGTATCATGCTCTGTCCTCTTTTTGATAAGCTGTAATGACAGTGGCTGTCAAAGCTGTCAGAGTACGGAAGGGCCCTTCTTGAGACATATCTCCCCTTTATCGGCAGGCAAGGGAAAGTGTCTGCATGCACCTATATACATGTATGTGGAGGGATAGAGTCTCGTTCCTTTGATTCTGGATGAGAAGAAAATATTAAATGCTAAGTGATACTCTGATTCTCATTTGTAATTAATGTATTTCCATGAAGTCTTTGGTGCTTTGTGCATAGTAATTTCTCCTGCATCTGTGGTGTAATATTAGGGAGCTCATGTAATTATAAATAACTTAATGAATATCTGTTTCGTATATATTATGCAAATAGATATCTGTTTTAACCTATACCTGTGATGTATAAGAATCATTCATTTAGGCTGGAAAACATTTTAAGATCATTGAGTCCAAGCGTTTACTCGGTACTGCCGAGTCCACCATTTAACCATGTCCCTGAGTGACACATCTAGACCCCTTTTAAGAGTCTCCAGGGATGGTGGTCAACCTGCTCCAGGGCTTGACATTTTTCCTAATATCCAAGCTCGACCTCCCCTGGCACAACTTGAGGCCATTTTCTCCTGTCTTGTTGCTTGTATTATTCCAAGGAATTTTAGTTAACTGTAAGGCTTTCTGAGAAAGGGATGAAAAGAACCTTTGCTTTCAATGTCTTTCCAGATCTGCTGTTGTAGAATGTTCCAAATGCCGATGCTCTGAGGTTTCTAATGATGTTTTAGCACAGAAACATGCTAAAAACCCTGTCTTCATGTCAGGTCTTAGCTTCATAAGACTTGTTAATTACTTGAGATATTGAAATATAAGCAAATGCTCTCAGTGCGATTGTTTTTGGGAAGAGGCTTTTAGACAAAATGAGATAAATGAGGGATAGAATTGTTGTCAAAATCTTGAAATCTTTGATTGGGTGTATTTGGCAGTTGGCTAGTATAACCATGTCCTGACTTTGAGTGAGTCTGTGTCCTTTGTTCTTTTGTTTTGAGAATAATACTGAAATGTTCCTTGCTAACATAATTCCGTGAAAATGAGAGAATCAGTAGACACACTTAAGTCTTAGGTATTAGCTCTTAAGTATTAGGTCTAAGACGCACTTAGGTATTTTTCAATGACATCAGTGAAATGATCTTACTAAGCTGGAACTTAAACTTGCAGTCACTATATGAGTTTAACTTACAGAGTAAACAATAAAGTGAGGAACACCTAAGCAGCACATGAATAGAGATTGTGGAATGTGAGATGAAAGTGTCAGGCCTGTGGGGAGAAATACCCCTTTAATTTTAAAAGCAATTAAAAGGAAAGAAGCAAATGCAGTACAAAGCTATTGTATTTTCCCATTCAGATGACTTCAGTGGTGTTCGATTTTGTTTTTTTTTTTTTTTTTAATGGTTCACCAGAATAATACCTGATATGATGGATTATCCACTCTTCCTGCAGGCTGAGAAACAAACAGATGTAAAAGAGCAGGTTGGCAACATCAACATTCAGGTTCACCAATAGAAACTCCTCTGAAGGTGTTTGAATGCTCTGAAGCATTCTGCTTTGATGGCTGATTAATCATTTAATTTCCAGCACCTTGTATGAATAGGTTCAGGGGTTTTTTTCTGACTGCTGTGGCCTTTCCATTGCATCCTGGAGCCCTAGCCAGAAAACTCCTGTGAAGGAGAGTGTAGCATCAGTACTGGTGGTCTGGGTTGCAAAAGTAGCATCTTAAGCTCTTAAATTACCACATAGTTCTTGGAAAAGCTGGAAATGTTGACTCTAATGTTTTGGAAATATGTCTCCTAAATCAACACTCTATTAATTTTGCTGTTTGATGGATAGTGTAATGGCCTTCCAGAGTATATTTTTAATGTTAATTTTTCTGTCTGCTTCACTACCCTCACTCCTATTTTTTTTCCCAATGCTGTAACTTAACTTGAAAGTATGAGAAATTATGATGTAGGTAAAACTCATGTGATGAAAGGTACTTCTTGAGTTTTTGATGGTGGTTTGCCATATCCTCTGAGATGTAGAACTGCTATTTTAGCACCAGAGAATGACTTTGACTCTTCTAATCCAGAGGAAATACAAATACTGGGAATCATGATGAGGCCGTTAGACTTAACAGTTTAAGTCACACTGGTTAATCTACCATTTATTTCATTATTAGAAACAGGATTTCATTCTGTGATGTTTTCCCTGAACATTTCTTTATCTTTTGAACTGTCAATTGGTCAGCTGCCCTCCAGGATAGAATCACTCAGTGTTGAGTGCAATCTTCAGCTGCAGTAACCTGGAGGGCACAGGGAATTAAGAAATTCCTCCTCAGCTGCTTTTCTGTATGGTAAGGCTGGACTGGCAAAGCAAGGACTCCTGCTGCTTGTTCTGTAGCCGAGCCAGCCATCTTCTGCCTGCTGAAACACAAACAGATGCTGTACATCCAGAGTTCTCACTCTCCCACTGTTGTTCAACAATACAGCATGCTGTCCAAAAGCTTGGAGAAGCCTTCAGGGCCCCTTTGCTCAGCCCTCCTTCCTGCCTTTCCGTGACCTGCATATGCAGAGGTAAAGATCTCTGCATTAAACATGCAAAGGGTTTGGGGCCTTGCTAACCATTAGGAGTGGGAGGTGTGTTTAAGGACATGGCTGTTGCTTTGCTGCTTAGTTCAGTTCAAATTTGCAGTCCAGAGACTTAGCTGGAGTGCATTTTACTTTCCATTTTATGCAGCGGTTCATATCTGATGAAACTGAATAGTACAAGTATTTCTTGGCACTGCAGAGACTGGTGGGGTTTGTCTGTGTATTCTGGCCTTGCTTCTGCCATTGATGTAGTGCTGTAAAAAGGAACTGGTGCCTCAAGTCCCGAAAGCACTGTGGTCTAGACGGAGTTTTTAAAATCAAAGCCCTAAACCTGTGCTGGCATAGGTGCATAATTTTAGAGGAAGTAACTGAAGTGGGTTTAGCAAGAAACTGCTGTTAAAGCTGAAGGCATCAGATTAAAATAAAAAGGCATTTGGTGAGCTAACGACATACTGGAGAGGATTAATCAAAAGGGATCACCTGTCATTTGTAGTGCAACTTGCGAGTCCTAGAGGTGATATTTTTATTGAAATGTAACTTAAAGAACATTGAGTCCTGTCTCTCTTGAGACTTCACTCAAAGGTCTTTGGTTTGGTTCTAGACTTTTGGTTTATGTTTGAGGGAATGCTAGACATCTTACTGATTACAAATTTACTACCATGACACAGCTTTTGAGAGGCAATATCAAAAATGGAAGCTTCAGTAGACCAAGGGAACAGCTTTTAACCATGAACTTTGTGTCTCTTGCTGCCAGAAACCTCCAGTTGGTATTACACCTGTGGTGTGTGGCAGCTGTGCTGAGACCTAAAGGTTTAATCCTTAGACCTGTGAAGTCAGTGCCTCAACTCTCAGGGGCATCAGTGATGCAGGATGAGAGCCTGAAATGGCAATTCCATGCCCTGTCATGGCATGGAGGTGTCGTCATGGCAGCCTCTGCTAGAGGGCAAAAAACTGGACATCCTCATCTTAGGTAGTAGTTGCTGAATAAAAAAAAGCAGGACTGTCTTTCTGTTTCGCATTAGATTTGCGTTTTTTTTAAATCAGTATTTCACTCTTGTAGTTTAGAAAAGTAATGCTTCAGTTCCTTTTAGTAATGGAAAGCACCTATCTGAATCCATCGTTTAGATTTCATTTAACAAACAATTTCTTCTTCCTCCACTGTAGCTCCGGTTTGTGCTTGATGTGTTTTGGGTTTCTGAAATTCCTTTCCTAGGGAATTTTCTGTAAACAAGAGACATGTTTGCACTCTTTCTTTAGGAGGGACTTCTTGATCTCCCTGTGGTCTGACCAGTGTGATTGAAGAGGTTTGTCATTTTTCACCAATCTAATTGGTCTGTGTAGAATAGTATAAAAAGGGAGACACATCCCAAGAATAAAAGAGTCATTTTCAGCCTTCCGAAGTTGGAGTCTTTGTGTCATTGTGGTGTACAACAGTGTCACTCCACCTTATTCCTTGTTTTGTTGTCAAACAGGACACCAGGCTAAGGATGAAGAATAAATGGTAAGATATTGAGTAGTCAGCCTGGGGCAGGTTAATGAATTAAAATGAATGTGGATTAAAAAAAGTTACACCAACACCTTCAACATTATTAAAATAACAGGTTTTATTAGGCTGAGAATGTCTACATTGGTATTTGTATAAGTGACTGTGCTTGAGAGAGATCAGTTGCTGCTTCTGTGTTCCCATATTCTGTTCATTATCTCATTATAGCTTAGCGAAGGATTGTTACAATGCTGAGTGCAGTATTTTCATAAAGCCTATGAGTGAAGATGGACAAGCCCAAACACTCCAAGTAAGTCTCCTTAACGCTCAGCTAATGCAACCGTAGCAGGATAAAAAAGGAGAGTGTTTGCAGCTTCTTTTGCAGTTTATGACATAATTTGTTAAAGCAACAAGATTTTCTTGCTCTCTGTCTGATGGATAGGCCAGATAAATGAGAGAGATAATAGCTCATTGTTTCCTGCTCTTTGAATGGCATTTCTCTATTGTCTTAAAGCCTCAGTGGAGTCAACTTCACACAGTAGGCTTTGTTGAAACAAAAGCACTTGTGCCCCATGTCACCAAGAGAGCTACAGTGGAAATGCTAATTTGATAGAACTGAAAAATGTTTGAGGTGGAGCCAATAGCCTAAATACAAGATCCTCACCATTGGCTATGTACAGTCTTTGGTTTTCTCTCCTGGATGGACAGCCTGTTTCATAGGAACATCAGTTTTTGTGCCTTGTCATTTCACCAATTGCATCATGCAGTCAGATTTCAAATGCCTTAAGAGTAACCATAGTAACTGCAGGCCATTTAAATAAGCTGAAAGAAAAGGAATTCCCTCCCTCGTAAAACCCTTCAGTCAAAGGTACAGCAGGATTTAGATTCTCCTCTGCTGAACACTGGCACTGCTTCACTGGATTTTATGGTTCTGTGGATTTGCACAGGTTGATCTGGTTCTAAAAGTATCTGCAGAGCAAATCAACATAAGTGGGTGTAGTTTCCCGAGGAAGACAGAGCAGTGACTGCTGGCACAAGGATGGATTTGTGTCTTTGTGTATGTGCCTGCCTGTCAGCTGAGGCGAGCGTGGATGCGTCCACTCATTCCCTTCCCCACTCCTGAAAAATGTCACATTTGTGACACAGAACTACCACTGCCCTTGTGCTCTTCCTACTCACAGAGTGATGTCAAAGCCTCTGGTTTTAGTTTGACAGTGTTTCTGTAGTCAGTGTAGGATGGGCTATAAATCTGATCTTTAATGTTCTGAATCAGAATTTTAATGCAGTTGGGTGGGCCCAATTCCAAGTGCAACATGCTACACTTGGCAATATCATGGTGTCATCCATGCAAGAACACAAGGAGGAAGCCAGGTTTGAGTGTCTTTTTGTTGTGACAGTGAGAAAAATCCAAATTTCCCTTTTATTCCTAACCTGAATTTATGCTTACCTATAGCTCTTACTTTTTGCCTGTTCCCTTTGTTTCCTAAACTAAAAATCAGCGTGCTGTATTGTTAGGGAGACTCTGAATGTTTTATTGGGAAGATTTATCCAACTGCTCACTGGTTCATGGAATAATTTCCCTGGATTCGTGCTTACATTGATTTCAGTGATAGATGGTGCTGGTGATGCTAAATGTCAGTGCTTCTTACATCTCAGGATCTCTTCATTTTTCCTCCAAGTTTATAATGCAAGAGAATAAATGCATTTAATTTAGATTAATCTTTAACTGTTGAGTTTTCTGAAAAAAGAAGGACTAAGCTAGGTAAGCAATTCAAGTAAGCAATTGTTCCTAACTCCTGAATATGCTAATGAAGCAGTTATGAACTGACTGGAGATTTTGGTGTCTGAGCTGCTTATTAAGAAAACTGTTCTATCTGCAGAAACACTTTAATTGTCTTGTTGGACATATCAGTGAGAATTAAAAGCTAGGCTAAATTTTGAGTCTATTTATAGATTTAATAGCAAAGAATATCTTCCAACTTCTTTCATTCAGGGCTAGTATTTAAAATCTTGGTGATTTTAAGTTATTAGACTTCCAAAAACCAATTTGCTATTAAGGAGTGATTAAGAAACTGATTTCAGTACTGGCTATTAGAAGATTATCATTTGGCCTTAAAGCATTAGCATTCTCTGTTCTTTGAAGATATTCAGGCAATTTTTGAGGGCCTCATGCTTAATGCTTGTTACAATAGCCTTACTGAAATACAGGCGCTCTCATGTTTGTTGGGCTAACCTGGGGAGACAAGTTGGATGGATTGTTTTAGTCTCTTTCCTTTGAATTTGGTCACTATTAAAACAGTGTGCATTTTTGGTTTTCATCGTTCTTTCTCAAAATTCTCCTAGGGGGTGATTCTTGAAACCCCTTCCATGATCACGCTTACTTTGAGATATTTTTCCTGCCTAGATTCCTCTAGTTGGGCAGACTTCTCCAACTAACTTTCCTAGGGGGCTGTCACTGACTGTGGTACAACTGCAGAGATCAATAGTCTCTGTGGCAGTGTGCTGAACAGGCAAGATTCACAGTCATCCCAGGAAGAAGGCTGTAAAGCTCCCTGACTTTCTGGAGACAGAGGAGGAAGTGAAGGTGACATTTATACCTCTCGGTGAGGAAGTGAGGATAAAAAGGAAATCTAATATGTCTTTGGGACAACATCAGTTATAGAAACTCTGAATTTGTGTCTTGTTTTTCATATGTTAAGTAATGTTGTCATCTTTCTAGCTGTGCAGAAGTAGTGTTTTCTCTCCCCTTGACACTTCAAAAGCTTGCTCAGTTTGTGATCAAGTTCTTTTTATAGGTTCAATGTTGTTCCATACATTAGAATTTTCATCAACTTTTGGTCCAAAACCCACTTGGAAAAAAATTAATTTCTTCAGTTTCAAGCTTTCAATTGTTAAATATTACCAGTAGCACCTATTGAAATAAATCCTTTTCCATTTTATTCTCTGTTTTATAGTAAGATAGAGATAAGATAATTAATCCTTTAATAGACTACCTAGGCCTAATTATTTAGTGCTGCCACCTCTGCTCCCCCCATTCCCAGATTAACATCAATATTATCTAAAATGTTTCCAATTCAATGGTCTGATATAATCTAGAGAAAAAATAAAACGGAGTACCAGATGAGAGCTTGAGTAAACTTCCTGGAGTCTACAAATCCTGATCCACAGCCACTGCTCTCAACAGATAGCATTTTACTGACCAGTGATCTTTGGAGTGGGCAGAGAGAACATAGCAAATTGCAGTGCAGTTTGGTGGCGGTGGGAGTCTGGAGTTAGTTGTAGCTCAGATTGTTGTATGAGCAGTGGAGACTTTAGGAGTTAAGAGGAGATTTAACTGTTTTGAGAAGTAGAGAGAAAGTAACTCTCTACAACTCATCTGCTGTATTTCATATATATCTGATAGGATCATGATAGTTTGAGAGCTGAGGTGATCTGAAATATTTCATTCAACATTTAGAGAACCTCAATCCATCTTCCTTCTGAAGTGTGGCTTATATACTGCTGCTCTGGGCTACTGGAGGCTGGCCAGCTTTTAAGCCAAAACATTACATGCAGAGCTTCATGAAGAAGAAAATATTTGTACAACGGGCAGCAATATAGATATACCATGCACATTTTGACAGAGAACTAAACCCACACATTTACACTTCCAGTCTGATTTTTTTAAGGTGGTGATTTACAGCCCTATTACCATTTGGCAATCCGAGGTCTGGAGAATGATATCAAGCCATCTGCTTGTGCCCCTGTAGGGCAGCTTGTAGCCGTGATGCTGTGTTGCAAATACATCACTGCAACTCGCATGCTGAAAATCTTGTTGCGTGTCTTGGATCCCTTTTTTTTGTTTGCCTGCAGGATGGCGGCAGATGTGCCGGACACACATGTGGGCTTTGTGTGATTGACTGTGCTGTAATTATGTTCTGGGATATTTTTTTCTTTTTTCTTGTTACATAGCTGAGAAAATTGGGAAGGGGTCTTCAAAGAAAGGCTGGCATTCAATAGAAACAAGATGGAATAATTTTTAGAGAAGAGAAATGCTGCTTCTCAAAAAGTTTTTGAGCTAATTGTTTTGCTAATTCTTCTCTTGATATAATATTCCTCTCTTACTAGCTTTGTACTTGGATACCACACAAACTAATTGAGGACTTACCTTACTTTGGTCTGATTTCTTCACTGTGGTTACTGTGCATACTACTCCACAGCAAATCTAAATTCAGATATGCCCTACCACTGAAATGATCTCCGCTCTGTTTTTTTCTCTTCTCTCTTTCCTGGCAAATCTCTGATGACTGATGCTGTTCTTCAGGAAAGAGGACAGATTGCAGTGAATGTTGGTGGCATGCAGGGCTGCTAATCAAGTGTCCGTTCCTACCACACTTCCACAAACTAGTGAGATATGTTGTCTCTGGGACTGAGTTTTGCCGCTCTTGCTCTGTGCCAGGAAGCATGGTATTGTGAAAAATCTGAGAAACACCCTTTTCAGAGTCTGTGTGGTTATTGAGGTAGGTGCAGTTACAAGTGGTATTGCTGCAGTTCCCAACTGGGGAGCACTGCTGGCGTTGCTGATGACTTCTGTTTTAAGCTACGTGTCATTAGTTCTCTTGGCTTCAGGGTGTAGAGAGTAGGTTCAATGGGAATAACACTCAGGAGGCGACTGGGGTCAGCAGTGCTGTAGGTAATAAAAGTAAGAAGTGGGCAGATGATATAAATGCCTGTTTTCTGGTCATTAATGTGATATACCATGTAATCTCGCTGCTTTTAATTATTCATTATGTTAGAAGGGTTTGCAGTAACAGAAAAAAAGACAGGATCTTGCAGCAGAGATTGAGAAGATTGAATTGCAGACTGGAGGAATTAGCTCTTCATTTTGCCTCCTTGTGTTTTTCCACATAATGAAGATTTGGTTCATAGTTCCCAGAAATGTCTTGTGTTACTGACATTATTCATTCATAACCAACTCTATAAAAGAATACCTGGCGAGAAGAACATTCATTGAAGGGCTGTGGACAAAAGCAGGAAATTTCTTTGGGGCGATTCTTATTATGTGTTATTTATGCCTAAAATCGCTTAAAAATTCTGGTCAAGGTGGAGAGGGGGTTGCAGTAGCAACAACTGCATCTATTCAAGATTGATTCATAGGTCACTTTTTGAAAAGTCATTTAATTTTAGGGGTAGCTTCCAATACATATATATACTGTATTATTTAAACAGTATATGATTTACTAGTTATACTTCTAAAACTGGAATGTTCTTTTCCTCGTTGTCATCATATGTACAATCTTATGTACAAAGTGAAACTTGATTCCCATATTTGTGTTGTTTTTGACTTGACAGGAAGGTTTGAATTCAGATGACTTCTGTTTCAGATGTGGATGCTGTGCTCATGTCAGAGATGCAGTGCATTTGGAAGGGTTATGCCAGCAGATAGTCACTTAGATTTGGGTCATGGAGTAGCTCTGGATGTTGATGAGGTTTACCCTGTTTTTATGCAGAATTTTCAGGCTAGATCTGCCAGGCTAAACTGTTTCAGTTTTGGGTACTGAACTCAGTGGATCTTGTTCTCAGTCAGAAAACTACTCTGATCTTGTTGTCTTGTAAAAAAATGGATGTAGTCTGTAGAATAAGTAAGAAAGGAATGTCTTCCATGGAATCCATGTGTTTTGAGGTATGTAGATACTGGATAGGAAAATAGGAATAATGATGAAATGAGGCCTGGCAGAGACTTGGAACAGACCCTCATGAGGCTGTGCAACAAGGACAGCCAGCCCAGCTTCCCAAACTTGCTTTCTGTAAAGAGATTGAATGTACAAACCATGCAGGATTTCAGCTGCCAGTGTGGAATCAGTGCCAATGGGATGGCTATTCCTGCAGAGAGGCAGTGTCTTTCTGCAGACCTGGTCCACAGCCCTATGGGGTGTGTTATTCCAGTGGTGAGCTTGAATAGAGGCAAGCAGTTGGATGCAGCTCAGGATCATTCCCCACATCTGTGTGCTTGCCTTGACACACACAGCCACATGCTGACCATAATCCTGTATTAGTGGTATTGCCAGCCATTCCCCACAGCAGCAGACACTGATGTCACAACTGGGAGATTATGTCCTCTTAGGAGATCTGGCAGGAGAGGAAGGCCAGATTAATGGAGCAGGTAGATGAGGAGAGGAGAAATTATTTATTAAAGCCTAAGCCTTTATCTAAATCACATTGGCTCTTTCACAGAAGAGTCTCAGCAGTCTCAGACAAGATGGTCATAAAAATGTTTTTTTCATTTGTTTTTGCAAGTCTGGTCATGGAATTTATCTATATATATCTACTGATTTTGTTTTCCCCTCCTCCCCAAACAGTCTTGTTCTTCTGGACTTTACTTCCATGGATTCAGGGGATTCCTTGTTTTGTTTATTCAGTGTAGATACAAATGCTCTGTTCAAGGGCTAGGTTTTGAGGAATGTGTAGCAGTCCACTTTTGGGTGGGCTGGAGGAGCAAGCTAGAAGATTTCTTTCATATACACTGTGTATTCCAAGTTAACATCAGAACAACTGCATTGAGGTGCATTGCTGTTTTTTGGGGAAATGCTGACCATTGATATAGAATAGTATTGTAACTATAAAGATTTGTTTTTATGTATCTCCCTTCAAAATCCTGTCTTATTTCCAATCCACTAGTTCAATCTTATCAATACTTCCTCAAATGTTGCAGCTCAGGAAAGATATATTGTACATGTCACTCTCCAGAAGTTAAATCTGAGCTCATGGCCTCTGTGACATATCTGCAAAACCCCTCTGGATAACTCTGCTTCTTCACCAGTGTAATTGAGAGAAGGATTTGACTGTATGTAGGATTTTTTAGGTTCCTGAGGGAGTTAGGTATCTGTTCTTTTTGAACGGCAATGGCCACAGGGTGCTAAATTTTCTTAAACTGATTTGAAAAATCCTGACCCAGTGTGAATGCTACCATTTGAGCAGGAAATAAGGGTGAATTTGTAATCCTCAGTAAAGAGGTTTGATTCAAAACTTGCCAAAAGAGGAAAAAAGAGAGATAACGTACTTCAATTACCAGTTAGTAAAGTTTGTGGCCTTTGCTGAAGCTGGAAAGGTTTATACCATCAGTCATTTGGTGTAGTAAGTTTAGTTTTAAAATTAAAGGATATCTCTCCTGGAGGCTCTCCAGAAATTAAGATAAAATCAAGGAGAGGGGAAATATAAAGGGAGAAGGAGGCAAAGAAGAAAGAATGTATTGGTATTTTTCAGACATTAACTCCCACGGTCTGGGCTGGAAAAAAAAAATAAAAAGAAAACAAAGCTTTGAAATTTTTTTCAGTACAGTATGTGAGGTCCCAAAAACTGATCTCCAGGTCTGGGTTTGGGGTGGTGGTTTTTTTTTTGTTTGTTTGTTTTTGTTTTTTTTTTTGGGTTTTTTTTTGGGGGGGGGAGGGTTTGTTTTGTTTTGTTTTGTTTTTGTTTTAGAAAAAGCACTTGTCTGGTCTTGTAGCTGTAATGCAGAAGTACAATGAGTTTACTGCACACCTTTGTCACACCTCTGGTGTTTCTGGCTTTCTGCTCATCACTCAGTGTGTTTTTGTGCTGCTGGTCTTCTCTTAAAAGGGTTGGTGCTGCTTGCGTTTGCCTCATGGTTTGGTTTCTGTTACTAATTTTTTATTTTTTGTGCCTATGGATTAGCAGAGTGCTAGTTTGGGATTTTCATCTGAAACATAAATTGTTCAGTGAGACTTTTTGAATGTCATTGTGTTTGGAGATGGGTCAAAGCCTGCTCCTTAATCTCAGATAGTTATCTGTTACCCATGGGCCAGCACTGCTTCCAGATCAATTGCATGGGAGTAGGCAGCCAGCCATGGCTGTGTAGAGTGGTCATTGGGATAGATACACTACTAGTTATACAAGTATTAACTTACATGGCTAAATCAGCAACTTGTTAATCAGTTTGACCATGTGATTTTAATACCTAGATTCCTTCGTTTTTAATTTTCTTGCTGGCATTTGTTTTAGTTTCTTCCTGACTGATTTCAAATGACGGATGTTTTTATGAATGTTTATTATAATTTGTTCTTGCTTTTTAATGTCACTTTTTGTATGTGCTTTACAAATGCACATTAAGCTATTCAGTTTTGGTGGAATTGAGCTTTGTAGACAAAGCAAAGACCAATTCATGTTCACCAACAGCTTTTAGTAGAAACATGTTCACGAAATTTATTCTCCTGCACATGGGAAGGGAAAAAAGATTCCTTGTGTCTGATTTACTTATGCCTGACCTAGCAAAATAGATCCCATCCTAGATTTAGAATGTCAAATCTCAGGAAACAAAAGCAATGAGAAAAACACTGAATAGGCAATGAGCTTGTAAAAATGCAGACAAAAAGTGTGAACTTGGTGCAAAGTCTTAGCTGTTGTGAGTTGTTCCTTTGGGTCTGGCTGGAGAGGCGAGTGTTGCATGCCTGATGGATTAGGGGGCTTAAGAGGCTCCAGTCTCTCTGGAGGTCTCTTATCTCATGAAGGCAGCTCTCAGTCTGCTTTGTGTACCTGCATGAAACTCATCTGCTCTAATGGTGTGACCACAGTGAAAAGGGTGCCAGTGGAGCAGGAGACTACACAGCTGAAAGGAGGAAAATGGAAAACAAACCAGAAAATGGGAATTGAGGCACAGTAGAAGTGATAGGTGCGTCCTTGTGTTTGTGGTTTGTTTGCATAGCCCTTGAAGCGGCGGGGAGCTACATTTTTCTTTGCCTATCCCCTTGTTACACTGCACCTGCAGAGCTGTAGGGGCAGCAGTGGGAAACCCTGCATCGCTCCTGACCTGTGAGGAAATCGTGCCTTCGAACCGTTAGCGTTTTTGACCTATTTTTTGGATATTTATTTCCTTGAAACCATTAAATGACTCTGAAATAAAACCATTTTGACTTCTCCAAGCTGTGAGCGCTGAACAGGTTAAAAAGGGAAACAAGCTAAAAGCTCTCTTTCCTTTGCCTGAAAATCCACTGATGCAGGATGAAATTAAAGGCTATAAATAGCTCCTGTCCCTTCAGCTTCATCATGCAAGCTTCGGCTGTGCGCAAGGATTAGAAGAAGACAGAATGGATTTCTGTGTGGCGTCAACAAGAGTCAAGGATTATGCCCACTGTGCACATTGTATTGTTCATTTCTCGTGGGCCCTTGCAGGGAAATTAAATCCCTTCTGATGCTCAAGGTGCAGGAAGCAGAGTCGGCTTTGAGCAGGACGTGTGCATTGCAAAGCAATTTTACACAGTAGCACTTAGCTTCCTGTGGGTCTGCTGCGTCAAGCCCTGGCTTCGTTTTGTAGAGTCAGACAACCCAGCACAGGTCAATAGCAGCAGGGGCTGGGGCTTCCCAGGCTTTGAGCTGGAATCAGTAAGGTTTATTGCCATTGAGCACATTTTGAAAATAGGTTGGTTGTATGTTTGTTTGTCGTGTTGCCCCTTTTTCACTCTGTTGCCTTCTCCTGTGCAAATCCTGTGTTGCTGAGCATTGCTCTGTAGTGCCAGAAGGCTTTCACCGATGTAACTGCAAACAGACCCTTGTGATAGGTGTAAGCCCTTGAAGAAAGGATGCCAGATCTTTCCTTAGAGGAGCACTCAAGGTTGCCATGACCTTAGCAGTGTGAAGAGGTATTTTATCTCTTCTCTCCTCTCTCCTTGTCTTTCTGACCCCTACGTTGTGTCATTAGAAGACATTGTTTCAAGGAGGAGTATTTTAGTAAATTCCTCTTTGTTATTTACAAAAAAATAGAAGCATAGAACAATAGTACTTGTCCAAAAGGTAAAGAACTAAGTAAACAAACAGCTCCTTTTTGGAGCAGTTTATAAATCTTCTGCCTTTTCATATTCCTGTCCCATGAGATGCAGAAGCCTGCTTGCTTGCAACTCCTATATGTTTAGATGAGGTTTGATAGAGTAAAGTAACTTTGAGAGTTTGATCTTCAGCTTTATATATATTTAGAGCTGTATAATGACAAGTACTATTAATATCTCCTCTTTATATATGGTAAGTTCAGTGGGGAGAAGGGCAATAGAGGAGTAACTTCAAACTGATGTTTTATTGCTTTATAGCTGATGTCTGAACATTTAAATAAGAAAATAGTGGTAGTATTTGTTATTAGCTGATAAAAGGATTTTATGTACATGCTGTTTTTTTCACATCCTGAAGATATCTTGGGACTGCTAGGATTGAGGCTTTGTTGTGGCAACGCTGTAATTCTTTCACTTAAATCTCCATGAGTCAGCATTATGGCAGTGTGAGAAATACTTGCTATAATACTCAAACCTCCCCCAACAACGTCCCTAAGAAGAAAATGGTTGAGGATGTAGAAGTTGCAGTAGTCATAGACAGTAGGCAAAACTTTTTTTTAGATTGAATAAAGCAGTTCGTTAATTTTTATGGATACACCTAGTATTAGAGTGTACATTTTAATTTCCTCCTTCTAACAAGAAGAAAAGTCCTTTTTCCTGACCTTGTAGTCTTGTTGACTCCATCTCACGATTGATGGAATTTCAGTCTCCTCCTGTAGTATTGAAAAGAACATCCATTCTCTGGGAATACAGTAGGTATAAGGAAAATGTTATCCTTTCCTATACTCTGAAGCCTAAGCAGATGCGTAGTAACCATTGGACTGTGAGTTTACCACTTTTGCAGGAATGCGATATTTATGTTTTCCAGTGGAAAAAAATTAGCTCATTGTGATATTGGGACTTCCTTCAGGGAGACAGTGTACGTCTGATTAGGACAGGACTCACTGACAGGTACATCTCAAGGTTACGCAGTCAAATGCCGAAGGCTGCTTCTTTTTTCTTTGGGCACATTCTTCATAACTGTCCAGTTGTAAGTGTGTATCAATAATTGCTTTTAAAACATTAAGAACAAGGACATAAAGGGAAACAAGGAAAGCAGAATTAAGGTTGCTTGTCTTAGAAGAGCTGGAAAAGCCATTCATATCTGCCTTGAATTAGAAACCATAAAACTTGGAAACTTCTGCTACTTTGTTCATTTGTTCACTTTTAATGTCACCAGAGTCCAGTAAAACAACAACAACAACAAAAATGTCTTGATTTGGGCTCTCTAGTTGCTATGAAGAAGTTGGAAAGTCTCCTGGATGCAGCTATTCCTTACAATCAGGCTGTGTGCTTTCTCCCCCCTGGAAAAATGGAAGCTTACTAGGGTCCTGCTGACCTGTTCGCCCCCAGAAAGCTTCCCATTGCTGTGCAGAGAAACCAGAATAGCATTTTGGCTTAATGGCTCCAGCACTGTGGGAAAGGTGTGCTTCCCCACTGAGGCAGAGACTCCAGTGGTGCAGATTTGAGTCTCATTTGGCTCTGTCCAGGATGGCCACTATTAAAGAGCTCTTCACCAGCAATGTAAAAGCCTTTACTGGTGCAAACTTGCCTGCACTTTGTACTTCAGATGTTCTAGTGGTTGGACACCTTTGTGAATATTTCTGTTGTAATCTATATATTGATTCCTCTTCCCCATGGGGAAACATTTTATCTCTGTGCTCCATGGCAAAGGGAAGTTTATTTCTCCTCTCCAAAAGTTACTGCAAATGTCCTAAGGGTGACACGTAATGTACTGGCCGCAACAGAAAAACAAGAATTCAGGTGTAGACAGGAGGAAAGGTGGGAGGGCCAGAATGATTTATTCCATTATTTCTGTATTCTACCTGTTTCATCTTTTGAAATAATGTAATGCTGTAAACTGGGAGTCCTAATGGAATAAAGCAGTAAGTGCTGTAGCCAGAGGCACATAAGAATATCAATTAAACATACACTTGAAAACATCCATTGGGAAAGTAAGATTTAGTAGCTACCATTGCAGCATGTTAACCTCCTTTACCCCTCCTTGCCCTCACCTCTTTTCCAGGCTGCTATTCCAAGCTCCAGCTCCTCATTCCATGAACTATGTTAGAAAGGCAGTTCTCCAAAAAGGCCCCTCAAGGACTTGCTGTTTGAGGCCCTATTCTGCATCAGTCTAGAAATCAGTTAGCCCATACTTCAGTTAGTGCTGATTACTACCACCACACTGACTTCAGTGAATGGGAACAGACTCCAATCCTTTAAATGGTTTTACTACCAGAAAAGGAGAGGGTGACTACAGGTGTGACAGCTCCTCATGGGGTGTGTGCCCTCTGGTGAGGGCACTGTGGGGCTCAGAGATCATTGTGTACCAGCCCATTCTGTGTGTATCTGATGTCAGGATGTGTTCCTGAACAGACAGATGGTATCACCCACCGGGGGATTATCAGATCCTCCCTTGTTGAAGCAAAAATCTACACTCAGCACTTTCTGAGAAGAGGGAGAAAACATACCAGCCAAACTCCTGAAGGGAGTAGCCAGCTGCTGCCTTGCCATTTTTGACCCTAACCTTAATGTAACTCTTGGTGAAACAAATAGTGAAAAATGGCTTCTCCACAGTGAAACCTTAGAATATGTAGGATTTGGGCAAAGGGGTTGGAACCATTACTATTCCTAGACATCCATCCAGTCAGACGAGCAGATGGAGAAGCACAAACTGTTCTCGGAGAGAATAAGAAATATGGACCAATGCCTATAGTGCAATTTCTATGCCAAATACCAGTGTGAAATCAGCAAGAGTAGGGGTCCCAGTAGGCAAAACCACTAAATTATGCTCAGTATAACATCTAATAGGGGAAAAGGCCTAAAATACATTGACTTACAATATAATTATATAAAGTTTTTCATCTGAAAAATCTTCCTTGCTTCTTGGAAAACAAGAAATTCTTAATCTGACAGCTGTAGAATATTGACATGTGCCCAGTTTGTAGTCTGTAATCAGGACACTCTTGTGACCAGAATGACTTGACAAATCCTGCAGTGCACCGGACTTGTACACCTTGCATGTCTGTGAATTGAAAAGAGAACAGTCCTGTTGCTTGTATGTGATGTTATTAGCTGTGTAAAGAGATGGTGGATTTAATGTGAGGACATGACAGACTAAGGACATGAGTTGAGGCAGCAGACAGACACAAGCAACCTCAGTGTCTGCATTTACTGGAGTTAGATGTCTTTGCTAGTCTGCTTATGTTTTGAGATGCTTGTTAAGAGAACAGAGAAGGGGCAAGAACCAAGTGTGTGATAACAAGCTGTACTGTTAACAAGCTGTGCTGTACAAGATGTAATGGAAGAAAAAGGAGTGAGAAAAAGAGATAAAAAATGTAGAATATAAGTGGAGGTTTAACATGAAGCTATGGATTGACTATTGCAGACATCAGGTATTTGTGAAACAGCAGTTATTGCATGGCTTGAATGAGGTGCAACTGAGAAAAAATAATCAATCTAGGTGGCTGAAGATATAGCTGGCGGTAAAAACCAGAAAGCAAGTATTGATGAAAACTCAAACTGCTGCTTCCTTATAGTGCTGACTATTGTCTTTGCAAGGTTCTCCAGCAAGTCTGCAGTGCCTGAGGAGATTGGAAGTGCTTGCTCCAGATGAACCATGCAAATACTAAAATTCATAATCAGGAGCTACATTGTGCTTCTTTATTGTGCTGCATGAGCATTGCCTCAGTGGAGTCAGTTAGCAGGGCAAGGAGAGCATCCAGTGTGAGAAGGAAGTGGGAGGAGCTCACTGAGGCTTGTGAAATAACTTTCACCACAGTCTTATTTTCCAGACATGGTAATCCAAAACAATGTGCACTTCCTCATACCAGATTGGAGTATCCGAATGTGTATCTGGCGGGTCTTCCCATTGGGAGCAAACAGAAAGGCAGGGCAGTGTTGGTACCATGGTAGATCATTAATGTGGCTTTTAGTGAGACCGTTGACATAAATGTGGAACTATTTCGTGGAAGGGAAGGTAAAAAAAACCCATCACATTTTCCTGGATGTGTCAAACTAATTACAAAACACTACAAACCCAAATTTGGGCAGATGATGTCAAAGGTGCCTATATAGAGCTGACATACAGAAGAAAATTCTTCATAACTAAAGCTTGACTGTAGGGTTAAAAAAACATTCAGTAGACTTGTTTACAGCAAACAAGTAAGCAAAAGCAGTCAGAATATTTACATGTCAACCTGACATAAATTGATCATAACATGACGTAATTTGATCATAACCTGTAAGTGCCTGAACTGAGCATTGCCAAAGCTACATCAGAAACTATCTTTTGGAGCAGGGAAAGGCTAGGATAATTCCTTCAGGCGATGGCATATGCTGGCTAGCACTGAGCATTGTAGACTAGAAAGCTGACCTCTAAGTGAGTAGCTTTCTTCTTTCAACTTAGTCATTCTTTGAAGTATAATTTAAAAATACTTGGCAAGACTTAAAGTTTAATAATTTCCCTAGCATACTATCAAATCAAAGCCTTTTCCAGGCTGTTTTAAAAAACGTATTAGTATGTTTACTCAATATTTATGACTGTTTTACAAGCTTTGAAGTGGGAAACAGGGGAAATGTTAATAGGTACTGAGGAAGGTTACCAAGTGATTATGTTGTCGAGGATGTCCTCTGCTGTGACTCCTTAAATCAGTTATTCATAATGTATACATGTGCTTCTGAGAGCAACAGTGCTCCACCGTGAGACTGTGTTTTCCCTCTCTGCGACAGAAGGAAGATGTTAGGCAGGAATACAAAGTTTCGTATCACCCATTGGAGCTGTGCTCTATTTTTTAGGCTCATGTTTGAAGGAGCTACACCTTTTCATCTTGGAACAGAAGCTGGTCAGCACTCGCAGGAGAGCAAGACCAAAGTTTTTTGCAAATCCAGAGAACTTCTGTGCACATCTCCTTTATTCATACAACAGATCTAGATTCTCTCACAGAATTGCCATTAGGGTTAAGTTCTTCTAGACACACAATGTCCAAAGGGAATAATTTATACCTCTCTCTTTATTCCTTTGTACATGCTATGTGAGGTAAAGCCACCCTGAGGCTAGATTTCATGGGATTTCTTCTTTCATGACTTCTGCTTCTGAAGAAGATACTTACAACACAAGATTCCAGAGAGGTCTTTGAACTTACTTTTTATTTCCTTAGTGGTCATACTTTTGCTCCTAGGATCTATGGCTGGAGAGGAGATACAGTATGTACTTAATTCTCAGGCTGCACTGAATGGTAGAAAGCAACTGAGACATGCCAGTGGATGGGATGTGCACTCCCCGGTGTCCAGCAGATTCGTTTTGTGATTTCTTTCCCCTCCATTTTTCCTCCTATTCACAAAATCTAAGACCGTGAAAGACACTGAAGTATCTGTCACCCTTGGGAAACAGTGAGATTCACCTGGCTAAAATACCTCATTCCTCACCTGTAAAAGAGTGATTAAATACTATTTCAGGTTTATTATGAGTATAATTGCACTAAAGACTGTAAGGCACTCTATTTACCCTACAATTGCAGAGAGGAGTATATGTTTATTGTAAGATCAGTAGCATGGTCTCTTACACTGTTTCAGCCAAATATTGCCTCAGTTGATAAGGGACTGGAACAAAGGACTGTCACAGGAGAGTTAATGGATCATTGACCTGCTATATGGTGACTTTTTACATTATTAAAAACATTATGTTTCCTGTATTTTGTGGGCTTTGCTGTCTGGATGCAGCATGCAGGTGACCTTTTGGGAATAGAGCTTTTCTGTATGTGTATTAAGGACATTTTTAGAAACAGCCTAATGTATTCTTATGTTTTCTTTTGCTTTTTCAGACAGCTCCTGTCTACTTTATGTACAGTGTCCATTGTGTTCCTTTTGTTTCCTTTTGTAGTTTTGTTTTTTTTTCAAATAGCACATTTACCACTGAGTTTTTGTGTACGTGGAAATGTACAAAACTCCCACTTGGAGGCTTTAAAGAGCCCATCAGATAATTTATTGAAAGAAGAGATTTTAGATCCAGTTTTCTGGGCAGAATTCCAGACTGGAAAAATCACATTTTTCTCTCTGTTTTAAGCAGTTTTGTTCTATTGCCCCACTTTAGTAAAGAGCTATCACATTTCACCATAAAAGATGCTACATCTCAATACTCACCTTTTGAAAAGTGCTTTGGGATTTGCTCAAATAGTTCCTGTATGTTTTGTGTCTGTAGTGGTTTACTTCACCACTTCTCCTTCAAATTAGAAAACTTGTCTTGTTTCTAGGAAGAAGTGCCAGGTATGACTTCAGGCTTACACATCCTACTGGATTTGAGATCTTTGTTCGCTAAGAGTATATTTATGTAGGTTTTAAGTATTGCTGTGTCTGTGCTCTGGGATTATAGATATCTGTTGAGGAGTTGCAGTGGGCAGCCAGAAAGAATCCAAAATGAATTTGCTTGTTGTGTTAAGAATTTTGCATGTTAAGAATTATTGCGTTGTCTATGGATTATAAGCAATTTGGTGCAAGCATTCAGTATTCAAACTCTAATCAGGTTGTCAATTTTCACTTTGATTCTTAAATCACCTGATTCTAGAGTAGGTTTTGTCGTGCCTAACTAAACATTTTAGTGGAAGTCTGTTTTAAGCCACTTGCGTAGTTCCATGGATAAAGAGAAACATGAGAAGAACACATACTACCAGAAGAACTTGTAGGACCCTCTAACAGTGAAGGGAAACTTCAAAAAATTTTTTTATCTTTCACCCTCACATTTGTCTTGTGTGTTTTGGTTATAGGAGGCTGGGGTATTACTTCAAGAAATACTGGGTAAGATTTCTTTAACAGCATTGAGATTTTTAATGGGATTATGTTCCTTTAAAAAGATTTCTTTCCCCTCACTCCCCTCCTTTAGATTTCTGCGAATAAAATCATTACTATACTCTTTCTAGTGACTGAACACAAGAAAATGAGGAACGTGGAAGGGCAAAAATCAATTTGTTTCATTTGTGTGGATGTAAAGGCCATAGCTCCATTTAGGTATACAGATGAAGACATGTTTCCTTTGCAAATAAAGTGTGCACCTTGATGTAATTTTATTTTCCCACTTTGCTTGTAATTGTTTTGATTAAAGGGTGGATGCAGTCCTGGAGAGATGGAGAAAGCAACCTCCAGGTTGGGATGTCCAGAGTGTGGTTGTGTGTTTTTTCCCCTACTGTAGTGGATGACCAGAGGATAACATACTGTTATAGCAGGTCTGTTTACTGGTTTCTGTGCTGCACATCTGCAGATGTCTGAAATGCCTAAATCTTAATAGTTCAAGGCTTTCCTCCTTTCAGCTTCCTGTCTACCTAATCCATTCTGATCTTTTAGCTGGGGCAGAGACAGCAACACTCCGGTATTAAACATATTGAGGAAGGAGCATTTAGCTGTTGCTGTCCCCTCTAGACTCATTAATTCAGGTGAATAGCAAGCAGGGAGAGAAGGTGGCTTTGCCTGTGTTGCCAGTCTGCAATCTTTCTGTGCTGTGGAGCCTGAATGAGGGAACAAGGGAAAGAGGCAGCTGTGTTGGGCTGTTGTCATTGCCATCGCTAATAGAACACGATGATTTCCATCTTTTCCCATCTGCCTATGGGGGGAGAGACGCTGATAAGGCCTTGGGATTGGTTACAATCTTCTGAAATCACAAAGCAGATGGATATTGAGCAGATAAGCGTTAATCTGTCCTGGGAGAGGATTAATCGGGTGAAAGATGGCAATCTATGTGTGCGTGCGGATGTGTGGGGAAGGGGTGGGGGTGAGAGTGGTGGGCAGCTGGTGCTGCTGTCATCTCTTCTGGTCCTGCTTTTGTCTTGTGTGTGTGCCATGATGGCAAATAAGGTCTGTTTCCTACACAAGTCTTATTACCCTAATTTTCACCGAACTTTGACTTCAAAAGCTGGGGAGAATGTCTTAAGATTTTTAAGCAAGCTAAGTCTTTCTTTGATTGTCCACTTTTCATCTGTACTTTTAGCCAACCTACTGTTTCTTTGTAGCTTGTGAGCATGGTCTTTCCCCAAGACCATTCAGTAGTTCTGTGACATTTGATTTAAATTATTTTTCTGACAGGATTTTATCTGAGAATCTCTAAACGTTTTGCAGGCATTAGCTAATTAATCCCCACAATATCTCAGAGAGGTTTGGTAAGAACTAAAGACGTGTGTTTTTTAAATTTGCTTTTTGTTTTCCCCCAGAGCATTTGAATACATGCAGCACCTGTAGCCTGAATTTAGAGTTACAGGGCTAAGCACTTCTGAAATTCAGACCTTATATCCATTATTGGTGGATATGCTGTGGCACGGGGCAGTGGGATCAAAACTGGAGAGAAAAGTGTATTAGTGACAAAGATGGGAATAAATGTATGAATCCAGCCTCTTCCTCTTCAATCCCTTTTTCTGGCCACAAAACACCGTGATTTTCTGATGCAGTGCATTGATTGCTAGTCTCTGGCTTCTCTCTGGATACGGCTGTTTCTTTTTTTTGCCTCACAGTTGTACTTCACATGGTTCCTTTTTCTTCCTGTCTCTCTCTCTGTCTCCTAATTTGCTTTTCAGTGTGAAAGAATATGCAGTGATGCCAGTGTCCTCTCACAGCTATCCTCTGACGTGCCTGTTCTTTTCATTGGCTTAGTTGCCAGCACCTATGAGAGATCTGGCAGCCTTGTATAAAGCTGGAAGACTATAAAACTACCAGGGTTATTATGTGGAATGCAGAAAGGCAAATTCTATCCTGCTCTTCTGCCCTGTGGTTAGCTCTTAGTGTCTGCACTTACTTTACCAGTGTGTGGTTGAACTCTTACGTAGGTTATGTGTGAGAGGTGTAACTGCCTGCCATGGGCAGATTTTCTGAGGGCCCCTAACTCAGTGTCTTATTTTTATGTGCTCGGAGCATTTATTTCCATGTGTAAATAAGCTTGATCATAAAGGCATATAGAAAGAGCCTTTTGCAGATTTAAAACTCAACCAATCTGTTTTTATAGGAGTAGTGTGGCAAATGAGCTTCAGTAAATTGGGTGTGTCTTTAGGGGTTTATTCCATCTGTCACACCTGCACAGTGAAGATTCCTACTGGAACTGGGGATCTCTATAAACGGCTCACTTGGGGTGGGATGGAGCACACCAAAGAGTGGGCAGTGTCTTTGACACCTGGGGTTGAGTCTTGGGTTTTCCTCGTTCCTCTCCTGAAGGTGAATGTTCAAAGTAGCTTTTTCAAAGCACAGTACAGAGATTTTACTGTCACAAGCTTGGGAAGAATGGCTGTTGTTTCTGTCTCTGTGGCTGGGTGAGTGATGAGGTCTCATTTGGTATTAATCACCTATATTTAGAGGCATTTGTGTGAGTTTTCATTTTGCCCCGTTTTTATAATAAACCTGTCCATGTGGCTAGGACAGGCACGTTTGTTATTTTTGCTCCATCTGACTGGGGAAATTGCCAAAGGCATGAGAACAGAATCAGTCAGACGATCATGAACTGGGAATAACATGTAGTTTTTATATTTATTTCTTTTTACTGTTATATTATCAGTGGTACAAACTGATAGGAGTTTCTTTCTTGTAAATGAGAACTGGATATCTTTTAAATTATGTAACCTGCAGTCTTGACAATTTGCAGGCCTGTTTTGCAGAATATTGGAGAAGATAGAATGGTTCTTCCTGGCCTCAACTCCCTTACCTAAATAGTGAATAGATCAGGGATCTACAGACTGAAAATGCTGTTTTGAATCACCTGATGGTCTTTTTTTCACATATTGGGGTGAGGAGTGCATTGTTCTATCCTTATTCTTCCTGTAATTTGTAATCTTTGATGGAGTTTCTAAAGGGTGTTTTCTCCACCTTACGTTGTTCTTTGAATGTCCTGATGTTGTTTTACAAGTTTCCTGTGGTCAAACAGTTTGCCAGAGTTTGACACATGAGGTAGAAAAGGAAAACCTTTTCAGACATCAAGTTATTAAAGCCAAGGAGACACACTGGGAAAATAAATTGCCACCAGCATGAACTGAACTAGAAATATTTGTTAACTTGCTGTCAGCCACAGATTTTTTTTCTGTCCTGAGAGAAATTACAGGCTCTTAAATTTTTTTGCCTTACCTGTTTTTTTTAATGCATATTTTGTTTACTTCCCCTACTGTTTTGTTCTGCATCTTTTCAGACTACCTCAGAAAGAACTTTCTCCATCTCTTTATTATAATTTCCTTGGTTTGGCAGGCTTAAATATTTGGGGACATTTTTTGTAAAAGCCTGTGTTTCTGACAGGTAAGAGGACAGAACAATATTGGATTCTAGTAACAAAGATTTGACGTGCAGTGTTCATCAAAGACATCTCATAAAGAGCTGGATCTATGGTTGCAGTGGTCAGAGAAGGGAATTCTGTTGATTCCTGTGGTTTAGGATTAAATGCAAAATGGTATTCTGCTACTATTCCTTTTAACTAATTCTCCACCTTTTTTCAGACCCTAAGTGAGGGCCCTGTTCTTCCATCAAGGCAAGACTTGGCACAGTCTGGACCACATACTAGGAGGGGGATAAAATAAAAAAATCAAACTTCAATGTATTTTCCTTTTGTAATTTTTTCAATGAGTTTGACAAACAGACATAATTCTTGTTCCAGGTGAGAATGCATGTGTATATTCACTGGTCTCAAATAAAGCTTCTTTCATACTGTTCTGACAATCACAACAGAGTCAAAGCAAGAAAAATAGAATCAAAACAGAAAATATGTGTTTGCTTCCCCTGACCTCTTCCTTTTTCTAGCAAAATTCAACTGTGATGAACTTCTTTACTTTGTTCCACTGCAGTGCAGCTGACTGGTGGTAATCCAGGTACCAGCCATATCACCTCTCATGATATTTGCAATTCCCTTCCCACTATGGAATTTGCGCTTAAATACCAGGCAGGCAAAAATGAAGCAGATGGAGGAAAGTGTTACAGTTTATTGTGTTGTGTAGATTAAGTTGGGGCTCTTGGATATGATAATCTGCAGTGTGCAAGACATGAGGTAGAGGGCTTCTTACACAGATGTTTCCATGACTTTATAAAAGCAGACAAGGTATGATATACGTTAGTACTTCCCACTGTATTTTGAGAGGGTATATGTAGTGTACACGAATAGTTAGGCACTATGGGTATGCCATTGAAGCTTTCAGTGTACAAATAGATGTCCCAATTCATCTCATTTGAGAAAATTTTCAGCTGTGCTGGGATCAGTCAAGAAACTGAAATATAGATTCTCTTCCTACTTGCATGAAGTGTTTAAATTACTTAACTTGGAGAGATGATCACACTGGGAAACACTTAATATGATGTGCCAAATCCTTAGCAAATATAAATTGACATGGCTCCATTGAATTCTCCAGCCAAGGATTAGAGCTGATTGAAAAACAGGAAATGGCAATGAAAAAATCAATCAGCTGAAAATACCTTCTTTAGTTTAATTCCATTTGTTCCCAAAGTTTTTGTTTTGTTTTTGTTTCCGTTTTACTTTTGCTATTTTTTCATATGCGCTGTGGCAGACCTGTCAGGTTTTTTTTCCTTCTTCGGGTTTGCTTTTATATTTTTGATGATATAAAAGAGAATATGAAGGAACAGAGAATATCTATGACCAAAAAGATGAGAAAAACTCAACTTGGAATTTTCCTTTCTGTGAAAGTGTCTGATTCTTTTTGTTCCAGTTTTATTTTTCTAGTATGAATTAATTTTTTCTTGCAAACTTGCAAGTAAATCTGTTGACTGAGAATGTTGCCGAAGTATCTTAAACAAGTACCTTTATCACTTTCACTGCTTTACTCTTATTTTCCTGGTCCTTCAGGTGGTGATGCATTGGTTAGGTCATGCTTCAGTATTGTTCTGTGTTACTGGGGTGGTCTTATTAAGAGTGCCATTACTGCTGCATTGCACTGAGAGTGCAGTGCACTACCGCTGTTGAGGAGTACACTGAGAGCAGGTAGCTGGGTCTGCAGCTGCACTGAGAGCTGCAGCTTTTGCCCTGGCTGGGGGTCATGGTGAGGGCCCCAGGAAAGGGACCGTGACCTGGTGCTGGCCCTTTGCACCACAGAGGGCACAGGGACCTGTGGCACAGGCCAGGGGACTGGACACCGGGACACAGCAGGAGCTGATGAGTGGGCAGGAAGACCCCGGACTGTCTGGGTACACAGACTGTGAGGGTGTAAAAGCCCAGGGATTCCTTTGTTGAGAGTCCCTCCCCAGAGGCACCGGCTTGAGCTGTTTCTGTGTTACTGCACCACGATGAAATTGCTTTAAGGATGTCTGAGACACTGTGTTGGGAAACCCAGGACTGAGCTGGTGAGGAAACGCTGTCTGACTGTGAGTGTGGGGTGTGCAGGGAGCCAAGAGGGGCACCCCTGGGGTCACTGGAGCCACCCACTGCAAAGGGGCCTTGGTCTCAGCAGTTGCAGACTGGAGTAGTGGGAATGTGACTGCCAGAGTGACTCCTGGATGGTCAGACAGGAAAGTGTAAGGTTTCCATAATATTTGAAACATGGCCACTCTTAGGCCTAGGAGTCGTCTTTTTTCCTGAGAAGGGTGCAGAACTCTAACTTAATGAGATTTTACTTGTAGCAAGATACTTCCAGCCTGCTTTTCTTCTTCCCCCTTAATTTCTTAATGTAATTGTTTCTGGTTTTCTGCCTTCTCACTGTTAGAAATGTCATGTTGTTCAGTTATCAGCATGCTCATTTGGAGAAGTTTATTAAAGGTGACATAGACTTTCTGACATCCCAGTGGCAGAAAAGTAAAACGAATTTCATGGCTCGTTTGGTAAAATGCTCCTTTTTGAATTGCTAGATTTAATGTGACTATTAGCTGTTCAAGAAACTTTTTGTCCAAGAAACAGAGTGTTTTCTGTGGAAATAGTAATTAATGACAGAGTGGGAAAGATGGTTCAACTGGATAATGTTGCATGAAGTGATACAAAGCAAATGAAACGTTTATTGTGTTACTGGAAGCACATTGCACTTTGATTTGTATTTTGTGTAGTTGAACAGCATTCAGGTGTGGTCCATCTTTAGTTTTACTTTAGTCATACCTTAAACAGTTGGAAGTGGTGAACTTTTCCTACGTAAGCAACTTCTGCTTTGTCCCTGTTCTGCATTCCCCACGTGCAGCTGCAGTGAGAGATGCAAGTACACACTGAAATGCATTTTTAAGTGTGCTCACTGTCAGTGCTTTCTAGGATGTTCATCTCAGTCAAGCAGGAAATCAGCCAGCTTTTCTTTCAAACCAGAAATTCTCAGTTCAAAAGTTAGTCCTTTATTGCTTTACGCAAATGAAAATGGAGATTAAGAGACTAAATTTATTTGCTTGAGAGCATCTACTACAACATATTGTTGCAAGGGGGATTGGGTGGGGGTTGAGTCCTAGATACAAAATGGATTTAAAAAAAAAAAAATAGAATTGAAAAGATATTTTTAAAACATGTTCTTTTGGACACCCACCCATTTTGTTGTATTTGGTGTAAACCTTGTTCTACTGAATGAAGTTCAGATTTGAAGGTGCAGGGGAGAGTTTTTGTGTTGCTTGGTAAAATTTCACAGAACATGATGTTTCTAATCATAAAGTAGTGTAAAACATTGTGGTTATTAAAGTCCATTAGCTCTATCCAGGATTTTAGGAGAAAGTAAATGCCACTGGAGACATTTTAAAGATCATTTGAACTTCCCATGCTAACGTTAGGCCACGATGCTTATGAGCAACACAAATGAACAAAACACAGTTAGGATTCCAGATTTATACTGCATCAAAATCCAGATCTGTACTCTGAATAGTGTACAGTCTGTTGTACAGAATGCTGCTACTCTATGCAAGCCTTAGACTTCAGGTCCCCTGCTGAATTACTATCCAGGTATTTACTGTTTCTTCTTAAGAACAAGACAGTTTTGGTGGTGATGCAGAAAAGACAGCGATTAGGAAGGTGGCAAGGAGAGAGAGGAGAGGAATTCTGCTGCTGTTGAGCTGGAGAGAGCAGCCCTGTTTTCCCTGCAGCTTTAGGAGTGGTGTGTCTGTCTGTGTGCACATCTGGACTCTGCAGTCGGGATTGTTCCCTGGACGCAGCACAGGGACCTGTGCTGAGCAGGAATTCAGAGCTGCAGGGCTGGCAGTGGCTGCCGTGGCTGGCTCTGTAGCTGCTGCCGGGGACTGCCCTGTGCACAGGACTCGCACTAAGTTAAGGGGCATTTTGGAACACGTTTGCATTTTTCCCTCTCCTGAAATATATGACAACAATGTAACAAAACAGTGTGATATTTTTCTGGCACTGTTTTATTGTTCAGTGTGACGTTTTCTTTTGATCTTTTATTAGACTTGATGCAGCCCCAAATGTATTTGCCCTTGTTAGGACTGGGAGGACCATGATGGTTTGAGAGGTGCCTTTCAGTTCATACCCTGTATTTTTGCACTTGTTCAGGGTTTGTAAAAGCAGAAATAATAATCGAGGGGGAAAATAGCTATTTGAAATTATGTAATATGAATACTTTAAAAATGTGTTTCTTTTGAATACATGCTGGAAGATAAAGTGAATACTTTGCTTCAATACTTTGTGTTTTGAAGGCAGTTGCTATTTTTTTTGTATCCAGACTTAGAAAGTGATAAATAATCATGGTTTTCTGTAAGTAATACCCACGGTTTTAGAGTTTTCTTTTAGGCTGAGATAAAGGGAGACAGTGATAGAACGGACAAGTACAGATGGAAACACACAAAAATGTTGCAAATTTCTGATCTCCATTGGTTTGCGTGAGGAGTGCTGAGAACATAGTTTTGTGTGCAGAACGTGAATCATTCCTTAGCATCCATTCTACTGTACAAAAAGTGTTTTGCGTTCATAATGGACTGGTTTGGCTGCAAGTTACCACTGCATTTAGAAATTACTATTTCTAATGTGCATAGTTCCAAGGGAATATATGCTGCACATCTTTACTGCTTTATCAGCTCTTTCTTGCCTCAAGTTACACAACTTTTTCTGCAACTGTTCACTGTTTTTTTAAGAGACAGGGCCAGCAAAGCTAATTTTCTTGGAAGTGAAGTCAGCTTGAGTGGAACCAAGCTGAAGGGAAGCACTCATCTACATCACAGCCACCTTGTATTAAAGATGTAGAAAAAGATGAATATCAGGATTTATTGTGGGGTTCAGATAGCTGTGCTTTGTTTATTCCTGTCTGTGAGACAAGGTACTTTTAATATTGTTTTGCTTTTGGGTGGCAAGTTTAGGAGATGATCTGAGGGAAGTACAGGCGCGAAAGATTAGTGACTTCCTGAAGTAATGGCAGAATCACAGGAGGATTACAGATCCCTTGAGACCAAATCTGTGCTTAATATAAATTATTTTCTTTGCTCAGAGTACACTCAAATAGCAACTAGAGGAGGAAATTTTCATTTAGTCTTAGTTTGTAGTCTGACACATAGTATGCCACATTTAGCAGTGGCTGCCAGTATTTAATGTTTGATCCTTTTTTCGTTATGTATGTGACCTTTCAAATATTTCAGGATGGAAATAGATTTTTGGACTTGATCCCCATTTCATCTTCATCAAAACAAGTCTGAAGAATTTCAGCCTGCATCTTGCCTTTCCCACAAGACTCTTTCTGGAATTTGGAGAGATGTTTGCAGAAGAAGAAACTGTGAGAAATGCAAAGTATATTGGTGGAAGTTGTGACAGACATTTCGTACCCAGGGCAGTGTTTCTGGAAAAGTCGTTCAGCAATTTCTATGCTCTTAAACATAACGAAAATGACTGTAGTTGGTGGTGTCAATTGCATCTGATTGAGTCTGAATCACTGAATCATTAGATCTTACCCTGGCCACCCTGAGAGATGGGAAGCAGTTATCTGCATTACACAAAGAAGAAGCTCAAAGGTATAATAAATTAAGCAAGTTCTTCAAAGTCACACAGTGAATTATTAACTGAAGAGGGCTTGAACTCAGGTGTCCTGAATCCTAAACCCCATGTCTCATTTACTAAGCCATCCTTCATAGCAGTTCATTGTCTCCTGTCATGGAGGGGTTTGCCCTGAGGGCTTATAAGAACCAGCCTTTTGTAACAAAGCTATTCGAGTAAAAAGATTACTTTTTCTTGGGTGAATCTGCTCTTTCTGTAATTAACTTTTCCTTTTGGACATACGAGAGATTTTTGAGTTAGATTGATACCTATATGCAGGAGGAGTATGAAGGGAATGCATGAACACATGGAAACATCAGTGCATAGGAAATGCATAAATGCTCCATACCTTGCTGAGTGTAATTTAAAATAACATTGCCCTCACTATAATTCATGTCTTTGTTCCAGTGAAGCAGACTAGCATGGGGTCAGATTAATAATTTAATCAGTTTTACCCCTCAGCTTTCTTCCTCTTCAACAGAAGGGTTAGGATTTAGCAGAACATTGTTGTAGCTCTTGAAGACTTTAATTGATGTTTCAAAGGGTATAACCTCATTCACTCACAGAGCATTTTTCATTCTTTTTTCCTGCTCTTCATAAATTGATACAGTTCAGGTTTGCTTGTTTTTCAGGATTTTTTTCACCCCAAAGTATTTGTAAGTAGTTTGATGTAGAAAGGAGTTAGAAGAAATCTGTGCTGTCATCTCCTCTATCATTCATTCAGGTCCAAAGCCAGCTGAAATAGCGTAGAGCACTCCTTTAGTTTTATGCAGAACTGAATTTCTCAACACTTAAAGAAGCAGTGATTGGAGACACATAACCTTGGTTTTTATTCAGTCTTTTCTGGCACCTGTGTTTCACTCCTGCTTGTCACCCTTTTTTTTTTAGTTTTATTGCAATATCTGAAAGGAGCCTTTGCTATTTGCCCTATTCCAAGCATCTCTTGAGCAGAGAAAAAGTAAAGAACACTCTGTACAATACTGTGATTAAAATATTTTGAAATCCCTTCATGCAATGGACAAAATAAAGCTTGCACAAAGATCCACTGACTTGAAAACAGAAACCCAAATTCAGTTATGTGAGTTACTATCTTTTCATTGATTTCAGGCATGTAATCAGTGACCTTACATCATTAACGATCTTTCACTTTATTGCAGAATTAATTTTGTAAGGTATACCATCCTTACAGCACCTGCTATCCTATTAAAATCCTGTATGCTGCTGGATGTCTGTTTTCTAATGTTTGCAATGTAAATCGACAGTTTACATACTCTGACCACTCTGATCCTGCTCCACAACTCTAACCCTAGTCTTGAGATTATTGAAAAAATTTAGATGTCTAAAAACTGGTATTTAAAAGTCTAAATTAAATTACATTAGTCCTCACCTTATTGGGGAAACTTAACAACCTATATGTGTTTTGGGGGAATTTTCATCCCTTTCCATCTTGGTATCGTAACCTGTTCCTATTTTTAATAATCAGTATTCTCTAGTACCAAGTAGCGCTCCGGTATTTAAAATGTGATGTACCTTCCAAATTGAAAGAACAATTCCAGCATTTGGACCTGCAGTACTGAGCCTTAATAGTAGGTATGAGTATAAGCTAGATAACTGCTGATTATCCAAAATTAATGATCAAATGTAGAAAAATACCTTTTGACACCTATCTTCGTCTTTCTTCTGAGAATCTGAGTTCTCTGAGTTCAGTAACAATTTGCATTTACAGTACTCAGTTTCAAACCTTCATTGTAATTTTTTGAGCATAAATCTAAATTGTTGTAGCTGACCCAAATTTGTTATTAAAATCTACTGGTATCAACTCTGCATGTGTGATTTTACATCATGTAAAGGGAAAGCATGACTTCAGCTTTGTAGTTCTTACTTTCCCAAGTGCTAACCCTAGGACTTAGAATAACATCCGTAGTTGCTGCTACTTGAAAATCAGTAACAAGCATTCAGAGTCAAAATACTGACTTCTAATTTCTCTCTGCTGTCTCTTGGGTAGTTGATGAATAATGCCACGTGAGCATCCCCTGTGATCAGGAATCCCAACCCACAACAGCTACTGAAATCTCCCTTTGCCAGTATTTGGTTTTCTGTCACAACCCTGGAACAATATGTCAGTTTTTCCTACCATCCTAAGCATTAAGAGTTTGCAGTTCTGCCAGTTTTCAGCTGACAAAACTGATTCATTTTTACCATACCTTTCTGGATTAGGAAACAGTTTGCTGTGGTGTACATGAAGGTGATTTTTAAAATATTCTTTTTGTAGCATATTTATGCAAATTACTGGATCAGGAAGCAGTGGTCAGTATAACCCAATAAGTACTATTCTTGTGTTTGTTCTAAAAGAAATCTTTTCAATCATAGAAATGTGATTAGTGCACGTGGATTGCTTACACAGGTAGGGTTGGTAATGAACCCCTAGGAAGAAGCCTTGGATTCCTTTTCAGTACTTGGATGTGGAAGGTGAGAAAATCTGAAGCAGTAATGTTAGCTCTGTTCTTCCTCTCCTTACCAGCTCAGTTCTTGCCATGCTCTCTCTCCCTTATTCATTGATGTCTCATTGTCTCACGATTTCTTTTTCTCCCACACCCAATTAGCATTTTTCTCCTTGGCTTTCACCAGATACCACTATCGTCTCTATTTTACTCACTTCTTTCTGTCCTTACTCTTAACCTTTTCTCTGCTGAACCACCCCACCCACTCCATCCCTGTCCGTCCAAAGAGCTGGACAGAAAGGCAGGAAAGTAGTGAATTCTTCCTGTAGCTGCTGCTGCCAGAGATTTCAACTTGAGAAGAAGTGAATGCCTTTTGATAGGGCTAAGGGAGATACCTGCTGGGTGCAAGGACATGGGAATGAGTGGAGAGCTCTCTGCCTAGTGTGGAAAGGCAGGAGAGGTCAAAGTTAATGGCAGAGGTGAAACCAAGCTTACAGTCTGTCCTCTGCCGCATGGTAATGTTGGTTATGTATAAGAAATGGGACCTTGTTTTCACTGTTAGCTTTTGACTTTTGACTATTTTATTAGCTTTTCACTGTTAGCTTGTATGAAGCCTTTTGAACAGTATAGATGTCCTCCCTTTGTTGGCAGGGTCCGTGAATGACATCTGTGGCAGGATGGCTTTGGATTCTGGAGGTGTGATAATGTTTAAAATTTTGTGGTCATTTTTAAGAGAGCAGACAGCCTCAGATTTTAAAATTTGTATATTAAGTGAGGTTGGTTGAGGGCAGCACTGGCTTAGATATCCATCATCGAAGCAAACTGGTTTGGGTGTGAGGCCCCCTGATTCAGAAGGCAGCACTTTACACAGATTCAGTGTGACAATCCAATACAGGAGCCACAGAACTTTAAATGACAGGTTGAGCTGAGGCTCTGTCTATTCGTGGGCATCAAAAGGTAGTGTAACTTTACTGTTGAGTTACTAACTTCAGTGTCCAAAGAGAGCCTGTTATGCCTTGTCACACTCTCCCTCAGTTTCCTGCATGTAGGAGCCTTTGATGCCAGATTTTAAATGGCAGTGTTGTGTTGTGGCACAGTTAAAGAGCTGCCATGCTTCATCCCAGTGATGGGAATGCCTTGTTGTCTGGGGAATTGTATGTGTAGTGGCTGATAAACTAGTATGTTAATCCTATTAATGCTTGTGTGAATCCCCTAATTCTGACAGTGTTGCACTGTGACACAGTAACAGGATTGTATGGGTGATGCAGGTCCATAGCTTGGAGTGAACTCTGTCTTATCTTCAAAAGGTTGTTGCTATGATTAACAGTTTTTAAACTGTTTTTCTGAAACTTGTAGAATAATTGTGGTTCTCCTTAGGTTGCAGATATTGTCTCGTATGTTTTCTACCAGAATAGCTAGAGTTGAAAGCCCAAGCACAGAGTCTTAAATGGAGTCAAGAACAGGATCAGTTTTGGCAACAGCTCAACAGGGGAGCTTACAGCATCCTCAGTAGTAGCAACAATAATAACTCTTCACACTTACATTAACATTTTTATCTGTAGTTTTGAAAGAGTTTTATAAAGATAATACATTCTCCATTTTACAAATGCAAGACTAGAAAGCTTAATTCCTGAAGGTAAGAGTGACTCAACTAGAGACACCTTGATGGGAAAAGTAATATTCAAAAAATTCCCTTCTGTCACTTTGTATTTTCTTTCACTCTATAAAACACGCTTTTAGTCTTCTCCAGTCTAATTGTGCATTCTCTCCACACCCAGGTGTGTGTCACAGGTGGTCTAAGCTGCTGTAATTTCTCTGAAGTTGGTGGTTTTACCTCTACCACTTACCTCTTGTCTGTGCTTTTCAGTAAACTTTCCTCAAGGTAATTTCCAATTCATTTGTGTGTTTATTTTGGCACCATTTTTGTGCTTCCTCTCTGCTAGTGCTGTTTGAACAGCTTGGAAGGATGAATTTTGTTTAGGTTCAAGTATCCCCTCAATATTTATTTTAGAGGAAGGGAACCTGTGGGCATGCTGTCTTTGAATTGGTCCTTGCAACCATCTCAGCAGAACACGTGCCCTGTATCCCTTTTCTTCCCTCTTCAAGCTCCTACAGAAAGGATCCCATTTGTTTCCCCCTCTCCCATCTGTATGCCGTGTTCCTGGTGCAAATGCAGATGGTCCATTAGTTACTATTGCCAGGCTTTACAAAGACTTCTTGGGATTTCACATGGCTTTGAATGCTAATAAAAGATTTGTTGTTGCATTTCTGAGTCTTTTAAGTAAACATTTCCACCGTGGATACACTCAGAGGAGGAATCTGCTAATTATGTCTTGTGCCCCTCTCTCCCTGCTGGTACCTGTTTCTCCCTCATGGCTAGGGGCTGTTGACACAGCACCAGTCATTTATCCTGCTTGGGGATGGATTCAGACATCTCTGGTTAGGTGGTGGAGATAGAAGCACAGAAACAGGAAAGATTATTTTCTCTCAGTAAAGGAAATGGAACATTGTCACAGAAGTGTTCTTTTTTTATACCAGGCCTCACTAGCTATTGACGTTTTAAACAGTTGCTTTAGCACAGTGCAGAATTCAGAATATTATAGTAGCATTCTTAGCTATTTTTACTGCTTAATCTTTTCATCAAACTATGACAACCAGTAGTGAAGAATGAAATAAGAACCTGTGTCTTCTGGGTCTCCCTGTAATCTTTGATCTGGAAGGAGGTTACACAACAAAACCTTAATTCTTTAATTTCCAGTTCTCAGATAGATGGAATTTCATTTGCCTCCTATTGTCTCTCTGCCACCTTATCTTCACACGTTTTGTAGTAAGTTGTTAGGCTGCCCAGCTTTTCATACAGGCACATTGCCAATCACATGAATAGCCTTTGTATCTTTGAAGCCACGAGGGTTCAAATAAAAAAGGTAAATATTCCAAGTTTGATATATGGGCAAGCTATGAAGCACTGTGGCAGCAGAAACCTGTACTGAACTACTTCCAGCTCATTAAAGCTGTTCCAGTGAGACAAGGGGTCTTCTAATATCCTGCTGACATTAGAAATGTGCTTCAGCACTTCACACAGAGAGTTCCTAAATATAGTCAGAACAATGACTTTAATAGTAGTGCTTTTATGTAGCAGCTGTAAGAGGTAGATCTCAAAGCATTCAATGTGTAAAGCAAATAGTGTTAATTCTGTTCTGCAGACAGGAGAACTGATTTAGGCTGGGGAGGTAAAGTGAATTGCAAACATGGTGCAGCAGAACATGGACATAAGCATGACTAAAGCTTAGGTCTCAAGTCTAGTGTCCTGTGCCTAGTGGCATTGCCACGTTGCTGTTATAAAGTACTGTAGCTTGGATATGTATGTTCTTGACCATGATCACAGACAGCCAGGTCAATTGTCCAGCCCCTTCTGATACTTTCAGTTTAGAATTGGGCTGGATAAGTATCTCTCAGCATTGCTTATGAAGATGTTGTGTACCAAGGCTCTGTCCCAGATTCCAGGCTACAGGCACGTGACTCCACAGAGGTCAACAGCCAGTGAGTGTACCTCAGCCTAAAAATTCTCTGGATTTGGCCCATCCTCTTTAGTAGCAGAGCAGTGCTGCTGCTTGCTTTGTCAGCCAAAAGCATCTGTGCAGTATGTGAGGAATGGCAGTCTTCCAGTGCTTCAGCAAGGCTGGACAATGTGCTATTAAACTGAGTGTATCAAATAGTAGGAGGAACACAGTCCTTAAAGGGCAGAGTGCAGACACATTATAAAGTGATCTATTTATATCAGAGAGCTACACCTGGAACAATACAGTGATTCTGCAGGCTACCAATCATGGCTGCTCTGCTATTAAAGGCATGTGACAGAGATGGATTCTGCAGTAATAATTTTCTCTAATCACTAAATAAAAATTCTATCCCATACATCTTTCCTTTTATATGTTTTAAATGATCATGGTTAAATTTTGTTGTCTGAGGGTTAATTCTAAGTGAAAAATATTTACTGTAGGTCCTTGCAAGGTCAGGCATATAGAACTGCAGGTAAATACTGTGCAAGTTCCTCAGTTTGCTCTTCTTTCAAATGAGTATTGCCTCCTGGACCTGCAGAATATCTCCTGGTTACCCCATCTGCTACAGAGCCTTTCTGCTCTGTAGCAATAATGAGTACACGCACTGAGGTGCTTCTATGGGAAGGAAATACCTATATTTCTATAATATGTATATTTGTATTTGTATCTATATCCCCAAGGGGGAATTGGAGTAGATGACCTTTAAAAGTCTCTTCCAAGCTAAGTCGTCTATCATTTGACCACATCTTCCAGTCTCTAAGGTCAGATGAAACTGAATTGTTTTCCATGGCAAATTTGAAACCAAGGTTTCTATAACGAGAGAAAACATTCAGTTTTCAGATATTTCAGGGGTTCTGCTTTTGTTATCACCAAGTTGTATTGATATAGGCAATGCATGATGTGTTTGCAGTGCTGGTACACTCAGCATACTTGCTGGGGCTTGTAGGGTAACTTGATGTGTGATGATCTGTTCTGTTTTCTCCCCTAAGCAGTTATAGCCTTACTCAAATGTGCATGTTGTAGCCAAATAGATGTTGATGGCCCTACAGAAGAGAATCAGATGAAACAGTGTTGCTCATGGCAAAGGAGTACAGAAGGCATCAATTCTTTCAGAAGATTACATGAGACTGTCTAATCAAGGACAGCAAAGCAGAGTTAGCCTTACTGGTAGGTCCTTTCATGAAGTAATATTTTTATAATTATGTTGTTTGCAATGAAAGAAGTCTGATAGTGTAGGAATAAATCTCTCTGCTTGACCAGTCCTCAAAGATTATTGCTTGTTTCTTATAGTTAATAGGCTGGACAAAGGTAACTAATCATCAAACTCCAAGCTCAGTCTGATGCCTGTGCTTTAAATTAAATTACATACAGTTTTGTTGGCATCACTGGACCTCTCTCCAAGCTTTTGTGCATAAGGTGCTGCCTGCTCAAATAAACGGCAATTTCAGAAAGAGAAACCAGTACTCGGGTGCTTACCCAGGGAGAAATTTGAAGCCATGAAAGATCAAAGCAAGAGGCTTCACTGTGAAAGAACTTTTCGGCCCCTGTCATGTGTGTACTGGCTGCAGAGATACCTGGTGGGAGAATCTGGTCTAGTGAAAGGCAGGGGTAGTTGGAACTAAAGGATCTTTGAGGTCCCTTCCAAGCCCAACCATTCTATGATTCTATGAATCTGTTCTATGCTGTGTGTTATGTTGGATAGGAAGGAGTTTATACAATTCCCTTCAGGAAGGGGGAATAGGTCAGCACTAGAAAGCTCTTCTGGTGAATTAATGAGAGGATGGGGCAGGGTGGGAGGGAGGCAAATGGCTTGGAATGAGAAATGCAAATCAGATTTGAAAACAAAATTTAAAAAGAAGGAATAAAAACAAGGCAAAGGCCATTGGGGGATTGTGTGCTGCATTTTCTGTATGTGTTGGAGTATTAAACATCTTCAGGCCGCACTAATGATGTTGATAACAAGCCTGATCTTTTGATGTTTCTGAAAACATCAAAGCGAAGGTCCTAGAAGGCTTCAGTTCATCAGCATCCCAGACAAAAAGAACATTTTTTTGCTTTGGTTTAATAGGTATTGATATTTTATTACTCTTAATTTTATGTTTCCAGGGGCTTTGGGAAAAGGAAGGAGGAGATAGAAGAAAAATAAGCAGGAGTTTTGAAGTAGACATGAATGGAGCTGAAATGCAGTTCAGAATAGCAGCTCAGAGAACAGTTAAAATCCTTCAAAATACTTTTTGTCTGTTCCGATTTTGCAGAGAAGGCAGAAACCATCTTCAATGGCTCTGTGTTTTAGTGAGTAGAGCTTTGTCAATTAGGAACATCAGTAGATCCCTGCGGCCTATAAAAAAGGTATTATTTTTGCAGTTACTTCGTGACATCTGCCAGCCTTTTCCATTACTAAGAGCAAGGAAGAACCTTTCACTTCAGTGCTCAAGCAGTTTTAAGCTCTGGCTCCTGTAGTCCTCCTGGGAGGACTACTTCCAAAGTAAATTCAAGTGTCCAGCACTGACACTGTAACCTGCTACTGTGTCAGGGCTGTAAAGAAGTTATATAGATTACCAAAAACATACAAAGGTGCTGGAATCAGGTAGTTGGGATATTTCTGAAGATTTCACCTAATTTTGGAAGCCATTGCTTCTAATGATGTGAAACACTCACCCCTGATCAGTAACAGCTATATCCAATAAGGATGAGTGAGATAAAAGAGGGTGTTAGCTGGTAAGGGGAGGATGATCATGGAGGAGGAGCCCTGAGAAGCCTGAAGGAGATGCTCATGAAGCAGGATCCTGGGGACAGAGCATCACTGCAGTGAGGTCAGTCTGGGTCTGCAGGTAGAGCCTGTTGTTGGAACCTGCAGTCATAGTCTAGATAAAAGCCTGCAGTCAGAGTCTGCAAACTAATGCCTGCAGTCAGAGTTTAGCAGGAAATAACCAACAGTCAGAGGCTGAAAGGGAAACCTGCAGCAGGAGCTTGCTGCAGCCAGAGTCAGTGAATTGTTGGAGTTACGATGGCTAGGCTGTGAAGAGGAATAAACCAGGACCCTTTTCATGCTGTGTTTAACAAGAAGTCTGTGTCTTGGCTCATTTCTACCCTCTAATAAGAGAGCTGGTGCAACACTTTTCAGAGAACTTCAAGTAGAATAGATTCATTTTTGGGTGCATGAGGGACAGTAATAGATAAATATTTTTAACTGTTCTGTCAGAATATTAAGCCCAGGTTTTGTACCTTTTGACATTGATGGTTCTTGTGTGACATCTCTCGGTTTTGGGTCAGGTATGTGTATGTTTTACCACAAGTGCTCACTTGTGATGTAGTTTTCTGGCAGTAGGTGTGAGAAAAGAATTAAAATCTTTGTTACTACAGTTTGCTGTGTAGCAAAATGGTGCTGAATAACCTCTTCAGATGTCATCCCTTCTGTGCTCTCTAAAAATGGCTTTTGATGTTTTGGATTTGGAAACTGTAGTGCAAATCAGTCATTGTTTGAGGCAAGCTAGAGTTGAAATACATTAATTTATCTAGGCAAAGTCCTGCTCATGGAAGGTTATGTGCTGCAGTACATTTTTGGGTCTGCTGTAGCAGCTCAGGGTGAAATGCCAACAGTCTGTCCAATAATATGCTGGTTTAGAGTACTTTCTGTCAGGTTCAGTCTTTTCATGATGACCTGCATTGTCATAAGAATCCACAACCTTTGTTAAGGATAATATGGTGGAGGAAAAAAATTATAATCACTGCTGGCACTACAAGGGGGATTGGCAGTTCAGTCAAATGCTCATTTCCTTGTATTTAGAAGCTGAGGGGCACTTTTTACTTTTAGTGGTACAATAACATATGGTATTTTCTTCTATTGTTTAATTTCACTGATTTAGATGGAGCTGTGATGAACTGCTCTGCTCCAACAGCCCTTTCTGAAAAGGGATTTCTTCTGGTGTTCTGGAGTCCTTATGTTGTAGACACTGGGTGCAAGTCACCAAAAGGAGACCAAGAGCAATGTCTTTGCACATTCAAGAACCAGGAGGGCAGTGGATTTAGGGCCACATTCTTGAATAGTGCAGTGTGCATCTATATAACCCTGTGTGGAGAGGATGAGACCCAGCTTCATCTTACTCTCTGTCCAGAACAGGAGGGAACTGTGGTTCTCATCCATACTCTGACAGTCTGTGTCTGTGAAGATCACAGCAGTACGAGCAGTACAATGTTTAGCCAAGTTTACAGAATTTAGCTGGTAATCTTTAGGGTAGGGACTAGCAACAGATGGAAGTCTAGGATTGCTGTGCAGGATAGGAAGATGCATAGCAGAATTTTTGCCATCGACTCTCCTTTCTGCCCTTCTTATTGCAAGCTTTCTACCTCTTTATATGTGTGGTTGGTGGCAGCAATCACTCCTGCATGGAGATGGAAATAATCACATTGCAAAGCTCTGCTTTTTTTTTTTTTTTTTTTTTTTTTTTTTTTTTTTTTTTTAGTATGAAAAACAAAGATTAGTTTCCTCTATTCCTCTATCAAAATGAATAATATTTTTTTCTTCACATTAACAGCTAGTGCATTCTTCCAGGTTTATTCTTGACTTAGCTGTATTGCCACAGATTATCCATTCTATTCTGATTGCTGTTAAACTATAATGTGTATTACAGTCAAATTTATTCAGTCGTGTCCTCCAGCCTCTGCTTCTGCCATCTTTTCAAAATGCAGGCAGGCTTAACCAAACTTGCTTTAATCCATCTAGTTTCACTCTTGGGAGCAGTGAAGTCATACTGACCACAGTCCTGTGCTGTAGTTGTGTTCTCCTCTCTGATAGCAGTGTGGACTGGGCTATATGAATCCGATCATCCCCTAGTTGCTTTGAGCAGTCAGTCTACTGCTTCCCACAGCATGAGGAACTTCTTTTCTCCACCTCTTAAAACTCAGGACTGTGAAAAACCTCCTGTTGTGGCTCTGCAGCCTGAAGCTGATAATTTCATGCTGGGTCTCTAATTTTCTTTACTATAAAAGAGGGTGTGGACTTTGGCTTCCTGTGAATGTGTCTGTACATAGCTAGGTGAGAACAGTGATAATGAAAAGTTCTTATGATGGGAATGGAAGCATATTTGGCTGATGACTGCCCAGTAATTTGCATTTGCTTTTCTTCTTGAGAAGTGCAAGAATATGTTCACAGGCCCTAAATGCCTGTCATTATACAGGTGAGGTGGCTGCTTCAGTGCTGGAATCCTTCTCCATATGTTTTGATTTTTTTGTTGTTTTGTTTTGGTGGGGTTTTTGGGGTTTTTTTTTGCTATTTTGTTTAAATGCCATCCCATCAGCAGTGTTAAAGGAGACTGAACAAGCAGTCAGCACTGAAGATCCATGGTCACGCTTGGATACAGAAATGATTGTGAGCATGACATTCAGAGATGAGTTTCAGAAAGAAGAAAAAGAGGGTTTAAAAAACAAATAAATAAGAGGTGCTATTCAGCAGTCCAAGACATACCAGACAAGACACTTAAAATCACTCAGCTGTTAACAGCAGGTTTGCCTCACTTCATCAGATGCATCAAGCACAGTTCTTCTGAGAGAGAAAAGATCAAAACTCACACTGATCACCCTCTTGGAGTTTTTCTCTTTCTGAGTGTTTTGTTGCTTGGCTTTCAGAGGTTGGAGGGGGAGAAGGAGTGGTGTCTCTGAAGGAGGTTTTAATTTAGTGATGGACACACTCTCCCAAGTGAGAATCATTTAGCCAAGTTAACAGATATAGGAGTTAGAAAGTCAGGAGACAGTGGTTTGCATTCCGAAAATCTCAGCATAAGGGAAGTTCTTCTGGTGGGTATAGCTAAATGACTCAAAAGCTATTCCATGCCTTTACAAATACTGGAATTTTTTCCCCCAAGAAATTTTACAGCATCTGATAAGGTAGGTGTAGTGTTTTAAAATAAAGAGGCAATAAAGTTGACATCAGAACAGGAGAGGCAATCAGAAATAGACCACTATGTACCCTCTTGTAATAATCTCTTTTGAAAGATTATCCTTCTTAGGTCTATCTGAGGTGTCCGTGGCACCTGTTTATTCTTGCAAAATTCAGCATTACAGTTCTTGTGACTTTTGTGCCCTTACTGGGTCTAGTACTAATAGAACTGTTTTCTTGGCAAATTCAAACACCAGGAGAGAAACCCATGTTTGTCTGCTGATTCTAGCTGTTGTTCATGTTTTATCACATTAAACAAGAAGGGATTTAATGTAGTTGAAAGATTGAGTAAAAGGCACTCAGTTTCTGACATCGCCATTGTGTACAACTATTTGAAACAGTTACTCAGATGTAAGTTTGTTGATTGAATTTTGCAGATTTTTGTATGAAGAAAGTAGGTAAAGACAATGTCCCTGAAGTAGATAACTCATAATCTACATACTAGCAATTTTAGCTTTAAAGTTTTGCCTTTCTTAAGGCTTCTCTTAAGACAGTGAGGAAATTCTGAAATAGAGAACGTTTTTAAAATGCCCAGTGTTTGTCATTGAAGAACATAATTAGGCAAATCCAGATGGGTAAACTCTGAGGAATAGCTTTTTTCAGCTCCAAACTTAATTCTGAGTATCTGCCTGAACTGGCAAAATTATAGGTTTTTCTTCCTCACCTCTTCATAATCACGGAAGTCTTTTCCTCACTGGTCTATCTAAACACCTCTGTAACCTTGAGTTTGGTTCATTTGTGCTAAAATATTCTTCATGGCTTCTAACTTGAGTCATGTCTCTTTGATTCTTCCAGTTACTCTGCTGTTTTATCATACAGATTCAAGCTTCTGGTTCTCACCATCAAAATCCATTAGCTTGTTTTCTTTTTTCTTCTCACTCCCTCTCCCTCTTCTCTCCAACCATCACTGTATTTATCTCTGTCTTCCCTGCCTGTGGCATGATGTCCTTTATGCACCTGACATCATCTCCCCTCTAAGACATCCTTAGGAGTGACTCCTGTTCAGTGTCTGGAAGCAATCAGCTTGCTAATGATGGCCAGGTTTAGCAGCAGACTAGGGATTGCTAATGGTGTTTATTTATTCATGCTCCTTGTGGAAGATAAAGCATCCAGTTGATTGTGATTAGCTGATCCAGATAACCTCATCCTTATTTTCATCTTTCCTCCCAGTCTCTATCCAAAACTTTTAATTTGCTTTGTGATTCAGTTCTGAAGTTTTAAAGTCAGTGGTTTGTCCTTTTCTGCTGCAGCTTGCATTGGGATGGCCCCTTCCCGATTAGGAAGCTTGAACTTAATGATATAAACGACAGCTACTGCTACTACTGCACAGTTTTACCCTGGGATTTTCAAGAATTCTCAGGAATGTAGATATGAATGTGATTTTTGGAATCCTGAATAAACTCTAGCCATAGTTGTTGTGTAATAGTGGGATTTTTCTTTGGAATTTTTCCAGTTTGTCAAGAGGATACTTGTGGGGTGTGAAAGCAGCATATTTGGGGTGCTTGGTGGAGAATAGTCAGTCCTTGCAGTGGAGGTGAGGCTGTAAGACAGCACTAGCAGTGCATGCTCTGCTCCAAGAAATTACATGGTTCAGCACTTCCCATAGGTAATGGAAACCAAAGGCTTGATTCCGTGGTGGTCATTGCTCATCAGCTACTTTGGATTCAGTTGGTTAGAGTTTTACTATTCCATTTGAATCAGATTGAAATCAGTGAAATTCGAAAAGTTTTAAACTTCAGTGCATGTGAAAGAGGTCCTGAAAGTTCAAATATGGACAAGAATATTGTATTTGGTCACTGCTCAGAGATTCCAACCCACCCATTTTACTGCTTTCCATCATAGACCTTGCACAGGTCAGCTGCGAGAGGTTTCTTGAGAGGGATCTCAAGGCCTTTTGCATCCTTCAGCAACACCACCTCTGGCATCTTCTGAAAGACCTCTCAAATGTGGAGATTCTGTGACCTTTCCAGCATTTACCTGATCTCACCATTCAAAAAGGTTTCCTGGACTGTGATTTTCCTGTTGCAATTCAGAATCATAAAACAAGCTTAAAAGTTGTTTTTTTTATATACTCCTTTGAATTCACCTACTCATATGAATTATCCTACAAACTTTTTGAAGTGTGGTCTGTGATGGTGCTGAGCCCTAGGTGATACAGAATATATAGGCTGAAAGGGTGTGGTTTCAGGTGATGCTGGAATGCAGTCTGCTGGGCTGGACACAGCAGAGTCCTCAGCTGCTTCTGGAATGGAATTTAAGCTTTCCTGAAAGAGTGAAAATCGTCCCATGTTGTGAAATATTTTTTACAATACAGCAAAAGTCACTGCTTGGTAGTGTAGACCCTGTCAAGGTATATGTGGCATGAAACAAATGTGAGCTCATTTTCCATACTGACTGTGTGGGAATCCCATTGAAATTCAGCAAATGACTCCCAGCTGTGACTCATAGATGCTGTATGAGCAAAGCTGATGTCATAAATAAGCACCAGTTCAGCTGAAATAGTTACTGGAGAATGAAATAGGTGGGCACTTCATTCTTCCCTCTGTCTGTGTCTGTTTCAAATATAACTCCACTGGTCCTGGGGCTCAGGGTGCTACTGCTCTGTAGTCTCATTGTGAAAAGCATGTGGAGAAGTAAAGGATGCATTGAATTACTCACCTGCTGACGTTTTGTTTATGGATATGTGTGTATGAGCTACAAGTAACCGGCAGAAGCAAAAAGCCTTTATCCCAGTATTTGGTTATGTAGCATCTCTTTATTGTTCAGGTGTCTTTAGTGTTTGGAGTATACAAGTGGCAGAGCAGAAGATAGCTGTGATTTAGAAGATTTTAGCAACTCAAGCAGGGGGGAGAAAATACAGTAGAAACCATTCAAAGATCTAGCCTTAAGGCATGGAAAACAACTTCTTGAAACATTTATATATATAAATTTTTGAAATATAAAAGCACCAATTGCGACTGTATTTTGTCTTAGTCAAGACATCAAAAAATGCCATCTGCTGAATTTGCCATCTGCTAATGGACCAGCTCTTTCCTTAAGAGTGTAGTTTCAGGAGTGAAAGAGAACAAGCTCTTCATTTTACATTGATGGAAGATTTAAACTGTAGGTACAGAAGTTGTTTGAGCACATCTCTTGATACTTTGTTTATAAAGCCCTTTATGTCCAGGATAGGACAAAAAGGAAAAAAATGTTTAAGACTTGCATGCTTACTGTTTTTTTACCTTTAAATATTAATAGGATTTAATTTTTCACTTACTTCAGTTGACCCTCTCTGCTTTTGCTATGCTTGAATTATACATTCAAAACGAAAACCAAAACCATCCCTCTTCATTTCTAACAACTTTCAAGAATTTTGTTGCTTTTCTATGTTCTTATCTATAGCAGAAACTGCAATGTAAGTGCTTTTGTATTGTTATCAGTCCTTCTGTCATTCTGCCATTTAAGAAATTATGCTGTACAGTTTAACACTTTTTTTTAAAATGAAGTTGATCTGTATTATGTATCAGAAGATTGCCTTCTAATGGCAGGGTTTAAGATATTGTATCTTCTTAGGAAACTTCCCTTTCTTTAAAAAAATAACTTTTACTTTTTTTGCATGATGATCATGCATAACTGACATGTCACAGAAATACCTCAAAAACTGAATTCTCAAGAGAAAATGCTGAGGTGGGGTCCCAAAGACCTGTTACAAGCAGGTTGTTTTTTATTGTATATGAGTGCATGTGCATGAACTTGTGCAGTACATCAAGACAGGCATTCTCTCCTAAAGTGGTCACAGCTGAACTCTAGCAAATATTGCACCAAAGAGAAGTGTTAGGCCTAGGTGAAAATATGACTGTGGAGAAGGTGTGTCACGAAAACTTTTAATGTGAAACCAGGCTTTCAGATTGCTAAGAGACAACAAAATGTTTCATCAACAGTAAAAATAATGAGAAAGTACCTTTGTCACCAAGAAAGGCCAAAGAAGAGAGATACACATGTCCTGGAACAAATTTCTTGTGCCATTTAAATAGGTTTGTTTGTATTTGGACAAGACATCTTGTTCTGCAACACTGACCTCTCTGCAATGTCATTTGTGTGTGTGGCCCTAGAAGGGCATTGAGCTCGCATACTGGAGTTAGTCTTGCAGGATCAGGCCCTTGGTAGTGGGAGAAAGATGGAGTGCAGGGAGGGGAGCTGGTAGAACAGGGCAGGTGCTGACAATTAATTCACAAATTGGAAGGGGAGACTCATAAGGTCACTGTGTCCCCCACTGAGTTGTTCATATGCTTATAGAAAATCTTCCCCATCTCCCCCTGCTGATGTGAGGTGAAGGGAGGTGTAGAGCTGACAGGATGAATGATGAAGGCTTCCCCCAACCCATTGCCTCCCTGTGATGGAGTGACATATTTAACCTCCCCTGATGCTACTGCTGCAGGTGAAATGAATTATGCGACCCTCTGAGTCCCTTATCGGTGCTGGGCTGTCTCAGGGGCTGGATGCAGCTGCTATAATTTTGGAGTTCTTTCCTTGCTTTAATGCCACGTAAAATCATGCACATTTCTCTGCTTGAAGACCCCAGGCTGCTTTGAATATGGAACTGGTCTCCCTAGGGGATGTGAAGGGGGAGGGGAGAGCAGTGATAGGAGATGGAGAACCTGCACAGAATTGCTAATCAGACTCTGCCCTATGTCTTCTCTGGCTGCAGATGGCTCCTTGCTGTGTTGTGAGCCTTGCAAAGCCAAACACCTTCATTGTCAGACTTGCAGAAAGTGCTTTAAGTGTCTGCTGCAAAGGGTAGGTGGAGAATGGATGGCTCCATTTTTTGAGATTGCTGGGGAAGCCTAATTAAGCTGGTGATTTTCTTGTTTGGGAAATAGTCACAGGTAGCCTTGAAGGAAATGAAATATGTCAGTCTGAACCACTTTCCAACCCTCTAGAGCCATGGATTTTCTTGTCAAATGGGCCATTGCCAATTTTACTCTGGAGGGCCAGAACTGCAAATCTCTCTTAGCTTGATTCCCCTTTGTGCAAGGCATTGTTTGCCCATGTCTCTTATTTCCTTTTACAAAGAACTGTGAGCTCTCCTCTAACCTGCATGTCTTGCTGGATAGAAAGATTATTCTTTTAAAAAAAGCACCAAACCCAAAACCTTAACAGCAACACAAAATGTGAACTTCACCACCCTGAAGAAATAAGGACTGTAGCACTGCAGGATGTTTTATGCCTCAAAGCACTGAGAACAAATACCTCAAAATACAAGTTCTGTGATATTGGATGATTGAAGAACCTGTGGGTGGGGATGTAGTGAAGGTGCTAATAGCACTCCCAGCATTTAATTATTAATACAGCCTATAAATTGCAATGGTCCATTTATACTCGTACTCCTTTGGCTTCTCTTCCTGTTGAGATGAAGCACTTGAGACAGTAGGGAGCTTTCCTGTACAGTGCCAGGGGCTGTGGGCTTGATCTCCTCTGCTACCCATACTCTGTGGGATGGAACTTAGTGGAAATTCTAGAATTAAAACAAACAATAAAAGAGGAATAAGATGGAGAGCAGGGAAGTACTCACAAATACTTTTGTGCACAAACAACAATTTGTTAGTATGTGTCAGACCTTTTGTTAGTTATGAGAGTTGTGTCAGATATTCTGCTGATTACTCAATCATTTTCAATGTTTTCTGGTAATATATAGTATTCTGACTAAGTTCAAGTATTTTTATAGAAAACATTCAGTGTTTTATTTTATGATTAAAGATAATTCAGAAAAAGAAAAAAAGAACCAGAAAAATACCTTAGTTGATTTTGAAGGACTTGTACAGGTTCTAGACCTTTCTTATTTTCTTTCAGGCTGTTTGCAAACATTTTAATAAGGTTGCCAATTGTCACACTGCCTGAGAACTTCTGCAAGCCCTGACATAGGCAGATTTTTCCTGCATTCAGTAATGGGTATTTGCTTCATTGGGGAAACAGTCAGCAATAAACAATTAATAACTTTAGAAATCCTAACAAGAGGAAGTTATGGCGGGATTAGTTTCCCAAACTTTTATTAATGAGCACAGCTTTTTTTCTCTGAAATTTAAGATAGCTCTTTGCTCAACAACATAAAAAAATGCCGTCAGATATCATGGAACACTTCTGAAGTATGTTACTTAATTTTTCATGACTCAGGAGGCATTTTTGTTCTTGTTTATCTTCCTGCATACTATTGCATCCAGTTTCATGCACACTGGATTTACACAAAATACCTTTTTAAAAAATAGCATATTTTAGTTGTTCAGTTTCAGTCCATGATAGAAGTTTATTTTAGCATTGTACTGGGTATGTGTATACACTGCTCATGGTTACTTCACTGAGCTGCTTGGCATAGAGTTTTAAGTGTTGAAATGTTTACTTGCTTGTCATGGAAAATAGAAGGGGAGAATACATCCTTTTGTGAGGGAAACTGTGGATTGTTACTTTTGTTCCCTTACATTTCTGGTGTTTCGTCTTGTTTCATAACATTTTTTATTTATAACGTGTTGTTGCTCAAGGTAGAGAGAGGATGGTTGGAGAGAAGACACAAAGGTGTCAGTTCTGGTTTCTCTTCCCAGAGAAACCAGAGGCTCATGTTTGTGTTAAATAGGAATAAAGTAATCTGAAGGATTGCTGCCAAATATATCAGATTTTTGTGTATTAGTTTTCATGCCTTTCATCACAAGAGGCATTGTGCTAGTGTGGAGAATTCAGTGGGTAAGAGAGAATAAATAGGTGCCAGTTTCAATTTTGCAAGTCATTTTCTCCCTCATATGAACTACGTATAGAAGGGCATTTTTCTATTGTTGTGTTTAGGGAATTTGCTAGCTTAGTCTAGTCAGCATTTCCTTATATTTCTTGATGAACACTCAAATTACTAGATTTCTCTAAGACATGGTTGTGCAGTCTGTCTCCTGTGCGTGGCTGAGTGATACAAGTGGGTCTGCATGTATCTGCTTTTTTCCTCCCTGTTTGGTCCTAGCTTTCATTCATCTTGGGGTTTGAGACTACTGTCAAGAGCCCCTCTTATTCCAAAGCTGGCTGGAGGGTGAGCAAGCAAAAGTGAGAGACAGCAGCACTTTCTAAGGCATCGATATACAAACTTCTCAAGGAGGTGCTGTCAGTATGAAGTGCTGGAACCTGAATTTTACTGTCCAAGTGTATCAGCACTTGCAAACTGCTGCCCTGTCTTGTACATGCTGTGTGCCTTGCTTGGGGTGCAAAGCAGACTGGAAAACCTAGGCTAAGGCTTTGTTTGGAAGCTAGGGCTGTTTAGCACAAGAGACCAAGAGAAGATGAATGGCTTAACACCAAGTGTTTGGGATCAGTGGCTGCTCATCAGTCACCAGCTGTCTGTCTGTGTACAGCACTGGTACCTGGCAGGTGGCCCTGCCGAGCTCCCACTCCCCGTGTGCTGGCAGCGTGTGGGCTGGGTAAAGGCAGCTGCTGCTTTGTCAGAGCTGGGCAGCACTTACCTTTTCTCTGGAGCTGAACCTTCCCTCCTGCTCATGCTGGTATGTTCTGTGATGCTAACACAGTGCACTCCTTAACTGCACAGTCCTTAACTCCTTAAATGCACCAGCAGCAGAGCTGGGAGGTGTCAGAGCTGAGTCATCTCTTAGCTGTGCCTTCCTTCCATGGCTTTTTCAAAACCTCATCACCCATCAGGAGCTCTGCATTTTCTTTGTTTCCCAATGTGCTGCATATCCTGAATTACATGTGTTGGAGCACTACTGCAAAATTATAACCCCCAAGTGAGTATATAAACAGTAGTGAGTCAAGATATAGTATAGCAGTATCCTTGCCTCATCTACAAAAAATAAGTGGGTTGTGTTTTGGGGTGTTCACTTTAAAAAGGACATTGAGCTGCTGGAGCATGTCCAGCAAAGGGCAGCAAGGCTTGTGAAATGTTTAGAGAACATGTTTTATGAGGAAGTGCTGAGGGAGCTGGGTCTGAGTCTGGAGAAGAGGAGGCTCAGGGGGAACCCCATCACTCTCTACAACTACCTGGAAAGGGGGTGTAGTGGGGTAGGAATTGGCCCCTTCTACTGTGCCTGCAGTGAGGAGACCAGAGGAAATGGCCTTAGGCTGAGACAAGAGAGGTTCAGATTAGATATTAGAAAAAAGAAATCATGGTCAGGCATTGGAATAGGTTGCCCAGAAGTGTGGTGGTCACCATCCCTGGCGGTGTTGAAGAGGCGTCTTGATCTCACACTGGGTGATGGTTCAGTGGTTTAGGAGTTACAGTGGTAGTGCTGGGTTGATGGCTGGACTTGATCGTCCTAAAGTTCTCTTCTAACCTCAATGATTCTGATTTTATGAGTGCTTATTTTTATTTATTCATATTTAGGTTTTCTTCAGATCTCTCACCTCGCTTTTAATGCTACGTTTGAAGTTGCACTGTGATCCAGGCCCTATACAGCTTTCTATATAATCTTCATTACCAGTTTTTAATTGTCTTGTTGGGTTTTTTTTCTCTCACACTGTTAGAAAAAAGAGAATCTTTGAGTAGGGTGTATTATGCTTTTATTTCACTGTGGGGAGTGGAGGGATGTGTTGAGATTATGTATCGTAAATGATGGACCAGAAGCAACTTGCAGCATTCTGGGGCACAGGTCAAATAAATTATCCAGATCCTTTTGAATATGTATAGATGGCCTCAAGCTTCCCATGAAAACCTTCTCCTGTGTAGTGTCTAAGGCTTTTTCTGTTTCATTAAGTGATGATTCCTTGTCTATGCTGCTGCACTGAAGCACTGCGTCTTTTCCTGGCAACCAGATGGATTTGTCACTTTGAGCAGACACCAGTGAGTTTCATGATTTATCATTGCACTGAGTGTGTGGAAACTCTCTCATTGGTGTCTCTGGACCTTGTAGGATCAGATCCTTACTGCCACACTCTCCATGTAGCCTTCTCCATTATGTGTTTTTCAACAGACTGTATACAGAGTAGCTTTGGGCGTGTTCTGTAACATTTTGCAGTTTTAAGCTGTGCAAAAACGGATGAACATTTTTGGGAGATTAGGGCTGCATCCCCAGTATGGCGATCTGGTGCTGGAGAATGGCTAAATTATTATGATTTTGGCTCTGCTGTAGCACCTATTCCTATGTCAGGTTTGTTTTGAGTCAAACAACAAGTCTGAGATGACTTAGCATCTCAGTACCTTATGTTGTTAAAGAACATGGTAATAGGATATACCAAGCTAATAAGGTAAACTGGGAATAGAAACATCAGAGAGAGAAACTTCTGTTTAAGAGTTGCTAATGTCATTGTTTCCCCTAGAATTTCTCTCTACGCAAAAAGGCAGCAGCAGGATTTCATGATCTGTGAAAACCTTCTACTGAGGTCAAGACTGTGATCATCTGTATCAGCTGGACATAGCCCAGCTGATGGAATGAACTATGGCCGCAACTACTTTTACTCGCACCTCTGTTTGCCCCTTGAGTCTAGTATCATGATTAAATCTGTCAAATACTGCCTTTGCAGTATTAGTCAAGATGTCGACTCCTGCAGCCACTACCAGACAATGTGTCTAGATTTTGTGCCTATTCATATATCTTAGCAAGTTTACTTTTATTAAACTATAAGGGAAAACAAGATGGCTTTCTGTCCATGTGGTGTTGCAGTTGCAAACAGGGATTGTGTTGTGCTGGTGTTGCAAGCCTCAGGGCTTCTAACAAAGAAAATAAAATATTTGTGAAAAAACCAATAAAAGCCCCAAACTCTAACTTTAGAACAACAGTTCATTTGAAAGATAATAAGTATAAAAGAGCTGCATCAGGAACCTCACTGACTATAAAGAGCAGGAGGAGTCGTTTCTACTTTAATTTTATACCCTCCCATTCCACACACTTGAATGAGCACAGTTTGATTTCATTTTCTTTTAATGGAAAACAAAGAAGTAATGGTCTGTACCTTTCCAGCAACTGACTTCCTTGAGTTCAATGCAGTAGACAATTCCAGGTTTATAAAGTGATGCTGATAAGTCAGTGAAAATAAAGAAAAGAAAGCCTTTGAATAACTAAATAATTTGTGACTATGAGAACTTGCTGATTGCAAACAGCAGTTATTATTACTTCATAAGCTGAGCTGAGGTCTTTGTTGCAATGAAGGTCCCTCAGTACCCATATGCCTTGCAGTGGGGTGTAGAGGTGGGAGCTGGTAATGTTCAGATAGAAGGTTTTGTGATACCTTTGTATCTTCATTTAAGAAGGCAAGTTCACTCATATTAGTGATTCCCACTTGATTAATTACATTTCCTTAGATATGGCAAACAGCAGGATAAAACACTATTTTCTACCATTAATTTTATGTTTGAATTTTTATTCTGTTTGAAGGATGTAATGGTAATATTCTGTTGAAAAACATAAAATTTGCTAGTCAAGACAGTCTTTTCAGTTACTAGAAATCACTTGGCTAACTTTTGTATTACACAACTGAAAACAAAATTTAAACCATCAGCAAACCAAACTCCATAATCCTATCCTTGATGAGTTATTTGGGTCCAGGAGATAAAATTGACTGCATGAAGGGGATATGTGTATTTCAGACTATTTGGATTCCTAACTCAAGGGTCAGCTGTTGATATGTTTAGTATCATCCTGGGCTCTCTTTCTCCACGTAATAGGTTTAATTAATCTGTGAAGTGTAGGTACTGAAATAGGGAGAAAAAGGAGCACTTGGTTTGCCCCAGACAGTGCAATTTATTCCAATGAAGGGATGAGTCCTGTTCTCCTTATTCTTTAACAAGTACTTTCAGCAGAGCATCTTGCAGAGTAATGTGTTCTTCAGGTTGTCTGAATGGATAAATGAGGGATGGAGGAAAGCTGCACAGGATCAAAGCCTAAGATAATGTATCCTGCTTCTTTCTGTCCCGTGTTGCTTGAAACATTTCAGTTTTTAACCTTATTTCTTCCACCACACAAGGGTCCTCTTTTCCTCTTATATCTTGTCTGTCTGCAGCAGAATGATTAACAATAGTTTAAGTAGTCCTCAGAGCATATCTTAGTACAGGCTCAGGTGGATTTTTCACACTCCCTGTTGCTAATGAAAACTTGAGTTTGAATCTTTTACCTCAGGCAGTTATTGTGAAGTTGTGATGTTCAGAATCAAGGTTCCAGTTTTGACCTTTTACTTCCTTGTTTAGGAAGCTAGACTTTACAATAACTTCCTGAGAGGACTGACGGACTGGGAATTTTCTTTCTCTGTAGCTTTCAGTTCCCTTTTTTTTTTTCCAAGAAAAGATGATTTTTCCATAGTCAAGCAAAATACATATAAAAATAACAGTGCTTGCTGTCTCAGCCCTTGTTGCCCATGGAGGAGAGATGTGTGTCAAGCAACTTAAATAAAATAGTCATAAAGTAGTACTGAGCCCCAGCTTTATGTATTTTTTCCCTAAGGGCCCAGTGATTTGGGTTTTGTTAATGATTTTGGCATCAAACAATTGCATTTGCAAATGAGTTTATAACCAGCAGCCTTTATATGAAATTTCTCTTCACACTAGTTTGAAGCCTGGGGGTAAGTGGTGATTCATCCCTGAGCCAGCACTGTGCTCTCACATGGTGCTGACCACTGTCTTCTGTCTGTGCATGAAGCCGAGAGGATCAGAAATCTCATCCCTCTTTTGTTTGGGTTTTCTTTATGTCTATCTCACTTCAAATCTTTATTCTGATATTATGGGTGCTCTAGAATTTTCCTGGCAGACATCCTTTTTCACTGACTGTAATTAATGTATGTCTTGTCCTCTGCACTAAAGAATCAGACCCAACCTGTTTTAAGCTCTAAGTAGCTGAACAGGGTAGCTGGAGAACATACAAAGATGTCTGTCTTGATGGCTTTCAGCAGAAGTCTAGAAAATTCCTGTCATGGATGAATGTGAGCATCTCGAGAGAATTAAACTTGGGTTCTGGTAGTCACAAAAATTCCTCTAGAATTTTTGCAGTAGAGCCCTTGGAGAGCAAGGACAGAATTTTGTTTTCAACTTTACTCCTTTTACAGGATTTCATAGTCATTACACTGCCATAGCTTAAAACAAGTCCTTGGAAGGACTTTTCTTCAGACAGCAATGCCAGCTAATCTTTTTCCAAAACCTTCTCAAGCTTGACCCAGACAGTTGTTTGCCTATTTGTTTTTTTTGACCACAACACTGCTATTGAAAAAATAATCTAAAATCTTAAACTCTTTCCTTATGGGATTTTGAACATCATCTTTACTATTCAGTCTTATTTCTTTATTGCTCATTTATAATACTAACCTGTTAAGTCTATAAAAATGTGAAAATACGCTAAATCATTTCAAGGGAAACTTGTGCCTTAAGTATCCTAAAAATAGAGAGATCATGATGTCCTTAATAAAATATTCTGCAGTATCTTCTCAGGCAATTTTTTCTGCTGCATTTCTTAAACTGAAATATCTTGGTTTCTTCTTTTCATTAGTGATGTAGTCTAAAAGTTGTATGTTTGTTTCAGGTCCTTTTCCTCTAATGTGAAGGCTAGAGGAGCACTGAAATGTTACCTGTAGTGAAGGGACTCTATCCACATTTTTAAAGCATCCTGTTTTAGTCAGGGAAACCCACTGGGAAAAGCCTTTGGAAAAAAAATGAGTAGAGGAGTACACAGAAGGTGGTTATTCAGATTCAGGGAAAGGCGGTAAAACCACCATGACTCTTCTCACCAAGAGCTGAAAAGAAAACTAGCAATGACCACTGGGTACAACTATGTCAGGGGGCATCCAGTAAATGCCATTGGTCACCTCCCCTTACCCAAGTTCTCTGAGGCCTCTGAGCTGGTGGCAGGACAGAAAACATGCTTGAAATAGTCTTATGTGACTGTGAAATAATTAAAAACTTTCTGTTCAACCCTTCTTCAGTTTAGTACAAAGCAGTTTCAAGTTCTTCTGAGTCAGAAGAAAATGTTTGCAGTTCAATAGGACTGTGCTGGTCTCTGCTGCTGTTGATGTGAGCCTGCACTTTGCCTGTGTGCCACAGTCCCTGGGTTCCTCTGCAATTCCCTTTTCCTCCCACCATCTCAGAACAGGTTGACCCACCACAGTCCATTTGACTTTTCTCTGCTCCCCGTGGTCTGCAAGCACACTACTGTTTCAATTGGAATTTTTTTGTAAATAATCAAGAGTGTTTATACAGCAAAAGGCCTGTGGTGATGGGAGTTCCTGAGGGCTCAGCTGCAATGCAAGTCAGGATTCCTGGCTGCAGGAGGGCAGATTGAAGGAGTGAGTGTGTTTGCTAAAGCACAATTGCAGGAGGGTTCTGACACTGCACATACTCTTCTTTCACTTACAAAACTACAAATATTGTTGAGAAGTATATTTTGGGTCCTTTTTCATGTGAGGAAAGTATTTTAAAGCTCTATGGAAGTGTCATCTTTGACAACAGAAACCTATATTAGCAGCAATCACTACTTCCTTATGATGTTTCTTATTTCTGTTCAGTTTTCTTTGCTACTTTCCAGCATCAGCTGTTACTCTTAATTTCATAGAAACAATCAAACAAACATGACATAACTCTCCAAAAAACTTATGAAGAAAAAAATTCCAAATGAATAAAAGAAAAAGGAAGTGCAATAAGATACAAACCCAAAGCATGAGGAATTGAATTCTTTTAATATGAGGAAGGAAGACTTAAAAAAACCAAACTTGGAATTGTATCACATAGCTCTATGGTGAGCAAAGGCAACTTTACTTTGGAGAAAGGAGCAATTCTTTATTAGTGCATGTAGCGTGTCTGATAGTGCTAATGACAGTGTCTATATCCTGCTGAGTTTTACCATATTAATATTGGCATGCCAACAGTTCTGGATCCAAAATAGTGACTGCTGTTAATGTGCTGCATCCAGCCTGTAAGTAAACAGTAAATGGTTTACTGTTCCCGCTCTCACAAACATGCCATATGAGCACTTGATCTCATTCTTTTAAAATATAGTCTGTAGGTCGCATTAAATACTTGTAGTATTGACATTTCCCTTTTGAAATTTGTTATGTGGGCACGAAATTCTCATGTGGGGAAATAATGCTTTTGGTGTTTTTTTGGATCATTGAATAGCAAAGAAATGACTAGTTATGTATGTCAGTTCTACCTGACTCAATCTGCTTTCCCTCCTCAGTCAGTAGCCACATTGTCATTTCATTACAGTCTTGCTGTACCAATTTATTTAAGGTTAAGATGGCATTTTCATTGGCAAGTTTGTATTCTCTGTCATTTAAAACTTTCTCAGAATGATACCTTTCATGCTAAAATATCCATATTTGCTTTCTGCCAAGAAGTCTGAATGGGTAACAAACTGTTTTTTCTTTGAAACAGCAATGGTGTTTTTCTTTCCTGTGTAAGGGTTTGACTAACACAGAAAATGTCAGAATTATAATTCTAACAGGAACGTGATTATAATTCTGAAGGAGGATGGGCATCTTTCCTTTCTGTTAAGATGTGTAAAAATTATTCAGAGTCAGATCTTACCTGGTGCTCTGCAGCTTTAAACACTTAGAGCAATGAGTAAGGAGTTCACTGCACTGTCTCTGGTCCAGCATTTTTTTGTTGAGGTTTTGCATGTGTGTGGAAGTTACTTCAACTGCTAAGCCGTAAGAGAATAGGAATAAGAGTGCAGAAGAAGCCCTGTCTCCCCATGTGTGCTTGCCATCTTCATCTTTGGGATGAAGCAGTTTTTCAGACTAGGGGATAGATGTGAAAGATCTGATCTAGTTCTCGTTGTTATTTTCTGTAACGTTTAAGGACATCTAAGTATAGGCTGTAGATCTGTGTCTGTATCAAAGTGTTTTGATGAATGAGGTCTTGGTGCCCACTAAAGCCTGGCAAAATTTTTCCTTTTACAGTAAGTTTTTTGCTGAGTAGATCAAAAGAGGCAAGGGAGCTGATGGAGAAGGGTAGAATAGTTTGACCTAACAGAATTTCAGATCAAAGAACTTTGTGGAGCCTGATTACATACTTACAGATCTGCTTTGTCTTACTACTTAAAAGCACTGTGGCTGCTCTTTAGAGGTTGGGCTCTACCACTTGTTTGTTGTCTGATGGATGTCAGTGCTTGAGAGGTGTGGGCTGCTCCATGTGAAAGTAAGAGCAAAGGAGTGTGATAGAATGAGATTGTGGTTTGAGCATCTCTGGGTTCTGATAGTTTAAAAAAAAAAAAAAAAAAAGGCAGTGTTTGGTCCAGACAGTACTTGAATAAGAAATCTGTAAGATTTAAAAAGGAGTCTGTTTTTATACGCAGCTTTTGTTCCTACTCTTGTTTGCAGATCTCAGAGAGATCTCTTGCCAGGAAAAAAAAGCCCCTTTTTCTTAGTTCAATAGGTCCCTTTACTGCTTTTGGATTCATGAGTCATGGTTCAATTTCATGCTGAAATAGATTCTTTACAAACAAGAATAATCCTTCATTTGATTTTATTTTCTTGGTTACCTTTCAGGAATTTTCTCTGTCCAAATCTCACTTTACCATTTTTATCTTTTCTGGATTGAACAAATCTAATTATTATAGGTTTTCATTACAGTTACGGTTGATTTGGCATTGTAATTCAGAATGTATAGTTTTTCTGGCTTCAACCAGTCCAGCACAAACACTTTGAACTCCTAGAATTTCATTATTCTTCTCAACAAAAAGGTGAGATAGTGTTTCCTATTTCTGTTTATTTTTCAGATGCTGGAAAACTCTTTTCAGTGTAAGTGAAATTCCTAATTTTAGCTTATAAATTCTAATATACCGTAGGATTGCTGTATTATTCTGCAATGACAATGATTTAAACGAATCACGGATCTCACTAATGTCACAAGTACAACTTTATTCTCCCTCAGTTTTAGACATCAGCTTTCAAGCTTGGAAGGTACAGAAATTAGGCAAAATTAAAAAAGCATGGAAAAATCTTTTTTTAGTTAAAAATCCTGATATTTGCAGTATTAGTTTGACATTGGGACCACGACAGGACAGCTAGTCTGGTAATGTGAGAGAAAGGCAAGTGTTTAGGTTGACAGCTGTTTACTTAGGGCTTTGTGAGAGTTTGTTTCCTCTGTTTTAGGGAAATAAAGTTACAGAATATGTGTTATGAAGAATTGTTCATGTAAGAATTTTTGGAGCACTCTCAGGCTTATGTCAGAAAAGGTGTTTATACCTGTTCAGACAGTTACAATACACAGATTCTGGAGCCACCAGTCAGGACCATTTAATGTAAAATGAGAAGGAAAGTGAGAAAAGAAATTTGACTCTCCTGTGTAAATGGGAGACTAAAGCTCTGCAAAATCACCTACTTGGCTGTATTGTCATAGAAAGTAAACAGATCTTCAAAGCCCTATTCCATCAGACTTCTGCACTGTCATGCAATTAAATGCAAGATTGGCTTTGCCTTTCACAGTAAATATTTAAATTAATCTGCAGAGTTGCCTTGGATGTATTTTTTCATGCAAGTGGAAATGGGTGGTGATTATTCACAATTGGAAACATTTGGAATATTTTAGGCTGTCTCTGTAAAACTGGGAATACAGAATAATTCTAAAATTTAGTGTGATATAAACATGACTGTGTCTGCATACTTTTGTTGTCTAAATTGAGGGGAAAATGATAAATAATCAACTAGCGGCAAGTAAATGGTAAAGTGTAGTTTAATCTTGATAGTTTTTCCATTTTGGTAATGTAATGTGATGGTTGTAGCAGAAAGCAATTTTAAAAATACAGGTTTCATTTCATGACAGTTTTATGGCTAAATTGTTTTGTGGCTTGGAAATGCGCAATAAAAATATTGCATTACATACAAAATTCTAATGTTGCAAGTGAGTCTCAGCCCATCAGGTGTCATAGCAGTAAAAGAGTTTGGTATCTTACCCTCATCTGTAGTACACATTTAGAGCAGTTACTAACCTCCAACAGAGACTTGTAGCATCAGTGTAGATTATCTACCATCAAAGAAGTGATTTTCAATATATATAATTATTCTGTCTATGGCAGTGATTAAAAAAAATTGGTTCATTTTTCGCCAAATGACAATTGATTGGGGGGCAAAAAAAATGAGAAGAAAGAAACTGGATAGCTAAAACTTCTAGCACAAAGAAGGACGTAGAACCAGTACAAAATGTTGATGTTAGGCTTTGTTGTATGTTTGGTTTTTTTCTTAATCAGGGAAACGCCCATGGCTGAAAGTTTATCATGTACAGGTTCTGAAAGTAAGGTGTAATCAGTTTTTTTTAACGCCAGGATTGCCAGTACAGTGTACCAAATCTTTTACTTTATGACTGAGACATCTCCAAATTGCCATCTCTACTCAAATTTGCCATTGTACCAGCTTGGGAAAAAAAACCAAACCCAACCCACATGTGTTTTAAATACTTATTTATAAGTAAGTTTTCTGAAGTCTATTTCTATTGCAGGTGATGTTGCTTCATCTCTCTTTCCTCATGCAAAATTTAGCAGTGAATTTTGCATGTTGGTGATGTTAAATACTCACTCAGGAGTGTTGTACCAGCTGATAACTGATGCTAGACTGTGGCTGCACAACTCACACTGGTTTAAATCAGGAATGGGGATTTGGAGAGATGAACTGTTGTGGATGCCGACTGCTGAGTGACCTACTGTACAATTGACTGTGAGAATTGGGAGGGACCAGATCACAGAGCAAGCCATGACCTGGAAGTATGCCTTGAGATTTCAGGGGCCACTTCACTGCGGCCTCATTGTCACCTACAGCTTTGTGAAATGCTTGCAATGGTATGAGGTTTAAAAAGGCAGCAAAGCAGAGCTTCCTTGCCTTTCCCCAAGCCGAGGAGGTGATTCAGAGGACCAGGAGGGATGTGCTTAAAGAGCAGGGTGAGAGGGAGGGTGGTTCATTCCTGCAGTGCCAGCTGTGTATGGTGTAACCTGACTACAGATGCTTCTGAGAATGTGATGTATGGCTGTCCCTGCGGGCATTTCCAGAAGCTGGCTGCAGGCCTGCCTTTCTCCCTTCATCAGCAGTTAGGAAACGCACCTCTGGACACATCTTAATGCTATTCCTGTGCCATCGTTACAGCATGAAGTTACTTAAGGTTCATTACTGTGCTGAGTGGAGCTGTGGCTGCTTCCCTAGACCCAGCTCGTGCCATAGGATATATATTGCAACATTAAAACATCAAACAGTTTGGTGTTCTGTGAGCTATTTGCTGAAGTAAAAGGCTTAGGAAAAAAAGAGCTTCAATACTGTGTAGTAATTTTCTTGCTCCGTACTTGAGTTCCCAGAGGGTGGGAAGTGGTGTCTGAGGCACTCTGCAGTAGTGAGCAGAGATCTCCCCAAGTCTGTGTTGTCAGTTTTCTCTGCTTACCCTAAAGACAAATAAAGAGAAACTGTAGGAATGTGAGTCAATTAGATTAAGGAGTTTGTTGTACAGGCAATGCTTTGTGATGCACGAGTCATGCAAAACTTCATAGCCCAGGTTTTGTTTTCTCTTGAACTGTAGAAAATGGCCATGTGGAATGACAGGCTTAAATAAACTGCTTGGAAACACATCTTGAATTACCACTTACCTGTCCCTGTTGCTTCAAAACAATTCAGTTACTAAAAGGCATGGATGTTAACAACAGAAAATAATCTGGTGTATTGCAGAGGTAAAAGGAAATACTTCAGCACAAGTTAGCTTGTTCTGCCAATGTCCTGTGAAATTGTATTTCAGTATCATCTCTCCCCCTTTACTGGTGGTGTTAATTCTTGAATCAAGACTCGTTTTGCACAGTTTTATCAGCTAAGTTGGCGTCATTCTTGTATGTATTGATGCCGTTTTGCTAAAAGTACTGTTCAAAAATCTCCAAGAAAATCTCATTGACTTCTAGCCTGACCCATTTAAGACAGAAAAGGAAAGTGAGCAAAAAGGAAAGAAGGAAATCTCATAGGAAAGGAGAACTGTGAAGGTAAGAGCTGGGACTCCAGGGGTCCACATTCTGTTCTTGCCTTGAGCATTGACTCCCCTGGGCAAGTTGCTTTGGCCAAGTCAGCGTATTTCTTTGTGCCTTCATTTCTTGGCTTCTGTGATGGTGAAAGTCACAAATCCCTTCTGACAGGAAAAATACAAGGATTTATTGATTGTGAGTACTGTAAGGAACTGAAATAGAATGCTCCTGAGTGTAATAAAAACATAGATAGAAATAAATTAGATGTGCTCCTAACTACCCATGAATCTTTGTTGCTAGCTTTAGAGTATGGGCTTGCGCATATCATCTAATCTTTGTGAGCCTGAGTCTTCTGACCTGTGAAATGAGGCTGAAAATTCATGTGGCTATTCTGGAATTAGGTAAAATCTGTTGAAGAGTTTAAATAGTTTCGCACGCAAAGTAAAATCTTCTCTTGCTCTGATAGACTACTGCAATGTATTTTAGATGTGGTTTTACTTGATAAATGAAATTCTTGGAGTTTGAAAAAAATATTTTTAGTAGGCTCTCTCCTTCGATGAATTGGAAAACAAAAATGGCATCTACAGCAAATAACTGCTATGTCATTTGATAATAATAGTAACTTGAGTAATAATTTACTGATATATACATATAATGCATGTATATGCACAGTAAGGTGTTCATGCTGTAAGCTGCTTATACAGGAGAACCCCAGTTCAGGAGAGCTCAACAGGAAGTTTTTCTCTATTTGGTGTAGAAGTTAGAAACAAGCTTAAGATGGATATATAAGTAAAAATCTGCAGTTTCAGTAGATTTGGCTCAGATGTTTATATCCATTCATGGCCTGGGCAGTTTCCCAGGTAGACTCCTAAAATGCAGGAAGAGTAAAATAAAAATGCAGTTTCTTATTAGGGTCCCTTAAGTGTTGGTATGCTGATGCTTGGGCTGTGACTGTTTGGCTTTTCATTTGACTAAGGTGGTATAGAATGTTTCTGCAAGAGTTTTAGCCTTCAGGTTGTGAATCACTCTAAAAGGATAAGAATGGAAGCTGTTCCAGGTAATTTTCTTTTCTCAGGTGATTCCTTATGCTATATGCTCCACTGCCATCATCTGTCCTGTTTTAAAATGAAGTAAGAAAGATGCCACCTTTTCTGCAGGGTGGTTGTTTTTTCAGTCTGATAGATCTTGCTGTTAGGAAATGGTTCCTGCTACTTAACCTACATTTTCTTTTGGCAATTCTATCACATTAAGCTGAGTTATTACTCCAGGCCATATAAAATAATTATATTTCTTTGCCCCCACTTTGAGCTGTTATATTTGAATTTGATTTACAGATTATTTTCAACACAAATAACTGTAAAATGATAAAGTTATTAAACAACTAGGCATCCAGTAGGAGAAAATAATGAAAGCAGAAACATTTCTAAAGCCTTCTGTGTTATTAGGTGCAATGACACAGGGAGAATGTAATGGGAAACCAAGCTGGAGCCTTCTAATACACCTCAACAGTTTAAAATAAAGATCTTTGAAGCAGAAGGGGGTTAATATAACTGGAATTTGTTGGCCTTCTTCATTCTCCTTTCTTTCCTTGAGTAATGGTTATCATACATCTCTGTTCCTTGTGATTTTTTTCCTGCTTCTCACACCTGTTCAAATGCTAAGCTGTCGAGTTAGGAAGAATTTACTACCGAGTATAAAATATTTGCTTGTCTGTCCTAATATTTTATGCATTTATGGTTTGTCCTCTCATCTCTGTAATATAAATAAGCCTGCTGCTGCCAGTGATGTTTTGTGGACAGCTTTTTTCTATATAAACAGGAAATTGGACAGTTTATCTGTACTAACAGATATGAGTCAAGGCAGGTTTTCACTGTACCTACTGCTGTTGGCTCCCTCATGTCCCACTAGGAAAACTGTAGATGGAAACCTTGGATGGTGTAAGGACCTTCCTTGTCATGTTTGGTAAAGACCATATTTTATACCTCTTTGCACTATACTTTGGCTGTTTATTATAAACTTAGGATCGAAAACCCCCGTGAATTCAAACTTCACTACAGTTAGGTCTAAAAGGTAAATAAAAGATAAATATGATACTGAGAAATAATATTTCGTTTGGAAACTTTCTTGTTTGTCTCTGGCTTGCTTGTATTTTTGTCTGACAGCTGAGGGTGTTGACATCTTTGCTGTAAGCAGCATGTTGCCATTTCAAGTGGAAAGCTATAGCATCAGTTTTTTTCCCCATTTTGAATGAAATGGAGTTAAGTGTCCGTCACTAATAGACATAGGGAGGGAGCCTGCCTTTTTTCTGACTGTGACAGGTTATCTGCCCTCTATGACAGAGTGAAATGGTGACAGTGGATTTCAGCCTCATCTCTCAAGGGCAGAGATTTCAGAACATCTGTTTGAGTCTCCATGCTGGCCTTCCGAAAGTAGCATGTGTTTTCCACTGCTGGAAACAAGGTGTGTAAAATGTGTAAGGCTTCTATGAGGTGCAGCTCTCGTTTCCATGTCTAAACACTAGCCAGGACCTGGAGAAGTGCAGAGAGCTCAGGGTATGAACCTTTTTCCACTCCACCCAAAGAAAGGGACCTTTAGTAGAACCTGGAAAGGCTGAGACATGGTCTCTACTCTCTGGACACAATTTTTGATCACTGTAACCCTTGTTTCTGTTTTGGTTTTTTGTTCACAATGATGTTCTGCCCTATGAGGGAGTGTCACCCAAATGACCTATTTCATCCTCCATTTAAAGTTACGTGATTTCAGCATTGGCTGGAATAGCACTGAAATGTGAGGTCCTCTGGCAAATGTTCATTAATCAGGATTTTATTTAAACTGTACATGACTAATTATAGCATGACAACTGACGTACTTACTGCAGGATTCCTATTACTGTTTCTAGCTGACTGGAAGCATAGTTTTTCATAGTATGGCGATGTCTCAGGGTTCATGAGGGAAAAGCAGAGCTGTGCTATGTTAGGTGCTGTGTGCATATTTAATGTCCTCAATCCTGCCTACACTGAAGTTCTGCAGCACTTTACCTGCTCTTTTCTTCGGCCAGGGTAGGATTCTTACAGTGAAAGGTAGGTTAAGGCTGTGCTGGACTGATGATAACTACACAGGTCTTTGTGTGAATGAGCAGATAGCTTTGGGATTCACACTTCAGTGCCTATCTGGATTTGCTTATAAATGTTTTGCTTCTCCAAACAGTATTTGTTTTGCTAAAGTGTTTGGATTTTTGGTGTTAATTCTGTTTGGTTTAAAGCATGATTGAAATGAGTTTAGCTTAACTCGGGTATGAAAGTTGTCACAATGTGTCAGTCTCTGTGACACTGGCTGAGGGGAGCAGCACAGAGAGACTTGCTCGATGACTGCTGCATAATATTTGCATGGCTAACCTGTCAAAACTAGTTTCTGCTACCCTCAGCCCTGAAGCACCAACCTGGCTCCTGGGAACTGGGCTTCTGTCTTTCTGCTTTGTATTTCGTTGCCAAATAGCCTAAGGACAAGAAAAAATAATTTGGGATTGCAAATCATAATTGCTGATCAGGATATAGGAACCCAAGATTTCAAATACCCCTTTGAGACATTGCTGTGTCCTACAGGAATTGCAGAACTGGACAGAGAGCTCCTCATGCATTTATTTCTGCTCTCATTTTCTGAAGTGTCCTTACAACTAATTTGGGAGAATTTAAGTTAGGATACTGGCCTGAGTATGGGAAGGTCTGCACTTAGGTCCAGTGCAATCCAAATGTAGTTGATCTAGTAATGCTTTTTAGAAAGCTGGTTTCAGGAAAGTAGGGCTCACCTTTTTGCTTGGTAGCAGGCACAGTAGAAACAAGAGGTGTTCTGACATACTAAGAGTTTTGTCTTCACAGTAGGGGGTTCTTTTTGCACGGTGTAAAACATGTTTCTTCTACAAAATATAAAACATTTTGTAGCAGAAACAATGTAGACTAAGCTGCTGCTACTTTTCTCTCTTCCCTTTCCCCCCTAGGAAAACTAGTCCCTTTGCCTCTCTTAGGTTTATCTGCATCTCCTCTTCCTGTGAGAATCCCTCTGAGTTTTAAAAAGTGAGCCCTGGTGATCTATTGAAATTCCTTCCATTTAAACCAAAGCCATCCCTCTATGCAGAGTGCACATACAAATGCCTCTTCTTTGTCTCTTCAGCACAAGAAATGCAAGACAGTTGATCTAGTCAAATCAGAAGCTGTATCATGTACTCATTGCCCCAGACCATCCCAGCTAATGTTGCACTGTTGCATTCTGTTGACTTCAGAAGGATTGAGGGACCAAAGCCAGTTGATCACTTGAATTGTTTCATGGCCATGGACTTGCACATCTTCCTGCATAAACATGTCTAAACGTTTTGCTGGATCAGGATCTGAATGCTTTCTGCCTTTGCTGAGTCCAAGATCACAGATTTTTCAAATGTCTGTCACTCACGAACTTTAAAATTTGCATTAGAGATGCTTAGCAAAGGGACTCCCCAGCCCTTTTTATCCTCATGTCCAGGTGTATATTGTGGCATAATTTATTTGGACTCCTTTGCCATGGTTTTAGTGGCTTATATGAAGTTCCAAAAGCTTGGTCTCAAGCTTTTCTCTCTGAAATGAATTATTTACAGTGAAAGTTAAATTTGAGGAATTTTTCAAAATTATTCATGCCTTCCCCACCTTTTTGCTGCCACCTTAGTTTATGTGTCAGGAAGAAGTCTGTGATCTGTCAGAGTCAAATCACATGAGGGGCTGAGCTCTGTTTTCAGCTGCCCATGCTGCTGCTGTGGTGCTCAGAACTCCCAGGGACCCTGGAGAGTTCCTGGTGTCTGCTCACTCTCTTCAGTGGATCTCAGGTGTAGGGCTGTGGGATCCACCTCATCCAACTGATGCAAGATCCATCTGCTGAGGCCTGCAGCAGGAAAACTGCACCATGGTCAGATTGTGTTGGAAGAGTTGTACATAAAGAGTGGGCAGAAGTCCCACTGTATACTTCAGAGTTCCTCCTCTGGTTTGTGAATATCTTTTTGAAGAGGAAAAAAGAGTGATACTGCTACCCCATAAATGTAAATTCTCACAGTGATAACAGAGGTCATTAAGCCTCCAGTGCATTCATTACTGTAAAGAAAAAACAAAATGGCCATTTATTTTATTTTTAGTTAAATTTAAGAAAGCATACAAAAACTGTATTTTTAAGAGTTCCTTTGAATGTTCTAGACTGATCTATGTTCATGACTTCATAGCATATTTATAAAACTTTTTTGGGGTTAAATTCAGGACACTTGAATCTGTCCTGTGATGTACAAGTGAAGACAAATAGAGCAATTATATACAGGTTGTTTATTTTATATATGTGCAATTTGTTCATGTGTAAGAAAGCAAGGAACAGAGATGAGACACAGTTGGAAACTATGCGTTTAATTTTGCACCTAGGAGATTGCCATTGTTTTAAGAGCCTAGAGGTCTTAGACCCTGTCCATACAGACATGGACATTATGGTCTGTGAGCCCCTTAGGAGCTTAACAGGGAAATAGTCACTGTACTTGATGTGCATTTCTGGTTCTTGTCAGAGCAGGGGGAGTTGGGAAAGCAGTAGTTACACTCCTGATCAAGGCTGATTCTTTGGCTTTTTCCCAAAGTATTTTAACTAAAGCTGTCCTTCCCCCAAAGGGGTATTAGCAGTACAAAGGTGCTGAGCCTTCATGGGCCCAATGTCCCCAGAGACACCTGTCCTTAGGAGCAACGTTCCTGACTAGGACTGGGAATGCTGCAGGAGGCATGTCTTCCATGGGGTAGCTCAGGCCCATTCTGTCCATCCTTGTGCCCCTGCTGCTCCGTGCCACCTTGTGGACAGCAAGTGCTGGCCATATTTGCTTTGAACGCATACTGCTCCTAAGGGAATCAAGGGGGCAAACTGGGGAGTTTATCAGCCTTGCTGGCTAAAGCAAAATTCAAAAGCAGATGGGAATGCATCCTGTGATATCTCAGACTTATTGCAACAACGGATGAGTGCCTAATGTTGGCAATGTAGGATTCCCTGTGCTCCTTGAGCATATGGCAGAGAACTTGAGTTTGTTTTGGATAACAAAGTTGGATTGAATAAAAGTCAGTATTTGGAGATTTCAGGAATTTTCTAATGGAAAACATTAGAAAGTGCTGTATGTATCAAGGAAACACATCTGTTTATCTTCAATTAAATGATTTCTTGGCCTTTAAATTACTGTGGACAAATTTAGGAGCTTTGGTTTTCACTTGTTCCTCTTTCTTTGTTATCATGAATGAAATGTGTGTAGAACTGAAGAATATTGACTTAACGTGCTTCCTGTGTTTGTTCAGAATTATTTACTTGCAGATATGCTTGCTGTGGGACAGGGAATAGTGAGATGATCAGCTTTTCCAGAACTGGCACAGGTAATTAATTGTGCTAGACAGCAGCATGAGCAAGAGTGCTGTGTCTGCCCAATTAATTACTTTGTGTCTCTGGTTGTAATGATGACAGAAAATAACAAACCAATAAATTCAGTAATCCACATGGCAGAGCTGTGCATGATGTAGTGGTTAGACTGAAGCTCCCTGGGAGCCCTGACACAGAGGGAATTTAATGGACATATCAGTGATACAAAAATACCTTTACAATTGCAGTTGCCCAGGTATGGAAAGTGATTTTGACTGCAAGGTGCAAGAGGAAAATGAGATCTGTATTCTTTTTTTTAGTTGACAGCATCTTACAGCTTGGTGGCTTTTATAGTTCATGTCCTGGGTGAGGCAAGAAAAAGAAGAAAAAAAAAAAAAGAAAAATTGGATGTACTTTTAAATGCCTAACATGACATTGTTTCCTGTCACTTTAAGTTTTCTTGCATTTTGAGTGTTTGCATTTTTGTAGTGGAGATTCCCATGCAGCCTCCTGTAAACTATGTATTGTTTACATATTTCTCCTCTGGGAGGAGCCTTGTGGTTGATGGTGATGTTCACCTACAAGGTAGAATTCATGGCAACCTGTTTAGCCAATCTTTTGCCTTTGATAAAGTGTATATATATGGAGTCAGAGAAATTAAAAACAGAGATTTCCTGCTTGACCTCCTGCTGCCTGCCTCATTCTTTCTTGTCCCTAACAGTGACAGTTTCCTACTTCACAAAGTTGTAGATTTCCATGAGAGGTCCAGAGGCCCAGACTTTTTCTTAAGACCTAAAACTTAAAACTGTGCTCAGCTGATTGGGGAAAATAAGGTATTCTTTTATGGGGGATCAACTGATGGGGGTCTAACTCTTAAGATAAACACAGCTAACCAGTATCTGTGGTTTGTCAATTCACAGTTTTTATTAATTGTCAATGATTAAATCACAAATAATCCATAATAATCTGATACTGATGTCTTCAGTACTGTTTGCTCACCATCATCCCTAAAGAGATGTCGCCAGAAATCCACTGGGACTCTCAGTGAAGTGAAACATTAATTCACTGTAAGACTGGCAGCTTGGCTTTTTAGAAATAACTAAATAAACAACAAATTGGAGGGAAGCACAGTCTCCTCTGAAATTCTGTGACATTCTATGATGTAGTAGGGTGGCTAAATTTCTCAAGCTATTTATATAGGTGGATGACTCTGACCCAGTAACTAGATGGTGATACCTTTAGTTTCTGGGTCAAGTAGTCATATATATGCAGGGTGAGCAGGCAGTATCTGTCTGCTTTTTTTTTTTCCTTGTGTGTGTATGTATTTGTTTACAATCTGTCTCTTTAATGAATTTATATCCTTGGAAGAACTGCATCCAAATTGGATGAGACAGGATTATGTGACCTAGATGTTTTCCAGTACTATACTGTGAGGTGGTCAAGAGTTGGAGCGCTTGTTTTTGAGTCAAATTACAGTCAGATGACCCTGTAACCCAGAAGAAAAGTACATCTTTCTAGGGAGAATGTAAATCCTATTGCATGTTGTAGGGTAAAAAAAGACAGTCTCTCTGAATTGGTTTTATTTTAACAGACACTGTACTAGCAACATAGATTATTTTTTTCCCCTTTACATCTACTATTCTTTAGGCTTGTCAAGCAAAGGAGAGCCAAAATAATGGAAAAGTAGTAAAATTAGGCACTTTAAATTGGGCTCATGAAATGTCAGTGGTACTGATAAGAAGGTTCTGGGCAAAAATAAATGTAAAAATAGATTTCAGAAAAGACATGTTTTTCAATTTATCATTAAAAATAACATTCTAAACTGTTTGGCAGAAAGATGCGAATTTGAAAGTATCTTATTGTTACCAAATCTGCAGACTGGATTGTGAAAAATAATCTTGACTGAAATGGGTTGTCCATCATTAGCTGTAGAGCTCCTTCTTTGTTCTGATTTTAGAAAAGCAAAGCTATTAATTTACAGGACTGCTTATCTCCAAGTGCCACAGATGGAAATTTGGTTAAATGTATTGCTGAGTTAAGCTCAGATTTATTCATCAGTGGATAGGAGTCCCCCAGCCATTTTTCTTAACATCAGGTCAGAACAGGGAATAGATTGAGAACGCTGATCTGCCATTATCCATCACCTCTCCTTCATACAAGGGTTTCCAGGCACCAAGTCCAGAAAGAGAATTTTTAATCTAATGTTTGATTCAAGTTATGATGTGGTGGTTTGACCCCCTAGTTCCTCGATCTTGCATCTCCACCTGCGAAACTCAAGTCCTTGTAGGCACTTTCTGATACTGCAGTTCCCATTCATCTTTCTTTGTCAGCATATTTGGAAGGAGGCTGGGAGGCAGTAGAAAAAGAACATCCTCTTTTTAGACAAAAATAACTTTTATTCATAAGAGATTTTAAGATATCTCTTTGAACAGCTACTGCTGAGTTCTTTTTTTTTTTTTTTTCTTTTTTTCTGTTGGTGTGGTTTTTTGTTTTTTTTTTGTTTGGTGTTTTTTTTTTTTTTTTTTTTTTTTTTTTACCTCCAGCCCTGGTAACTGCTTTTTTTAGTTTGGAAAGTAAAATCCTGAAAAGTGGCTCAGTTGGCCATTTGTCTGGAAAAATAGAATTGTTTCTTTCTGGTTCTCACTCTGCTTAATAGTTGGGTTTCAGGGTGGATTTGCACTGTTACGTGGCAGGCAGTAGATACCCTGGCTGCTTGCCAGAGACAGATCCTTATTTTTCTACCTTGACTTATAGAAGTCTGAGGCAATGTATTCTGATTCCCTCTTTTCATCAGGGTGTGTAGCACCACTTCAGTTTATTGGTATGATTTAGAATTTTAAATTATATCACTTTTCTTTTTAAGAGGATGTTTAAGCAGCTTTGAAAGCATCCAGAGTGTAACTTGGGCAAAGGCACTTGTGTCAGAGTGTAGTGGGGAAGCCTGGAACTGTTAGAGGTTTGCATTTGTACAGGCTGGAAGGAAGATGTTCAGGGATGGGAGATAGAAAAATGCAGTCTCTTCAAAGGAAGCACAGATGTGCAGCCCCCAGTTCAGAACAAGGGAAAAGGAAGTTTGTGACTCCTGGACCATTTTTCACGCTTTTTACTGTGGAAACAGTTTTCCTAGCTGCATCTGCTGCCTATTCACTGGCTTTATTATTTAGGCACTTTTGTACAGAAAACATTGAGCTTGGTAGACTGGCCAAAAGATGTTGAGTGCTACTGAAGCCTTTTAGCTGGGTTTGCCTGAAGGGAAGATTTCCTGCCAGTGTGATTTCCATGGACTGGACATAGATTTAGTGATGCTTCTGTGGTATGATATGCAGATCAAATGGAGCACTCTTAAGTTACTTTAATATCTGGCAGGCTTTCCTGGTGCTTGACAAGTAGGATGACATTGCCAGAAATGTAGGTATTTTTTTTCTTTTTTTTCAGGGCTTTTTTGCTGTTGTTCTAGTTTTTAGTGTAAACATTTTGATAAACTCAGCTGAAATTAGAGAATTGACAGAGAATCAGATGGTATCCAGAATAGTGAAATGCTGGAAGCATAACATTGGTTTTGATGGTAACCTCCACCAGCAAATTTTCTTAGAAGTGGAAAATTCAACTCATGGTTATTGGTCTGGTTTGGTTTTAAAGATGCTCTTATAATGCTTCCTTTCAAATCTTGTTCATTGAGTGGAACTTGATGTTTATTTTGTTTATTTTTTCAGCAAATACACCCAAATCTGGACTGAATTCTGCTTTCTGAAAGCTAGACAGAGAACCTCTGTTCTGTAGCAATTCAGAATGTCCAGTGATTTACTCAGTAGTGTATCTTACCTTATGAGCCTTAGGTTCATCTAGCTTGCACTCAAGGTGTTGTTTGTGCCCAATCCTAATAAAATTCTCAGGAGTCCTGTCCAATTTTGACAGATTTGAGACAGAGCTACTGGGCTGAAACACTTCACAGCAGGGTCCTGATTCCTTCCATGAAGCCAGATGCTGTTGAAGTCAGTGGAGAAGGCTCCTAATTCATAAAGGACTTTGAATATGACAGCTCATTCTAAAGTAGTGGCTTAATGAGGGGAAGCCCTGCATAAAACTGGTACAAAACTATGAGCTCAGTCATATACCTTGGGGCCCATTAAGAAACCACTTTATGAACAGCTGCAGCTACTTTCATTAGGACCATGTTATTAAAACTTCATGGTACCTCAGACTTGAGACAGGTGGCATGGACAGTTCAGATTTTTGCACTACCTCAGCCAATGAGAAACCAGTCTGTCTACTTTAAAGAGACCTGGGACTGGAGGGGACAGATAACTTGAATGCTCAAAAGCCAGAGAATCTTCCCCAAACCTTTCCCTGAAATGAGGGTCACTGGTAATGATACAAGGAGGTCACAAGCACACCATTCTTAGTGTTATGATTTTGGTACAAAAATCGTTGTGAGGAAACAGGAAAACCTATGGCACTGTAGACAGTCTTTGAATAGATTCGGTGCTGCTCTTCTGCAAATTTGAGTTATTCTTGCCTTACACTAGTGTAATGGATAGCATAACATGGTCTTTACTGCCTCATGTTTGGTTGCAGCTCTGGTGAAAAGCACACTGTGGTAAACAGCCTTTAGAGCTGTGTTTGCAAGTTGGTGGAGATGAGATGTGTGTGTAGCTGTACAATATCCTTCAACAGCACAAAAATTACGATTTTATTTTTTTTGGTGGGAGTTGGGTTTCCTGTGGTGTATGACTGTCATAAAGACTAACATGAGCTTGTGTGTAGTAGAGTAATTTTTGTTTGCATAATGTGATGGGTTTTTGATTTGCATAATCTTTTTTGTGTGTGTATGCACTCCATATCCTTCAGAGGAGGCTTAGAGCTTGACTGTCTCCAGTAAAGGGATCCCAGTCTTTAATTGGTGATGCTTTTCTGCTCTGTAGACTGTAATGTATATCCTTGGAATGTTTTAAATTTCAAAATAAGCTTAAAATTAATCTGTAGACTGAGCAATAGGAGACAGAGGTCTAAAAGTGGATTTCCTATGCTGTAAGTGAATGAAATATATGCACTTTATAGGCCCTTGGCTTTCTCAGCTGGTTAAAATCTTTGGCATATTTTCCTTCCACTCAGGAGATGAGTTATCAACTTGTCAGGCAGTGCAATGATAGTCTGTGTTCTCAACTGCTTGCAAAGGGTGATTGTAGTCCTCCCTTGCTAGTACTGATTTAACCCATAAGTAGTTCCACTAATCTCAATTAGTCTTCTCCTTGTGCACATGCTTTTAACTGAGATCAGATTATTTACTTTTTCACTTGCATCTCTTTTATTTATTGACTTGAACTCACTTGTCTTGCTCCTGTTGGTATCTTCAACATAAATACATAGGTTGCAAAGGCTGATATATCCTTCAATGCATAGCTATAAATTCTGTTGGGCTGTTTGGAAAGGAAATTGCTGATTTCCTGGTATGATGGAGAAGGACTTCTGACACAGACAATAGGAATAAATGGTAAAGGACAAATGGCAAGAACATTTGCTGTCATAATAACTTGCACAACATAGTTATGGTTTATGTAACTGGGGACCTCAGAGTTGTGTCTGAAGGACAAAGGAATGTTTCTGTCTCACGGTGGTGTGTCCTCAGAGATGCTGGTCACCACAGACTAACTGCTCTTTTGTGAAATACACATTTATTTTTAAGAGGCAACTTTGAAAAGAAATCACTGAAGTAAATAATCCATCATTTTAAGCAATTAAAAGTGGCACATGTAGGATTAGACTGGACTTAGCTGTGTGCAGTCTGCCTGTTACCTGAGTTTGAAAGGAGAGTAACTTGCTCAGGTGAAGGTATAAATTTTTGCAAAAAGGGACACATATGCTTATTCCATTTGCTGACCCACTCTAGTATGAAAGGGCATAATACCTTCTGAGGGATGTGCTATGCAAAGATTGAATTATGAACTTGGGGTGGACATGTTACAAGTGTGGGGCTGTCACTGGGAATTGATGGGCTCTCCACATCTACCGCTGTACGAGACTTAGAAATAGCAAGGTCAGCAAATTATCTTTCCTGCACAGTTCTAAGGAGAAAGAAAAGGAGCCTTTATTGAAACACCTTAGAAGTACTTCTGACATTTCACCAACCCCAATACATTAATCCTTAGTATTTCTGTGTGGCAGATTTATATTACCAGTGGAAAAAACAAAGTCGTAGCAAGATTGAGGCCTGAATTCAAAAAGACTTTGGGGTAATTAGGTCCATGCTGACGGATGCACTTGAATGAGCGTTCCCATGGGACAGTTTCTGTGAGTTTAAATTGTATGTAGAACTGCAACACATGACCCTGTCGAGAGACTGAAGTTGCTAAGTTATTTTTCTCTGCTTTATTAACTGTCTTACATACTGAACTACCCATCCTTCATGTAAACATGCACTTGATATCAGTAAGATTCACTGACATTTTCACTGATGCTGAGGATCATGCAGCTAATCAGGCTGTGAGACAGCAAGGATGCATAGAGAAATTCTAGTTTTCTACCTGTGTGGTACCCATCACTATTTTGCACATTCTGAAGGTACATGCTCTCTCCTTCCAGTTCCTAAATGATAATTTACAGAGAACTTGGTGGTGGAAAAATCTCTTTAAATTTTAAGAACTAACGATTTTTAAATGATTCCCTGAAGCTTAGTAGTTTCACAAACAAATTAACCTCTTATAAACACCTACAGGAAAAACACCCAAGCTCCTTAATTACAAAAGATGTATCTATGCATTCAAAAATCTGTTCTTTGTTCTCCTGTCAGGCCTCATTTCCACCAAGGGATCTCTTTTCTAAGGCCAGCAGGACTGCTGTGATACAGGAGATAAATATATATGACAATGGATGTGAAGGGGCAGAGCCCTGTCTTGACATTGACACAGATAATTGCATTATTGGGGAGTTAGTGTTCAGGTTGACTGTTTCTTAGGAGAGATGTCATATGGCATTTTTGTGGTGGGAACAATAAGTATCCCCTAGCAACATTTACATTTGCCATTTTTAACCCTTTCAATTGATGTTTCTAATTCCTTTTGGCACTATTTTCAGCAGCTCCAGGAGAGATGTTTAAGGAAAGCGATTCTGATATGTTGCGGTGTATGTCACCTGGTCTCTACACCTGCGGTGTAGAGATCACTGGCAGGTGGGGTCCTTGTATCATTACTGTTTGTAGCAAGAAAACCAGTTCTATTCACATATGTATGTGAAGGGTACCAGAATTTAACCTTCTTTTTAGACTCTCTTCAGACTACTTAGATGCTTAAAACGAGTTGAAATGGAAATCTGGTATTCCTATATGAGAGGGGCAAAAAAAAACGGTTTTTAGCTGTGAAACTTGCATTCTTTGCATTTAATATGCACAAATGTGCAGATATAAATGTTTGATGTTGTGAGTAGTGGCATTAGTTAAGGCATAGTGTTGTAGACCAGTAATTACAGACGTTAATTATAAAAGAGAACTGGATTGTGACTTTGGGTGCCCTCATTAGGAGGGGACAGTGTGTAAGTAGTCCTGGGAGGCTTTTGTTAATTGGAGAAAACTTGTTTCATAGCCTCTTTCTTGCCTTTTTCATCATGAGGTAGTAATTTACTACTGCTTATACGAATACCAAATGAAACACTGCTGCTGTAGGTCAGCATTGCTATTCAGTGAGAGGAGAAGTGAATATGACAGCTTTGTTGGTTTTCTCCAGCCTTTTCCTACCTTTTGCTTTTTTTCTGCTTCACTTCTGCTTTCCTGGATTTGGTTTGGGAAGTCCATGTGGAGATGTGGAGTGCACCATCACCATGCAATGCTACATCAAAGACTCCCTTGCAGGACCTAATGCTCATAGGGGCCTGCTCAAGGATGAAGTACATATCTGTCAGCCATTGACCACCTTCCATTTTCCCTTGGGAACACAGCTCTAGGTGCCCACACAGGCACCTGTGATTCTGGATAGATACATTAGGTGCAGTTAGGCCTTTGCACTTCAGGAAACTTAGATAACGCTGTTTCTTAAAGGAAAGTAACCACAGGCTCTCAGGCACTCTCAAAGTTGCCTCTGCATGCAGCTAATTATTTTGAGAGTGAAACGGCACCTTTGAAGCATGTCCATGAAATACATAATTAAAGTATCTTGTGTTCGATCATACCCTTGGACAGCTAATTGAAAATCACATTGTGTCTCCATAATGAGTCAAATAATAAATGCATTTCTGTGCCGATGGACTATGTCCCATAGTCTTTTCCCCCCTTTAATTGCTGGGATGCCAACTGGCAGAAGTAGACCACGTGCTGGGCTGTCCTTGATCAGCAAATCCAGCAGACACAGACCTACTGTTGGGGACTCCTGTGAGTTCAGATGAGTGAGGCTCTGAATAATGGGATGCTGCTTCCAACAATTAATGTACAGATGTGTAAGTCAGGCAGAATATGTTGAGTTTCATGCTGTCTAGGAAGTCAGTGGTTGGCAGAGCACCTGCCTGTGCTTAAGAAACAGGACATATGTATTTATGGTGAGGAATGAGATGAATGGTTGTTGGCTGTGTCTGCCCATAGAATCATGCCACTCAAGACCCTCTGTGTTGCCCAGCTGGCTCTGATACAGCAGAAGGTCCCTGCAGAGCAGCTGCTATTTCAGGAAGGGAAATTCTGGGGCTTATCAAAGTCCACGTAGCATCTTGAACTCTTGCAAACAGGGAATTGTCCTCAGCTTGTCTCTTGGGAATCTGGTGGCTCAACAAGTATTAATGGCAAGGAGTACATCCCTTCGTGTTTTTTTAATCTTTTAGTATCTGTCCTGCTCTCTGTGGTAGGAGAAGTGCTGTGTTATGTTTTATCACCATGCCATGAACATATTTCTTGGAAGGTAAAAACACTTGCCCTTCTCTCCACCATATGTTGTACATTTGCGAAAGACAGACATACCCTGATTGGTAAAATTATTGGTTTGCTTATCTTTCTTCCTGTGGTTTATAGATAGAGGGAAAGACAAGATTTAGTGTATTATGCCATACAATTGTTTGTGGGATCTAAGGTTGCTAGAGAAGAAAATCAATTTGATAAACAAAAATGAGGAGAATTCCAGGCTGGTCCTGCCCTGTGAAATGCACTGATGGCAATTGTCATAGAAAGGAGGACTCAGGGATGTCACTTCTTCTAAGAAGATTCAGAGCTGGACCGGTACTCAGCTACAGTGGTTCTTATGGTCTTATTTTTACAATGATGACTTGCATGATCTCCTTCTCGTCACAGCAAGAACAGCCTTTCAGCTTACAGGATCATTCATTTGGCAGTAGAATTGCCTGGGAAGAACTAGTTATTTCAGGTTAGCATTTACACATATGTATGTGCATGAATATGCTCTTTCTGTGAAATGAATTAAATTATTTTTCTCAGCCTACAGTCATGTAACCAATCAGAGCTTTCCTCTGTAGCTCTTGTACTTAGTGACATCTAAAAAAAATGTCATGGTGCATTAGTGCTAGGGAGACAAAGACAAGTAAGGAAGTCTGCTGATGCTGCTTTTAACATTTAAAATCATGCAACATATCCAGGGGTTTAGGATGCATTTTCTCAGGAGGTTCTTATGACCTGAGTTCCCTGCTGTTTATATTTTGCAGTCACAGCCTTCTAATTATGTTGCCTCAGTTTTGGAAAAGGTTGTAGTTGCTTTGACTGGCTTCAAACCTTGCACTGCAAAATTATATTCTGCTGCTGCTAGTGCCTGACAAAGATCTGGCTTCCAAACAAAGGCAAGAGGAAAGAATGAAGCAGCAGACCCTGCAAGAGATAGAATATTGTCTGTGTGATTAAAGCTCTTTTAGGATATGGTCTGTAATGGGAAAGAAAAAGCATGATCTCCACTGATCTGCATTTTAAACAAGGTTGAGGATTAGCAGAGGGGCAGCAGATGCACCTATTGAGCTGTAAAGGAAGGGATTCAAAGCTGTACCATGCAGATGGAGATTATTGTACTGTACCTCCCCGCAAGTGGCAGTCGGTGCTCCCGCGGCTCTGCAGAGCGGCACTTCCCAGCCCCGTCAGCCCTCCCCGTCCCAGCGCACGGCACAGTGAGCCCGGCGGAGCGGAGCCTGCACCTCGCCGACGGACACAAACTGAGCCGCGGCCGCCGTTCTGCTGCTGGGGACATCGTGGTGGGGCACTGGTGTTTGAAACATCCCTCCCTAACACAGCCGGCTTAACCCTTTCCATCAGAGCAGCTTGCTCTGTCAGTGCTGCCTATCGTTTTGCTACGGGCCCGTCCTTTTCCTACAGCAGAGCCAGTAAAATGCTTCCTGAGGAGGAGGGACATTTCCCTTCATGAGGGTTTTTTTTTTTTTCTGTTCCTTCATTGCTTCCAGGAATCAGCATTCTTTCTCCTATCTAAAATAGTGTTGCGATTTTGTTATTGCTGTTTTCATTAAATGGATCATAAATCTGAAAGCTCTGACCAAATTTATACATTCACATATAATATAGAAAGCACCATATTTTTGCTCTCAATTTTTTGCTGTGAGTCAGGACCCTCATGGCGCAAATGGAATTATTATCCTTTTATACTCCTGTAGCAGGAGGTAGGTATCAGGTTTGTCTGGAGTTTCATAAAAATGACCATCTACTGGCCAATTTATGTTCTAGCATATAGTATGCATCTGAAAATGCATGCATGGTGGGTTTGTAGCTTTTTATTCAGCCTTCTCTCACCAACTTAAGATGTCAGTGTGGCATGTACATGGTTTCCAGCCCTGCCACAGAGTTTCTGTGTGACCTACCCTCAGGAAGTTGCCCAGTTCCTTAATACCTGAAGTCTTTATCTTTAAACAGAGAAATAGCATGTAATTAGGTGTGCTCTGACTGCCTTAACTGTTTGGATCATAACCATCTACCCCAAGGCAGGGCCAAGCACCTATTACATGTGGTAGGCATTTTGTTCATTGTAGTAGAGACCTAGTCTTGCGTTGAGTCTTCCATTATAAATAGCAGTAACAATTTCATGGGGCTCTTGTTCACATATTTGTGTTATGTTTTGTATTTTCTCTTTAAAAATAATTTTCTTTGTATTCTTGAAATATGTTCATGAGGCTTGAGCAAAAATACTGGAAAAAACTGTTTTCTGCTGCATCCTATCCTTATTTGTGTCATAAAGTTCAGCTTTTCCAAAAGCAGCCAGGATATTACCTTATGCTTTGTCTCTTATATTGGGGGCAGGAGAGAGGGTAAATTCCTGGATATATGCAAACATGACTGTCTTTTTGCTTCTTGGTTAGTATGGATTCTACCTTGTTTGCTTCTGTAGCATGTCATAGAGTTCTCTGGCTTTGTCTTAAAGCTGAAGCCCATCTTAAGTCTGATTAACCCATCCATTACTGATGTAATTTCTTTATGTTCCCCCATCTTGAAGAGTTCCCACATTCAACAGCAGATTAGGAAAAGTGAATCTCAAACCACAGAGCAAGGCTCTAGACACCAGTCAAGTGCAGAAGTGGTGAGGACCATACTGAGGAAGTAGGGCTCTTTTTTTAAGCTCTGACATGGGGCTTTCTCACAGCTGTGAGGAGAATTATTATCTGACAAACAGATTTGATGAATTTATGTAATTTATATTTAAATCAAGGCAATTTAAAGCTTGGATTTTTCTTATGGTCTGATTCAGCAAGGGCAAAATCTTGATTTCATTTATTGATTCCATCCTTATTTGTCATTTCTACATTTTAGATATTTTCCTAAAGGAAGGTTCATCAAGTTGGTGGCCATCCAGTTGTGATGATTTGCACAATAAATTTAGCATTTCTGTTCTGTGGTTAAGAAGACATTCTTTTCCACTGCCCATTCATTGAAGTCATAACGCAGTTAATGTGCATTTACTTGCATCCTTTCTGGAAATTTTTTTTGCTACATTATAGATTGATGACTGGCATTATCTAGTCACTGTAGATGGACAGTTCTTTATGGGCCATTTGCATCAACCTCTATTTGGCTTGAAAATTGAAGTGAAATTAAATTTATCAAAAAATGAAAAATCATTATTTATTATCCAAATGTGCTGAGTCCGTTTTAAAATAAACATAAAGTAAAAAAGATCTTAAAGGAGTTTGTTTTGACTAGGTATGACAGCTTGTGAGGTGCCCCTAGGCAGACACTGTGCAGTGCTCTTTCCGCTTCCCAGGACACATCAGTGCTCACCTGACAATTTCTGGCTCTGGAAAACAGACTCCGTTGTGCTGGGATCCTCACTTGGAATTAGAATGAGACCAACCAGATCTTAAAGCCAGGTCTCTGGAAGAGAAAGTCTCATCTTTGATTATGTGGATTGTTGCTCTTCTTCCACAGTGGCACTTCCCTGCTGTGTAGGAAGAATTAGGGAGCAGTTTGTAAGGATGGACTTCTTTAGAGGGCATGCAAGCTGAAGGAACCAGTAGGAAAGTTGGAATGTGGAATGGCAAGTAGAAGTCTTGTTTCACACATCCAGACAATAAAAGCATGAATTTACCATGCAATGGCCCATTCACAGCATTGCCTGTAGTCAGAGAAGAACCATGTGAAATTGCTCTTAAGTTATAATTTATCCAGTGATGTCTCTGCTTGTAGGACTCCTGAGAATGAACTGTGGTATGGCTGAAGGAAAACAACCAGCTCATTCACATCTTTCCTTATGTTTTTATCACTCTCTTTTTGTTGTACATTTTCTGGTTTTGTTTTCTTTGGGTTGTCTTTTACTAATGAGGTGTTAGGGGACAGTCTCTCTTTTAGGATAAAACACGTAGAAAACATGAAGAATTACTTGAAATAATTTAGATTCTTTAAAACTGCTGCAAAGAAGCAATGTTGTTCCATTAAATATCCTTAAAACACTGTGAAAGTATTCTTTGCTCACTAATACCTACAGACATGGAGAAACTGAGGGCTATTCTAGAAGATTAGAGCTGGGACTATTTGGTTTGTTGAAAAACCTTGAGGGCATCTCATCAATGTGTGTAAATACCTGTTGTGAAGAAATAAAGAGGGAGCTGATTCTTCTCACTAGTGGCCACTGATAGGACAAGAGACAGTGGGCACAAATTAAAATAATTTATCTAAACACAAGAAACACTTTTTTTTTTTTTTTTTTTTTTTTTTTTTTTTTTTTTTTTTTTTTTTTTTTTTTTTTTTTTTTTTTTTTTTACTGTGAGGATGGTCAAACAATGGAACAGGAATTCAGGGAGGTTATAGAGTCTTCATTTGTGGAGATACCCAGAATCCAGCTGGATATGGTCTTGGGCAATGTGCTTTAGCTGTCCCTGCTTGAGCAGGGGCTTTGACTTGAGCATCTCTAGAGGTCCCTCATAGCATAATTCTGTGATACTGTGTAACTAACAGCAAATTCTAGTTATGTTGTGTTTGGTTTTTTTTTTCCCTCCTCAGTGAATTTTTTCCTCCTCAGTGAATTATGGCCTATTAGCACAAATCAGAACAGCATAAGAAGGCCTCATTTGTTTGTTTAACTCTGTTGCTAAATACCTGGACATCTAATTTTCTTTGTGCTGTTTCCAGTGTACTGCCACCAAGTGCAGTCTGAACGTTCCTTGTATTCACTCACCTGGTTGCCTCTGTGGTTTCAGAAGGCACCTTCTCTTCCCATTTCAGCATTATGTACTGTGCACAGCAGCACTCACATACAGCTGAAGAGGATGATTTTCAGAAGAGTACACTGCAAAGAGAGGTTTTCAAAATAACCTTTATTTAGGCTGCTTCATGTAGTTATTAGTGGGATTTACAACTGATGCTCTGGGATGAGGGATTCTCCATTGTGTTTAACAACTTGTAATCACACAAAAGCCACAGATTTTCCTTAATTCCGTGTAATATGACCTGAGGGGAGTACCTCTACTCTTTCTCAGAAAGGAAGTTGGCTTCTCTCTCTAAGAAGTAAGCTTTTCTTTCTGTGTTTCACTGTCTCCTGGACAGGGAGAGCCTGCAGGGGAGCCCCCTTGCAGGGGCTTGTATCCCTGTGAAATATATGGGAAGAGGTAAAGTCTTGTATGTGCAAGTAAAAAGGATCCCTCAGGAAACTTAGACCAGGTACTTCTGCAACTGAAACCTGTGGGACTGTATCTGCTGCACCCTCTGCTGTTGGTAGAGCTCACAGTATCCACATGGCTTCATGCACTCCTGTTTCTAATGTGTGTGGCCAGTCTGCTTGTGCAGGAAGCCTCACTGACCTGGCTGGAACTCAGGAAGCAGATCCTGTGCATATGGCAGGGCTGTTCCACTGTTTTGTGACATTTCACGGGTCACTGCAGCTCACAGTGTTTCCCAAACTGGTTTTGTTTGTCCATCTGACCAAACCATGCTCAATGGTTTGTGTACTGAGGTACCAGAATTAGACTGTCCAAGTCTAAAGACTGAGGCTTTTCTATATTCTGCCTTTGTTAGAGTTCCTGATTCTCTTCTAAAAGCCCTTTTCCAGTTTAGCTGAGAGGGTTTTTTTTTTAATTATCATGCTAATAAAATTTGGACTGCAACCTCTAACTCTGTTTTAAGGCTAAAGGGTCACAGACCGTGTTGCTGTGGATACCTGTCCTGCCAGGTCTATAGGCTATTCAGCTGCTGATTTTTGTGTTCAGGGAGAAACCCTTCATACCCAACTCTGTGCAACTTGGCCAAGGCCTGAATGTGCAGATGCCTGACCCTGCAGTTCGAGTAAAGAACATCATAGCAGTTTCTAGTTGCTTAGGAGCTCATAATACAAAGCCAAAGAACTAAGGTGCACGTAATGTTCATAAGGACAAAAGAGTATTTTCTGTGCTCTGTACAGGCAGCATCCCTTAAGGCCAGAAGCTTTTCAGGAAGTGATACGTGATTTGTCTAATGCCATTATTGCTGGGTAGTACTGTATTATTTTAGTGTGTTTATCCCCTGTGTATGTCGGGACACTGAACAGGCACAGCAGTCTCAATTATTTCTGAGCTGCCTTCTCTTCTGAGCGTGAGTGACTCTGAGTCAACACTGAGCTCCTCTGTGGCCATTGTTTGTAGCCTGTGCTGTGTTGTGTCACCTCCTTGGAGAGGCTGGGAGGGCTGCTGCGGCTGTTCTCGGTCACAGGGAACTGGGAATAATTCCAAGGAAGCCAGTGGGGTCACAGTAACATACAAGTGGGGAAATCTGGGTCCTCACGTGGGAGTGTTGTTTTTGAGGGATGATATTTTAACTTTTGCTCAGGTTTGTAGCCTGTAGGGACAAGCTGCTTATTGGTTGTTTGCTTATTTCTATGTACTTATCCAGGCTTAAAACTTGTCCTTCTTCTTAAGGTGAATCTTTTGATTGAAACTCCTGAAGACTTCTGATGCTTCTTGATAAATGTGTGAGGCAAATAAATAAAATCACTAATAGAATAGAAAGCAATCAGAGAAACAGCACAGGGTGAGATGTGGTTGACTTCTAGAAAATTCATCTGCTCTTTTCTTTATTATGGCTCTAGCCTTGAACTAGTGTTTGTGGGGAGCCTAATTTAGGCATTTCATTCTGATACTAAGAAAATTCCAGTCTGAATAAAGGCAGACCATTTCCTGTGCAGGGAAGTGGTGCAGTAAAAGATGCTGAAAATTAAAGATCTGTGCCTGAAGATTTGTTCTACCTGAGTAATAGTTAACATATACAGGGAGTTGTGCACTTTGGTAACCATTGAGAACAGCTAGTTTTGGAATAAGGTCTTCTGCAGCCAGATCTTTAGCACTTCAGTGTCGTTGTCTGTAGCAGCACCTATTAGAATGAGTCAGGTTTGCATAGCACTAAGCTGCTGCTGAAGAAACTGATCTGCAATTTCCTAAAACAGTTGAGCCTTTGCATTTACTTCAGAAGGCTTTAGATCAGACCCATGGAATCATTCCAGAAGAGAAAAAAATCACTGTGAGATCTTCCAGCAGCCCAGGCTGGAGGAGTTGCATAGAAATCCTGGAGCAGAAGTATGACACAAAGATGTGTTTTGACAGCATAGGTCTCATCCTTTTATAACCACTAGTTCCTACCTGAGTTTGAAATTGATGTCGTATTTCAGGACATACTTAGCCTCAGCCACTGTGGTATGAATTCCATGTGATGAAACTGGGTATCAGAAGGTGGGCTGTAATGTTCCAGTTTATCTAACCCCCTTCCTTTTGCGAGGAAATTAAATTCACTTTATTTTCTTTCTTTTTATTGTGAAGGCACAGCTGACCGTGCTCTGCAGGTATTGCATTGTTTCTTGTACCTAAAATTAATGAGGTGCTTGGGCCTTTTTATGTTTTGAATATGATGCCCTGCTTTCCTCTCTTTGTAGGGAACATAGTGAACCAGCTGTAGTGTACTTTGTACTACATGAGCAGACAGCTCCCGTTCTTCTTGGTGTAGGAGTCGATAAATCCTTTCAGCTCCATGCTGTGGCCTTAGCCATTATTCTCAAATTAAAGGAAATACTTTTTAAAGTTTGTTCAGTTTAGGTTTTTTTTAATATGCCTGTTTCTGTTCATTATAATCATGAATCTCATTTTTCTTACCTTTTATTCTGTTACTCTTATGCAATGACTTTCCTGTTTGTAAATCAGAATTCAGTTTCCACATGGTCTTTCTTCCCATTGTTCTAAACCGGAGGTTTGGAGTTTCTTATATCCAGTATAATAAAGAAAATTTGCTATTTCTTACACTTTTTACAGTGACCATGTGTTTACAGATCTAGACTGGCCACAGCATCTGTTGTCCTTTACACAGGAGAAAGGCGATAATAAAGTACACAGAAGGAAACTGTGCCGCTGGCAGGTGAACTGCAGGATAAATGGGTAAAACTGTGGAGGACACTACTGCAGGAGGCATAAGGGACTAGAGTCAGAGGGGATAGAGGTGTGGGAAGGAATTGCAGGTGTTATGGCACTGGAGGAGAGTGGAAGTAGGATGTCCATAGGTGTGGTGAGTTAGGACTGGAGGAGGATCCAGTGTTTTGCGGTGGATAATGAATGAAATTCAGGGTGTGGATCTGCAAGTGGTCAGCCTCTGTTAGTTTTACTGGATAGAGAGCAATTTGTCCTTTGGAAAAATACCAGTATCTGTTTAACAATGTATGCAGTGGCTGTCCAATGCATTTCTCCTCTGCCTGTGTATGGGCCATACCCTCACAGCTATCAACAAGCCCTTCTGGAATTCCTGGGAGCTGCCTGTGCTTGTGGCTTGCTGTTTGGCCCCTTGTCCAAGGCATGGGTGCAAGTGTGGTTAATCCAGTCACTTCCTGAGCCCTTACTGAAGGGCAGCATTTCGGCACTCAGTGAAAATCCTGTTAGGAATCTGTCAGAGGGTGATTAAGAGATGTCAGAGGGCAGAGTAAGCTGTATCAGCACTGAGCTGGGTAGATGAAGTGTTCTGTGGTGAGCCTAATCTTGTGAAGAGCATGACCTTTGTCTGCTATATAAAGGTTTCCCATGGTAACCCCCTCTTTTTAATTAGGTTTTTAATATACATATAACCTAGCTGAAACAATCTTTGCTGGTAGGAGGGTCAAAAGGGTGTGAGGACTTCCTGATGGAGGGTGGAAAGGTGTGGTAAAGAAGGGGGGATGTAAGAAATTAGCATAGAAAATGGGATTAACATCAGCTAAAAGTACATTTGAAGAGCAGTTTATCTGCTGTTTCTCCTCCCCCTTCCTCACCCTCTCTTTGTCTGCTGCTCACTATTCCCTCCTTATTAGTGCATCAATGCTTCTCAATAGATTACTGGACCAAGTGGAGATGTTATGGCTGATTACCCAGATGTTACCTAATTACAGCAACATGTTTTCCAAAAGATACCATGGGCAGGATAGACAGACTTCTGCTGGCTTCCTGCTATACCTGAAGATGGCTGTCTTTGGTCATCTCCTGACAAAGGACTAATGAAGTCTGAAGGGGAACACGGCTCCCATCATTCCTCACAGGGAGCTTTGCAAGGAGATGTACTGCTGTTGGAAAGAGGGGGAGAAAAGGCTTCTGACTAGGAAAGTTGTGAGTGAAAGTAGAGTTTTCCCAATACCCATCCAGAGATGTAAAAAGAGTTGAGCTCTTTTTCCCGGTGCATCAGTGGGAAGATCTATTATATTTTAATTTGTCTTTTGACTCTGAAAACAATTAAACCAGTCTTCTCTTTCCCTGTGTGTAGAGGGTAGGAGTGCTGCCCCGACACTTTCAGATGTCCGTACTGGAAGCTGAAGTTTGCACTTCTCCCGTGGCAGCAAAGCTTAGTCTCCCAAGTGTTTTTATACAGGAGCAAAGACTTGATCTGAAATAGCTTCTCAGCCTATAGACATCACAAGCTGCTGATAGATCCCAGAGGACTTCAAGAGTTTGTTAGAGTTTGGCTGATGACATAGTGGTATTTTGCAAAAGCAGCATACAGTGTGCTGATGAAGGTTCCCTGAGGGGTCCTCTTTAGATATGTGGGTGTGTCTGGTGAGGTGGGAAAGGGCTCAACACTCACATTCTTTGCTATATTCAAGGGGCATAAAGGTTTTCTGAGAAGTATTGATTTATGAAATATTGCAAGAAAGAGACCAAGATAGAAATCAATAGAGGTGATGTTGGTTCTGTGTGTTTTGATCCTGCTGAGCTTGGAGGATGATCCTACCATAATCTCTGAGGCATCCAGTGTAAAACCTGCTCCTGCTGAGCTGCTGTGTATATATTTATCTGTATGTGGTTTTGTCTCTTGTTCCTTAATATCAGGCGTGTGGATCCAGTCACATCTGAGCTGAAACATTGTTCTCACCAGTCTGAGCTTAGGAGTGTGTCCCTCTGGCTGGCCGAGCCAGCAGACATTTGACAGTGCTCGTAGCTCAGGACAGTAAATCTGGGCTGTGGCAATTTAGTGTGCAGCTCTCCTGTGCTCTGAGCTGAGGCATGTGAATCTCGGCCCTGTTGAACCTCTCCTTCCATGCTCCTGCTGAGCATTTGAACTCTAGCTTTAGTCCTACCATAATTATAGTTTATGCAGTTTAAGAACAGTCAATGCATGAGCCCTCAGAACCAGCCTTTTAGCACTAGAATATTTCTGTAGAAGAGCCCACGGTCAAAATATTTTGTTACCAACCTGTGTAGCTCCATCCTCATCCTTTTACATTTCTCCTATACCTCCTTTTCCCATTATGCAATTATCAATTGATACCATGTAATTTGTGTGTCACTTGATATAAGTCTCTGTTTATTTTAAATGCAATAATTAGAGATAACAATTGCTATAGGAAAATAAACATCTCTTCAATGAGAAGACTGAGTAATTAAGGGCAATTACTGGTTTCTTTAAGTAGGATGCTCAGTAACAAAGTTCTTTCCAGTGCAGCTAAGAGTAGTATAAGATGTGCATCATTGGGGACCAGCAATCTGTGCTCTAAAAGAATTGGGATGTGAAATGGAAGCTAATAATAAGAAATTATCTAGAGGCTTCTTTCCAGATTGTATTTAGAATGCAGTTTTCCTGGTTGTAATACGTAAAACTTGGATAGGATTTATATCCCTTTCCAACACTCTTTATAAGGATTAATCAGTTAATCCTTCCTACAGCCCTTGCAAGGTAAGTAAGTAAGTGTTATTATCCTTATTTTATGGCTATGGAAATCATGTTGCTGTGGGCCAAATTTTAATCCATTTTCCACTGTTACAGATCTAAAGCAACTTCACTGCAGTCAGCAGAGTTAGACACTGTAACTGAACTGATTTAACCCTAATTGGAACTGCAGTGTTTGTGAAGATAACTGTGGAGAATAAAGAGGAAGAATATTACATTTTAAGGTTGTCCTCCAGCCTGCTTGAGATGTATTAATGCTTTTGTTTGCTGTAAGGGTTGATTTTCTGGACTGGCATCCTTGAGGTTTTGCAGGTCTTGCAAATGTTGGTGCATGTAGTTTTCAGGAATAAGCATCCAGAAATTCTTTTAAGATTTACAACAGCAACCTTCAATTTGTGGGGATAAATTAAATTATTTGTATATAAAGAGCATACGTACAAAGTTCATGCGTAGCAAAAATATATACACATCAAGCTTTTTGAAAAATAGTGTACTTGAGGTTGTCAGCCTAGAACTTTTGTTCCTCTTCTAATCCAGATAGTTTGTTGCCAGTACTTTAGCCCTGAAGTAAACCACAAATGTTTGTGTTTTGCAGTGCCTAGATTAACATTTGCGGAGTATTCATTGACTTGAATTAATTGGCAATTAGCTAACTCGAGTTAAAAGAGGAGTGATATTTCTCTCTAGACATTGCCTTAATTGCTCATCCAGCCAAAACAGACACTTCTGGCCAGACCAGGGCTTTCCACTCAGATTTTTTTAAGGTTTTTGACAATGTGCTCTGAAGTGAAGAGGAAGCAACATGTGTGTGCAGGTGATCTGAAATCAGTGTCTAGTTTTCCTACTACATAAATTTTTTTTAGGTTGGTTTTATTTTGAAAGAAAACAAAAGACTTCCATTTACCAGTGGGAAAAATCATACACGTTAAATATAGCAAATGTGCCTTTACTACTTTGAGTAGTTATTTGCCTCATGGTTAAAAATCAGGAGAACAAGTTACTTGTGTTTAAAACTTCTGAAAGACTGGGAACATGATTGAAAATGAATTTATATGAATAAGTGCTGTATTTAATCAACAGTGGTGTTTCATTATTTTTTATTCTCTCTTTCTTGTGCAAAATGATAATTTGTTTCAGATCAGTGTCTTTGGCAGACTTCAGGTTTGGATAGTACTGAAAACATTCTTACTTGTTCCTAGAATGCTTCTTTCTCTAAGGAAGAGTTGTAATAACAGAATCATTAGTAAGATGCTATTATTTACACAACTGTAAAGTGCGTATCAAATAGCACTGGCTCCAGACTCTTAATGCTTTATTCAGTCTCTGCTAGAGAAAATTGCTACACAAAATGCAAGGCAAAAGTAGATGAGTCTCTTCTGAAATCCTGCCCTTGGCTGAAAAGTCCTGAAGGTGATTGCCAGTTACAGTATCAGCCACTTGCTGTGGTCATGGATTCACAGTGAATATATTGTCTCAGCTGGAGGGAAGCTGTTTCTCCATCCCCACAGAACATTCTTCTTGGTAAAAGAAGAATCTTCTCTCTGTACTGTTTCAGGATCAGCTGTCCACCTTTCCAGCTGATATAAATCTGTCCCTTGCTCATCACATGAGCTCTTGTCCATTTCAAAAACTATTTGTATATCTGTAAGCATCCACAGAGTGGGAGTTTGCCAGCAAAAAAATGCACAGGCATGGTTATTAGCAGGTCACTGCTGCAGTGGGCTGTGTCAGGCCTGTACATTTCCCTTTGCTTTTCTGCTTCAGTGGCATCTTCATGTCAACTGGGGTTTCTCATGCTCATTGGTTTCCAAATTGTGGCTTTTAATTATGATGAAAAGACATTGTTAACTTACACATCCTCTTGCTTTCCAGTGTTTTCAAGTTTTCCTCTTTACTCCCCAACCTGCAATTATAGGGCTGGTTCTGATGCATTTTAGTGGCTAAGATCAAAAGCAGCCCAATGTTTGCAGTTCACTGTAGTCCCCAGGAGTGACCTATAGATGGAGATCTGAGGTGTGCCTGAAGCAGTGAGCATCTGACAGCTGTGTGGCTGGTTGGAGGAAAACTTAGGCAGTTGATTCCCACAGCATCTTAGATTTTCTGTCATGACAGACCAAAGTTAACTTTAGCAGTCATAAAGGTTACTTGCCTGCGTTTGAGGAGTTAATTACTCATGAAGTGGACAAGTTCAAGCCCTATTTGTTGCCTGGCAGACTTGCTGTAGGTCAACCCAGTGCAAAATATCCTCACTGCAACATGTTTGTTTTGCTTTGCAGAAGACACACATACCTATGCTGGCCTGATTGTGTAGATAAGCTTTACAAATAAGTGCCTAACTTATTGACACATTTGTATTGCAGGAGGATTTATATAGTTTTGAAGTGCTCATTAACAGCTGTGTATACAGAAGAGGAAAAAAATGGAAGATGCAGCACCTCATCCACAACCCTGTAAACACACCTTGGGCACTTGTTTCCAAGCAGGCATTTCTGCCACTTCCATTATTTCAGTTACAGCTCAGCAGTTTATTCACATAGTTTCTTCTCTCTAAGGTCTGTTATGTAGATAAATAATACATCTCGAATGGTTTGTGTTCTCTGTGTCAGTGAAAGGGCTCCTTAAGAATCAGAAGCTCACAGGATCTCAAATCCACATTTAAGTCATCTCTCAGAAGTTACACAATTGACTGAAATTGCAGGACAGAAACAGAAGTCCTGAGGACAAACCCTTTCTGCCTCAGCTCAATTAGGCTTTCTTTGTAGTAGTAGGAGAGGAGGGTGTTATCCTACAGATGGATTTACCAAGAGGGATTTTTTTTTTTTTCTGCTTAGGCTGGCATGCAAATGTCAAAAGGAAGTGGCCAGGGGAGAAAGGAGAAAGCAAGGCATAGCGACGTGTTTTATTTTTATCCTAAAATTACATTCAGTGAATTTAGCACAGTGAAAAGTGCTGTCTTGGGCTGTTCAGAGAGTTGTCGAAAATTTCTATCTCCACAAAACAGACAGCAATGACAGTGCATTTCTTTTCTTGATTTTTAAAATGCAAATCAGAAGTAAGAGGAAAGATGCATTAAATCTCACATATGTTTTCTCATTCTGTCCTTTGATACCATGGCGTACATCAAGAATGACTTCTTGAGATTAATGAAATGAATTCAATATAAAATCAGTGTGATTCAGTATCAGTTTTATTTTTGCAAAGTGTTTGGTGTCTTCGAACAGTTGGTTAATTTTTTATTGGACTAAACAGAATGATTTAATTTTAATTTTTGAGTTTCTGTGGTAGGTTAATAGTTACAAGGACAGAGGACTCTGTGAAGATATGCAGGCATCTGTCCCAGAAGTTCATGGTTAAAGTGTTCTAGAGCTCAATGACAGGGTGCTTCAGGGAGGACAAAAGAAAAATAATTTACAAATCAGCCACATTCAGTCAGACAGATGTCTTGATTTGGGAGCAACAAGATCTGAAATCAAACCCTGAAGTGTGAGATATCAAAAGTCTGGCATATCATTAGTGAAGAACCAATTAGAGAGCAGTTGTCTCTCAGCCTTATTGACCTTTAAAAATAATTGGTCCATGCCACATTGCATACAACACAGTGCCACAGATCCTGGGAGTCTAGATATAAAGGACTGAGCTAGAAGTTCTTTTGAGATTTGAAAGTATAACTAAGAGCAATGTAAAAAGTGCTGTCATTGTGCTGCAAGAGTGATGTAAGGCTGTGGATTGTCCTAGAAGCAGGAAGGAAGCAATCAGCACAGATTGAAACAGTGCACACTTTCAACAGAGTGGTGCCAAGTAGCCTCTATCCAAACACAAAACAAAGACAAAGGGAAAAAGCATAAGTAAGGCTGCAGGTGCTCTGGAAAGTGAACATAGAGCCAGAAGTGCTTTGGTTAATATTACAAATTGAATAGAAAAAATTCAGACAGAAGAGTGAGTGTGTTTGGATTTCACAGCATCTTGCACCGGCTCTGCTTCTTGGTTGCTTCAGGCAGAGGACATGATATTGCTATACAAAGTTTCAAATGGATTTGTCAGTGCACTGTGTTCTTAATTTTTGTGACTTGTTTATGTCGTGGCTGAAAGTGAGGATGTCAGCATTTAACCAGATGAGACTGAGAAATTATGTGACTAGAAATATCCAGAGCCCTTGAGCATGCCGTAAAAGAGATGTGACTAGAAGCAAGTTGTGGGTTTATTTCTCCACATAATAGGCAGTGATTAAAAATTCCAAATTTATTATTAACTGTGTAGAAAAAGGATGGACAAGTACCTGCAGAAGATTGCTGAAGTCCCTGATGAAACTCTAGTTCACTTAATCTGGCCTAGTTTGTAATAAGGCAATAATCTATTTGCCACTCAGTAAGATGTGTGAAGTCCTGTGTTCAGCGTTTCACCAGACTGAAAATCTGTTGTGTTCAAATTCTACGTAAAACAACATCTTTGGCTTTGTGGTTTGCATTAGGGGATGAGGATGGCTTCTTAATTGCAACCTAGCCTAGGAGTTAAGAACTAAGTTAGTCTTTTTTCTATTGTTTGATGTCATTGTTCATAAATGCTCTGCAAAACGCAGCTGGTCTTAGTAACACCAGGGAGATGTCATTTCTTTTAGTTCAGTTATAACTGAATTACCTTAAATGGCAATTCGGCATGTAGTGTGTGGAATGGGATGGTATCCAGCCCATCAGGTGTTGTGCTGTATGGGCATGTTAGACAAGAGTAAAACCTGAAGCAAACAAGATCTCATTGAAGAAGTACAACTTTTCCAGCTACAAGGTTTCTTAATGGTAGTAGAGTTGAGAGGTCAAGGGACCATCTTAAACTCACTTGTGGAAGGTATCTCAATGTACCTTCATGTAAGTCACCAGACTTAAATGAAAATTTTGCAGAAGATAATAGCTCATGTATGTTACTTACCTCTTTAAGTCTTGCTGTTCCGTATTCTGATGATAGTTCAGACATCCTAATCCTGTCAGGGATATCAACATCCTTTTGCCAATATAATCAGTTAACAGCATGAGGACAAGAATATAATAAGCAATAACAAACAACTTAGAATTGTAGCAGCAAATGCTGATGTTCCTCCACACCACAATGGCATTCATCACAGTAACTTTGTCCAGCAGGGTAAATTAATGCAGTAAGGGAAGCCATAATTGTCTTTTTATTGTGATCGTGGAATCTTTGGAAGGAGCTAGAGAAATGTAGAATCCATGTCTACACTGCAAACATTTGCTCATCTAGTTTTGTTGATTTCCAAGCTTTTGTTGATGTCAGGTGTCAACAAAAGTCCTTAGGCCAGTGAGGTTCAATTGCCAGAATTTCTTACTGGTAGAACACACTTTGAGTGGTGAGAGCTGGGCTGCAGTGCTTCACCAAAACCACAGTTTTAGTGGCAGAAATTGTAGGAGCGTCAATGATGTTGGTGACTTCACTGCCAAATGGTCACAATGTGGGCTGAGGGCTCTTCTTTACTCACAAGGCCTTTTCTGGCTGGAAGAGGTACTAATGGGAATTTGTTTGCATATAAGCTGCCAACAGCTGGATGGTGTTCTAAAAGGAAAAACCTCAACAACTAACCTCAACCTCTAACCAATTCTTCCTTTCTATTGTGCTTTGTTTCTCCTCCAGGGCTTGTGAAGTTGGGGGTTCACTGTGTCACGTGTCAGAAGGTCGCGATAAAAATTGTCAACAGAGAGAAGCTCAGTGAGTCGGTGCTAATGAAGGTAATTTTCTAATGGGAGATTTAAAAAAAATTATTAAGTTCCTGTCTCTGTGTCTTCTGTTCCATGCAAAATTAATATCTTTAATTATGTATAACAAACATCCCTGTCAGTACTAGGATTATGCGGAGCATAATAACAATAATTTAGTTATGGGGAGGTGAGGGCAGCTGAAATGAAATGGGAGAATGCCTGTGCTTTGTGCACAAAATAAACAGTCAGCTGCAGATTTGGTGGTGCTCTGCTGGGGCCAGTGTATGTTGGGCACCTGACTTTCACCCCCGCAACAGTGTCATTGTGGTACATTGCAGGCTGAGGTGTACAGATGTCAGTATGAAGACACTTAACAGGTGCTGGTGGAAGTGTTACTTGAATTCTCCTACTGCTTGCTCTGCTGCATGTGTTCTCTATGATCTGATGTGCTGAGGTCCACGACTGCTTAAAGCTGTTGTAACTCAGTTTACAATCCACAGAGCTGTGCCACTGGAAACCTCAAAGTGTTTGTCCCAATGGTCTCAGTGGCTATCAGTGTTCAGAAGAGCTTAGTTTGTTTTTTTACCTAGCCTTGTGATTCTCCTCATATGAATGTCATTGATTGATCTTGGAAACCTAAAAATAAAATAAATGTATGCATAGCAGTTTATTCATGTGATTTGGTGACTAGAGAGGCTAAATTCAGCTTGATGGGAAGGAACACAACTGCACTGCAATCAACAGAATTCCGTCACGCTGTCACCTGCAAATTACGCTAACAGGTTAGCATGCAGTATTGAGCATTTCACTGAGGTGACTTCCCTTTATAAGCACACAGAGCTTCTCTGTTATTCTCTATATAAGCTCATCTTTACACTCCTGTTTCCCACATGGACTTCTGTGCCAGCTGTTTCCCAGCACAAGTCAGTATAGCAATCTTACTCAGAGCAGAAAGAAAATGGAGTATAAGCTAATATGCAGTCAGTGAATGTTACACAAAAAATGTAAATTTATACTGTTTTCAGACAAGGATTCTGAAAGTTTATACTCAATTGTAACATGTTCAGACTTTACCTTTCTAGAATTTCCTTGCTATATTCCCTCTCCTGAAGTACTGTGTATTCAAACAGACTTCTAATATAGACTAAAAGTTGGAAAGTGAAATAGCTAAGAAAACTGTGTAAAAGGTAAAATCTGAATGGGACACTAAGCACTGAATATATTCTGGAGCAAAATAATAGGAATATTTTTGAAAAACTTGAGCATTTTGTTTGGTGAGAGAAACTGTCTGGTATTTATATAAAACACTTTATTTACCTCACTGATTTTCAGAGTAGGAGGCAAATCACTTAGCATAGCAAAGCAATCTCTCTGCTTTATCTGTGTTTCATTACCTTGGTTGTAGTATGAAATCTGAGTAGTGAAATGGTGTGTTAGGCCCTTGTTTACACAGCCACATGCTGGAGTGTGCCACATTGTCTGTAAGATTGTACAGCACCTTTCTCAGGAGGAAATTCACGTTGCATTGTGATTCTTATTGTTAGACCCTTCTTTGTGAGATTTTCTCTTTCAAGGATTCTGTTCTCTGTGCTCAGGAGGTCGCAATAACAGATGGGATTGAAGTGGTTTGCCCAGTTCTTACATAAATTCAGTAACCAGATGTCTTTTCAGGAAAGCCCTGTGCCTGGTGGTCACAGACAGAGCCTAAGACTTCTAAGTGAATTTAGAATACTGTTAGCCAGTTTAATCCAGTATGGCTGGAGGGGAGAAGTGCCTGCAGCTTTTGGCAATCCCAGTGTGACCATTGAGAAGCATCCAGCTGACAGCTTGCAGTGTGGAGCCAGCAGCCACAGGGAGATGGCCAGCAGTGAGGCCAAGTCATCATGGTGTGGTGGCATTCCTACTTTGCAAGTCTTCCCACCAGCCTATCAGTTCCAGTGACTTTCTTTGCCAGTGGGCTGTGCAGAGCAGCCCCTGAAGCCAAATGATTCAAGACCACAGCTACTCTTCTAAGCCAGGCCCCGATTGATGGATTTTGCTTTAATCCCTCCTTGGACAGAAAAGCTGGATCTGACAAACATGCACACCTGCCACATGAAGCTGTAACAGTGCAGTGCTATGGCCATTTATCCTAGAGCATAAGGAAGAAGTCTGCTCACAGTCCTTTCAACATCTAAAGTGACAGGCAGAAGCATATACAGCAGGCTGCTTTCATTGTCATCATTATTCTGTTTTGACTTGCTTTTTGCAGCCTTCATTTCTCCAGTGTTTTTGCAGTGTTTTATTCTGTATGTTCAGGGAACTGTCCCTTCTCTCTGCAGCTGCTCCTCATCTGAGCTGTGCAGAATTGAGAAGCATTTGGTAAAGTGCTTTCTAATCATAACGTTGTAGTATCGATATTTCTGGAGAGAAGAATTTGGAATTGAAGCAGCTGGTCTCAATTAGCAGAACTGCTGCTATGGAGATGATACACGGGCAGGCACGATGCAGCACAGGCTGCAGTAAATGTATCATCCAAGTGCTCGCTGCCCTGTCAAGGGATGAGGCTGCTAGGTGCACAGGCAGCCTTTTGCTTTGTCATGCCCTGACTTGCTAAATGCAGGCTGGGGAGCAGTGTTCCTTTTCCAGCTCCAGCTTGGGCCTGTCTGGGATCCCAGCTGTGGGGCAAAACTACACAGGTAATTTCACAGCTAAGGGAAAAGGGTCGGTTCTGTTCATGCTCCTGCCTTCCCTTAACTGGTAAAAGCTTCACTAGGTTTCTTTAGTGGTACTGTGGAAACCCTGCTGATGTGGAAACCTGTGTCCCACAGTACTTCTAGCTTGCTCTAGCTCAAATTGGCAGGAAAGATTTCAGAAAGCAGTGTGCTACAGAGAGCGTCTTGAGACTGAAATATGGTTCATTAACTTCCCTGAATTACATCTGGATCACTGACAGGGAAATTAGGCCCAGAATACCAGAGTTGTTGATAAAGCAGTAAAGTTTCCTGAGCAGCCAGGTTCACTACTGATGGCTGCATTTTCAGTACCAGTAGAAGTGTTTGGAGTTTATGATTTCAAAATACAAAGGTTAAAGCATATCTTTCCTCTGATATGGCAAAAGCTCATCTGGAAACTGAGGTGTCTCGTGGGATATACTCAGAAGAGTCCTTTCTCCTCTTTACTGTCTCACCAGTTCTCTTCCACTCCCGCCTTTCAAAGAATAAACAACAACAAAAAACCTACTCTGGTGATCCATCAGATAAATAATTGTTTGGACAGACAGTGGTAGTAGCAGCAACGGGAGCATAAAGGGTGAAGAATGAGAAGGGGACAGCTGGCCTTGGTCTAATTACTTGAACATGCAGGCATCCTCAGAAAGCCACAGATGTCTCAGGCCTGATAACTGGAGCCCAGAGCTCCATATGTGTGCTTTGTGTCAGTGTGCCTTTTGTTTCTTCTGAGTCCTCCAGCGCTGGCCTTGAAGCAAGGGTGGTATTTCCAGGGCAAGGGATGGGAAGAAAAGCAGTCCCACTGCTGTAGAGGTCAGTTGTATCACAGGTGCTGGGCTTTGGGGAGGCTGTCAGTTGGTTTGGTGTCTTCCAGGCTAATGAGCTCTGCTTCCAAAAAACTGCACACAGTTCTTTGTGTTCTTAACCACAGAAGGTCTTGCAGCAATCACTATTGGAGATCCCTGATTGCCTGAAATAACTGAGTGGAAGGATAGGTAGGAGAATCAAGTTCAGTTCCTCTTGGAACTGACAGGATAACTTACAGAAGCATTCTTGTAAATAACTACTGCTTTGCATGGTCTGTTCATCATCTCTTCCATCTTCTTGAGCTTCTACTTCAGTAAATGTTTATCTCTCTGCTATCTCATCCTACTTTAGAGTCTTTCCTTCCCTATCCATTTTCTTTCAGTCATTCTTTTATCTCTTTTTTAAGCCATCCATTCTTCGTTCCCTTCCATTCTGTGACTTAGTCTTTTTTTCTGTTTTTCCCTCTTTTGCTACAGTAAGTCATGTAATAGCTGTTGTTGCAAAAACTGCTGAAATGCACCATGTCTGGTTAAAATGCCTGCTTCTTAAAGGAAAAAAGTTTAGAAATTGAGCACAATTTAGAAAGTATCTGAGTTAAGAAAAAAGAGATTGTGCTTTATAAGATTCAGGGGATTTAATTTATTAAAGAGAAGGCTAAGACATAGCCTAATCATGGTCTGTAAATACTGATAACGAGGATAGGCATGTGATAACAGAGGATATTACAGTCTCGGGTATAAAAAGCTGATTGGAAACTAATAGTTGTAAGCTGTAGGTAGATTACATGTAGAGATACTAGGCTTGTTTGACCACTGGATGAAGTTACTAATTGGAAAAGCCCCGCAAAGCTCCAGTGATTTTTTTTCTCCTGAAAGACAATTAAACTTCATGTTGCACTGGAGTGTGTTTTTCTTAAATCCAAGTTCCTAGTTCAACTTCAGATGCTGGACTTGAAGCAGGAGGTAGTTGGTTTCCTGATCTGTGCAGTGCATTAGCTATGATTAGATCAATTCAGCATTCTCTCTGGCCTGGAAATCCATGGAGCTGGGAATTTCAATCACACACTTGAAATCTGTGAGAAGTCCCATATCTCTGTCTGGGGCATAAAGAGATGCACTTGTGCAAGGTGTCTGTAGAAGCAGAAATTTAGGCTCTCCCAAGAGAATTTAAAGAAGGCAATACTTAAGAACAGCAGCTACTACTTGGAATACCTTATTTTCAGACTTCTAAAAGAACAGACTGTGATACTAGGTGACCTCAGCTGCTGACTGCAGGCTGGTCTACAGAAATCATTACCAGAATATCAGAACAGCATCAGGGAGAAGCTAAATCTGAGGCAGAAGTGGACTTGAAGTTGGTTCAAGTTCAGCTTTGATCACAACAAGGGCAGTTTCCCTGACACTAACAAAGCCAAACTCACCAACACCAAACCTCAATTCCACCAAATCGATATTTTTTTCTAATGTATTCAGTAGTGGCCTAATTGTTTTCCAGTTGCAGTATTTAGGAGTTTTGCTATTGATTGCTGTGGAAATGGCATTAAGCTGCTGCTGAACCCATTGAGTATCTCTACCATTGTGTACAAATGAAGAAAGATACAAGGCCATGGGGATATCCTCAGTGAAATACATTTAAAATACTCTAGGATATTGGCATACAAGATTTTGGAGGCCATTATATTAAAAATAGCAAATGGGAGGGAAATTATTTCCATTTATTAAAAAGATGCACCAAGAAAAAAGTTTTAAAGAACTCATCAAACTTTCCAGGACTCCCTGATTAAGGAGTACTGTGCTAACTTGGTGACACTCATCTGTTATTCTTCTGATTGACTGGCATATTGCTGTGAGAAGAAAATAACTCAGAGGATCTTGTACTCATGGAAAAAAAAAAAAAAAAAAAAAAAAAAGGTGGGTGTGTGTGTGTGTATATATATATATATATATATCTCAAGGAAATTAAATCTCCCCAAAGCATGTACATGCTCATATTTTCACTTGCTGTGGAACATGCAGGTTTCAATATATAAATGAGCATATTCACACTTACACGCTCTCATCTTCATTGTGGTTTATCTTTAACCTGGAGCATTACCACATGCTTGCCAGCTTTTAGCCCTGGAAGAGGGCAAAATAGAAGTGTGTGTCTGTGTGTGTGTGACATGCACAGGCACTGAACAAACCGCAGGAATGATTGGCACCTATCAAAGACCAGGAGTGCACAAATGCTCGCTTAGCCCCTGCCTCTGTCACCCTCGTTCATATTCTAGGAGCAATGCAGATAGCACAGCACAGTATCCTGTCTGCAAGTCTCTCTTCTGAGTTCAATGAGATAAAAAAGCACCTTGCAATATGAAAAATACGGGCAAAATAAAAGGGGCTTTTTTTTTTCCCCCCTCAGCTCCCTCCTGCTAGAGGGAGTTTGGGATTAGGGATCTGTTACTGAATGTATAATGCAGAGTGTTTTGTTTTAAACTGGAGCTGGTGGGGAGCATTGAAAGCCTGTTCACTTGTCATCTGTTTGAGCAGTTAAAGAAGTTGGGTAATTGTGTTTTCCTTCAGAGAATGACTCTCCGCCTCCGCTTTCCACCACACATACAAGGAACACAGTTTGAGGCCTCCTTAAAGAAGGAAATCAAATGGGAATCACGAGCACATGATGTACCTGTCAGAGGAACAAACCTGTCAAGTGTGCATAGTGCCTTTTGCTTTCTAAAGTTAGTATGATCAATTGAGACATTTGAGCAAACTATTAAAATAATTGGCCTTTTTTTTCCACCCTACTTTCGATTTGTATTACAGCAGTCTGGCTCAAACTTCTGTTGTACCCAACATGTTCTACCCACGGCCTTGTGTGTGCAAACACATAGGCACAGACAGTCTACCACCCTCATGTACTGGCTTGGCCATACAGCAGTAAATGTCCCTCATGAGCCCAGACCAGAGCTAGCTGACCTCAAGGAGTGCTTTTTTACATTCATTTCACTTCATCATAACCATAAAGCCTAGATGGGAAGTAACTGCTCCTGGAGATGAGACATGTAAATGTGCAGAGCATTCCAGTCCTCATCTATCTGTGAAGCTACTGTCAATAATTAGCTCATAAAATTCCTTTCTGTTCAGCTTTGAGTGTTTCTGCAATTGAACTGTCCTTGCAATTGAGACTGACCACAGTTTAACTTTGCAGTGCTTTCCCTGCTGAAGCTTCTGGGAATTCTCCTCTTCCATTTGCAAAGCTTAGTTTTATCAAAAGATGTAGTTTGGCTAGAGTGTTTTGTGTGAAATAACTTCATCTCAGTGAACTCCTTATATATCAAAATCTAGGTTTCTTTTGAACTCTCCCTGTATTTGTAGCAGGTTGTTGAGGAGTCCTCTTTGCTTTTTCCCCAGCAGAGACCCTGAAGGTCCTGCCTGTTCAGGGACTCCCACTGCCTGCAAGCCTGATATTACCATGCCAAGATGTTGGAAGCCTTGAGACAGGCCCCAAGAGTCCACAGCTTTGGGGGAGACCCAGCCTCCCCAGCTAGAAAGATGTGTCCCTACATCACATGTGGGAGTAGTTGAAGGCACCAGGATCCTCAGCTGTTGTCAGGCTCAAGGCTCGTTTTCTCATTTTGGGGAGAAGGACAAGCAGTAGGAGTTGTCCTGAAAGGCAAAGGGAACTCCAGGTGAAAAGACTTCTAACTCCATTTTACACTGATTTGTATTTCACATTCCAGAATCTTGTCTGGAAGGCTTTTAGTTCTTTTTTTCTTTCCTCTTGGAAAGAGAACCAGTATGGCATCAGAGCAGCTCTAGCAGTAATGGCACATAAATCCTTGAGTAGATTGATTGAGACCACAGTTGGTTCAGGTATTTAACCCTGCACCTATCATGTAGAACAAACATCATAAATATCAGTAGACTGATCATGCCAATTAAGGTATGTAGTCCATTCCTGTATGTAGTAGGCAAACTATTTGAGTAAAAACTTTCTTCAAGATTATCTTAAATTTTTGCTGAAACAGCTGGATAGTGCCTTGTACACCAGCACTACCTTTCTGTAAGAAGCATTTCTTAGCACTGCTTAGTGTATGAGTTTGTCAGCTCAAAAAAAAAAAAATAGTCAATGCATATTTAACTGGTACAGCTGAGAGCCAAGGACTGGCATTGCACTGCCATTTAGGGGATACAGGCTCTTCTTGTTTGTTTTGCATGATTCTATCCAACATGAACATTTTGCTGATCATTTGTTAAGCATAAACCAGGCCTCACTCAGTCTATTCCCTGCAGTTTTTATTAAGTAGTTGGCACAAATTTAGGAAAAAATCTGGGAAGGCTCAATCCCAGTGCAATTAACTGTTAGTTCCAGAGCTGTCAGATGGAGCTCGGTGCACTGTGCGCTGGGTTTGCTCTGCTGCTGTTAGAGCATGTTGATGTCTGTAGTGGTGAGTTTTTAGGTATTTGAGCATTTCCTCTTTTACCAGGTGCTATTTTTGAACTTGCTGCCTTGCCTTCTGGCAAGGCATTCTGAGATGCTGTATCCACACCTAGCATGGTTTTTACACACTGGTCTGTTCATGAGGAGCACTCCTGTAGCAATAAACCATTGTTTGGTTTCGCCTGCTGTGGAGGCACACACCACACAGAGAAGACTTCCGAGTTTTAGTTCGAAATGGTGTTTCATGTCCAACTCCAAGAGAATTTTCCAGGTGTGCCAACACTGAGAGAGCCCAAGCCCAGCTGGCACACAGTGACAAAAATTGCAGTCATAGCATGGTTGATTTTTCTCTAACGTGGGAGCAGAAATTGCTGCTTTGTCAGAACACCTGGTATTCTTGAATCCTGTGGTGTAATGGAACATGTTGTGCTCAGCTGCATGGGGAGGCAGCAGCAAAGGCTTTGTGTTGTGTGAGGGATAATGGAGATGTTACCTTAATTCTCAACAAACCATAGGGAAGGTGAGATTGAGTTTAATCTTGAACTTGTGCATCTCTTGCAGTCTCTCAGCATGCAGCAATTGCTCGATAGCATGTCTTTTATAACATCATGCATTTTCCCTGGTGGAAACAGGATTTTTTAAAAGTGGCAAGAAATTCTGGGGTCCAAGCTGGCTTTTTCAAGAATGCTTGAAAATTCAATCAGGCAACCAAAATCATTACCCTTTTTGGAAATTTGGATCTGGTGCTCCAGATTATGCTAAAATGAACATGTTTGAAGTCTGGTTTTAGAACATTTTGGTAAGGCAGGGGTGAATAGCTGTCAACACTCAAGAAGAAGGACCTGGCCTACAAAACAGGATCACTTGTTCCTGTTCTTGGCATATATACCTCAGACACAAACATTCTTGTATTGCAGCTCTCCCAGGTGCCTCCTCTTCTGTACACAGAGTTGGAAACTCGTGAGGAAATGTCACTGGTGTAAGGTATAACACAACAGAGTGCAGCTCTGTGGTTTTTTCCTACTTTTGGGTTTCCTGTTGGTCCAGGAGACAAACATTCTTTATCATCTGTAAGTTTCAAATGCAGGCATAGCTACAGGAAATAAATAATAGGACTATGTATAAACAGTGTTTCATCTAGAGTCTGTTCATTAGGAACTGGGCTGTGTATTTTAGCTTATTCCTCTAGTTCCTAATAGCTTTTTGTACCCTTCTGTCCAGCTCGATATATCAAATGGAGCCAAAGTTAGAAGATCTAAAATGAAGAGAAGTCACCAGAATATGCAAAAAACATTATATCAAATGTATCAGGAGATGGGGTTTTTGTTACTAGTTTTCTTCATTGTATCTGAAGCAGATTTCAACAGTCATTATACAAACATATAGTTGTTGTATAAGAATTCCTGACAGATTACGTTTTACAGTATTCTGGAAGTCTAGGTACACTGTCAGATATCTGTCACCATGGATCCTTGTAATAGACTGGAATTTACTATTGCTCTGTGGTCAAAAATCTATTGTGCATTTCTAGATCTGTGTGTGTGTGTGTGTGTGTAGACAGTCCAGCAGTCTTGCTGTCAATAGAGGGAAATTTCCTCCATCTGTAAAATACTTTAGCATAAAGTTCTTTTTTAGAGATCTTTCTTCTTATATTTCCTTCCTAATACCCTGAAATAAATCCCCTCTGTCTAATGTTCTTATCTCTTTTCTTTGATCAATTTCCTCTTTTCACTCCTGCTCCCTCAGCTGCCCCTGAATTTCTTTCCTAAATCCCTTCTGTCCTTTGCTAACCTCCTGTTGTCCCTCACCATCCAATGCAGCACTTCCAAGGGAAAGACGCACACAGTAAGAAAGTACATATTATCCTCTAGGTATTATGGGTTCATTTTATCCTCATTGCAACCTCTTAAATCAATCCCTGATTTATCAAATCCAGAAAATAAAAACATTTACTTAAGAACTAATGGGTAAGGTCATTGGGCACAGGGCAGTGTGGCACACAGCTGTTCTCACAGTCATTTGGGGTCGTGTTTTCACTTCCTTTTCCTCTAGGAGCATAAGCTGTGAGTTTAGAAGCCACAGAGGAACTTGGGTTAGGAAGTAGTCTTGTGGAAATACCTCAAAGTACCAATCCCCTTCTGGGCAGCAGTGCAGTCAAACTGGAGATTTGGTTACTCTGTAGTACCAGAATATCCCCAGTAAAACAGACAAGGTACCTGGACCCTGCTCAGTAGACTATCAGAATTAAAAGATGTATTTCACAGGGGCTGACATGGAAATCCAGCAAATGGCAGAAACAGATTTAAATATTGCCTATAACAGTAGGAAAAAAAAAAACCCTCAGAGGTCTGTTAACACCAAAACCTTCATTCCTGAAGAGAAATAATGTCCTTGCCTTCCTGCATGGCTGTGCAAGGCTGATAGTGGTGAGAACACTTTTAAGGAAAAGCACAGTGCCCAAGGACTTGGGATCTGCTTGGTGCTGGGCAACAGTCACTTGCTGCTAGTGCACAGAGGGGCTGTGCATTTCATTTTGCCATCCTGCTAACTGACCTGCTTTTTTGGCAGACACCAATGATGTAGTGTTTCTCTGCATTTGTTTGGCTGCAGACACATCTCAATACAGATTGAGCCAGGGTTCAGACTCTCAAATGTCAAGTCTGGGGCTGATGACATACTGCCTCAGGAAGAGAGGAGATATTAAGGATGAAGAAATCTAAGACAGACAGATTGTTAGAGTGTGCAGGAGTGAAATATTGGACAAATGTGCAGAATCATAGAAGCAAGGATTGGAAGGGACCTCTGAGGATTTGTACAGTCCATCCTCCCACTCAAACAAGGACTGCTGTTGCCATGGGTCTGCTATAGCTTTGTCTGTCTTGGTTTTGAAAACCTTAAGGGACTGAGATTCATCAGCTTTCCTGGACAGCCTATTTCAGTGCTGCATTACACTCCTAGTGGTTTAATTCATCCCTAATATCTACCCTGAACCTCAGTGCAGATGTGAGGAGAGAGACTGACCAGCTATCATGGCTGTTGCTCTCAGTAATAAATAAACTTGTCTCAATCATCAAATAAAGACTTGGAGCAATTTTTTAAAAAATCTATAGGAGCTGAAAGAAGTACATTGGAGCAGTGGAGGCACAGAAATATAGTATGGAAAGGGTTAGCAAAATCAAAATTGATTTGTAAAGCTGGGAATCAACAGGCCAGCATACAAAGAATGAGAGTCTCAACAGCTGAAAATAGACACAGCAGGAAGTGGGTTTAGGACTGGTTCAAAGGCTACTTTTCTGAGGGGACACTGTGGCTTAAGCAGCCTAAAAGAACTCATGGTAATGATCAGATTTCATTTTTGGTTTGAATACTAACAAGAGAGCAACCACAATGGAGGAATATTGTCTTAGAGCCTACCTGGAGACTTGACAGGTGAGATTTGTGACAGGTAACACTGGAAGTAAGATCACAAGTGCACTGGACTGGATTTAAAGGACATGACAACTGAATTTCTGTGATTTAAGTGTTAGATGCAAATCAAATTCTAGATAGAAACAAGTTCTGTAGGTATAGTTTGAGGAACAACTAGCAGATGATAGATGAAATAATTAACATATTGACTTACCTTCACTGCACTTCTAAAGAGGTCTTAGCTATTTCTGACTCTTTCATTTCTCACTCTCTCAAATTGCCGGTTCTCACAGAGGCTTGACCTCCATCGTCTATCATCCCTCCAGCTGTCCCTTTCATTGCAGTTTCTATTTATCTTCTACTTACTTTCCAGGTGCAGATCATTAGAAATGCTTGGTTTCTCTCCCCTTATTTTTACACATTTTTGAACAGCAATACCATTCATACAATTCCTACTGTCTTCCTTTTTGCTGTCTGCTACTACTACAAATATAAATTTCTTCTCCTGTTTTGAGTCTGAGTTCTCTATGTACCACTCCTTAGATTACCCCACAGCCATCCTTCTTTAAAGCTATAACCCCCTCTGGTAGTTCTGTATCCTCAGACCTCTAGCTGTGAGATACTAATACTCATATATATGCCTTAGAAACTTTCATTCATCTTTTTTTCAAAAGCTTTTTAAACTAAAAGAAAGCTAGGGGTTGTGTGCATCCTTAACCTGAAATAAGATGCCACAATCCTGCCATCATTGTCAAATAATCTGATACCCACTCTCTGACCTTCAGTAGGGCAGAATTTAACACAGCCTGAGTTCAATGAGGTGCTGTAAAGAACCAGTCAGAATCACCAGGTCCTTTATTTGAATACACAGATATGGTTTTTCAAAGTTACAATGTCTCAGCCAAGGTATATCAGCATTTCAGGCATTATTTTTATGGTCAGGAGTGCAAATGCCTAGACCTGCAGCACACAGTGTAATGGGACATTAGGGACAGCCAAGCAGAATTAAAGAATTTGGGGCATGGCAAAAAGGTTATGTCTTGTTAAATTTAATACATATATAGATGTTTAGGTAACCTAAGCTTAAAGCCTATGCTTAATCCTTATAGAAATTGTAAATATTTTTCAGAATTTTATAGGCCAGGCATGTCCCTGAAAATATGTTTCAGTGAATTGGTTTTCATATGAGACTCAGGAAACTAATGAAATTGAAGTTGAAAGATGAGGGTTGCTCCTGGATGCATCAGAATCTATTGGTGGGAATGTTTTAATGGATTTAGTAGACAATAGATGACAGGTATTTATTGCCTGGTGAACAGGTGGCCTATGACGTTATTCTGCCACTCATCATGGAAATAACTTCCATTAATTTTCAATCAGGACTTCTGTGGCTCAAAATGCATATAAAACATGCTAGTCTAATCTCAGAGTTATCATAAGAGGATTCTGCTCCTGTTGGATTCAGCAGAACTGCAGCTAATTTCTGCAGGAGTTTTTTTTATGCTGTGTCATCCCTGAGATAGAGCTCAGAGGCTCCCTGATCCTCGTGCTGTGATAAATAATCTTTATTCACCCATGGGCATTTTCACTCCACCCATTTTATGCATTTTCCAAGCCATAGCCTCCTTCTTCTCCAACAGATGATTTGATTTTAGTTCATCTTATTTTTAAGTGATTTCCTGAGGATGGGAGGGATTTCCATGCATGCAGAACAACTGTTAAACTGAATCCTCATTATAGTAACTTCAAGTGGCTGGTTTAAACTGCTGGCCACCCATCTGAGTCATTATGCTAAATGTTCTTTGCTCCTGGGCACCTCCCTCTCTGTGCATGCCACAGTGATGTGAGAAGGAACACAGAGGTTCCTGTGGGATCTTGACGTCTCATCCAAAGCACCAAAGGGCATGGGCTGCATGGCTTTGTAAATTAATCTCCTCCCATAGACTTGAATTCACCCGATGGATCTACTGGTACAGTGCAGGCACAAAAATACATGGATGAGAAAGTTGGACTAGAGCTGGAGTAAGTTGTAATCAGTTGTTTGTAAACGTGTACGTATACTTTAGAAGTTGTGCCTTCGAAATAGCAGTATGCACAGAGCATGGACCATGAATGGATTCCTAAAATACACTGCAGCATAAAACATACACAGTGTATTATATCTGATGGTACCTATATGGCTTCAGTCCCCATGGAGGATGGAACTGAGGCAGCAAAGATCACAATATTGTATCAGAGGGGCTGTTGTCCTTCAGCCATTCACAGCTTCAAAACCTAAGGTGGCATGTTTTTCCCCGTTCGTGTAGTAATTTGCCTTTCATTCCTCTTTGCTGTTGCACACTCCCTGGTAAGTCTGGCACTTGCTCTGGGGTGTGTGCTGGCCATCTGCTACGAGGTATGTGTAAATATGTACATACAATGCTTTCAGCAGGGCTGGCTTCTCTCAGCCCTTACTGAGTACGGAATCTGAAAGGACACTGCACAGGTACAGGCCCATCAGCTCCACAGCATATTAGGCTGCAGTCTTAGTGGATTCCCAGCGCTTTCAGGGAATTAGCTCCACAGAACAGGTTAGCTGAAAAGTATATTTAGCCTAAAAGTTAAGTAGGAAACCCGAGGGAAAACAGGCTTTGTGGCAGCTGTTTTTCTCCCCTCGACTGCTCTGTTTTCACTTTGTACTGTAACTCCCTGTTGCCCTCGATTAACCAGTTCTTGATACCTGCCCAACTTCGCAAAATCAACCACTTAATCACAGACAAAGGCTGAACTTTCTACTTCCTGGAACAGTTCGGCCTCTGAACCTTTGGTTCTGTGTGTCCTTCTCTTCACCTGCTTTTGCATTTCCCCAGCTCTGCAATCAAACTTGTTTTAAATATCTGCAAGCATAGTGCATTTCTGTTCTATGTTATTTCCAGTAATGATGAATTAGCATGAGTGGAAAATGGGGCCAGTTTTCTGTTTTCATGTTAGGAGTCCTAGGCTATAATATTATAAACTGTTACTTCAGAAAACCTGTAGCTGCTAGTAGGGGGAGACCATGAAGGTTTCAGCCTTGAGCTAGGCTGAGACTACTTTTTGCCTTGATTTTGGAGAGCAAGATTCTGGGCAAGTCAAAATGGCTTTGTTATGGTATTCATATATCCATAAGAAACAGGGAAAATTCTGCTCCCTGTCTCACCCTGTGCTCTAGTTCTAGTTTGATAACATATCTGCAGCTCATTTCCATTATTTTCCTTTCCATTCACCTTCCACTACAAGTTGAACAAATTATATACTTAACTGACAGACTGTTTCATCCTTTTCTGCTAGCCTTACTCTCTTTTTTTTGTGCAAATAACATATCAGACTTTCCAAGTAGTTCTTCATGTCACAGCATTGTCAGAAATATGGTGAGTGACTAATTGGACTTTTGAAAGACTAGAAGCCTTTTTTCCTGTTTGGAATGCCATCTCAGCTAAGACTCCCAGTGTTGTGGAAAACTATTGTCTAGAGATGTTTGATTACCATTCATTTTCCTGTAGTGAATTTTCTTTAGTTTATGACTTTCCCTTCTTATTTACTAACCTGTGACCAGTCCCTTCTTCCGTTCTGTTGTATCCTAGAGCTCTGTTTCTGCAGTGTTAAGCACCTTGGGAAGCCTCTGCTGTGGACGTTTTCTGTCAAAGCCAGTCGACAGCTGAGACTCTGCAGGTTGTCCGATGTGTCTTTTCATAGGAAAACAAGACAAAGCGATGCCAGAAACAGCTCATAGTTTTATGATCTGCAGAGCTTACTGCTGTCTACAGCTACACTTTATGTTACTGTAGGAGTAAACTCTGTTTCAGAGGGGTCCTGAACTTGAGCTGGAGAAGGAGAGATGTGCTGGGAGATATCAGCCCCCAACTTTGGGAGGTCTCAAAGCTGTTACTTCTGCTTGTTACATGTCCTGGTTCTGAGATGACATGTAGACATGTAAACTTCAGGAGTTTCAGCCAGAATTGTGTGAATACATGGGCAGTATCCACAGTGTTGAGAGCTCTTCTTCACTCTTCTATTATTCTGGTAAAGCTCTTGCAGTATAGTGTTAGCAAGAGTAGCTTGGTGGAAGCAAACTATAACCAGTGCTGCCTTTTCCTCCTTTTCTATACTGATGTGGGGTTATAACCATGCTTTTCTGTCACTCCACTCTTTTGGGATCTTGAAAGCTGGACTAAACATAGTTTGCCAAAATAAGAAGAGTAGGCTTGGTGCTGATGTATAGCAATTCATCAAAGCAGAGCAGTGGCCAGCTTTCCCATTTCAACTCTCCTGTTGTGTATGGATTTCAGAGACTGGGCTCAATAAAGCTCTTATTTATGTACAATGTTCATAGTTTACTATTTGATTTAGGGATCTCCCAGTCATCTCATCTGCAATACAAGGCTCTGCTTTGCATAGTTTATCACTATAGTCAGAAGGCAGCTTCTCTCCAAAAAGAGCTTGCCTATGACCTTGAGTGTTCCTGTGGTTGTTAGATGCTTGTAAAGGTTTCCTGAGGAGCTGGAAGAGCCAATTTTGCTGTATGAGTTTGCTTCTAAATGTGTCTGTAAAAGGGCAGTGGTATTTCAGGTTTTCCTGTTCGTTGTTTTTTCTTCTCCATGCTTTGTAGCTCAATTATGTCCAAGCTTGCAAGTGAGAAAAAAAAACATTTCCATTTGCTTGTTTCAGAAACTCACTTCCTTGGTAGACGTACCTGGAGGTAAAGCTTTTACACCTGAAGGTTAGTCCTTTAGGAACCAAAGCAAAGGTATTACTCCTTCTGTCATGGCTGTGCTTACTCTGCAAGGATGATAGGACTGTTTAAACCTTGTGTCATTTGGCTATGCAGAATTGTCTACAAATGCCCAACAGGGAGCGAGAGGAGGTTCTTTTAAAGCTGTGCCAGCCGCACGGTGAAAATGCTTACGCAATACCAGCTCAGCACTGCTGTTGGGAACAGAGCCTTGCTCCTTCCTCTCACCCTGCGCCAGGCAAGCTGAACCAGTGAAAATTGTGTTTTCATGCTGTCACTGCATCAACGGTGGGGACTTCTGTGGCTGTGGCTTTTTTTAGTTACGTGTTGTCATGCCACTGTCTGAATATAGTCATGTTGGCAGTCCCCTGAAGTGCAGCCACTTTTCTGGCTGTATGGATGCTTTTAAGCTAACCTATTATGGAAAGGCATTACCTACCCCCTCGGAGCAGGAGATAGATCTTTCCTGATTTTCCTCAGACTACCAGAATCATTTAATTTGAGAAAAGAATAATCAAAATAAGATACTGCATGATAATCAGAAAATTTGGTCCTGCAATGCAGCATTATGAAAGAAAGAAAAAAAAAAAAAAAAAAGAAAGGCAAGAGAGAAAGAGAAAACAGAGCAGTTTATCTCCCTGCACCATACTGGGGAATTCAGAGCAAGAGAAATGTGTATTTGGGTCAGTTGAGTCCTAAAGGAGAATTTTCATGCAGTATTTTCAACCCATTTTCGTTTAGGGTTATTGAAGATGCTAAACCTTAAAGGGGCAAATATTAATAAGAAAGAATCCTATAGTTGTGGACTGCCTGTTCTGGTGCTGCTGCTATAAAGCAATAAAGCAGCTAGGGTATGTCTGCATGATGCAATACAGAATCATGCAGAGACACCTGAGTTAGCTCTGCATGTGCCCATGTGGGGACAGAAACATGAGAGTCATATCAGGGCAGCACTCAGCTTGGGCTCATTAGAAAGCTTGTTTGGAGCTAGCTGAGACATCTCTGCCCAGCATGGAAATTTCTTAGTTCTCCTCCGAATGAGCGTAGGCTTATATTGGCCTGCCACAGCTCACTAAAATTCCAAGGAAGTCTTGCCACTGATCTCAAAGGACTTTGGAACAGACATGGACATAATTTCAGAAAGGTGTTTCTCAGTAGAGTCACGCTTGTATCTGGTGTGCTGGGAACCTCTTCTGCCTGGGGTTCTGCTGGGTCAGGAGAAGAACTCACAGGGGACAGTGGGAATAGTCAATACAGAAAAGCATCACACTGTAAAACATAGCTCTTCTGAGAAAAATGTTTAGCATGAAGTAAATTTCTAAGAGATTCTGTGTGAAATAAGACCAAAGTTAAATGTTCATTCCTCCAAACATCTTCATCCAATTCCTGTTACTCCTGTTCCACTGCAGTAACTTCTGCTTTATGCTTTTGCTCATCTTTGTCCCAGGCATTTTACACTTGTCCAGGATGCCCACCACTCTACCACTGCCAGGGTCAGTTCAGCTTGGGTGATAAATCTTTTCCAGATCAAAGTTTTTACTCTAAACTAAGAGATCCAGAGAGAACAAAGGCTTGCCCACATCTTCACTTTGTAATGACCACTTTTTACAACAAGCCTGAACCAGACCCCCTTGCCCCCCATACCCTTCTTCAAGAATATGAACATTTAAAAGAAACAAATGTTTTTACAGGAGTAATCAAAACTTTATTTTACTGTGTGAGGATACTGAAGAACAAATGGACAGCTGAATTTAGACTGAATGTTCTAACACTTGTGTCTTGTACATCATTTAAGCAGTCTAGCCTGTGTGTGTATTTAAAGAAAGGTAACTTGGTTTCTTCCTTCTTTTAAGATTCGGGTATAGGGAAGGATGTTTGAGAAGATCTCTCTGATGTCCAGATCACAAGGTCCTAAACCACGCAGATTTTTTTAATAGATGTAAAGTTCTTATAGTGTTTTAATGTGCCAGCTACAAACTGGCCCAGAAAATTTTCATTTGTTTACAGGAGATCCATGATAGTGGTACAACAAGAATATTTGTGCTTTTCTGCTCAGAAATTGCTGTAGTCAATTTGAGCTTTTGATATAGACTATAGCTCTACCTCTTCCTGAGGGTCTCCCATAGTTGCTGTTGCAGATGTATTTAATCACCTGGGTTCAAAACTGGCTCTGCCATGTCCTTTCCCTGATGACCTACTCCCCATCTTTGTTTTCACGGTGTCTGAGGGCAACACTGTGCTTTGTCTGCTTTGCCGAGTATCCTAACATGAAGTAAACATGAAGCAGCTGTGAACTTGTGCTGGACATTGTGACAGTGGAGTTAGGAGTAATGCATGTGTGTGAACTGCTTGCGATTAATATCAAGTGTGTCTTTTTTTAGCAAGAAGCTGTCATCTTCAAAGTTCCCCCCCCCCACTTCATCTTCCTCATTAATTTTAATTTTTTTCCAATCTTCCTGTTAAAAATGAATACTTAATGAGTGGTTCTGCTATTTAAAATGCCTCAAATTCCCTCTGTAATGATGCCTCTCCATCAAACTGAAAACACATTCTTTGTAAACAAAAAACAAGACCTTGTGGCATGCAATTTGCATACCTTCTGTGGCATCTTTTAATTTATAGTATTGAAATTTATTTTTAATTTCTTTTTATCTGTTTCATTCTGGCTGTGCTGCGTGAACATATAATGTTGATGGTTAGTTGTCTTTTTTTTTTTTACTTGGCCTCTGTTAAAAAACTGTTCCTATAAAAGCAACATTTGAGCATTTGTAGTCTGTCTGTTTCAGAAGTTTGGATAAAGTTTTTTTATCAGCAAATTATTCTTCTCTAGCTATTATTCTCTAGCTGTTTTGCTATCACTTTGAGCTATGGAAAGGCATATCAAGAATTGCTTTTGGTATTTTAAAAATCTGTTCCTGTGCTTGGGCAGAAGTTTTAGTCCCATTGGCATGGACAGGAATAAATTAATTAGCCAGTAAGTTCAGGTCTGATTGATATCAGAACAAGTTTTGCAGTACTCAGCTTTTTATATGAGTACCTACAAAGGAAAATTAGACCATTTGTGGTAAAGTTATGGTGTCTTTGGATTAGCTCTGAGAGCCAGGAGCTGTGGCATGGAAGCAGAAGGCAAAGCTTGTATGTGTTATGTGTCAGAGGCCCATATGGTGGTGGCCAGCTCTGTGCAGCAGTGCTGGGAGCAAAAAGAAATAAATCCACTGAAGGCAGGAGCCCCTTCTACAGAGCCCTGTGCTCCCTCTCTTCCTGCCTTTGTGCCATCTCAGGTGGCAGTGTACCTTCCTCCTCTGAGTCCAGCCTTAGAAGCCTGATACCTCTACCAAAGCTGTCAAGTGTTATGTTTCAGTCACACAGTCTAAAAAATACCTTATTCAATGAGGCCTCAGACTGGGGGTTCAAACACAGTCGTCATTTGTAAAAATGCTCTTGCTCCAACACAATCACAGTGTTGCCTCCTTAAATGGGTAATTTGTCCTCAAATCTTCAAGGACAGCTAATCTTGCGAGACACCAATGTATTGCATAGCAAAGTACTTTTAAATAGGTGGCATTAAAAATTACCTGTCAGTTGAATGAGTGTGCTCCAAGCTTCTGACTTGCTTTCTTCACAGCCTTTGCCTCACAGCCTGCAGGCTGTCCACACAAATTTTACCTGTCTTAATTTCAAGGAGCCTTAGGAACTAAAACCTGTTTATCTGAAAATCTGTGCTTTGAGTTCTTCAGCTACACACTTTACAGGAGAAGGAGCTAATTTTCAAATATATATATTTTTTCTTTTGTAGCCATGTCTTTTACTCCATATTATTCTTGTTAACTGTATTTCCTTGACTTTATGACCAGCTGATTCTCAACACCAAGAACATAAACCAAGACCATTAGGGGAGAGAGGAACTGTCCATGTTATAAAAAAAGGGACATTGTTTATACATCAACAAAACTGTGATAGAAATTGAGAGGCTTCCTAATGGAAGCCAAACAATTATTCATGCAGCAGAGGAGGATGTAATTTCCAATCTGAAGCACTTTAAGGGCCTTCATCTACTTTTTGCTGTGTGCTGGCTGGCATCTCATTTCCAGGAGTTATTCTGCCTCTATCAGCACAACTGAAATCTGCACCCACTGCTGTGCTGGCCTGTAAATCACTGCAGCCAGTGACATGCTCCAAGTTATTGTGGACAGTCTGAATGCACTACCAAGGTCCCTTCCTGCCAGCACTCAGCTTCCAGAAAAGGCATTTCTGTTTTCCTTTGCTAAGACTTCCATTTCTTAATTTCAGACATTTGCAGCCTGGTATAGAGAGCTCTGTAGAACCCAGTTTCCTCCTTGCTTGGCAATCAGTGAGATACAAACAATATACTGCTTTTCTTATAATATACCCTCTGCAGTATTTAATGTAGATATACCCATGTCTTTAAGTTGTGCTGGTGATAGAAGAACTGTGAAATGGGAAATGCCTTTTTTGTATCTTTCGTCTTTCATGCTGACCTAAATGCAAAGTTCCCTGGAGCATATTCCTCAGCAAATTTGATTATTATATTAATTTCAAAGGAATTTAGGTCTGGTTTCTGCTTCCAGGTTCATGATCAGGATGCCAGTTTGTGAACTTACTGAAGCTTCCATGAATCTGTTTGTCAGCATTACAGTAATGCATTTGGGACTAAGCTATTTTTCAGAAACATGTTATTAGCAAAACCATTCATATTAGTTGCTGGTTTATATTCACTGTTTCTAGTTTGTGTCCCTTGTTCTCTTGGTTTTATGGGTTACCCCCTCCTCAGCTGACTAGGTTTTTTAAGCAGGAGAGAGAAGAAGTAAATAAGGAACAGTGTTTCTCCCTCTATTCACATAAACAGCAGATATGCAAGAAAATAATGCAGTCCCTCAGACAATGAGAAAATATCTTGTCTGGTGGTCTTTAAAAGACCAAGTAGAAATGGACACAAGCTTAGTGAATAAAGTGATCAGTAGGTTCTGCACAGGCACTGTCTTGCTTCTTTTTGATTGTTTCTTTTATTTTAAATTGTTAGCAGCCAACACTGAGTGAAATAATAACCAAACATGTAGAAATAGCCTTGCAGTGTGAAGGATGAGGGTGGCAATCAGGGAGAAGGGCTGGAAACTCTCCCTCACAGCTCATGGACTATGCAGCTTAGGAGGAAAGAAGATCTTGCTTTTTTGGTGTCATTTGGCTTTGCCATGCTGCTTCTCAGCTCTTTTCTTTTTCTCGTGGATCCATAATGTGCTAAATCAGTTTTTGTTGTTTCGGGATATTCTGCCCAAGACAGAGCAGCTGAGTGTGGGAGAAAAGAAATGCTCTCCAGATTTTTTGCCAGTAATCCAGTTTACTAAACAGTAATCAAAGCCTGCTCTTCATTGTCCCACCAAATGGGACTGGGGGCTCTGGCCTCCTGCAGTGGTTTAGGATGTTTACATCCTCTTACTGCTTGTTACTGTTCCCATCTCAGAGCTTGCAGAAGAGGAGGTCCATCCGGCACATTAGCTTTTAAATTAGCGGTTTAAATTGATATAGACAGTTTAAAATGAACAGGAGAGGCTGAGGTACAGGCACAGGGTTCCCTTGAGTCAATTCTGCTGAAGGACTAAAAGAAGGAATGAAGAGGGTATGTGGAAACAAGAGCAGCTGACAAGACAAGGGGAGGTGAGAGGGAGTTGTTAGTAGCCTAACCTTGTTATGGGGCTCAATAGTGGCTGGGTTGGGTAAGTTTGGGGGGTTTCCTTGTTCTTTCTGAAGATCTAAAAAGAAACTCATCTAGAGTCTTGGCTCTGAGGTCTGTATTTTAATCATACTTGTTCACAGTGGCAAGGAAGAATAGTATTTCTCTTTTATCTTGTTTGAAATTTTGTGAGGTTGCCTATAGGAGTTGTGGAGATAAGGAAATTAATCTGGAATAGCTGTTCAAACAGAAGCTTCTTACAGCACCTCAGAACTAGTTCCACATGTAGAACAGAGGGAACTAGACACATAGATGTGAGGAGAAAGAGCTTTATCCTCTAAATTCTAGAGGAGAAAAAAACTGCTTTACAAAACTAAATCCAGCCCCAATAAGAAATCATCGGCAAATTCAAAGGTACAGAAGTGTAAACTCTAACAGTTGCAAGTCAGTGGCCTTTTATGGTAAGTTCGAGAGCCTGATCTTGTCACGTTCCTAGTTCACAGTAAGTGCAGTCCTGTGACTGCAGCTACATCATGTGCCTGAGAGCACAGAAGGCACACTGGGAGGTGCTGATCAGGTGAGGGTAGGTGTTAGGACTGCAGTTGCAATTACAACTCCTAGTAAATCTATCCCTGGTTTTGGGCCACAAGGTTGTTCATCCTAAGGAGAAAATAGGCTGTATTCTGTAATGTCTTGTGAGGAGGGGAATAAGGTGGGGAGGGAGTGCTGCTTGGAGCAGAGTAGGTTTAGCTTTAGTTTGTGTGCCACTCTTCGTCCTATTTATTTTGTTCTGTGTGTTTTAAATAAATGGAGGACTGTATTTAGCTGAACTTCTCCCAAAAGGCACAAGTTTCTGAGTACAATCTGTGGAGTTCTCTCTTTCAATATCTCTGTTGCTAATAAAACCCATAGCTGCAGCATGATGCAGTTTCTACCTCCTTCTCTTTTCTGTAGGAGCTACTTTTCGTGTGAACTGAGGTAATCCATTTGTAGAGTTCCCAACACAGTCTAAACCCATTTTCCCATTGAGGCGCTCTGGTTTTGGGGGGCTGTGGAAGGCACATCTTTAGCAAGCTCCCTGCATCTGCCTGTCCAAGGCTCTGACGCACACTTAGTGTCATTCTTACTAAAGCTGATCGGTTCCAGGCTCTGTCTGTCACCAAGAGCAGCTGTTTGTTTCCTAAATGAGAATTCCCACACCTGCGTCAGCCCCTATTACAGCTCCATCCCCACCACACTGCCTCCTGCTCTTTTCCTTCCCTTCCAGCGCTGCTTTTAGCTGGAAGCCAAGGACAAAGATTCCTCTGGCCTGTAGGTGTTGTGTGCCACACACGACAACTCAGAGGGAAGCCTCGTGGTCCGGCGGCTGCAGCAAATGTCCGCAGGAGTGGCAGGGCCCGGGATGCAGGGATGGCTAAGCAGCTGGCTGCGTGGCCTTGGGCGAGTCACTTGACCTCGGCATGCCTCAGTTAACCCAGCTGGAAAATTGGGTAAAAAGCAGAAACCTTAATGCTGTCTCTGAGCTGAGTTCTCCTGGGGAAAGATATAAATGGCAGGAAGGTGGGTGTTTACTGCTTTAGGCTTATGAATTATGTGAAGTATTTGGATGACTGGAAGTGCCAACTGGTGTAAATAGCTAGTGCCCAGGTGCACGGAGAGAATGGTGACAGAAAATGATGGCCCTGCTCCCTCAGGAAAAGCAAGCTCAGATTTTGACTCAGGCCATGTCAGGAACATGCCATGTTTGTGTGGGAGGTAGTGACCAGCTGTGACTGGAGCTTACTGAATAACTGCTGAGCTCAAAATGCATTTTCCTGGTGTATTCTTTAAAGGTCTGATATTCCCTATTTGTGGCATCCCAGATTTGACTGTAATACTGGAAGACTAGAGATGAATGAGAAATATAATAGGCAGAATTCAGTAGAAAATTCTCTGATTTACCTGTAACTGTGAAGTAATAACAGGAAGAAGGGGAATGGATTAGATGCTACAGCTGTAGATGTGTAAAAGCAAATATCAGGAAGAAAAGCAAATTAAAAGTAAGTTTCAGACCAAATGACTGCTATTTCCTTTGAAATATTCTGGCAGATTTGGTTAGCTTGTGATTTAGCAAAAGCTAAGAGCATTGTAGTCTGGGCATTCACAAATTGGCTTAAAAGAGCTTCTCTTATGGCCTTGAATCAGGCTCTGGGTCAGGAACTTCTCTCTAGGTTCGGTCTGTAGCTCCAGGCTGTCATTTACCAGCCTACCACAGTCCTTTCCACTCCTCTAATTGAAGTCCTGAATCTCCCAACAACTCACACGCTGGTAAACTAAGATTAGGGCTCTTTGCATCTTGTAAATAGCTTGGTAGATGGATCTTAACCTGTCAAGAAGAATAACAGGTAAGAAAAGATCTGTCATGTTTGAACAGTTCCTCTCTCCACCCATGTTGTCCTCCACCTTCTTTGAGCTGCATGACCGACTCAAATGTGCGATTTGTTTGTACAGCAGGGAGGTGTGATACCTGGTCCCTAGAGAGAAACTTTCACAGCATGAAACTCAGGCATAAACAAAATTATTTAAATGGTAGTAAAAATGCATTCCCCACCTCTCAGGTTCCCCAATGCAGCCTGAGTGGCATTTTTCCCAGTTACAGTCCAGAGGGATTCATATTAAGAGCAAATATGAATGTGCTCCAAAGTAACATTTATCATTGGCCAAGGTCATCAGGACAGAGCCTGCAGTAGTGAAGTATGTTTAGTATGTGTCTTCCTTGTCGTCTGCTTTTTGCCTGTCCAGTTTGGTTCACCTGCATGTGTTCAGCAGCTTGTGCCATCCCCACTGTCCTTCCCTCCTCGTGACATTGCTGAGTTCAGAGGCAGGCCCTTTATCTTGGCGGCTGGCTGCCAGTTCATCTAACCCAGGGCTGACGCATTTGACTTCAGGCTGTGCTGTCACTTGCCCCTGAGCTGTGCACCTGTCTGAGGTGTTCTGCCCATCCTATGTGCACTCCGTTGCCAAGGCTTCTTGCAGGTTTTCTGCTATGAACAAAGCAAGAGCTGGCCAATGTTAGGAAGAGCTTGCGTAGAGGGAAAAGAAGGAAGAAGAGCAAGGAATGGTTATAATTTACTAATAGTCACCACTGTGTGCCATCTGCAAAAATCCCCATGACAATAAAGACACTGGGGATATTACTTGCAAGCAGTGCTGTTAACACCTTCTGCAAAGGAAAAGCTTTGTGAACACCCACTGATCCCAAAGGAGGCACCCACTGGAAGCCAAGTTTGCAGCAGGCATTAATAATCCCATAGAACAATATGTGCCAGTTAGAAATAGCTGAGCTATTTATCTCCAGAGCTCTCCTTGGGCAGCTGCAGAGGGGCAAGCTTTCTGTATTTCTGACTGACATCTTACTAATCTAGTATATTCTCTGCCTCAAACACATTAACAGAATTACATAGGGTAGAAATAGTCTTGGAAATTATTATTTGTTATTTTGCATAGACTTGGCTGAAGCGTGAATGAGATATTGTGCAAACATAAAAACAGGAAATCCTTACTCCAAAACATAATCATCTCAGTAGTCAGTGAAAGGATAGATCAAATGAAGTGATATACCTGGCATCACATGAAAGCTAAATGACAGAGGTGCAGAAAGTCACCAGATCTTGCCCCTGATATTAATGCCTTTCCCCTGTACCACCCTGTGTGACTGCTGGTGTCCACTAAAGAGTTTCACAATGATTTGCAAGAAATCGTGAATTAATCTCCAGCAGAAACCCGGGAAGAATTTGTAAATGAAACTATATCACAGTCCTGCAAATTAAGCATTGTCATTTCCAGTTTGTAGGGGGCCATGAGTGCCTAACCCAAAGGTAAAGAGCAAGTAAAACCCCAAGGCTTGCACATTAGATCTTTTTTAGGTATTGCTTAAAATATTATTAGGGAATACCAGACAAATTTCCCTTTCTCATATGAAAGAAATCAGTCAGCAATAGGCTGCCATTATTCATATTTAATGCATTCTTCCTTACATGGATAATTATCTTATCACAAGTATATGGAGCCCAATGACTAGGAGGCATAGGCGTGGTGTGGCCAGTGTATGTCAAATAAAACTTCATCCATCCACTGAAACTTTTCCTAAGATTGAGACTGGTTTTCCTTTTGCTCACTTTCCCTCTTTCTGCCCCAGAAACCCCAAACTCGTGTGGTTTGAAGCTGCACACAAGGGTCCAAAAGCTTTTGGGGCATTTTGATTGATGAAATGTAACAGAGCCCTGAATCTGAGCTCATCAGGTCAGCTTGGCCTGGGTCTCTGCTGTTAGTGGATGAAGGCAAACCACCAGCTGTCACTGAAGGGACATGCAGGGATGACTCCTGCCTGGAGACAAGAGAGGGTACATCCTCTCCCAAAGAACATTCCTCATAAATAAATAAATGGATAAATGGTGGCCACGCTTTCCCAAATAATGTGACTAGCAGGTGGAAGAGAGCAGGGTTGGTGTCTCCATTTGCATCAGTGAATGTTTATCCAAATGGACTGACGTTCCTGGGAAAATGCTCGCTATATAAAACACCTGACATCTGCTGAGTTCCAGGTGCCTGCCAAATTCTGCTGTGTCCCAGGTGTGCTTATTCCCTATGAAGTTTGCTGCTGCCAGCGCAGTGACAGCATGTCAGAAGGGAAGATAGTGATGATCAGTCCCCCCGATAGCCGTTTTGGCTGAGTCAAATTGTGTTGCCATGCACTCAATCCCCTGCTTATCACAGGATGCAGCTGTGTGCTACTGGAACCAGCTCTAATTGTGCTTGTGGCTGTCTCCTGGAGGATTTTAATAAGCTCTGCAGAATATGTAGGAATTAGACAGTGTCTCTTTAAGCAATTTGTAAACCCCTGGGAGCGCTGTTGGTTTTTCTTGCAGAAGCCACCAGAACCAACCTGCATAGTGGTTCACGCAGGTAGTAAGGCAGGTAGTAAGGCATTGCTTGTTTAGCAGAGGCTGTATTTTGAATGGAACAGTGGCCATGTGACTTCATATTCCTGACGTTGTATGAAGAACAAATAACACCATCCCCTGGTGAGACATCTAGTCTGAAGGGATCTGTCTGTACAGCAGAAATGTGCAGTTCCTTGAATACACTGCTGCTCTTCAGCTGGTGGTCGCCCTTGATGCTGGCACTGAGGGCACCTCCCACTGCAGCTCTCTGGGGGGACAGCACAGAACTCACCTTTGTCAAATGGAGCACCCCATTAAGAACAGTTCTCATTTATCTTAATTAAAGAGCAAATTTTTGTATCGTAAAGGACAAGTTTATTCCTAAAAGCAAACACAAGCGGCAAGTAGTAAAAATAACTAGGTCTTTATTGCCAAGTATCTGAAGTAATAAATATTTATCAGCTCAATTCACTGGTATAAATATGAGCTCATTTGTGACTTTTCTCTGCCAGGCCACTTCCTCCATCATGACATGACATCCTACCTGTTATCCATCTCTTTAGTCCTTTGTAATCTGCCAGTGATTAAAGATTCTGCTCTTTTTTCCAATGGTTATTTCTCTAGAAAAGGATTAGTGAAGAGAGTAGCACATTCTCATTTAGGAATTTCTTATTAATGAATAGGAAAAGATTTCTTTGTCTTTACAGAGAAAAAAAGAAAGATAAACATAGACAGTCATTTCTTGTGTAGTTTCACTGAATAGAACAGAAAACGCTGCTGTGTTTAGTGAGTGTAATTCTTGGACAGAGCTAATTCCTGGGGGGGCGAAGAAAATTATACTGGGAGGTAGCCTTCATTTCTTTTCCCAAATACCCTGAAATCTGAGTCCTTGTCCTGGCCACAGTTGACTGTAGGCCTATCATGAGAACATTGGTTTTAAGAAGTGAGAGATCTGCCAGAATGACTGGGAAATAATTACATGATTGTGTTAGGGGAGGTAAAATAAACAAAAAACACAAAAACCAAAAAACTACAGAATAACGGGAAGCCTAAAGCATGTGTAAGTTCAAGAGTTAGAGAACAATTTGGATAGACATTTCAGGTTAAGTGATCCTCACTGATTGCCAGAAGGTGAGAGGGGCACCTGCACTTGGGAAGACTCACTCCTTAGTTTGTTAGTGTGCTTCCATAAGCAATAACTGCCATCATCTGTTTGGAAACCTCGGGAGTAGCCAGACCCCTGTTCTAAGCTCCATTCCTAACTTCCTTCCCAGTCTCAGTAAGGCTGGAACTGTCTCGTTTGTATGTACAGGTATCAGAACAAAGGCATGATGTTAAGTGGGGTCTTAACAGAATATGAACAATGAAATAAGAATTGATAAATGTAAAAAAAAAGAATTTTTTTTTTTTAACCAGCACAAAGAATTGAATTATAAGACCAAACTCATCTGAGTGAATAAATCCTACTTTTTGCATAGCATTTGTAAATATGGGACCAACTTCACACATCTAGGGTGCACATGGCTTTTTTGGGCCATAACTTGAATCTTGTTGTGCCTGTTTTAGAGGTCTCAGAGGGATGGACTGGGATATCCCAGTGAGCCAAGTAACTCTGGCTGTGAGGCTGGAGAAGGAACTGTGCATCAAGGAAGATGAGTTTCTCCATGTTTCCCTGGCTTGGTAGAATAATACACATCCTCACTTGAAGCAGACCATGTATTGGGGGCACGTGCTCTTCACCATTAGGAAAATGCCCTTTGGAAAATGCCATTTAAAGAGCTCCTTTGTTTCATAAAACGTGTTTGGGGTTTGGTTGAATGGAAAATGAATTAATTGCAGATTAGCTTCCATTTGCAGCTTTTTTTTTTAAGCTGTCAGTGTATGGGAGCTGGACTTTGTGGGTAAGCCCCATTCTCTGTGAGAGCTCATTGGATAAATTAAATATGTGATTTCCCATATGTGTTGTCATTTTGAGAGGTTGGGAATTGTGTCATCTTCCTCCCTTGCAGCTTCTGCCTGGGCATTCTGGTTTTTGCCTTGATTTCCTATCCCAGGGAATCACAGATTTAGTTGATGTTATCTGGGGCTGTACCTGCAGAAGGCAGAATGCAAACACATGAGGGTGATAGATCACCAAAGCCCTTTCTCCTGCTTTCCATATTTTCCAGGTTTCTTCCTGTCATTTGCATTGGGCAAGCCCCAGAACAAACAACTTGGCAATCTGTTATGGAGAGAAGTATTTTGATTCTCTCCCAGTGATGGTGTGTGGTGTCTGAAGAGCAGAAAAGGTGGCCCTGTGAAGGGAAAGGGAAGGTCCTTCACAGGGGCTGGGGCACTCCTCAGTTCTCATCTCGTGGTGCTCAGCTGATGGATGATCCCCCAGCTGCACATGCACTCTCCGGCTCTCTCTCTGATAAACTGTTACATTATTAGCCCTGTTCAGGAGTGCAGGAGTATTTAGGATTGGGCAAAGATGCCTTTAGGATGAGTGTTTATTTGCTCACAAAACAGGAAGCATACGCAGACTGAAAAGTGAGGGAATGGGAATTGGGTCAGACAGAAGCTTCCAAAAAGCGCCACTTATTTGGAGAGTAGAAGAAGCAGCCAGAATAACAAACCATAGGAGAGTGAAATTGATTCCCTGTTCTCTCTTCATCATACCCTCCTCCGGGTAAACCTGTTTCGGTTGATAGTGAATATTTCATGCAGTGCTGAGTGTTTTCTGAACTGTGGTGTCCTAGTTTTTCCACCTCCAGCCCCAAAGGAATGTTTTTACATCATGGAGCTTTATTTTTGGGAAGGGGAGGAGGGAGCGGAGGCTGCAGGCTTGCGAAGGGACAGCAACAAAGGGTGTTTCAGAGAACAGCTTGGCTCTGATGTCTCGGCTAAGAATCTCACCTCTGCTCCTTCGCTCCCTCTAGAAAACTCCATGAAAAGGGTCACATCCCAAGGAGTACAGTTCCAATCAGAATAAACTAACCCTAAAAATGGCACTTTGGGTCTTCTCTCGGCAGACTGCCATGGTAGCTCTGTGTTCGCTGACAACAAGCTGTTGTCACTGTCAGCACTACAGGTCCATAGAGCTACCAAAGAGAAGAGCTGCGTCTGTTCTGCCTCATGCAGCAGCACCCAGAGGACTGGCTCATTGCTGCTGTGTACTGAATGTCTCTTCAGGAAAGGGCAGGCACTGAGTCTCATCCCTCTTTACTACCCCTTCACGTCTCCTCCACAAAAAAAGACCAGCTAAGAGTTTGCAGGTGTGGCAGCGTGAGTCCAAGAGTGTCATGGGTTCTGATCCAGTGCCCTCCAGTGTGAGTCTCTTTTGAGTTAATTGCAGCAGGCTTTAGGTTGGACACTAAGTCTTTCAAATCCTGCTGGCTACTAAAGAATCAGAGTAGAGAGCAGTGACATTCTGCCAACATGGTTTCCCTCTTTTGAAATCAGTCTTTTAAAAGTTTCCATCTTTGTTTTTATGAAGAAGATGGAAGGTGCCTGCTTGAAACTGGGACCTTCCACACCACAGTGCCTCCAGCTGCCTCTGGAAACATCACAGAAGAATAAACTGCCTCATTAATCTGCCAAACAGCTCAAAGTCTTGTGTTAGACACCATCCCAGAAAACTCCAAAGGAGGCTGGTATTCCAGATCCTGCTGTGCATTTGCGTTTCACAAGTGTATCTTCCCTTTAGGATAGGCAGAACAGCTATGAAGCCTGGAAAAATCCCAGAGCCTCAATATGCTTGCTCATATTAGCCTCCTAAAAGCACACTCTACCTGACCAGCTGAATTAGCATCTACTGTAACTAAGACAGCAGCGCAGCAATTCAGAGTCTGACTCACCCCTATTACAGACTGCAAAGCCCAGCAGTTGCGTGGCACGATTCCCTGGATAGCCTGGTTTCTCCTACCTAGTCACGCTTGTCCTCTATGTTTGCTGCCCATTATTAAGGGGGACAGAGTGGCAGAGCTTGTTCCTCAGACCACTGAGCTGCAGCTCTGGATCCTCTGGTCCCCCGATGTTGGTCCCCAACATGGAGCGTTTGCTGCATGGCTTGTTAGTCTGCAGCCAGCTGTGTTCACACACCTTGAAGGATGTGAGGCAGGAGCAAAGCATGAAACTGCTTAGTTAATGCTTTAGGTTTGCAAGGTTTTAGTTGGTGGGAAAAAGGTCCGAGGAAGGTGATGGTACACCTTTCTTTCTGGGTCACTTTTGTCCCCTTACAGGAAAGGAAGGATGAATGGAGGAGAGATGAAAAATGGTTCTTTTGTGGTGTGGTGGAGGCAAGAGGAGAGCTGTGGAATATCCCCAAAGCGTGCTCTACCTCCACTGCATTATAAAACAGCAGTTCAGCAGGGGACACAGAAGCACTTAGGGAAACTGCAGCTGAAACTAAGTGAACCTTTCAGTCTACTTATCACAGCATTTTCAGTCTCTGCTTCAAGGAGAAACCATAATAAATTAAAAAAAAAATCTTGCAAAAGGATCTAGTATCCATCTAGAGAATTGGATGAAATAAAAAGTGACAAAATCACAAGCTCCTGTTTCAGAAACTGTTGTTAAAAATAAACCATCATTCACTGCTGCAGTGCTGCCAGCATCCTGCCTGTCTTTACATTCCCTGCGCATGTTGTGTAGTTTAACAGCTCTCTCTGTTGTCATGACAAAGATTCCCTGCTTTTCAGCATGAAGCTTGCTCTGTTATTTCTAGTCCACCTGTAATGCTGTCTGCCCTCCCTCCCACCTTACGAGGCATTGTGTTTTCCTGTGCTCAGAGGGTGTGCAGTGCCTCTGCTTCCTCCTGGCTTACATGAGGACATCTGAATTACTTGCTGACTCCTGATGCCATGCATGGAGGCAAGGCAGTAGAGAAAAGCCCCAGCACCAACCACAGTCAGCCATGGCAGCATGCTTTGAACTTGTATTTTGCTCCATATGACATATTGCAGACTTTCCCCGCCCCCCTGCTTTGTTCTCTGCAGGCTCTAAGTTGAGTTAGTGGTGACATTTGAAATGTCATTTCTTCATTTGTCAGAGGGTGTGTCAGCACGTGTCCTGGCATACCAGACACCATAGCTGTGTTTAAAGACAGAGCAAGGGACCACCTCTGACCTGAAGCGCTTATATCTAAACAGGCAATGCATGTAAAAAGCCAGGAAAATGTGGGTAAGATCCAATATCTTAGTGTCTGCATTCTCTGGATATTGAACTATGACACAGATAGATTAAGTAGCCCATGCAGGGCAAAAGAAGCTATTAAGAAAATCAGAAAGTGAAGCTAAACTCTGAATTACAAATCAGCACCTCAGCCTCACAGCCTCCCTTGTATTTCAGAGCAAGCCAGTATTGATGATGGCATTTGCCAGAGTCTTAACAGACCCAGTGAATCCAGACTAAGTTAGGAGACCCTTAGACAGCTTTATGGCTTACTTTGGATATCATTTCAGATTATCATTCCAATTTTAACCCCACCCCATGAAACCTCAGGGGTTTCAGTGGTTATGATTTTATTTGGAGGTATGCCAGAGGTGGATTTGGATGCACATGGCATTCAACTTCAAGTTTGGAACTGTGTATATTGCAATACAATATGCAATAGAAGGTATTGCACTTTTTCTTTCATTTTAGTGTTCTCTCTGATTGAGATGGGTATTTATGCCAAACAGTATAGATGTGTCCTGTGTATGGAGTTCTTTTCTTGAGGAATGTGTAGAAAACATTTGCTGTGATGAGACTGACTACTCCTACCTTTAGTGGAACCCTGCAGCAGCCTTTTATCACCTCCAGAATTTAGGCACAGGCTTTTCAGAGGGGCTCAGCTTCCATTCTTAGACCAGATTTTCATTAGACCAGTCCACTACAATGTCTGAAAAACTTGGAAGTCTAATTTTTATATTGTCCCTCACTGGAAAGGGGATTCTTCTTAATATCTGAACTGTGGGTAGTTCAGCAGCTGAAAATCTGCTCTCAGGGTACTTCAGGGCAGAAAACCGAACATTACTGGACCTTTTGAAACTGTGGGCATTACTTGCTGCTGCCTCCTGCAGGAGAGCGGCCACAGGGAAAACATCCTTCCTCGGGGGTTATTCCTGATGGGGGAAATTGTCAGCATCTGGTGAAGCTTCCACTGACAACACGTAAATTCCCAGCAGGAGGCAAATACTAACTGTAAGAAGTATTACACAAAGCTTTTTAGTGTTTCTCAATGGTGATTTCAAAAAATTTATAACGGTTGTATTTTTGGGGGAGAAGGAAAAAAAAAAAAAAAGCTCCTTTAGGAAGAGATTGAAAACTCCTTAATTCTAATGTAAGGAAATCCCTATGCTGCAGTTGGAAGAATATTTTTCTTGGGAATGAAAAGGGTGCTCCTGGGTATCAGGGGCCTGATCCAGGTTACCTTAGCACCAGGAGGTGGCTTCACAGCGCCTGACAGCAGTCCCTGGTGCGGAAGATGTGCCAGTGAGGTGTTCAGTGCTGGTGCTTCCTAACACAGCCTGCTGCTCACATGTGTCCTGCAGGTCCTGGGGCTGCTGTCCATGTGATAGTGGAACCCTGCAGCAGCCTGAAGTGACGGCTTGTTCCAGGGTCCTGAAGATAATTTGCTTGGAAAGGACAAAGGAAAAAAATGCAAAAAAGGATGGGTCCCTGAATAGACTGCCTGGCACCTGGCCACTCCCAGACTGTTGAGGGCTGGGAGAGAGTAGGCAGCGGGGAAGGGTGTCACTGAAGGGAAAGAAAGGGATTCAGGTGGAAGTCACCATCAAGGAAACATTAAATCCTCTCTCACTGGGTTTAAGTGGAACTGTTGTACTGGCAAAGTCCTGTGTGAAGGTAGAAGTGCCCCGAGGGCATCAAAGGTGCCCTGGGGGTCTCTGGAAAGCAGTTCGTTTTCTTAATTCCTCTCTGGATTCCTGCTATTTGTCCTGCAGGACAAAATAACCCCATTGTAGGGGGTCATCTGTGACAGTGAAGGGGTTGTTGTTTGTTGTTTGTGCTCAGCCAGTGCTGCAGAGGGAATAGAAGCTCTGACATCGTTGCATCTGCTTTGCACCAACACATCAGGTCTTGTCCAGCTCCCTCATTTTTCTGTTGGTAAGTTGAAAAATGGGATTGCGCCTTACATTTTGGAAATGCTTGGCAGTCCTGTTCTGGCTGGTGACTGATCTCTGGTTTGGAAAAGCTATTACTGTAAGAGGACTTTCCTTTCAGTATTGCAGAGTGCATTTCGCCAAGCAGTTACATTTGTCGGTAGCTTGAAGGGCACAGCCAGCTTCCTCTGCTGCATTAGAGGCAGTAAAGTCACCTGTCTCTAAGGGAAATATAGAGGAGCCTCACAAATGCTCTGGCTTTTGTTTTGATTACCATGATTTTACACTCCAGGGACTGAAGGAGAATTGCAGTTGTACTTCATCCAACAGCTGATACTTACATGTGTGCCTGACATACCTGGGTAGGAAACTGGCACGGAGTCTTTAGTCCAACTCTGCAGGAATTACAGTGGCCTTTTGTGTGGGAGGTTTCCTCCAGGCATACCTTTTAATGCCCTGACTCTGCTGGAACATCAGTACAGCTGAGAGCCAGCCACAGCCACTGAGAGGAATGCAGTGCAACTCTTTTTGCTGCTTCCAAGGTCCTCTGTTTCCTCTGTTGCAGCACCAAAAAAAACAAAAAAAAAAAAAAAAAAAAAAAAAAAAAGTGAGGGGTATGTTTCTCTTTAAATGCAGTTGGGGAAGGGAGAACAGCCCTGTGTGGCAAGGAGAAGACAGCATCCTCAGTCTTTAGGTGTCTGCGGCTGTGGGAGAAGCTGTCACATCCCAAATGATTAAGGAGCAGGCAAGCTGATGTGAGGAGTGGAGCTCAAGGCCCGTGTCAGAGCTGGCTGTGGGGATCCCCCAGGGGGAGGTGGGCTGCTCCATAAGGCACACAGACAGAGCTGACTGCACAGAAGGCAGCTGCTCCTCGTGGTGCTGATGTTTTAATCATTGGGGGCTTTGATAAGGACTTATCTCATGCCATCATACTGTTTAGGTGAACAAAGGACTCGAAACATAGCTTGGCTCCTTGGCATTAGGTGGGTTTGGGGCTGGAGACAGCAACTCTATTTAAAGAGGCGTTATAAGGGGAAGAGGAAAAGGAAAGAAGGAAATTCTCCAACCTCAGATAAAAATAAAATACAATTCCTATTTTAAACCTTTGCCAGATTAGTTTTGCTGGTTCAGGATCACTCCTGTAAAATGCAGGTGGCATTTCAACCAAAATGAAGGTGCTTCTAGAAGGGCACCCTGGTTTTCTGTAGCAGAGCAGCAGTATATGTCCTCCTAAGCTGCACAAGAAACTGTTTGGAAGTGCTTGATGCGTAAAGCGATTGTTCAGCTACATAGTTTGTGCATCTCCTGGATCCCTGGTGTGCTGTGGAAAGGGAAGTTCGCACAGGATTTGGAGACAGCCAGAAGGCCAAGAAAAGCAGCATGCAGTGAGAGCAACAGAACCAAAATGCTTACAATAAAAGTCATTCTGCCAAATAGGACTTCTGGTAAAATGCACACTCACCCATGAAAGCAATCCCCTCAGGTCATCTGAAAATCCTTTTGGTTGAATAAACAGTGCAAGGGAGAAAAAATTAGGCTGGGCAGGCTGCTTCTGGCCTACATTTGAAATTCAAACTCACTCATTCATGTAAACCCTCTGTAGATTATTGCAGTCCTGTGTCCCCTCTGAGGTCCTGGGTTCTCTTTTAATATCAGACTCTTCTCCCAGAAGGAAACTTGCTGCAAACTGGGTGTTCTGGTGTATCCTCACGTCTAAAGGAGACTACCATTGGAGTGATCCCATTAAAGAGCTGATTGGAAGTGCTGACTTCCATTTGAAGTCTGGAGAATATCCATACTTGTCAAGGAAAAGCATGAGGAAGAGACATTACAGTTAAGATCAAAGAGAGAACACAGCTATGTACTACACTTTTTCTTTATCTCTCCAATGAACATTGCCGTATTTAAAAATACTCAGAACACTTTTAAGGGAGGGCTGTTTGATTTTTTTCCTCTTTTGCTTATATCAGATATAAAGAACTGCTTCATATTTCCTTAATAAGAGTGTATCAGAGCTTTCTGTATGTTTTCTGTAGGTGAAGCTTTGCTCATTTGTTTGAAGGTAGAACTGACAAACTCAGGCCTTCAGTAGGTAGGCAGCAGCTTCCTCTCCTGTGGGCTTTACCTGACTGATCATTTGCAGATCATGAGCAAGATAAGGGATCAGAGAGACACAAGAGAGCTCCAGGGATCTTGGCAAGCCTGAAGAGTGCTAAATTATACCCTGTGGAGACATCTCAGGTTTCTCAAACAGGTCACTGTTCCCATACAAGGAAGAGGGATGACAGTAAATGAAGACATGTCCAAAGGAATCTTGTCAAAAAAGTAGCTTTGCAAAATGCATGTTTAATGGATCAGAAGTAAAGACTATCCCCACTTCCTGGTTGGCCACCAAAAACATTCACATTGGCCACCATTTCAAACTGAATATGTTACTCTCCTATAGGTTTGCTAGAACTTGCAAGGGGATTTTTTTTCTTATTCTCTTTCATCACTTCTCTGTCTTTTATTGCTATACAGTCATGGTGTAGACTAAGCATGCACTTCAAACACTTTCTTGAAATGGAAGTAAAACACTTTCTACAAGTTACAAGTTCCCAGCCATCCTGAAGAGAACATGGAAAATGTGTGGAAAATTGCCAGGAAAATCACTCTTGCCTTAGGAAAGAAGTGGTTAACAAATTGGAAACGTTAGCAGGAATAAGAATGCAAAAACAGAGAAAAAACAGTCAAATAAAAGGGGTCCTCACAGTCTCTGGGATTTCACAGAATGTGGTTGTTTTTATGTGGCTTCTGTGGTAGCGTAAGTAATGCACTCTAAAATAAGGAACAGGCTCCCTGTCTGGATGTGTAACATTGCCCTAATCTAAATACAGGAAAATGTGGGCAGCAGAATAATGCCAAAGGACAGGAGAAAACTGTGGATAACCCTCAAGTTGTCCACTTGGGATGGAATAAGACTGTTACCAAGGAAAGGGAAAACTCTGTTAATGGTTATGTAGATCTCTTCAGGGAAGAGAGATGGCCTCCTAAAATCACCACAGTTCCCTACCAGCTGCTGATACTCTGAGTTCTGTATGGTGCAAGGAGAGCATCTCCGTACCACTTTCCTCACAAATATGTTTGCATAAGCCAGAATTCAACACGTGAACCTCACAGCACAGGCACTGTTTCCTCATATCTGAGGTTACTGCTGGGTTTCCTCAGCATGGCATCCGCCTCAACAAGATTTTGGTTGCTTTTTTGTCTGTCCTGTTTGTGTGGGAGGCAGTATAAGCTTGGGGGAAAGGCTTTCTCCATTGGAAAGAAGGGAGCTAATTATGTCTCTTATAAAGAGAGGTAATTGGTTTTCCTTTCTGCAGAGAGAGGATGACATGAACAGCATCCTTTGCCTTTTCATTCCAAAACTCTGTTGTGACCATAATGCTGAGTATTGGAAAGCTCCCCGATTCACAGGTTATTTTTCACATATTCCAGACATCTGGGAACAAGGTTCAGCTGACTGATGAATGTGATCTCTTGAAGAAAACACTGAAAAGTCGGGGTGGCAGGGGGTTACATCTAGCCCAGCTGTCCATTTCAAATATTGCTGGTTTCAAATTTAGCCCGCTATCTTCTCAGCAAATTGTTTGTGAGCACTTTTCAATCTGCACATATAAATGGTTTTTTAAGTATTTGGCAAGTGGAAGGGAGTTTGAATTTGATTGTGAAAGCAGGATGCTTGTGTATGTGCCAAAGCATCCCAAGGTGTATGGGCGTAAGGTGCTATGATTTAAGTGAACCCCAGTTTTCAAATTCTCAACTTTTTCTGGAATGCGTTCTCTGCCACTTTCAGGAATAACTGGAAGAAGCATGTCCATCCAAGTCCATTGTCTTCAGAGAATTAAGCCAATTTGCTAAACTTTGGAACTTTCCTGTTGCTTTAGCAATGTAATTTCTGAGTCATTAGCACTTTCTTTAGCGATGCGTTGTCACCTGATGTACCAAAGTGTTGCATCCTCTCTTTGCTCTTCATCAAAAGCCAAATAGCTGTGAATTCTGTGTTAGATGTGGTACATAGGACATATACAAAGGAATGGGAAAAGACTCAAATAAACGCACCTAAGTTGACTATTTTGAAGATGCACGACCTCTTCAGAAATAATAAAAATACCACCTTCTCAAATTTTAAATGCCCTAATTTCAATAATGCTATGTTGATGGGTGCATCTGCACTTCAGTACAACACTTGTCACAACAACATAGTTTGTTTTGGAGTGACACAGGTAATTCAAGACCATACTGTAGAAGTGATTGTCACTATGTGGAAAAGAGGACCTGTTTTAGGATAGGGAATATGTTTGGCTATGGCTTATATGGTGAAGCTGAAGAATTCACCATTAGAACTCAGAACACTGAAATACTGCAGGATCTAAGAAGAAAAGACTGAGGCACAGATTCGTAAATAGAAAGGCAGCCCTCATATTACAAGACCCATCTCTAGAGACCTAGAACTTCAAGATGGAATTTGCCAATCATTACTGGCTGGCTCTGGTCTCAATCAGTAGTAAGAATCCCATGAACTTTGAGGTAAGGAGATAGGCCAATGCCAAGTACTTCTGAAAGTCTGACCTGACTGAATAATGTATTGGAAAACATAATGAAGATGTGAAAAATTATTGTATTCCATGCCAGAGCATATGGAGGATATGGCCAGAGGTGTCTCAAGTCCTCATTTCCTAAGTAGATTCAGACAATGAGGAGGAGGAATGACTTCGCTTATCCCCATCATTTGTTTTTAGATGCTCGAGAAACTGTCTTTACAATGTTGTTTGTAAACCTTGCTTGCCAAGAGGCTTCTTGATCCTGATATTGATGTTGATAGTCTGCAAGATGTCATCAGCACCTCCAGCAATAAGGGACTGGTGTGTGATGAGAAGGATATGAGAAGAGCAGAGATAAAATAACTGAGAAACAAAATGTTCCTTCGTTGCTGTCTTTGATCTCTTAACTCCCAGCTGTGAGATATCCTGGTTGCTGATGGCAGCAATGGACTAATTTTCTACAGCTTCTGTTGCTTGTACAAAACAGAGGAAGATGTTGTCTTCACTGAGGGGAGTACAAGTCTTGCTGTAATGTCTTCTGTTGCAGGCTGAACCTGAGGAGAGGCAGGGAGTGAGCACAGGCAGCCTCAAGACTGAGGCAAAACAGGCAATTTTATTTCCTCTTCTCTCTTTTTGCCTCTTGCTTTGTACTTCAATTCCTGCCTTATTACTCATTCTTTTGAAGATAAAACCCCAATGGAAAACTCCCAGACAGTGCTGCTGTGTTTGCTGTATCCCTGATGTGATGGAAGAAGTGACAGGCACCACAGACAAAGCTATTGTGTCAGGGTTAGCATCATCTTGAAGGCTTGTGCCTTTTCTCCAAACTGAGGTGCAGTAGATGAGGGAGGGGAAAGTTTTGTTACAGCCGTTTAACTGTCCACCAGTAGTTTACTCCTGACCTGAAGCTAAGGCTGAGGCCACTGATATTGTTGTGTGAGTCACCAGAGCTGAGAGAACAGCCTTTGAGCTCATCTGCTGTTGGCTACATCCAGACAGGTACCCCACAGATAAAGATGTTAAGTTGTTACTGCTGATTTCCCATGCTGTTCAGCCCTGTTTTGCAAGATATTAAAAAATATGCCTGTGGTTGAGGTAGGTCTCCATGAAAAAGTTAAAATCCCACATCCAGAGCAGTGGGCAGGGATGGCTGGAACTGAAGCACTGGTTTGTGTCATTACAGAGATATGCCAGGTATGATCATGTCACTAGAGGCAGAATTGTAGACAGAGCAGACTGATTTCTTATCACAGATAAGAATAAGTAGTTCTTGGGAGCAGTGTCCCTAAGATGGAATGTACATGGAAATACTAACATAGAGCTAGTGAGGTAGGAGCTGCTATTTATGCTGCAGGGTGATAGAAACCATTGGCGACCTGCTGGGGCAGAAGAACTGCGCTGGAGGGTTACTGGGCTGGAGGGTTGCTTGGCCAGCCACTGGCCCCAGTTTGGCAAGAAGTCAGCTGTTGATGCCTCTGCCTGCAGCTGCCAGGCCTCCAAGGCCCCTCTTTACTGCAAAGCAAAGTGCAAGCGTGAACTCTGAATATGTGTTGCCCTTGGCCTTTTCACAGTTCCTGGATGAGATCCATGCTGCTGTTTGTCTGGGATAGTGTCCCTCTGGGAGGTGCCGTTGTGCTTCAGCTCCATATTTTGGAAACAAAGGGGTGAGCCGTGGGTTTGTTCAGACTCTGCTTCTGTCACTGCCAGCTGTGAGGGACTGTTGGGCTGGAGAATTCCTTCTGGACATCAGCTGTTAGTATTTCACTAAGTTTATTAATTCAGCTGAAATGAGATCCTAATAGACAAATACATACAAATATCTATCTAAAGAGTTAAGGGGCAACCAAAAGTGAATGAGAGGAGAATATAGCAGAATAACAAAAATCATATTCTCTGTTTTCCACTCTTTGAAATCAGTGATGTCGTTAAGCTTGTTGTGGAGAAGAGCAACACAGGAATGGAGTCTGGAATTCTGCCTCCAGTCTCTGCAGAGCTCCAGCTCTTCTGCCCTCTCCTGGAGCATTCCTTACCTGCCTTGTTTCTTCTAAGGGAACCAGAGATGGCCATTAAGGAAAGATGTAGAAAAGGGACTAGCTGCAATCCCATTGATTGCTTCTGGTAGAGTATTACAGAAAATGTAAAGGACATTTGTGTAAGACAATGCCAAAGAGCTAAACAAGGCCAATGTGACTAATGGAGAAAAAGAGGGAGAAAGAGGCTAGCTGAGACGCATAGGAAATGGTAGAGAAGTCATCCTTTGGAGCTTTTCCAAAACTCTGCTTTTAAATTCCTCTTCCTATTGATGGTGGACTCCCTCAAGAATCCAGTCCATGGTACAGTCAGCACCACTTCACTGTCTCAGTCCCATTCCTAGATGCTCTTGGGAACCCCTTTGCCTTATCATATCCTCAACCAATGCTCTCAGAAGCTCCACACTATATTTTTGGCAGAACATTTTGCTGTGCTGTGCTATACTGACTTTGTTCTTGCCCATATTTCCTTAATGGAATTCAGCATCTTCTGCATTCTCCACACACTCTTTGGCTTCAGCATTCCAGTGTTAGGTTTGGTATTGCCCATATTGAATCTGTGGTATTCTGTTTGGTATTGCCCATATTAAATCAAATAATACAAGAAGTTCTGCACCTGTATTATTTGAAGCTGATCTGTCTGTACCCCTTAATTTAACAGCTTACTTCTCTGTGGGGAGTGACTGTTTTTCTGTAGCTTAGCATAGCAGCCCACAAGGCATTAAATGTTCAGAGCTGCACCTTCTCTCTTCAGTAGAAGTAACTTTTGTTGGGCAAAAATTGCTTATGAATTGCACTCCTTACCTGCACAGGGCCATATATACCCCTGAAACGAGCCCAGCACACATTTGTATACAGGCTGCCCAGGGAAGTGGTTGCAGCACCAAGCCCAACAGTTCAAGAAGCATTTGGACAAAGTATGCTATCAGGGACATGGTGTGACTCTTGAGGTGTCCTGTGCAGGGCCAAGAGTTGGACTTAATGACCCCTGGGGATCTCTTCTAACTCAGGTTATTCTGTGGTTCTTTGATTCTGTGCCTTGCTAGAGGGGACTGGACATACAGCTCTACATTTGGGGTGACCACTGTAGATGTGGCATGGAAGGAGGGCTGTGCACACCACAGGGACTGAGTGTGCTGCTTTGGAGCAGTGGTTCCCCAGTGTTCACACAGACTTGGCTGCGTGGGGGTGTCAGGTTTCTCATAAATGCCAGGCTGGGTGCACATGAGTTATAGAAAGCACTGTGTACATTAACATTAAAAGGCAGGATAAGGAGTGGAAAAGAAAAACAAGTCAAAATCAGGTTATTTCTCTTGTAGAGTGTCTGCAGGTTTGTGTCCTGTGTCCTGCACTACTCGGCGATGGCAGCCAGGATGTGGCAGTCACTGAAGGTGACAGGAGGCACAGGGAGGCTATTTGCCTTCCAGTGAAAGGGGCCTATTCTGCTGACTGCTGGCAGAGACTAGTGTGTCAGTCACTCGTTAGCTGTGTACCACCGGGCAGCAGATCATCTCAAGGGCTGAATGAATAAATCCACTCCTTGTCAGCTCCCATCAGTGTCTCTTGCATGAAGCCCTGATGCTTCTTAAAGCAGCAGACGCTTCAGATAAGTCAAAGTGCCATATTTACTTAGGAGCTGATGGCAGAGCCGTGAGGAACACGGCAGGTGTTAACTACAGAGTTAAACCGTGACGTTCCTGGGTAGGATTTTTCCATGGCTGGATAACCTGTAGGATCTGTCCCTTCAAGACCTTGGAATCTATGTGTCAGGCCAGGCCATGAATCCTGTTGTGGAGGTGCAATGGAAACAGCAGAAAGGATTTCCAAGAAAATTGCAGTATCCGTCCAGTCAGCTTCATACTCCCAGACGTTATGCTGAATTTTGAAATTCAGTGGAGCTTTAAGAGTTGCAGTTTTGAAGGGACTATGGAAAAAGACAAGCAGAAACTGACATTTTGGTATAATACTAGTTTGTGGAAAGTAATTTGCCCTCCTAAAGCTTCATAGTATAGAAGTCTGCACATGCAAATTTTAAAACCAAATATGCATCTCAGTTGCTTCTCCCACGTACCTATTTTCATTTTCATTTATGGGGAAATAGCTTTGAGAGCACACATGCAAACAAAAATCGTGGTGGAATGAGCCCATAATATAGTCCTCAGTAAAATGAGGAATTACTCAGCTTTCCAGTCATTTTGTCTGTTTGTTGTAAGTATTTTGTAAAGCATTGTCTAGCTGTCTGGTTCTATGGAGATCTAAGTCTAGTTTTCCCCCTCTCTTATCTACTTTTTGTAAAATCTTCTTGTAATTACTAGTACTAGAAAACCTGAATTCATGTTAAAACATTTAATTAGTCAAAATTGTGTAGTAGAAGATTTCTTCCAGATACCACTTAATGATCATTAGAAGGTCTGATTCAAATCCCACTTAAGTCAATTGATGTCTTTTGTTGACTTCAATACATTTTGAATCTGGCTCAGTATATTCAGAAATGTGAGGTTAATGGCTATGATAGCAGCAAGAAATACTCCCCACAGATGCACAACTTTCATGTTTCTCCATTTGCATTCATAATAGACTACTGAATAAGTTTTGGATAGAGGTAATGAACGGTCATTTTTAGAAAAAAATCAGCTAAATTCAGAGCTGCAGAGGAAGATACTTTAATGTTTAATCATTTAAACCCTGATACTTTTTCCATTTCAACTCTATTTATGCTCCCATAGAAACCGTGGATGCAAACTGATATAATGCATTAGATGTTTTGGTATTGCTTAGATCTGGTAATGGCTTAATCTGTTTGGAGGAAAGATGATGTCCCATCACAGCAGTGATGACCCTACAGAGTGTAATGGGCCTGCAGTTGCTTGTTGCATAAAGCCATTTCTGCTTTAATGCTGTTCTCTTCTGATTTCAGGAGTAGCCTATTTCTGTCATTATGGTCAAGAGTGAACAGGTGACCTGGACAGTCTTCACCAAAGCCAGGCACTTTTCCCCATTTTTAACTTTCAGTCCCACATAACATGAAAGCATAAGTACCAGATTAATAAAACTCCAGGTATTTTGCTGTGATATTTCTGCTATGGCAGGAACACAGATTTTCAAGAGAAGCTGATATTAGTTTCTTCCTATGAGATGCCTTTGGTTTTGCCACTTCAACTCAGTAAAATACCTGAGTGATTTACTTTGCTTTCTGTGCCCTCATCATGGAAATGCAAATTACTGCACAGCAAGCCAGACATTGGGGAAAGTAGATGCTCTCGTACAACGTTTCCAGCCTGAATTCTAGCCTGAGGAGTTGGATAAGCAGCCAAATCTCTGCATCCTTTGAAGTTCAGACTGTGTGTAGAGAATTCTGAATTCAGAAAAGGTCATGTCCTGGATGAGTTTCTTGTAACTGAGGGACAGCCATGAGTTCTGAAAAGTATTTCATTAGTTACCTCGAAGTAGGATCAATTTATTAGTTACCTCAAGTAGCTTGATTTTCACAAGAAAACCTATCACGCTTTCCCTCCCTGCACCATTTTGAGTAGGGGAAACAGCATAACACGTTTGCATTCTGCAGGGCTGTGCTGCCCTTCACCAATTCTGCAGCTCTGTAGTTCCTTCTCAAGCCAGTGTTTTGGGATGCTAATGGAGAAAGAGAGGGCTTTTTGGTGTGCTGCTGGTGAACTTCAAAGCTTCCAAAGAGAAATGTCATCTGCTGGCCCCCAGCTTTTTGCATGTAGGTGTACTTTCAGAAGCTACTAGAAATGGTTGTTGCATAGTGCTTGCACAAGTTTGATAAAATACAACCTGGTAATATGAGACAGCTGGGAGCCTCATCTTTCAAGGAGCAGATGGGTCATGAGTGACCCAATAGTTACTGAACTAATGAATGCAAGAGAAAAAGAAACTTCCTTCTTCACTGAGACAGGCTCCCTTGACCTGCCCTCCTTACCTTCTAAGTGAATTAACACCCTGTGTGCCTGACTCAAAAGGCAAGAGAGCAGAGCACTTGTTGCCAATGTAGATTTGCTGACAAGATGGGCTTAAACCAGAGAGATGTGATTTCCTCTGGGGGAGAATGACAGTGTGAAGTAGAGATGGAGGAGAGGGATGAAAAGTATTGCATGATTCCTTTAAGGGTCACGTTGCCCCTGTGTTGCACTTTGTCATTAGCTGAATCACTGGAGCATCCTGTCAAATCAACCTCCTGCACAGATTTTTAGAATGTCTAATTGGCACCTGCACAGCACCTGCACGGCTACATGTTACCAATGCATCTCCTTTTGCCCTGCACAGCTGTTTCTCCCAGTTTCAAGACACAGTCAGCAGCCCACCATGTCATAAGGCAACCCTGCCTAGAGTTGGGATCCTGTGGTGTGACCCAGTGTTCATGCAAGAGAAAAGCTTTGCTTTATTCCTTTCTCTTTTAACATTAGGCAAATGTTTCTCCATGTTTCCTGTTTATCACAGGCTCTGAGCATCCCTAGACAGGCTATTCTGAGCTTGCCCTGCTTTCTGATAATTGCATGTGCATTAAAGCAAACACCCTGCAGGGTTTCTCCTCTCCCCTGTCCTTGCCAGCTCAGAGCTGGACAGCATTCCATGGCTTGCAAACACAGGGCTGCGCAAAAAAAGACATGCCAGGGGCTGCCAAAGCTCTGGGGAAGAAGGCAAAGCTGTGTGCTATTTCAGGCCTCTCTTATTTTGCCAATGAGTTCAGATACCTCTCCTTTCCTAGTGACATGATGGCTGTGAGGTCCTCCTGAGCTGTGCATCAGTGACATTGCTGTTGAGATCTACAGTCTGTGTCCAACCCATATCAATTACTGGCTTCTTTATAGGGATATAAAAAATTAACAGGATCCAGGGGAGTCACCCATCAAGTACTGACTGCAGTGGTAATTCTGAGAAGATGGTCTGTTGCATATTTTTCCGAACTCTTGTTTTGGTTTAAAATGCAAAAGAGGCAGGACACTGCTGTAAGATTTTTTGAGGATGAGCTTTATCAGACTGCTGTTAAGAGAACTGGGAATCTCTAGATCTTAAAGTAACACAACTACTCGTGTCTTGTGCCTCTACATGGGACAAAGTCCTGGCCTACGAGAAGTACAGTAATGACATTTTTGCTTCATAAATGCCGTTTCACTGAAGGGCATTACTTTAAAGTCTTACTTGTGATGATCAGTTTTGTCCTTGGTTTACAGATAGAAGAGGTAGCAGACTGTGGAAAGCTGACTGGCGCAGACAACACACCGCTGAACTGAACACACTGCAGTCAAATGCTGCCAGGCATATCAAGACAGATGCTCTCTACATACCTGGCTTGAAATTGAGACCTCCAAAACTGCAGGAGGTCTCTTAGGATTTAGTTCCCAGGAGTTTAAAAATATGCATAGAACCTTCTACACTCACACATGATAGAAGAATAGCATTTTGGGTCTTTTCATTTGGTTCTTAGAGTAAATCTGTAGGTCATAAGTAGACAGTGCCTTTCTATTTTGATTGTCTTATCAAACATAGGCCACACAATGCTGTAGCTGAATTCCCTCCTCCAAGTGGTAGCCGTAAGTCACTGCCTCTTCTCATGCTTTAGGACAGTAACCAAGCAGGACCCTGACTGGATGCTGCCATCCATCAATCACTTGATCTGAACTTACATTGCCACTGAACTAACCAAGAGGTTTCTCTGAAGTGAATTACCAATGCAGTTACACAGCCCATCTGCAGGGAGTTTTAGTTTTCATAGGCAGGATATCCCCAGGAAGAAGATTGTGCCTGGATTATTCTTGTCATAGCTAGTGCACTGGTCACATTCCCTGTGAAATACCTATACTTCCCCGTCCAAAAGGAACTTCATTGGAGTTGCAGTTTCTGAGCAGCTGCAGAACATGTTACTGGTGAATCTCAGTACTATTTGTGAGAGTGTTGTGAGAGTGGGTGCTGCTTCTGTTTTGTTTCTCCTCATTTTTGAAGCAAATCCAACTTTTATCAATTACAGGGCTGAACAAGCCCTCTGCAAGTATCAGTGCATATCTTGTAAAAGAGAGGAGTAACAGGTCTTTTTGAAGAGGAGGCAAAAATGGAATAAACCAGCTACCCCCTGGGTCTGTGGTGAAATAGCTGAACAGTTGAAATCTACCCAGCTTTTGCTTCCTGTTTGTACAAGTAGCTTTCATCAGAGTGCTGGTCATGAGTAAGTTAACACCCACAGAGCTGTCACCATCAAGCACTGTGTATCACTGCATTCCTAGCAGTTCTGGCGGTGCTGAACTGCGTACATACGTGTTCAAATGCATTCCCCACTTCTCTGAAGGAGCTATTTTCAGAGATCCCAAGTGTGGAAATGGAATCTCTCAGATGACTTTTGACTCTGCAGAGAGGAATAAGTGTCTTTGAAAGACTGAGATTGGCACATGTACAAATATACTTTCTTCCATCCCTGGTATGTGAGGAAGGCTAAAGATGACGATGTAGTGCAATAGTTGCTTTTGCTGTTTTTATGTGGTGCTGTAGAGGAAGAGAGATCTGTGGTAACTGACATGCTGGGAAATCCTCCTCTGCACAGTGCTGCAAACTACCATTTTCTAATTTCCCGCAGAGTATCTTACTGGCATTCAGGTAAAGTTGTCTGTGTTCAGGCTTAGCAGAGGATGTTCTGAGGAAGTTAAAGGACATCAGGAACTAAAGCTGTACTGGGGCAAGTTCCTAATTACTCATCTGATCCCTGCATGGGAGACATTAAGGGATGGTTTTGTAGTTTGTTCATGGTTTGTTTGTCAGTATAGCAGCTCTGGGACAATCGGTTATTTAAAGGACTGGAAAAAATCCTACCTGGTTGTCCTTGTTTGTTTCTTTAGGTCTTTTTCCTGCCTTTCTGGATTCCTTGAAATTTGGCACTGTGCAACTGACTGTGTAATGCTTAGACTGCATCTTGTTGCAGAGTTTATTTCAAATATCCAAAGTCTGCACAGTGCTACATTAACTCCCTTTGACTTAGCCTAGGTCAAATCAGAGCAGATACAGTGTGGTTTCAAGCACCAGAGCAATTTTGCTAACAGCTGAGGAATTGCACTGGCTCCGTCTCTAATGAATACCCTTAGTGGTCATGATAGGAATTTTGGGTGAGAACAGGGCTTTCACTAATTACAGGGACTTAGTCACAACTTGTTACCTCAGCATTGAAAACATGCTCTTGGAAGTAGCCACACTTGGACAGACTGGGAACTGAGGGAAAGCACAGTCTTGTCCTTGAGGCTCTGAACGCTGCATCTCCAGTAATCTGGTTTAATTTCTTGTTGTGCCTTGTACTTCTTATGTCACATCTTATATTTCTTTCCCTTTCTGTGCCTCAGTTCTGGAGCTGTAAAATCACATGGCTGAATATCTTCTCCCCCACATGCACAGCAAGTTCTTTAGGATGGGGATTTTCTAACATTAATTGAGTATGCAGTTCATAGAGCAGCCACACCTGTGGCTGTGGGAGATCAGGAGAGTGACCTATGTGACATCTTGGAGTTTCTGTACTTTGAGAATATGTCATTGGCTTTGGATTGTGAGGCAGGAACAGCCTTGAATGCTCATGTAACTCCCACAGCTAATTTTCTTTGGTAGATTTGGGACTTTTCTTTCAACCTTGAAATTTTGCTGGTTTTTGGTTCTGCAGGGCAGAGAGTGCTGAGACTGAATAAATTGAATTTATCTTAAATGATGTAAGTGCTAAATAAGATACATTGTTACAATGTTCCACATCCTTTGCATAGGAAGAGGAGTGGAAAATGGATAAATGGGAAGAAAATGTGTGACAATACCTAATGTATTCTAAGACCCAGCTTCTAATCTTCTCTGTTTCTTTTTGTTTCTTCCAGGTGGAGCGGGAAATAGCCATCCTGAAGTTGATAGAACATCCCCACGTTTTAAAGCTGCATGATGTTTACGAAAATAAAAAATATTTGTAGGTATTACTGGCTTTTGCCAGAGGAATGGGAAGGGAAGAAGGAAGGGAGGGAGGGAGATCAGGGTTTTGGAACTTGGTAGCATTTCTGAAGGAATGGAACAGGTGTGTTTTCACCCTCTGCTGGTGTCTGTGTGATATTTGGTATTTGGATGAGGAATGAACACTCATTATTTCCCTGACTTTTCTCATGTTCTTTTCTGTACTTTCATAGAATCATAGAATCATTAAGGTTGGAAAATTTATCACTGTCCAACCATTAACCTACTGCTGCCATATTCAACACTAAATCATGCCCCCAAGTGCCACATCCACATGTTTTTAGAACACTTCCAGGAATGATGACTGCATCATTTCCCTGGACAGCCTGTTTCAATGCCTGACCACCCTTTCAGTGAAGAAATTGTTCCTAATATCCAATCCAGACCTTCCCTGGTGTGATTTAAGGCCATTTCCTCTCATCCTGTCACTCCTTAACTGAGACAGGAGACTGACTCCCACCTGGCTACAACCTCCTTTCAGTAAGTTGTGGAGAGTGGTATAATCCCCACTGAACCTGCTTTTCTCCAGGTCAGACATACCAACTCCTTCAGCCACTCCTCACAGGACTTGTGCCCTAGACCCTCCATTGTTCTTCCCTGGATATTCTCCAGCATCTCAGTATCTTTCCTGGAGTGAGCCTTTACTTATAAGAAACTTAATATGCTGTTTCTTTTCATACTTTAAAATAGAAGAAAGAGTTCAAACCAATGTTTTCTCTAAAATAGCAAGAGAGATTGAAGGTTTGTGCTGGTAAGATCTGGAACCACTTTGAATCAAAGCTGTAAGAGACTTAGACTGAATAATTTGAATAACCTCCTTCGTCTAATAGTTTTCATTGAAACCCTCAACTCTCACTGAAAGTGTTTTAAATTTGTCCCATGAGCAACAGATTTTTGTTTTAAGGGCCACTGTAATCCCCTGATGGTTCTGCAGACAGTTATGTAGCAAAGCTTTTTTTTTTTTTTTTGAGATTTTTTTCCAGATCATTATCTGTGTCAGGTAGGGCAGACAGGGCTGTTGTCCACCGACAATCACTTTAGCTTGATTTGGGGCACTAAATATCTTGTATCTGTTGTCAAACAAACAGGCCACATTAATCTTGGCACAACAGGAAAAAAATCAATGCTCTCCACATAGAAATGGGTGACCCAGTAGGGAACTCTCCTATTTCCAGCTTTTTAACTGGTTGCTACAGGTAGAAGAGAGTGGTTTAAAAAGATTAAACAATTTTTAAAAGCCACCATCCACTGCTGACCTCTTTTTAGTGTCTCAACACAAGAAGGGAATGACTGTTTATCCAAAGAAAGTGTGTTGAATGGAGGTAACAGTCCCTCATGGACTATTCATCCAGTCTTGTTACTGGAGCAATGCATTCCTATTCTGAGAAGTGGGGCCTCTCTGCCTAAGGGCTGGCTTAGTAGAGCAGGCAGTAATTTCCTTTGGATTCCCTCTCCTCCTTTGGGGCAGAGTCTGCCATCCGTGCTGGAATGCAGTTGCCAGAAAGAGCTCGGGCAGGCACTGGGTGGAGGCTGGCTCAGATGTTTTCAGAGCTGCATGCTGAATGCTCTGTCCTCAGTGGCATAAATGGTCATGGCTCCATGAAGCCCTGTTTGCTGCAGATGAGGGCAGGGGCCCAGATCTAACACAGCCTCTCTGTGTGCAGACAGGCAGCAAAGGGAAATCAGGCTTTACAGGGAATAGATTCTCCTTTACTCCTGAAAAGAGAGGCAGAGGACATTTTCTCTGTATGCAGGTTAAAGCGGGGGTGAGACCCCTGTCTTGATAAAAGAGAGGGAATTCTTTGTGATGTTGGTTTCTGTGTTGTGTAACCCTAGGTACGTGCACACAAGTGCACACTCTTGCATGAACAGAGCAAACAGCTGATGGTGGCAGTGGTGACAATGTATGAATACAGGCAGAAGAAAGGCCACGAGGGGATGGGCTGTAGAGGTGCTGAAGCTTTCTTCTTGCTCTGAATGCCTGTGAAGCCCCAAGCTGAGCTTTCCTTCTTTGCTCCATAACACTTGGGGGCTATTCTGCTCCCTGTGAAAAATACCGGGTGCTCAGAGCAGTGGGAATGGCATTACAGTATTATTTAAAAAAAAATAATCCACAAACATTTATTGGCAGGAAAATATCTTCATGATGAAAAGGAAAGCATCCCATATCTTTAAACTATGTCTGGATATCCTGGTTTCTAAAAAACGCTGGGCTCCAAAGCGTGCTTTGCCAATGACCATTTAGCCTTTAACAATCACTATGTCTGCTTTGTGCTGTAGCTCCTCTGCCTGTAAGATTAAGCTGTCTGCATCCCTCTGCTGAAAGACACTGACTCTGAAAGAACCCATGACTGTTAATTAAGTTTCATTTTTTATTAGTCGCTATTCTAAAGAAAGGACACGATGCAGAGCTTCTGCCAAGCCTCTGTGTTCAAAATTAGAAGCAGCTGTGGCTTTTGATAAATCTGAGAGGTGGAAGAGAGTGCCTGCGGAGGGGTGAGGTGTTAAAAGTGTGTGGGGGCTGAGAAGTTTGGATGCATGTACTTTCCCAAATAATAAGACACAGTGACCTCTGGTTCTCACCAGCATCAGGAAAGGGATTGCTCTCTGGTTGTGGCAGCACCTTTCCATCATGTATGCCATCCCAGCACTAGCAGTAGTGGCATGGTTTCAGAGAAGCTCATGAATTATGGGTGATATTTCAGAAGCCAGAGACTAATCACAATGCAGCACTAGGGAGCATTTCCTCGATAACTGTTAATTTCACAAATCATGTTTGACTTTTAGTTTATGATTTAATTCGTGACAAGGGGCTTTGGTTGAGTAGATTCCTAATGCATCCATGAATCAAATCCTTTTTCCACAGTTTATTCAACACTGAGAATGAGTTTTTCAAAAAATAATAAAAATCTGTTAGCATATGTGTGATAGCCAAGCAGTCTTTTCCTGTTTATTTTGGTAGGGTTCTTTTTTGCCAAGGTAGTTGGAGAGTTGGAGATGGCTATGAAATCTATTATTCCATCTCGTTATCCATCATTTTGAGTTGTCTTATTTAGTGAGATTGTGGACTGCACATCTAGGTGGAGGATGGGGGGATCACAGCAGCACTGTGGCTCTCTGTAAGTGACATACAGCCTCAGATATATATTGTGTTGGCTAAATGAGCAATATTATTGACAGTTGAGTTATTTCATGTTTGTTGTATGATCACACTGATGGCCTTCAAGCAAGATTGGGAGTTCACAGTAATAGATAATTTTGAAACAGCTACAGACAATCAATGCCTCCCTCTCTCTCATCATGTAATGTCAATAGACAAAGCAGCCAAGATGGGGGTTCATCCTCCCTGTTTTAAAGATCAAAATTAATCAAAGTGGCCTGGTATGGGGAATGATTATTGGGCTACCAAAACTTGGGTGTGCACCAGTCAGTTTGACTAAGGAAGTGCAGTCAGTCAGGAATTTTAGGGAAATACAAATCATAAAATCATCACAGCATGGGTTGGAAGGGACATCATCCAGGTGGGGGGAGTGAAACACAGCAGCACTCTGGCTCTTAGATATCATCCGGTTCCACCCCTCCCCTGCCATGGAGAAGGAACCCTTTGATTAGACCAGGTTGCTCAGAGCCTCACCCAAGCTGACCTTGAACACTTCCAGGATGGAGTGTAGCCCTGGCTTGTGCCCGAGATGTTTTGGTTTTCTGAATTTTTTTTTTCCCAGGGAATTTTCTGTAAACAAGAGACATGTTTTGTAACTGTAACTTTGTTTACATTCTTCTCCCTAGGAGGGGCTTCTTCTTGATGTCCTTCTGGTCTGAACAATGTGATTGAAGAAGTTTATCTTCTTGTCACCAATCAAATAGGTCTTTGTAGAATAGCATAAAAGGGAGACACATTCCAAAAATAAGAGTCATTTTCAGCCTTCTAAAGTCAGATTCTGTGTCATTGTGGTGTACGACAGCGTCAGTGGGGCACGTACTAAGACAAGGAACAAGGCAGTAACAGATAATAAAATTGTGGTGTGTTCTGTAATACACACTGGAGGGACACATTCCTTTGGTGATTTCTGCATTGCAGATGAGCCATGTGAACCTGGGGGATGATCCTCTTTTCTTTGTGCTGTGAACAGAAAAGGTCTTCCCTGAGCTGACCCTACACAGAGTTTTATTTACTGTGCTTTCTGCAGTACATTCAGCTTTTCTTTGGATCACAGAAAAGCAGTTTGTTCCCTGCTGGAGGAGCTGTTAGCATGGCAAGCTAAGGGCCATCAGACAGTCCACAGGAGATGGAACTTCCCTCTCCAGAGGGGATAAAGCCAATGGATACAGTTCTATTGCAGGACTCCCAACAGGGGTGGCATTATCTGTTTTGATCTCATTTGATTAACTATTTAGTTTCAGCTGTCAGGGGCTTGGTGGGGAGTGGAAATAAAATAGGGAAAAAAATACATACTAAGACACTTCATGCCCTTTTCTTTCAGATGTAATACTGCTATTTCTTGATTCTCTTTTCATTGATGTCTATGTATATATGTATATCTGTAAACTTCTATGTGAAGTTGCATACAGATATTCGAGTATATATGTGTAGATTTATATGTTGAATGATTTTCAAATCTTCCCATTTAAGATTTCAAATTTCACATTTTGTGGCAGCGTTTATTTTACATGTCTATATCATCCAGTTTGATCAGTATTTTAAGCAAGAATCTGTGTTGAGAGGAGGAGTGGACACCAGACAGTTGTTCTCTGAAAGGTGCCATGCATTCCTCAGCACCTTTTTCAAATATAAGTGCCTTTCTCATCTTTTGTCAGTACAATGCTATCACAGCAAGTGCCCAAATCTCAGCAATGTACACAACACACTACCTCCTGATTTCAGAGGTGAAGGTGCAAAAGCAACGAGTCAGATAAGAAAATTAAAAAGTCCTCCTAGCTGTGCACAACTTATGTTTCTGGCTCATACAAAATCAGGTGGCAGCAGGAATGAAGGACTTACAGCTCTGGTGGTGTCTGCAGAGGCCTCTGTGCTGCCTGCCCCCTCCTGCAGAGTTTTCCTGCAATTCTGTTTATTTTTATTGAAAACTAATTGTGAGATGCCAGCAGATGCAGAAAAGAGAAAAAAAAAGCTCTCTGTGTTCTTGTTAGTGGTAGGCCAAGATTTGGCATTCAATCCATCTGCAGGGAAACCTGTCTAAAGGCAGAGGGAGAGTTCAGAAAGTCAGAATGACTCCAAAGGTTCAGCACTGAAAATTAATTTTCTGGTAGGTGTGCACCTTGGGAGTGAGGCTGTGGTATGTCAGGTGCTATGAATACAGTGAAATAAAATAAAACAGGATTGGAAAGCAGAATAGCATTCTGCCTGAGCCTTGATTAGAACTAAGGAAAATATTTGTAACCAGCTACTCTGACCCCCTTTTCTTCTGTTGTTGACTTGTTTTAGGACTGTCTGGAATTACAAGCCTGTGTAGCCAGAAGAAAGCCAGTCAGTGGTAGGAGTGGAGCCAGTGCACGGGAGGTTTGGCATTCAGAGTGGGACTGGAGACCAGGAGCTGGCCAGAAGCCAGGGAAGAGGTGTTGGGTGTCACCACTTGCAAGAGGGACACCAGCCTGGTACAGAGTAGGGCCTACAGAGCTGCTGGTGGGAATTAATGCTACACCTTGTGCAACAAAGTCTTAATAAGCTCTACCCAAAAGCCTGACTGTATCCTCTGCTCACTGCCTGACACCTGTGCTTGGATACCATCCAGGCCATGATGCTGGGCTTGGGGAAAGGCAGGCCCACAGTGGAGCAATTCTGTGACATGAGCAATTCTGTAAGATGTTGCTTCAGAGCCTCAGTACATTCTCATGCCTGACTTCTCTTTTAGACTTTAGTAGGCAGTGCTGTATTTGTCTGGGCCCTGGTTGTTACAGCAAAGGCCGCTTAGCTCTGAAGAAGAAAGCCCTGAAGTATACAGTCACTAACAGAATTGCAACAGTGACCTACCTGATGAGTGCTGTCGCAGCTCTGCCCATCCTGTGCTGAGGATCCCTCTGGCTAAATCCATTCCATATCATGTGCCCATACAGGATGGCTGCTGCAGTGCCTTGGCATCCTTGACTACATACCATGAGGGCACTGCTCAAAACACCTTTCATCCCAAATAAATCAAAGTACAGAGCACAACAACATAATCTCTTACTACCTCTTTTCCCCAAAAGCTCCAACCTGTTCATGCCCAAATGTAACCAGCAATCAAATACAATATCCATTCAAACATGCAAACTCGAGTTAAAATTGTCTTTTAGAAAACAGAAATCTAACACATGCACATTTTCTCACAGGCAAGGGGTGTGGGGGGGAAATACAGAGCTCCTGGCCCAGTGCCAAATACGGGTTTAAAAATTCATGCCCGCCATAAGAATTTATATAACTTCTGAATAATTTATAGACTATGCCAATAACAAGGGGCTTTATATCTGATAGAGATTATTTGATCAATAGAAAACAGTGCAGAGAAAAAGCTGTCAAAAAGCTACAGAGCATGGCAGCCTGGGCAACTTTTAACCTCTTCCCTGCCATGTATATGTCCAACCATATATTTGTATGGAAGGACATTTTTCAAGTAGGGTGGTAGCCTAGAACGAGAATCACCAGGTCTTTTTTCTTCTAGAGGTTTTCCTTTGTTAGTCTTTTGTTCCCTAAGACAGATCCCTTTGAAATGCAGTGAGCTTTCTAGCTCTCAAATTCATTGGTCAAAAGGAGTAGCCAGTTTCTTGTGAATCATCTGCCAGGATTACTGTGAGATGGCCCCAGGTTGTGGCAGTGCCAACCCTACCATTTGTGGTGCAGCCATTTCAGTTTGTGTTTCATTCTGTGGCAAAACTGAAGATTGAGTTTTACAGTTGGCACATTAAACATCAGCACAGAAGAGAAGTAAAGACTTACCTGTCTTTATGATGGAGCTTCCCACCTGATGTTTTAAGTCTTTGTGTGTATCTTTTCTATATAACTGCATCTGGGTTTTGCATCTTGCTGGAGTGCATGGCTGAAGCCATGCATCTTAAAAACTAACAAGTGCCACATAGATATCTAGTCAAATTCTTGCATAGTAAAAGCTCTAGGACATTGCCCAGTGATGTGTCATGGTACCCAGTGGTAAGTTCAGGCTTACATTGAAGACCAACTTGAAAACCTAATCGTTTAGGTTAAGCAGAGTTGTGTTTTACGTATGTAAATGTCATATCATTTAATAAAAATAAATTAACTGCTTCCCTAGCAGCCAGCTAATTGCAGGCACTGATGGACAAACCTTCTATTGACTAACTAAAATGTGGGAATTGACTTCCGTTCCAAGAGCATTAGACAGGATTTCTTGGTAATCCAAATTTTTTGCATTTTTAATACTTACCTGAAATACTTTGTGTTTCAGCATGAGCTCTCATCTAGAGATGTCTCCATTTAACACTTTTATAATAAGAAATCCATAATTGGTGTAGCTGTTAGTGTGTTGTAAGTTGTCCTGAGAAAACAAGAGCTGCATACCCACTGATGGACTGCTGCAGGCAATCCCATCTGGCAAGAATTTTACATTTCATACCATTTTTACTACTGGCTAAAAGACAGCTTTTCATTCTTTGCAGATCATAACTGGTGTGTTTGTTTGCATTTTGGGGTTTTTTGTTGTTACTTTGCCAGAAGTATCTGGTAGTGCATGGTCCTGGTGTTCTCTGTGCCAGTTAGTCTGTCTTTAACAGCATTTTTCTGGCATTGCTCAGAGCCAGCCTGTTTCTTTAGTTACTGTCCTGACCTAGAGGTAGCATAATGCCTCTGTGAGGGCTCTCTGAGTTACTCCTCAAAGCTCCCTAGGGCATGGGCAAAGGCACCTTTTAAGAAGTTGTGGTGTAATCCACCAGATGGAAGGAAGAAATCATGACGTGTCGTTTTTTGCCATTTTAAGTGATAGGAGTATAGTGCAACAGTAATCTATCTAATCATGGAGAAGTCCTTGCTGTGCTGGCATGGACAAGAATGGGACAAAAACAGTTGACAATCCCACACACAAAGGAACCGTTTGGAACAGGAAGTCCAAGCTGTTGTCAAGTATCTCAGCAAAAACCAGCCTTCAGAAAGGAGCTGAAGAAAACTCATGATGTACTGTTTTGGTTCCTGAAAGAATTAAAAAAATGAACTGAAAAGAAAGAAAGAAAAAACTAGGATTATTCTAAGCCTACATCTCTGATGATATATAGTGGGTCATCTGAGGTTAGGAACTCAGAATCTTTTATTGAGAATGTGTTGATGATGGGATGCAGATGGAAAAATGGCAAAGGGAATAGATTGAATGCTGCTGGATGCAATCTCTCTGCTCCTCTCCAATCAACACAATTATTCCTGTATTTAGTATTCAGCTTCTTTGCTTTTAAAGAGTAAAGTCTTTTCTCCTTTAAGCACTGAAACTCAACTGGAGGTTTTTAGTTTCATGTCTTGGCTTGTAGCAGGGATATGAGCAAATAATGCAAAATGTGGACCTTGGTGTGTATGAAAGTGAGCTGTGGCCTGTGAGAATATTTGCAGCCTCCTAGAGAATATATCCAGTGAGGAAAAAGTAATTGAGACTTTATTTTTAACATACACTTGACTTCATACTGAGTTGCAGAACCCTGCTGTTTTCTGGCTTTTCTGGTGTCCTAGCAGGCAAAGGGGAAATTGGGGGTGGGGACAGCATTGAGTAGAAGGCACAAGGGACCACAAGTGTTAATCTCAGCTCTAATACTGGGTGACTGTAACCCTGGACAAGTCACTTGGCTTCACAGTTCCCTATCAGTAAAGAACAGGAGGTTAATGCTTGTTAAAACTTTGTCTCTCATGTGAAATGCAAGGATTGGAAGAGTTGGGCTGTGTCCAGAGCATCCAACATGTGAGAGCTGGGTGCTCTTACAAAGTCTTTTTGTCCTAACATAGGTTCTGTCTGTATCAGCACAGCATGTAGTGCACATGCTGCCAGCCAGAAACTGGGTCCTTCATTTCCCTGAACCCTCTTGCAATGGCTATTACAGAACAGTCTTCTTACATTTTTACAATGTGAAGAAAGACCGATGCTGTCAATCTTACATAGACAGGATTAAAAAAACCCCCAAAATTTCATTCACCAGTAAGTTGCTTTTCATCTCTAACTGTAATAGGAGAGAAGTTCTGGTTACTGTTCTGGCATTTTCAGAACTTGCTTGTTTGCTTAGAATAAATTGGACGAAGTAGTACTATAATGAAGTGAAAACCTGTCATATCTGGGAAAGATAAAAAGGAAAGGAGACTCATGAAAATGCTTCTTAGTGTTTTTCTCCCCTACAGGCTACATTTTATTTACCTTCTCCTAGATCCTGCAAGAGCTGGCATTAGCATACTTCCAATCCTATAGCACTTTGCCAAAGTAAAGGATTTTAGATGCTGATGTGAACACAGAAGATTTGGATTCTTTTCTGTGCCATGGATTCAGGAAACATGTAGTGTCTGTACGCCTTATTTTCCAGCCCAAGGAATAATGTTCTTTCTTTCCTTTGCTTTTTCTGTTTGGCTTTTCAGAGTGTTTATTCTCTTCTTCTCTGGAGTCACTTAGCCAAACTCACACACACAGATGGGTAGATACAGAGATGCAGCACTTAGTGTGGTCTGTGCAGCTGTCCAGTGGTGCCTAGAACCAGTGCAACACTTGGAAATGTTTAAACCCCTCTTGTCGGCCTGTTTGGAAAGCACAAGTGAACTACTACTGTGCCATGTAATGTGCCAGCAGAATGTTGGCTTGCACAGAGATGGGGACAGGTGCTGAATTATGCCCTTGTTTAACAGAAAATCTCCTAGTTGGGGGCTCTCCTAAAAAATCCAACATGGTGCTAGAGGGAATAGGGCTGTCAGATAACAACCTGAGCTCACAAATCCTAGCTGCAGCTTAACCACGTAGTGCTTGTGGAATGATCCCTGCAGCATTTCTTTCTTGCACTCAACCACTGAGGAATGTGTTTGTCATCCTTCTCACTCATGTCACGTTGGGGGCTTTGTCAGATCAGAATACATCGTCTCTGCTTCTCTGTGTCCCTTGACTTGTCATAGGCACAAATCTTTTTCAAATGCTCTCCCCTGTTCATTTCCATTATTATATCTAGTGCTTCTAGGTGGCAAGCAAAAAAATGAATAACCTTGTAAATGTTCCCTGTCTTTCAATTTGTTTTATTTTTCATACAACATGTCAGTGCATTTTTGTGGAGTGTTTTTAATAAGATGAAGTTGATGAAAATAAATTGCTTCACAGTTCCTGCTGTGGGTGACAGAAATGCTGGGTCTGTATTTTTCCAAAACTGTTTGTTTGAAGCCAATGTGGAGGGTGTTCTGCATGTCTGTAACTGCAATCATCTTTGTAAGATACCTCCCAGAAAAAAAAAAAAAAAAAAGCAGCTAGCAATTTGAATCTGGGGGCAAGATGCACGGCTATATCCAGCTTCTGCTGGGCACAATGAGACAGCAAGCTGTGAAGAAGAATTTTAGTATTGATTCCGTGCCAGAATTGGGTCTACCATATTGGATAGTTAGCCAGATCTGTCTCTGAGAGGGAGAATGAATTCTACCGCAAACCTTCTTACAAGAGTGTCTGTTTGCCAAGGCTTAGGAACCAAGTTTTGGGAATTTGGACACCTCAGTGCCCGTGGCTGCTGTGTATCAGCTTTCTTCTGTGTTTGAATGACTTGTTCAAAAAATGTCATGTCTGTAAACAGTGATCTCCAAATTACCAGCAGACAGTTGGGCAACTACTCATCTGTTTGGAAAGAAGATAACCCACATATTCCAAATGGGATTTTCAATCTAAGATTTTTCTCTTTTTTTAACTGATTTGAATTTTTTTTTTTTAAATCAGTATAACTATGTTTGTTTTGACTTTGATCAAAAAATGCGAAAGTACAATTTTAATTCCTCCAAGTTTATAATTTTATGGTTTTGTCTATTTTTTGTGTCCTTTTACTACTTGTTTTATCTGGCAGGACAGTACCAATGTTTGTCTTTCTATAAGGCAGGGAAGTGCTTTCTTCTTCTGGTAGCTGGGAGCTGACACATGGAAGTTACACAGGAAATGATGGACCAGGAGCTCAGGTCCCACTTTGGCATCTTCAAGGCTAATGCCATTATCATTGAGCAAGCTTTACTTTCTTCAGGACTGTTTTCAGTCCTTCTGCTGTCCTTCTGGAAATGTTGGAAGCTTTGGAAGCTTTTTGGAAACATTGAAAACAGGACTAATTAAGGCCCCAAATTTAAATTAATCTTCCCCACTTTTCATTTCAAATTCAGAAATTTCCATGGAGATTATGCTGCCTGAAGTACAGAAAAGACAGTATCATGGATTAATTATTCTTCATTGTCCAGTCAAATTTGAGGAGTTGGATTAATTCTGGTAGTAAAATAAAACTATTCGCTGTAAAGCAAAGGGTTGAGGGATCATGCTGCACATACAGTTCAGTATGGTCTGCTGTGCTGTTGGAAGGCAGGGACTGAGAAAAACACTCAAACTTGCTTGTTTCTAAAGGATTCAGTTGATGGTGTTCCTGCCACTTCCCTGGGAAAACTGTCACTCCCACTATTAGGCAACATTTCCAGAGATTTATATGGTTGTCCTTTGCTTGGCTGCCTTTCCTTAGCCCTACTTAGAACAAGATGGTCCATGCATGGCAAGTCCTTGCCTTATAGAAGGTTTCAGTCTTCACTCTATGGCTGCCAGGAGTGCTATATGAGGTCAGGAGTTTCCTCTCCTGCTCCTAGGTCCCCTTTGTGCTACATGTATTCCCTCAGTGCCACATATTTCACCTGTGAGTTGCAAGGCCAGGCAGCTGCTCCAGCAAATCACTGCTGTTCAGCAGCAAAAACTAAGGTTTTATATAGGCTGCACACACATGCAGTTTGTTGGGTTTTTTTTGGGTTTTTTGGAAGGGTTTGTTTGTTGTTTTTTTTTTTAATAATGTACCTTGTTCATCTTTTCTTAATTCATTCTGGTTTGTTGACATCTGTCTGGTTCTGTCTGACTGCAGCTTTGCCACAGCTGTTTTATAAAAGAATTGTCAGCTTGGTTAAAGGACCTGAGGCTTCTTGGTACAGAGTCTTACTCCAGTATAGCTTTGAGACCTGCTGTGGAAGCTTATACCTGATTATTCTCTGCTTCCCCTCCTGGTCTTTGGAGTAATTTTTAGCTTCCTGATTATGTCTTGCTATGCCATTGGACACTGAATCCAACAATGGCAGGTCTGAAGTTTCCAGAACCTCTGTTAAACATATTCATCACTCCTGATTTTAAAATTCCAGTTCTCTTCCACTGTTATTTCTGGAAGTGGTCCCCTTGAACTACGTATAAACAGAGTGTTTGCATATAACTGTGAGTGTGAGGGGGTTGGTGTGATCACGTACTTACAAAATCCTGGCTTTGTGTTTTTCCAGGTATTTGGTGCTAGAACATGTGTCAGGTGGGGAGCTCTTCGACTATCTCGTAAAAAAGGGAAGATTGACACCAAAAGAAGCCAGGAAGTTCTTCCGACAAATCATCTCTGCTTTAGACTTCTGCCATAGTCATTCAATATGGTGAGTACAGCCATTTCCAATGGGAGTTCCCTGCTACATAATAAAGGGATCTTACCTTGATACTTTTAATTTTGAGTAACAGTAACTAATGTTGTAGACCTCTAAAAGCAGTGAGTAAAGTGCTGATGTATTTTTTAATTCTTGTCCATGTGTGAGACAGTGTACCAGTCACAGACTTCTCATGGAAAAGATTGTCCATCATTCTTCACTGGAGAAGGATTAATTCACAGGGAATGCTTTAAACAGGAAAACCAAAACCACCGAGGAAAAAGAGTTTTATTTCCATAATTTTTGTGGCACTTACTAATAACTAAGAACTACATACATTGTATCAAAATGGATCCCTGAATAAACCTGGGACAACTGCAAATACAGCAAAGTCATTTTATAGTTCCCTTCAGTTTTTGGAAACCTGCTGGCTTTTGGCAACCTTTACTGAGTTCCCTCTGGGCATTTGAGTCACTGTTGCCTTTAATTTCCTTTCCAGGAGGGAAGAATTTTCTTACTGACTTCATCATATTATTTAACCATGGAGTGTGGTTTAACCTGTGCTTTCAGGTGCCGTTTTATATTGGACCAGTTTCTCTTTTGTCTTCAGCAAGTTGAGAAAATTTGAATTATACTGAAATCAACTTGTGGCGATCAGTCTGAGCACACGAATTTCTGTACAGCTACTGACCCATAAGTGCCTGCTCGCTCGTTTCTCACAAATGCAGCTCTTTACGTTTGGATTGGCTGGGGCAGAACTTTTACATTATGTCTTCATGGCTGCTTCTCCAAAGCCACAGCCAGCCATAGATCCCCCACTCCAGGAGTCCAGGGGCCACTCAGAGATACTGCAGTAGCTGGATTTCCATAATCACTGTGTGGTTATTTCTCAGTACCCATACAGGGATTTTCTGTAACCCCAGTTCTGTGCTGAAAACTCACAAACCAGATGGCCACAGTGAAAACGGATGTTTAAATATTTAACTTGCTCTTCTGGCCCCCTCCCCCTACATCTCTGAGTCATTCCAGCAGGAAATAGTGATCTGTAAGAGAGCACATTTCTAATAAATGGAAAGGGAAAGAAGAGCCTTTCTTGAGGATATATTAAAAAGAGTATACTGTATCAGAAGAGTATGACAGCATACTCTTAGCAGAGGAGGCAGTTCAAAGGTGGTGGATCGGGGTGAGAAGGTCCTGAGGACAATGCCTACCTCACACAGGCAGAGTTACAATAGTCAGAGAAATTCCCAGAGAAGCCAAGAACAGGTTGCATGCCATAACTAAAGGATCTAAGTTTTCTCTGTTGACAGTGACCTCTGACCAGTTTTATTCAGTGAATTCCACGGTTTTTCCTCCCTGCTATTCAACTGCACTGAGTGGTCATGACCTCCTTAGAACCAGCATGATCCTTGGCAGGTTGTTACTTTTTACATACACTGGGCAGTGTAGCCACTGGTGGATTGCATACATACGTGTTTCTGTGTCCTACTTGACTTAATACTTAAGGGATCCAATCCAACAACACTCAAAAATGTTTAAGTAGAGCTGAAGAGAAATTATTTACGCTTCCAAATGAATATTCCAGAGAAATCAGAATCTCCATTGGGATAGAACTTTCTGCTAAAGCATGCATATCTGCACATATATGCTAGCCCTTTGGACATGTTATGGATACTTCTGGATCTGGGAGACTTTAATAAACTGAGTGAGGATCATGCTGAGGCTGTCAGACAGACAAGCATCTCTGCATGTTTAACACTATGTGAAATTTTCTAGGCAGATGCACGTCTCTCTTGAGGAATCCATTTTCCTCTGGTAAATGTATTGGATTGTCGGCAGTAGTCTCGTTTGAAAGTAAATCCCATCTCCTTGCTAACTCCCACCTGACAAGTATCTAGTGCTGGCTAAGTTAGCAGTAAATCATAAGCTCTGCCTCCAGGTCACTCTGAGATTCATGTGGTCTGTGTTATATTCTGTGCTGAATTCTGGACAGTTACCAGAAAATCAGAGCATGCATAAATATATGTGAGTGTAAAACTTAATGTGCTTTCCTAAGCAATGAAGCCTGACCTTGTCCTGTTGTGGGGCAGTGAAATGACAAATCATCTCATCAGCCAGGTTATCCAGTTACGACCACATTGAAAAATGAAGGCTTCTGTTTTGGTTAATGACTAAATGTGGGTGCCTCCAGCCTACTGGCAGAATAGATTGATAGCCTGGTGTCCCCAGACCCATATAATAGTCCCATCCTCTTCCTGCACATCCCAAAACACTGCAAAATACCTGTGGCTTACTTTAACAGCAGCATGTAACCACATTCCGCATTCACTGCTTAAAGTGCATTGATAGAGCAGCATTCCTGGACCAAAGATTCAGAAAGGATTCCCCAATCCCCCTCTCATGAGGAAAAAGCTTCTGCTGCTACCGTGTGGAGAGATTGCCTCTGTCTGAGAAGTGTTTTTAAACAAGCAGCTGAGAAAAGGAGGGAGAATAGGTGTGGAGCTTGAGTCTGTGTGTCGTTTAAAAAACGTTATGTGCTCCTGTTCTTATTTACTGGGAACAATGGGGGAATATTTGATGTACTTCCCTCTGTAGTGCAGTCACTTACAGGGTTTGGTGGTGCACGTTGGCCATGGCGGAACGCTTATGGGAAAGGCACTGTAGGGTCCTCTGAGGACTTGTGTGTGCCCGTAGCACCGCGCCACGCCGGGGACCCGCGGGCACGAGTGGCACCACGCAGGGAGATGTGTGCTACCTCGCTGCCTTCCCTGAGCCGGCAAGCCCTTGGCTCAGTGATGCAGCATTCTCGGTTCTCCTTCCAGCCCTTCCCTGTGCTCCCAGGGCTCTGCACCGTGCTGCAGTGCCTGGAGCGGGCGCGCGGGGAATGGCACAGGGACCTGAGCTTCCCCGGACATCCGTGTAAGGCCATGCGAGCTCGGAAGTTTTCTTTGGACATAACCCATGGGTTTTGCCTGAGATGCCGTTCACCTCGTACTGGGTGTCTGCTCTCCGACATTCAGGGCCTTTAGGGTACCTCCGCTGGGTGCCCCGAACCAACAGCCCCTTTTGAACGCGCACTGCGGGGACAGCTCTCAGCCGGTTGAGCGCCCGGCTGTATTTTCTGCGGGAATCCGTGTGCGAGCAGGTCCGGGGCGAGGCGCCAGGCTCTCGGCTCCCCCGGGAAGAGCCCGCTCCCGGTGTCTGTGGGGAATGCTGCAGCGCCGGGCGGGGTGGGCTGGCGGCCGCCTCATTGGCTGGCCGTGACATCACCGCCGCGAGCCGCCATTGGCGCCGCGCGGCCCCTGCCCCGCCGCGCGCCCGCGGCCTGGCCCGGCTCCGCTGCGCTGGCTGCGGCTCGCCAGCTGACAAATAAAAATATGATTACAGAAAATGCCCCGTGGCAAGCCTTATTATGGCTTCAGAGATAACAGATAATGCCAATTACTGCGCAGGGCAGTGGTGACATTGAGAGGAAATCCCCTGCGGTAATGAGCAGGCAGATGATTATTTCATTTTATTTTTATTTTGGTTGCGTTTCATTTCGTGTTTCTTTTTTTATTTTATTTTTTTTTTCCCCCGTGAGCGTGCACAAGAGGGGTTAAGGCAGGTTCTTTATGAATATTGATAAATGACAATTATGTGGGCCCTTTCTCCTTTCCTTGCCCGGGGCTGTGCTCGTTTGAGAGCGCACAAGGAAGGCTCTCGCCGGAGAGTGTCTGTGTGCCTGCGTGGGCACGGGCATGTGTGACTTGGAGGGCTGAGGCGATGACTAACAGCTTTGTTTGGCTGTGCCTCGTGTTCTTCCCTCAGCGCAGGCAGGGGAAGGCTCCCCATAAAACAACGCTTCGAGATTTCACAGCCGTAGTGCCAAAATCTCGGGTATGTTCCTGCAGGCAGGAGCTGCAGAGCGCTGTCAGTAAGGGAAGCGGGCTTTAGGGAGAAATCTGGGATGTCTCTGAGAAACAGAGCTGAAGAATGCCAGGTGCCATGTTCTGCCGCGTAGTGCCACCCTTCTCAGAGCTCCTTCTCATGGCTCCTGCTCTGCCCTGCTTCATTTATGAGGAGTGTGCTGGGTGTTCTGCAGGGACAGTCTATGCTGAAGGACTGCAGCAGAAGGACACTTTGAAATCATGACTCAAGGCTTCCAGATGTGAAACTGGTCTAGAAATGGAGGAGTTTAATAAGATTCGTTGCTGGGGGTTTGTTTGTTTGTTTGTTTGTTTGTTTGTTTGCCGGTGTGTGGGCATTCAGGTTTTCTTTCAGACCATCAGAAGCAAGAAAGGTGCATTTTCCCCCTGTCGAAAGCTGATACCATTCGTTACCTGAATCCAGGAGTTTCAGTTCTGTGCTCAAGACTCACTGTAAAACGGTGAAGAGTTTTTAGATATCCCTTGTAGAGGGAACCGGAGAAAACCCATCAAATGCAGCAGCTGCAATGCCAAAGGCAAAGTTACCAGCTCAGCTAAAGTCAGGGGAAATGTATTTTTGTAAGTCTTCTTCTTTATATAAGCCACTGGAAACTCAAACCCAGCATAGTCTTACTGTAATCATAACCAGGTAACATTTTCTGGGAAGTGCAGCAGTGATCAGACCTGACAGGCTGTTCTGGCTTTGAAATACATGAATATATGCTTTGAGGAGAGGTTGGCAGGGAGAAACAATATATTTTAATGGATCAATGGAAATAATTGTTTAAAAGCAAGCAATGTTTTATGCATATAAACCCTTCCCCAGAACTCCTGATATGTTTATAGATGATGTCCTTTTTCCTAGCTGAAATTATATTTACTTGTTCTGCAGAATTCTGTGAAAACTTACTAAATTTGAGCATAGCAACCATGGCTATAAACCAAGAAACTTCAGTAGTTAGATACAACTTACATGTTTGAGCTGATTTGCAAGGAAGAGAAACTAAGATTAAAGGCTTTTTTTTGCCCATGAAGTTCAAAATAATGCTTTTCATGCTATTAATTGTTACTGATAAGTTATTTGCATCACATCAGGCACTTTAAAAGGCGTACTGCAGAACAATTATTCTGTAGTCTGGCCCTTCTGGGAGTTTGAGGTCAGAAACAAAAGCATTTGCAAAGTAGCCAATAATTTGATTAGTACAAATGACCTGCAACTACTCCAATTAAGAGGTTTCTTGGGTTAGAAATCTGTGACCTACAATGAGTTGTCATAGAAACTGATATGAACATTTCAGCTCAAACATCACTTTAAAATAATGGCTTCGTTTGTCATCTCATGCCAGGTGACAGCTCCTTTGAATCCGAGATCTAGAGTCTGTCCCTACACCAGAATTCTTCTGGCAGCCCTGGGTGACAGGCAGAGTGTATTTCTTCAGCAATTGCTGCAGTACAGGTACTGGGATATTCTCAGAGCAGGAGAGGACAGACTGGAAAAGCAGCAGAGGGAACTAAAGGGGAGCTGTCTGAGCAGCATCTCTGGCTCTGACTAGAAAGCAAGTGTGGCCAGTGTGGAAATGGGAAGCTGGAACATGTTAATGCACATCTGTGCATTCATTTTTCATGCACCATCTCCAAGAATGGTGCCCATTTCCATGGAACAATTTTTTCAGAGCTCTCTCTGCATGCATCTTATGCTGCAAAGAAATTGTAAAGCCTTTGTTGTAACTTGTGAAGGAGGGATGTTGCAGAGTCTGTCAGCATGTGCTTCCCCTGCCATGGCTTGTTCCATGGCTCCCTTTCACTCACATGCTCTCACTTCAAAAGCCCACTGGGTGCTGGCTCTGGAGGCTGACTTCTTGTGGTGTTGTCTTGGTGGAGGAGCTCTGGGAGTCCGTGGCCGCTATGGATTAAGGTTACACTGACTTCTTCTGCTGTCCTGCATTTCTCTTCGGCATTCCTTCTCAGCTTATGCAGGGCACAGTTGGAGGGTTTGCTGTGTTTGTCAGAAAAGAAGCTCCTTTCTTCTCTTCTGGTTTTCCAGCCATGTGATAAAGCCTCTACAGCTTTAGAGCCTTTAGAACAAGGAAAGAGTAACAAGTCCTCTGTTCACCTGCAGAGAGAGGAGTTGATGCGGTCATGTAAGACATGGAGAGCCAGAGAGACCAGCTGGAATGGAACCAAATTAAATGCATTTACTTTGCACTGTTCCATTAATGCCAAGTAATTACCACATACAGTGGGATTTGTTTTGTTTTGTTTCATTTTGGCACAAGAGAATTCTTTTCAAATGTGAGTGCGTTAGGCAGTCCGGGCTGCTGGGCTCTTAGGTAAATTATAACAAGCTTTCCCTATTCCCATATGTTCCTCTCCCTTCCCCCTGGCATTTGAAAAGCTGGCAATACAAAGATGGGAAATGCAAATGCAGCGAGGAAGTCTCTTTCCCAGTGGCAGTAATGCTGGTTCTGCCGCTCTGGTGCAAACTCTTGGCCTGAGTCCTATCCCCAGGATGCTGCCTCGGCACATTCAAAGTGGCCCAAAGATGGATATCAGAGAGATGCTCCAGTTAGTGGGAAATTTTCGCTGGGGCATATAATTCTCTTGTGGTTGAATGTGCAAGTACTGCCTGATCCCACTGACGCTGATCTCTGAAAGCAGTGCTGCCAAAATACAAAATCCGTGCTCATGCTGCCATGTAATTCCTAGGCTAACCATCCATACTGAGCACTAGAGACTGTCTTGAAAAAGGGATGGAGAAGGGTCAGCGAGACGCAAAACTGCTGTATCAAAACTGTTCTTGTATTTTGGGGGCTAGGCAGCCATAAATGTAACAATTCTCCTCTCTGCTCAGTGAAGTGATAATTTCTATACTGAAGAGCTGATAAGTTTTCTTGGTTTTATTTTGGTGAGTATCTGGAGGAAAGGAAAAGGAAAGAAGAAAAGAAAAAAAAAGAAAAAAAGAAAAGAGAAAAGAGAGAAAAAAGAGGGAAACGAAACACATTAAGGTCTTTTGCTACTCCAGTTTTACTTTCACACATACTATCTCAACCCCAAAAATCCCCAGATCCCAATTTAAGGCTTTCAAAGTGCTCCCTGGGAGCTGGGTCAGCACCTCTGCCTAAAGATCTCCATCAGACTGATCATTCATGGAGAAACACTGCAGCACAGTCAAGTGAAGCTTACTCCATGTTTGGAATGTGGATGGTGGTACCCCAGTTTTTCCTCTCTTTCTTGTAGTGACTCTCAAGAAAACCCATGATATATGTGCCAACTTATAGGAAATATATATATAAATATATATTTCCTATTTTTCCTATTTCCTCCCTTGATTCTCCCTAAAAACCCAGTCGTAAAGCTGTGTTGTGGATCCCAGCTGATGGGAAGACAGGATGACACAGGGAGAGGGAGACTCCATGATTGAATATTGTCCTGATTTTCAAAGATGTTCTCCCTTCCCTTTCACTGCCTCTCAGTGGTCTGGAAATGGGGCTGGTTCAAGATTCACATATGTTGTGCTGCAGCTGGGGCCCATGGCAGATCTGCCAAGGCTGGAAGCTTTCAGCCATGGAAAGGGAACATTTTTGCATTTCCTTTAGCTGCACCATGTTCGTGAAATAAGATATTTTGTTGTGAGTGTACTTCCAGGCTTGTGGACGTCCTGTGCTTAGGTTGTGCTCCATCTTGGTCATTCCTGCTCTCTAAATGAGCCACACAATTTGAGGATAAGCAAAGGATTCCATTTTTAGGCACAGAAGTCACATGTCAGCAGTACGCCTATAGACTGTATATATGAATCATACTATATCAAGCAGTGGAACAGACAGAGCACCCTCAACTTCTATACCATGTATGCGTTCCGCAGTCAGCCAGGAGCAATTGCCAAGATTGAAAGACAGCTGTAGTCACTGAAAAACTGCGCTGCAGAAGGACACTCAGTCAGCTTGAGCCGTGGGGAGATGTGTTGTTTCATAGCATCAAACAAGCAGCACTTGCTTTACAGGGGCTGTTACCTGCCCCTGAGCACCGGTCCTCAGACAGGGAAACTGCAGCACACCTCCCCAGCTGAATAAGGTCTTTCCATTAATGAAAGCAGTTGTAAGGTGAGAACTGTCCAGGATGTCTGCTGGAGGAAGGATGAAATCACACACTACTGTCTCATTAGCATCCAGGTTTCCTCACTTGCCTTAGAACTGTGGGCTCTTCACTCCATTTCACTGCTGGAGCTGGAGTATATTAAATTTTTGGCAGGTGTTGATTATCTTGCCTTTGTCTGGGACTGCTGTCCTTGATAATGACATTCAAGGGTTCTTTTCCTGGTCATTAACTGGTCTTTCACTGCCTTTGGAACCTTTCCTTGTCATTCATCTCCCGCATTTTTTGTCAACTAGTTATGACTATCTTGATGGTTATTATAGAGCTAATAAGTCTTCTGTCTCTGTTATCTCAAACCTTGAATTTCTATGAGAAATACAGATTTGATAAAGCACTTTTTGGATTTTCAGATGAAAATGTGCACAAATCTAAATCATTATTATCCACAGGCTTGTTTTCTCATTGTGAACAAGGCCATTTTAACACAGAGGGTTCATCATGTTTATGCAAGATTGGAGACTAAATTTTAAAAAGCGAGAGGGAACAAATCATTGATCTCAGTGAGGTGAATGACCAGTAACTGCTTTGAGTGTGTGCTGTTCTGTTGGGAGTCTCCTTTGGAAATAATTGTTACAGTCCCCAGGTATCCTATTACTGTGTGCTCTGGTTTTACATAGAATTTACCTGCATTATTTACAAGTTGTTTCTAATAGATCATTCCTCTTCAGATCAGAGGATCTAATTTCCAAGACCTTGTCATGCTGCTCATATTGTTCTGAGAGGGAAGAGACTGTTCACCTTTACATTTTTGTAGGGGTAGAATTACACTTGCATGCATGAGGAGTGTTGGAGTAATGTTTTTAAAAGTGAAGAGGAAATGGCACAAAGATAAGTCTGCCATAATTGATGTCACTTGGCTATTCTGACACGTGGTTCTTTTGCTGAGTTCAGTTTCTGGTCAGAGTAACTGCTTTTCGTTGTAAGTTTTTGCAAGTGGGTATTGTTTGCCTGAAACTCAGTGTTGTTGGATGTCCATTTCCCACAGATGTGTGTTCTGCCTGTCCACGGAAGCTGGCAGTCCTGCCTGTTTGGGTGCTGCTATTTAGACCTTTTTATTATCAGAGTAATTTTGCCTACTCATAAGCATAAACAAGAAAAAAGCTTTTTCTTTGGTCTGCCTGAAGTACTTCTCTCATCTCTGTGACTTTCCAAGAGCTGCAAATAAAAAGGAAAAAAAAAGCAAATTCATCACAAATTTTGTGCATGATCTTTGTCTTTGGATATAAAATCCAGTGAATGTTATAGTTGTACAGAATCATTTGAGTACTTAGAAGCAGACCATGGGTGCGCAGTGGTTTTGGCTGTGAGCTGCGGAAATTAAAAAATTTGTCAGTATATGATTTGGAGCAGGAGTTGCCATCATGAAGGTCGTGGCTGCCTGGTTCTTGCGGTGTTGACAAATAATAAGAGAATCAAGCTTTCATGGAAAAGAGGGAATCCTCTCTGACACCCTCAGTTAAAAGCACTGCTGAGTTGAAGGGATTTCTCCATCAGAGCTAATTACTCAAAATTATTTCAAAGTCTTATGCCTGTGTAAACAACTCCTAATAGGCACTTTTTTGCACTTACATCAAGAAGGTTTTTTCCTCTGGATATCACTCATTTTGTTTCCTGTTGTTGACAGAATATACTGATGGTGTTGCCTCCTACCTTAAGGAGCTGTCATACGATAGAATATACCAGCCCTAAATCCAGGCTGACATTCTCCTGCTTCTATTTCCCTCAGTGTCTCCCTCATGTTGTGTTGGTATCACTGGAAGTCGAAGATGTTCCTTTCCTGTCAGGACACTGCAGGCCTTGCATTCATCAGGAGTGGGCATCTGGGATATGGTCTAGAATACTGCAAGGATTGGATCTTGGATATGTGTGTTCTCCTGCCTGGGACAGGAAAACAAATTAAATTAATTAAAGTAAAACAGGTTGGATGGTATTCTGGATAAGGAACAAGTTTTAGAGTGGGAAGGCTATTATGGATAATTTGATTTACATTTTGACTCTTTCTTTACAGCCACAGGGACTTAAAACCAGAAAACCTACTGCTGGATGAAAAGAACAACATTCGGATAGCAGACTTCGGGATGGCATCACTGCAGGTTGGGGACAGCTTGTTAGAAACCAGTTGTGGGTGAGTGTCTCAAAGCATATTACAAAAATGAAGGACAGATTCCACACATAGAAGTTGTCTATAGTAAGGGTTTCAGAAAAGACCTGCAGACCTACACACCGCACTGGTGTTTCCCAGCAAGACAATAAATTTGTATGATGCATGTAGCGTAGAAGAAGGCTAAAAGAAGGGGATTAAGTGCTTTACAGTGAAAAGCACACCACTGCAGGTGTCACATACAAATATAAAAATCAAGGCTTTCAGGTTTGGATTCATCTGCATATGCTCGTGTGTTTGCATTCACTGGCCATACAACTTTTGGGAACTGAAAGCAGTGGTTGACTGTTTTAAGAAGAGGCTTTGAAAAAATATTAAGGAGTGGAAAACTGTTCTTAAATGGAATTTGCATGTCCTGTGTAGGCTTTCTGCTTGCATGCAGCTGTTTGTGTTCATACTCAGTACTGCTTCTGTCAGGTCCCATGCAGGAGTGACAGGAGGGAGCAGGGTCCTTTGCAATGACAGGCAGGGCATGAATGTAGGTACAAAGGAGTCTGTCCGGAGGAATATTGAAGGGGCAGTCTAAAGACATTTCCATGGGAATTCAGTTGCCTTTGGGCACCACTGGACCATGCTCCCTGATTCCCAGTGCCATGGTGACAGTGCAGGAGCTGTGGCACTGAGCTTTAACAAGGGTAGCAGCTGCATAGAGCTGCTGCAGCCTGGCACCACTACACCCACCAGCTTTTAGCTGTGTGTTAATTTGTTTTAACAGCAAGCACAGAAACCAGACGGCACCAGAAGATTTCCACTTCCTCCCATGCAGACTGACTTTTCTTGGGTAGTGTGAGTTTGATGACTTCAGCCCAGGCCCATCCTCAGCTGGTTATAGTTCATGGGGTTTTTTGCGTCTTCTCTGGGCCAAGACAGTTTAGGGTAGACATGGAGCCATCGTGGTTCCCTCTAAAGCTAAGCCACTGCCTCTCATGTTCTCTTTTCCACGACATGAATAATGGATAGCAAAAGTATTTGAAGTTAGGATATGATAGAATGCTGGTTGGTGAGCAAACTGAGACACACAGATTTTCTCCTGTCCATGTCAAATCATGATCTGAGGTCTTAGCAGCACAGATGAAAAGCAAGGAGCTGTGATGCCAAGGTAAATTACAAGGGCCTGCACTTGGGTAGGGAGACAGTATCATCAAAACAGACTGAGGGATGAAAGGATTCAGAGCAGTGCTGCTGAGAAGGGCTTGGAGGTGCTAGTAGATGAAAGGCTGCATGTGACCCAGCAATATGCACTTGTAGCCCAGAAAGCGAAATGTGTCCTGGGCTGTGTCCAAGGCAGCATGGTCAGCAGGGAAGGGAGAGGGAGAGGATGCTGCCCCTCTGCTCTGGTCTGCTCTGCTCTAGTGAGACATGCACTGCATCTAGCTTTAGGGGATCCATAGCATAAGAAGGATATGAACCTGTTAGAGTGGGCCCAGAAGAAGCCATGAAGGTGGTTGGAGTGCTGTAATATCCTCCCCCATGAGGACAGACTGAGAGTTGTGATTATTTGGTCTGGAGAGAAGAGGCTCCAGGAGACCTTATTGCAAACTTTCAGTACTGAAAGGAGGACTATAAAAACGATCAGGACAGACTTTTTAGCAGAACCTGTTGTGATAGGACAAGGCATAACTGTTTTAAACTATAAAAGGGTCAGTGTGAATTACATACAAGGATTTTTTTTTACATTGAGAGTGGTAAAATACTGAACAGGTTTTCCAGAGAGATTCCCCATCCCTGGAAACATTCAAGGTCTGGTTGGGTGGGGCTCTGAGAAACTTGATCTCATTGAATATATCCCTGCTCATTGCAGGGGCATTGGACTAGTTAAGTTTTAAAGTTCGCTTCCAGTCCAAACCGTCCTATGATTCTGCACATCTGTTGCTTGCAGCTTCTTTCAAACTTTCCCTCTAGATCAGAAAATGCAGTCCTCCCTGCAGTTGCCACAAAGCCTCTATACCCTCTAGAGAAAATTGTTCCCCTTCTTTCCATGAGAAAAAAAAAAAAAAAAGGAAGTATAAAAACCAATCCAGCCTCAATTGCCTTGTAGGATTTTTCAAACTCCTCAGGAACCTCTCAGTAGGGTTCCTGTTCTTGTTAGCACCGAGCTCTGTTTTCCAGATCTGGAGTCTCAAAGGGAGGCTTCCTTCCCATAAGCTGTGCTGGAATTCAAACCTTCATGCTTCAAGCAGATCCAGCCCCCACATTGTGGCCTTAAAATGCACTAATAAAGAAATCAATGGAACGGAAGAGATGTGCCTGTAATAAACAGAACACAGCAGCAACGCTATGATCTCCTGCCTTGCAGATGCATTTTAAGTGTGTTGCCAATCACTAGGCCTCCATGTGAGCTATTACACCACTTCATTAATTCTCCTGGCATGCAGCCCAGCATGGCTGATACTGGTGTCTTGTGATCTCTCTGGTTTGGGGGTGAAGGAAGGAAGGAAGGAATATGTAACAATATGCCACACTCTTCACAGGGAAAGGTAATCCAGTTATGACTCCGTTTCCCCTGGAGCACACGTGGTAACCGACCTCAGAGCTTTCAAGGCAGCAATTTTACCTACCCATGTAGTTGGTACTTTCAGCCAGCATGAAAATGCACAAAACAGAATGAATCATGGCTGAGATACTGAGCTTTAATGAGATGCTCCTCCGTGCACCCATAAGTTAATTTTGAGAATGGCTTTATCTGTACTGTGAACACTGATAATGAGATGAAACGGTAACATTTCCATTGGCAGTCATGCAGGGAGTCTCCAGGTATTTCTGTCAGTCTGAGTGGGAGGCTCAGATGGGGTTGAGCTGTGTAATACAGCTAACTTTGTCAGTTCAGCAAAGCAGGAGACTGCAGTCAAAAATTTTTTCAAGTGAACTGCTAAGTTTAGTCCAAAGTTTGGGTAGTTGTTAGGTCACCACAGAGTCTTGACAGGCCTCATGAAGAGTAGCCTCGTGTAGCCTGAGCTATGATGTAATTGCATACCTCACAGTCACTGTTTTCTGGGAGATACTCCTTAGGCCTGCAGGGTTTTCTGTAGCACTGATAGCACTGACAGACTACCTGGAGGACACAATAAAAGTTCAGTCCAGATGTGTTTGTGTAGGAGAAAGCAATGATGGACTTGCTGTTTCACTGACATAATTTGTCATTGACAGACTGCAGCATGATTGTAATGAATCCCCGTTATAGGAATGTGTGTTGTGTGAATCCTGAATATGTGCAGTGCAGAGGAATAAGCTGTAGTTTTTTTAGTGTTTTTAGACCCTTAAGGGGAAAAGAAGCTCTGTGTAAGCTCTGCAGGACTAATTCTGCTTATGGCAGAAATTGCAAACAAGGCAGTCTTATGGAGAGATGGTCTGTGAAATGCCAAAATACACAGTGAATCTCTTCATTCCTTCAGAAGCAGGAAGGGTCTGTCAGCTCACAGCAGACAAGGAGGGGAGAGAAAGATGTGATAGGTTGCTGCTTCTATTATTTTAGATCTCTGCAGCTCTTCTTACCTTTCCAGGCAGTGGCATGCAGAGATACTCCCTAGCTCTTTCACAGTGATTCTTCCTGGCGTGCTGCCTTGCAGTGTTTCAGAATGGGAGAGGTTGTCCAATCCATTCTGAATTGTCACAAGGCAAGAAGAGTGAGTGCCTTTTGGTTAAACCTCAGGTCTGAGACCCAGGTTATCTGAGTTTGATTTCTGTTTCTGCTGAAGGCATTCATGGTGGTCTAGGACAAGATGCATTGCCCTTCTCTGCTTCAGTTCTCCATCTTAGCAATTGGTGTATTAGCAGACTTGTGGTGAGCAGATAATTCAGAGGGCAGATACACCTCAGTGTCCAAGCACCCTTCCTGATTTTAATTACATGACATGATACTGTACATAGTCTTTCTCCCTTATAATAAATGTGTACATATATCTAAAGCATATGCAAGTTTTCCAGTCATTGTTGTGGTTGCAAATTTAAACTCTTGAATTTGGAAATTCCAGAATTAGTACTTTTTACTAGCATCTCATCAAGAGCTTCCATTTCCAGCACTCCATTCCTGTCTCCTTCCTGATTTTCACCACAGTCTAGTGGACTTCTCCATTAATTTCTGCTCCATGTTTGGCCTCAAATCCCCAATTGTTTTCTCTTTTTTACTAGGTTCCAGCTCTAGTTTCCATTACCTGGTTATGTGAGTCAGTTGCTGTCAGTCCTAGATCTACTTCATTAGTTTTGCGCTCTGTTTTAAAGTTCGGCACCATGTGGTAACCCCACCCATAGCAGCTCAGCTTTTCAGATAAAAAAAAATTACTCTGAAGTGTTACCAATGCAGGTAGGATTTTGATCCTAATGCTCTAGAGAGTTTCTGCTAGTAAATGCAATATTTCTATGATATAATTTCTTGAGGATGCAAATAAATACTCAGGTTTTCCCTTTGTAGTGAAGGATACTAGAAATTTTTCTTTCTCTTTTTTTAATATGAAAAACTATTTACTTAAGATTAGACTTAGATATGTGGAAATGCTTCAGCTCATACACAGCATGCATGCATACAGAAACATGAAACCAGTCTGAGACACAAAAAGCAAAGAAATTGTTGTTAAATTGATTGTAAGTTACAAGGAGCTTAAAATGAGGATTATAAAGGGAAATACCAGATAACTTTAATAATTGGTACCAGCATCACCTATAATACATCACAAGGTATGTTAAAAGAGCTTGAATTCTGCAAAATCAATCCCTAAGTATTTAAGATGTGCTTTTTTTCAGATTGGCAGTGTAACATTTACACAGCCTGTGCACATTAGGATATGCCCATTAAGTATGAGCATGTACAGGTTTTTTTCAACAAATCTTTGCCTCATTTGATGATTGGATGGTGTGTTTTTGTGAGTAAACAGCTATTTCGTGTTTGGGTTTTTTTCATCATTCATTTTATGGATCCATTTATAACTTCTGCTCACTGCATTCAAGCCTTGCTCTGAATGCTGGTAGGATTTTATCACTGTGTATTAGGTTTGCGAATATTAATTATGCTGTTTCCATATTATGTTTGCCACATTGATCTGGTTATCTCCATTTTTATGAGGACACAGGAGTTTGCAAAAATGAAACTCAAAATTGTCAACCAGTTTTGAGTGCACAGTTGGATGCTCTTGGGGTCAAATGCCTCAGGGTACTTGGTGCTTGATAGCAGTTCTTTACTGGGAGAGCACAGTGCCTACCAACTGCAACTGCTGCTCCACATGCTTAAAAATGCCGGAAATCAAACTTGAATGTGTAGCACTGTGATTCTGAAAACTGGGGGACGTGCAGCTCATAATTACCTGTGAGCATCTCAGTTTAAGGCGCCTGTTCATTTTCTTTCGCAGAAGGATCCTCTGGCAGGGACAGAGAGTTTGATTCTCCCATGTGTCAGTCAGCTGCATGCTTGCAAGCTTGTCATTGTTGACACTGAAGTTCCCTCACATTGCTGCAGATTTCCCAGCTTCAGACACAGGTAGAAAAGAGGCATTGGGCACAGCAACACATCCACCTGACTTACCTGCAGAGAACAGCATGTTTTCAACCTTTCAACCTTTTCAACATTTTTTTTACCTGTTTTTAACGTTTGGATGCCTAATTTGGCAATCTTTATGCCCTTCTAATACAAGGGTCTGGTCATTTTTTTTAATTAAAACATCTTAAAGGTTGCATGATTTAAAAATTTGCACTGATAATTAATGGACTGATTTGCAGATTCCCCAAAAATGTAATTGCACCCTAGGAGTTGTAAGATGGCTGAGGGCTAGATGCTGAGTTTTCTCATCCAAAAGTAAATGGCTGAGTTGAAGCTTTAATGGCAATATAGCACTCAGCCTTGACTACACCTACTACCTTAATTACAGCCTTACTGCAGCTCCTGGCTTCACTGCAGCCTTAACTACCCACTGCTGCTGGAGCCTTTTGTTAGTGTCTCCCTGCCTGTCTTTTCTCTGTGATCTGTGGCTGTCACTTTCTCTACTCAGAATGCCAGTGTCCTTCTCCTGAATTCCCTTTATCTGTTTTGCTGCTTCTCTGGTCTTCCCCTTCATCTCAGCCCTTTGCTACCCAGCATGGGGGGAAAGCAGAGGCAGACTTCTGCTGTAGTGGGTAACTCCTGTCTCTGAAAGCCAGCTTGGAGACACTGAGTAAGAGAGGGGAAAGAAGGACTCTAGAATTGAGCAATAGCAAAAACAGCCAGATATGTGAAGATTTCTCTGCAGCTGCACAACATCCTATATCAAGATAACTTAATGCGTAATAAAAACAGAGGAAAGGAGACTTCTTGTTCCTCCCTCTCTGCAGAAACTGCCTCTGTGAGGCCTTTTCTTCTTCCCCAAATAGTACCATCTTAAGGCATGGGACCAAAGGACTGAGGCATGGGCACTCATCATTACTGGGACTTGGGAACCCATCAGGCAGTGTAAAACGTGATTTGTCACACTGTGGGTGGGGTAAGATCACACAGCTTTTCCTGCCCTTCTTGATCAACCAACCACTACTCTGGCGAAGCAGTTACTGTGTGTTCGCAGATAGACCATATGTGCCCAGTGGATTTGTGTGTGCGCAGTGCACAGGGTCTCTGTTTCCTGTGTAAAAAACCCTGTAATCCACAGGAACATCACATCTGCACTGAAGATATGGCCCTGGTTGTCTCAGAACTACTGCAGCTGCACAATGTCTTGATGTGCACAGATCAAGAACTTCTTTTCTAGTTTCTCAGATGAAATTCAGAAAAGATACATCAAGAGTATATACATTTCTTTCTGAATGCCTGACTTAACTGTCAGAGCTGTCCTGGATTTCACCACTGCTCTCTTGTCGTATTTCCTCTGGTTTAAATCTCACGTAAATGCTCTAAGGTTCCATCAGATCCTTAAGATTATTGTGTCCTACAGTCACAGCTGTGAATGACCATTCAGAGAGCCCTTCCTGCCCTGGGCAGACTAGCCTTGGAAAATTCACCTCACCGTGGAAATAAACACTGCCAACATCGCTGGTTTTTGCAGCAGTACCCGCAGGCAGCAACTGTTTCTTGATCTTGCTGAGTGATATATTTATTTGTTATCAAGGGCAGACTGGGGCTTTTGCTGCACAGAGATGTAGCAGAATGATGAGGAGGTGGCCTAGGGGAAGAGACAGGGAATGTTGCTCTTGACACATCTATATTGAATAATTAGTGATAAGAGCCAAAGAAATATTCATGACTCCGTAGAAAGATAAACAGATTTTTGATTAAAACTGAGTTTTGTCTTTACAGCAGTTGCAGTTGCTCTGTGATTGGTAGCATGGAAATGAGATTTTTATGGATTCTGGCTGACTGGAGGATCCCTCTTAAAGCTGTTAGCCAAGATAATGCTGCAGATATCTAGCTAGTGTATGCTGGCAAGAATTCAGAATGGCAGTGCCAGAAACCTGTGCTCTTTGGGCAGTTGCAATGCAGCTGTTGAATGATTGAATCAATCCAACTTGTTCAAAGGATTTATTATAACATTTTCTCCACCCAGTCACTTAAGACTTATGCAGAATTTCAGTGGTGCCTTTTAAGATCTATGGCGCATTGCACTGCAGTTCAGCAGACTCAGGAAGTAAAACACTTTAAGGGGATTTGCCAGTGGGACACATAAATACCCATGTACCTACCTTGAGTTCTTCACAACACTCATATTCTTCTTTTCAAGGATGTTAGCACAGGAAGCTTGCAAGGTGATTGCACTGCTCAGCACCCACAATTAAGAGTTCTGAAATCCTTTTGGAGTCATAATATACAAATAAAATTTCAGGAATGCTGCAAATTGAGATATTAACTCTTCCAGTGCACCCCAGTGCCATTGCCATCCAAAAAGGGTTGTACTGAAGGATATTGCTGAACTGTACAGGGTACCATGTGGGGTTTGAGAGGTCTGGCTAAAGTTTCTAGGTCAGCCACAGGCACCACCTGTACTAGCCATTTAATGTAATGTGTGTGTTCATGACTCACACAGAGTGGCAGCTGTACCTTGCAGAACCTAAAATACATACAAGAGTGAGAAACTCAAACATGCTAAGTGGTGGGAGCTCAACACTTACCTGGAATGTGTCTGCACTCCTTTTACCTCCCATACATTTTCCAAGAAACCTAATGTGACTCAGTTGTACAGAACATGTTAGAACTGGCCTTTCTGTTCTGAGGTGAGTAAGCTGAGCAAATGTCCTTGATTTATGTAAATCCTGTACTCTTTTTGCTACCATGCAGTTTTTTTCCAAATTCCAGCTGCATTACTGTGTTCCCTACAGTTCCCACATTGCCCTCCTTCGGTGTTCTGTGTAAGCAGTCCAACACTAGTGAGAGTTGTACTTGTCAGGCCTGGGCTGCAGTCCCAGTTCTGGTGCTGCTGCTTACTTGTGCTTTATGTGTGCCTTAGGGATGGCCTGTACACACTACACCACTGTTAGATACGAGAAGAAGACAACATCACTAGTCAAGCATTCTCTCAAGAATAATTTGTCTTCTAAAAGCTTACAAAATCATGTGTAAATCCAGTGTTGTAACTTTTTGTGGTTTAGACTTTGGGCTTTTGGAAAGAATAGGTGTAGTGCAGCTCTTGGTTGGCTATAAAGAAGCAAATTCACAGGAAACAATATATTTTTGAGGTTTGGAAACGTACATAACATTAAGCAATTCAGTGTCTCACTCTGGCCTCACTTTGTCTCTTGTGTTGTGAAAGCTGTGGTGGCATTGCTCTTGCTTTCGTCAGAAGAGTAGACTCGTGGTGAGGTTCTGGCCACCCTTTTCGAACAGGCCAGCTGCAGCTTTTAAAAATGTTAAGTAACCTTGTCCATGTTTCTATGGCTGTCAGTGATAGAGCTACACAGAGAGCCTGGGTAGTCTGTCCTACCCACTAGACACAAGACCATTCTTTGTGGTTCTCCAATGAGCAACTCTAGCCAGCTCTCTGAGGGAGGCTCTGGGATTCATTGTCTGCTTTGACTCTTGGACCAAGGTTTTTAAAATGTAGTGTAAACTAAGGCACTACTGAGCAGACAGGCTGGTTAGAATGCCTGTGAATAGCCCGTCTCTTAAATGGGCCAAGGGTAGGTGTTATATTAAATATTGGATTAAGCTGCTGAATTCCACTTTTCCTGAAATTTGTGAGGGGTCAATTGCATTTCTTTCTCCACATGGAAGCTTTGCTGTCAAGGTAGATGCACTCCCAAGTGTACCCTGAGTTTATTGTCGTGCTCTGCCAAAAGCTGTGATACCAGATCAGGGCATTCCACGCCCATGGGATGATATTTTGCCATGAGATAAGTGTAGTGTGTATGGAAATTCAATTAATGGGCTGTCTCACTGGGCATTAATATAGCATCCTAGCACAAAGCTAACCTCGCTGTGCTTCTGGTTTGCTCATTACTTTGCGAGACAGGTATTGCCCAGCCATGATTGCATTTGTCACAAGAAACACATGCACAAATGAAGACAGGCTCAGGGACTGCTGGGAGGTGTCAGTATAAACAATAGCATGATTTGCACACGGGTTTCACACAGTTTGCATCCCTTTTACTTGTCAAGTTACTTTAATGAAGGCTATAAAATAAATAGCCATGGCTATAATCTTTAGGAATTAAAATTATTACCTGGCAAGTTGAAGTAATTAACTCTTCTCAGCCAGGAATCAAACAAGAGATATATGGGTAGAAGGATGTGAAAAGAATATATTAACTCACCAGGTAATAATGCTACTGTCCACCCTTTTTTGGTTTTTTAAAGCAAAAAAAAAGACATGTTGCAATCATGTATTGGCAGCTTTTGTGACCACTGGTGTAAATGAGAGTCTTCTTAGCAGAAGTGATACCAGACATGGCTTGGGGATGCATCTGTCTTTCCTCCTGTAAAAGGCTTTGCAGTGTGGGCCTTCCTTTTAATTAGGTACAAGGCCAAGTTAGAGGGTGGGATTAGAGAGCTGGAATTCTGTACTCACAAAGTATTCCTCATCTTCCCTCCATTCCTCGCTTTGAAGAAATTCATAGCAGGGCCATAGAGTTTTAAATTAGCCACTTCTTGAGTGTTCTTGTTGACGTAGGGAAAAATGTGCTGGTTTGCCCACTTGTATTCTGTATAAGCAAGTCTGTCATCATTCTGCTAAACAAAATGGAAATGCACATAACCGTAAATACCAGGCTGTTACATGCTCATTTAACTGTATTTTGTCTTTCAGATCACCACATTATGCTTGTCCTGAAGTCATCCGGGTGAGTTAGTTAATATTAGTGTACATAAATACATTTTTGAAGTGCCCTTCATTGCAGGTATGCAGATAGATCCTCTGTAGAAGAAACTTGCCCAAGGCAGAGGGAAAAAAAAGGACACAAGGAACCTAAATAGAGTTTTGTTTGTTTGGCTCAGCCCTGAATGAAGCCACATTGGGAAATTATTGTGTGTTATTCTCACAGTACCCTTTGCACCATGTGATCAGACAGAAGTACAGAAGCCTGGCTTAATTTGATCTTTTGACCCAAGGGACATAGTCCCCTCGGCTTTCCTGTCTGATGTAGCTGTCATCTCAGTAGAAGAGCTAGGGTTGACTGTCAGTAATATTGGTTTCCACTAAAAAATATTCTTCCCTTCTGCTTTCCCTTTTTCCTCTGAAAATATCCAAGATTTCAGTGCCCAAGATTGCCCTCTTTCAAAGCATGCCTCTACTGTAAAGTCAAACAGGAAGCACACAGGAGAGACTGTCCAGACAACACCCTGAGCTTGCAAATAACATGGCTGGTGACAAGCTCCCTAAAGAACCAGGGAAGAGAAACACACCTTCTTGGTGTCCTTAATGCACCTATTACTCTGTTTAAATGCCAGAGCTGATAATTTGTGAGTTGTCAACTATTCCTGCCCTGCTCCCACTTCTGAGCCTTTTCTCACAGATCCCAAAAAAGACTGCAAGCTGATGCTCACAAAAATTGAATTAGTCAGCTGTATAGTAGAATCCTTCTAGCTGGGAAGGCTACCTTGGGAAGCAGGTAGCTGAATTGAAACGTGGGGTTTCCCATTCTCCCCTCTCTCACTCTTCAAGGATAATTAATTCATTTGCTAGCGATCGGTCTTTTGAACCTCTGTGTCGTTGCTGCGCAGGGAGAAAAATATGATGGAAGGAAAGCAGACGTCTGGAGCTGCGGAGTCATTTTGTTTGCGTTGCTAGTGGTGAGTCATCTTCCTTGCACTAGCCTTTAAAAAGAAAAGAAAGATCTGAAAGTGCTGCTGTATTTAATGGCAATTCTATCGACATCATGTACAGATGGTTTTTTTTAGTCCTCTATTTTTGTATCTCTCAGTGGCATCCTTTCCTCTTATTTCTACATCAGCCCCAAAGGAAAAGCATGAGGAATATTTCACTGCTTCTTTGAAACGCCGTTGCCCTGCACAGTAGAGTATAGACAGGCATCAAAAACTTGTCTCCATAAATGCTCTTTGCTGTGTTGTGATGTTGGACCACGTTTTCTGATGGGCAAGGATGTGTAGGGTTGCAGCTCCAGGATACAGAGAGCATCAAACAAGTTGTCCTTCACAGGATAAAAATATGGCTGGATTTGGGATGTGTTTGCTTTTTTCTACTGTATGTATATATGTGCTTTAGCAGGTATATGCATACATTAACTGCAGTATTTTTTCAAGAGAAGACTTGAGAACCTCATTCTTTGTTTCATGTAGGCAGTGAGCTACATTTTAATTTGGTACACATGGGAATATAAAACTGAGCCAGTAGTACAAAGTTTAAATTAGTTTCCATCTGGCTCAGTAATACTTTAAGTGTTCAAAATGTGGTGTCTTCTAACTGATCCTTCTTTTGATCAGAGTTTCAATTCTCTGTGGAATTTATTCCAAAATGGAGTTCTATTATAACACTCCTAAACATCCAACAACTGGATGTCCAGCTGAAGGCAGATAGGCTTGTATTTGTTAACAATTTCCATAGTATAGTGTAGGAAAATGCAGTTTATATTAATGTAAGCATATACCACGTGCAGGTAAAATACTCTATATCAATATAGGTTTTATGTGCATGTTAAGTGCTTTATATCTGTAATAGTTCAGCTGATCATCTATAATTACAAAAGTAAGAAGCCTGAAGTAAAATTTTGATATTCTTGTACATTTATCAGTAAACCTAATTACTTCACTTAAATGTTTTATTTTGAAAAAAACACTTGTGCTGTGTAAAACAAGATAAATTCTGCATATTATTTTGTTTAAAATACTTTAAAATTTTAGAGGATTTTTGTATCAAAAGATATGGTGGTTCTTTTTTAATGGTGCAAATCAAAATATCTTGAAGTAATCTTTAATTCCCCTTTACCAATCTTGCTCCTTTTTTTTTAGTCATTCCAATTCACTGACATTTTTGAAGTTTTAAATTTTTTATCTTGATGTTGCTCTGGAAAAATTTTAACTGTCACACTAGATCACACCTAGTGATCTCTTACTGAACAGTTACTTCCATAGCTGATAAAACAGAAGTGTATAATGAGCTCTTAATATAACTTCTTGAATTTGTACGAATGGAAGAGAGAATGTGTCAAGATGGTTAGGATTTGTAGGAGCAGGCTTTTCATTTTCAGGGGGATTCTCTGTCAAGCTTTGGTGTCTGTTGCTGCATCTTCATGTGTTTCTACATACACACATGAGCCTGAAAGATGATTGAAATAAGTCTATTATTGATTGAGACTGCAAAGCTTGCCAGTTAATTATGTCAGGACAAACCCTGCAAAAACTATCAAGATATGATAGCAGATGGTGCTAATAAAAAAGACGTAGTTGTTACTTTCAGGAAAAATGCCACACAGTTTCCTTTCTGACTTCATCAGGGCTTAAACTGTGTTAGCCAAAGTACTGAACTATCAGAATTGATTTTCCTTTAAGTCTGGAATGGATAGGGAAAATGCAGGTAACTCAGGAGGCTGGTTACAGAAGGCAGGGAGAGGCTTTGCCTTCAAGGCCACTTGGATGAGCTAACACCAGTAAGCAGTGCCCAGTCGTGGCTGCCATCAGGTGGCTTCCTGAGGCTGCTGTAAATGGAGCTGTTGTTCTCCCTAAACCATAGACACAGGATTGCTTATACAGATGCACTACTTGCTGTAGTAAGAGCAGTGCCAGAGCTGACAACTTAAAGCTTCATTATCACAGCAGCTGACAGCTTGCAGCTTCCCACAAACCATCCTGGAAATCAAGGAACCTTGGCACCTACTAGAATTAGGCAGTGAAAGAAGGAAGTGAGAATATCTAGGAAGGTGCAGACTTGCTATAAAAGGGTATCAGCTTCAGTCAGTAGTTGCCCTAAAGATTTCAACTTCTCTTTTTCATTTTTGTCCTTCCAGCAAGGATAGGTCTTTTACTGCTTTTTGTGGCAAGCTGATGATCTATTCAAAATGTAGTTTCAGCTAAAAAAACTTCAAGCCATTCATGTAAGTGAGGTACAGTAGGGAAGCAATAGGAACTGATGACCTGACCACAGCATGGGAACTGGATGGAGTATATTAAACAGGTAGAATGTCTGCTGCTTCCAAAGGCTAATGTTGGTCGGGGTTTCTTTCAGCTGTGTCATTTCAATGCTCTATCAGAAAGAACATGTTCTTTACTGAAAGTCTCTCAAAAGCTGTTCACCTCCTTTTCAATGTCTGCAATAAATGTGTCTCAGGAAGGTTAAAAATAAGGAGACGATAAACATTGCTGCTGTGAAAGTATGCCCAGGAGAAATACCAGCAGATCAAAAGCTTGAGCTGAATTTAAGTGAATCCTTGCATCTTCCGTGAATTTGCCTGGAAAGGCAATGTCATATTTTGCATTTTACTTTATACTGGTAGTCATTTTCTAATTAAAGGTCTAATAAAAAAAACAATGTCATCAGTTTTGTTTCCTATGTTAAGAGGAAATATAGCAGCACTAAGAAATTATTTCTTTTCAATGGATAAAAAGGGTTTTTTTCACTCATTACAATAATTCATTATGAGCGGACTTCATCTTTTCGATTCTCTCATCGTGTTTATCCTGGCTTTTCTCCTTTGGTCCTCTCCAATTCTCTCCCATTGACTGCTCTGTCCCATCTCTGCAGGGTGCCCTGCCTTTTGATGACGACAACTTGCGGCAACTGCTGGAGAAGGTGAAGCGTGGAGTGTTCCACATGCCCCATTTTATCCCCCCCGACTGTCAGAACCTTTTGCGGGGGATGATTGAAGTGGATGCCTCGAAACGTCTCACGGTAAGGAGGCATCGTGAGCACGGCTTCATTTCTCGCCTTGTTGCAGGAATGGTTGAGCAGCTAAGATACCTTGGTGATTCAGTGGCATTCCGGTGTGTTTCCTCCTGAGCAAAGAAGAAGAGGAGTTGGTGGAGTCTTTGGGAAAAAGTTCGTTACCCTCTCTTTTCAGTCATGAGGAGAGTTTTTTTGTGTTTTGTCTGTAGCCTCATGATTACCTTTCATATGTAACACTGGGCATTAGGAAGGAATTCCTCATAGCTCATCACAGAACTCCTGGCCCATTCACACCTTTTGGAATCCACCTGAGTTGTCTGAGTCTTCTGTCTGATACAGCAGTTTGCTGGGGGCATGATGTAGGTGTTTGTAGGTCACAGGTGTTAGGACTGGTATTTGAAGCTTTGCCATTAAACAGTGTGATTTTCTTACATTTCTGACAGAAGTGCTGGCTTCTCACTTCATGCCATATAAGCTGCATTGTATACTATCCTGCATTTGCTCTGCATTATCCTCTAGCAGCCTTCAGAGCCATTGTCTGCCAGTGTGCTCTTTCATCCTGTGCTCTGTGGTCCTGAGCACTGCTAGTCCCACAGTGTTGAGCTGGCATTCAGCACTGAGTCTGCATCTAGGATACATCCCATCACTGCAGCAGAGACCCTGCAAGGGTGATTGTATGGTGTGGTGATTGTATCCTTCACTAACACTGTGTTAATGTTTTAGGGAATTAAAAAACATTAGCAATTAAAATAATTTTGGAAAGTAAGATTGCCTGCTTGTCAGTGGAGGCGTGTGCCTTTATGGGTACATTGCCCTTGTAAATCCTATTGTCAGGCCATGGTGATGATTTTATACAGATTTACTAAGCTCACAGATTCTGAGTGGGAGTATGTATAAAGAAATCTAAATTTAAAACTCCTCCTGGTTCTTCAGTCTGCTAAAATATTTATGAATAAACTCTCAGATTACTGGTTGCCCTCTCTGCTGAAATTGGTAACAACAGCATCAGTCTGTGCCAGCTGTGACAGTGTTTTTGGGATGCAGACACCTCTTTGCTAAGTTAACTGAAACTCCCTACATGGCTCTTTACAATATTACCTGACAGCTGGGTTTTTCTTTCATTCATTACCAGTCCAGGTCATGTTGTATTTGGTGGCAAAGGGGAAAAGTTCTTGGTGTTATTTCTAGTGTCCCTACTTTTGCAAACCCAGTAGTCATCACATTTTGCTGTACATAAATAGCACTGATTGGAAAAAATATTCGGTGCATTAAAAGACCTTTTAAAAAGAGATTTTTAAAGAAAGAAATAACATTTTCACAAGTATATTTATGGAAAGAACACTGCAGAGGTTAGGGCAATATCCTGAGACATGAGACAAATGTTCTTCATGTCCAAGAAAGTCACCAATTCCCTCTCAAGCTTAGCTTTCTTTCTGTGATGTAAACATACCAGTTTCTCTGTTGTTTTGGGGCGGGGTTCTCAAATATATTTGTGCTGATGGTCTAAATATGTTAGAGAGCAGATCATCAAGTGTTAGATCCTTCTTCAGATTGTTCTGAGAAGTTTTTCCATAGGGCAGAGACAGGCCCTAAATGTTTTGAGTTGTGCAGTCCAGCTGGGAGTGTACATGTACAGGAGAGAAAGCAGTTGAGGTAATTCAAGGTCTCAGAGTGACACCCATCCCCCTCCCTTTCTCGTCCAAAATTAACCTCTTACTTCCTTAGGGAGGTAAGAAAACCGCAGATCAGGTAGTTATTGGCAAGCACTAACCTTTGAATTATGAATAAGAATTTGAAATAATACATATTAAAGAGCTGAGAGGAAAAAAGGATTGCTCTTTGTTATTAGCTGCAGTCTTATTTTCATTATTTGAGGGTCTCTGGGTCTGCTGTCCCTGCTGCTGTCACACTCCTGTGCTGTTAGTGAGCTGCTTGCTTTGATTGCCAGGCAGAAGGGAGCTCTTTGTTTACTGCACAGGAGCTGGGAATATAGAGTTCATTCTGAGGAGAAAGCTGAATTCTATTTTAGCTGTGTCCTGTGAAAAAGGGTATAAATACGGGTTTATTTGGAAGCCTCTTTTCCTAGAAAATATCTCACTTGAATCAATTTGATATTTTTACAAAGATGCAAGCAAAATTGCAGCTTGGGTACAATAAGTACAGGCGTAACTGTTACCATTATTGATCATTTGCTCAATACCTCACTAGTGAATTCAGCAGAAAAATATAGTGAAATGTAAGGTCACCAGGATTTTTTTCTTTCATTTTTCAGTTCCCCTCTCTTCTTTGTTCCTTGTTTTTTGATTTGTATCTCTTTTCCTTTTCATCCAACTGCATTTCCCTCCCTGCAGTAATTGCCATTTCACAGCACACCCACACCTTCCCCAGTCCATCTGTTAAAATGATCAACAAAAACAGAACCAGCATTCATGTTTAACTGTCATCGTTCACTTCAGTTTTGGAGCTTGAGAAGATTAATGGAGAGGAGGGTACGCAGAATTATTGTTGCTGGCCCTTTCCAGCCTTAAGAAACAGGCATTACCTTTCTTTGTATATAATTCATTTGTGGGAACAAGACTTTATTATGTCTTAGTGAAATATTATTCACACTCACCATGTGTTACATAGCCTCAAATACTGTTAGTGGGTCATCCTTGACCACTCTCATTTACTGGGCGTGTTTTACTAAACAGGCTGTAAAATAAAAGAATTCATGTTTTACTTTCATTGAACATAAACTTTTCATTAAAAGTTGATTCTAGCTCCTGATGATGGTATTTCTGAGCACCCATATTTATGAAAGGTGAAATCAAACAAAGCAGTACAAGATGATCAGCATTTGAAAGAGTTTGTCTGAATAGTATGGCCTAAAAGAGCTTCAGCTAATGTATAGAAAAGATGTCTAAGAAAGATGGTAGTGGTCATCTGCATATTCATTAGAGGTAATTACTAGGGAGAGAAGGATTATTTAAGTTAAAGGAAGATACTGGCACAAAACCAAATGCATGTCAAATAGCCTTACAGGAAAGTAGGCTAGAAACTAGAAGGATTTTAGGCATATCAGTGGGGTTCTGGGACAGCCTTCTAGTAGGAATAGTGTCAGCAGGTAAAAGTGAAATAGTAATAAAGTCTGAGAAGACTTATGGGAGGTGTGCTCTGGGTGTCTAAAGTACTGCAGGATGAAGTTTCTTTTAGTTATGTGCTCTTCAAATGATTCAGTGTTGCTACATCAGAGAATTACAGCTCCTGTGGTAGAAACCAGTTGCATTCTCAGCCAATATTTTCTTCTCCAGGGCAAAGGCAAAGGGCAGAGGCACTTTTCTTTTAGAGATGGATGAGCACTAGTGAAACTTCATTTCTAGAGCAAGGTGGATCAGAGCATAAGCTATTCCAAGCTGTTACTGTTCTAGTGCTGACATCTTATACTAGAGTAGAATGACTTGTCTTCTGTGTTGAGTGTCCACATAGATGGAAATACCTACCCCTGAATATTACCTAAAAATTCCTTGAATTGCACACATTTTCAGAATCTCCTCTCGGCTTCTTGATTTTGTTTTTTTCCTGGATCTGATGTATGCTAATGATGACGTGTAGAATCTAAAGAATGTTACAAAAATGAAGAAGGGAAAACCCACTTGATTTCATTTCAGTAGAAGGTCATATGGTAAGGTGCCTATTCCATCATTTAAACTTTTTCACTTTACAACCTGTAGAATGGAGGTAGTTGTCCAGTTGATGTATTTAGGCTGCCTGTAGGACAGTGACACTTGCCCTTGTCAAGGTCCCTGGAGGCTGCTTTAGTACAGCTACTACTGCTGAAATAGGTAATGGTTTTACCAGTGCTGTTTGCATTGCCAGCCTGAACCCTGTGGCCAGGAAAAGCCAGTGTCTGGACAGGAGGTTTAAAGCTCAGACTAGGGGATCTTCTGGATGAGGAAGATTCATTTGAGATGTGGGTGCACAGATGGGTTTGAGACTGTTCCCTTTCCGGACAGGGAGGCTTGAAATTTGCCGTGGGTTCAAGCCCAGAAGCCCTCATCTATATCCACAGACTTCTAGAAAGTTTTTCTTCAGGTCAGAACTTTTTAACTTGGCAACTGCTCTGCTGAGATCAGTGCCGAGGATGTAGACAGCGCTGTCTTGTTTTCCATCTGCCTGTCTGTCTCCATCTGTTGTTCCCTGCCTCAGAATTCAGACGTAAGCTCTTTGTGGGAGGAGACCTCTTTTTCTGATGAGCTTGTGCAGCTTGTATCACAGTGGGTCTCTCATCTGTGAGAGAGGATCCTCGATGCTTCTTCAGTGTACAAGTTTAATATTTGGAAGTATTTTTACGTAAAACCATGATAAAGGAATTCTCCTTCTCCTTCCATTACGGCACCTTAGCCTGCAGAAATCTCACTGACTGTGCATGTGCAGTGGATCTGAGCATGTTTTGTTGTTACAGAGATGATGTCATGAGACAGTTGCCTGCAGTGACTAGGAGACATTAGGAAGCAGGATTTTTTACAACTTCCATAAAATGGTATTAAACTTGGCAAACTCATGTGCAAACAGCAAGAAAAAACCCTCTGGGGAGGGTTGTTAAATGCCTTTGTCACATAAATGCATTTAAACATTGTATTTAAATGAAGGCAGGAGTGAGATTAGCTCCCACTGTGTATCTCCCTCCCCTGCACTGCACAGTAGAAAGCGTACTGACTTCTCCTTGTCAAAACGAATCGCCCTCCCATAACCCTCCTGTCACTTTAATGCAGACAAAAAGCAACAAAGCATTAATTAATTACCTTTAAAACAGTAGTGAAGATGTTGGCAGCAGCAAGCACACTTCTAGTAATGTTTCAATGCAATTATGTTTGAATCAGCATAGGAATTTGGTTTGTAGAATGCTTTTCATATCTGGGATGTCCCAGCATGTTTCACAGCAGTGGTTTTGATGTGGATTGAATGGGAGATGTGTAGATAAACAGCTGCCATGAGAGCTGTCATACACCTTCAAATGTCTATCAAGGTGCAATGGGGCTTCTCTTTCAGAAAAATGCTGTGTGTTCATTAGTTTGACGGAGGTTGATCAGCAAGGAGAGGCAGAAGGCATTTGACATCTTCTCTGAAGGAGCCCGGAGGTTCTGTGACTAACACATGAACTGGTTAACACATGAACTCTTTTCTTTCCCCTCTCTAGCTCGGGAAGTGAAATGCTGTTGTCTGCTTTGCCATGGCATTTCTGCATATCACAGGCACACAAAAGCACAGTGTCCCATGGAGACAGAAAATGCAGCAGGAGAAGCAAGCATGAAAGAGGCTTGGACATTGCATAGCTGTATCATCTGCATCTTGTCTGAAATCATTAATCTCTCTAACCCTCCATGTGGCATATGGGAAATAATGAGTAGATGTGGGTTTTACCAGCAGAGGAGGCACAGTCCACCCCTTAGCAGATCCTCACAGAACTAAGGAACAATTCTAAAATCCTGCCCTATGGAAGCTGTACAAAACAGTCTTTCCTTTTGTTCTGTGGTTGTACCTCAGCTTGCACCAACCCTGGAGGAAGAGAGCTGTGTCTCCAGGCTGTTGGGGGAACTCCCAAATCAAATCTTTATCTCTACAGGAGATGACAGTGTCAGGAATACTCCGCCTTGGTCTTAACAGTGCAGGGGTTAGAGGACTGCCTAACACAGGGCAATTGTCATGAAGGGGAATTACTGTGGAGGGGTGAGGCCAGAGCTGGAAGCTGTGCAAGTCTGCCTGGGCTGTTGGGTGTGTGTGCCGGGGGCATTGGTGCTGGTTAGAAGACAGATAGATATGTGAGTGCCAACTGCACCTCTGATTGCAGTGTTGATACACTCTGGGGTTTAAAGGAGGCTGTTTGTTTCCCACACTGTTCCCTCCAGCCTCCTGTCATGCTTTCCTAAGCTGTATTCCATTGTTTCTTTGTTTTCAGAAAAAGCCCTGACTCACTTTAAAAAATTATCTCATATAGAGCCAAACTCACGTCTTACTGGTTTCCCAGACACAGAGCTGTTGTTCCATAGCACAAAGGTCTCTGATTCCTTGCTCTCTGTGGCAAACACTTTGTATCTCTGGGATTTTGTTGTTTGCCTGTTCCTTATTTTTTTGTTTCTTTTTGTTTCTTTTTCTCTCTGATTCTTCTTATTGTGGAAGTGGGATGTAGTAAGGGCAGGACAGCTGTCGCCATTCTTCCTGACCGTTGTAATGGGTCTGTGATTTCCTCTCATATGAGTTTTCTTCCAGCTCTCTCTCCTGTCTTTCCCCTCAGTGTTGCACAAATGTGAGCCCATGTGCAGTGAGTGTGCATTTTTTCCTGCACCTACAAAGGTGCTGCAATAGAGATGAATATAAAAAACATTTCCCACATAACTAATAATCCCATGACATCTAAGAAAAGTTCTTTTCTGCTGTGATGATTAAAACAAAATGTATTTGGAAGATTCTGCTGTTAAGTATGTTATATGAACCTTCTGTTCTCTCTGCTGTTTAGAGTTTCTCTTGGAAAAATCATGTTGCCTTCTTTTCCTGTGCTTGTGGGAAAAGATATCATAGATATGTTTGTGGAATCTGCCTTCCATTGGTGGACGTGGGTACTTCCAGCTTTAATCAGTCCTTCACTGCACAGTGAAATTCTCTTGTGTGGAACGGGAAAGAGGGAAGTAAAATAAATTTGTGGTCTGGTGTTCAGGTGCAGAATTAGTAAAATTACATAGAACTTTATCCTGCTTGGTCCTAAGGTTTTGGTGATAAATGTGAAACCAATCTAGAAAGAGTCCTATATCCAGGAAGGTCATGCCACAGATGCGCAAATTATTTTGTTTATTATGTGTTTGAACCTATATTCTTCTTTCTTTCTCTCTCATTTTCTCCAAAGCAAAACTAGAAATGCAATTTAAGTAAAAAAGATCAACTATTATGCACATACAGAAAGGAGCATTTAGATTACAGAGGGAAGGACTTGGGAAGGGAAAAGCTTGAATTTCCAAAACACTTACCTGTGAAGCCTTGCACTTAGCGTTTGCCTCAGATTTGCTCCTGACTGATGGATTATGTCTGGAATTAAAGTGTAATTTCCAGTGGGATGGGTTAGGATGAGCAGCTCTTTATGCAGCATTAAGTTCCTTCTGTATGCATAGGTCCATCTCTGAAATTTTGAATTTACATGAATAAGGCTTGAATAAGGATGACTTGTGGAGTTACCTTTTCTGTTTCACAGCATTAATTCCTTAATTTCTTTTCCTTTACAGCTAGAACATATTCAGAAACACATATGGTATATGTAAGTAACTTTTTTTTTTAATTTTTTGCATACGTTAATTGTTGATTCTGGTATTCTAGTGGTCTGTGAGGAGACTGCTAGAAGAGTGAAACTGGAGTTTGAAAGCAGGTTTCACACACATGAGAAAAAGGGACAGAGAACAGAAAGACATAGAATTCTTTTTTTTAACCCTTTGCTACTCATTTAATTGCATTTATATGTACCAACCTGGGAACTTCTTTTGTACAACGGCTAACAACTGTTTGAAATAAGACATTCAGTCCAGCAATTTGCTGTGTTGAAGAGATACCTGTAGGTGATCAGCAAAAAATACCCAGCTAGCAACCATATTTAGTTTGCTGTCCAAGTGCTGCAGACAATCCCTTGTAATATCTTCTTGACAAGAAAACTTTAATTTGTTCCTTCTTGGTATCTTGGCTTTTCTCTGAAGTAGAAACAAAAATGATGATATTGATAAGTGAGCACCCGTGAGCAAGAACTTCTCTGTCTCATAATCCCTAGTCCTTTTTTATAGCAAGCCAAGAGGCTGCTTCTGACCTTGTAACCTGTTGATGTGAGAGTACTTCTGTGACTTGATTAAAAGGAGCAGTCCTGACAGTGAAACAGGAGGTCTGCAAGAAAAGTACATGCCTGTCTGGTGGTTTGGGTTTAAGGAAGATTGATGGCTTTTAAAAGTGACCTTGCTTTCTGTGTAGCCTTCGTAGTATTTCAAGAAGCCTAAGTAAATAAACTTTTTATACTATGATATCCTAATCAAACTAAGGAGAATACTTCACATAATAAACAAGGAAATTATGCTTGGATACATTTCTCAGGGTCAGCATTTCCTGGGCGGATGATAAGAAAATTCCTACCTTCATAATCCCATCATTACTCTTGAGAAGTGTTGGAGGATGGTATGAACTGATATATAAGCCTGTCACCATGAAAAAAACACTTTTTATTTATTTGTTTTGTTTTCTTTAAAGCTATCTTGTGGGCCGTGTTCACCTCTGGATTTATATGACTCCAGTAGGACCTGAGGGGGTTCAACAGTTTGTTGAATAGCTGAGAAAAAAAGATGGAACTAAAAAACCCCTTGGTTCACCTGAAATAGTGGCAGCACTCTGCCCATGGCTTTTCCATGCTCTCTTCAGTTACCAGATATGGCACCTTTTTAAACCAAAGAAATTTCCTGCCTTCCTTTTTTTTTTTCTTTTTTTTTCTTTTTTCTTTCATAGGTAAATGTGGAACAAATGGAGTGGGAAATCTCTAATTGTAATCTCTGAGATCCCTACTATAAGATCTTGCTACCAATTGCAGAAGTAAATGCTGTTTACATCAGATTGGACAGATAGTTCCCCTCTGTTTCTTCATGGAGTGAAATCAGCTGACACTTTCTGTGCTTTTATATCAGAATTGGAATGGGAAATAAAATGAAAAGTCATCGATCATTTTTATTGTTATTTTTACCCTCCTCAAAATTTTTGCCTAGAACTTTTTACTTGTTGAAGGACTGTTGTCCCAGGCTCACATACGCAATTGTGCAGGTGTCATTTCATGACTTCAGTCTATATTTAGAATTTGAAGATTTTTTTTCTTTGGAGACATAAACATTTGAACATTTTCTTGTACTTCTCAATGAAGGTCAGACTCTCTGATTATTGACACAGTAAATTGCATCTGAGGCTGTTTTCAGAAGTAGAAATGGAGGTTTGCAAAAGTAAGTCTCCTCTAGAGTCCCAGGGTAGTCAGTGCAGAAAGGATCTTCCAGATGTCTCTTCAGGTTGCCTAAAAAGAAGTTTGTGCTAAAAATAGCTTTTTTAATGACTCTCTTTCTCATTTTCTCTGTACTAGCCATGGATTGACCTCAGGAGGTTAACATCCTGTGGCTAATTTTAGTCAGTGAATAACCTTGCTACCTCCAAAACTCAACTGCTTTCATCTGGTAATGTTTCACAACCTCTTTTGCATTCATTTTGCCAGGAAATACTTATGCTGACAGAGAAGAAGGGGTTGTAGTGTTTTGTCCTATGGCTCTTTTTAGTGTTTTATCCTATGGCTCTTCTGCTCATATCTTATTTTTTTTTCTTTATTTTATCTACTATTCTATATAAAATCTTCATCCTTTGTCATATATAGGTTACTGACCTTAAAGTTGTACTCAGAACGTTGAAGTGGTTTCACTTAATTCTTCAAATAAATACTGAGGCTACTGTAAAACTGAAGAAAATATTTAATTGCAGATTTAGGCAGGCAGAGAAAGAGGTCTTGAAAGTTGAAATCATGATTCACAAGCCTAAAAAAAGGAAGAAAGAAGCCTAAGTGAAACATTTCGTCAGCAACCTCCAGTTCTTGCTCTCCCACCCAAATTAATTCAGTAAGGTTTCTCAAGCCTTTTTAATTGAAATAATTTATTTTTACCTCAAAGCCAGATTATCATAAACCAGAAAATAAACAGCAGTTATTTTCACATTTTTTAGTAAAGTAAGATGGCAAATAAAATTGCCTATTATGGTAAATATGCATTCCTGTAACACTGGGTTATTGCCTTTATTGTGAAAGTACCACACTTAATAAAAAAGAAAAAGAATAAGTGTGCTGGTTCTGCTTTGCTTTGCACTGATGCAAATGGGCATCTTGGTGAGATTCATGACAGAATTTCATGGAGAGACTGAAAAAGTCCACCCTGATCAGGAATCACAGCCGTTGTATCCACCAATCCTCGCAAAAGAGGGTGGGTTTTAAAGCAGCAATTACATTCATGTAGGCCTTTAAAAAAATATATATGATTTGCAGTAGTCACTGTGTGACATTGTTTGATGTCTGTGTGGGCTGCAATGCAACAAATTTGTCACTCTGCTAGACTGAGAATGGAACAGGCATTGCAGTCATGCCAATCACAGCCCAGATCCGGTGATTTTCATTTCCTGAAGATCTGAATTGCACTGCCAAATGAGACTCTTCTTTGCAGATTTTACTTGTACCTGATGAGGAGGTGTGAAAATTCCTGACTATGTCTGAGGCTGACCAGGTGCGAGGTGTAAGGAAATGCCACTCTGGGGTGCACAGAGGATGGCAAGCTGTGCTCTCTAGAAATGGCTCCTGTGCTGATTGATACAAAAGAAGCTTGTAAATTCTATTCAGGCTACAGCAACTAGTGGGAAACCCAGGTTTCCTGGAAATTTTCAAAGACAATAATTCTTTTTAATCTCTTCAAATTACCTTAAGGACATCTGCTCGTAACACAAATGATTAATTAAGTCAACACTTTTCAGAAGTGAACTGTAGATCGTTAAAAAGCAGAAACACTCAGCTGCTGTTCAAAGGTCTATCCTGCAAGAATTTATCTTAATGTTAAGGTCATCACTGGATTTAATAGTGCAAGGTTATGAACTAATCATGGCTTATTAGATTCTGAGAGCTAGATCTTGATCCTAAGAGGTAGCAGTAGTGACCTCTCAGAAGGAATAAGATGTTTTTTTAGTTGAACAAGGATTTTTGAGTTTAGCCCTTAGATTCAGGACCATGGTGGCATTGCAGAAGATACAGATGCTTTTGTGAGACTCAAAGGAGGCATCAGAAGCTGTGTTTTTAGTGGTTTGACACACAAGAACAAATCCTGAGGAGCAGATTCTATGTCCTCTGTGTTTACTTCCAGTCCTCGAAATTGAATAAAACTGAACAGGGTGTGTGTGAGTGTTCCTTGTAAGAGAAGTGAGATCTGAGCCATGTTGTCATGACCCACGTAATGAACACCACAGTCTGACTCCATGACACATATCCAGGAAGGGCTGAGCATGTTTTCACTGCTTCAAAAGAAGATAAAATGATCGTTTCTGAGGAGTCTTTTTGCAAGTGATGTCCCACAAACAGAGCAGATACCTCACAACTTGCTTAAAAATTAATTGCAAGTAGCTCTCAGCAATCTGCTGTGATTGTCCCAGCATGTGTGACTGTCCTGTCCTGGATACGCTGACTTACTATTGCCTTCTTACCTTGGGGGAGATAATCTGCACTGGCTCTTTTCAAGGTGCATTAGCTCTCTTTTTGGTACACTGGCTGAGACCTTGGGCTCATGTATATGAACCTACCAGAGCTGATTTCTAACTTACAGAAGAAAAACTGAAGACATTTGAATTGGAACACCTTTTTCTGTGTAGATACTTGGATAGCTTACATTGAGCCAGGAACATTTTAAACTCTCTTGTGTAACTTCACAAGTTGTGGCTACCTTATTTCTTCCAGCATCAAAAGGAAGGATCTCTAGTCCAAACACAGCCCCATAAACAGCAAATGGTGACATGTGATGCAGTTTAAATATTCCTGATTCCTGTTGCTCTTGCTAGGACCCTGGAGCCAGCAGTCACACATTTGCACCTCATAAAAAAAAGAGAGGACCCCACTCACGGGACAGACTCACGGGACTCAACATCACCGAGAGCAGTCATTGAGAAATAGCAGAGGTTGAGAGTAGACAGTTTCTCCAACCAAAACACCAATACCACCACCAAACCCACCACTTTGGGTGGATAAGGTTTACATGAATTGCTCACTGCCTACCAAAATAAAATCAGAGGATATTCAGGATGTCTGCAATATATATCATTAGTCATTTAGAAATACCCTGACACCTTGACCTGTTTCTTACAGGGCCTTTAATTGCAATGAATAATCAATATTTCCTGAGCCTAGTGAATGGGATGAGATAATTGTTCAGAAAGCCTGTGTTAACTACATTTGAAAGAGTAACGTGTTCTACTGCTCATGATGTGTTCTGAGGTCTGCCACTGACCTCAGGCATCGCACTTGAGCCAAAATTTTCAGATTTGCATGTCTTAAGCGAAGCAGACATTGTCGTGTTTGGGTGTGTAATTAAGCAGTGTGGTTTTCCCCCAGAACACTTTAAAGTATGTCAAGTGGGAGCCTGAGCAATGAGGTCTCTTAATCACATTGGAAGCGTTAACGAAAGAAACTGCTGCAGTGCCGGTTGTAATCTGAATTTGTGAAAAATAGTGATGGTTTTGTTCAGAGCTCCTCCTTTGAAAGGGACTCATTCAGCTTGCACTTTTCAGCCTCATAGTCTGAGGTCTGGCTAGCTGGTGAGACAACATCTCTAAAAACATGTAGTGTTTTATAAATGTTTGGCATTAGGATGCTGAACAGCTGCTTCTGTTACAAGGGCACTGGTAAGTGAAGTTCCTATTACCTTACTGACTGAGCACAGACATTTCTCATTAAGGACCCAAATCCACAACCTGCTGGTCAGTCTTAGCCATCATGACAGTTTCTTATGAGAATAATATCTGTCTGGTTGGAAGCTCTGGTCTCTTAGTGGGAATTTAGCAAGCTGTTTCCATCTGTTGCTGCAGGCTGTGTTTCAGAGTATGGGTTCATTTGTGACTCATGTTTCTTTTCTCTCCTTTCCCTCCCCCTTTCTCTCCCTCATCTTCTTTCCTCTGCAGAGGGGGTAAGAATGAGCCAGAACCAGAGCAACCAATCCCTCGAAAGGTGCAGATTCGTTCTCTCCCTTCCTTGGAGGATATTGATCCAGACGTGTTAGATAGCATGCACTCGTTAGGCTGCTTCCGTGACCGAAATAAACTCTTACAGGACTTGTTGTCGGAAGAGTAAGCACTTGCTCAGTCTTCATATCAGTTGGGTGTCCAGGGGCTGGGATGCTTATGAACCTGGGGAGAGGTAGAGAGGACTTCAACTGATGTCTCTCTCTCTGAGTGACTGGTAAGAACTTCTCACCCTCTGGCTGCTCATTTGCTGGTGAAGTGTTGGGAGCAAGCACTGAGCCTTTCTTGCTCCATGGGTCAGAAGCTCACAGCCTGACCAGCAGTGGAGGCACTGTGCTATTTCTTCCCTAGCTGCCAGGCCAGGTCACTTTGTTAAAAGATGGGCTGCACAGTCCACATGGGGAGGTATCATTGCTGATATTTGTGTTAGATATGTTTGCCAAATCTTTATTTATTTCAAGCCTATGCCTAAGGGCTGGTGTACTCCTGACACATAGTAGAAAGAGCACGTAGAGGTTCAGGAGACCTGTCTGGCTGCCACTGTTGGTTTGGACTTCCTGGGGACACATAACCTCGACTGTCCTGTGCCTCTGTTCTGTGTGTGTAACATGGGAATCTTATTTCCTTTCCTCACTAGCTGCTTGTTGGAGACAGCAAGGGTCTCAAATGAACTTTTTGGGTTGTGTATCTAGCTGTCATGTACCTGACCACTTTCAACTGATTTAGAATAACTATGACTGTTACTTGATGAGAAAGTTCTATGTACATGCTAACCTTTTTTTCTTTTCAAATATAAAGGGTTTTTTTTTTCTTTTTTTTTTTTTTCAGAGAAAACCAAGAAAAAATGATTTATTTTCTTCTGCTTGACCGGAAGGAGAGGTATCCTAGTCATGAAGATGAGGATCTTCCCCCTAGAAATGAAATAGGTACTGCAGCTATCACCTCAGTCACCATGAACCCATCTGAATTAGTTCCTCTTCATCTTTTCTTTTTTTTAAATTCTGATTTTATTTTAATTTAAACCCAAACCCTAGCATCGCTGTTCCTTCCCAGTGAAATGGTGTACACAGCACTGGTGAGAATCCTCAGCCTAGGGCTGGCAGGTCTGTTCTGTGGTTAAACTAGAAGGTTTCATCTTTCAAGACATGTCTGTCTCTCAGCACTGAAACATCCAAGTAGGTCTTGAGTGGGATCTTAAAAAATGTGCTGTGAACCCACAGGCTGGTTCTATGCAGGCAGATGAGGTTTAGTAGCAGTATAATCTAGCGGCAGAATTTTCTGGTTTCAAGTTTCCTTGCAATGTTGTAGAAAGGCTGCTCATGGACTTCAGTTAAGAAGCTGTGTAGCAGCATCCCTCTGCAGTTGTATATGTGCACATCCTCTTCTCTCTAAGTGAATACATGCACTGCTGAAAGTATGAATCATATAACTTATCTGGTTTATAGTACATAAATCAAACGCCCATGTTTTTAGACTTAGAAAGATTTTAAAAGCTTAATGCACAATAAGATTATATATCTTATAAAGCTCTTGTGATACCACTTTATTCCTATTTATTCATTGAGTTTTTAGGGTGCTCTTGATCACCACTAATCCAGACAACAGGAAAACTGCTCCTCAAGGAGCAAACTATATAAGTGACTCTTGACGTGCAGACAAGTTTAATAAAGGATTAGTCAATTCTAGCAATGATCCAAAACAGAATTTTGCATAGAAGTGTGGGGATTTTCAGGTATTGTACTTCAGCACTTTGAAGACTAGAAGCAAATTGCCCCATATTTTCACTGGAAAGCCTGGGCTCTTGCAGGCATTCAGGGCAGTGCCATATTGCAGTGCATTTGTTAATACTTCATTGAATTATTAACCTAACCAAGTTCCAGGCTCCAGGCCCTACAGTTTTGCAGGAAAATCTCTTCTATGAGAGAAGAGATGAAAATTCTTAGTTAACACAGCAATTTTTGAACTCCTACCTGGATGGAGCTACAGAGAACATGTTAGCAGGGATCATGATGAAGATGGGTAGGTGTGCCAGCTTCAGGTCCTGTGGTCAAAAGCTCCTTGCTCAGTCCAGTTTGTCATCTAGCACTCTGCTAATCAGCTTTTGACTCAAACAGATTATCCTGCCATGTAAGGACAGCATCATCTTGTTTTAGAAATGCTTTTGTCATAAGGAAAGAAACAAGGTGACCCTAGGATCTTCAAACCCAGCATATAAGTGGATATGTGGCTCTGCCCTAAATGCATTGTATATCTTCCACATGCCAAAGTATTTTCATGGTTTGAACTGAAATATTATAATCCACTCTTGTATTTTTTTTTTTGTGCAAGGAGTGAAAGTGCTTCCTAACAGGGAAACACTGACTGTATCTATGTGCCTCTCCAGCACATTTGAGCATTATTCTTTGAGTGTTTGTACGTTGTATTTCCTCTTCCACAGGGGGTTTCCACGTCCTCTGTTCCCAGCGGTATCTCTGAGAACATGGGGCAAGGTTTAATTAGGAGCAGTCATGTGTCTGATGAGTATCTCATCATTAGCCATTAGCAATGGCCTTTTACAAAGAAAGAAAAGCCGAGAAAAAGTAACAGTTTAATAATAGCAGCTTGAAGAAACCATGTTCATGACAGTTGTGCATTATCTAGCTCTTGCTAAAAAAAAGCTTCTGAGGGTATTTTGCTTTTTTCCTCTGTGTTGGTATATTACAGAAAGGATGGATGCAGGTAATAATGTGGCCAGCTACAGCTTGCCTTCTCTTCTAGTGTCCCTTTGTTTCAGCTGTATGAAGTTTCTTCCAAGGGCCAAGGTAGGGCCACTTCCAACATTTTTCATGTGCAGCTCCATTTTCTTTACTTGAAAACATGGGAATGAGAAACTTCTCAGTAAAAGGAATGAATGTCAGCTAATGTCTTCTTGAGAAAAAGGATTTAGTGGGGTAAAGTTTCTTAATAAACCAGAGAACAAAAGGTTGGGCCAGAACAGATGTAGAGGATAGAGATGCCTCATCGAACCTCAGAAGATGAACCTTTATTTCCCACCTTCCATGAGAAGATGGATTTATAATTGGATCATTACCTATGTGATTGTATCTTCTTATGTAAAAATCCTTAGGAATGGCTTTGCTTTTCTGATATGAAATAAAAGGAAAATGCATCCTTGGTACTGTCACTGTCACTGGACCATGGCTTGATTTTTTTTCACCATGTTCAGAGAATCAAAGAAGAGAAGGGCAAATACAGGAGATTTTCCTCTTTTTAATTCCTGGGCTTCTACAAAATCTTCTACAGCTTTTGTATGACAGCACTTTAGTCATTATGGCTGGATGCATGTGTATTTAACTAATCCTTTACTATCTTTAGATTTGACAGTGATGCTGCCCTGTCATTTCTTAGTCAGACCCTTCTAAAAAGTATGTACAATACTTGTTACTCTTGGCCATGTATAGTATAGGATTGTAGCCGATTTTAAATAGGCATCAAATACCTTTATTAGAAGCTTAACCACATTAATGCAAGCTTTGGATGTATTTTCCATCCACTTTTGTGAATTGGTGTTCCTGAATTTATGGGTGTGTTTCATCACCTGCTCTTCTTGCTTATTCTCTGTCTTTGACAGCTTAAAATATAGATTAGAAACCAGTATCTTCCAGCATCTTAAGCTGCAAGGACTGATATAGAAGAATCATTTAACTTGTTAACGATATCCTTCTCTTCCTCAATTGTTCTGTTGACTCCGTCATGGCCCCTCTGGCTAATGTCCTTCTCTCAGGTTTTCTCTTTCTGATGGCTGTGCAAAAGACTGTCATCCAAGTTTTTAGCTAATTCCTCTTCAATTTTTTTCTTTGCTATCTTTTAAAGTCTAACTTTTTTTAAAAAATGGCCTGTCACTTTTGTAAATGTCACTCAGCTGAATTTCCATTTCTGTTTTGAACATGCATGGCTCAAAATTACTTTTAAAATACCTGTTCATAAAATTTTTCCTTGTCTTTTTCTCTCTTTCTTGTTTAATTTCTATTGTTTGAGCTTATTCATCACCATTCTTTTGACATTTGATGCTTTCTTAGTCTTCCTTCTTCCTTTCTTTTAAACAGCGCTATTTTACCTTCCTGTTTGGTCTGATATCCTGCTACAAAACTTGCATTCATTTTGTGATATATATACACACTGAGCATTGTTATGTGTGTTACTGTTCTGTAGATACTCCTGAACCATCAGTTGTTCTGTTGCATGAATTCTGTCTCATATTTTGAATTTGCTTGAAGAAGCAGAAGTTTGAAATATCTAAACCTTGTCCCAGCTTACTTTTGACCACTTAGTATACACAGCTGAAGTCACACAGTAGGAATGCTTTATTTGGTTTATCTCCCTTTGTTTTTCTGTCAGCTTAATGCACTGTTTTTTTTTCTTATCTGGGAGTCACTGCCTATGCAATTTTCTACTATCTTTTTATTACTGGATAGAGTTTGAAATGGAGTGAGATACAACTGCACTTTTTTCCTAATTAATTTTTAAGAGGAACATTATTACTGCTAACACAAAGAATACTTGGGTTATACTGTAATGGGGTCAGTTGTTATCACTAATCCATTTGCATTGAACCATTTTTGCTTATGCTCATCATTTCAAGGATAAGCTGTGCCTCAAAGAGATCTTGTTCTAAGAAACATGATGTTAGAGAGAGAAGAAACAAGTACATGGTGGGTGTGAGAAGGGCAGGATAATAAAGAGCAGGCTGTAGAGGTAGAGTTGTCAAGTGTGGTATTTCTGGTTTTGCAGAGGAATCCTGGCAGAAGAAGCCTTAAGGACTGGGCACTGTGAGCTTCTTTCTAACAGCAGGCATGAAGGATGCCTTCTTTTACAAGTGGTCACTCTCCACTAAAATTAAAAATGTGTATATAAATAGAGGCAGGGAACTGAAATAGCCCAAGTAAAGGAAAGAAAATCCTATACTTTTTTTCTGCCTTTCTGCTTTATACTGTTTTGATGCCATGAGAGGCGTTAGCAGTAAAACATCTCAGCTGGTGTTTGGCTACCTGCTTCACCATGAAGATGTGGATGATTTGGCAAGTCACCTTCTGTGATGCATTTGGTATCTAAAGACTCTTTTCAGAACAATTTAAGTGATCCTCAGCACCTCAGTAAATGCTTGTCAACATCTTTAGGAATGAATTGCCTTTAAATGTCTCGCTCTTATATCTCAGTTTTCACTCTGCAAAGCTAAAGTAGCACTTTGATACCTCATAGAATTGTTACGCAATAAAAAGTGTAAAGCATTTCATTTACTATGGTAGTAAAAACTGTATAATGTGGCTCTCATTGAAGATTTGTCTCAGGTAGACAAGCATGTTTAATTTGTAGTGCTTCTGAAAGAAGAAAAATATAAATCAGCAAGAAAAACCTGAAATCTAATCTTAAAGATGCAAAAAAAGAGTATGTTTCAGAGCAGAATGCAATTCTGAATTTAAAGTGTACTCATGTCCCTGTGTCACATTTAATCTGGCTGACAGGATGTGGAAGGCAGGCTGTAGCAACCTGAATACATACACAGGATCCCTAGATGGCTCATGCTCTGCCTAACAGCTTGTGCTGTAGTCCATGCTGTCACCTTGTATCATCCTGTTATTACTGTTATCAGCTTTGTACGCTAATTTCTGCAAGCTGTGGTATAGTTGTACCTCTATTTTACAGTGCTCATAATACCTTCAGGGCAGTGGCAAGGCTCCTTTTCTCTGCGGGTGGATTGCAAGTTACATCTTAATGCTTGCAAATTCGGAGGAAGGGAGAGACTGCAAATGTTCACCTCCATCATGAAGAGATCTGTCTTTGTAGGGGAGGTGTGAGAGTGAAATTGTTGAGCGAGGATTTAACCAACCTGTGTGAGTTAAGTGACAATTAAATTGAGCTGACAGCGTTTTCTTTCCGTGCAGATCCCCCCAGGAAGCGTGTGGACTCCCCAATGCTGAACAGGCATGGGAAGCGGCGGCCCGAGAGGAAGTCAATGGAGGTTCTCAGTGTGACAGACGGCGGCTCCCCAGTTCCTGCTCGCAGAGCTATTGAAATGGCACAACATGGACAGAGGTGGGTCTCTGCTTCACCCAGGAGCCCTGCCTGCCTGGGTCTGCTCCTCTCTCTTGTGTTATACATACAAAGGAGCTGTGGGGCTTTTCTGTTTGCACCAGGACTCATTACACCTTCCAGTCACATTTACAACATGATATGGCATACAGCAGGGCTTCTGCACACGGGACCAGAAGTCCTGCCAGGGGCTTAAGAGTTCTGTTTGCTTGCAGCTATTCCTCAGGAAGCCACCATGTCCTCTGGGCAACACTCATCTCACCTCTTTTTAGTTGTTGAGGGCATGGGCATGCAGTCTGAGCTTGCGATACAGGCTGACTGGGCAATGGAGACACATGAGGGCTTTGAGAGGTCTCAGACACGTGTGTCCTGTCAAACGGGGTAAATTTCCTTCTGCTTGTTCTTCTCTGACTCCAGAGCCTACAACAGGAATCTAGGTGACTATCTTGGTTTAGGTTCCTAGCTTTTGGGCACCTGAAGTTAAATGAACACCATGCTCCATGTCATCAAAACTACCTGAATCTGAAAAGCCCTGTCCAGGCATCTGTAGATGCCTCCAAAATGTCCTGTCAGAGCCAGCATGCATCTGAAATGGCACATAAATCACCACATGCTTGTAGAGCAATGGAATATATATAATTTGCCTCTTTTCTATGAAAGAGTCAGTCTTGTGGAGAAACAGCAGAGGAAAATGGTGTCTCCTCAGGGCAAGTTCTGGGAGAGTAAGTGAACTGTGGAAATTCACTTATGTGAACCATGGAAGTTGCTTCCTCAGTCCCTATGACTAGCCTAAGGGAAGCACATGCATTTGGTTTCACACTTGCATTAATCAATCAATATAAAAAACCACTTCACATATATTAATGATGATGATGATGCTGTAACTTCTGTTTCTGTTTTGACATAATTTTTTATTTGTTCAGCTCTTGAGATCTGTTTAAAAAAAGAAAAAAAAGGAAAAAAAAAAAAAGGAAAAAAAAAAGGAGGGAAAAAAAAAAAAAAAAAGCCTGCTGTGCCCAGAAGCTCCCTTTGCTGACTGAGAACTGGGAGAAGAACATGAAATAATTTCATAGATATTCCAGGGGCCCCTAGAATTTCTGGAAACTTTTCCTGGCAATTGTGCAATTGTTACATTTCTGTCTGGAGTGAAGAAAGAGTGGTGGTTTCCAGAATCTGCTAGGACTTATTTCAAACTGGATATGTCGCCTTGAGACTGCCATAAAGTCTTCTTGACATATTGTAGTTGGAAACCTGTCTCTCAAATATGTGATTTGGTGTGTGGTGTGGGTGAAGGAAGTGTTCAGGCTAGGGTGTGCTCAGTGTTCCTAGCAGGCCTCAAAGGAGTGAGGATGAGCTGAGTCCTTGTTCCACCTGCAGTGTTTACTCTGCTGCTGAGAGATGCATGGGACATGAGGCTTCCAGAGCCAGGCAGAGGCAAGTCACTTTCCCTCACCCCAAGGCTCCTTCACAGGGAGTGTCCAACAGGAGGTATTGATCACAGCATTTTCTGAGAGCTGAAACCTTTTCTTCCAGCTCTGAATTTTGAGTTTGGATTCAGAAGCCTGAAGAGGCAAAGCTGTGTCTTGCTATCTAAAGTATTTCATTTGTTTTTAAATGTCTCACTCTGCACATGAGGAAACAGTTGAAGTCAAAAGGTCTGGGATAACTTCACAGCAAAAATATATCCAGGCTACATATCAGTAAAGAAGGGCTTTGGCTTGAGGAGGAAGCAAAACCTGCAGGCACAAAAGAGATAGGGGCAATGCAGACCACAAGTCAGGAACAGACATAAAAGTGTGATTAAGGACAGAGAAAGGGATGTAATAACACCATGATTGATGATGATGGGCATGGTAGTGCTTGTTTTCGAAGGGGTTAAAGGGAAGATGTTATTTTACTCCACGTGTGAGCTTCCATAATTCATCCCATCCACATCCAGAGATGACAACGGCACATTCTGTGTTGCTGGCAGCACAGTCGTTCATAACACGAACTGGCTTCATTAACGAACCCCACTGCATGGGGAGTGTCTGGGGACGATGCATTGCTGATGGGGTACCATCTGTCAGAGCAGTCACTGACAAGGTGACAAGTGCCTTCCACCAAGAATGGGGATTTTTAATGGCTAGTTGCGTATTATATTCCATTAAATGACCCACTGACAGTGGATGCTACAGCAGTAGGGTTTAGATCCCCAAGGCAGAAGCTTTTTTAAGAATTACTTTTTTTTTAATCTCAAGAGACAAGCATTCAGTGCTTTTATCCTACAATACTAGGAAGATTGACCATGGAATCAGGCCTCATGTTTAGATACAGATGACTTGTGTAAACATCTGGAGACACAGTGCCATTGCTTCTTCCTCGCGCTGGCAAAGACACACTTCTAACCAATGGGCAAAACATACTCAAATGTCTTGTGATTTATTCCTACTGTCCTCTTTCCCAGTAGTAAACAGATGTTTGCTTGCATAAAGAGGATCTATGTTACATCCTAGGGTTTACATGTCTGTATCATGATCTGTGCTTTTGGTATCCATGTGGGGGCCCTACAAGAGTCTGGTCTTGGCTTGTTTAGGGCATATTTTTCAATGAAATTTAAAACTTGGCAGCCTCCAGCCCTACAGGCTGAGAAAGTATTAAGTGAAAAATATAGTCCTTCAGTGACTTGGTTTTGAATGATGGACAAGGGAAACTCACACGAAACTTGCTTGTGGAGCTTACAGACTCCTTGAAGTGCTTGTGCTGACCTCTCCAGGTGTTCTCCACTGGATATTCCTAAATGGCAAGGCTGGTATGCACAAAGTCTAGCCCCTCTAAAAGTGGTGACTAAGTTTTATAATTCTTGGGTTTCCCTGCTAGGTGTCAACTGAACAGGTTCATAATTATATCTTAATTACTTCTCCTGTTCTGGTATCCCCACCTCTCATCGTGAAATCTGGTATTTCATTGAAATGTCAAAAGAAACGAAGTGGGTTCTGAGCTTCGTTTATCATCAGCTAATTTGTCCCTTGTGTAAAATCACACAGACTAGGAAGAATTCCATAGGAGCTAGAATCCGGTGAGGATATGCCAGAAATTTTCAGCAGCTTTGCTGTGAGGGTCCAAAAACCATTCTAAAATGGGCTTCATTAACTATTAATTTTCTTTTAGTTTTTGAAGTGGAGAGCTTGCATGAGAGATCAGATAACATTAGGAAGCAGTGTGCTGTGAAACAGTAAAGCCTATTACCAGTGAAATAAATTACAGAGAGCTGCCCTTTTAGCAAAGCACAGGGAATTTCACTTCTAAGCTGCCGGGATTCAGAAACAGTATGAGAAAGAAGGGCATTTCTGTATACACTGAGTATAGGAAGAGAATTGGGAGTTAAGTGGTAATGGACCCTACAGATTAGAATACAAAATGGGTTACTGTTCCTCTAAGAGGCTCTGTGGTCTGATTTTAACCTTTTCTGAGAGCGTGCTTAGTGTTGAGGTCTTCTGCAAAAAGTCGTGAGTAACAAATGCTTTGCAATTGGCGCCTTCAGGCGTGTTCTGTTTTCCCTGGACACTGTGACAAAGTAGGTGGTACCTGGGTTCTAAATGGGGTAAAGGAGAGCAGGGTTTACAAGTATGCATGGGGGAAGTCATCTTAGACCTCAGAAGTCAGGGGAAGATAATGAACTTGAGCACTGTGTAGGCATGAGCCATGACTGTAAAGTTAAAGAAAGGTTTTTCAGAGCATTGCTTAAAAAGGGGAGGATGGGTTGGGGGGCTGGGTATCCAGCATTGCTACAGGTGACTCTCTTTTATAAAAATGTCCACACTAGTAACTGTGTTTTCTCGCTTTGTTCCTGCCATAGTAAAACAATGTTCAGTAAAAGCCTGGATATCTCTGAAGCCAATCCCAAATTCAACAAAGAAGAAAGGTATAAACACTGACAATATGTTCCTCTCCTCTACCTCACTGCTGAGACCTTAAAGATGCAGTACTTACCTTCTCTGTGTGGGGACAGACCTGTTCTCTCTTTTCTCTTTAGAGAGAAGCAAAGAGGGTGGGGTATTTACAGCTCCACACTGTGTGTGTTTTTGTACAGTACCGTTCATTTGAGGCTATCCTCAATGCAGCCTGGGACTGTAACAATGATTCCCCCCACTAAAATTTCATCCTACTGCTATTTCTGGTTCAGTTCTGCAATGAGTAGAAGTTCTGGCCAGGGTAGAAGATGTATTTGCTTAAGACTTCTTCGGGAAGGATATGAATATAAAACACTGGGAAAACCCAGAATGTTCCACCCTCAGCATTAGAAGCAGCAGCACAACTGAGTGAGTGACAACAGTGGTAGGAAACTTTGAAAATTCAGTCTGATAGACAAAATATTAAGGATTTCTGGTAAGAGACAAACTGTTTAAGACTACCCAGAGGACACAAGAGAAAAATATAATTGAAAACAGGGGTTTTGGAGGATGATTCTAATCTAGCAATTCAAGTGACAGATGCTGAAGAGCAACAGAAAGGGTAACTCCTAACTGTCAACAGAGGCACAGTGGAAGACAGGTAGGCCACCACATTTATGGACTTTAAAAGGACCTGTGTGGATCCACGAACACAAACAAACAAGTTCATACTTTTGTGAAGGTTTTTAGTGTACCTGTTGTTTCTAAAATTTTGGTTTCAGACAAAGAGAATTTTTCTCTGTGTTGAAAACTGGCATCCCAAAGGATAACTCTTCATCAGAATGTAATCCTTACACATTTTGAACAAACACTTAGCTTACTAGATTACAAGTATGGCACATGTATCAAAAAGGGAGAAGCAATGGCTTCCTTAAAGGAACCAATGGACTTGGCAAACGATTCTTATTTCTATTTCCCCTTTTAATAGAAGCCTTTCTATATAGAGAGATAAGGGTGGCCTTTAAGCCTCAGGAGATTTGCAGGATGTGTGAGGGACTGTTTTGGCCTTCAGCAGTCTGAAAAAGTCTTCTGTGGTCAGCATTTCAAGTCCTGAACCTGCCACAGTGAGGAACACCTTGCATCTTCTGGAGAGATTGTGCCTCATGAGATGTGTAAAGCACCCTCTCTAAGATGCCAGAATACTAACAAGCATTGGACTGGACCTGAATTGTTAGCAACCTTATAGCTCCACAGCCATGAAGAAGTAGTGGTTATACAGCCTTTAGTGGCTGGGCTTTCCTGGACTGTTAGCCTGGACATGGAAATTCCTGTTCCTTTCTCTGACACTCCTTACATGTAAGTTCTGCTCTTGAACATGTGGCACTTCTTGCATTAAAAGTTAGTCTAAAGTTATTCCAAATATGAGCTTTTTCACAGTAATTAGGAATCAGGTCCAGTAAAAGAGATGCAGAAATTTTGTCTGTGACAGAAGAGGAGTCTTTCAGCAGATGTTCTGAGCACCATTCCTTCTCCCTCTGTCCTTCTCTGGAAACTGCTACAACTGTGTTAGGAGCAGAAGAAATGGTGCATCCGTATCTCCTGGGGGAATTTCTTACATCCACATAGGCATTCTGTGTTCCCTCTCAAAGGGGGTATTTTTCAGACAACAAGAAGAGAAGTTTAGAGCACTGCATGAGTATCACCCACAGTCCTGCTCATTTGAGGACCAGGCTGAGGTTTAGAGAACCACATTTGCTGTGGTCTTACCTCCCTCCCACTTCTAAGAGTTCAAGTGAAGGACCTCAGTGGTGGGAATGTGAGAGAACCTGGATTCTAGATCTGCACACAATCACATGAAAGGAAGGGATAGGCAGCAAAGAGGACCCCAGCAAAATGAAGTCACATAATCAGGGTGGCCATTAAATTTTTTTAAGTGTTTAATTTTCCAATTTTATGATACCTTTTTTTAAAGGAATACTGCATCTTTAAGGGTCCCTTCCCTCTAGATGCACATGGTTGTCTAAGTAGCTGAGGCCACTGTCCCTTTCTTTTTCTTTTTGTTTCTGACTTTCTTTCACCCCCTCTTTCAGTGCTTCTCTTCTTCTGTATCTGGGTTGCTGCAGCTCCGTAGTTCACTTGCTTCGGTATTACAGGGAATGCACATGTCTGCGCTTCTGGGTCTATTGTGTCCTGGGATTGTTCATTTTTTTAAACCTCATTTCCCCTTTTCTTTACCCTATTGTCAATTTGCTTTCCATTCTCTTTGTTAACCTCTTCAGTGCCTTCCCTGTTGGGAAAATGACTTGAAAGAAACATTATTGAACCTTCTTGCACCCATTCTATTTGCATTTTACTATTCTGCATGTGTGAATATGGGTGTATTTTCTGTATAAATATACACACAGGTTCCAGTATATACAATGGGTGTCAATTTGCTCTTCTCAGTTACATCACTGTAGATAGATTGGTGCAGGTACAATTGAAGACAGCATTTGTTCCTAAATATATACATATATTTGTATATATATGAATTAGGTCTTACCCAAATTTGCACTCCACAGACTGAAATATAGATGGAGTGTCACTCAAACACATGAAAAAGAACTTACTGTAATGCTTCTTTCCACTTCTCTATCAATGCATAGCACAACAGCTTTTTTATCCTATTCTGACTACATTTTCATTTTAACTATTCTCAAAACTTCCTTGGTGGCTCAGCCCAGCACTTGCAATGTTGATGTAACTGGAGGCATGGCTAGTTGCACTGAGCAGTAAACTGTGAAATCTACTGGGCATATATTAAATTTGGCATTTCTGTCTTGTGGCGAATGGATTTTCCTCACCCAGCCAGAGGTAGCTCTGGCAGCTTGGGAGCCCCTTATTGAAAATGGAGAGAATGAGAGAGAGAAAGTGACAGAGAGGAAAAAAAGCGTTGCATCCAACTTGAAAATAATTTGGCTTAATAACAGCAAGCTGTTTTTTTATTTCTAATCTAATCTTTGTTAATGTGAAAAGGTGGTGACACTTTCCTGAGTTTGCATACCTGCACCCCTGAAAACTTAATAACCTGACTATTCTAATTCCATTTTGAATGCTTTAGTTAGTAGATAAAAATTAAGAATACTGACGTTTTCAATTGTCACTAGCCTTCAAAGTCAAGGTGCCAGAGATTCAGTCTGCTTTTAGAACTGCTTTTTCAGACTCTTTTCAGCACAGCATTGATTTATTCTCCATTCACATTTGAAAGATTTCCTTTGCAACCTACAAGACCCAGAGACAGAATTTATTTTAAATGAAAAATGAGATCCTGGAGCACAAGATGGCATCCACAGAGATAAGTGCTGGGTTGCTGAGCTGGTATGTTCTAGCTGATCTGAATTCCTGACTATAAGACCATCATGACTAATAAGGCAGTATCAAAGCAGATTCACAGCTTGAGCTACAATCTTGTACCCTGGGCTCCCAAGCTGGCTCAGAAATGCAAGCTTTAATAACCAATACATTTCACAGTTCATTTGTGGCAAAAAAATTACTTCTTACCAGGCCAGCTTGGGGGACAGAGGGGACACTGCACTGAACAAACTGGGGACAAAAAGAACAATTTTGTGGATAACAGTGTGATATAACTGTGCCTTATGTAAGAGGCAGAGAAGAGATGCAGCATGAAGTATGAACCCCATTGCTCTGCTGGCTGCTTTAATTGGGATTTGGCTGGGAATATTTTTTTTTTTTTGCAGCCTAATTTCGTGCCTCTCCATATTCCCCAGTGCCGAAGTTGGATGTGTCTGCAATATGTGAGTGGGACAAAAGTTGCTTTCTGGTCAATGAAACTGTCCCCCTAGTGTTCCTGGTCTCTGGAAAGACTTAGGCACTGGTGGCAATGATTATGACCATTCAGTTCTCCGAACAGTATTTCACTCTGCTTTTCCTACTCTTCTCTCCACCTGCCTCCGCACCCCTCTCTCTTTCTTTCTCTCTCTCCCTCTCTCTTTATTTTCCCTTTCCGAGGATGGCGAGTGCTGATCCATTGGGGTAAGCTCTAGTTTTGGATTATTCCTCTTGCGGGACCTGTTGTAACTTTGTAGAGAAACTTTTCATTTGCAATTTCCAAATACAATACAGGCTGATACACTTCAGTGACTGAGGCTTTACAACAGGGAGAGAGAGAGAGAGATGTGGGAAGAAGCATTTTTGGTGCTTTTGTGTGTGTTTGTGTGCTTTTATGTTGGAGTCACACTCCATATAATTTACTTTTGGGTTCTTTTTTTGTTCTCTTATTTGTCCCTCTATTTCAATGTCTGTGGGCACAGAAAACTATCCTCGGACACTGTGCAGATACCAGACATCTTCTGAGAATGAAACCCATTCTCCATTTAGCACTTTTATATCTGTTTGGTATTTTCCTGTTAATTTGGATCCTAATTTATCCAGTTTTCTTATTTTTCTTTTTTCTTTTTTTTTTTTTTTTAATGAAACTGAATCCCATCCATGCTATTAAAAAATGCTGGGTATTCCCTCTCTTTTTAGAATATGTTTTCTTAAGAGGTGAACAGATGGCCCCAGAGACAGCTATATCTTCAAAGCTCTGTATTTTCAATAAAGGCAGTATAGGTACAACTAAGAATGCAATCACGCTTCAAATTAAAGTTCCATTTATAAATACTTAAGAGGAGGAGGATATTACATTAATAGACGATTTAATAAAACTATTGTAATAGATCATTACAGACTATCAGTAAAAACTTCTTGAGAGTGTTCACATTGAGAAAGCTAATTAGGACTAGTAACATTTACTTCTCATGTTTGCAGCATGCTTCAATATCTGTTAATTCTTTCTAAACCATTTATAAATGGAACTTTTGTGTAATTGGCCAATTAAGGAGGGTGGTGCTGTTCAACATCACCATTTGTATGGGCTGAAAGGAAGAAGTGTGTTACCAACACCTGCACTCCTTCCTCTGCACTCTCTGTAAGGCTTCATCTTACACGTGGTTATTACTATGACCTTCTGACTCAAGCATGAGTATTCCCAGTAAGGGCTGTCACAGTGTTATTTGCATGGTTGGAACAGTAAGACAGTGGAATATCCAAGGTATTCTATACATAGTCCCTGAATCAGAGTGTGAGGAAGCACAGCTTTTACCTTTCAGACCCTCAAAAGTAAGAGTGATGAAATTTAACACAGCCTGACTGCTCACCTATTGCATGTTAATTCAGGTCATTATCAGGTGTCTCATACCCTGAAGTTTCAGTTTAGATTTTTTTGGCTTTGAGTGAGCAAGGAAGGAGGAGTATCAAATTCCACCCAATTCATGCTTGAAGCAAATAAGAGGTTGGCTGGATATATTCTGGAATGACTTTCAAAACCACACATGGAATCAAACCAATTCAAAATTTCTAAGGCATTTCACCCAGGGACACAAGTCTGATGCATCACTGCACGCTGCATGCATGCTGCAGGCTCCCTTTCTTGGAAGCATGGCTCCAGCTTGACCAGCTAAGAGGCTGTATTCAGCATCCTGGTAAAACTGTGCTATGAAAGCAAGTTCTGCTGGGACTGCAACAAGGTACCAAACTCACCTTGGATTGTAAGAAAAAGTTCTAGGAGATGGTTATTCAAAGAAGAAACAAATGCCAAATCTGACCTAAATGTTGAATTTGTACTGTGAAGCCTTTATGTTCTACTGGTGTGTCCCAGCAGGGGCCCTGTTTAAAGCATTTGGGAACTGATCTGAGAGAAGGGATGCTCTGTACATGTGCTATATATGTGGTGCAGTTACCAGGCCAGCTGCGCTCTCCTGTCTCCTGTTCCTCTCTGTATGCACCTCAGCGGTGTCAGGCCTCAGCCCTGCACCTCTCAGGAGATTCTGCATTCTCTGAAACCAGCTGGAAACTGGATTCAAGCCCCTTAGTTTCAGAACATTGGTCTGACATGAACTGGGCCCCACATGCCTTCCTCTTGACAGCAGCTGGCTAAAATGAGTACAAAATTACTTTAAAATGAGGAACCTTTTAACTTCGATACTTTGAATTATCAAATAGATTGAATAAGGTAAAAAATCATCACAGCCCACACCATGCATGTTTCGTTTCAGTCCTTTGCCTCTCTCTTTCATAGCTCAGCTGTCTCCAGGTTATTGTCAGTCTGTGGAATGGGAAGAATAGCCTGCAATGATCTCAGTGTCCACCTTATGTTTAGAGTGCCCTCTGCATCTTCCCCCTCCTAAACCTTGAGTCTGTCTCCCTTATGTTTTGGGGTTTTTGAATTCCTCCCTCCAGGCTTGTCAAAACAACTGTTGTCACTTTGTAAGGGACTAAAGAGTCTCTTCCTGGGTCTCTGAATCTGGCAGTTGTATTTGAGGGAGTGCTCTTTATCTGAGCAACTGCTCTGTCTTTCCTTCTTGGATTTTCAACAGTCTTTTGATGACTTCCACTGAGTTAGTGCGCAAGCATACTGGGATACAAAACACAGAGCAAAATGAGTCCCATGCAGTGTTCACAGTTTCCTGGATTGTTGCATTTAGTATCAAGTTATTGGAATAATTATAGATTTAATACTTCCAGTAACATTTAAGGCCTGTAAAGACTCTTAGGAGGTTACTGACTAATAAACACTTCCTACTAAATAAATTAATTTCATAGCCATGGAGATGAAGTTGTACCTCTTTCCACACATAAAGCATAAGACATAAGAGTCTGCTGTACTAATGTTGCCTGTAGGGCCTCAAACTTTCATTTTCTGGTGAGAGGGCTAAAAATTTAAATGCCTGTGCTTTCATTATGGCATTGCATCATAATGCAACATTTTCATTCCTATCTTTTTTGGCCCTGTCCCAGTTCTGTCCACCTGACTCTGACATACAGGAGCAGTGCATGTGTTGGGTTTTGTTGGTTTTGGTTGCTTTTTTATTTTTTGCAAACTGAATTACAGCATTGCTCAGCTGAAATGATCTTGATGAGAGGGACAAATCTGTCATTTTTGCTTGTTAGCACTTTTTGTACTGGAGTAGAGAACCATGTAGTAGGGCATGGTACTGAGTTTTTATAGCCAGCTTGAGAATCATGTCCCATTTGTAAAGGTAAATTATGGGAGATCTGTTAAATTGAGGAAGATGCAAGGAAAATCTCCTCAGTGTTGGTGTCATATTCCATACCATCACTTTCTGATAAAGGAGGAAGAGTTCTGAAAATGTACAGCTCTCTTTTCAGCCTGACATTAAATTGGACACAGGCTTCTTTAAACTCTTAACAGTTATTCCACTGCTCCTATATACAATTTCCAGTGTGGACAAACTGAAGCTTGCTATAGGGCCTACTTTACTTCCTAAGTATTTTGCATGTAAATCAGCAGCAGAAATAAATCTCGTTCGATAGCAATCATGTGGATACTGAATGCATTTCCAGAAGGATTTCATACTAACTCTCTCTTATGTCCCCTGCCTCAGGCTCCTAGGCTGGATGAAAGCACAGTACACAACAACTATTTTTCAAATATTGCATGCAGTAAAGAACGGGGAGTTGGGAGGTGGGGACTGTCCTACATGTATGTGATCATTTTTGTAAAAAAATAAGAGGCGATGGGGTTGGGAAGGGATAATTCAGGACTGTTGGAAACACCTGATTGCAAAAAGGAAATAGCAGAGTGTACTTTTAATCAAGTGTCCTGGAATTCAGGTGAGTGTCAGAGAGGACTTTTCCACCACCATTAAGAGTTGGTGGGAACATCTCCCTTAAGTTGGTGTTTAACTGCATCTCTGGGCACCTGAATGCCTTCCACATTTGTCCAAAATAATCTATAGACTCCTCTTGTAATTCATGGTTTGGAAGAAGCTTTTCCTGATGATTCATGCAAGAAACATTTTAACAAAATGGACTTCCCATCTGCACAACACATCTGTGGTGAAGTCAGCCACTTCACTTACAGGAAAGTCATATACAGTAGTCTTTCAAAAGTGGAGCAAACAGTTCTCCCCTTATAATTACTTTGCATAAACCTTTATGAGTGCCCCAGATCTTGATGGTACAAATTTGGGCTTAATCTAGTGCTAAAGAATGCCAAGAGGAAGCCTCTAGTTTTTTTACTGCTGCACTATGATGGGCAGATTGCAGCAAGACACAAGAAAAAATCCAAGTGGGGATTTTCTGCATAGAATGAGTGCCTCAGGTTTTCATGGTGCCAATTGAGACTTAATCTGGTCAAAAAAGCATGCTGTGAGTGGGCTTCTGGTGTTCACCTACTTAGTGTGATGGACAAACTGCAGTGAGATACTAAGAAAACCATCAGGGCAGAGGATACAAGTAGAGAAAACAGAACCTGTCATTGTGTTCAGTTGCAGCTTTCTCTTTCCTTAGAAATATTTCCTCTTCTACAGTTCGCTTATTTTTAAAGAATCCTATTACTCAAATTTGTTTAATAATATATGTCTGGGAGACCATTTTAGAGACCTTTTTTTTTTTTGTTTTACTCTATAACAGCAGAAGCGAATAAACTGATACAGTTCATGGTCTAAATTTGTTTTATATTCTTACATATAAGCTGACTTCAAGTATCTGACCTATATCAATTTTTAATATATAGGTGTGTAAACACAGACAGACACACATTAAAACACAAACACCCATGCACTGTTTTCTACAGGAATTTCACCTTTTCAGGTCTGTTACCTGAAGGCAAGTAATTGCTTTCATAGCTGTTACAATAGGTAGGTTATTATAGGTAGGAAACATTGGTAGGTTTGCTGTGTTGACATATCGCTTCATGGTGGTTGTTGAACAAATAGGTTCTTGGCCAAAGCCTCTCCTGTAAGGTGTTTCATTCTTCAAGACAACTTTCTTTCTATTTAAAAAGTATAGAAAACAGCTGCTCTGGGGCTGTCTCAGGCACATGTAAGGTGTGGGGATTTTTTTTTTCTCTGGGGCAGCCCTCCTCCTAAAAACTTCCTCTGCTGAAATGTTTTTGCAGTCTGCCCTGATTCTTCTTTGACCACGTTTAGCATAGCACATTTGCACATTTTATTATCAGCAGCTGACATTTTTCATAGGTGGCCTTTGCAGGAGAGCGTAAGACCACTAACAGTATAGGTGACCTTGTCAGCAGATAGGGGAGTTCACTCTCCCTTGGTTGGCCTCTTTCTGAGGGCACCTGAGCTGTAATTTTGATATTAGTAAAGTCGTTAACAAAAACAGAACTCATTTTCCACAGAGAAGGTCTGGCTTGCTTAATGCAGCAGCAAGAAGTCTCACTGGAGAGCAAAGATGTGAAATCCATCAGTGAGAAGCTGGAAAGGGCTAAGCCAATGCAGTCTTAGATTTCAGTGGGAAGTCATCACATACGAAATGATTATGTGCTTGAGTCAAGGAGTCTTGGGGTTTTAATTATTATCTGGAAGAACTCCCTATCTTTGTGCCTTGTACACATGGTGCTTTTCCATGTTGCTTGTGACAAAGAAAGTCTCATTTTATAACTGCCAGCACTGTGCAAAGCAGAATTCTTAGCACAAGTGTGAATGTCTGTAGCATCCTTTTGAATTGAGCTGTTCAGCTTGCACAGAGCAGACCTAGTAGCTTCCATGTGCTTGATGACCAAAAAAGAAAGTAGCCACTGCCTCAGTCAAAAGGGATTGTAGTATTCTCCCTGAGCAACAGCATTTCTCTGATTTGAGGGGAGACAACTGAAAAACATGACAATAGTGAAAGGAAAGAAAAGGAAAGAGTTATGTCCTTTTCCAGTGACAGCCTCCCTCCTCCTCCTCACTTCATGCCTGTGCCTGTAGTGGCTGGTGTTCAGGGTTGTTACTTGTCTGAGTTTTCTGAGGGATATTTTCCTTGTTGTGTCCATTCAGGTCTCGGTCAATCAGCGGAGCATCGTCTGGGCTCTCCACCAGTCCTCTCAGCAGTCCAAGGGTAAGTGGTGCTGCTTCAAGATCTGTTGGTCCAATCCACTCACACATGCTTGATGCTTTTTTGACATCTGTTGCTCCAGAGCTGTGGCTCTTAGCTGGGATGTTTTGCTTTTCCTTGGCGGCTTGTAAATTTTCATAGGGAAATGTTACTTACAAATCTAAGTGGAGAATTTCTCGCACATGTTCCCTGCACTGTTAGCAGGGATGGCACTGTGCCCCTGCCCTTTTGCAATCTCATGAGCACACAAAATAACTTTGCTATGACTAAACACTCCGTATCCAGCTGAGGTCTGCACACAGCCTGGTTTCAGACCAAATGATCAGGAACCATTTCATAGCTGCCTTCAGTTAGGTCACAGTAGAGCACCAAACCATACTGGTTATCTTCTGTTTGCCTCAGAATAGCTCCTATTAGGAAGGCAGAGAAAATAAATTACACAAATTTGAGGGCTAGCAAATTTAAAAGGAAAGTAAGAAGTTGACTGACTAGGAGGAGTAAAGAACATTCAAATCCCTATAAATAAGGTACTTTCACATGCCCTTATTAAGCATGCAGTCAGCTAAATACTGATACACAACTAATACCAATACTCAGCCAGTACAACACATGCTTGATAGTACGTTTGTTGCAAAGTTGTAACAGTTTCTAAATGCAATGACAGAGGCCTCCCTCTTGCTAGCTTCTTCAGGGGTAAAAGTGAGTATTCCTAGTGCTTGAAAAGGTCAGCTAAGTCACTTTAGGACTGCAGTGCCTAACGAAAGTCTAGATCTCATCAAAAAGTCCATTGGGCTATGACAGTGCATGTTACCTAAATATCTGGCCCAGAGTCTGTGGAGGATTTCTACATACCTCCCATACCTCATCTTCGTGAGAAGATGCTACCTGCTATTAGAAATTGATACAGTCCATGTCTTCGGGTATGGATACATCTGTGGATCTACTCTTAGTTACATGAATCTAACATCAGTATTCCAAGTGTTTGAAATTGCAGTTCCACCCCAATATTCTGTGTAATTCTTGTGAATAAAGACACACTGTCAGCTCTAAGTTGATAGTCTAGTAAAGCTTCCAGCACTTTGCTTGATTGAATTATTTTCTGAAACCTGTTTTGGGCTCCTGCCAATTGTTATCCTGTTTTGAAACTGGCATAAGTGTTCTTGTGGTCTCCACTATGTCTTTAAAGTCCTAGGGACCAGTGAAGATCCATTTCCTTCTTTCTGCACTGGGACTCCTGGTTGCCAGTGGAATGGAGCAGAGACCTGAGAATTCTTATGCCACTGCAAAATGTACTGGAAAAGAGGATGGAAACAGTTTTATGCAAAAAATAAGCATCCAGTGAAGCAAACCTAAATCTTGATTTCATTAATTGATCTCTAGGGATCAATTTCTGACATCTCAGTAGGACAACATCAAAGAATAAGTTTGACAAGATCTGTCTCACAGCCACTGTATCTTAACATTATTACTTAGTAGGCAGTTGATTAAATAGTCTTCAAAGGGATTTAGCAATCAGGTGACATTTTCAGCAGATCATAATGATATTAAGGCAGGTCACATTTGAGGCTTAAAAGGAAATGTTGGAATAAAAATCATATATTTTTAAATGTCCTTACCTATGCTTCTAATAGCACCTTAGATTATTGAAAGAGAACATACTTTAAAAAATAAATACACCTTTCACTTTTTGCACTGCTTAGGTTCACTTCTATGAGGAATTTAATTCAGTAGCAAATAGAAGTTTTCAAATTTCACAAGGTCTTGTTAATGGTGTTCCACATTGCACCAGCTGAAATCGAGACCTAATCTTGTTCTTCATTTCATTATTAAATATGTGGTAATTAAGGGTGCCTCTTCAGATTCTTAATGGCTTAAGAAGGAGTTGAATCTTACTTTATTTCTTTCAAATCTGCTTCTCCAACCGTCATACATATAAGACAGAAAAATTGCAAGGAAATACCTGCAATTAATGGTCTTTGAGTTTTATCCATCGGTGTCATTTGCGAATAGTTAGTAGTCAGATGCTGATACTGACTTTCACAAATTAACCACTTTCCTCATCTTTTCCCCTTCCTTGCTCATTGACAGTGAGAAATCTAGCAACATGGCAGACTTAGGTTTAACTTTACAATCTTAATAGTAATACAGATATTTTGATGTACTGATTTTCTGTTTATTTTGGTGGCCTAATCCTAAGTTCTTTGAAGTAGTTACAAAACTTTGATGCAAACAATTTAAAGACAAATCTTAAATACCTTTCTGCAGTTTTTTAAATATGGCAACATTGTGCTAATCTATCACGCCCAGAAAGGAAACTCCCTAGAGAGTGTGTTTACTTGGGACTGAGATTTGAGGCAAGGTTACATGTACATGATATGTCTGGTTAGTTCTTGATTACGGCTTTTAGGTGTTAACAGTGGATAATAATAATAATAATGATGATGATGGTGTAATTTTTCATAGGTAATACTTCATAGAAATCAGAATCTAAGTATAGACCAAAGCTGAATATCTTGAGTAGTGATTTTTATTTTTACAATTATTCCAGTATTTGTAATCTAAGGTGGTAATAGCAATGATTTGTAAGGACTTTTTCTTTGTTTGTTTAAATGTGATTTTTAGCTTGATAATATTCCTTAAAAGGCTTCTACCCTTCCAAGTCTGTCTATTGCTGTTTGCTGTCAAAGTATGAATGGTTTCCCAAAATAACCTCTTAACACGTGTAAATGTTCCTGTTTGGGAAAAAAAAATCATAATCCCATTTTGATACCTCAGTGATGGATTATGAACTTTGCTTGTCTTTTTTCTTTTTAAACTGTGTCTCACAAAACAAGGGCTCCCCCCATCCTCTTCTTAGACTTGGGACCTAATGGCAAATAGTGCTGTGACTTTATGACAGAAATTCCAATTATCAAGCTATCCTTCAATGCAATGAGGGATGTTGGATGAGGAGCATTAAGTCTGATGGAAAGTATCATCTCTTCTCAGATAAATAAATTTACCAGACCTTACTGAAGTTTTTGCTGTAGCAGTTTAAAAATCAAACACCAATCTGAGTTCATATATTTCTCATGGTGTTGCGTGCTCTGAAGCTTCCAAGTGAAGGCTGAGCAATTTAACCTTCCAGATCAGGGGAGAAGAATAGGTGCTCAGGTGGCATCACTCTCCCTTTTCCCCCTCTTTCTGCAATGGGTGGCTGCAACTGGTGCATTACCCAGCCAGGGGTAAAGTGGAAGGAAAGAGGTTCTGACTGGTGTGTGCAGTAACTGTGTCTATCCCCTGCCACCCTGTATGTATCACACACCTGTTCTGAGTCTCATCTCTCTACTGGGTTTGCATATGGGCACATGGAGCTGAAAGAGGTGGTCCCGTTCTTGGCACATCTCAATTTGTCTGTGGCTTGAGTGGTTCTTCTTCCCCTTCCTCACCTCCCTTACAGCATCATGCTTCCCTCACTGCAGGGCAATCAGAACAATCCCAGAGAGATGGCATTTCTCTCTTCTTTTTTTCTTGGTTACTTTCTTTTTCTTTTTTTTTTTTCTTTTTTCTTTATTTTCCTTGTTCCTTTGTTGTACTTTTCTTTCTGTTGTTTTCCTTTGCTGACACGTGGTTGGTTAATATGATGAAGCCTGTTATGACACTGTTGTTCTTGCTGCTGCCGCTGCTGCTGTTGTTGAATATGCTGTGTTCCCAGCTAACTGCATGTCTTTTTTTTTGTTTTTTGTTTGTTTGTTTTCGTTTCTTTGCAAAACCCCTCCCCCCCACTACCCCTTCACCTCCATCTCCTGTGTCTCCTTGTGACATGGTGCATCTTTGTGACTCGGATGGATTTTATTCTGACTTTCCTTTCTCTGCTCGCCCGCTCTTTGCGTATTTCACTGTTTTTGATGTGCATGGACACTCTGCGTCTGTCTCGTAGCCTATCAGAAAGTTCTTCATCCCCCCTCAGACCTCCGACCTCCCTTTCTCTCCCCGACCCCAAGTCTCCTTGGACCCTGATGCTTGTAGGAACGCCTCCAGGCCTGGACATGTACTCCAACCAAAGCCAGCACTTCAGCCCAACCCAAAGACGCAGACTTTGCCATCCAAGAGCAAATTGGCTGAAAAACCACTCCAGTCTACTAAATCCAACCCACTCCCTGCCAGCAATACCAGCGCCCCCTCTTCCCAGAACAACCCTGTGCAGAATGCCCAGGGCCGCTCGCCTGCTGCCGGCTTTAACCCACAGCTGGCTGTTCCTAAAGTGCAGACCAACCCTATGTCTCCTGTTAGATTGCTCCCTTCTAGTACTGATCCAAGCACCAAATCTATCCCCATCATACAGGTCACCCCTCACCCCTCTCCAAGGGGAAGTCCCCTCCCTACCCCCAAGGGGACACCTGTTCATACGCCAAAGGAGAGCCCAGCAGGCACACCCAACCCAACACCACCATCCAGCCCCAGCATTGGAGGAATGCCTTGGAGGACACGGCTCAACTCCATCAAGAATAGTTTCCTGGGGTCTCCTCGCTTCCATCGTCGGAAATTACAAGGTGAGTAACATACAGGGTGGTTCTGATTTGGGCAGATGTTCAACAGGAATTTTATACCTGTCTGTGGCTCTGCAAATTCTGTGTACCAAGGACTGAATATTGGTGTGGAAAATGAGAGTGATAGCATCAGCCAAGCCCTAACCCACATGTGAGCGGGCTCTGTTGTGCCACTGCCTCTGCTCCAACAGCATCTCCTGAGCCCACTTCACACTCCAGCCATGCAGCCATTACTATCCCTGTTGTGGCTCATAGACCACAAGAAAAATCTGTCTTCAATTCCTTCACTTGTTCTGCAAGTGAACCTAGGGCTCAGCCATTTCCCCTGTGGCTGTGTTCCGCTGCCTCTTCACAGCCACAGGCTGAGCCTTATGCTAAAAAAAGACAGCCAGAGGCAATAGGCTGAAATTGTCCTTCTGAAGCATGGCTTTTTTGATCTTGGTTAATGCTTTATTTTTTGCCTCCTTTGGTAATTGGTGCAAAAATCTCCTTAATACAATCAGTGGTTTCATATCTGCTGGCCTACTTCAGTTTTCTAAGTCTCTAGAGTGTTGAGATGTGCAAAATTTACTTCTTCAGGCTCCAGGTGGCTTTTCTGCATGCCAGCAAAGGGCACCCAAAGTCACATGCCTTATCCTTGGACGTCAGCAGCAGCTATTCCAGCGCCCTGTGGTTTTACCAGGATGTGATCCCATGGGAAAGGACAATTACAGCCATGGAATAGTTAGATTTTGAACTGTGATTGTTGATGCCATTGTCTCTGGGGTGGTCAGAGAACTGCAGAGAATTGCAGCAGTGACTGAGCTGCATCCAGCTGGGCTTTGAGGCAATTGCAAAGCAGTTGCATTGGCACAGTGTGTTTGGGTCTGAACCAGAAACCACTGAAGCCAGTGCAAGATTGTCTAATGACCTAAGGAGGGGTAGAGTCAGCCATGAAATGCAGCACTTGATTAGATGCAGAGATCTAGAGACATATGACCAGCATTCAAATGTCAGAATTAACCTGCAGAGGCCATGGGCAAATGCAAGCAAGTGCAGAATTGTTTCATTGGTGTACAAGCAGAAAATGGAAGGTGTACTGAATCATCAAATTTCTTTTCTCCCTCCCTCTCTTTGGCTGTCTGTGCATGAGCAGTACCTACACCAGAAGAGATGTCTAATTTAACCCCAGAATCATCCCCAGAGTAAGTACTTTGCCTTTTTTTCCACCAAATACCAGTGTTGTTTTCTGGCCTGAATGTCATAAGCTGACATATTTCTGCTCTGGATCAGTATCTGTTTGTAACCTGTTGTCTTGTGGGTGGAATGGAGATGTGAAATGATTCTTTTGATGAGGACCCTGCATAAAATCTATACCTCAGTAATGGCAGTGGGGTCAACAGGTGATGAAACAGTCTCCCAGTAACTACCTCATTTTCTCACAGCTTGCTGAATTTGCTGGGTATGGAACATGTTTCTTCTCTCTTCATTCATTTGGTTGTCAAGTAGATCACTCTTTGGGACTGGAGAGGCAATCAGTGGCTTACATTGGCACTAACTGTGCGCTAAAACAATCTTCCTTTTAGTACAGGAGAGTTTGCATCCTCAGGATAGCATGCATGAGGCTCTGCTAAGATAATTCAGAGGGATCTTTGGCTGCCAGAGTAAGCGCAGTGTTAATTCTAGGCAGCAGTACTAGGACATGGAGAAGCTGTTTCATATTCACCAGGCTCATTCCTAAAAGTCAGTGTACATTTCAACCATTTCACTGCACAAATGTGCATCACTGCGTGGCAGGTTTGGAAGTCCCTGCCAGAGTGCTGCTCCAAACACTTCCTAATATGCAACAGATGCCAAATTATTCCTTTTTATTTTCACAGCTTGTGTTTGTGCACCCAATGCCCGTAGACTTAGCCTGCCAACCAGGGCAATTTGGCCTCCTGTTAAGAGACTTGTATGAAATATTCATGAGTCTTGGATGGGGATTTTGAGATAAAGTTTTGTAATTGGTGACAATGGTATTGTCTTCACAACTTGCCTCAGACCTGGCTTTTATCTGGTATGAGATGGGCATTTTACATGTAATACTAGAATACACTAATCCATGTGTAATAGCATGGAGAGGGATGAAGACTTCAGGAGAGGGAGAAGTAGAGATTAGTAAAGGTATACAGGAAGAAAAATGGAATGTGTTGTTTTTTCAACACTTTTCAGCATTTACTAATAGAGAGGCATGAAAGAATTTCATAAAATTGGCACATCATTATCACAGAAATATACACTACTCTCATCTCACATGTTTTTAAAGCCATTAAAACAGAAAACCTTTAGAATTAAATTTCTTCTCTTTATTGTATGTATCTTGGTGGAAGTTTTGCTGTTAATTTATTGCCTTCCCTGCTTCCCACACACTCTAAAAGCTGGTAGAGAGAAGTAGTGCCTGTCATTTGAGGCAGTTTGGATGCAAGTCAAAGCCTAAGGCCCTCTTTTCTTTTTCTGTATAATTGCCAAATTAATGAGTTCAATTGGGCTGCACCCTGCAGTAAACATAATAAAAGTCATAAAAAATAATGAACTAGATTATATTTTAATGATAGATGTCTGTTGCTCAGTGCCCACTTCCACATGTCGTATTTTTCCTGTATTTTCTTCTTTTCTGTAAGAAATAAGATATCTTTACCAAGAGCTGTATTGACCTCATGGGTTGAGTGATAAATACATGTCCTAGCTCTGTCTGGTGCAGCAATGCCTTCCATTCATTTAACAAACTTGATTATTAGGTAATACACTTTGACATGTCTGGGTAATGCTGTTCTTTCTCGTGTGAAAAAGTCCTAGAAAATGTGTTGGGGATGACATTTAAAAAGACTTAGCTCCAGCTGCTTTAAACCTGCAAAGCTCCATTTGCTTGAGTAGAAATGCTGCTATTTATGCCAAGCAGGTAAACCTCTGGAGGTTACTGATCCATGTGCTCAGAGACAGAGAAGGAACACAGAAGGCTACATGGTCAGACACTCCAAAAGTGGGAAAAGAAACAACACTACAGTAGTGAGAAATTTTGGTGTGAAGTAATGAAGTTCCAGCCTCTATTTTCATGCTAATTTCTTTGCTTTTTCATCAACTGGATTTCTGATTGGATTTCCTCGTGTGATCTACATACCCAGCCTCCCCCACATAGCTCCTATCTCACTCCCCCTTTAAGAAGTTTGCTGTGGTAAGAGAGGACTCTTAATTTTAAGTACATTTTGTACTACTTACAGCCTGATCTTGAGAGATGCTAGAGCATGCCATTTGGGGTGCTGAGGATTCATATACATTTTAACCCACGTTAGTAGCACTTAATGCCCTCTGAGAGGAGAAGAGCCTTTATTGTGTAATTTTACTCCAAAGCTGTCCCCCCTTTTCTCAGTGGGCCTATTTCCTAGGTGTATGAGTACAGCTAGTTCTGCCAGTTTTGGGGAGAAAAGCCAGTGCATGTGTGCTGTGGCTTGATTCTGCTCATTACAGAAAGAGGAGAGGCCACTGGCATCTATTCCATCTTACGTGACACCAGCAAAATAATTTTAGTGAATTCAAATGATTTACAAGCTGGGGCATAGCCCAGGCTAGCAGTGAATCTTCCAGACTTGCTATTACTGGTGATAACCTCACTGAGGAAAAGAGCCCAGATGGATTCTGGAGACTCCAGACCATGTTGAACAGGAAGAAAATTCCCTGTGTTCTGGGCCCTCATTACCTGTGCTTGTAAAGAGACCTATAAATGAAGGGCCAGCAAAACCATTAATGAAAATACAAAAATGAAAAGCCATATTTTAAGATGGCAGACCTGCAATTAAATAAGCACACTTTTCCAGGCCCGTGCTTCCCCTTGGCCCCTGGAGTCCATCCAGCCAACCCTGGTTCAGATGATGTTACATCCAAGCCTAAGACAAGCAGCCGTTTTAGATAGATAACCAGGTGCTGATTTACTAATGAGCACAGACCCCTTACATGCAGGGAGCTATTGCCCCAGCTCTCCAGGGGCTTGCGGAGTTGTTGTGGTGTGTGAGAGACACATGAGCTAATTAGTATGTAATTTTCTTTCTCACTCTAACCCTGGCTCCTTAACGACCATTTAAATGAGAGGCCCTTTCTCTTTACTGCTCCCTGTGCTAATCTCTGGCTCACTGGCTTAGTTACAGCTGCCTTTGAATATTTTAGGGAGTGACAGTTTTCCAGCCCACTTTAATTGAGTGGGGGGCACTGTTTTACTGAAGTGAATCTTTCTGTATTCTTATTTTTGGTTGTCTGCAGTAAATGAAGCAAATCATTATTTGTCCAGCTGAGCAGTCTTCCAGTTGTGGTCTTTCTGCTGTGTGCATTAAGTGGGCCCACAGCTGCGCGATTCATGGAGCAGTCTGGGATGGGGAATGAGTGCAAATTGCTGCTGAGGTCAAGCTTTATTCTTTATCCTGAAGGCCTAGACTTCAAATTAGTTTCTTAGTTTGCTTCTCTCTCTCTCTTAGGCCTCTGTCCTTCCTCTGCCTCTGCGTCACTTTGCTGCACAAAGTGAGGTTACTAGCAGCTTACTCCAGCTGTTTATTGCTTTGCTGGAAAACTGGTGTGTAGTAATCCCCTTTGCAGATGGCTCTCCTTGTCAGGAGAAGTTGTCTTCTTCCACTGAGTGGTGAATGTCCACGCTGTTGCTTGCCATGCTGCAAACTGAATTTGGTGTTATAAAGTATGCTGTAAAGGGGGGAAAAAAAAGCAGTCACTTGGTGGCAGGTCTTTTAATTTCTGACATTTTTATGCTGAATTCTTCCCTGCTAGAATATGACTCAATTAATATGATTTTCCCTGGGTTTAGTTTGGTCCAGCAAGTCTTCGGCTGTCTCACAGCTGTCAGCCTCTTTTCTCCTCTCAAAACCACACCTGTCAGAGATAGTACTTTCAGGTTCTGGACAGTGTCTTTCATTAATATTCATGTCCCTGCATTCTTCCTTTAGCCTGTTTAACCTAAAAGCTAATGTTAATGGAGTGCATTGAAATGGTTAAACAATAAGCAAAATCAAGTGTTTGCTGATATGATCACTGTGAAAAAACAGAGCAATTTCATCTTATGATGAAACCACCATCTGATGTTGGAACAAACTGAGGAGCTGGACTGCTGTCCAGTGGAAAGCCTGAACTGTGTCTTGCTTGGTGTTGTTTTCTCCTTTCTTAATACTGAAAATTCATTTCTTTGTAAGCTGACCAGAGTTTGCACACTGTATAGACACCCTGAATGGGACTAAGGAACAGGACAGTCTTTGTCACTCGCTGGTAGATTGGAGCTCCACTGAAATCTACAGTTTGCTTTAAAAAGCAAGGTCTTGTGATTGTACAGGACACCTTCAGAAAAGCATCTTCCAAGTCAACACCAAAGGAGTTGAAATTGGGTGGGAAGGAGCTTAAATCTTTATGTTGCCAGGATCTGCATGTTAACACAAGAAATTGAGAGATCCCTGGAGGCAAACCAGAAATGTGTCCCCTGATTTATATGTACATTATATATGCAGTATTCGTTGGTATGTTAGCTCAGTCAGAAGAGTTACCATTGCTCCTGATTTTTCGCTGTTGGTGACACATGCTGCCAGACTAAGGCTGTGTGGTCTGTCATTTCATCGGTTTTCACCAAGGGAAATGTCATTCTGGTACTATTTCCTACTTATTAGTAGTAATAACATCACATCTGGAGTGTCATCAAAACTTTTTTGTGTGTATTTTAATATTTTTTCTAGCTAGGGGTATATAAAAAATAACAGACAGGGTTTCATATTCTAAACATCTTTTTCTTTTCATCACATCAGGCTTGCCAAAAAATCCTGGTTCGGTAACTTCATCAACTTGGAGAAAGAAGAACAGATTTTTGTGGTCATTAAGGACAAACCACTAAGCTCCATTAAGGCTGATATAGTCCACGCTTTCCTCTCGGTGAGTCACCCCAGCTGCCTCTTGGAGGCATCCCTCACTGGTCATTCCAGGACTCCATGTGCCAAATATTGCTGGGCAGGGGCTCTGCTCCTTCCAAAGCATCCATCCTCTGTGGATTTGATTTATGTGGCCTGCACTGCACTGTGTGTGAATTACTAACTGTAGATAATGCTCTCTAAGGTGAGAAAAGATTTCAGCCTTCTTGGCAAGGTCTCCAGGATGCAGAGTTTGGAATGCCATGGCAATGGAGCACACTGCTGGCACAGTATCAAGGCAGTGATTTGCAGCTTTGTCAAATCAGCCTTACAGTCACTGGCTGGGCGGTAGATTAGGTCTCCTTTGATGGGTATGCCCTGCACCACTTCAGTCAGACAAAATGCCTGTCTGATATCTGCATTTGTTACTTTAAATCCCACTTCGGTGCTGTATGGCAGAAAGAAGGGTAATTTTTTTCTAGTGTCCAGAGTTTCAGTTGTTGCAGATGTGGTTTGTGTACAGCCTAAGAAAGCAGAAGGAAATTGTCTTTTTTTTTCCCATAGAAAGTCCTTGTTCTCATTATCTAGAGGTACCAGTGATGAAAAAGTCAGCACAGCAAAGGTAATTTAAGAGGTTTTTCAATTCAAGGTAGTCAACAACATAATTAGACTTTTTCCAATAGAATTAAGAGAAGGAAACTTAATTTCATATATAGTTTGTTATATTGATTTTTCCCCACAAAATACTGAACTCCATTTTAGTCTTTGTGGTTCTACAATGAACTTCTTCCAGAAAATCAGCCATAGCCCTTGTTACTGTACAAGCACACAAGGAGTAAGTGCAGTACAGCAGTGGGCATCAGACACTGGTGTCCATCCCAGGTTGGTTATAAGTAGCCGTGTTACTGCAGCAATTTCATGCATCTGGCTATGCTTTTGGGTTTATACTGTGGTGCAGTGTGTTCTACTGTCTATACTGATCATCCTGTGCTTACCCCATGTGCATACATTAGGTATGATGTAGGGATTTGTGTGCAAAAACAGTGGATCATCTCTTACAGCAACATCCAAACTTAGATGCATTGTCATAGCCTGCTAATTAACCCCTTAAAGTCAGCTTCTCGAAGACCTCATCTTCATTTTTCCTCCTAGCTATTAGAGACTAGATTTCCAAGTAATTTATCTGGGTTTTTTTTTCTAATCTGGTCCTTTATGAAGCAATTAATAGAATATGTTGTTAAATTATGGAGGAAAGTATGAAAGGTAACTGCTTGAAAATTAGAAAGCTACAAAATTCCACCGGGGTTCTGAATATACAGATGTTGGATGATGTCACAGAACTTCTCAGGGTTCTTTTTTATGTGGATAGAAGTTTGGGTGAGTTACTTACAGGCATGCTTTCCCTGTGGATATCCCAGACACTTTATGTGTCCCAATGTCTATCTGACACCATAGAATCACCAAGCAACTGAAGTTGGAAAGGTCTTCAGGAAGGTCTCCTGCTCAAAACAGGATCAGCTGTGGGATCAGACCAGGCTACTTAGGTGTTTTTTATATTCCGTTTTATATCCCACTGACTTTTCTGCCCACTCCCTTAATACCACTTTTTGCTCAGCAGAAGGCATTTCTCAAAACTGGTGAATGAGTAAGAAAAAAACGCTTAGTGTATGAATTTGAGCAACACGTGTAAATTCCTAAGTGTGTTGGGTATTTCACCAATGTTCGACCCTTAAATTTAGGGCAGTCCTGGTAGCAGCAGTGCATTCTTCTGTGGTGCTCAGCAACCTATGCTCTTTCTGATTTCACAAGAACATTGTAAATTACAAATTCAAGACCAGAAGCAAATCTAGCAAATGTTTTTCTTTCTGGAAATGTGTGTTGTTATAAACAGAATTTTGCGGATTTTTTTTTTCTCTTTAGCACTGGTTTTACTATCTGCTTCTACCAACCTCTTTCAGATCCCAAGTCTCAGTCACAGTGTCATCTCACAGACAAGTTTCCGTGCAGAATATAAGTCCACAGGAGGTCCTGCTGTCTTCCAGAAGCCAGTGAAGTTCCAGGTGGACATAACATACACAGAAGGAGGAGAGGCACAAAAGGAGAACGGGATCTATTCTGTCACTTTCACACTCTTATCAGGTAACCATGGCACAGCTCTAAAATGAGTGAGAGCTGGCTTGGTCCTTGCTGATAATAGAGGCCTGCAAATTGCTCTTCCAGAGGAAAAAATATAACTGGCTTAACCTCAGGAAAATTCAGTCAGGGGCAAGGAGGACATCAGGAACAAAAATGGGTGGAAATGCAGGGATGAAAGGAGATTCCCAAAGAGGTGAAATTTGCACCATCATGATTACTGCTAAAATGGCTGTTCTTCACACCAGTTTTGGTGTAACTCATCATACTAGCTCCCTGTTCCATTCAAAAGTCCCAGAGTCTCAGCTGGGCACTGTGAGGCCATAGTTTCTTCCTTCTGACAGAAATATGCCTTCACCCTTTTCTTCTGGGTGGCCAGGTGCCCCACACAGGGGTTGCAACAAAGAAACAGACCCCCTCACCTTTTCTGTCTTTACAAAAGGAGCCCCAAAACCATTCCTTTTCCTGTTGAGTCCAGCACACCGTAGTCCCTTTGGCAGAAGGACAGACAGTCAGGACACTTCTGGGGACAAGACTGAAGGGGAAGATGCTTGTGATCCTTCCCCTGCAGCCTTGTGTGTAGGCTTGGCTCCCACTGCTCTCTCAGCTGCCTGTGCCTCTTCTCTCCTCACAGGTCCAAGCCGTCGCTTTAAGAGGGTAGTAGAAACCATTCAGGCACAGTTGTTAAGCACACATGACCAGCCTTCAGTGCAGCAATTATCAGGTAAGTGTCTTCTACTGTCCAGCACCTTCAGCAGGGACAGGAAGGTGAAATGCCTCTCATAGAAGGAGGCTGAGGGAGGCCATCCCTCTGATTACAGCAAAAATCGGGCTCCATTCAGACAGAGCAGTTAACTCCCTGCTCCCACCCTACTCCTCCGTTTCTCATTCCCTCTCTAGTGCTCCCAGCGCATTCCCCCGTTGAACAGCTTCTGCCCTATGCCAGCCCAAAGAGCCATTTGCCCACTTCACCATCAAAAGCTGCATCATCAACAGATCTTCCAGATTTTCTCCAGCTCCAGAATCTCCCAGAGTAGGAACATGCTCTAGAGGGTACTTGATTTTCAAACCCTTCGAGCATACTTTAGAAAACCTCCAACTTCAGTGGGTCCCTGAACAAACTTCAGAGCTACTGTTAACATAGCCATTAACATATGGTCAGAAGGTGGCTAACAGTTTCCAGCAGTGTGAATCAATTCTCAATACTGTGGTAGCACAAATTATATACTAAGGTTCTGCAGAAGCTGTATTTTATCTATTTGAAAAGTAAATTTCAATTCCTCATAGTGGTAGGGAAAGCCTTATGTGTGTGACCCTGTACAATGAAATCAATCTGGATGTGCAGGCAGCCTGCATTGATAATACAGAAACTGCCCTCATCCCATCATTATGTAGCAGGTGTTTACTCTGAACGCTGCAGTGGTTGTACACACAGAGAGAAGAGTGGTAACTCTTCTATCCTCTAAAAGGACAGAACAAAGAAGAAGGTGAAAGCTGAAAACATAAGGCAGTTAAGCTATTGGGAATGTGTCAAGGAAGGAAAAGAAGGGACAAGGAGAAAGAATGTGCATATACTGAGACTAAATAGGAGCAAGGTGAAGAGCAGAGGCTGCAGCAGAAGGCAGTGAGGCAGAAGGAGTGGAAGATGAAAAGGAAGTAAATAAATATTATGCTTCAGAGCCAAATTCTGTTCTTGGCCCTTGTGTGAACAAGCCAAGACAAAAGTGAGGGAGTTAAGTTGGCATTGCATCCTACAATTAAGTCCCAGATGTCCTTGGCTTGTTGCGCATATGGGTTACATCCTTCAGGTCTAACAGTGTGGCTTTAGCATCTAAAGATAAAATAACTGCACATAGAAGTGTGTATGCATAGTACCTGACAGAGAAATATGCTCAGTTCAGTGTCCACTTTGCTTTTGGCCTCCACCACTGCCTGACCCTTCTGCATGCTGGAATACAATGGTGCCCAGCACATGGGTTATTCTGTTCAGAAGCAGGGAAAAAGAGGACACTATAACTGTGATTGATTCAGGTTTTTGCTGTCTGGGCTTTTGAAATCAAATCAAACTCAAGAAGCAGCTAGAATTTTCTGCCAGCCCTTCCTCTTGGGAGATGCTGGGGCTAAGTGGGAGTGAGGGGATTGAGATAGGAAAGCATCTTTTAATTGTACTTTGTATTACTCCTAATGCATGGACAGTATTCAAGCATTCCTTGTTTCTTCAGGAATGAAGTGTACCCTTACTTTCCTGTGAGGAAAAAATGGTTTATGAAGTAAATAACTTGATCCCTCTTAACTTCTTCACCCTAATACATGCTAGCTACTGAGGCTCTATAGAAAAAAATTGAACCCTCTTGCACACTTGCATGTGAAGCAGGATATCTCCCTAAGAAAGCCATATTATAGCAGGAATAAAAACCATTCATCTGATCAAGACTCAGGGAAATGTTATGGGCATACTCTGCTATGGGAAATGTATCTAACTTACAGTTTTGCTGTGGCTCTGGAATGGAAAAATCCTATTATTTCTACTGCCTGAAGCTACATCAGAGCATACTGTTCTAGCAGGGAAAACCCAGCCTGACCTCTAATGCCAGAGTGGAACAGATAACTTCACATGGAGCAAAACCAAAATTAATGGTCTCTTGAAATTTAAAAATGAGAATTCCCTTGGTTGGGGACTTACCCAGGCAAGGCAGCTCACAAGACAGGTTGCCAAACTGTTCCGTATCGCACTACCAGACCTGATCAGGAATACGCAAGTCTCTTGAAAATGAGAAAAGTCAACCTGAAAATTTTAGGTTGGAGCAGCATACAAGAAAGAGAGAAAAGGAAGGGAAGGGAAATAAAGGGATTGTTACCAAAAAAGAGACAACTTTTGCATCAAAGTAATGTGGCCTAGTAGTTCACATTCTCAGCCAGTGAGAGTAAGGGGAATAAAGGGATAAAGAACAGAAGAGTTCACATTCAGCACCTTGCTTAGCTGGGTGTCTGGTTGGAAATGTGTGCAAAATCTTCCTAGAAATTGTCATGGAATTAATCAGCATTTCTCACTAGAAACAAAGCAAAGTCTTCTCTGTTTCTCTTCTCCTCCCATATTGCCAGTTCTGAACATAGCATAGGGATTGTGGTGGTTGGGCCTTGTTCAGGTTCATGGTTTGGGGACACTCTGTAGGCAGTCTACTGCTGCAACAGATTGAGCTCACCTATGCTTAGACTCTCTTCCTCCATGGCTCTGAGCATGGTACTGCCCCCTGACCAGCAACACTGCTTCAGCACTGGAGCTTTTCCTAGCTCCTTGTGCACAGATACATCCTATGTGTCCTTGACTCTCCTGCCTTACAGTTCTGATGCTGTTACAGGTGGGATGTGTAAGGTATATGTGTGTAAAGGGAGACCTGCAGAAGAGGAAGATTTAATGAATTCAGTATAAAGCAGAACAGCAAGGCCTAGTGAACATATGGCAGTGAGAGTCATTCTCTCTGCTGCCCCTCTGATCTGCTGTGCAGCATCTCAGCCCCCTGAGCTGGCCTGCCTGGGTTTCAGAATGCATTTTCCTCCTTTTTCATTCCTCCAGCTGACAACAGTGTTTGTAGATGTCATGTTGCCCATGCATCTGTGTGTATGTGTGAGCCTGTTATGTACCTGATTTAGGCAGATGTGTTTCTGTGTCACACTTGAGCACCTTATATTATCCCTTCCTCCATATATCCCTTCATTCACTTCCATTTTTCCTTTCTAAGACTGGCTGTGCGTGTTTCTTCTGGCATACTCTGAAGCAGGAAAATAGATTCCCTTCCTTACCTGAAAGAAAGTTTAAATAAACTAAATCCATTCCAAAAGTTAATGTAACACTTCTAAAATCCACTGTCTCGATGGGCAAATTTAGTCCAACATATCAGCTTTGTAAACTCATGTTTCAGGACCTCTGTGCCATAACTGCTGAGACAATAGCAGGTCTGTGACTCATGACATGCATAGAACAAGTAGATAGCGATTGACTTCGTTTTTTTCTTCCTAAAGAAAGAAACTAGAGGCCAGCATAAGATAGTGGAAGCCAAGTACTGAAAAAGCCGTTGGAAAACATGTTTTCATGTAATCTAGAACTGGTGGAACTACTCACTGAAACAGTGTCTGAATGTCAGGAGCTTACAGATGCTCATCTTCCTGAGTACTTCTTACTCATGGGGAGGTTGGATAATTCCCTGCAGAGTAATCTTTATGGGATTGCTAAACAGAGAAACTGCAGCAGGTTCAGGAAATTTCTGACCTGACAGTGGTGAGTGAGGCAGTGGTAGGAGAAGTATTCTGTATGCTTGGCCTGCGCTTTCACTCCTTGGTGTCTGTGGCACTGCTGAGGGAGACAGAGCACCAGATCACAGAATATTCTGAGCTGAAAGGGACCCACAAGGATCAACAAGTCTGACTCTCAGATAGTTTTGGCCTTTGATCTGAACCAGAATAGTTGTCCATGTGTACTTGTTACTGGTATCACAAAAGCCATTATGCTCAGTGAGACCATGAAAAGACTCCTTTGGGATCAAGAGGGAGTCTCACTGTCTGTAAGAGCAGTCATCTTTGTCTCTTGTCCATGAAGGACCCCATCCAGGGCCCTTGTACTCAGAATCTTTACTTAGGTAATCCCTGGGCAGACTGCCCTTTGCTGGGATAAAAAGATCTCTCTCCCTGGAGGATGGTATCTCAGATTTGTTCTTTGTTTCAGCCCAGCACTCTTTCCGTTAAATCATGATCTGTTTTTCTCTGATGTGTTTGCAGGAAAGAGTAATAGTAGCAGCTGGTAAATAGGGACATGCAAAAGCCATCTGTGATCATTCACAGGGCAGCAATTTTTATTTCCCTAATATTTTCTTGCTTCACTGAGCTTTGGTTTTAAGTGTGGGATGCTGCATATTGGAATTTTTTCCCATTTTCCCATGTTCTGGGCCATCAGCAATACTGAAATAACCTTTATAATTTCTTTGTAAAAGGTTTTCTGTTTCCTTATTACATTTATTGGCTTCATATTGGATTGTAACTATTGACATCTCCAAGTTTAGAGCATCTCACTGTTACTGCTGGAAGTGCCTTTCATCAGCATAAACAAGTGTTTAGAGACCATATCCAGCTTCAAAACAGGGCAGTGCAAGTTCTTGCTAGAGCACTGATCTGTGAATTCCAGGTATTTTATGGCTCACAAGAGCTGTGGGCTGGCAAATTGCTACCAAAAAAAAAAAAAAAAAAAAAAACCACCAAAACAAAACAAAAAAAAATCACCCCAACAACAAGAAGAAAAAAAAAAAGAAAAAAAAACAAAAACAACCCTACAGGTTCCAAATGTGTGAACGATTCTATCAAGATGGAAGACAGAGTAAGTAGCAAATGAAATGCTTTGCAGGGTAAACTTCCAGCTGCAGACTCAAAAAAAAAAAAGGACTCAGCAAATGCCAGTTTGGAATTGGATTGCAGGTCAGTTTATCTGGGGTTCATTCAGATCCCAAGTTTCTCTTTTTTCCTGCAATCTTCTGTGACTGTTTATGTCTTACACTCTTGTAGTGTCTAGGGTAATTACTTCATATTGCTATCATAGTTCCACCTACAAAAAGTGCCCTGCAATGCCTGGTTGGATTTGCAGAGCACTGTGCTCTTGCCAAACAGCTTTAGTATTATTACTGAACAGCCTTCATTAAAATTAACTGAAACAGTTATGGGTAGTCCAGAAATAAAGCATGTAGAAAAAAGTCCAAGCTCTCCAGAGTTTTGATAGGAAAAACAGAGAATTTCAAATAAGCACAAAAACACTGGAGAATTTCAATCTGCATAACTGCCTTGGACCAGAGGAGCTGGTGGCTCCCTTGACATCATCTTCCTCAGTGTTTACTGGAGACTGAGCATCTGGCAGGAGCTGCTCAGTGCTTTCTGGGATCCAGCCCTGGATTTGGAGATCTCAGAGGAGCAGCTGTTTGGGTGAGATTTCCTGGGCTGGGACAGGTCTCAGAGATACCAGAAGCATCACAAATCAGGCAGCTTCCATGTGAAATTTATGTAGAATAGAAATTAAAGAATAAAGAAAATTGGAAAAGAAAAATCAACAGAGCACTTGTTGTTTTTAGTGGATTCAGAGCTTGTTTGGACTTTTGAAGGGAGGTCTTATTTTAACCAAAGCACTTGCTGTCTGTTAATGAGCTGAACTGGGTGTCATTTATGAGAGAGTCTTGGTCAAATCCAAAGTGTGACTGACTTCCAGCAATTCCTCAAAAATAAGGAATTGCCTTATCATCAGAAGGATTGAGAGCTGACACTGCCACTATGTTTTAATTTAAAAAATAAACAGAACAGATTAAAAATGCAATTACATGACCCATCAGTGCTTCTCAGACAGTTAAAAGCCTTTGGACCCTGGGTTTATTCACTTCTTGTAACACCTGGATCCCACAGTCACTGTATTATGGATTACTATCCATGGGTAGAAGCTACATCTTAAGTCTTCTAATTAGAATAAAATTTCTGCTTTAAAAGTATGGAAGATTTTATCACATAGAGTATTTACTAAAGCAGATGTTACAATATGATGGAAATTAAAGAAGTATTAAGGTAATTATTCTAAAAGAGAAGCTGAAGATACATTAACACTGTGTCTTTCAAGTGATGCAGTATGAGCTCTGTCTCCGCCTTAGGAATTGGGGGAAAAACAATCTGATCAGGTGTTGGAAAGACACTACAAATAAAAATTAATTCCTGTGCAGTTCTTGAGACTAGCCCTGACAATACAGAGAATTCAAAGCATAGTTGTGCATAAAAGTTTTAAGAAAGACAAATTAGAGGTTTTATTAGTGTTAGTTTGATTTTTTTTCCCATGGTCTCATATTTCAGAAAATTTTCCTTATCCCTCAAAACTAATTCTATAATGTGCAAATTTACTTTTTTGGGAGCCAAATGGGGTCTAGAGACCAAGATACTCTGCTATCAAAAAGATTCTGTTACAATCCTTTTTTTGCATGTAGGTCTGTCAGCTTGTATTCTAATCACACAACAAATGCGTGGGTGATGAGAAAATGTAAAATGTATGTAGACCTGTGTAACAACTGGCTTTAAGTACTAAAGAGACTGCAGTCATGTGCTGACTGCAAATGACTTAGGGGAAAAAGTAGTATTAACTTAAGGAGACACAATTAGTTTATAATTTGTTAAAATGAAGAATGAAACAGAAATACCAATTTCAGGAGGATCTTAGTAACCAGCCGCAGTTGACCTGCTGTGACATTATCCAAATACTACTTATTTGTTTCCATATTTCTGGTTACTGTGTGGCCAGTTAGTCTGTATACGCTTGAGGGGAAAATTCCAAGTGTGGAAGGTGGGAGTCAGAAACAGTCTTCTGGTCATATTTGAGATTTTCTTTGCTCTTACATGTTCTTTCAAAGCTAAGTTCTGCTCTGAGGTCTTCCACTATAGATCTGCATTACAACAAAGGGTAGGTGACTCTGAAGGGGCTGGACAGGAACCCCTGAAAGGCACAAGACAACAAAATTCTCCAAATTAGTGAAGGAAAAAAAGATACAGACCCATGAGTGTGACTTCTAGTCATTGACTCCATCAGCAACTGTAGGCACTTCTCAAACCTGCTAGGCATCTTCAGGGAAAAATGTATTGAAATTGTATTGTATATGAAATTCTTTGCCTGCCAGACCAGGCAAAGAACTTCAAAGGCAGGTAAACTCCTGGCCTCTCTGGCACTTCTTTTGTTCTAGGTCTTGAATGTTCTCTCTTTCACATCCATCCTTCTTCCCTCTTCTCTCAATCTTGTGCCTTTCTGAGAGAACTTCCATGAGTATCATCTCCCACTGACCTCTGCCAGCCCACCTATAGCCTCAGGGATGGAGAGCATGTAACCACTGCTTAGGTGCTTTGACCAGTGTCACTGGACCAAGCAGCTGCCCTCTCTACTCCATGCTTTTCCAGATGATCTATGCAGCACAAGCCTAGCTGCATCAGAAGAGATGCATATCCATGCTCTTCTAGCATGAGTTCAGTTCACCCCAGCATATCCAGCACCCCTTCCCTCCTCTTATGAAATTATTTTTCTCAATATTTAAAGGGTGGGATGCTGAGAAATTATCTTCCCCTCTGTCCTGCAGACTTTATAGCAGATAGGGAGTAGTTAGAGCTTCCTGGCAATTAGGGATTTTCAGCATATGTGTCCATATTTCCAAGAAGCCTATTTCTTGAATACCCAAGTGTTCATCAAGAGCCCAGGCAAGAGGAGATCTGAGACTGCTCTGAGTATTTTAACTGGTAGCCACCTGCTCAGCAGTGAGTACTCCACACTGCCCAGGAACACAGTGATTTAGATCTCAAATGCAAGGGAATCCTGGCTGACAGCAGCAGATCTGGCTTGCCAGCAGGTTCCACATGGAGGCATCCAGCTGGGCTGGGCCTTTCTGTTTTAAAGCTGACATGTGGAGCTCCTTCTGCTTGTTGCACCTGAGTGAGAAGCACCCAGAGTCTGTGGCAATGGGAGCTATACACAAAGTGGACAGTAATGTCTTAGGGCCAGATTCTGCCACCCTTTCCAGAAGTGCTTCTATTGGCTGTGAATACTGACCTTGAAAGCAAGAGCAGTAAGAGATTACACTTGAATGAGAGAGCTAGATTGAAACTTTGACATTATCCTTTGGGGTTTAAAAGATGAGTTTGAGCTGTACAAGTCCATGTCCAGTAGCACAGGGCTAAATTTCTTCCCTCTCTCCTGGTTTTTGATGTAGATATATGAGCTGGCTGAAAATTTCCTGGATGTTGCAGGCTAGTTTGCAAAGATGGCCAGGTGAAACACTGTATTCAAAGCTTATAGTTTGCTGATGTGGTGGCAGAGTATTTCCCACATCTCATAAATACCTCTAGCTACGATAAAGGGGCGAGTGGAGGCAGCAGTACTGAAGCAGCTCCACTCTCAGTCACAGGGCCAGGTTTGCACTGGCATAGAGTGGGTGGCAGAATTTGGTCTGGGTTGTGTAAACACCAAGATGTGTATGTTTCCTGCTTCAGGTAATAATGTGCTAAGTTACTACTTTATGCACAGAGGTATGGAAACCTTTTTTTATGTTTTTCCCTCCCTCCCTCCTCTTTCCCTTCTATGATCCAGACACCACTAACTGTATGGAGTTGATGACTGGCAGACTTTCCAAATGTGGTAAGAACTTCCTTCCCTTCTGCCTTTTCACCTTCCCCAGCCCCTGCTGAGCAACATAATGATGCGCCGTCCTGTCCTGTTGTACCCCTCCCCTATCCCTGCTCCCCCACGCTCTTTTCGAGACTCCCCACCCTGTAACAACCCACTATGTCTTTCACTCACCTGGAGGACACAAGCATATCCCTTTTTCTGTTCCTCCCCATCCATGCACAGATGCACAGGCTCCACCACAGCTTTCCCCTTCATAGCACGAATGTGTGGTGTTACACTTGAGATACCCTCTCTCACTGTAACCCAGGCCTGTTTCCTGATTTTTTTTTTACTCTTTTCTTTACTTGCTGATTCATGATTCTTCAGTCCCTTTTCTGCAGTGAAGCTGAATGCTGCCCTGCTAGCTGCTGTCTCCCTTGGTTTCCTGCTATTTGTTGAGACAGGAATGCTGTGTTATATAACTCCATTTTGCATCCACCCTCTTCTTCCCCAGATGTCCTTGGGGTATGACCCTTTGAAATTTTCCATAAGACACACTGCATATTATGTCAGGCACTTGGCTAGTGTAAACTGTCACAGTTCCACTCTGGACTTGGGGAAGGATGTTGTGTCTCTAGCTGAAGGAGTAGTGAACCTACTGAAGATTTGGAATTTTGCTAGGAATAGGAAAAGAAGTTTCCCGCAAAACTTTCAGCTCAGCTTGCTTGGGCTTCCATGAATTTTGGTTAACTCGTCCCTAGCCTTCCCTCCCCTTCCTGCACACATGGACTGTATTCTTTCTTTCATTACTTGTGCCTCTACTCACTGCTCCAAATACAACAGTGGAAGTACCCAAATACTAAGAAAATTGATTTTGTCTTATTATTCATGTCTTGTAAGGAAAGATTTTGCGTGAGAGAACTCTGGTCTCTTAGATTTCCATCCTGGTATCTAGGTTGAGTTCAGGTATCTCTGTGAAAGGGAAGACAAGATGTTAGGGAAGTGTTCACTGAGCTGGTGCTGCTCTCCAGCTGGACCTGCAGCTGCCACACTGTCTTTGTTATCTGAAGAAAGTTGTTCTGGAGTTGTTCTAGTTGTTCTCTATGGTTTATGTAACCATAAAGGGAAGTTGTCGTGGTGGAGATAATCTTGGTTTATGCATGTGTGACTGAGGCAGAACTTGGTCTGTTTCTTGTGTTTCAGGCAGTCTCTTCCCCTTAAGTTGAAGCTTTATTGGTGGGAGTTTTTCCTTTGCTCTGAAAGGAGCTAATTTGATTTCTTAGGTGACTTTTCTGGTCTCTTGAAGACTCATTTCAGACCTTCTTGAAGGCATCAGACAGCAAATCCCTCTTCTTCCTCATGACTTTGTTTCTTGCCTGGAATCTGGCATTCACATAACACAAAAATACTGAAATGCTGATCCTGCTGATTGCTTCCAAATTATTTGAACTATAGAGATAACCAGCCAGTACCCTGCATTCTCCAGACAGAGAGCATCACTGCTCAGTCACAGTTCATGCAGGCCCTCCAGCTGTCACTGTGCCAGCAGCAATCCAACAAGGGACAAAGAGGACAAAAAGGTGAAGGCCAGTAGGGAGACTGTTTTGTGGCAACTGCACCGCAGACAGAAGATAGAGAGAGAGAAAAGACAGGATGGCCTATAGGGGTTAAATGGAGCTGCTTGCTTTAAATCACATTCCTATTGGTGAGCTCACAAACTGTGTAAGCAATGGTGACTGCACCATGCTGAATTCCACCCTTGTGTATGTGGAATTTAGCTCTCCTTTTTGAGTGGAGAGCTATTTCTTCTGCTGGAGCTCACCCATGGTTTAGACAGGGGAGTGAAGGGGAATGATGTGAGCATTTAGCCTATTTTTGGCAAACCATTCTCTGGTTCTGAAGATGAGAAACCCTCAAGATGTTGACACAATGTTCATCTAGCAATAATAAACAGTGTATGAAAAATGGTATTCTCTGGGGGTTCTGACCTCGTTGTCATTCCATATTTTGACAGTGAGCACAGGAGATCATTCTTGCAAAAAGAGTTAACACTGTAGCAGGAAGAGCTAATCAGGTTCCTTATGCCTGGCTCAGCCACGTGAAAGCTCTCGTGGGAATGAGGAACTTGTTTTCACCCACTATAAACCACTGAATGTTGTAATTAACAGCAAAGCAAATTTGTTTAGTCCTTTAAATGTTCTCTTCATCTAGCAGTGGTCATCAGTCTGAGAAGCAGTTTTGCATACAGCCACTGGCACTGAGAAACAAGTTAATGTTGAACAGCTGAAGCTTGTCATAGGAGCTGCCAGTATTCAAATGACACAACTGCTGCTGTATCAATCCTACCTGTACAAACTAGAAAACTGCTGCCAACTTGTAGTATTCACAATAGAAGAAAAGAATTTTGCTCATAATAAATTGAAATGCATGCTGGGGTGAAATATTTTATTTTATGTTTCCACCCATCTCAGCAGGCGAATGGGCATTGCTGTTGTCAGAAAAACTAAATTGGTTTCCGTGAAGTCTGTTCATAAGATCAAATTTACCTTGTAAAAATTAAAATATTTACATATAAAATGTAGCTGTAACCTGAAAAACATCTACAGGAGTGATAATTTAGCTGATCTATTCCTGTGTGTATTCTCAGCCAAATCAGTTTAGTGACAAATAAGCTTTACCACTTTATGTGCTGCCGTTAAGCCTTATAAAATCAGCACAGCTGTAAAAGGACAAGCTGGATTCTGTTTCTTTTGAAGCAGGATTGAGAGAACTGTTTATTACCATTTAATCTGGTATTTATGTCTATCCCACTGAAGAATAGGTTGTATAATTAAGGTTCTAATAGGTTCTGCAAAGCCTTTATATTAAAAATAAAAATCAAGATAATACATAAACTGAAAAACCCTCCAGCTTCAAGCACAAAGCTGGGAATTAGAAAGCAGGTATCATTCATTGTATATTTAACACATTGGATCTGGAGCCATTGATACACACTGCACAGAAGCAAGCCCATGGTGCCATTTCAGTGTTCCTTGGTCAGGAAAGAGTCCTTCTTCACAAACTTTAGTGACTTCAGGTCTTCCATGTAGTGGGCTGAGAATTTCTTTGGGTGATTGGTTTCATGGTAGGGCTGGTATATAGCTTTCGATAGCTGCCTTTCCCAGTCATTCCCAGTTGTTTTGAGTCCTTGGTAAGTATGTTTTGCCAAGGTGCTGGCTGCTGACAGGAAGCTCTGAAAAGCCTGCCTTATCCTCCACCTCACCTTCTGAGATTAACCCAGGAAGACTGTAAACTTCCCAGTCTTCACACTGCCACTATCTGAGGATGAATTTTACTTCTAAGTAAGGCAAGATTATTTCAATAAGGTTTTTGGCTACATCATTTCCATGGCATTTCCATGGAAAGAGGGTGATGATAGGAGGAGAAGGTTAATATGGATAACTAATGCAGCTCCAGTCAGATCATGCTGTCATGTTAGGCACTGCATAACCATACATTCCTGCAAAATCTTGGGCTGTAATCCTGTGCAGGCTGGAAAGAAGGCCTTGTGTTTGCTTTAAACATTTATCTTGTATTGCTGCTTACAATTGAAAGCCTGGATTCCTGGCACCAGAGTTAAACAAAAAGCTTTTGGTTCCTTGTGGGTGCCAGTGGCTATCACCAAAATGATCTGATCAAAGCAGAAGCACAGCAAATCCACTTGCATTTCATATCTCACCAATGTATCTCTCTCAGATCTTTTGCTTCCAGTGTTTAGGACTTGATATTTTTCCTATTCAGCACCATCTGATCTTGCTGGCCATGGCCAGTGGTCCTCTGCACACAGAGAACCGCACTGCAGTGAAGGCTTCTCTTTGTAGCTCCCAGCAATCACAGTTTGATTCATACAGACACAGGCCCATGCCAGTAGCATTCCAGTCCACTTGAGAAGTTAGGGAACATTTTGAAGTTTCAAACTGGTGACATCACATTTGGGTTGCAATTGCAGCCTGTACCTTTGTGAGTGCTCACTTAGAGTCTGTTTTTTGTTTTAGTAACAGCAGCAAATACCTGGACTTGGTGTTCTTGGAAGTGATCCTGACCCATATTGGCATTAATTAGAGTAATCCTGCTTCTGAAAGTAGCTGTTTGATGGTAGAGGAGGTTGGTGATTTGCAGCCAAAAAGTTGCAACTGTTGGCAGAAACATTGGTGCCAAAACCTGCAGAAAAAAACACAGACTGCCCTCCCAGCTGAAAGGCTCTTGTCAGCACTGCCACACCATGAGGTGGTCAGAACAATGGGGTTTTATTAACATTCCTGAAAAATGTGCTGGCTCCTGGTTTTTCTGAGCATGGCTGACTCTCCAGTTCAAACTGTGACCCAGCTGAGAGACAAAAGGAAGCAGACCCACCTGAGAGATCACATTCAAAATGGGTCGGTCACAACAAGTAAGAGAAGTCAGTGGTTCTAAAGAGTTCAAGCCAGGTTTACCAGTTATCCGTGCCCCTTGTGCCAGTATCCTTTGCTGTTCAAAGGAATGGCTGACTCCCTGCTTACTGTAATTGTATGTCTTCAGTCTAGTGTTGTGTTGGGGAGACATTTCTTTTCCAATTCATGCCTCACATTTTTGCACTGTAGAAGAAGGTAGCCACAAAAAAAGGCAACTTGGCACTAAAAGTTAATCCAGATGTATTGAACTATTTGATTATTGTCAGGTCCTATTTTGACAGCTATGGTTAGATTTTTACTATGCAGTACAAGATCTTTTCCTCTTTCTCTGTGTTCATACCTAATATAGAAAACACAGATATCTCACTCTTAATTAAGATCACAGTGTTTTATTTATGATAGCAAATGTTCCAGGAAGCTACTGGAAATACTTTCTTGCTGTACTAAGCTAAGTTTGAGATGGCCTTCCTAGAAGATTAAATCATATTTTGAAGTGATTTATTCAGTGGAAATGAGGAAGCAACATTTCACCAGCATGCACAGGTCATCTATCTCCTTAAGAACAGGTCAAAGAACTTGAAACCCATATCATAATATGTGAACATCCGCCTGGCAGGAAGGATCAAAATTGTATTATTAAGTACCAGTACATTTCTGACATTTATACAGGAAAAAAAATTAGGAATAAAGCTGCATAAATCTCTAAGAGAATATACAGCAACAATACTGTCATTTGCTGTGGCTTTACAGGTGTGAGTCATCAGTTTCCCCTCTCAGCACACACTTGTGTGAGCAGATCTACATAAAAGAACAGGCAGATACAAAAAAATTGTGGGCTTAGACCTTTACCAGCCAGTTTGCCAGAAGAGCATGACTTCAGAACAGAATCTGGCATCTCTTCATCCCACCACTATCCTTGCCTGCTCTTTCAGTGCCACCAGCTGTCCAAATGAATGTATGATCCCCTCCTCTCCATCATCATGTCTGCTTTTTTGAATGTTACGTGGTGGCGCTGGATTGGCCAGAGCTTTTCATCAGTAACAGACACATTTGATTTCTGATTCCTTACTCATGCCTTAGCTTTGCAGGAGACAGCAGCAGGGAAATGGGCCTCGTCCCTTTGGGGCTTTGCTGCCTGTGTTCACCATTCCCTAACTCATGATTCCAGAGCTACCTGTCTCAGTAATGCTGTGTGGAGAGGCTTAACCTGATCTCAGCTTCTCTGTGTGTTTATGAGAGTGAGAGAAAAAATGTGCAAGATAGAGAATTGCCATCTGGATGCTAGATACAAATACTGGGCCACCCTCCTGCAGAAGAGATGGCATGTTTTAAGAGAGTAAGAGCAAGAATGGGTTATAGAGCATTTAAATGTCAGGTTGGTTGTTCAGGTCTGCCCAGATGAGTAGCAATTGGAAGTTCCCACCTGCTGGTGGCATGGATACCTGTGCCAATGCTGTGTGATAACTTAAGTAGTTCCTCAGTTCTGCAGTAGTTCTGCAGTTTGTTCCTGCAGATGCTGTTTTCAGTTGGCATTTTTACTGGCAGAGTCTAAGGACTCTGGAAAGTAAGTCACCTTTCCCAGCTGCAGTTCAGGTTTCCTGCCAAGAAACTGGAGTTGTTCCCTGGACTTTCTGTCAGTAGGTAGTGAGCTGGGTGAGGCATCTGTCTGATTTAGATTTGTACAGTGCCTAGGCTGAGGCCTCTTCAGTCTGGAGGGACACTCTGACGTGGTACTACAACTAAAGAGGAATGGGCCACTTTATCTTTCTGTCATTCCTTTCACTGCATATCTGCATATTCTCTTGGAGTGAATTCTGTATTTTAAGTCATTTGTTTCTGAAGGCAGAAGGGACTCTGCCAACAGAAACCAAGCAAACAGACCAAAAAAAATGCCTTGTCTTAACAAAGAGGGCTGGAACTCTATGAAAGTAGCAAAATGGATTTGAAAGGAAATGGATTATCACCCACTGAGGAATGTGTTAATGCTTTGCATGAAAGAAGTTGGATTCTGGTTACATGGTTCACTGAAACTACAGCTACTATCAAAACAGAGCAACCTAGGGATGAAAAAGACAAGGACTAAAAGGAATGAGTATAGGAAGAAAACCTCAGTAGCAGAGGAAGGCAAAAGACAATCAGGAAGGATGTGAAAGCAACAGGGGAAGGAAGTAAGAGGTCAGGTTGAGAAAAGATGTCTCATCCATTGGGGACCTATGTTTTCCAATTCACTTTCTCCCAATGCCCAGGATATATATATACAGAAACCAAATAAATCTCAGGCTATACAGAAAGAAAAGGTAAGAGGATAATCCCACAGATGGCCTATTTGTTTTGTGCAACTTTTGTGTTCAGCAGCACAAGGATTAGTGCATTAACAGTACATAGACTTCAGAGAGATGGTATCACAGAAGAAAGTGCCTCAGGGTTTGCTTCTGTGAAGTCAATGGGAATGTTGCTATTTGCTTCAATGAAAAGAGGGCCAAGTCCTTATCTGACTGTCTTAAAAAAACAAAACAGCAGATTTTAATCAGTAACTGAAGCCTCCAGGCTTGTCCTGAAGCTGTTTGTTCACCACCTCCTGTTGCGTTCTGTGGAGGGCTGTGAGAGTCTTTAAAAGGTCAGAGCAAGGTCTTTGCAAGGTGCATCCTTTCCTGGTGTCACTTGTGGTGCCTGGAGGGATTCCCCTTATTTTCTCCTTCCTCTCTTACCTCTCTTCCTCTCGGTTGCTCTGCTTTCACTTGACTTCTCAAAGTGGAGACACCACTGGGGCTGGGTCAGTTGTCAGACAGGCTTTGTAAGAACAGCAGATGAAATACTGAGGACTGTGAGGGTTGATGCAAACCACCTGCCCAGCTTCCTTCTATGTTTTTGTGTCTATCTCTAGCCCTGTTTCTTCCTTTTAGCCCTTGTTGTATTCAAATCCATTCACAGTTTTGACTTCTTTCATGATGTTTGGCTGTGACAGAGCTGCAGCAGGTGCCCCAAACCAGTTCCTTCTCCATAAATATATTTCTCTCAGCACCCCTTCAATACATGACCCTTTCATGAGCTTCAGTGCTTGTTTACAAATCCATTCCCTTTCCCCGTCTTGCAGCAAACAGCTCCTTGGTCTAACTCAAAACTGCACATATCCATCTCCTCCTAACAGACATAAACCTAATGCTATCAGCCTCCCCTCCTGCCTCTGATCCTTCTCTCGGTTTCTCACCCTTTCTACCCTTTACACTTTCTTTGCTCTGTGCTGATGAACATTTGCACTCAAGGGGAAAGAAGACCTTAGTCTGTGCATGAAACACCAGGGATGTTCTGAAGAACCACTGATCCAAACCTTCATCCCTGTCCAGAGGAAATGGGATGTCATCTCACTTTCTGAAATAAGAAAGGCAGCCTTTTTGAGGCCCTCTGATGGACATAGAGGTGTAAGAGCCTGTGACATATCTTGCACTGAATGCTAGGCATGGAAGATTGCTGAAAAACCTATTCTAATCCATCGTTGCCTGCATTTTCAAGTCTTTATTTACTGGATTTATAACGTCAAAGGGAACTGAGAACTAATAGGAGCAACACCCTGCACCATTTTCATGCTTCCAGCATGGCTGACCCATTCTTGTGTACCTCCAGAGTAAAAGTGTGAGGACTCCTTATCTATCCAAACAGCAATGTGAACACCAGCCCAGCATCAGTTTTTACTTGACTGCCAGGACAGGAAGGCATTGTGACCTACTATGTAATTACAAGTCCAAAAGGCAAAGGAAGGAAATGGTTAGTGAAATGGCCTATTTTAGTTTTCAGTAGCTCTCTAAACATCCCTAAGGATTTTCTTACCTCCCATTAAAATTTTAACTGAAAATGCTGATTGTAAGGAATCCAGCAGTGATACAGTCAAAGAAAAGTAGACTCTTAAATACTTTTGCTGCAATAAATCTCCAGGCACTTGAAAGCTGGTAGGGCATGGGGAGGAGAAAGGGTGGATGAAACATGGGCTGCATATTTCAGTAGGATGACTAAAAGTCCTGTATCAGGACTCAGCAAACACAAGATGTATAATTTCTAAAGAGTTTTATTGCTCCATTCTTGCAAGTTGTACTTTTGTCACTGTTCCTGTCTATATGAAAACAAAAAACTTTCCCAATTCCTGCGGAGCCCTGCTTACTCTGCCCGCATCTCTCCCTCTAAGCTTGTTAAATAAACTGCTCAGCTGAATAACTAGAGATATTCCCCTACTCTTTTCTCCCAACCCAGCAGTCTTTTCCTCTCCAGCATTTTTTTCAGTGCTCTTTTTCATTCTCTCTGCTGACTCCATTTGCTTATGAAGATGAGGGGTCCAAAGCCACCTGAGAACCAGATCTGCCCACATTCCTGCATTCAAGGCTGAGTGTTTGCTTTCTTTTTTCTCTTTTCATTGAAAAATGGTATCCACCTAAAAGAAGTAGAAATTAGTCTGAGTAGATAGAAATGAGTCTTTGCAAAGCATGTGCCCACAAACCTAAGTTTGAGGAAGAGTTAGTGAAATCTCTGATGTAGAAGTCATAGATGTGGAACAGATATTCCCTTTCCCAAGATTTGCATGCATGTGGAAGGGAGCAGGTCGAGCTCAGAGAGGCCTGAGCCCAAAGTGACTGAGTTTAGTGAAAGCCTTTCTCTTCTTGCTCGGAAATTGAGATATGTGCTTTGCCTGGTTGGTTGTTTCTGCCCATCACTAAGGTTTCAGTCAGTTGAGTGAATGAAACTCACAGCCTTTTAGCTTTAGTGTAACTGAGTGACAGAACCAGGGCAAGCAGAACATTAACCACAGAGCAGCAGGCACAGGCAGTCAAGGAATGAATTAGATTAATAAGATTCTTCACTGTATTTGCCTGCCATTTGATTTTTCTCAATGCTCGTTAACAAGCAGGGGAAAGCAGCCACTACCTGGTTAACACAGTGCAGGAAAAAAAAAGAGTAACACATTCAGTTTTGCAGAGCACAAAAACTATGTCTTTCCTCTTTCTCTGTGTAAGATGATGATGTCGGTCTAGTATTTTCCATTAGAGAACAAGAAAGTACTCAACAAGCTCTTCAGTTGAATTGCTGTGCACAGAAAGTACTTGCCTGCTGTAGTTACTGGGTTGCTCATGTTTGGAGTTAAAGTGAAGGGAAATACATTATGACCAAGCCACCAGTGTCCACCAGTCTCTGCTAAGAAAAAGCCCTTTGCCCCTGACAGAATGTTCCCATCTTGGGGATGAGAGGTTCCACTCTTCACAGCATTCCAGCACATTGGAATGCAGATACAAGGAGCCTGTTCCCTTCCAGGAGCTGGAGATAGAAATTATTTGAATTTGATAGAATGGTAGAGCCAACAGTCCCAATATTGAGAAAACCATCATGGGGTTTTGAGGATCATAAACAGATCCCCTCCATGGTGCACATCAGATAAAAAACACCTTCAATATTCATGTTCAAAGGGTTTAGTGTGACCCCTCCTATGCTTGATAAAGATTAATCTTCCAATCTAAGAAAATGAAAAGGGGCTAGAAATTCCTAAAAAAGGCTACCTTTCCAGAAGTAGCTGGTCCATTTCTCTCAGTAGCACCCCAGAGCCTTTCCTCAGGTATGACCTTCCACAGACGCTCTAACACAGAGGTAGATTAAGAGCATATAACCATGCTGCCTGGAGGCCCATGTGGCATGAAAGGCTGTATTCATGTGCCCAGTGCCCAGTCCTTGTTAACCCTGCAGCCTGATCTGGGGGCTGGCTGAAGGAGATGTCGATTCCAGTAGCACACAGCTCCACCTCCCTCTCTGGCTCCTAACTGCACTGGAATGCATGTCAGTGCCATGGAGGCTGTGTTGTGGAGAGAGCATAAATTCAGGACAGTGAGGTAGTAGGTGTTGACCCTGCCAGGTCCCAGAAACAGGCAGATGTATAACAGCCTGCTTCCACATTCAGCATCTTCATTTCCAGGTACCGGTTTAGGAAGGGTCTGAAGGTGCTTAGAAGCCTGTGAGTGCAAACCACAGACCACACATGCAGATGGCAATACTCATCTCAGCCATAGCTCATTTTCCAAATGCTGTTTCCCGGGACTTAGTCATGGCGCTTCAGGCTTAGTCGTGACAGGGTGGCAAGGAGAAACTCAGAAGAAAATAAAATGCAAGCAAGGAAAGCCTAATGCCTGGTGTAGACAGAGAGCTTTGCAAGGCTGCAAAGTAAAGCATCAGTGGTCAGCCACATGGAAATACTCTGTGTTTGTAACAGCAGGAATAGGATGGGATTTGCCTGTGTCCAGCATTACAGTCACTGACATTTCCATGTGGAGTGGCCAAGTGAATCTTAGTAATGGACTGACCTATTTCAGTCACATGATACTGTGTCCTTCTGCCAGGTGAGACAGCAATGCTTCCCCGCTCAGGAAAAAACTAGGACCTTCCCCCAAGGTGCTTTATGCTCCCAGGTTCTTTATTTCTGTAGGTATCCCATCCTAAACACTCTTCCTCTTCCTGCTCATCGTCTTCATCCCCCACACACCCCCACGCACGTGGCTCTGGATCTCCTCATCGTGTTCTTCTCGTTAAAAACCCCATTGTTCATTTGTTTGTTTGTTCTCTCTCTTTCTCTCCTCTTTTTCTCTCTTTCCCTCTTGTTTTTTTTTTTTTTCCTTCTTTCTTTCTTTCTTTCTTTTTTTGTCTCCTCTGTTTTGTGTACCCAGGCAGCCCATTGAGTAACTTCTTTGACGTAATTAAACAACTTTTTTCAGACGAGAAGAACGGGCAGGTGAGCCATCCCCCCGGCACGCCAACCAAGCATAGCGCAAACAGCAAGCGGAGCGATTCCGGTTCTAATGACTATGGGTCTAGAGGAGACAATAAGTACCCTGCTGGCAAAGACAAGGCAAAGATGGTCTCATCAGTCGGCCTACAAGACCAACCTTAAATAAACACATAAAAATTAAATAACTTAGAGAAAAAAGACAAAACAAACAAACAAAAACAAACAAACAAAACAAAACAAAAAAAAACCAAAACAAAACAAAAAGAAAAAAAGCAAGAAAGCAAGAAAGAATATTCCTTAGCAAGATAGCCTCTAAACTAGAAGGATGTATATACCTTGCCACAACAGTACAAAACTGTCTATAGACAAATTTTGTATGAAGGAATGACTGTATATATATACATATATATATTTATATATGATATATAATATATATCTCAGAAACAAACACAAAAACGAATGAAAGAATGAAAAGAAAGAAAAGAAAAGGTAGCACAGATGACAAACCCAGTTCACCAGATCTTGGGTTGTGGTTTTTTTTGATTGTTTTTTTTTTTCCTCCCTTTTTTTGAATGTTTTGCTTTTTTCTCCTTCCTGATTTTTTGGTGGTTTTTTTGGTTTTGTTTTTTTTTTTCGTTTGTTTTGATTTTTCTTTTTGGTTGTTTTCTTTTGTTTTGTTTCTTGTTCTGTTCATGCTCTCTCTGTGTTTCTGACGACACCACTTGTTTCCGCTCTGCTACCAGGAATTATCCCGAAAAGTTAACATGTCAGCCACGGCTTCACCTTCTGTGCTCTGCGGACACTTGTTGACGGAAGGCAACCGATGTAGACTGTCCAAGGACCAGTCCTGTTTGAGGTTCCCAGCCTCCCCTCTCCTTTCAGGAAGTGGGCTTCTCCCCCACTTCTCCCCAAACACCTCCCCAATGCACGCCTGTTTTTTTTTTCCCCCTCTCTTTTTCTTTTTTGGTGCTCCACAAGAGAGATCTGCTCAGTTGTGGGATTGCAGAGTCTGGGCTCAGAGGAGGTTGCAGATTGTTGGAGTGAATTATTTACCCATGGCAACTTCTGTCCGCGCAGGTGAACGCAGCCCGGAGAGGGAGGGTGTGGGGAAGGAGACGGGTGTAGCGGGAGCGCAGTGTTCCATGAATCCAGAGCGCGTTCTCATCAGAAACCAGCCAGGAGCAACTCAAAACTAAGCGTTGAACCAAGACAATATTGGGGAGCTTCATCACGGGATTTTCTTATTCTTTTTTTTTTTTTTTTTTTTTTTTCTCCCCACCACCTTTTCCTTTTCTTTTGCCCCCTTTTTTTATATATACATGTATATATGTGTGTATATTTATGTATAAATATACATACATACATACATATATATACACACACACAAACTAATTGGTTTTTTTTTATACTGTAACATTTTGCTTTTTGACCTGCTGGAAGGGGAAAGGAGTAAACATAGGAGGGAGAGGGGGGTTCAATGAAAAAAAACACATACAAACAAAACATTAAAACTTAGGGAAAAGGCAACTTCTGGTAGCAAAGAAGAGGGACAAGACTCTGCCAAGGACTGTCTCTCCCATCACCAGGCACAGTTGCCACTGCTGCTACTGCTGCTCCTCCTTCGACACCTTCCTCCCCATCTGTCAACTCCCTGCCACTGTGCCACCGCGCTGGGACCCTCTTCAACCAGCTGGATCCTCCACCACACCCTGCATTTAGAGGCAATTGTTGTGTTGCTAGTGCTGCATTGATATCAGTATTATTATTTCTTTAAGTTACCAGTTTCATTTGTTGGCTTGGGTGATTTTTTTCTTTAAAAAAAAGGAAAAAAAAGAAAAAAAAAAGAAAAAAAAAAAGAATATGAAGAGGAGGAAGAAAAGAGACTTACACTGGATTTTATTTCCTCTGCGTGTATGTGTGTGTGTGTGCAAAATCACTGGCACTTAGTTCATCAGAGCAAGACAAGGTGGAGTCAGGGCAATGGGAGACTTAATCACGAAGCTACTGTAAACTTTAAAATTTACTGCAAGATATTTTTATAAAGTTTTTGTTTTGTTTTTGTGGTTCTTTTTTGTTTTGGTTTGGTTTTGTTTTTTTTAAGGGGAGGAGGGTGGGATTGGGTGGATGGGGACCTTTTTTTGTGTGTTTCAGTTATTAGGTCTTGGTTATTTATATATACATATATATATATTTAAAAAAATAAGCTGTTAGATATATCTTCTGTTTAATAACTGTGTAGAGGCAACATTGATTCTTATTTATTTTGCGGAGGAGGGGGAAAAAAGACCCAGAAACCTTTTGAGTGTTCATTTTGTGACTTTGAGAAAGAGGAATTGCCACCTTTTTTCCTCCTCCTCCTCAAGAGTTATGTGACCAAGTGTAACTTATTCTGGCCCAAGCTCAAAGGTTAAACGAACAAAAAAACGTGGTTTTACGCGTGGAAGACAAAACACAGTGAGAAGTATTTCTTGACTGAGATTTTAAGAATGTAGGCTTAGCATTAGTGTTCAGCTCTTTTATGACCTTCGATTGCTGCTCGTTGGGTTCCTATGGGTGTATGTTGTATCGCAAGATTTTTTTTTTAATGATAATGTTGGATGAGTTCTTTTTTGTTGTTGTTGTCGTTGTTGGTTTTCTTAATCATTTTTCCCCTTCTTGGACCAGTTTTACTTGTACATAGGTTTGAAGATTAAAAAGAATTTTTAAAGACACAACTGGGGCAAAGACCTTTGACTTCTGCCCTGTTTCCCCATTCCCCCAAATGGGAGGGATTTATTTTAATTTTTTTGCTTTATTTATTTATTTATTTATTTTCCCTATTCTTAAACTTTTCTCTCTCGTATTGCTGTGTGCATGTCAGACACCAGGGGGTGATGGCTGGGGAGGGGGGGAGGCAAGGGTGCAGGAGAGGGGGGCAGTTTTAATTGCATGACATTGCTGTAAATTAGTCTCTTTTGCTTTCGTTGTCTTTCCTGCCTCTGCCCTCTCTCTACTTCTCCTCCGAGCTCCCCTCCCATCACCCCCGTCCTTCTTTTCCCTCTTTTCTCTTCCCTTGTGTATAGATTTTGATGCTTCAGTTACATTGTACCTCTACAAAAGGCTGGGATTTCAATACAAGATAATAATAATTTAAAAATACCTATATCAGCAAAACCCATGTGGTACAAGCAGGAAGGGGATTACTTACACAAGATATAAGAATAAATGAAAGCAATACCTCTTGTTATCCTTCCTATTTTGTACTTCGAAGACACACACGCGCGCACACACACATATACAGACACAAACTGACATTATTTAATGGTTTGAAATGGACAAAAAAAATCTGATGTATCCCTTGTTAAATAACTGTGAGCAACTTTAGTTCAAAAACCAATAAATTCATTCAGTAAAGATACCAGCTGTTGAGTGTCCTGTTTATGTCCATGAAAACAAACTTGTAGCCAGTGCCAGAGCCGGTAAGTACCATGGCACAGCCTCCTGCACCGAAAGAACTGAAGATGGCAGCTGAAGGAAGCAGAAGGAAGGCAGCGTCCTCCTGGAACTAACACCAGGGTCTGAGGAGCAAGGACAGCTCACCCCTGTAGGCCCGGCTTTCTGCACTAACATCTTCCAAAAGCTTGATCCAAATTTCAGAGCAATTGCGCCCCATCCGAGGTCTGGTCTGGATGGGAACCACTGTACTAAAAATTGACTGCTTGTGATTGTTCTCCTCTCTAACCTGAGCTTCTCGCGTTGCTTCCAGCTTTAGCTGTAGGAAGGATTTCTGCACCCTCCCTGCCTGAAACGCTCAGTCACATACATTTGAAAAAGCTGCTCAGGTACGTCCCTGGCATGGTTGGGTCTGGGGTTTGTTGCTGGTTGGTTGGACAGTCCAAGTGGGTGCTGGCTTGTCACAGCTTGCTCTCTGTTCCTTCCTTCTGGGTTTGTCACTGCCCTCAGCAGTTCTGGAAGTGAAGGTGCTTCCCACACGGCTGGGGAGAGCGTGGCATGCCCGGGCTCACAGCTGGGCTGCAGCACTGGCCCTGAGCACACCGTGGCCTGGTGCTCACCACTGCCCGGCCAGCTCCGGACATGTCTCCGTCCTGGGCCCTCTCCTGGGCCCTCTCCAGAGCTGCCCTGGCAGGCTAGGCAGGGTTTCCCACCAACTGAGGCCCTGAGGGGCAGGCACTGCCTGCCAGGGAGAGAAGGCAGGAGGAGACCTTCTGGAAGGTTCCCTGGTGCCGCCTTGACCTCAGGGATGCTCTGGCGAGGGGAGGGTGGCTGGGGAGCCTCTGCCCTGCCAGGCAGCACCCAGGCAGCAGCCATACAAAATGCACTCTCTTCTGGGAAAAAACAGCGGGTTTATAGGGTCTTTGGGGGATTCACTGGTCTGCTAAAACTGGAGGGGAGTGGAGGAGCTGGCACAGATAAAAAGATGAGGAGAATCACAAGTGCTGCAGGATTTGGTGTCTGTAATACTGGAAGCCCAGAAGTAGGAAGTAGCTGTATATCATTTGCAGCTCTGTAAGTGAAAGGATGTGCTGGGCTGCAGTCTAAGGGGAAATGGGATTCATGGGCACTGTGGCAGCAGGTGCATGCTGCTACTTTTTCTGTTTCACTCTACTCTTTTCAGCAGTGTTCATGAACATCTATGATCTGTTCATCCCTCCGGTACTATGCACAATTAGCATCACCAGTACTGCTAATTATGGTCTTCAAAAGCTATAGAAGAAGATAACGATTTTGCAAAGTGGAGGACTTCATGCTTAGGGCCTGCCCACATTTATTCTGCAGGTTTTTTTTTGGCCATGTTATAACAATCTCTTGCTACATGGTGTCATATTACCATCTGTAGTGCTTAGGAGGGACTGTGCTTCTGACCAAATGGAGTTTATGTTTAAACTGTTGTCCACAAAACAGCCGCCTTATTTTATAGCTTTAATCTGACAAGTAGTAAATGTAGCTGGGGATTTTGGTCTGCCTCTGTGACTGAGGTAGTTGGATTGTCTGTGCTGCCAGGTAGGGGCTAGTGTCCTCACTGAAACCCCATCCCAGGTGATGGCTGATGAGATGCCATGAGCTGTGCCACCTGCACTTCATTAGCTGAGGTTCTGAGCTCTGTAGCTCTTTGGTTCTCTTGGAAAGCTTAGCTCTTTGGACTCAGTGGCTAAAAAACTTCCTCTTTTTAAAGTTTGCCTGTCTGATTTCCGCTGAGTGAAGCAACACGGGGTAGGACCTTCCAGGAGTAAATTGAAGACAAGGCAAGTGTCTAATAATCCAGTTGGCATTTTCTGTTTGTCTGTTTTGCAAGTGGATGTTAGTTTTGACACCTACATACATGAAAAATGTGTTTGTGCTTCAGGTGAACAGTTTTTAATTGAGCCAGTACCAGACACGCTATATAAAACCATGGATGGTGTATATGCATCAAATGAGCAGCTGAGCCCATAGTGAGGAGGGCGAATCTCATTGCCACAGGTCAGTCTGGGGGCTGAGAAAGAGGTTGGTTGTGTTGGAGAGCACTAATGCAAATTGTCCAGGCTTTGCAAACAAGGCTGCTCCACAATTTCCTCAGTAGTCAGGCTGGCTTTAATGAAAGTGATGGATGCAAATGACGGAGCTTTAATGGCTCTCACTGGGCACAGGCAAAAACAGCGTTTGTAAAGTCAATGAAACTGTGTGAGGCCTCCAGGTAGTGCTAATTCTGTGCCCTCTGCTACAAGGTATGCCTTCTTTCCTGGTGATGCAAACAGTGCATTTAACCCATCAGGCTCGGACATTTTCATAACTAGCACAGCAGAATGCCCACAGGGATTGTGTTCTGCAGGGAAGTCTGCAGGATTGGTCCTCCTACCTTTGCCTCATTTCAGCTGTGTACAACCGATTGTATGTGAGCTCCTCTTAGAAGGGCAGAGTGCTTTGGTGAGGAAGAGATTTAGCTCTGAGTTTCTTATTATAGAAAACAACAGGGAGGGAAGAGAGACACTTGTCTAAAAACTGGAAAGTATCTTAGTTCTTTGTTGTACCCTTTAATCTTCTTATTTTATTTAAAGCTACTCCAACAGCTGCAGCTCCTGCTTAATTTGGAGAACAAAACCATAGTAGTTCTACTATCTGGGGATACTTGAGGCCACAAGTGGAAGGGAAACCCACATCGAGGGCAAGTCCTTTCTTCTTCTAAATGCACAGTTTATTGTGGGGGTTATTTTTAGTGCTGTAATCTCAGTGAGTGCTGCTGAGAGAAACTGTGCCAGGCAGGCTTTGAAGGGCTTGAGAAATGGGATTTCCTGTTCCACCGGCTCAGCGCTGACTCTTGCCATTGTCAGGAGCTATTATCGCCTTCTCGCAGCCAAAGGAGATAACACAGCTTCAAGGTCAAGGAAGACACGAGCTTTCATCAACGACATTAGCAGAAGGAAGAGTTTGCTTGCAGCCATGGTGGGTGTTTCTGGTGTAGTCAGGGACCTCTGCCTGCGCAGAGAGGTCTGCCCGTGGATCACAAAGCCACACAGCAACCGAGGCTGGAAGGGACTTGCTTAGAACAGACTGCTCATTGCTGTCACCCTCTGGGTTCTCAGTGCCTCCAAGGTGGGCACTGCACAACATCTCTGGGCAGCACGTTCCAGAAACAGCTGCCTGGGAGAGGAGGGAAAATTATTTTTCTGCTCCACAACTTGTCGTTGACCTGCTCTTTGTTGCACCTTCTGTGCTTCTGCAAAGTGTTCTCTCTTATGTGGACATTCCTGGGTCTGGAAGGCAATACTGGCCCAGCCCTGGGAATGGGACACATTTCTCTCTGTGTCGTCCAGAAGAGAAGGAAAACAGGTTGTTCTAGGGAAGTAGCAAGTCTTGGTATAGGAAGTTATAGAAGAAATGTCAGAAAAAGCAGTTGTGTTTATGATAAGGTCTCACAGGCTCTTGAGAAGTATTCACATTGAGGCAGCAGCTTCAAATTACAGTGTCTGTTCTGCATAGTTCCTCTGTGGGCATCTTTGTTCTCAAAGGAAAATCAGATTTCGGAATGGATGAAACTAAGCTGAAACAAAGCAGTCCTGACTCACACTGGAGTCACCTGGAATTAGATTCCAGGGGTATGCTGTTAGTGACAATTGCCTTGGTCGTCTTGTTATTTATGAGATGCACAGTTGGGGTAGTGATTCTCTCCTGTCTGAAGCAAATTAGTTCAATAGTCCTGGTCTGGTTTATTGAATCATGCTGCTCAAAATTAGGAGCAAGGATGTATCAGGGGATGTATTGAAGCTACATTCATTAGGGATGCTTTGAGGATATGTGAAAAGCCATTTGTAGGACTAGGTAACAGCTGGAATCCTGGCTGAGATCTCCCTTCACTTCATGGGAATATTCATGAACTCCAGTTCACACAGGGCTCCTGATCTAAACTCTTGTGCATAAGTGTGGTGTAAGAAGTTGTTTATTTCTGTGCAAGAGCCTTCAGTTTTAGCACCAAGTTGCACAATAAGAACAGAAATGAGTATGGAGTAGGTAGAGCTTTGTGCTTACAGAAGATCTTAAAAAAAACCACAAAAGGTCTTGGGACTAAACTCTGGTCCTGGCTATGTGCAGTTTTAAGTTTGATGCACTAGCTGTAGCTTTTATCCTGTTGCTAGCCTGTGAGACTTGTTTTTGGTTAGTGATCCAAACAAGGGCCAGCTGCGCCCATTTACTTAAAAAAAAAAAGTTCTAAAAGCTGTTCTGCCAGATGTGCTTGGAAGTGTGTGGACTGTGGGTTCGTACAGAGGTGTGAAAGCAGAAACCTTGATGTTCAGGTTCAGTGGAGTTGCACTTAGTAAAAGTGGAGTTTACCTTAGTAAAAGGGTTGGAAAAGGAGAGCCTGACAGAATGTTAGCTAGAATGAGAACTGCTGCAGAAAGATCTCATTTGGGAAAGGGGAACAAAGAGCTTTTGTCACCTTGACGTGTATTGCCCTGTAATGGGAATGGCTCAGTAATTTCTGAGCCATGTGTGTAGCTGAGTTTGGTCTCTGGTTCACTGTTCCTGGGCTGTGTTAATGTGCAGTTCCTGCTCCATCCCTGGGGAAGGGGGACAGTGTCAGCCAGAACACACAGAGCAGCACTGGCCAGTCCAACATGAAAGCTTTACCACAGCCCCCGAGGTGCAGATGGCAATGGGTAGAACCAAGTGCCGTGGTGTCACTTGGAAGTACAAACTGTGTGTTTTGGATGGATTTTGCACAAACGTAAACTTCCCAGTCTGCCTCTTGCCTCCACAGCCACTGCTGCTCTGCTTTTCACAAGAGAGAGGTGGAGAAACATTTTGTAGTATGCAAAAATCCTGTAGAGAGACAGAATATGGTGTCACCCACTACATGCTGGGTGAGGTGACAAGGCAGTTGTGCTAGAGAACTTTTGTGCTGGACCTTGTACAATGCCCTGCTGATTATCTGGTATGGAGAACAATGTCTAGAACACAGGCCCTTCCTCAGAGAGCACAGGGCAGCAAAGACACTGTCTTTTCTCTTTGCTTTCTAAAGACTTTTACAAGCTGTATCATGTGCCAGCTGTCAAGTGGTGCTGTGCAGAGGCAGGAGAGAAGGAGAGAGAGGGGTGGATGTGCCTCTCCCCAGCCTGTGTAGCTTCCATGTAGCTTTGAAGAGACATGACAGCATTCACTTGGTGTGACAGGGTCACAGCCAAACCTCCGAGTCTGCAGGAGGAGAAGGACCAGATACAGCCCTGTCCTGCTCAAAGGGAAAGGTCAAGTAGCACCCACACTCACAGGAGCCTGGACAGGTAAATGCTGTGGCACATAATTGAGGCGTGTTTCAACAGCACATGAAAACCAAGAGTCTGTTCTGGTACCTGCAGCAAGGGACAAGCTTTCCCCATGTAGGTGTGACAGACAAGGAGAAAAAGAAGTGTCTGTTGTCCATTTCATACAGATTCAGGAACTGAGATGAAGAGCAGTTCAGTGATTCTCTCAAAGGAATTTGGTGGCTTGGGCTGAAATTTGAATCCAGATCTTAACCTGGCAACAGCACATTCCAGTGACCAGGTCTGCAAACCTGCTAAGGAGCCTGTCCCCGAAGACAGGATCTTTCAGTTCTCAGCACACTTTGGCTCTTTTCAGATACAAAGGCTACATTTTTATCTTTGTTAATGAAAGGAAAGTTGTTTTGGCATTTCTTGTCTTTCTTGTGGGATGGCACCAAGATCCAGTGTGGTACCTGCCAACTGAGAGACTGCAGAGGAACTCTGGATCATGCAGACTGTCCCAGTTTTGCAAGCAGTGAAACAAGTGCCCACATTTTAAAAGCTAGAGTCACACAATTTGTGATTTGTGGATGATTCTGAGCTCTCTGTCCCTTTGTCTATGGGGACTTTTATGAGTGTCTGTTGTTGTGAGGGTTCTTTGACATCAAGTAACTTGAGAGCACAGGCTGCAATTTTTTCCTTACTTGGGAAACTTAGGGGTTCATTTACAGGCTCTTTCTCCCCTTCCCGTAGTTGCTTGTTTCTGCAAAACTTGTGAAAACTTCCTAATTGAATCAAAACTCCTATTTGTCTTCCAGGTTGGTTGAAATCAGGCAGCAGTTCAAAAATTTGGGGTAGGCAAGAAAAAGGGACAGGCAGATGGAGTCTTGCTTAAGCTTCATTCATTTTTTGACCCCTGGCTTTAAAAAGAGCCCATGTTTTCAACTCTTGGGCCAGAAGACTTTCACTGCAAAATAAAGCAGTGCTGTTATGAAGCACCTGAGCTCTTTATCTGAGAAGCACCTGGATCAGAAATGAATGTTAATCCAGTAATAACATATAATTAAACAGTTCTAATGGGGGCTTTAATCTCTCCTCTCCAGATGCAGTTTTGCTTTTGGCCTTCATCAGGGAGATTATGAAGGAACACAGAGGGCTTCTAATCCAATCAAAATTCCTTGAAGGATTGGAGTATTTGTTGCGCTTTCACACTTTTGCAGTGGTTACACCACAAGATTAACTTCATTCACAGGGTTGGTATCTTGTTACTAAATTCACTGTACTGGTTTGATGCAGGCAAGAGAAAGTGGGAGGGCAGGATACAAATGTGTGCTGTATCTCTGTGCTGCACAGATCTGCTTGGGACCAGGCTTGGGGATTCAGGTGACACCTTGCAGTCTTCTGGTGCCTCAGTGCTGACTTTGTGTGACCTTGAACAGATCAGCCTTAAGCCCTGAACTCCAGCAGTGGCTGTATAATTTAAAATCTCCTGTGGAAGGAGCTTTACCTGTCCAGCTGGGAACTGTGTGTCTGCTTTCTTTTGCCTTACAAAATTGTGTAGAGATTCTTCCCAAGTGTCTTGGCTTCAAACTGAAATTTCTGTTTGGCAGCAGGATGCTGACAAATGCTGGCTTGCAGTGCTTGACTACCTTCCTGGTATGCACTTCCTAATGTCATCCTCTGGGAGTGAATGAGGGACTCCACACACAAACACTTTGGGGTCAGTAGGTGCAAATTCAAGGGGGAAAAAGCAGCATTTTTGCTCTTCTGCAGACCACGTCACTGGTATAATAATGAATCACCAATGATGTTATTGAGGTTTTGATGCACATCTTAATATTTGCTCAGAGCTACCCATCCTCACGTGCTGGGTCTGTGATGCTCTGATCACATCACAGCATCTGCTCTGTAGATTTCGCTTAAGCCAGTTAAAATCAGTTTTAAACTGGTAAGATTATTTAAATATGTGTATTATTATTTGTGCTCTCTCAAAAATGTTCCTAAAGTAGCTGAGGTTTTCACAGTTCTGCAGTAGTGGGTACAGCTGGTCTTCAGCCACAATTTGTCTTCTGCTTCTTGTATTTACTACTGTTTAGACATATTTTATAGACACAAGGATTCATATTAACTTTCCTAAATTGTTGAATGTCAGTAAACCTGGTTGAAAAAATTCTTTCTGTTACAGATTTTACATAGATTTCACACATTGGGTTATCCTATGCCACTTTCCCACTCTGGATTATTTTTTTAAATAGAACCAAGCACAGGGTTCTCCTTATGAATAAATGTAAATTGTTTAGTGGAATTAATTTCTGTATTAAGAGCTATTTCATTTTCTACTGGATTTGACATGAGAGAAGGGAGTTCTTCTGCTTAAGAACAGAAAGAATATTCCTAAAGATGATTTTGGGAATTAATCCTATGGAAATCAGATTTTTGTGTTTGATACGTTGTCAAGTGCAATTAAGAGGGAGGAAACAAGTAATTTAAGAAACATCATGTACTTGGAATTAGGGCTGTCAAGTAAAAGCCTTTCCTGAAGAAATTCAGGACACACACACAGGATCAGAACAGGACTCTGTAACCGCTGTGTGTCCTTGCAGGCTTGGATGAGTCCGTGGTGCTGGAGAGCTGTGCAGCCTTTCTTCTTTCCCGGACTGGGGATTCACCTCCTACTCCTGCACTGCCATTAAAGCCCTTCGGGGGAACCCTGGAATACTCCATTGGTTCAGAGTGGGAGTTAAATTAGTGGCTGGTGCCCAGGACTAGTTTGTTTTCCCTGTTTAGGTTTCCTTTCAAAGTCCTTGAGGGCAGTACTTGCTTCAGGGCAGGTGTCTTCTAAGCCTTACCGATGTCAGGTTGAAGCAGTGGTTTCACAGAAGCTGAAATCCTCTGTGAGGTGGCATTTGCCCTTTCTGTATCTGAGCTGATATAGCAGAGGGTTGCTCTCCACTGAGCACAAAGTCTGTCTAGCCCAGGCTCTTTCTATTCTTTCTTTTGAATTATCCCAGAGACCATTAAAAGGAGGAGGAGGTGGTTAATGCGAAGGACCCTGCACCACTTTGTGAGAGAATGTGAGATACCTGCACTGGTGGTGTGTAGGAAAGTGCCAGAGCATTTTAATGCCTCCTTTTTAGAAATAATGAAAATAATTAGCAGATGACAATGTAAAAACAAGTTTAGCTAGTGTTTTTTTTTTTTTGTTGATGGTTTTTTTTTTTTTTTTTTTTTTTTTTTTTTTTTTTTTTTTTTTTTTTTTTTTTTTTTTTTTTTCTCGGCCAGACAAAGCTCTCTGAGTATTCTTTCATCTGAGTTCTTGGCCACAACAATTTCTGTTTTCTCCAAATCGCATGCTAACCTAGCTTTGAAAAGTCTTATTGTTCATGTCAGCTGTCACAACCAAAACAGTTCTGTCCATGAAAAGAACAGAGACCCCATTAGGACACTGAGGGTTTTCTGCCAGCTGTTTGGTGTTTTTCTCATGTTATATCATCAGTTCATTTGGAGAGATTGCACTGTACTGCATGCAGCTTATCGAGTAAAGATACAGTTCTATCTTAAAATCTTTCAGATACTGGGTTTATATCCAGGCCTGGCACTGGCACAGCAGCATAGATAACTCAGCCACACTGAACCTGTGCTGTCACTATTGACAGCCACTGGACAATAGAACTACATTTGATCTGCCTGGTGTTGCCATTTGTGTTACAGGCACAAACATTGCTTTCATTTGTTCAGTAGGTTTGAATAGAACAAAACAACGACCTACTCCTCTGTCTGCAGTTTAGATAATGGAAGAGTATTTCTGGATTTGAGCTCTTTCTTGTTAACAGCTGAAATGGTGAGCTAAGGATTGGCTGGGACAGGTTCCATGATGGATGTGAGCAAAGGCTTGTGGCTTTGATGAGATCAGCATGCTTAGCAGGCTTCATAAAGCTGGCTTGTTCTTTTATGGGATGGCTTGTTTCTGTGGCAGTCCTTCAGTCTCCTGCTGTTCTGCAGGAGCTCATTGTTACCTGGCAGCACCCATCTTTATCCCCTGATCACTTCCAGGAGCATCCTGGCACACACGTGTTTGGCCAGAACTGCTGGTACCTCAGAGCCATCTCTCTTTCCTCAGATCATCTCGGCAACAAAGTGTTCTTTTCTGCTTGTTCTTTTCTTAACTCTCTTGGTTAAGAGGTTGTTACTCACATGTCAAATGAGTGTGCTCTGTGGGATCTGAGACTTGTAACTTTCTGCAATTCCCAGGCAAAGAAGCCATAGCTCTGATTTTGCTGGGTTGAAATAGAAGATGCCTGACTCGTTTTCTGGCTTGCTGCTTCAGGAGCGTTCTTAGGGCTGGGGTGAAGCTGCCCCTCTGATCTCTACACACCTAAATTCCCTTGAGGGTAAAGCTGCACGTGGCTGTTTGTGCAAAAGATGTGGTGGCGCTGTTCCTGTGTCCTTTCCCTGTATGACAGACACAAGCTGCTGACTCTGGTGCTTGCTTACCTGCTGCTGCTGTTCACTCCAGATGGCATGGATAAAGAAATTATTTTCCTCCTGTTTTTATTTATAGGCACTGAGGCTTGGATTTCCTGTTACAGATGTTGCAGCCTCAAAGACTCAGGGATAATGACAAAATAGGGGAAAGTTTCAGCTTGATACAACATTTCACCCTATAAATTTATATAAATTTATATATGCTATAAACCTATGGAACCTCAGCTCTTCAGCACATCACTTTTGCTGTTGTGCAAACACACATTTGGTGTTTGCAAAGCACCAAATGTCAAGAACAGGATGCCCCAAAACACACACAGGACTATTGCTGGGTTTAAGTGAAAGACTTCAGCCCTGTGACAGTTTGTGCTTTGCCATGGTTTTATCTGAAAGTTGGTCAGGGATTCTGCACTGGCAGCTGTAAAGCCGAGTTTGACAAGGCAAGGCCTTGGCATGTATGGCAAGATGAGAGGGTGTGTGCTTAGATGATTCAAGGTGTTTTTCTAGTAGTGTTTGGTTGTTTGTCTGTGGTATTTTATTTATTTAGCAATACTCAAACCATGGTATGGCCTGTCATGATCTTTGGGGAGGGAGGGCATTGAATGCAGGGTAGTTAAATTCTCTCTTTTGTTCTGTTCAAACAATTTATAAAGCATATTTAAAGCAACAATATAGTTTCATCAGTTAAAAGGCCTAAGCCTGTTAGTCCCAGGTGATTTCAGGCTCAGTGCTCACAGCGTGAGCATTGGTGACATGCTCTAAGCATGGGAGGAAGTCAAAGACAAGCTCCAAAGGCTTAGTGGCACTTCTGTATCTAAAGTTTTACAGTGTAATTCAGTAACCACTGAAAACCCTGGGATGCCTTCAGGCTGAGCTTTACAGTAACATTTACTCCTGACAAGAAGAACATTGGTGTTGGCACTATTTCAGTATTTTCCTTATTCCCACTGCTAAACCCAACAAGATAGGCCACACTAAAATAGGATTCATTATTTGTGTTCTTGTTAACTGCTTGTAAAATATAAAGCGATTACCCCGGCAGAGGAAGCGCCCGTGCTTTCAGGAATATCAAATGCCTGCAGAGTGGAGCTGGGACAGCTGCCATAAACAACAGCAGGCTCTTCCAGAGGTACCCTGGGACTGCTCTGCTCTCCTGGCAGCTGAATTGTTTGCTGCTCGGAGCCAAGACGTGCGTTCCCAGACTTGCTACGAGGTTCTGCCAGTTCTCCTATGGGAAACTAAGGCACAGTCACCCTTGTGCTGGACACAGGCATCGCCGTATTCTGACTGGAAACTCAGAGATGGAGCCAGGTCAGCCTCTCCAGGGTTGAACTGCCTCTCGTTCAAGTCAAGTCTTGTTCAAGTCTTTCTCAAATGCTTCAGTTCTAAATGGTCTTTCAGAGAACACAACTGCAAAAGCATTTAAAACCAGGAAGATCTTAAATTAGCAGATGTCACTTGGGTTGGAGTGGTTGTTTCTTGTTCTCAGTTTCTTACCTTAAACTCTACGGTGCTCTCAGGGCAGGCAGCTGAGGAGCCTGACCAGTCCCACTGTTCTGACGGCCTCTGGTTTCCCCTCCAGACTTCAGTGCAGGGAACTGCCATGGAAAGGCTCACATCAGCTTGGTGTGGAGGGAGACTGAATGGGAATAGCTGTCTGGATATGGAGGCTGTAGCAGGAGGATATGGTGGGGAAGGAGTGCTCTTGAACAGCCTGTGTTAGCAGCACCCAGCCAAACAGGTCAGTGAGAATGCAGCACAGCTGGAAGGAACCCACAATCCAGAAAAAAACCCCCACAACAGGACAAGTCTGGCATCACAAGGTTTGAGGTTGTTTTCAATCCTTCCACCCAGCCCTCGTTCCTCCTCTTCCCTTCTCCTGTGCTCATGCCTTTTTGCTTTTTTTGGTCACTTTTATGCTTTATTCTTTTTCTCACTTGCACACTTGTCATTATCTATTGTTGCTATTGCACTCTTCTTCACAAGCTTTTTCTTGCCTGTGCTTTTTCTTTGTCCTTTCTTGCTCATGCTTTGTTTCTTGGGTTATTTTGGTTGGATTTTTTGTTGTTGTTGTTTGTGTGTTTTGTGTTTTTTTGGGAGGAGGGTTGTTTGTTTGTTTGTGAGGGGTTTTGGGGGTTGTTTTGTTTTGGTTTTGGTTTTTCATTTTCACCCCTTGGTTGTGCTTTTCTTTTGCTTTTTCCTTTGGACGTGTTCTGCCTTCCTCTTCTCTACTGCCTTTTACTACAGGTATGGACTTCATTCTGGAAAGCCTTCTCAGACTTATACCAGGTCAGTTATTAATCATTCAGAGGCCTCAGGTAATGACCAAAACCAATAGCAAACAATTGTCACAGCTTTGATAGAAGGACAAGTGCAAGCAAAATCTGGCATTTTCCCAACTGGAAACAATGACTGCAGGATTTAGTGGAAACTTGAAGGAAAGAAAGGAGTATCATTGTCCAGATATCTCATCCAGATAGAGCTAAGGCCTGGCCTAGGCTCTAACTGGGACAGAATTCTCTAGACATGTTTTAAAACATGGCTCTTAAGAATCTTGGGGTGAAAGACTACTTGAACCATCTAATAGCTGTTCTCCTCTGAAATTCCCTCAGGATATGGATGCTTTAAACACAGCAAACTGTTGGAATACTTCTGCAACAAGAATTGGGACTGCATCTGCTTACTGGGAGTAAAGGTCACAATACCATCAGCTCAGAGGAGGCTTTCAACAAAGCTCAAATATAATTTCTTGGAACTCTAAAAAATACTTAAAGATCATGAGACAGCACTGGGTGAAACCATGGAGGGTGCAGAGACTGGCTAGAGAGGCAGCCTGGTCCTAGAGAACAAAAAGGGATCCTGGAACGACACGTGTCTTGTAGATAATTGCACACATAGATGGTAAGGTACCTGAAAAGCCAGCTATAAAGCAATCATTTCAACATATGAATAATGCCTATTATCATATCAGTAAAGTCACAGTATGTAATTAATACTGCTACAGCAGAGCTCACGTTGGAGATAGAGATGGGTCAAGCCACAGACTCCTGTCTAATAATGTGAAAAGGCCCTGGTTTATTCTTCTTTATAATTCAGCCACCCTGATGTTAACTCCTCACTGACTTTTGACTGCAGCAAACTCTGTAGGGTTCCTTTTGCAGACTCTGACTGCTGGTTATTTCCTGCCAGAATATGACTGCAAGTATTTCCTTGCCACCTCTCACTGCAGGCTGTCACCCAGCTCAGCTTTGACTGCAGGGCCCAGCTGCAGACCCAGACTGAGCTCACAGCAGATTCCTCACAGCACTGAGTGTCTCTCCCATTTTGGGAGAGAGTCTTATAGTCTCCCCAAACTGTTCCCTCATTACTTTCAGTTCCTTTTTCCTCACGATCTTCCCCTGATTAGCTAACCCATTATTTTATCATGTTCATAACATAGCTCTGACTTATTGGGGGTGAGGTCATCCTGTAACTTTTTCTCCTAAAAATCTATCAGTCGTAACTATCTGAAAAAGTTCAGATAATATATTCCAAACATTCATGTATCTATAACAGTAAAAAAAAAAAAAAAACCAAAAACAAAAGAAAACACTGAACAGCGGACCAGTAAGAGCTATTTTAACTCAGATTGAATAACACTCAAACCTGGTGTAAAAATGAATTTTGACAGCGATAAAGCTTAACAAAATGAACTCAGAACTCTGCCCTAAAAGGACTTTTTATAATAAAATGTAGCTCAGTTATTACCTCAGTAAAACAGAAGGTGCACTTAAGAAAACCCAAAGTTAATCGTTATTAATACTGAATACAGCTGTGATCTATATAAAACATTGGAAATGTTTTTATAATACAATATACAATATAAAAATTTATATATGAATTTATAATATATAAAACAGGAACAAAATATTGTCTAAACTTAATAATACTGAAACTTAGCAGAAATTAACAAAATTAACTTAGTAGAACTTAGCCTTGCTCACCTTAACAGAAGGTAGCAGAGGACCTTATTATTGGACCTTAGGTAAACATAACTGCAAATTTTTACCTTTAAAAGGTATAGATACAAGAAGATGTAGCTTATTCCATTGTTATTAACACAAAAAGAAAAAAAGTGAACAATCTGTGAGAGAAATAACAGCAAGGTGGTGTACTGGAGGGATAAAAGTTGCAACAAGCATATTAAACTTATAAGTAATTTAGTTATGAGAAAACCCATGGCAACTGCAAATTTCACAGAAATAGAAATTCAGTAAGACTTTTTAGAGTGCAGGTTTATTGAAAAATATATAATAATGTGTAATTTGGCAGACTGCTGAACAGCTGAGAAATTTCTCGCGATTGTGATCTGTGTCATTTCATCTGGCAAATTTGTTAACATTCTTGTTAAAAAAAAAACAGACTATGTTGGTATCTTTGATAGGTAATAAGGCACTGCATTTACTGCTTTCTATCCCTCCAGCAACAGTAAAACTGTAAAAAACTAGACTTCAGTCAGGAAACAGAATTAACTTTAAAACCCCTCTCTCCACACGTTTCCATGGCACACAAACACAAGGCGTAAAGCTTCATTAAGCAGCGGCGGCCGGAGCCCGCTCGGCGCTGGGGCAGCGGGGCAGGGAAAGGGACAGAGGGAAGGAGAAAGAGCAGCCCGGGAGCTGTCACCCCGCGGCTGCTGCGGGCAAGGAGACAACAACAAACCGTGTGAGCTCACAGGGATCCGCGGGGCAGGAGACAGCAACAAACCGTGTGAGCTCACAGGGATCGGCGGGGCAGGAGACAAACCGTGTGAGCTCACAGGGATCCGCGGGGCAGGAAACAAACCGTGTGAGCTCACAGGGATCCGCGGGGCAGGAGACAACAAACGCCGCCGTGTGAGGGACACCGAAAACACAGAGAAGGTTAAAGGCACCGAGCGCTCGGGGCTCCCGCCCAGGCGGGGCAGAGCCGCCGGGGCTTTGGAAAGCCCGCGCAGGGAACCGCACCGGAGCCTTCCGCTCCGGGAAGGGCTGGGAGCCGGGAATGTGCTCCGGCTCCTGCCGTCTGCCGAGCTCCGCCTTCCCCACGGAGCTGCGAACCGAGCGGGGCCCGGGGCTTTCCGGAGGACAAAACTCACCCGCCGGAGCCGCCCCGGCCCCCGCGGCCTCCCGGGGACACTGTTTCCCGCCGGAACCATTTCGCGGGGGCGCCGCACACAGGTTCCGTCTCCGCAGGGCCCGGGCCGAGTCCGGTCCCGCGGCGGAGGTTCCGGCAGCGGAATGGGCGTGCGGAGCCTGCCGCGGTGTTACCGGGGTTTACGGTCTGGGGCTGGGCCTCGCCCCGCGGGCCGCCCGCGGACTGTGGCGGTGTGGGCTCCGCGGCTCTTCCCGGCGAGCCGCTCCATACTGCGCGGCGCGTATTTTTATACTGCGCGGCGCGTAAAAGTCCAAATTTCAGGGCATGTAAATCCATATTGCGTGGCACTTAATACTACGCGGTGCACAACTCCGGCTGCGGGCGGCTCGTTCGCGGCTCTCCGCATTCCCTCTCTCGGTCCCGCCTTTCCCGCGGCAGCCTCGGGCCATCAGCTCCTGTAATAAGGCACCCGAGACTCCGTTTTCTTCCCGCGGGAAAAGCCAATTCTTTATTCGCATCTCTGATTTTATACAGTTTTCACAGACCTCGTGTGCAGCACGTATTGGCTGGTAGTTTTCTTACTACAGCTTTTGGTCAGAAGGTGATTTGTGTGTACGTGCCAAGATTCAGGTTCTTTACATTTCTCCTTTATGAGGTCTCATGGAATAGATCTTATTGTTCACACAGATGCATTTATTTTTCAACCCAAGAACAGGTTGTTATGTTAACGAACCTTTCATACCAAGATTGTTTTCACATGGGAACTTGCAAATTGCCTGACTGCACTTAGAAGAGATGACAGGCCAGCTATTAATTTAATAGAGCAGGTCTGATTTTATGAACCCTTTCTTTTATAATTCTTCTACCTGTCACAACACAGATACAGTACTGATATAATACTGTATCCAGAGATGCTATGATACAGTATTTGCTTCAAGTCCTCCAGGAATCCGCTGCATTTGCAGAATGGATGTTTGCATGAACAGGATACCCGCCCCTCTCCACGTGGTGCTTATCTTCACATTCCCTGGAGGGGCAGTTCCTAGGGCTACTGAGAAAAGCAAGGAATTAATTATAAATGTAAGATCACAGGGTGGAAAACAACCCATTACTTACAAAGCTGGCTGCCAGCAGCACTCAGTGGTGGAAGGGAGGCTGTAGGGGTGAAATCTGGTGACTTCTGACGCTGCACACACAAAAACAAAGCTTGTGGCTGATAGATTTGTTTTTATTATTATAGAACAGATGAACTAAAATAAGCCAACAATATAATTTTATGCCAACAGCCATCTTTCTAGCACAGGCGGTGACTGACTCAGTTATACCCTTCTCCCCCCTTCCCCGGGCCTCTGTTCAGGGGAAAGCAAATGGTGGTGACGCTTGCACATGGTTTTGGGCTGCAGTGATCCTGCTCCTGGTTACCCGTGCAGGTGTGCCTGGGAAAAGAAGAGGCAGGGGAGCAGAGAAAAGAGTATATATGTTGTAGGAGCAATAAGCAGAAAGGTTTGTGGATTCTCTTGCACGTTCACACCTTGTGACCGAGTAGATGGGACAACTAGAGAATCTTGCCCACTTTCAACATGTAGCAATCCCCTAGTTGCTACTCTAGTCAAGCCAGGAGTTTCTTCCCATTCCAAGCTAACAAAGGGCAAGATGCACTCAGTGGGGGAGCTTTTGGCAGGATAAGGGGCAGTCTATGTAAAACCAAACCAAAAAACCACCCCCTCCAAAAAAACCCCAAAACAAACCTGCATTTTAAGCCACTTCAAAGTAAAAGTTACTTCTTATAATATAATAGATACTTTTTAAATGGCAGGACCACCATCCTAGAAAGACCAAAGGGCTTGCACTCAAGACCAAAGAAAGAAAAACAGAAAACCAACCAAACAAAAGAAAAAACAAAACAAAACAAAAAAAACCAAAACAACCAAAAAAGCCAAGAGTGGCCCCACTCTCAAGCTTGGCTCTTCTCTAAAAACAGCACTCGTCATCCATCTGGATAGGTAAAAGGAGGAGTGGACAGTAAATAGAATAAAACTGGTGCAACTTCTTGCCGGCTGGCGCATTAACCCAAAGCTCCGTACAGCCCCGTACGACTGCGCGTCCTGCGTGGCAGCATCTCTGCGGTCAGCTTTCATCGCTGTATATGCCCGTATGTATATCTGAACATATACATACACATACACACAATAGATTATATTGTTTATAATGTTAGTTTGGGTCCAGGAGGAGGGCTCATCTCTCTTTCACGTGGTTCTGTGCTCCTGCGCTGTTGCTGCTCCCGTTGCCGCTCCCGTTACTGCTGCTCCCGCTGCTGCTGCTGCTGCTGCAGAGGACCTCCGTGAGGTCATCCATGATGGTGGTCTCTTTAGGGTCCACGAGGTTGAACTCCCTGATGAATAGGATAAAGTGTGTGTAGAGTGTGTTTAAATGTCCGTGCAGCTCCAGTGCCAAAGTCTCCTTAAAGTGTGAGGAGTAGATATGGGCCAACACATGGAACAGGTACTTGCAGATCTTCTTCACTAGGGACTCAAATGAGTTTGGGAATTCCTTGCCTGAAAGGAAGATGGAGAAACACCATGATAGCACCAGCTGCTCCCTGTCAGCCCCACAGCAGCATCTGGGTAAGAGCAACCAGCTCAACTTACATAGCAAACAACCTGAGGGCCTGTTTCATAGTATCCTCTATTGGCAGGAATCTGGGGGACAAGGCTAAGGAGGTATTAAACATTTGCATTCAAAATCAAATTTTAAACCTTATGGGTTCAAAAAACAGGCAGCAAGTGTAGTTGTTCTCTAAAGGCACTACCTCTTTTGTTACTGGCTGTAAAAATGAGAAGTTCTGTGTCCTTATCTAGTTTGTCAAGGAGTGGTTTTCCCCTGGAACACCAATTCAGAGATCTTAAAATGGAAGCCAAGGTACATGGGCCTTGGTGGAGCGCAGCAGTTTGTACATAACTTTATATAACGTGTTCTTTCATTTCACTGTTGAAATCCTATCAAAGGAGTAAAAACCTGCCTCCTTCCAGATCAAGCTGTTTGTAAGCAAAGCTTACTATAAGCCTAATGTTTTCTATACTGTAATGTCCCATATTGTAATGACCTGGTTTCCCAATTACCTATTAAAGTGACTCATGAAGACAGCTGATTTTAGTCCTGATTAATCCCACCTACAGTAGCTTCAAGTTTCTATTTTCTCCCCCTTAACCAAAGGCATTGCATGTAGCAATCATGTTAGGATACAAATTTGAGTTAAAATTACTTTGCTGTTGCTTTTCAGCTCTTAAGAATCACATTCTTATTTAATCTTTGTATGGGAAAGGAGACTGCAGTGACAATGCAGAGCCTTGGGCAAAGAAAACAAGCCACATTGCTGCAATCCAATTTATTACCCACACGTCTTAATGCATTGAGGCTCTAATCGAAATAGTAAAGCCACACAGAGGTTGAAGTTTGCTATCAGCAGACTGTATTGAACACATGAATGCTGACTCTTTTCAGAATTTTATCCTTTATAAACTCAGGTTAGAACATCTCAAAATGCCTGAAGAAAAAGGGGTACTGATGATCAGATCAGGTTTGTGATACTTTCACTCCAGTTCATACACCAAAGAGGGTAAATTGTTTTTTACTGAAAGAATCAACCAAACTTATAACCTTCCTTCAAAAAAACCCCAAACAATCCAAACTACAAAAGAAACATGCAAAGAAGGAAAACTATATATAAAAACCCCAAACCCATCAAACGACAGTGAGAAAGTTGTCTGGTACTCATACACATGAATGCCAACTTTGACTTGACTGATGATGGCACCCCCAGAGAGCCCCGGGAAGCGGCCATACCGTATTTTGTTGGAAAGACGTCCTCATCTGTCACTAGCTTCTGCACCGAACTCATGACGAAGTCAACGTACTGAGGAGCAGTGCACTTGATCTTCTTTCCCCGCTCATCATACCAGTAGTACTGTCTGTGGAGAGAAGGGACAGTGTCACCACCTCGCACTCTGCCTCCTCAGCCACTCCTGCAAGAGGTTGTGTCCAAGTAATATAAAACAACAGCTGCTACAGAAGGGATTCATTTCTTTCTGCACTGAAGAACTTAAATTTGTGTTGGCCGGTTCTCTCTCCCTATCAGTCTAGGCCAGAGTGCAGGTGGCAGTACCAAGCACAGAAAGCCTTGCTGACAAGGCTCCAAGGGGAGAAGTAGTTCTGCTGAGGGAGTGATAACTCCCTATCCATGACAGGTTTACATAGAGTCTGTAAAACGGTACAGGAAAGCACTACAGAACTATACTTACAGGGCAACAACATTGCACAGTGATGAACTGATGGACTTCTGATGCTTAACCTCAGAGAGCATGAACTAGTTCTGTAGTGCAATACTGTGAAAGAGTCAGACGGTGGCTCCAGAACACCACCTTTTCCAGCCTGGGCTCTCCAGCACTGGCAGTGATTTCAGGTGCTCCAAATCCTGTTCCAAAATGCAACCCGGGGGAAGTTTTCAGGCCCCTTCTGCACATTCATACCAGTGCACGTTTGACCTCTGCTCCTTATTTACAGTTATAAACTCCCCCAAACACCTGAATTTACATGTGATTCTGCCACCAGTGAATATTCCTATTGGATCTTAACAAGTGATACATTCAAGAGCAACCATAAGTCAATCAGTTAGCCATAATCATTTTGATTAACTGCAGCCATCCCTCAGGTGACAATCTGAAGGCTACTAAACAACTAAATGTTGTTCCTTTTTTTAAAAAGTCACGGTTTATTAAAGCATCTCTACCAAAACCAGCTAGCCACTGGATTAGGCACACAGTAAGAAATGTTTTAGAAATAAAGAATTCACCTTCCTGAAAAGGAAAACACTTTAGAAGGTTTTTTTCCTATGTCACATTTAGACAAGCCGGTTTATGAACTTTTCTTCAATAAGTCTAAGCTCAAGGCACAGTCCTATATCATTACAGGGCTGATAAGAAATCCATTGTACTGGTCTTCTCCAACGACACTGTTCATGCCTCAAGGCATATGAAAACAAGAGGAAGCTGCAGAACTAAGTAGAGTAGTTCAAGTTAGGAGAGGAAAGGCAACTACAAACTAATTTTGCAAACATTAAGGTTTTAGAATTTTTCTTTCAGCTCCTTTTCACTTATGTAGTACTTGGTCACTCTGTTGTTTACTAGAAAGACAAGGATTGACTGCAGAATTGCCTAAAAAGGTGAGTGGGTGAAAACCACGGGAGTCAAAAATTCTATTTAGAGCTATGTCAGGCATCAAACCCAGCACCTGGGCCCTTAGGCACAGACTGTGCTCTTCACCACTGCTCACATTCTTTCTACAATCCACTTCTAAGGAATAATACAATGTAATGCACCAACACAACCTCATTTGTCTACTCCTGTAGTGAGAGAGAGTCCCAGGCAATTCAGCCTTTTTTTGGGTCTTGAGACAATGCTTGTCACCAAGAGCAGAGGCAGGCTGCACTGTTCTACCCCAGCAGTTCTCTTGTGCTGCAGGAATCCTAAACTGCAAGACGGAAAGCACAGTTCGGAGTTGCCCTTAGGTGCAAAACTGAGTGCTGATAATTGGATTTTAGCCAAAAGAAACGATTTGGCAACTGCAAAGTTCACTTATATTCTCATGCGAGTGAATAAATCTGCTTTAGCATCCCACTGCCTATCCTTTCTGCCTTCCCTTGAAAATTAGGAAATTAATTATGCCAAACTGGAATTAAACAGGAGAATCATTCACAGTAAGGGGATAACTACAAGGACTGTCCTGTTGATTAGAGCCATGTGTTTTTCTCATGTTTCAGGTGCTGTTGAAGAGATTTCACAGCTCTCAGGGGAAGAGAGGAGCCCCTGACGTGCCATGAACATCTCACACCTGGTACACGGCTTCCACCCACGCTGGAGTTATCTCCATGAACAGGACAGGAGCAGTCTGGGGCCATGGAAGGGCTCACTTGGGCACAGAAGCCTAATTGCATTCCACCACTGGCACTGTGACAGCACAGTCCCATATTAGGGAATGGAAGGGAAGCAGAAAGGACAAGAGGATGAGACTTAAGGGCACTTTTCAAAAAAGTTGCAGAATTAAATCTCCCCAGTATGGGCAGTATGAGGAATCTGCAGCTCCATTCTAAATCACAGGGAGAAATGACTATGGGTTTACCAGAGAAGAGCCTGAGATGCAAATAATGAAGCATAACACATGTGAAATCACAATACTGCATCTTAATATATGTATGTACTTTATCTCTTTTCCTCTAAAACATTCTAGGCTGGTGTTGATGACACAGAAGTCAAGGCAGAACAGAAGTTACACCAATATACAAAAAAAGCTTCTGGAAGGAGGGAAAGCATATACTGTGAAAATTATTTTACCTGGAAAGGAAGGAGAGAGAGTCCTGGTAGAAATACCAAAAAACAGGCAACATGAAGAAAGCAGGACAGAAAGCCAGAGGGAGGAGTATAGTGCTTGTGAGCAGCTGAAATAACTTTGATGGTTTCACAGAGGCTAAGCAATGTTTGAATGGCAGAGAAGAGAGAGGGGGGCATCATGTAAAACTATTTAGCTGGGGGAACTTAAATGTAAGAAAATGTAGAACTTACAAGTTTGATTTAAGCACTCTAGGAGGAAATCCCCTCCCTGTGCAGAGACACTAAGAGCAAGGTAAACATGAGAAAGGAGACTAAGATTAGAAAAAAAAAAGAGTAATAAGCGTTATCTATTAAGGGATTTCACAGGTCCAAAACATTTTGAAAGGTAGGCTTCCTGAAAGTTTGCATCCATCCTTGATTTCCACCTCAGGAGTTTTGTAGACTCATGCTTCTATGTACAGGAATTACATACACTCTTATTTAGTACACTCACCGCAGCACTTTGAGTTGTTTTACCCAAATGTCAGCTAGAAAACCAGTTTATAGCTCAGGGTGCTTTAGTTTATGCAATAATAAACTATAAAGCATACTGAATTTTAATAGCAAATACTGTGTTGAAATATAGTACCTGCTTTACAACAAGTGATAAACATATTAATGATCAAAATTAAGTAATTCCCAAAGTTATATTCATTCACGCTTACTAAAGTTTGAGGATAACTGGCCACTATGGTATTTCTCTTGGCATTATCCCACCTTGCCAGCAAATGCTTCCATCTGTTCTACACTGAGACTAAGTTTTGGTCAGATGTCTCCTAGTGACCATAAGCAGAAATTCTCCTTGCTGCGTGCAGATGGCTGTGCTATCTCACATATCTGACAAAGGACTGAAAGCTGCATCTGTCTGCAGTTTGTCAGTTGGCCACAGCTTCTCTCAGATGTTAAAACCTTACCTCAAATATTAAACTGCAACTAGTGCTTATTGTGCCAGCAAATACTTTAAATTTAGGACTGGGTACTTGCAGTGCAATTTCAATGTCAAGTAACTTGACAACCAACTAGTTCTCAGTAGTTACATGAACATCTCAACCATATATAAAAGGAGCCTTTCTTAGGCAAGGCCAGAATGGTGTGATCCAAAATGTGTCATCAGGAACTGAGCAGGGAAAATACAAAACTGGAACAGAAAGCAGAATTTCATATGGAACTACTCAAGAAATCAGCATGGGAAAAAAATGGCAAACTGCACCTTAAATCCAAGGTAATGTAATTCCATGGCAATCTTATATAGCCAGATGCTATTTTATTCCAAAGGACAGGAACAAACAGACCATGGCCACAGAAGGCTAATCCTGGAGTGTCCACCAGATTAATCAGCAACTGACACCAGTGTTTAGGTGTCTCTCTTTACACTGGAGACAGGTCCAAGGCACAATGAGCCACAGCAACTGGTGCTTCTCCAACACAACAAGCACTTCCTTAGCTACCAGAGCTAGGAAAGGCAGAACAAAAAGACCAGGACTTGGAGAACACAGTTATGAAGGGGGCCCACAAAGCTGTACTGTGCTGAGGTGTGTAGGCAGCTGATCTCGCCTTGGTGGCTTTTTCACAGACCCATACACTTGCTAGAAGCAAGCAGCCTCCAATTTGCCAACGTGAATCAGCCACCTGCCCCCAAGTACAGGAGGGTACTGAGGTTGTTATGATTTAGCTACACACAAACTGTTTCAAGTGCTTCACCTAAGTGTAGACATGCTTCCTGTTATTCCCAAATAGCGCAATTTTTCAGTTTTCCAAAACAAAGAACAGGAACATTCTGCTATCAGTCCCTACCACTAAAAATACAGGCTACAGCTGCAGTTGCCTACAGGCACTTCCTCTCTTTATTCTGCACCACAAGGTGCTTATAGAGAACTCTTGTTTAAGGCTCACTAGAGCAGAAGGGAGCAACACTAATGCAGGTTCCTTGTCACCCCTCCTTTTAGCCACTATTTCCCACCAGCCAAGTGGACAAACAGTTAAACTCAGTGCTTAGGACAGCCAGTGCTGCATCAGGAATTTAAACATGAGCAAGCTTGGTAACAAGAATCAACAAAATACTCATCTCACTGCTCACCATTTCTTATTTAGAGACATGCTGTCTCCTTCTGATAGAATCTGGGTCCAGAAGAGATTTATTACTTTTTTTTCCATCTTGGTTTCAAAGTCTCTAGCATGGTCTTTAACTGACAGTTATCATTCCAACTTTTACATGCAAAAACACCTTCCATATACTTTGCATCCTTCTGAGTGCTCTCAAAGAAAGCCCCTGATAATAATTTTAAGTGTACAAGATAGCCCAGTGCATTAAGCAAGCCTTTCCTTCAAAGAATTATGTAATGACTGTCAGAGATACAATATAGATCTATGGTTCTGTTGCATATTCCCTGGGATGTTGTTTGATGTACCATGACATTAACTGTCCAGTCATCTCTTTTAAAATCCATCTCCAGTAAATTAATCTCAGGAAATGCAAGAGGAGGGAAGGATTATCAACACATATTGGAGGGAAAAAACCCCAAAACACAACAGGCTTATTCATACTTGACTGGATCTCAAATTCCATTATGTTGCACTGTGCTCATCAGGAGCAGAAGTTTATCCTAACTTTTTCTTATATTCACACTGTACAGTAACACTACAAAGCTTTCTTTCAGAACTAACTGCTAGTCAATGTTAAAGTCTACTTCGTTCCAGAGGCAGAAAAACACCAAACCAACAGTTTTCCTTATTCTTGCAAAGCTGCCACTTGTGTCCTCTGTGTCCAGGGGCTCAGGCAGAGAACCTGTGGCTCACGTCAGGCTAGAGGTTATCCATCAGCAGCCTGGAGCTGTGTCAGCATTCCAGCTCTCAGGAGCACCCTGTGAGGTTTTCACAACTCACTCCTCCTGCCCTGCCTTCTCTGGAAACCCAGCACTGTGAGCAGTATGGGCAGTCCTGCCTTGCCCTTGCTGAGCAGCACACTCTGTGCAGACACTTCCATGAGCAGCTGCATTGCAGGCTCAGGGCTGAGCTCTGCAGGACAGGGGCACAACAAAGGACATGGACCCAGCCAGGTGACATTCGGAGACACAGCATGAGCTGACAACCCCAAGACTCACTCAGGCTTTTTTAGCTGTGAGATTATAAAAGCTCAGGGTTTCCTTTGTTTGGGGCCCACCATGGAGGCACCAGATTGGGCTGTTATGAGGTTCTTTAGTTACTGTACCAAGTAAATTTTAAGGATTTGGATATCCAAGACTCTGCTATGGAAAACCTGGGTCAAGCCAGTAAGAAAAGCTGGTCTGAGTGAGCACACACATGGTCATTTGCCTCTCTGATCTGACCTTATAAAACCAGCTCAGAGCACTCAAGAGATCCTCATCCTTCCAGTCCTCCACAAAAACAGATTTCCACCATACTTCCCTGCTGAGGGGAGAGAAGAGGATGCACAGCTGACACATTCTCAGCAAGTAGAGACCTGCTGTAAAACACTTGCCCGGTGCCATCCAATACCAGTATCCTCTCCCAGGCAACTGTGAAGACATGGAAACCTTGCACATATAATAATATGAAAACACTGACTTACGTATTGCACACTGCCATGGTCTGACATGACTCTCCTGTACAGAATTCTGAGATTGTACTATACTGTAAGTTGATGTGATGAAAGAAAGTTGTTGCTGAAAAATAAAGAAAAGAAATTCAGAAGTAAAATACTTTCAAACACTCGTTATCCTCTAGACAATTATTTAAATACAGTAAATGAAACGACCTCAGTCTTGAGCTTGCATACAAATTTAAACATGATTTAGCTAAATGAGCCTAATGATGAACTGCAAAACAAAGAGGTACACAGAATGAAAGCTCTTGTTTTGATTTAAGATGAAAGCACCATGATGCATTAGCTCTTATTACTCACAAAGCAGCAAGACTGGAAAGTGTCTCTGTCATCAGCCTCACCTTTACAGTAGAATACTCTGCTATAAGCTGAAGGCAAACAATTTGCTACATTCTTTTGAAGTCAGACTTAAAATCTACAGTGGCTAGAAAACAGCACTATTAGTTTTCACAACACATCTTGTAAAAACAACCAGCATGAAACCTAGTACATTTCTATTTTTTAAGAATCTCCTGAGATAATTTAACTTCTTAATACTTCTCATGGGGCACCTCACTTTTTCTTAATGAGTCTCTATAAAGCTTCCTAGTGTGCAGTCTAAAGTAGTTTCTTGCTACTACCACACACTGTTGAAAACATAAACAAGAGTGGGCCATAGCTGCAAGGTGAGGACTGCAGGAGTAAAACAGCAAAGTACAGCAAATTAGGGCTGAAGCGCACAGGTACAGCATTCAGTCACAGTAGCTGGTCACATCTCTGATTTTCAGCCTGTCTACTGTTTAAATCCACAGTAATTCCACCAAAATTTGGAAGGATTGGGGAGGAAAAAATCTGGCCAAAAGAATTCACAACTTCTGGCTATAGGCATAAGTTGCTTTACATACAAGTCTTTAGAAACTACGTTTTTACAATGCTTCTGGAAAGTCAGTAGCTGGAGCCAGAAACATGCAGAACCAGCCAGTTCAGCAAGCAGTCAATGGGAATCTTGATGGCTCTCCAAAGAGCATCCAAAACTGCAGTGCCCTCAGTGCCACAGGGAGGGAGCTGGAAGGAGGAAATGCATCAAGGCTTTCATGCTGCTGAGCACAGCTGGGCTGTGCGTGACACAGCTTAATTACTACTCAAGGTATAATGACATGCATTACACAGTAAGCATAAATAGTCACTGAGTGTTTCTCTAAGCACTGAAAGCAGCAAAAAGAGTGAATGAATGGCCTCTTGAGGATGGACAGCAAGCTCCGAGCTGTATGAACACAATACTCACTGTTGCTGGCAAGCCACTCATTGAGGTCTATTTCCCGTGGTAACATCACTAGTTCCTTAAATTCGAAGTCGGTAATTCTGGATTTCGTATATTCTGGCTCTAGGTAAAGTTTCTTCTCTTCTGGTGCTGGCTTTTTACCATTTGGCTTTCCCTTGGATTTCCTGCAAAAGATTAAAAAAGAGAGAAGTGGGGTTTGTTCTACTGTTGAACAGCTATAGACACCTGAAAGCAGCTGGGTCATCCAAACTCCTGTATTTGCCTTTACACTGCTCCTCCTGCATTCCCTTCCCCATAGCTTCATTTTGCTGCTCTATCTCCCCTGCCCTTTGGCCAGACAAGATTGCAAACTCTGGGAGAGCCACTGGCCCCTCCTCAGGCCTGTTGACTGCTATGTCCTGGTGACAGCAGGACAGCTCTGTCCCTGAAGGAGTTCATGTGAGGACCAACAACAACTGTGTCACACAGCTCCTGGTCACCTGCAGAATGGGAATCTGAGAAACAGCAAATCCAACTGCTTCAAGAAGATAGCTGGAAAAGCTGGTGCTGCTTGTTTGAAACCTACAGCATTCCTTTCTCTCCAGCCATATCAGGAGCCTTCTGAAGTGAACTCCACTTCACTTCCATCTGTGACTCCAGCTAAAAGCAGTGATAACCACAAAAACACAGGTTTTCTCAATTCTAGGGATACCTGGGACAGAAATGTCTGAGTTCATGTTTTTATGAAAACCCTTGGAAATCCAATGCATTATGAAATAACCTTACATTTGAGTTTATAAAAGCACAGAAACCACATTCCATGAAAGATGTTTATCTCCATGGCATATTGTGACCTTTCATCTCCCATCTGTAAAGTGTTTGCTGTAATCACTGGAGTTTTCCTCTCACTTGTTTTTAAATAGACTCTCAACCCAGCCCTGGACCAGGGATTCAGTAGGACTTCAAAGGAAGGACAGCAGGTCAAGCACTGCGGTCTTTTAGGCTATGTGGTCAAACACCCATGTGTTCCTACAGTTAAAAAATCCACCTAAGCAGAGATGGAAGATCTATTTAATGGTGAGGCACAATCACAGGGCAATACTTGCTGTCCATTATAATGTAAAAACAAAGAAGAGATGCCAGTTCTTTTCTAATGTCAGGCTGTCTTCATTAAAGTGGTTTTTAAGGATCTGTAAGCCAAGACAAGCCCACCTTTGCAGACGACTGCATTAAGTTTGCTGTCAAAACTCATTGAGATCTCATCCAAAGGAAACAGCCCTCACACTTTGGCTCTTAACACACTTAAATAATCTCGCAACTGTGTTCCTGTCTGAGATACACGCCGGCCTAATTTCTGCTGTGAGGATGTGATAAACATCTTTCCTGGAATGGTGTTTGAAGTCTCAGTGCTCTTCTTACGAAAATACGATCTCTTGGTTTTCTCATTTCATGGGCTCTTTATTGATGTGTTTATTAAACCCATCTTCAGAAAGATTCATCATCCACACGATCCCTACTGGAGCAGGGAGAGACCAAGATGTGCCTTCCACAGGAAAGTAACATTTTAACTTGGGTCACCAGCAAAGCCAGTGTTCACTGTCTTAAACTTGTGTTCAGTCTTCTCACCTATCTCTCTAAACAGTAAATGAAGACTAGAGGGACTTCAGAAAGGCCACCATGAAGGAAAATCAAGGAAAACTTGGTGACAGCAGCACAAGAGACACAGCCTCATGATGTATTTACACAGATGTGCAGAAAGCACTGCAGGTATCTGGCAAAGAACAGATGGTCACACCTTTCCTATGTTAATGAGAAAGTTGGGCTTCATGGTTTTAAGAAGGGATGCCTGTGACATATTTTTAAATAATACAACATAGAATATCTTTCTATAAAATAAAAATACAGAATGAAGATAAACTAAAGGCAGTATTCATGAAGATGAATTCAGCACAAGAGCTGTACTCCTGCACATTTCCTACCATGTCTTTTTTCCATAGCAGCACATTCCTATCCAAATGGAGCCTGCTGTATTTGTCCCTTTATTTAATGAAGTGAACTGGACTAATTCTCATAACCACTCCACAAAGATGTTTTAGGACATGAGAATACAGCTGTTCCTCAGTGCAAGGCTCTTAATACAAAGGGGTTACTTGGTTAGATAACAGTTCCTGGTTGTTGGACTATTCCTGTCTTCAAACCCTTGCATTTGTGCTACATTTAGTGGTTTCTGGGTTCAGTTTGGCTGCAGGGGGAGGGGGCCAGGATTCTGGCATTCAAGGATAAGTTGATTTTTTTTAGGAAAATTATAGTTCTAGTAACAGTCATGCAGAAAATACCTTCAGCTTCAGAGACTGGTTTGACAAACCGCATTAACCACACTGGGGGAGAAAAGTTATCAGTGAGAAGTAGTTTGGATAGAGTTTCTGTCTTTGCTGTAATTCCGGATAATTAAACCAAGGGCCCCAGGTTAGGGCTGTGCCACATCAGCTAAGAGCAGTCTTCTGAAAGGAGGAGGAGGGAAGAGAGAGACAAAGAGGTCAAAGACAGTCTGTCAGAGTCAGGCTGTGGAGGGAAACCACAGAAGGAAGCAAGACACAAGAGACTGAGGCAAGCCTTCCATCACATGGGAATAGGTGGGGTGTACCTCATCCTCACTTCAGCATCTCTTCCCCATTTCAAGAGAATAAACAAAAAATTCAACACTAAATATATTTCAGGAGTTTGCTACTGCAAACAACACTACATTGTCCTTTTTCAAAACACAAAGCCTCTCATTTTCACACAAACGTCAATTCTCTGTTAGATCAGTACATGCAGCTGCTTTGAGTCTTTCTGCAACTGCCTTGTGCTGAAACTGGAGCACTTCAAACAAAAGCTTCCTGAAGAATCCCATGCTCTGCCCCTTTCCAAAGCTTTGGCTCAGTTTAAGAAGAACCTCTTGGATATCATCACAGAACCTGTAAAATACCCAGAATCACTGCTATCAAAGGATTTAGGCACACCACTGAAACCTGTATGTCAAATTGCCATGTACAGCACAAGTATCTTGTTAACCTTCCACAGCTTCTGAGACCACAGCAAGACCGCTGAAATTGTTTACACCAGCACATTTCCACAACCTGCATGCAGTGCAGCTGGGACACTAAATGGGCCCAGTACTGTAAGTACAAGGTACAAAACAAAAACAAAAACAAACACAAACAAACAAACAAACAAACAAAAAAATCCAGCCTTAAAAGTGTCATTTTGAACTGCACCATGTATCCCTCTCCAATTAGTCAGAACTTAGAACTTAGGTTCCATTAACTCACTCAAATTAACCGAGTCATGCTCAGTCTAGGCTGTAAAACTCTGGCTTTAGTTTGGGAACACCAATACCAGTCCACAGTGTAAAGCATTTTCGTTTTAAACTTACAAAGCTGGAACATACAGCAGCATGGTAAAAACCCTGTTCTAGACACAAAATTATGTATGATTAAGAATCAACCAAGAATACTTCCAAGAATACAAAACACCTGTTTATTTCAGATATACCAAAGCTCATTCATTCACAATCACCAGGATTACCAAACAGTGCAAAGTTTAGGAATAAGCTTCCTTCCCTCTGTGCTCACCCCTACACCCAACTTCACTGCTGTTTCAAAAACCTGTAAAGAAAACACCAGCTGGGCTCAACTCCAAAGGCACCAAGTGAAACATTCATCACCTGCTTCTTTTGAGCTCTTCTCATTCAAAATGCCTTCCTAAATTTTTCATTTTTTGTTTAAAGTACACAAATACAAAGAAATGGCAAGAACAACAGAGTTTTACTGTTCTATTCAGGAGACACCAAAATTCAACACCTGTAAATGACTGTTTATTGGAAAACATAACTAAATGTCATCTAAGACCTCAAAAAGAGCAGAATTTTTGAAACACAGCTATAGCCACCTCAAGTCCTGATTCAAGTTTACGTGATTGTTTCTTCAAAAACTAGCAAATTCTGCTGAATTTGTCTGAACATGTCCATGCCACATCAACTGTATCACCCAAGCAGCTGCAGAAGCAGCTGTTATCCAGCACTTTGGTGGTCTGTCCACAGCTTAGACAAGTCTTGTCCATCAGTACTTAAATACTATTTAAGGAAAGAAACATCTTCAGGGAATCCAGGGAGACAGCACTGTACAGTTTTTACTGACAAGCAAACCAGAGTACAAACTAATCTCTCAGACAATTCCCAGGCTAGATTTGCCTCTGGTTTTAGGGACTCAGCTGAACATGATGCCACAGGCCAAGTCACGCCCAAAATTTCAGACAGGGAAAAGGCGAAAGGGAGAGCGCTCGTCTGAAGTCTTAGAAGAAGGTTCAGCAAACTGGTGCCAGGCAAAGACTGTGCAACACTAATGCTTCTAGCAGGGCTGCCACTCTCAGGCCTGTGTCCAGCTAGAAAACACATCAGCTGGAAGTTTGCCTGGATTTCACTGGAGACAGAGAGGTATAAGACACTCCACCAAGTGACAGCACACTGATGATTTTTTCCCCGAGTCTAACTGCTTTATTAAGATCAAATAAAAGTGCCAATTTCCCAGCCTGCTTTCTTATCCCGTGTCAGTAAATAAAGATCCTCCTCTAATCTTGCTCTCTCATTTCCTTCTTATCAGATGCTCAGCAGTTTCTTGGTTTAAAAAACTCTGCACTTCAGAACATCTTGGAAGCACCATCAAGGTTTAGTTTTAACATCATTCTGAGGAAGTGTTATTCCCATTTCAGAGCAGAAACTGGCTGGAAGGTTCAAAATTGATTCATGGTACAAATGCTAAAGATGTGCCTCAGTGTAAACCAACGTGGTTTGTTTGGAAAGAAGCACACATGAAGCAATCTGATTTAGCTGAAGAAGGACCAGAGACTCAATGTCTCCACATCCCAGTGTGGATGTGCTCCATAACCTGATGTAGTTCACATCACTTTGGAATGGCACCAGACATCCATGGTTCTGGTCATGCACATGATTTATTACCAGGTTGATCACTAGGGAAAACTAATGATTTATTAAATGCCAAACTTCCCCTAAACTGACCATACTATTATAGACAATATCTACCAGTCCAGGATTCCATTTTTTTTTTTTTTTTCCCCAAGGAAACCAGCAGAGCTGTAATAATTTCTTGCTGTCTCTAGCAAGCTGTGCAGTTTCTTACATTGCATCTGAAACTGAAATCTCTTCAAGGACAACTGATGATACTTTTACCCCCCTCTCCCATCCTCCACACCAGACTAACTCTCCTTGGGATTAATAGCCGTTTACTTTTTCTTTTGAAAGTAAATGTTATCAGTGGGTTTTCTCATTTTAGTCCAGCATATTAAAATGGAAATAAGAGTCACTTAAGAAAGTTTAAAAAAATATTTTAGAAGTCTATAGTGGTGATGACCAGGAGCTGCAGGCAAAACTCCCACCATTGTGCCCTCTGGATTATGCACCAGTTCCAGGTTCCAACCAAGTCTCAAACACTCCAATTTCTACTGGGAAATTTACAAAACAAGTCTGAGAGGCCTCACATGGCAAATTTGTCTCTACAAACTTCAAAACTCACTAGTCATCTCAAGTCTGTGAGGATGGAAATTACCATGGATCATGAACCTTACACAACAAAGACATGTATTTTGTGATTAATGTGGTGGGGTTTTTGGGGCTTTTTTTAGCACCTGACCCTATTCCTGACACAAGGTTAACTGCTATAATCCTAGCGACCAAATTCAAAAGAGAGCTAGTCTCATCTGTTGCCAACCCAGCTGTGACATATTCCATTACTACTGATGAGATTACAGCCCCGCAGCTCACAGCAGCACACACAAAAAAAATGACACAAAAAGAAAAAAATTGTTTCAAAGAACATCAAAACCAAAGATGCCCACAGAAATATTACCAAATTATATTAAAAACAACACTGAAGGGCTTGGGGGTTATTTTCAAGTAACCTGGCTTGCACTTTACGATTTCTATAGTTCACAGTCTGCAACAGCAACACCATATTCCAAGTACACCTCTACACTGAACTAGCTGGTATCTCAAACTATTGTGGCCTTCAATTTTTTATCCTGTCATATTTTTTTTTCTTTTTCAAATGTTGCGTTTTAAAACACGCACCACTATATGAAGTGTTATAACGTGAAACACTCCTACCAAAATCTACTTTTTTGACACTCAAAGGATGGGGGTTAGTTTCTTAAAAGACAAAATCAGAGAGGCAGTAAACCAACATTGTAGCAGGCCACACTTTATAAACACTGCTTTTATTCTTCCAGTGAATAAGGATTTAGAATTCAAAATTCCAGAGGTACTGGATGTTTGCATTTTAGCTTCTCTCCTCTTCCCTTCTTTAGCTAGGGAGTCAAAGGAGACGTGAGTGGGACAGAAGAGGGAGTAAAACACATTAAGGCAAAAAAATTCCAATATTCAAGGTCTCTCCCTCTAATGTACTCCCTTCGCAGAAAGGAAAAACACAGTGAATTCAGCCATGCACAGAAGGCTACAGCTTTGTACGGTAAACCAGGTCAGCTGCTCACAGACATACTTTTTACCTTTACAGGCTTTTTAAGTGGCTCTTTACTGGAAATAAATTATCAGTTAATTTCTGGTTACAAATGTTCTGCGTAAGCATGGGAGTCCTGAACCCATTCATAGCAGGAAGGAAACAGTTTTATGAGCTGAAATTTATGAGTCCAAGTGACAAGAACAATGAAGAAGCAGGTTACGCCAGTTCTTAGGGGTCAGGAACAAACTCTTGAAGGCTATCCAGTTTCCTACCCAGCAGCCCACTGCCTTTTCTCCTCAGTTAAGAGCAAGAACTGGAAACTTAGAAGGGCTATGGAGCTCAAATCCCTTCTTGGTAATTCAGTGTCTTTGTTTACTGGTACAGCGTGCACAAAAAGGGGAATAACAGCTTCCTTCAAACACCAGTCAAGCTGCCCTTCCTTTGAGAACAACACTAGAGACGATGCTTGTTTCCCCTCTTTCTTTGAAACAGCACAAGATTAGCACCTCTGGAGGTTTTCCTGCAATCCCATGTCCTGTTTTAACCCAGATCACTGCTAAGTCTTCAGCTGGAAATGCCACGTGACAGCACACCCAGAGCACAAATCCTGGATGTACACATCCACGTTCAGGATTGAAAAAGAAAAGAACATCAGCATGGGAAAGGAAGCTGTGCAAGGTACTGGAAAGCAAGCCCAAATCCCAGTGCAGCATTCAGCACAATTGTTCACAGATTGCTGTGGACAGTGCTTTTCTCTGGGGCTGCGGAAGGGAAGGAGACTAAGCTTTTTAAGGCAGTCTCCATTCTGATCTCCTCTTGCCCAGGTCTCTGACAGACCCCTCTGACCTCAGCTGCATTCTTCTCCTCTCCTGCCCTGGGTTAGCTCCAGGGCTCGGTTGCTGCGCAGGTCTAAGGGGGCTGCGCAGCATAAAGCGTCTTTGGCAGTATTTCTGGCCCTGCTTCTTCATTTTTGTTCTGTTTTTAAAAGTCACTAATAGTTTATTTAAGAGGAGGAGGAAAGAAGAATGTACCCGACATGCCAGGGAAACATTTTCTTTGGGATTCTCATAGTGGCTCTTTGCCTTAAAAGGGAATCTTCGGTTGGCCTCTGGATGCTCTGCTGTAAACAGTCGGTGCCAAGGCATGGCAGGCATGTTAAGGATGACAAGTGCCATAACATTATTTCATAATGCTGCTTCTCAACAGAAAGCCCAAAACATACTGTAGGGCCAGACTGATCTCCAGCTGGTGCTGCTGGCAAAGCAAGGAGAACAAGGGGCACCCGCACCATGACATGTCTGGTACATCAGGCCTTTCTGTGCCCTTTTGTAGGACTCCCCACCCACCTCCTGGTGAAGGGGCTGGGACACAAGTCCTACAGAGACCAGCTGACTGAGCTGGGGTTGTGTGGCCAAGTGAGAAGGAGCCTCAGGCGACCTTAGCACCTCTATAACTACCTGAAAGGAGGTTGCAGCAAGAAAAGGTCTCTTCTCCCAAGTAACAATGGATAGGACCAAAGGAAATGGCCTCAAGGTATAGACTGGGTATTAAGAAAAAATTCTTCACCAAAAGAATTATCAGGCACTGGAGCAGGCTGTCCAGGGAATTGGTGGAGTCACCATCCCTGGAAGTATTTATCATGCGTGGATATGGTTTAATGGTAGACTCAATGAGCTCAGGGGTCTTTCCCAACCCAAACAGCTATGATTCTTCCTACCTCACCAGTACATCACCTCCCAGCACAAGCTCCGTGTTTGCCCACAGTGGTGTGTCAGAGGCGCTTTAACTCCCCTGCTGTGACTCCCAGGGGTTTGTTTGCTGGCGCCCAGAGTGCCCCATCTTGCCTCCAATGCAGCTCTGGGAAGAACGGCTGCAGAGGCAAGGCCAGGCACGCCACAGCTCAGCTAATGCTACAAAAATGTGCACAGTGCATTCTTGTGGTAAAACACACTGCACTCGAGTTCCCTTTCTTCCCCGGGCCTACCTGCCAGAACTCCTCCCCCAGACTGAAGGGAGGTATCCAGCTTCCTGACTGCAAAGTCCTTGCCCTCTCCAAGTTCTCCTCCAGATAACACAATTGGGCCGCCAGGAAAGCCATGTCCAATGGGAAACAATCAGATGACTTATTTCTAAGAGCCAGTGATATAATTTAAAAGAAACAATTCACTAGAAGAAACAAAATTACCCAAGCAATATGCAGTTGTTCTTCATTTTGAAATGTGCTCTTTTGCCTTGGCGGCAAAAAGCCTTCACACACCCCAGTCAGGTGGTGCCAGCATGAAGGCTCAGCAAGATCCTGTTCTTAAGCAACTTACTACAGTCCAGATTTCTGGTAATTTGTGGAACAGGAAATAAAAAGGACTAATTTTTCCAATTTTCAACATCTCTATGTGGATCCAAATAAAGTCTGTGGTAACAGATTCAGTAGGTCATAGACTGTGTTGTAACAATTTATTTACTCCACGCTCAGAACAAACCACACAGCAGAGTACTGAGTCAGAGGTGCCCAAATCCTGACCCTGGGAACGACATGGAGTGGTGGCTTTTATTTGTTTTTGTTGTTGTTGAAGTCTCCAACTGGCAAACTGTCTGAAAGGAAGCCAAAAGTGAGCAGAAAGAGGGAAACCCCAAATCCCTGCTTCAGAAGGTGTCTCATACTACGTTCTCCCGTGCTTGCAATTCCTCCTCCCCTGGAATGGCACTTGAAGCAGGCGCTGGTATGGGGACAGAAGGGGCCACCCCATGATGACTCTTTAGGACATCTCTGCCCAGCCATTCATCAGCTGAAAACACAGGCTGGAGCTCTGATCTGGGCTTTGTCTTGTTAACACACTGCTCATTTCAGTCCTCAGGCAAACACTCCAAACCCATCAGGGCCATACACAATACCAAGATAAGGATGCTCCTGTATCTTTGCCTCCCTTACAGGAAAAATGCTGTTAGCATCCAAGCAACACAAATGCTTCCTCATCATCCTCCACTGCTCAATATACTCCCATACTTCAGCTACACAGCAGGGCCAGGATACATTTCACCAGAGATATCTGCACAGGTAAATGTTTACATTTCAGCAAGTTCTCCAAGGACCTTTGGAAACCAGCAGAGATAAATCGTTCTTTTTCTAAAAAAAACCCAACATTGCAGTTCAAGGCAGATATCTACAGCATACCTTACATTACTCTAATTAAAACACACAGAGAAAGGAGAAAATTTGCTCTCAACTGAGAGCAGACAATGGCAGAGCCAGTGAGCCTGGTTGCTACATGTGCAGAAGTGGGAAGGTCACCCACATAGCCTTGAAGACAAGTGATCTGCACCCAGATTTGAAAGCAAGTTTTGGAGTGGCTTTTAACACCTTTTTCACTCTGGGGAAGACAAATATCGATCTGTCAGGTTTGTTATTATATTCAGAGCAGCATTTTTTCAGTAGACAATTTGAAACTCTGGAGGCCAGAAATACTGTCTGCAGAGAACAAGGAAAAACAATGTAATTGACAAAAAAAAAGTTTTATGTCTCTTTTAAGGTTTTTAAACTCTGCAAATTGAAAGAAAAATTTAATGTACTGTAGTAAAACCACAAAAAATTCTCAGTTAGCAAATCTATTCCCTGTGTCTTTTCTGACATGTCGATCAATTTAATCAGTGATTTATTATCCTCTAATCTCCTATTGGAACACAGAGTTATTTTGACTTTTACGTCATTATTAAATTCGGGTTTTGGCAGCAACTGCTCCTCCTGGCTACTCTGATACAGCCCTGTTATCTCTAGATGAGCACATCCAGTACCCAGTGGTGCACCTTTGCGGGGAGGGAGCTCACCACCAGAGCACATAAATCACTGAAGGCACTGTTATGGCCCAACCTTGATGAAGTTTGTAGAGCTGGAAGACTGCAAAGCTGCCTTTTTATTTCTAAACCAAGCAAATTTGATTTGGAAACCTCATGGCCTCATAAATGCGAGATTTCACAACATAGCTTGCACAGAGTTGCTTTTCAGGATGGAACTGTGCTTTAATTGCTGAGAATTATTTCACCATGGCAACCTGGCATCAGCAATCAGACTTCTTGCTATATAGCCCAAGATACACAAATGCAGACAGCTCGTTCTGTTCAGAGAGTACCAGGGTGCAGACAAGTTTGTCTTTGTAAAAAATGGTTTAGTTTCCTCACTGCCTTCTTGCCTTGCAAGCTCTCTTTGTGACAACAACCAAAAATTATATGACAATACAAACTAGTTTTATGCACCACTGTAGCCTAAAGAAAACCTGCAACAGCAAAACCACATTAGATATGCAGGTCAAGATTACACATACACTGTGTTCTGGAAGATGGGTGCATATGTCTCATGTACTTGAAATGTGAAAATACAACTCTTTAGGCACAAAAAGTGTCTTGCACCAGAAGGACAAGTTAGTTATTTCTGCTGGGAAGAGACTGAAAATAAGTTCAGCACCTGCCTTCCTGCTACAGTTCCACCTTGGAAAACGACACCTATATCACAAAGTAGGCAGGACTTCAACAGCTGAAACCTTCACATAAACTTTGCTTTCCATCTAAAAAAAAGTGCTTTAATGAGACAGAAATGTGCTAGGGCACACCACATCTGAGAGTGCACACAGAAACAGAGGTAACATCACAGCTACTTTAAACATCTCAGCTTTCTTTGCAGGAGCTTCAATACACAGTGTAAACTCAGATACACAGCACAGGGAAATAAAATCTAACTTGTTTTCACTATTCATAGGCAATTTTGCATGCCTCCACCTGTCATCTCACTTTTCAAGCATGTGTACTAGCACACACATGTGCATCTTGCTGCATTGAGACACACAGCTGGGGGAATTCAATCACCTACAGTCATTAGTTACTGAGCAGGCTGGGCAAAGAAATACCCACATGCGGAAGCAGCCTCACCTAAGATTATCATCCTCTATATGAAACTCCACAAACTCATCTGTTACACTCTAAATTATCTGCAGCACTGGAATTAGGAAGGACATTTATTAACTAGAAAACATTATGGGTCAAGGGTACTCCTTAATGCCAGAGACCAAAATTTATTTTTCCCCTCCTTTTGGTAATATTTTGGCTTTAATTTAAACCAAAGTCAGTTCAGCTAAGTCCCATCTCTTCTGGCATGCCTTAGACGAGATACCATGAGAAGAAGCAGGGCCTTTCAGTTTTAGTGTGAACTACCTTGTTAAACTTAAAAATTGAAGTCCATAGGAGGCATAAATTGTGTGTCTTCTCACAGGGTCAGAAAGTCAGTGGAAAAAGGAATCAAAGCATTATCTTAACTAGGTGACTTTCATTAACAAATGATAGGCACAAACTTTCACTAGTGTAACCATGCAGTTAATTTTTAAAGATTTTTGACAGAATGATGCAATGCTCAGTTCAGTTTTGTCAACAATAGCACACAGCTGTTTCAGAATTTCTTAGAAAACAGCATATTGAAGCTTTTCCGTACAACAGAGGAAAGAAAAAATCTATTTAAAATACAAACTATGGATTCATAGGCCAAAGAAAAGAACATTTGAATGACTGATTGAAAAAAATAGTAGGGTGGGTAATAGTTTAATTACTGGTACAGTTAGATCACTGTTAATTAGTGCTAGTGAGACAGCAGTGATTCCCAACCGTAATTTATTACTTTTCCAAATATACCACAGGAGACTGAAAAGCAAAGAACACCTTTATAGACATACTGATCCACTAGCAACCAGGAAAAATGTCCACAGATAAACTCAAACTTATAGTGTTACCTCCAAGAGCCTGCTAAAATACAAATTCGGTCTTTCAATTAAATGCTGAAAGCACAACCAATAAATTGGTTAAGGGAAAGCAGTAATTTTCAAAAACAAATACTAAAATTAGATCCACAGTTGTGTACTGAAGTTGTTTCATGCCCTTGGCCGCACGTGCAAATGACAAAAAGAATCTTTAACTGTTCATGAGAGATTTGCAATTGATCGGTTCACAGATCTTCAAGAGAAGCTGAGACCAACACCTGAGACATTGCTCAGAATGCAATGTGAAGCCACACTTCTGCTCCAGCTTTTGCAACCCAGCGGCACCCCTCAAAGCAAGGGATGGTTATGTGTGCATTTAAAAGTGCACTGATTTGAATGATATGCCTAGACATGAAGAAACCTTCCTATGCTGCAAAGCAACAGAAAAATAACTATTTCAGTTGCGAGAGAATACAGTTTCCCCTCTGTCCCACACAGAATGTGGTCTCAAGACCTAAGCTTTATCTTTTCCCTGCATAGTTCTAAAGAAATGCATCAGTCACATCAGAACTGGGGACTCTAAAAGAAGGAATCAGCAAAGCCTCTTTATCAGAATTTTCCTTGTGCTAAATGCATCCTGCTGACAGTCAGCACCTTCCCTGTAAGGCTTTGGTGCTCTGAGCCTGGGATGTGTGGACACACTGGACTGAAGAGCTGATCTGGGTGTCTGGGTATGAGTGGAGCCACCAAGGTGCACCTCATCTCATCCCACCTCTGTGTGAAGTTACACAAACCACCAACGAAGAGGCCCAAGCCTTCTTTCTTCAGTAACTCCATGTACTTCAGATGGTGTGCCAGGACTACTTTTTCCAGACAGTAAGCTAAGAATTTTAATATTTTGCCACTGCCTGCCTTTCTGAGGACAGCTGTCCTCACTGCTGATTTTCCTTTTTTAAAAATAAAAGGAATCACACAGACATCCACAATGTTCCTTTCACCTGGGGAGCATCTGCTACCACACATTCCTGCTGTCTGGGCAAAAGCACTTCCAAACTTATTTCTGTACCAGACAGAAAAGAACTTGAAAAGTTAACAGAGCAGAATTTTCTGACAAGCTCAAACAACCTGGTTTCAGTGCTAATGGGCACCATTCACTCGAAGAGGCGGGTTTTTACTTCAGAAAGCTGGAAAAAAGGGTTAATCCATACATCCAATCCCCTTCCCTTTCCAGAGACTAGGTGCTGGCAGCTCTTAAAAGAAATGCAATATTTCTTCTCTGAGAGCAATTTGCTGAAGTTTTAGTTAAGATTCTGTTGAACCCCACAGCATCAGGAATTAAGAAAAGAATTTTAAAATTCCCCTCAACAAAATAACACTTTAACAAACCCAATTTTGGTGCAGTCACAAAGAGATGTATGATGGAGGAGCAGTTAGATATTGCCTCTGCCATCTTAGAGACAAGACAACTGATAGGAGATTACATTCCTAACACCATACCTCTTCGAAAAAAAACAAGAATGGAAAAAGAAAAGCTCTTCTACAGAGGAATTTTTTTTTCCTAAAAACCTACCCAGTAAAGGTCTTGGAGTGCACAGACATTTGAGATCCCAGAGAACAGCAGACAGAAATTGTGCGAAATAGATAGTTTTCCCACAAAGAGCAGCACTAGAAACATGGGCTATTACAACATAGGCAACAAAGAGAAAAACCAGGAACTGTAGTCAACTCCCAGATGGATGTTGCACACTCATACATTGCTGATATATAAATGAAATAATCTTCCAGACTGAAACAAGCAGCTAAAATCTGGAACAAATCCTATATGCATACCAAGAAAACAAGATAAAAGAAGGATGAATAATTTCACAAGTCTGAGAATGTAGTCATATCTATTCTTTGTAAAGTGTCCAGGAGGCACCTTCAGGGAAGAAAAAAAAAAAAAAAAAAAAAGGCACTCTTTTTTCTTTTGCATCTAAACAAGAGGAAAACGCTATTAAGCCTTGGCCAGGAGCCTTTTCTGTACTAGCTCTGGAGACACCTTAGAGGGTTGTTTCAACACAGAGAATTTTAGCAGTACTCTCCCTCTGGCTATCACTTCACAGGATGTGGAACACGTAACCAAAATAAAACTCCATGCTGTAAATATCTCTGAAGCAAGACACCAAGTTCTTCATTAAGTTAATACACTGTACATAGTTCACCGATGTTCACAAATGCCCCAGGGTCATGACACTCCTGCAGCGAACACAGGTGAGCAGACAGAGGACTATCCCCAAGAAACAGAGGAGAGCCTGGCATGCTGCACCTGGCTGTGAGCCACAGCATCTCTTCAGAGCACAGCTCCATGTCCTGAGCTCCAGAAAGAGCCCCAGCCACGACATGGCTTTGCCAGAGGTATCAGCCAGCTTGCCCTGGGGCTGAACATCAAGCAGAGCGCTGCAAGTTTTGTGTCTACAGCCAGAAGAGACTTTGCCACCTGTGTATGCTGGGAACACCCAGCACAGGCAGGGAGAGCTGCCACTCCAGTAGGCACACAGGCACATCCCAGCCAGATGAGTCCATCAAGCTGGCAAAGCCACCAATGCCTGTCTCCTATCACCAGCTCTATCCTGAAGACAGGACACTTGTGTCAAAGAGCAGTCTCCACAAGCACATCCATGCTCCCATTCGCACAGAAGAGCCACTAGAGTCCCTCCTCCCGCCTGGTCACCTCTTGCCAAAGCTGTTACTGCCCCATGGTGTCACCAGTCCTTTCTGAGCAGCTGAGAGTCCCAAAAGGCCATCACTGAATGAGGAATCAGCTCCTGTTACAGAAATACTCAGCAGGACACAGCATGACAACTAGTGATGTCAATTGCCCTGAACCATAAACATTTTGAACTATTTTGGTACAATGGAAAGTTGTGGGAGGGAGAAAGAAAAAGAACAGGATAAAAATAACCAATGTGGTTCTGAAGAGCATTTTGCCTATAAGCCCCTTTTCCCTGTCCTCCCTCCCTTCTCTTCTGCCTGTCGCAGGCTTTTGCATTAATCAGATTAGCTAGTGTTAAACAAGGCTCTTCTAATTACTTTCTAATACTGTGAACCAGACTAAGCTATTGAAAAATGTTTCTGCCTAAATTAGAATAAAACAGGACCAATTCTTTACATATTTGCTTTAGTCCTCCTGATAAATACAAGTGTCACAGACAACAGCTGTCTTCAGCCATGGAAGCCCAGGCAGAGGAGCTTCTCCTTGGCTCCTACCCATCTACGTCCTGGTTCATGAACATAAGAACACAACCTTGCATGATCACCTAAAAACCAGAATAATATGTCAAAATCAATCTGATTTCTTCCTCATCTTGATGGCACTTGTTGTCATCTTCCTCATCTATGAATTGAGAAATAGAGAAGGAATTTAATTTTTCAAAATCTTTCAATGCCAGCTATAAAAATACACAGCAGCTTCCAGAATGCCAACTCAAACTTGCTAATTTATCCAAATTAAACCATCATTATCACTCTAACACAGAAGACAAATAACTACACTCTTGAAAAGTGCTTATCCAAAAGAGTGGGGTTGGTTGTTTATTTTAGTTGGTATCCAAAACAATGCCTGTACAATGCTGTAAAAAGGGAGGATCTCATGAGAAAGGCGGGGGGGGGGGGGGGAGGTTTTTAACTTATCTATTGCCAAACTCAGCCAGGACAGTGCGCACATATAAACCATACTGTCATTTATCAAAAGATGTTACACAGTGACATCTGTGTAGCCTGCATCATTCCTCTTTCCTACCACCATATCCTTGATTAATATAGTCAACTATATCCCAGAGGGACTCAGTTTCACTGGAGACTTAAAAGGAAACACACAGACTAGGGAGCTGCACAGGGAACAGCCTCTGAAAATCGCCAGCACAGGACCCAGTGTCACAGCACTGCAAACACACTCCAGCATCTGCATCAAGACTCAGGCATTGGCATAGGCAGTGAACATTTTGTCCTGAAATCAGCAGCGTGTGGCTCTGAAAAAACCCTTATGGCTGGCTCTGTTGTCTGCTGGGACCAAAGAGGGGAGAGATCCCAGGAACCTGAGTCTTCCTTCTACTTGTGCTGCTTGAGGCCAGTAAAATGCAAGGAAGCTGACAGGAATCCACGGCGTCACAAGAAACTCAGACAATTAATGAACTAATGCTAAAAAATAGAGTATTATTCCAAGTTTTGACATGATACTCTTTGCCCTTTCCCTTCCCCATCTCTCAAGAACCACCAACTCACAGAAATCAAAATAACAAAAATGAGAAAAACTGCATCCATTTTAGGTTTCTCTTCCTCTCTAATTATGGGCTAAATAATAGCAGAATTCATCACAGAAAAGGGAATAAGATGACATTAACATATTTCAAAAACATAGGAAGTGAAATGAAATTAAAGAGCCCTAATTAAACACCATGTTAAGGAACTTCTCAGCTATGCTGTGACTAATTTAAAGGGGAGATGACACTTTTCTATTGGTGTCTCAATTTTTTTTAATCATTACAAATACACAGCCTTGGTCCCATCCCTGAAGTGTTAAATGCAGTTTACTAACTAATATGATGAAAGATACAAACATCTCCGGAGTTCTTCATAGCTGAATCACTAATAATTTAAAAGAGCAATAAACCTAACCGTGGCTTTCATAAAACTTTAATTAGAAAGACTGAGAATACATCTGTTGCTTTTGTTACATTTTTCTTCCCCCTTTCTGGTTCAGCTGTCTTTCCCCCACGCTGTTTTAAACTCTTCTCAGGTTCTCAGGACTGCTCTTCTCACAAAGTCATTCTGCTTCCTCACACCTCCCTCCTCATTTCCTCCGTGTATTGATTCCTCCTCTGGCAGCTGTTACTACTAATGTGTGACACACACAGCATCCAGGAGGAGCTGGACCTATTAACTAATGAAAACAACTCGCACGGTAAAAACTTCAAGAGTGTTAGTTGTAACTATTCACACTTGACGTAAATAACACAACAAATCTGCCATGCAATCCTCCATCAAACTGATTAAGTATTGTACAACTGAGCTTTATAATTCACAAGCAGGAGAGAGACGGGAGTGGAGGCAGTTTAGAGTGAACACAGACATTCTATCCCTTGTCCATTGTGAATTTCTGCAATTCCTTGGCAGGCTGGGGAGGGCCGGGAGGAAACTGTGATACTGATGGTTCCCAGTTAGGCCTGAGAAAAGGGCTTAAAATGCACTGGGGACTGCTCATAACACCAGGCTGTGCACAAGCAAGATATCCTTTGATCTCATCACCGAGCCACTGGCCTGATCAACATAAGAAAAATTACTCCGTACGAAGTTTAGCAGTCTATAGACTGCAGAAAACTCCATCAGCAGTTTCAGGTGGCCAGGGTTAGAAGTGGTATTTGATACCTCTACTCTGAAAGGGATGGCAAGATATTACAGTAATTTGGGATACATCTCATTTAACTTCTTATGACTACAACCTAAGTGTTATCACGTGAGGTGGTCACTCTCTTGGCATAGCATTGCACCTCTTCATTCAACACAGGACATTTAAGGCTCCTGTTCTTTTCTACCAACAATAAGGTGGACGAAGCTCAGCTGTCGTGCCTCTGTTCAGAGAAATCCCATCCCAGCTGTCACCAACAAGCCACCATTTTTGGCCTAAATGAGGTCCCATGTGGTTCCTTCTTTCATCATCACTGACTGGCTCACACTTTCTGAAGCACTAATATCCCATTTCTGCAATAAGGAAACTTTGATTGGATGTAGTATTTACCTGGCTCCTCACCAGTGCCTGTGCTTTCACACTGACTGAGCTCTTTACAGACTAGGATGAGTTCATGTTTTACAGAACAAAGCAAGACGATGTAATACACATAAGGTCAGATAAGGCATCTGAAGCAGATTCAAGAGGAGAAATAAGCAAACCAGTCTGGCATCTAAAGAAAGTTTTTGTGACTTCACATTTCTCTCTAACCATGAGCAAAAGGAGATAACCCAGAAAAAAAAAGACACATTAAAAGAACACTCTACTACAAAATAGTAATAATTTCCATCTAGTAACAGCTCAAGAAAATAAAGCTATGCTGTTAATTCATGAGTCCAAAACATTTCATGTCTGACAATGTTTTCTGCTTTCAAAGTAGTTTTATAGTCCACATCAAAAACAAATCTCAGAAGAAAAGCAAAATTATATGCACAGTTTCTGCACATACTCCAGTAGGAGGAAAAAGGTGAGGGTAATGTTCCATTTTTTTTAAAGTGTGCACTGAACAAATTAAAATATATATGTTTTGCTGCTAAGTCATAGGAACTTACCTATACTTTAAAATAAACTGCTATAGATGCTTAACAAAAGGTTTGGCCATTCTTCCCTCCAGAGGCACCCATCTATTTACATCTGGGAGTGCTGCCAATAGAACAGCTACCAAAAACTTCAAAAGGTTTGCATCATGAATAGCAAGTCGCTGGCCAAAGGATTTTATGATATGACCAGCTGTGTAACACCATACTGAATTATAGACATGCTGCCCACAAAAAATGCCAAGAAGAGACATTAAACTTTTGTTAAAAAGCTGAAAGAGAAACCTCAAGTCTTTAAATTAATATTTTCTACGGGTAAGTATTCTTAACAGGGGAAAAAACCCCAATAAAAGCCCCAACTGCACTACGAGACTTTTTTTAAAGAGCAAACCTAAGCAGCTGTTCCCACCAAAGCCGCTTCAAGCACAGCGAACTCCTCTAGCTGAAGTCCCAGGCAGAGCTCAGCCGCTTTGTGATCAGAACATTCTGCTTTAATAAATGGCTCCCTTAAACTCGCTTGGGGAGAGACATGAGTCAACAGAGGAAGAGAGGGATAATGTTTCTGTTGACAAACATTTAACAATTGGCAACAGACAGTAGGAAACGGGGACGAACGAAAGCTTGCCAAATAAAGTTATGCTGGAGGAACAAGGCTCCTTTCTGGAGCAGTATTGCAACTCTCCCCAGATCCCAGAAAAATATCTGAACACAACTAAAATAAAAAAAGCTGCAGTTGTTGAACAAGGCTCCTAATCCTAATATTTGTGGTGACGTTTTTCCCTGCCAACCAGAACGGGTCAGAACTCCTCCGAATCAAATTACTGCACATCCTTTGCCAAAGAGTCTGGTTTTGGTCTCAGCAGTCATCCACGTCTCAGTGTTCACACAAGCCCTTCTGAACTGCATGAGCAATTTTTCCCCCTCATCTTACAACATTTCTGTAGAAAACTTGCCAAAGCATATGCAGCATCTTGGTCAGACTCCTTATTCAGGCAAGCCAGGACCTTCTCTGTCTGCTTACGTCCTGGAAACCCTGTTCTCGTGAAAGCGCAAACAAAACCCGACTGCCGTATTAAGGGTGAACAAATGTTCTCCTCCAAGCGCTTGCTGCTGTTCCAACTTCCAGCCTCCCCGATCGCTACACAAGATCCAGAGGGAGCCAGAAGCAGCCTCCCTGGTTCCTCCGGAGAGGAGCGCGGCTCAGGAGCGCCCGCCGCCCCCGCCGGAGTTTGCAGCCGAGCTGCAGCTCCCTCCTGTGCCGGGATGCCCCGTGGGCAGCCGCCCTGCCCGCCCGCCCGGCGCCACGGCCACCGCCGGACCCGTCCTTACCGCAGCACTTTGCCCACCGCCTGCAGGACCATCTTGCAGCTTAATCCGGGCTTGGGACTCTGGGCGAGCACGGGCCGTTCACCGGGGAGGCTGCAGTGATCCCCCACCATGGTACGGCGGTGCGCGGCGGCGATCGCGGCTCGCTCGGCCCGGGCTCCGCGCCGCTGTCCCGGCCGCCCGCCCCCGCCGGCCCGGCCCCGCCAATGGCGCTGGGGGCGGGCGGTGCCGCGGCTCCTCCGCCCAGCCCGGCCCCGAACCGGCCCCGAACCGGCCCCGAACCGGCCCCAGCGGGGCCCGGCACCGCCCCCGCGCCCTCGGCGCTGCGGCCCCTCGGGCAGCGCGGCCCGGCCGCCTTACACAAGCCCCGGGCGGAGCGCGGCTGCCCGGCAGCAGCACCGAGTATGCAATCCTCTGCCCCTTTTTTTTGGCAGACGGAGAATAAGCAAGGCAAAGTAGGGCGGTGTCTGAGGGAGCGGGACACGAGGCAAACGTTCTGCTTTGCCGTCTGCACTACGGGGCCCGTCCGTAATGGGGCCAGGCTGGACTCCCGGCGAGAAAAGGGAATAATGACGCCTTTTGTGAGCAAGGCTCTGCACTGCTCTCAGTACTCTGTGTGACAGGCAAGGGCATGGGCTACCAGAGCTACAGACAATCTTACACAGCGCATGGCAGCCCAGCAATGACATCAAGACCTTTCTCCGAGACACTCGGACACAGGAAGGGTGAAGAAAGCTATAAACAGCAAGACATGACTTGCCATTATGACCAGAGTTAAAAGTAAGCACTTGGGTAATGGTCCTCAGAGGATCAGTGATGAAGCAGGGTCCCCAAATTCAAGGTCCATTGCCTGGATAAACCACTTGGCCATGTTTTCCTAACGCACCTTAGAAAGGCACTCTGTATGTCCCCCTCCTTAGCCATGCCACATAAACACCAGTCCACACCCCTTTTGGACAGGCAGCTGTGCCCACAGGTTGCAGATGTAGCATTTAGAGCCAGATCACAACAAAAAATGTGACAGGTGTTGGGATAATGTGACCTAGAACAGAAAGTCTTGACGACACTACTTATTCTGACACACTGAAGCCTGGCCCATGACACCTCAGAGAAAACAGGTTTGCCATTTTATGTACACATGGAAGACTGGTTGCAACTGGAAAGGGCAATTCCCCATTCAGGGTAGAGCCAAGTGTTCCCGGTCACATACTGAACAGCATCTTCCCCTGTAAACAGAAGGCCAACAGGCTGTTGATTTCAGCCTAGCACAAACAGTGACATTGCTGCTGCCACCAACCTGGCATCACCTGGTCAAAGCAGGCAGGAATGTGGCTGCTGTTTGCAAAAACCCAAGAAACCACAGCCCCGTGATGCAACCTGAAGGAAAAATGTGCTGCTTCTCAGTCCCAAAGCATCTACCCAGGTAGGTGTGTTTGTCAGCCCTGCACTTTTAGTTGCATGTCCAAGTTAGGCCTCCTCCCGCTTGTGAAGCAGGAGGTATTTTGATTCCCACTGTACAAGCAATCCACTTAAGATGGAGTTTTAATGACTTCACTGATAGCACACAGGAAGCCTGCAGCTGAACACAGCTCAGTTTTCCACACTGAATACTGGTGCTTCATACAGGAGATAATCTAACCCGTGAAAAAATTTGATGCCCTGTCAACCTTTTTCCCAGGTAAGAGCAACTTGTTGCATTACAAAGCACGAGTCCTGGCAAGTGGAGGAAGGGCACCTGCCAAAATGGCAGCTGCCCTCGCTTTGCCCACCAGTGAAATCTGCACAGAGAGAATTTCATTTGTTAAAGAACCACCTTAAAAACAACAAGCCTGTGATATAAAGCAGCTTAAGTTTTATTAAAAGTCTGTCTATCCAAAGTAAATTAAAGAAAAAATCCAGGGGTAAAACCAAAATAAATACAGCTCTGTGGTATTACAGTTGTATTAGGAAAGTTAGCCTCTCTGTGACTCCGACTGCAAAACAGTTGCTCTTCAGAGATGGAGGTTCAGTGATCTCATGCAGGTTAGGAACTGATCCTCTTCTGGTAAAACCAAAATATTGACTGAAACACAACTTGTAAACCTGGTCACTTTTTACTTTGATGCAAATAAATGGTCTATTTGTCTCTTCTGCTAGCTTCCACATCAACCCAGCATTTTTTTTTCCCTTCCTCAACCATATGTCTCTGTGGCACCCTTTCCCCCACCTATCAGTTTTCCTCTATTCAAGCAATATCCTCTGTTTGGATCAACTACATGCTACAGGTTACCTGTAATACAGATTTAATGCAAGTTGTGGGAAAACCCAGCATCTCTAAGTAAATTTTAAATGCTTCAAAATAATAAAAATCACGTTATTACAGGTAGCACAACTTTAGGCATGTGCACTTTATTTATATGGCACAAACATAAGTAATTTAAACCACACGTGCAGTACAGATTCTTACAACTTTGACAACAGTTAGAACACACGTGCAGACACAAATCGCTTTATTTGAGGGCTGCTTCATCCAGAAAGAAGAGTACTCCATCTACAAGGAGTGTTTATTTGAACACAGCTGCTGGTCTGATCTCCACGTATGCATATTCTGAAGGATGCATATCTACACTTCCTTAAGGGTGTGTCTACAGCCATCTGAAATCCTGCCTATTTACATTCATCAGAAGCCTCGTTTTCACTTGCTCCCTTCATATCCTCTGCATGTCAACAACAGTTGCATCCGACCTTAGCTCAAGTGTTCTTCAGCACCGGTGAACTGCTTCTAGCATGTGCCTTACCCACCAGACAGGCAGCTTTGTGTATTGAAATCGTCACTAAACGTTGACAGAAATACCTGTGAATGGGACCTACAAACAGCTTGTGTTGGATCTACAGACACATCAGCAAAACAGTGACATCACCAGAGGCACAGAGGAAAGGCACAGCAGGGCATTAGAAAGAGGGGAGCCCCACTTCTCCTCACTTATACATGAGCACGTGTGCTAGCAGCACACTGATGGAAAGCCTTCTACACTGATCCCAACTACCAAGCCAAGGAATGATATTTATAAATTTTATGAATAATGCTTTGTGTTTATAATGTTGTTATAAGCAGCAGTTAACCATTATGTACTTATTTTCCCCTTTTACCATTCCATAAAAAGTACATGTAAAGCAGCCACCACAGGGATGGATACTGGAGGTTGGCAAAGAAAGCGAGTTGTATTCGACCCAGACAAACAAACAACGTCAAGGGAGAAAAAAAAAAAAAAAGGTACAATTTAGCATTTATATGCATAGAAGTGAAGCCATGTAACATCAGACTGTAAAGTCCTGTTTTAAATTAAGCTTAAGTTTATTGTGTGTCCCTGCCTGACATAGAACATTTCAATTCTGCAAGCTCATTAGCCCTTTTGTTTGACTTCAGTGTGCCCTGATACCACCTAGCCAAGTACCCTTTCCAGTTACAGGGTACTCCCAAGTGTTTGGAACCACTGAAAGTCAGCAATGAACATTTTATCCTTCAGCTTGCCTCTAAGCTGTATTTATACTGAGATTACATTTGCTCTCCATTTTGTCATCCTCACACAGCAGCAGATGGCACAAGCAGCTCTGCTCAGTATCAGCACTACAGGCGTAGATTTGGGACAGAAGACAGCCTGAAGACAAGTTGTCTCAGTCTCAAAAAGCAGTTTGGAGTGGTCAGAGTGAAGGGGGAAAGAGATTTTAAAGGTATGTCTTCAGCTCCACTCTTGAGATAATAGCAGGAGCAATAGGTCTTCCTGGCCACACAGTGATGTGATACAAGCCTTATCAAAGTGGCCACACACGGTGCAGAAAGTTAGTGCATAAAAGAATGAGCTTAAAAGCAGCACATCAGTAAGTGACAAGGTGCCTACTGCTGCTGTACTGAAAACTCTGAAAATAATGACAAGTCAGTGTCTATCCTGCAATCATCTTTGGCTTCATCAATGCTATGGGGTGTTTTTTCTACAACAGGCAGAGAGCAAAAAAAATGGCACACAATATTCTCTCCTCATCCAGAACATGAGAAACAAGCAATCATCAATCATTTGCAGCAAGAAAAGCAAATTAGCTCAAAATATCAGTAAAGCTCCATTGGGAACTAAAAAAAAATTGTATTAAGGCTTTTTGGAAAGCATGCACAAAATGAGAACCATCAAGAATTCATCAAAAATCACTTTACTTAGTAAAATAAAATACAGAGCAAAGGAAAAGGAAAGAATGCTGCTGTATATACCGAACAGAGAAATCATGATCTCAAAGGTATTATATTTCTGACAAGTGTGTAGGTGCATCTATTGTTCTAAAATCCCAAATGTCAAGTTAAGCCAGGTTCAGTAAGTGTGTATGGATGAGATGAAGAACATGACTGTACTGAAGGAAGCAGCAATAAAAGGAGCTCAACAAGAGATACTCAACTCTACCAGCACTGAACTAATACCTGAGCACTATTAATAAAGGATGAGATGATCACACTCAGACTCTACATGAAGAGATAATCTGAAATAGAGAACAGAGGTCATTTTTATCACCTGCATTTCAGCCAGTCCTCCTGAGTCAGGCCACCTAAAATGACAGAAGCCTCTGAAAACACACACTGAAAGGACACTTGTTTGCTGTGCAGCTGTTCAGGCAAGTTTGTAGAAAGTAGATTTTGAGTCAAATAATTGCCATGGAGTTGGAGTGAAACATCAGATTCAGACATCAGTTTGCAGAAACCCTGAAAATGTACCACTATATATAAAAATAATTTCTCTTATTAGAAGTTATTCTGAATCCTAGGCAAGTTCTAATGTTACTTCATGCTGCTCAAAGCTTCCCTTGTTTTCAACTGCAAAGGTTCACTGCTTTATGTACCAAGAGCAAAGTTGTACACCATCCTATGTACCCTGTTTCAGTGAGGATGAAGCAGTCCCTATACAGTACCTTTCCTACAGAACTCATTCCAGTAGAGTAAAACACCACCATGGCACAGCCTCAGGAGGCAGAGGGTTTCCTTCTTTCCAGTTTGTAAAACAATATACTTGGCACTACTATATACAGGATAATAAATTGGAAAGAAAATATTTGCAAGTGAAGAGCTCAAATCCATCACCCTCATAAACAGTCTTCCACAGAGACAAAGTGTGCTTAGCAAAAGCCTAGTAAAAGGTGACACTGGTGCTGGAGTGACATGCAACATCTGTCTCAGCAGGGCTGAAATCCTTTTTTCTTTTGGTGGGGAAAAGGGTGAAAAGAAAACACAAGTAACTGAAGATGTGCCAGTGAAGCTAATGCATTTATAATTTTGAGTGCCCAAAAACGTCTTTCAACACATGCATCTCACCAAGCCAGTCAAAGGCAGAAGCCTTATTAAGCAGAGTACCTGCTGATGGGCTGCATGGGTGCTTACAGAACACTGTAAAGATTAAAATGCTGAATTTCTATCATTGCAGCTGCTGTTAGTTCTTTCCCAGCTATAATGCAAGTGACAATTTCATCTCACATTTTGCCATTCCTTTTTTTTCTTGCCCTGATTTTAAAGTTTAGCTAGGCTGCACTCCAGGGAAGCATTAATGCAATATGCATTTGATACAGAAAAGCTAAAATGAAAGACTCCTTTTTTTTTCCCCTCTCCCAAATACACTGGACCTGAAGCTTCATATAAAGAGGTAAAACTTCTAAAACTTGGCTAAGAAGTTCTCCCCAGAGATTGTTTAACATATTCAGAACCACTTGCTACGTATATACAGAACTCTCCCTGTAAGTTTTACAACACAGCTACTGTTTCTACAGACTTGAGTAAATACGGCATGGAAAATAAAATCCTAATTGCAAATTGGCACAAAACTCTAGGCTAAGGAGTCAAAGGTGTAATCAGCACAGGAAAGGAGTGTATCTGTGGCAGCACTGTTATTGGTCAGGACTATCTTTGCTTGGGTGGGAAAGGCACAGAAGGAAAAAGGGGAGATGCTGGGAGTGAACTTGCAGAGTTTTCCCAGACAGATGGAGAGAAACTAAGGAAATAAAAGTTTCCCTCCTTTTTGGTGCTAAGAATGGCTTCATTTCAGTACAGTAAATGCTTTTATCTGGTAATGTCACATTTAGATGACAGCACATGGAAAAAACAATTCATGAAATAAGCATGAAATTTATTCTATGAGATTTTTTCCCCAGGCATGCATTACAAAATATAACACACAGAGCTTACATTATGTAATGAGAAACTATTTGTTGTAATTCCTGGCATTTATAGACTAACTCCTTAGCTACTACTTCTGAAGAGCAGGATCACAAAATCCAGACGTGACAAAATCAACTTGGTTCACGCCCAGACGAGTGCACATTTGCATTCCACACTCAACTCAACACAGGGATGTTTCATCCAAGCTAATTTGATTTCTTAATACTGCTCAGGCCCAGCACAGATCAGCGCAATAGGAGGCCAGCACAGATTTAGCCATGTAAACAATGTCGTAAAGATCCTACCCAACAACCTGAAATAGTTCAAATTTCTTATCCCGGTGAAGAACTTTGCAGCAGGCGCTCAGCAAAGGCGTAAGTACAAGCGGCGTTTGCACTGGGGCAGCTCAGCCCAGAGGAGGGGCCACTGCCCAGCCCGGCAGGAGAACCTGTTTGGTCAGCGTGCGTGCAAAGGCGTGTGCTGGAGATGGACACTGGGATTCACACACACCCACCCGCCCCGAGGCTTTGTCACTGATCGAGTTACACTGCTGCCTTGCAAAACAGTTGTGGAAATAAGAGCGTGAAGATCTTGCCTTTGAGGAATCCTCAAAACCTCACATACTGCTAAGTATTTCAAGCCATGTGAAAACGTTAGCAATTCTTATTCAGCATGTTAAATGAGAGATTTGCAAATTACTGGGGGGGAAAAAAAAAAAAAAACAACAACCCAAAAAAAACCCAAACAAACACCACCCTGGAGTCTTATAGGACAATTCCTGACACTTGGCTGTAGTAAAAATCTCTTACACAAGAACCCATAACACCCTCCCAGCAGAGTCTTGGCTGGGTCTGGAGAGACTCTGCTGCACGAGGGACATAAATACCTATGTAGCTATGGCCACACAAGACTGCATAGTATGAGTAGCCTGCTTGGTGTTTTCCTAAAACTTCTTACACAAATACAGCCGGGTTTTTGGTTTTTGTTGGGTTTTTTTGGTGTGTGTGTGGTTTTTTCTTTTTTTTTCTTTTTCTGAAGAAGAAAATGGCTTCAGAACTATTTACATACCCATTTGATTTGAATACTTTGATGGTATAGAACTCCCAGCATTTCACAAAACCCAACATGATCATATGGTCTTGAGACCAACCCTCTCCAACAAATTCTGGGCAGATTTGGACAAAGAGTGGCAGGCTACCATACGTGTTTGTTCAGGCTCTGCACTAATATATTCTGGAAACGCACTGGCCTAGTTTAATGGGGAGCTGGTAGAATAAAAAAAGCTTGTGCACACAGGATTGTTGGGTTGTATCATGTTCATTGTTTCCAACTAGCATTTCTTCAAAAGCAAGCTAAGCCAATGAGGTAAATCATGGAAGTAGTAAAAACAAACAAACAAACAACACCCCAAAGAGGAAAAGTTATGGAAAACATCACTTCTTTCTACAAAGATAATACAAAGCAGAAGTACTCGAATTATCTCAAACCATCACAAGTTTCAATTTTAGGCTCAATATTTGAGAGCTGCTTTTTTTTAAAAAAATAAATAAATAAAACTCTTGGAAGCCTACAGAGGTCATGAAAAGGTCTATTTATAACAGAATTGCCCTCGAAACTTCAGCTAGGTTATCACTCTACATGACACAAGTATCTTTATTACTGTGACAGGTTTGTACTGCTGAAACACCATAAAATAAAGGAAATTAACCCAACTCATCTGATCAAGGAAGAAGTTAGAATGTACAGTGGAATAGCCCTGAGTTTAAGCTAATCATGGAGAAAGATATGGGTTTAAAAATAACACCGTTAAGCACTCATCTGTCATTGAGCAACACTGCTGAATAGGAGGCTTTTCTGATGCTGTCTTGCTTAAAATCTCCATTTTGCCTAGAATTTGTTCTATGGCTACATTTAGATCTTCTCCCCTATAGTCCATTACAACACTTGAATGGATGTTTATTTACTAGGAAACAAAGGACTGCCTGACAGAAGAGCTTTGCTGTTCTGGTTAGACAAGATTGCCATTTGTCATGTTTTAGTAATGCAGGAAGAAAATTACCCTTGCCTGCTCTCAGACAAAAGAAAAGTCACACTTAAGATACTGGACAGAAACTGAGGAAAGGATACCACTGCGTCTACCAAGACTATTCTGTGTGAACATTGCCAAATAAATCTCTTCTCCAGTTCCATGGCCAAAGCCAAAGAAATTACTATAATCTTCATTTTGCATTTCTTGCTTTGCACACTTTTCCTAAAGTACTTGCTTTCAGAACTTTGTCAATATCAATATGTACTGAGACTACAGGATCAATGGGTAATTATGTCCAACTACCATAATTCCTACTTAGCTACTGAGAAACATCATGACTGTGAGCATGGCAAAGACATCTTTTGCAAATGCTCCATGAAAATTGCTTCATGACTGGGAAGAGGCATGAAAGCTGCAGTGTTACTGCAAGGATACACAGGCAGGTAAGGGACAGATAGACAGGTAAAGATATCAATTTTTTACCTGAATTCAGTAATAACACAATACCTAAAATATTTTCACATTTTTCTAGGCTTCTCACTGGGGAGGTAAAAGCGAACACTAGAAGAGGCATTCACCCTGCATCTTGAGCTACTTCTACACAGGGAACATTTGAAGGAACATTATGTGCATCAAGGAAAAGCACTCCAACACAGAGTAAGCGAACCTTTCCCTTTCGACATTCTGGTCTAAAAATTGTTGGAAACTGGGGAGAATACACCATGTTCTACTATGCAAATAGCAACTTCCCTGCATAATTATAGTGCATTTTGCTGAGAATTGCATCATGACTAGAATACTACCAAGAGGGCAAACATTTAACCACTATTCTTGGTTTGTTAGAAAATTTTTCCCACATTACATAAACACGTACACACCTGGACTTGGGCAGCACCATCCATCTTTTCATTGTTTTTACCTTGGTAAAGGAACAGCTATTTTTCATTTCAGTCACTTTCTTTTTATTAATTTTCTGAAACAGGTATTAAATTTTCTCCTTCAACTTTGTTCACTGTTATTCTCCCCTTGTCTTTACCACAGTTGCCTAAACTTTCTGTATTGGCATGCTGATTTAAAAAAAAAAAAAAATCCTTAAATTTCAGTAAGAGAATTCACTTCTAAATGTGTGTTGAACAGAAGCATGTCAAGGATATTCTCGTGATGTTTTCTTAAAATGAATGCATGCACAGCTGATAAAAGCATAAATAAGATGTATTAATAGCATTGCACACACTAACCAGAAGCAGCAAAACTAAAACATAGCAGATTATTGAACATATAATCAAAATTTTGCAAGGTCTTCCATATGATAACCAGAAGTACGAACCATGCAAAATTCCTCTGAACAGATGCAGCCTTATATAATTTTAATTACAGGTGTATCTCTGACGAAGAGCCAGTCCAGGGTAACCACACCTGAGCAAGTCACATTAAAAGAAGAGACACAACAGCTAAGAATTAAGCAGCTCAAAAGCTAACATTGGTATACTGAATCCATATTCAAGCATCTGATTGATTATATGTCAGAATTCAGTTTTTCATTTCTTGGCCTGAAGGATGTTAAAATACAGAATATATTCTGCTCCCAAATGCTCTCCTACAGGCTTAGTGTTAAAACAAAAAGGGTATGGTATTCTAACTCTACAAGGTAAAATAAGGTCCATATTTTCTTCCCAATACACGTTCCATTTTTAGACAAAGAACAAATGATCAACTAAATGTAAATTTTGAAAATAGTTCTTTTATCATAAAATTATATACTTGTTGCTTTTAATGATACAACATTGAAAACATTGCTGCTGCTGTTTCTGAATGTAGTAAAATATTTTATTCTACAAATTAGGCTTTGCTTTGTTTGCATATGCAAGGTGTTCATGCATATTTGGAACCTAACCAGAGCTATACTACTTGTATGGTGATTCTTGTATGAGAGATCTTGTTTCTTGTCTTTCCCTATGAACAAATTCATAAAGAAAATTATAAAACCCCACCTAGCTGAGGTCAGTACTCATACCCATCACAATGTGGGTGCATATCAAACATGCAACAGACAGAAGTAATACCATTGAAAAGTCAGGTCCTGCTGCCAATCCAGGCAGGGACAGACCTCCACTGCCCTGGAATTCCAAGCCTCTCCACAGCCCATCAGATCCTTTTTGTGTGCCAGATGGAAGAGGGATGGTCTAGAGCAGAAAAGGTCTAGCTTCCCACACCAAAGAAAAAGGATGAGTAACTATGCTTCACTGTCCAAGGATTCAGAGAGTCCTTTGAAAAACAAGCCTCTTCAGATAAAACTTTATCTTTTAAACAGCCAGTTGGGGAAGGAATGATGCAGCATGGATTCAGCTGTTAGTAACAAGCAGGTAATGTACAACTCCTCTCATCTTTCACCTCACATCGCTACTGCTTTGTCTTCACCAATAATAGCTTGTTGGGAGACAGTAGTTTTAAAGACAAGTTTTAAAACGTGCTAGACTTAGCTTAAAATTCATATAGAGACAAGATCTGTCAGGTATAATCAGCATTCCATGCCCCTTCTTGGGGTTGAGTTGATCTGTTTTAAGCTTGTAGGTAAAATCAAAAGTTGTGGCCCCTACTATGTTTTTTACAGCTTACATATTCTAATTACTTCACAAAGAAAATGGATGCTTTTTTGATCGAAGAAGGTATTTTGCCTACACAAATATAAGAAATTAGCAAAGAGCTGCTACTGCAGACACAGCACTTCTGAGGAAACCTGTGCTCTGCACACACATTTTAAAGTCACCTCTCACCCATGCCTCTGAGCTGTCCAAGTAAAACAAGCTATACTGGTAAAATAAACACATTTTGCCAATAAGTACACTTGACTTTGTTCCAGTGCAGGTGTACTCTCAAAAACCTTCTTCATACCCCAACCAACAACGCCAGGAGACATTTGGAGCAGTGACAAGACTTACACGGGTAACGCCCAACTTTTCCACCCAGTGATTCACACGTTTCCTCCAGTGGCATGCCAGGCTCGTACACCACAGAACCTTGCTAGTGCTTCCCTGAAAAGCCTGATTTACTGGGATTGCACAAACCAAAGGTACTGCACGTGCAGGGGATGATGCAGCCACCTACCTACTGCTCAGGAGCCCACAGAAGATGGCAGCCAAGGCAAGGCGGCTGCCCCACGTCCAGGGGTTCTTTCCAAGGGCAATTAGGTCCAGGCCACAGAATGAGCTCCCAGACCCGGGGATGCTCAGGTACACTTTATGCCATCACACCACAGCAACCAGAGTGGTTCTGGGGTCAGAACCAGCCTTCAGTTCTTGTCTGCCTTCCATCTAGTTATCCCTGTAGTGAACCCACGTCTTCATTAGCCTAAAGCACACCACCCAGAAAGGCATCTGGCTTCAACTTGTGTATCTGACAAGGAAGAAAAATCAGTTATTTTTGCAGTAATTTGTTTCAATGGCTGATCACATCCATTGTTAAGCCACATATCCTTTGAAAATCTGAAACCTCCTTTTTCTCCTTTCTTTACACTTTATTAGTTAGATATTATATTCACCTCTTGACCTTCTGAGTAATTTGAAAAAAAAAAACTCCTTATGCCTCATTATTAGAAACTTCTTTGCAGTCTTTAAATACTGCAGGTCTTTTCCACCTTTTGAATTTATAAGGTATCGAAGTGCCTACTCAAAACAGTGAGAGCATAACTGCTCAAAAGATCTGGAGCTCTCCTAAAGTCTTAACAGGAATGAACAAGCACACAAAATTTCATCTGGATCTCCATTCCCCAAAAGATTAAATAACCTGCTGTAAGTCTTAAGTTTTTCATGTTTAGAAGTTTAGAGAATATTTGCATCCCAAGTCAACAGAAAGAATGCTACTTCTCATTATTTCATCAAGGAAAGTAAAAGCTATTAAATCATCAATTTATTTACATTAACCAGAGAGAAGAGCTATAAGTATAACTCTTGTTTTATAAATATTTAATCAGCTTAGTAACAATTAGAATAATTTCATCCCATATAGACCATGCTACCTTTGATTAAAAACCTCAAGGAGAAAAAAAAAATTGGGTTGTTTTTCTTGTATTCCTTTCTTTTTTTTCCCCTTTCTCACCCACAGCTATAGGGATGGAAGCCACAGCATGGTCATTCAAAATTAGGTTGTAAGAAACAAGTGGAGAACACACGACAAAAATGTTTTAGCCTTCTACATAAAATTATCGTTGTGCTGCTTCCACTGTAATCCTTGAATACCCTTGAGCAAAGAGCAGTTATTGATTTGAGCCGAATTATCTGACCCATGGGACTATGTAGAAGGAGTGGAGAACATGATACAGCCTAAAGCTTGAATGAGTTGTGCCTTATCATCTGCTAATGTGACCATTAGCGTGGAAAGCCACTCAGTTCCACTTTATTCCCCACTGTCTCCACTGCCTTCCTTATTCTTGCTTTCTTATACTCAGAAAGGGAAAATGCCTTCTCCCACCCCTTGCAAGGAACATATTCAGAGAGCAGCAGTGAGAGAACCCAAAGTAAGCCGTGCCCCCTGACTCCTTCACTACTGTCCTTTGTCTCACTTCAAAAACGCCACTTTAATGTATAGAACTCAAAAAGGATAACCAACCATACCTGAACTTGCTGAAAAACATGACCCACCCTCACCCTCCCCATAAGCACACTCCATATACTCAAGATTATTGAGGTGCTTGATGGATGAGAAGCAAGGCTTATGCAAGTCAGAACTTGCAGACATTTCCCAACTTCAACATGTTACATCTCTACTAAAAGTGAAAGCTGCAGTTGATCCTCTCCGGGGCTTCACTTACTGCCTCGTTTCTAATTCCAGACAATCAGTTTCCAGCAAAACTTGAAAGCCTGTGCTCTCTCACCATGCAACCAACAAAGGAAGCCAGATTTTCCTCCTGTACTGTAGACATGTGCTTTTGTACAACAACTTCTATTAGCAGATTGTTGCTTAAGAGAAACAGACTGGCAGTGAGAAACAGCTCAGCAGCTTGGCATTTGTTCTACTTGTGTAACTCTTCACAAACAGCCTTGCATTTCCATGAAGTCAACAAACATCTGCTCTGTACACATACAAATATTAAACAATTCAGGAGCTGCAATGCTGTTCAAAAATTGGCTGAATGGATACAGAAAAAACAAAACCTGATTCATATTCTCATGCTTGATGACCTAAGAGTGAAATTGAGTGAAATTCTTGCAAAGAATTTGCAAAGATGTAGCACCCAGCGTGGGCAACTCCATCAGTTCCCATGAATTAGAGTAATAACACCATACACAGAGCAAAATCACACATAGCAACCTGTCCCATTGTCCCAAGCTGCCAGGATATGGTGTTAAGTTATGCTATTGGAGGAAGTCAGAAGTGTTCCAGAAAAGGGAGGAAAACACTTGGAGAAACAGAAGGCTGAGACTTGAGAATGGAGAGGTGCAATCCAAGCAGAACTGTTCAGTGCACACTCACATATCAGAGAGCTGTGAGAAAACAGTGGTTGTGGCTCACCATGGTTGAAGATTACCAAAACCCAATAATCTCAGAGTCTTGCAGTTTTCTGACCACCCTTTGAAGGATCACTCTAAGCAGTAAAAATAAAGAAAATCAAGCCAGTGCATTGTCTGAAACTTGAAATGTGTAGAAGTTTCAAGTATGTTTTCGGGACAACTAGGGAATTACATTCCTATGTAGGAGATGAAGCATGGTCTGAAACACTTTGTAAATATTTTTTTTAATCCTCAGAGAGCTGTCTATTTTGAAATTGCATTGCCGTATTCCAGTATGTACTTACAAGGGAGCTGACAAATTACAATTAATTTTCAAGAACATGACAATAAAAATATTTAACCTGTATCGCAACATAGTTTGTAACACAAACTGCCTCATCATTATACTTATTCATGCTATAGAGCAGATTTACTATTTATATTTATCAGATTTACTATGAGATTTACTATTGATAAACTATTCTGTACATACAGAAGTGGAAATTCATACTTTTTATTTCCTACTGAGAGTACCATGGTAGCAAGGTTGGAAAGTTATTATTCTATCCAGATTTTCAATGCATGTAGAATATTAAAAGCTCAACTTATTATTATTATTATTCAGTCCACTAAATTTCTCCAAAATAGTAAGAGAAATTCTCCCTCCCACCAAATGCTCTTCAGAACTCCTATAGTCAGTGTATGTGCTGATGGCCAGAGCAAACTTACACACGACATAACTCCTTTCCAGAGCAAAACAGAGAAATGGGAATTGATAATTCCAAACCCACAGTCTGAAAAACCCAAACCCTTACTTCTCTTGAACCATTTTTAGGAGAGCTTAGTTGCAGGACTTCTCTAATACACAGTGACACACTACTCTTTGTCCCTTATCTGACCATTGTGACTCCATCTATTGATCACATACTGCATTATTGACTGCACAGTTCTCCAACAGAGAGCAAAATTATGGGTTTTTTTACTTAAAAGGAGATCATCAAGAAGAGATGTGAACTCTAACTTGGTTGAAATCACCTCCATGAAAGTAAAATTTATTTTAGTGAATCATAGCAGTGGATTTTATTTTAAAAAACAGCAGCCTCAATTTGTTCTATTTCAAATTGCAATGCTGAAATAGGAATAATGTTCAAAATTTAAGGTGAGAAGAGGCTGAAGCTACTCTTGCTCACAGAATATGGGACAGAATTGGTATAGCTGTTAAAATCCAAACCAATTGACTTGGTTTTGAAGAAATGTGACTGCCACACCAGATATCCTTCTAAGTCTAAAGAAGAATCATTCTGTTGCTATTCTGTACATTTTTAGTGTCCTTACAAATATATTATGCCGTCGGAGAGGGATACAGTTACTTTCTATGTAGCTTAGGCACATTTTCCTGCTCTGCCACTCTTCCTTGTAAAACTCACTCTTCAAAGCTTAACAGCCTGTGACAAAAACTAATCCATAAAACTGAAAGCAAGGGATTTGGGAAAAGAACCTGGAAGAAAAAGGGGAAAATAATGACAATTTTTCTACGTTTCAAAGACTGGGTCAAAGTGGCCTAACAAAAACCACACATGCAGCTCTTTCTGTCCCCTCTTGGCCGGTTTCTGTCTGATACAAGCGTGCAAGTAAATCCTGACGAGATGGGCAGTGGAAGAAGGGGCAGTTCCAGCAGGGCCCAGCCAAGGGCCCCTCGGGAGGCTGCAGCTGTCCGCAGGCTCTGCCTCGGCTGGCAGCTGCCGTGGGCACGCACTCACTGCCTGCCTTTTGTTTTCCAGAAAAGGGAGAAAACATATTTTTCTCCTCCCTTGTCTGGGAAACAGGAAACTGATTCTTATAAAGACTCTCCCATGACTGGCCAGGAAAAAGGTGGAGTTTGGCAACATTAAGATTTGTTCTTCAAATGCAGACCAGTAATTATTGTAAGGTAAGGGACAGGATGGTTGGGCTTACTAATGTTTACTCACCCTGGTGCTGCTGTTTTCAAATGTATTTATAATTTCATGCAGACTTACCCATAAATGTAAAAATCAGTTATTTTTACCTGAGTTTTCAGGTGGTGAGACCCTTGCACAGACTTTATTTACCTTCACATAAATGCAACAAATGTAAATAAATATCTTTTTCAGTAACTGTATAAGTTAATTCATTCTTATGAGCCTTATAAAGTGGCTAGACATTTTTATCCATTTATGCTGTTTTAAGTAGAGAATACAGCTCCCCAGAGCCCAGGAAAGTTCTACACCTCCACTTCAGAAACCATAAACTAGTAGTAATATTGTCTTTAGCTCAGGGGGGGAAAAATCATTAGGACAGAAATGTGTGTGGGTTTTCTAGGAATGTCACTCACTTATTAATTAATCTGTGTGTTTGAAAGGACAGATCTTGTTGCTCAAACGTCCATCAGGAACACATATTAAAAATTAGTAACAGAAAAATAATTAGTATGAACAGAAAGTAAGCTCTCCACTGGAAAAAACCCCCACCAAATATGTTGATTTGACCCTATTTGTTAGGAGCTACCCAAGAAAAGTCCTAAAGTAGCTTGATTGCATCATATACTAACTTTGAGATGTTATTCATCTTCACAGGAAGCACCTAATATCCAGACTGCTCAGTATTACAGTGTATGGGTGGATAGGAACCCACCTCTCTTTCTCTAAAGTCATATTTTAACCATTGAGAAATTAATTTTTTTAGTGAAAAATTTAAATGAATTCACAAAAAAACTGATTTCTTTCAGTTCCTACACAGGTACCTAAACATGTGCTTGTCAAGGTCAGACTGAACAGCCTTTTAAAGCTTAGAAAAATAGATTTTTTTAGTAATCCTAACTGCAGTGTCTTGAGCATATTACAAACACATAGCACTCAACCCCATAAAACTATTTAAATATGTAGTCAGTGTAATACCTCTTCAGTGTTCTCTGAGCCATCACTCATTACAAAAATCCTCTCACAAGCTCTGTGAAATCAAATTATAATGAAAAAATGATTAAATGCCCCACAGAAAATGCCTTGTTACTGTATCTTGAATACACCCATCATTAAAACTGACTGGGAAGGCAAACACTTGTCTTGAAAAATAACGTGTTCAACACCTTTGAGTAATGCAGCTGCATGACTGCTGTGAAATAAAGCACTCAAGCCAATAAACCCAACAGGCACAGAGTCAGCAGCAGTGGTGCTGCAGCTACCTCCCATTCAGCAGGAGCCTCTTGCAAAGCATGAGGTTCCTAATCCTTAGCACCCTTTGGCACCACTGTGGTTCTCTCCCACACAGAGCAAGTTAAAGAACTCCCATTTTCTTTTAGCCAAGCTGGCCGCACTAAGCAAAGTCATGGTGCATGTTGCATTGTTGGCAGGACACAGCTCTGGGAATTGGAGACTAAAAAAAGAAAAATCATAGGTTTCTTTTTTTGCTTTTTCTTCCCTAGCTTAAAAGGGGGCCATATTCAAGAGTCCTCTCAAGACAGCTACAAGGAAAGAAACTTCAGTTTACATCACCATTGTTATAGGTATGGTTTGACAGTGGGCATGGGAAGAAAACATGCTCCCATTCTCTTTTAATGGTAAGCCTGAATTCACTGAAAAATGCTTTTTAAATGGCTACATTTAATACAATTATTCCGTATCCTTTCACAGCATCAATCCATTAAAAATCTCTAGCCCTCAGAGCATCTTAGGGGGAAGAAGCAAAAATAAACTGTCCACTGCACATCAAGCTTCTGTATCTGCAATTCCCAGTAACTGGTATAAAAGCTGACAGTTAATTTACTGCCCCTAGTTATTACTAATGAGCTGTAAATTTAGCTCTTAATAGCTCTGGTGTAAAACAGATAAATTATATGGCTAGTTTTAGTGGGCACTTCTTACCCTGCATATGTGCAACTTTCATTATAAGCCCTGACCACAGTACACACTCCAGAAAGCAGTTTACGTGTAGGGAGAGAGGGAGGTGGCAGAGAAGGTGCCAAAAAAAAAAATTTTCAAAATTAGGCATCTGAAGAGTTTTGTTATTCCCTGTTCTAGCCCCAGATTGTTAATGGAACATCTTTGTAATACTCAAATCCTAAGATGAGCACTTCCTGCCACCTGAGATTCTCTATAAGAGCAAAGATGAGAGTTCTCTTGAATTTGTGTCACAATATTGTTTTATATCAAGAGGTGAGACATTCCCATTAAGTAAGTACATATAATATGGGGGGATTAAAAAAATTAAAAAAAAAAAGAAGAAAAAAGAGAGGGAGAGAAGAATACATATACACAAGACCTACAACAGCACATTCTGGAGTTCTGAATTCAATCTGTGCTTCTGGTAAAGACTAATAAAATATCCATGAAGAGTTGCTGTTAGCTGCATATAGATAAGCTATGAGAATTAACATAAATTCCTATAGGTTGTTTTTTGGTTTAAGTATTTCCAAAGGTTGAGAGACAAACTGATTAGGCCAGTTTTAAGAGTATGTATCAAAATGAATATACTTCTGTGCCACAGACTGAGTCTTAATCACTTTTTCATACTAAAACAAAACAAAACCAACAAAAAACCAACCAACAAACCCAAAAGAAAACAAAAACCCAAAGACGTTTCTAATTTGATACTAAAGTATCAACTCTCATAGAGTACTACAGTTTCAGAATTACATGATAAAATTATTTTACACTATATGCCCCAGTGATCTGTATAACTGGCTAACAAAGGCGTTATCCCCCCCAAAAAATTGGTATTTAATGTAAATACTTATTTTCTGTAAGTCGTCTGCAGCACTGGCCATGAAGAAGGCACAGTTCCAAATCCATATTTGGGAATAACACTATTAATATAACAACAATGACTCACAGTGCAAGTTCTAATGAAATTTTTTATTTAGAAGCATTACATTTATAATACTTTCCCCATATAAGGCTTGCAGTTTAAGCCTTTACACATACATTGTTAGTGAATATAAAAATGCCTGAACTACTTTTGAATGCTCACGCATGCAAAAAAAATCCAAAGAAAACACGTGTGAGATCATAAATCTTGTGTTGTAGGACAAATCCTACGTGCACAGCTAGGCTGAATATAAAGGGCAATAGAATCACAGAATGGTTTGGGTTGGAAGGGACCTTAAAGGTCATCCAGTTCCAACCCCACTGCAGTGGGCAGGGAACCTTCCACTAGACCAGGTTGCTGAGAGTTCCATCCAATCTGGCCTCGAACACTGCCAGGGATGGGGCATCCACAACCTCCCCATAATCTGTTCCAGTGCCTCACCAGCTCACAGTAGAGAGCTTCCCCTCTTTCAGTTTGAACCCCTTACTCCTGCCACTACAGTTCCTGATAAAGAATCCCTCTCCTGCTTCCCTGTAGGCTCCCTTCATGTACTGGAAAGCTGCTGTGAGCTCTCCACACAACTTTGTCTTCTCCAGGCTGAATAACCCCCAACTTGCTACAGACTACTCTCTACAATTTTCTCAGTCTGAACAGTTCAGATAGTTTAAAGGAAAAAAATACTCCCAACCCTTTATAAAACAAACACCATTCCTGAAGGTGAACATTTACTCAAAGATCCAGAATTACAGTTCTAGAAGTGGTTTGGCGTTTTGCACTCGAACTTAGCAAACATAGAGTAAGGTGGACAGTAGCAGGAGTACCCGGGATGCATAAATAATGCCAAAATGTCGTGGAATTGATGCAAATGGTAAGCTGTTGTCACCACAAGGTGACAGGGGAATTACTGTCAGTCACGCTGTTTGCTTTCAAGACCCTCGCAGTCATCATCACCCTCTTTCTCCTGCTTTTGATGGCTCCATAACCTCTCCATACTGTTCCTGCGGTAGAGCCAACAGTAAAACAAATGGGGCTCTCTCAGGCAGAGCACAGGAGCCAGAACCTGCAGGAATGAACCTTCACAGCACAGCGGGGCAGCCGTGGCCAGAAAGGGGCAGAAACCCTTTCTGCATGCGGGAAGTGGTGTGAGACTGGAATCCTGTCCCCATCATTTGGCTATGTCACTGTGCAGTAATGGAATGGTAAATACGGGATGCAGAGGAGTGGAGTGACAGACTTGAGCAAAGTATTTTATACAGGAAACTTCTGTTGTTCATAGCATGAGAGTATTTGCCACATTTTGCTTGTCCTCAGGGGCTGTTCTCCCTCTGTACACACCCAGCAGTCAGAGCTGCCTTAGATGTCTACATCCAAAGACTACTGAAACACCATCCCTGCATACACTGCAGCAACCCTCCTTCTCCAAAAAGGAGCAAAATAAGGGCATTTTAGTGACATACGAGAAGCCATCTCACTTTCTAACTGAGGCACCTGAATGAAGATCACTGGCCGCTTCAGAAAGCGTAGGAGTAAACCTGTAACAAAGTTACATAGCTGACCAAGAAACTACTAAGATACCTCCAGTCAGGCACAACTCAGCCAGGAGTGCTGGCATTTTGTACCTTGGCTTGCATTTTCTTGCACCATAAAGCACTGTAAAGACTACTATCCAAAAATGGATTCACAATCCAAAAAACCCCTGGAGTGGATAATCTACGTTTTTGGTGCTAATCTGATACATTTGTGCTGTGCTTTCCAAGGATAACAGTCTGTACTGCTACCCTTAGATTTCCCCTTCCTTCATGACAGAAGATGCGGTAATTTGGGAGGACTGTAAAGCAGTTCGAACAGCTGCTTCTCCTCAGATAAGATATTTGGGTGTTCATACTACCTCAGTCTGCCAGATGAGCTATTTCAACAGGCTTTCATGAGCTGTTTGTCACATCCTTCAAAGACATTTTTCCTGCAGTTGCAGTGAGACTAATAAAGAGGCCTTCTGAAGCAGACTTACTACGTTCTTTCCGATTTTGACTTTTTTGGGCAAAACAAACATAAGATACTACTTTCTCTCCTTGGCTTGCTTTACGTCAGTACAAGACGGAAGCACACAAGAAAAACAAATTCTTTTTCAATCTCAGTGCTTGGCTCAAAATCAAAAATCATTAGTTTAAAGCAGTAGCCTGGAGAAGAGGAAACATCTTGGGGCCAACAATATTTTTTATCAGTCAGTGAGCATCCATTAATCATTAAGATATTCCAAAGTATTTTGTCCCCATCCAACTTGAATTTGTTTCAAGGAAGTGGTTAGTTCTGACTGTGATAATATATAATCACCTTCATGTACACACAGACCTAAGATGAACGCAGAAAAAAAATTTTAAAAAATATGAAAAATCCCTTCCATGCAGAGTGGAACTCAAAGAACATTTTCACAAGGGCCAAGGGCAGCACTGAGCAGAGCGGAGGTGTCAAACTATTTGAACTCTCAGGTGAAACACCAAAGCAACAACGTCACAAGTTAAACACCAACTTTTTGAGAAAATTGAGCAAGTGTTCCTCAGTGGCACAGGCACTGAGGTGCTAAACTGCAAATACTGCATTTTCAAAGCTTTAACCCTCACCGGATTTCTGAATGCATTATCTAGCTATGTTCTTTTGGCACTTAATGTCCCAGGAAAACATGCCACACAGCAGTTATTCAGCAGTGCAGAGTCAGGTAGGGCAATGATGAGAAGATAAAAATTATTTAATTAACATCTAAACGTTTTAAATTGTGCTACACATTTGTTTCAGCAAATAATCTCTTACATATGCTGTTCAGTTCCATCACCATAGGTTTGGGATGGCCACTGTGCAGGAGTTGCAGAGATTACTGCTCTGTTTAAACAGCCATCTTCACACAGTTGACAAGCTTCTGAACCTGAATTTTCCGACCAAATGTGGTCACTTGCCCTTGTCAAAATTACCATGACAAGCAGAAGAGAATCATCACATGGCTCTCTGGCCAGGGTCATCACAAAGCCCAGTATGGGTGCAATTTTTACCTTCTAGGCTGTTGGTCAGTATTCCCTATGCTATTGGGAGGGAAGTCAGCAAGTTCCCAGCTGTCCAACAGAGGTGTTCACTTGTGCAACTGCACAATCTACTTACCACTGCAGCAAAGGTTTCCTGCAGAGGCCATGGCCATTGTGCAGGGACACCAGAAGGGCAGAGTTCTGTCTGCACCATTATGAAGGTTATAGGAATGCATAGGCCTGTACATTATGATCTAAAAGACACAGGAAGTTTAGACCACATGACCAACGTTCAAGCTGTGTTGAAGTCATATCTTGTGAAATGCATGCTTGGATTTACACCCTTCCTTAAACTCAAGTCTCAGGGAGAAAAAGAGGAAACAGATGTGCAGTAAACGATATTTGTTATTTGACACCCTAAAAGTCTGCAAAGACTTAGACTGAGTATCACTAATTCCAAATGGTAAAGGGACAAGAGAAGACAAAAGAAGAAATAGCCCTGCAAAGGGAAAAAAACTGATGCTGCAATGATTACAGTGCTAGTGCATTTTTCAGTGTCACTGTGTCACAACACAGCACCAAGCAAATAAAGGAACATCTCCCAAGCTAATATGACCTTCAAAAGAGATCGCTTATATAAAGAAACTTTGCAATGCAAAGAAATAGAATCAGCATACGGCAGGATAGCACACAACAGAAAAGCTGACTTAACAACAAGGTCAAAGAGATGCTGGCAGGTAAGATTTTCACCTCAGTCTCAGCAAGATAAAGTGGGTCTTCTAACTCAGTGTCCTCTGATGAGTCTCAGCACCAGATCCTTGTGTCTCCACAAGCCTAACCATTACCCACTTCAACAGGCAAGAGCAAACATGCCCATGTCCAGTGAGACCTGCTCAAAGAAGGCCTATAAATCACTGTTTCCAAGTGAAACTCTGGATTTTGTGTTTCAGTTGTGTTTCCCGTTTATGCTTGTACAGTTCTTACACTAGTGTCAAATGAGGTGAGATGGAACAGCAGAAAAGTGAGGCAAGGGGAAGGTTTTTGCTGCTATTAGGTTGGAAAATATCTTCAAATATCTTACCTCTCCTTGCAATATCTTTCCCCTTTATGAGTTTACAACTTCAACCAGAGCCTGACCAAATTATATCCAATAAAAAACTTACTATCATGACTTTTGCTACACATCCTTGTTTACAACCTCCTTTTTTCTTGTTTGGTTTTGAGGTTTTTTGGTTGTTTTGGGGATTTTTTTCGCATGGTTTTTATTCTTTTTGGGGGGGGGGGGGGGGAGAGGTTTTGGGGTTTTTTTAATAATAAAGTTTTCATGCACTGCACTGTAAAGAGCACTCCCACAGTAACTATCTGCCCTACAACACTCCACCCCAATGAGCTCCCCTCTCCTCAAGTGACCTGCACAACAGGGTGCCTTCTCCACCTGACAAGTGGAACATGCTGTCCCAAACAAAAACCTTTGAAGATCAAAACAAGCTTTTCTGCTGACATGGCAAAAGTTTAGGCTAAACAGGAAAACATACTTGAAGCTCTTTTTCCATTACCTTGCATTATTAAACCATCTAGGCAAGAGATAAACATAAAAGGAATTTCTTTAATTAGATAAATCAACTCCTCAGCATCTGTTGTTTAATAAAGTAAAGCAGATCAGCATGTTAGAATCAGATAATATTGAAGTCTCCCACAAACTCACAGCTGAAGCTTCTTTTTCATGCAAGCATTTGGGTGCCACTGGTTTTACTCACTGTAATACAACATTTCCAGTTAAATGCTTGCTGTAAAATGTAATGCCAGGTACACACTGGGCCACAACAAGTGAAATTCCTTAAAATGATTATGCATCATCTAGCAAGTCAGAACAAAGCAGAATAGATGCACAGTGTGATCTTGCACAAAATATTTCCCTAAAGTTTTATACCTTCTATTCATTTTTGAATGAAACTCAGACCAATTAAAGACTGTGCTTCTTGTAACTAAAGTCTAAAAAAATTCCTTCAACATAAGCAATATCCATTACCTTTTTAGCATCATTTCTTAATTGACTCTCTAAGATAATCTCTCAAGTTCATGAACCTCTGCAAAAAAGCCAAGTTAATGAGAATATATCCTTAGCCTCTCTCTAGTACAAACCCAGTCCCACTGAGGGACAAATTCATCCTACATCTTAAAACCAAACACTGTGAGATAGCAACTTTCAATTATGTTTGATCTTGTATGCAGTCAGATGATAGCATTTTTATTACAGTCATAAAAAAATGTAGATGTGCCAGGAAGACATTAACACCCATCTACTTTGACATTAAAAAAAACTTAATCCAAATCAAATTTTGGAACTTTTAAAAATGAAATGTAAACATATTTTGGCAAAACAAAAGATCATTCTAAGCAGCATCGGGCAAACCAGTGCAGGCAAAAACAAGTGCAGTCCAGCTGAACAGCACTGCCAAAGTATTCCAATTCCATCTGGGCTGAAATCTGCCTCTCCTGTGCAGAGATTGCAGCATGGACCAGGAGTTTAAAGCAATGAGGCACCGTGGGGTTATTCTGCACACCTGTATTCTGAAGCACATCCAAAACACATCTGGGCTTTTCAGGAGCACAGCACTAAGGCAGTTGCACGATGCTGCACTTACCACAGCACTTACTCATTACAGAGGGTTAAAGGCTGCTAAGTAAAGTGACACTCCAAGACTAACAACTTTCTTCATTTGTCAAGTCATCTGCCAGCTGCAAGTAAAGTTACCAGTGTGCAGTGGAAGTACAAGTCCTCTTCAGACCATCTAAGCTGGGCTCAGAAATAAAACTTATATGGCATGAAGACACGCAAGAATCTGCTTTAGTAAAAATCAAACGCAATTATTAAAAAAAAAAATTAACCTGAAAATTCTCCATTTTCAATTTTTGTAAAATTCCTTGAACAAGGAATATTTAATTCATTGTCATCTTTCCAGTTATGGTATATTCCCTGTTAATGAGAAGAGGCAACAGCAATCAAGAGAGAAATAAAATCAGGATTTTTAAAACCAAAAAGCCATTAAATTTACTCAAGAGTAGCAGTTTGAAGTAGTAAAAGCTTAAAATAATTTTTCAATCTGGTCAAGTTTCAAGTAATTTATATTCTGTGTTGGGAAGCATCACATTTAATGAGTTTAGCTCTTCTTTGTATCAAAAGCTGGAAAATACTTAGAATAATTTACCACAGGCACTTCTTCGGGAATCACAAGAGTTGCTAATGTTTCATGGCTTAACTGAGCAGATCACCTCATTTTAACACACGGACAACTCTGACCTGCCTCCACCAAATGCATGCCCTATAAAAGCAAGCCTAACAAGATGCAGAAGAAAACAAATAAGCTGTACATTTCCTGTGCTGTGATCCTCTATTCTTTTCGAGACAAAAGACATCGCCATTATTTCAAGTACCCCGTCACTAGAAAGGAAAATAAAGGCTTCTGTTTTCACGTGGTTTTAATGATGAAGTTTCAAAAGAGGATGCAGGCTGTTTCTTACCCGTTCAGCGTGTATGACCCATTCCTCCTGAGTCTCATACTTGCAGATAAGAATCTTAGGAAAAAGTCCAAAATGAGGTGGTTTGTCCTCTGGAACACCAGAATACAGGCACCTGTTTGGTGGTTGCGCTTTTTGTTCACCAGGGGATCTCTTTCCTGTTTCTCTGAGTCATCAGTGGGGAACAATGCGAAACCACCACCAGAGCCACTGAGCAGGAAGCCCAGAGGAAACTGCCTGCAGCCAAACAGGAGTCTGGAGGTGTAAAATCTCCCCAACACACCTCTCACAAAACCTTGGAGTCCACTAAGGAAAAGCAGCACTCACAGAGAAGGAGTGAGACTTTACGTTTTCATAAAGTACCTAAAGCTCTCCCTGCATGCGCAAGAATAATTTTTGTGGAAAGCTGTAGTTTATCAGTGAGCTGCTCTTCTTCTGAATAGCCTGAAAGCAGCTTCACATTTATCCCCTCCTGCTCAGCAGCCCAGCTGCAACTATTACTCAAGAACTACCCTCAGAGCACAAGGCAACTAAACAAGAAGCACTAGATAACAAATATTCAGCCTTTTTTGTTTGGGTTGGTTTTTTTTTCTGTTTCCCCCAGTATCAAGTCAGCAATTACACATGTGGAAAGAGACATACGATTGGTGGTTAAAAGGATTATTTTCCTTGTAGTAGGTTAAAAACAGGCAGATCTAAAGTCACGCTTGAATGCTGAAGGGAAAAATATCCTCTAGCAGTCCAGTGCTGGGCAAACTGCCCTGCATAAATCACAGGATTGCACTGTCTCTGGTGAGGCTGTTTTCCTCCCCTTTCTCTTCTCCCTGCCATTCCCTGAAAGCTGTGAACCAAATAGCTGCACAGCTTAATGCCTGGTGAGACTACCACACAATGCAAAAATCCTTCCAGGTAGTTGTTGATCATTTACTGTCTGTGAGCAGATCAACACCCACTTAAGTAATAAATCACGGGAAGAATATTTTTAACAACGGATGCTGAAGTGACCATCACTTGTGGCCCAGGCGAAACTGCTTTAGGATAATGGGAAAACTGCACACTAGACAAATATGAAGATTAAATATTCACTACCTAAAAAAAACAGATGCACTCAATCCCATAGAACTCTGGCCCGAGTAAAATATTATTCTCATCTGAATGACTCAAATGTCTAAAGCCAGTATGCTTATCAAGCTGCATTTTTATTTTAAGTAGTTTCACAGTTACAGAAAACCAGCCCAAACTTAAAAAAAAAAAAAAAAAAAAAAAAAAAAAAAAAAAAAAAAAAAAAAAAGAGAGAGAGAATTGCTTTATTTCTTTGTAGGTGCCTCAGATTACAGTTAGATGTAATCAAAAATACCTATATACGGACTGTCGATCACATAAGTTGAGAGAAAAAGAGTTACACTGACTTACAGGCTGAAGAAAAAAACATGGTCCTTTTGATAAAAGGCAGTGAGACCAACCTGTACAAACATACTGCATCTGCAGGACAGAAATTCTCAGCATCTATCTGGCCTAATCTGGAGCACTGTGCTCAACCCATGGCACCTAGCTGAAGGCAGATGTAGCTGGAGCCCAGAGAGCATCAAGGTTATCTGTCTAACAGATGCGAAAACTGAGGGAGAAAAACAAGACACCACCTTCCAAGAACGTAAAGAGAAAGAAAACAAAATGTTCTTCCTGCTCTGCCCATCACAGAGGCATTTGAATTAAGCAAGAAACACACTAGGTTAGGATTATTTTGCTTGGTATGTGCGTGTATTTAGGTTTTAAGTACAGGACTAGATTACAGAGTCTGCATTATTGTGGGCCTTGGAGGTGATCCTGCTCCAGATCTGATGACTGACTAGGTGACCTCTGCAGGGGTCTCTCATCCCTACCTTCCTATCATTTGCTCCCTGTTCTAGCTGGTAGAAAAAAATGAAAATCGTGCTGTGAAACCAAGATACAAACTAGCTCAAGTCAAACCAGACTGGAGAGTGCTTTAGAAATTCCTCCTCAAAATAAGACAGAGTGGCCAAGACTCCAAATAGGTGCAATACATTATGAGCACAGTGGTGGCAGGCCCTGGTTTTATCATAAACATTCTGGGAGAGAATGATACCTCATGTTCTTCTCAGCTTTACAAAGATCCTACCCATGTACTGGCTGGGACCAGGGCATAATTTTATCCAGTTGCTCTGGTCAGGCCCCATTGTCCCTCAGGAGCTGGCCAAGATTCCCTATGGCCACGGAACAGCTCCAAGTCAGGTCCCTGCAGGCAGCTACCTACCTGCCAGTGCTGAGTAAAGCACAGAGGCTTATCAAAGTAAACTAGGACGATTTAGATGGCTAATAATTTAGAGAATAAAAAATTAGTTAATAAATCAAAAATGCTACATAAAGATAATTTCTAAATGCTCTGCAAACCCGTCTCAGATGAAAACTTGTACTCAAGTTTTCTTCTTGGAATATGAGATTTTAGAGACGTCACCTTAAATCCAGGCTCAGAGTAAAATCCAGGCTCTGGTATGTTTGCAACTTTACTGGAAATAGAAGATGTATCTGACAGTATAACTGAATCATATATGACACTGGGCTTTCTTTGGGTATCTCCTAATTTGCACTGGAGGTGCACCAGCAATATGGAACAAGGGAGCTGTCATGAAGAGGTATCAGGTAGTTATTACTTAACAACAATTGACTACGATTCTAAACTGGAGAATCGTATTTTTATGGAATGGAAAGGGGAAGACCATCCCACAGCTTTTTAAAAGCACCTTTCTGGATATAAATTTAAGGGATTTACCCATGAGTTTTCTCAGCATTTTGCTTTCACTGGCTACCTATTTTTTTTAAAAAAAAAAATTAATTTCAAAATTCTGCTGGTTTTTTTTTTCCAAAATTCTACTTCTGCAGAAAGACATCAATTCCTTTTCTTCTTTTTCACTCACCCATGCTCTTTCAGGATTACAGCAGCACAAGAGTATGTGTTCTTTAACATCTCCCTCAGAAAACTATTATAGGAAATCAGCAACTAAATATAAACTGTCCAACCAAGCCAGAGTCAGCCACATCGATGCTGGGATCCCAAAATGCTATCATGGACAAAAGAACTTACCACAGAAACACAGCTAAGCCTACTTGCCAACATAACCTCTTCAAAAACAATGAACTCCTGCTTCAGAGAGGTCTTCTGGAGAAATGTGTTTTGTTAACAGAGATTAAAAAGCCCCTTATTTTCAGTCAACATAAAGATGATAAACTTGCTGAATAGGCAACTCCATGGTGAGGCAATGTGCTATAGACATTATCTCCTACAGTATTTTCAATTAGCTGCACCTAAAGAAATCCTCTTCTCCTCTCTCTCCCTACACGTATGCATTCCAGAGACCATACACAAGCTGAATCATCCTCACTGTGGTGAAGACACATGGGAGAAGGGAAAACATCTTTATGCCTCCTTAAGATCCCTTCTGACAAATAAAGTGTTTGTACAGCCCACTTCTCTTTTATTCCCTTTCCCAAGCAGAATCCATAAACTTTAGCATGGATTTTTTTGTTCAGAGGCTAAACATTCATCCAATTACTGCTCCACTTCCAAGGGGAATTTCAACAGCACCATTTGGCCTAGTTACTCTGGACATTAGCTCAAAGAGCAGTTCTTTAGATAACATAAATTAGCATGGATGATTTACCATTTTCAACCATGTCCCAGCTACTTTGAGCTTTGAAAACATCGTTAAAAGATCTATTTCAATTCCTATTAAATAAATTCCCATTTAATAAGGAAATGTACATGTTAAGTAAAAGGCTGAGTACAGAAGAGAATAGCCAGTCCTCCACTACTTGGACAGACTTACAGTACACCCAGAGCTTAATTATTCATCCAGGGGGAGCTTTGCATATGAATGAAACATCTTTCTACATCTAAAAAGAAATACTCACTAGCAAGGTCAGTCCTCCACATCTGGTCAGGAAAGAGAGGAGACTGAGTGCCCATATGTACCCTTATTTGCCAGAGTCACAGTTTTCACAAGTGTTAAAAAGCTACTCCAATAGTATATTTACTGTCATTTTATAGGCGTATTGTTGATCCTCAACTGAAAAATCTATTTGAATTCGTCTATTTGACTACCGAAGAAACTATTTACTCTCTTCCTCCTGGAAAACACCCACTAACTTAATGCTTAGCCTTGTTTTCTACTGTCTTGCATCACAACTTTTATTTAAGGACTGTCCAAGTTAACTCCCAAGATAATCAGTGAAATACTGAACTGTTACAAGAAACAAATTTGACGCTGCTTTTCTGGGCTGATTATACACTTACAGCATTACACCAAAGGTCAGTCGGGTTCACTTTACTTCTACCTAACTACTTACATAATTCAGACTTAATTTAAGCACTGATATTAGAGGAACAAAGACCTTACATATCACCATCAATCGTTGCTTGATCGGGAATGAAAACGTAAAAGAGGAGAAGAAGAACAGGAAAGCTGACTCTAAGACATAGCTAGATGTAAATGTTATTTGTATAAACGAATTCTTCAGGTTCATTTAGTGTGTGAAGATAGTGCTGCCTCAGCTTCAGAGCTGAAGAGATTTCTTTGCCAAACTTGTAAAGAAATCCTGTTACACTGGAGATATTAGCTTAGTGTTGTAAAGAAAGAAAAAAGCCCTGTGTGGGGACACTACAATGGTCAATATACAAATGAAAGCCATAATACATTTCCAATAGCCAGAGAAAGCCATAAAAAGGGGAGAAGTCTTTAATCTGCTTTTTAGGAGAAGATTTTTGTTTCGGTTCGGTTTTTCTAATGAATACAACAGGCAGTCCTGATTTAAAACAAAAATGACAGCAGCACTGAAAGGGTTATTGCAAGTTGTTTATAATAAGCAAAGCAGGACAGCGTTGGAGAAAGTTACAGAACTATAATAACAGAACAGCAATCCGCCTGGAAACGGAAAAGGGTGGGTGAGCAGTTTCTACCGGACCAGGGCAAAAGCCAGGGTTTATAAATTTAGAAAAAAAATACACACCCACACAAAACGTCTCAAGTAAGAGGATAGGGGACAAGGGGAAAAAAAGAAAGGAAAAAACCACGCACACCGTTTTAGAAGCCTTTATATAAATTTTGCCTAATCATTCTTAATGGACATCTGCCCATGGCTTAATGCAGGAAAGACCAAGCTTTCAGTGTGTGCCAAACTGTCTGAAACACAAACCTCTGGCACACTGCCTGCTTTGACCCCCACTTAGGGCAGTTTCCTGGAGATAGGCTTGGAGCAAATGGACACAGGCACATCACTCTTCGGAAGGGCCAGCCAAAAGAGTTAGTGTAATGTAAAGTTCGGACTTCCCGGTCCTCAAGTGCATTCTTTTCAATTTACTTTAAATGATTTTTAGGTTTTAAAAACAGAAGCAGCTGGACAGAATTCAGTAATTAGTTTTGGTGTTAGAGAGAGATCCTTACACAGGGTTAACAAAACTACTGTGGAAAAGAAGTGCTGTAGTGGGAGGCGAAGGCTGCCCTGATTCACTCAGATGGGCACAGGGACAACAGGTATTTATATAACTCTGGCAAAGGGCTGTGGAGCATGAAGACCCCCATTCAGATCAGCCCCCAAAACTCTGTCCATCTCAAAGGAAGGCTCATAAAATAACATAAAAAATAGTAAGAGAGGATTGATGTTCTTGGCAAGAGCAGAGAGCAGGTAATTTAAAGCAGGCACTGCCCCTTCAGCCCAAGAACAGGAAAGAACTGTATGAGTTACCAACATGCTCCGCCCAACAAGTCCCAGTCGGTATAAAAGTATCTGCTGCAAAATTTAGCTAATGATACAATCCAGGAGAAGTCTGGAAGTACCACAGAGAGAGAACAGGAGAGATATTTCTGAGAAAGAGACTTTAGCTAAAATTAAACACATTTAAGAACATACAAATCCCTGAAGCCTACAAAACAAGCAGAAAAAAAAACCCAGTCAAGTTTTCTATGGCATAACTGGCTTCTTTCCTTTTATCATTTTCCTTTTTTTTTTTTTTTTAATTTAGCCAAGTAGTCTTACACTAAGGTGTTAAAAACTACAAGCAATTTTTCAACTAAAAAAAGTTTAACGCTAGATTTGCTTTGTTAATAATGCAACAGTACCCAGATTGCAATACAAAAGCCTCGTATCCAACAAGTAAAACTTTTTTTATAGAGAACCTTTACGAAAGTAAAGGAAGGAAAATTCTTTAAGTATTACAAAAAAAGAAGCTGTAATTTTGGTCAAATACAGAACAAATCATTAAAAACAAGAGGTATCAGGAAATACAACTGGATAACACACATGTAAGTTTTATAAAACAGATCACATGCCATATATAGGTGAGTGCAACAGGGATACAGTATGTGCTCAGTGACTATCATATTTTAAATTTGAAACAAATTAAAAGTGCTAAGCCCTCACTCTGAATCTCCTTTTAAACTTGATTATGAGCTTGGTTTTGCACATCCTCCCCAGTATCCTCATAAGATTCCTTCATCTCTTCCATTACCACCCCTGCTACTGCACGGACACGTTGAAGGGACTCTGGAATGCCCCTCTCATATGAGGGTAAAGGGAATTTACTTCAATCCCAAATAAAGATTGCTGATATAGATGCTTACTGCCAAGTATTATAAATCAAATTATTTATTCAAGGAATTTAACATTTACAGCTGTAAATGAGGACAAATCTGAGAACAGTTCCTAATTCAGAAGGGTCTGTGCAAAAGTAAGCAAAAATGCTTACTTGGTGAGGAACATGCTGATGAACTCTCTGCAGTATATTTGTACTGGATACTCCAGTATTCAGTACAAATCTAAACAAAGGATTAACACTTCTACACCCATGGAATACGGTTGGCTTTGACCTAAAGAATTATGTGTGGGAACTGGGAGTGGGACACCAACAAATAGCAACAAGAAAGTATAAAACCAACACATACATTACAGGAAAACAACTACAATCAGAAGCTTTAAGCTAATCTATCAGTTGCTGACTGGTATGAAAAGAGGACAAAAGTGGAAACCTGAGTATATCAAGAATAAATTCTGATCATAAAAAATATCATCCTGCATTTGTAGAGTCACTTATCAGACATCCTTTATGCTTTTACCTTCAGAGAGAAGTAAATTGGCTGTCTCAAAAGAAATAAATACAATATTATTTTTGCAGATTATTCTGTACTTCAAATTAATGGAGATAATGGAACAGCTCCTCTGAAGTGCTAAGTGAAAAATACTTTGTGTGTCAGTGGCAAAGGCAGCAACATAAATCATTTGAACACTGGCTTTTTAAGGTGATCCTAACAAAACCCTTGCCAAATTTGACTTCAGCTGCTGTTATTCACATTTTTGCTAGATCCCAAATGTTCAACAAAAAGTCCTTGTAGAGGAATCCCAGGCATAAGCCCAGTCATCCATCCTTCAAAGAAAGGCAAGAATACTTCACCCCAGTCAGAGTCTGGACCTCATATTCGAGAGCATCAGAACATTAACTAACATTTACATAGCACTTTTGGAAATTTTAACAGCATTCTGGAAAAAAGTCCTCAATCCCTACAACCTGTGTCAGGGATTGCTAGAGTCATTATAGCGGAAAAACCCAGGAGGAAATGGCTATAAAGTGAAGCAGATAAAAGGAAACTACTAGGAAATAGAATCAGAAAGTCAGTGCTGTTTCTGTCTTTCCTAATTACTGAGGATAAGACAACACAGGGCACAATCCACACACTGCCTTTTCATTGTGTTGGCTCAAGCACAGCAGTGAATGTGAAGTAAAATTCCACTGGAGTTTCAAGATCAGAGAGCTGCTAGCTAGAAAGTACACCCTGATATTAAATAATTTAAGACCTGATACTTAAACAATTTAAGGCCAGGAAAAAAATTGCTACATCTACCAGCTGGCATCTTCCACTTTGGCATCTCTCTTGCCAATGTGTAAAGCAGCAGTAACAACACTTAGGGAAACACTTGGGCAGTCAAAATACAGAGTCTAGGATTTAGCGGGATGAAGTGACTAACGCAAAGTCAAACATCAAACGAAAGAATAACACAAATCAGAAATCTTCAACTCTCAATTCCAACCTCAGTGCCTAGGCCTGCTGCCTTTCAAAATACCTCTTACATGAGAGAAGCTGCATTTGAGCTCCCATCAACTGCCCTTCATTCTCTCATCTGTGAGTACAAACAAACCTTCTCTAGAGATTTTTTCTGAACATGCAACTCAGGTCTCAAGGCAATACGGTAGACAAAGCTTAAAGATTCTTACTTTATATGCTACCATTCTCGAGTGGAAAAAAAATACAACAAAAAAATTGTACACCCACCACAAAATTTCATCCAAACTTTGCACAACTGCTGCCTGGCCACACTTCTGGCTTTACAGACTTCTAGTGACAAGTAGTCCCTCGAGCTTCCAATGGGAAAACCTGCAAGGCAATCCCAACTCCTCACTTACATAATGTACCCCATCCCCACATGCAGTCTTATATCATAAAAGCATTTAGCCTAGAAAGCTGATTTTAAATGCCTTCAGAGACATGAAAATATGCTTCTTCAGTAGCAACAGATGATCAGGGAGAGCAAGGCAAACAGCCCTATGTTGTTAATGAAACATCTTCCTCCTGGCAAAAGATGGAGTAATTTAACATTAAAAGCAGAATTTCCAAGCTGCCAGTGCAATTCTTACCCTTTTACTATTCCATTACCTAGATAAAGGACAACTGAAGAGGAGAAGGCAATCTTGAAGATCCAGGTTAGATGAGAACCAGTGTTGACTGAAAACTAAGTTCAAGTTTTATAAACTAACTGCCCAATTAATGAAGTCAAAAAACTTCATATGACAGGTTAGAGTTGCCTGAAAGCAACCATGGTTTTTTTTTAGGTTTTAACATTCTTTCACATGAAAGGTTCCTGGAAGATTTTACCCATTACTAGTTTAGGTCCACATGCAAATATAATGATCGAATACAGTTTTTTCCTTCAAGCATGACTAAGGATACACATCTTATAGCCCACTCTTTTCCCCACAAAAAAAAAATCTCTTCCACCAACATATCTTAATTAAGATTGCAATTTTGTTATGCTTTCCTTCTTTACAGATTCCATTTTTACTTCTTCCAAGATTTAAAAGGAATACTAAGAGTAGAGTCATCTGGTTTAACACTTCTAGTTGTACCTATCTATTTCCATCAGAACACAGCCTCATTAACTGCAGTGGGTGAAATACAGACATGACAGTCACAGAGGTTGGGACCTTATTTTGAAGAGGAGGTTGGGTACCTGCTTGAGCCATTTCTTCTGTACATGTAAAATAAAATTCTTATTGCATCATTTCAATTTACACACTGGTGAATTTAGATAAATCTTAAATGTTTAAAGCTTCCTGTTTGGGGTCACAATCACCAAGTTGCTAGTTTGTACTCTTGATCCAGCAGAATTAATGTCGAAGTCAACCATTACACCAAATCGAATTTTTTATTTCTATCAGATGGGCAAAAGAGACCCTGCACAGCAGATTGAGAAGGGTGATTCTCCTTACATGCTATTCTGTAATATCTACTATTCATGTAATGTCTTTGTTACTGTTGCTGTTGTTATTTACTTCCTCATTTTGCTTGGATTTTTAGCGCAAGTTCATATAATTTTGCTTAAAGTCACTAAGCTACAGTAATCAAAGCAGTCTTGCCTGCAGTGCTGCGAACAGGACGCAAGCAACAACTACGTTAATTAACATGCAATTTTCAAAGGTCAATTACCACATCATTAGCCAGGCCATTTACATCTCTGCAATGTGGAGCATTCTCCAGCTTTAGACAGCGGGGATGGGACAAAACCGGATTAAATTGCTTGGGGTCGAATAGCACAGTGAGTTGATGAGTAAGAACTTAAACTCCAGTAGCTTGAGTAGCTCATAATGGGCAATTTTCACACTTTGCCCTCGTCCTGCTGACACCATCTTCTGTCAGATGCTTAAAGACACAGAGCAAGCCTATCTTCCCAGGAAATGTTAACATCCGCTTACACTGAGTAAATCTCGTTTCTTTACTTTAACAAAACAAAAAAACAAAGGGCCAATTAGCAAAAGATGCCTGGCTGTATGTCTACAGCCAC